>NC_135506.1:97439848-98786325 GCF_052857255.1 Amblyomma americanum | reverse complement strand
ATTTCCTCCAAATCTTAAACTGATAATCGATAACGCCATATTTCAATCTTATATCCACTATTGTCATTCGGGCTGGGCCCCCACATCAACACTAGCTTTAACTAATTAGTAATGCTTCAAAAGAAAGCGATTAGATTAATTGCCGGTGCCAGTTACATAGCCCATACAGCTGCTTTTTTCCTTCAGTACAAGATTATTCGTATTAATGTCCTTTTTGAATACCGGCTTGTATATTATCTCGGGTTCTCTTCTCCAACAAGAGCTGCTTTTATAATGTCCCTCGCGAAATTAAAACCAAAAGAGAAATATGTCTTCACCAGATGCAGTGACAAATCGGTTCTGCCACGTGCAAGAACAAATTATGGTAAACAAGCACTACAGCTCTCATTGCCTCCAATTGTTGAATAAGTATACCGCAAAGGAAAATGACGCCTTTACCCTATCACCCAGCGCATTAAAATTACACTTTGTTAGCAGAACTGAGTAGCTTCACGTATTGGTGTTCTCTTGTGTTCGACGGTACTCATGTTATTATTTTGTTTAAATATTTGTTGCCTTGTAAATTGTTGGTCCTGTTCGCGAACTGTACTGTACGCCACTTTACTACTTGTGTTATTTTGTACGGGGTCAGACATTTTCAAGCTCATAGGCGGTAGCTTTTCGTCTGTAGTCCCTCCCATTTTAAGTAGAAAATAAAGTCCATTAATTAATTAATTATTTCATTACCACCTGCGTCTACAACACTCGGACACAAGCGCAAAAGAAGACTATTTCCTTTTCGTCGGCGTGGTTTCGCTGACGAGCCACCAACGCGCGATTATTCAGAGACGGAAAAATGGTATTTTCACTGCAACTTACGATCTACTCATGAGAGTTGCAATTTTTTTATGCATAGAAAACTTATGGTCTAATGTGTGAATTCAGAATTTCTTTTTAGTTTGAAATACTGCAAGATATTTTTGCTCTGTTTTTAATGGAGATGAGAATCAATATGCGACGATATTTGGGCCAGTTAAGAAAAAAATGTTACTTGCTGCCAGAAAGCGGTAGCTATTTCCCCGAAAGAAGTTTTGTTTATGGTTTCGTTTATGGAGGTTTATCGTCCCAAATCAAATCAGGCTATGAGGGACGCTGTAGTGAAGGTCTCCGGCTAATTTCAACCACCTGGGGTTCTTTAACCCGCACTCACATCGCACAGTACACGGGCGTTTAGCATTTCGCCTCCATCGAAATTCGACCACCGTGGCCGGGATCGAACTCCCGCCTTTCCTGTCAGCAGCCGAGTGGCATAACCACTGAACCACGGCGGTGGCATCAGAAATAAGTGATTTCTCAGGGAAGTGGCTGCACACAAAGAGTAATCTTCAAGCCGAAGTCACTTCGGACACTAAAACAAAGGGCTACTCTATCTACCAAACCCTCGATCGCAGTGCTTTGAAATGTCACTCTATGAGTGAAACATTTTACTCCCAACAACCGACGTCCGGGTTCTCAAGAGTCCGTGGTGCGTTACGAAGGAGTCAGGGAGGGCGCAGAGGCACCAGTTTAAATGTTCTACAAGATGAGAAACGTGTCATGCTATGCGAGACCAGAAAACGGGCACTCTTCCGAGCGTGGCTTGGAATGCGGAAGTCCTCTCGCGCCAGAAACGACGTCCAATGAAGCGTACCATTGACTGCAATGAAAGAGATTGCGGAGGTTACACAAAGAGCGCTAGCTTCTCTAGGAATGCCGCCGTCATAGAGGTCGAAGAGCTCGCAGAGGCCGGTTTCGCCTCGTGGAAGAATTAAGTGTCCAAAGGCTTGACGTTTCGCTTTGGTCAGAAGGAAATGAATTCTTAAAAAGCTGTTTTCTATTGTAAATAGCCGACCGCTGGAAGAAGTGGCTAAGGATAGTGTGCGATTGAAAAATACATTTCCCTGTAGGAACCTGGTGCACATCAGGGAATATAGAAGGAACTCGTGACACAATTCTTTCTTTCTGTTATATTGATTGAGCGCCGCATCTTCTGAAGTATATGTTCCGACCGTTGCTGTGAACCAGACTTGTCAAATGCACTTCATTATTTAATTTAGAATAAAGAATAATGTGAAAAATTAGTATTAATATGGCGAAAAACACACAAACGAGGACAGTCACGCTAAGGAGGTCGACTAGCGTGCGTAGATTCTGTACATAGTTTGTACCGATGACATACTGCCGCCATGTTTTAGGCAAGAGGAACGGCAAAAAATCTAAGCGTTTTTACGCATGAAATAAATTTAGTTTCAGTCATCGGCGCAGCGGGTGTGACCTTGGCGCCAGAAGGAGGGAGAACTGAGGTGACTAGAACACGGGGGTGAAACTAAACGAACTTCAGCGAAACTTTCAGTCAGCCTGGCGGCTATACCTAGCTATACGTGCTGCTCTGCCACCGGAACACTGCATCCTTAAAAAGGAGTCTTCCTAGTCCCGTGGTGGGCGAACCCAGCGTGCGTCGAAAATGAGCCTACGCTCTGTCCTACAGTCAAGTCTGCGCACGCGCATTCCTCGCTGTTTGTGAGCTAGTGTTGCAGCATATATTCAAACTGTTTCACGCAGGTCCGCCATATTGCTATCCCAAGCATCCAACATTTGAGAGAAAGCCGCAACTCTCTGCACACAGCAGATTTGATGCAGAGGTTAGAGCAAGTGCAGGCTCAATCCGCTTGTTTTTAGATGCCGAACTTGCATTATTCAAACCACAATACTAAGCTGACTCAATGACCCAGCTTGCTAGTGAAGCGCGGAGGCACCGAGACTTATTTCAATCAGTTACGAACAAAATAGTGGCCATGTGGATGAGTGGCTCCGTCTTTTGTTAATGCGTTTAACAAAACGTTTAACATTTGGCGAGCACGTCGTAGAATGGGGTGTTTTGATTTGAAACATAGTTCTAATAAACATGTGCAGCCGGAAGGTGTGAAATTAAAGCAAGAAAAGAGTGGGTGTACCAGCGGACTGTCAGCAGGAGTCGGGCTACAAGATGCGGATGAGTTGACTTCTGTGCAATGCAAGGTTGCTTTTTCAACTGTGTGGTCACGTTTCGCTTAATGCATGTAAGACTCGCGTGCCGCTGGGTGATGGCCACTCGTAGGGATACCTACGTGCGCTGTCCGGCCGTGCGGTTTCGATATCGCCCGTGTGTAGGAATGAATTTTTTACGCTGTAGAGCTACGACAACCGCATTTTTGTTGGAATAAAAGCTGGTATTAATATTACTTAAGGTGAGCCGCAAACGTCGAAAGAAAAGATTTCATTGTGTTCTGTTTTGTAGGGTTTAACATCCCAAAGGTACTCAAGCTGTGAGGGACGCCATAGTAGAGGGCTTCGGATAATTTCGACCAACAGGGGTTCTTTAACGTGCACTGATATCGCATAGTACGCGGGCCTTTTACATTTCGCCGACATCAAAATGCGACCGCAGCGGCCGGGATCGAACCCAGGTCTTTCGGGTCAGCAGCCAAGCACCATAACCACTGAACCACCGCGGCGGCTGCAAACTATAATAGCAAAAAGTTAATTGCCAGGTATTAGTTCTCATTGCAGACTGCTAGGCAACACGTCGTAGATGTATTCGGATGCACAGCACCCCTCACAATAATCATAGAAAGGAAAGTGCTAATCTAGCTGAACAATTAAGCTGCTTTTAAAACTTACAAACACTATTTCATAAAAAAATCAATCTAAATAGTTTCAACACATTAGCTCTTCTCGATACCTAGCATCCAAGCGTGCGGTGATCGTATTTATTAGTCATTTCAATCTAGATTGTTTTTCGTCTTACTTTTTTACTACCTTTTCCAAAAAGTATAATTCTGCTCCCGTTAACAGAACGGCATCATAAGACTTCGGTATCCGTTCTCGTACAGATGGAGCTTTCCAAAACTCAATGCACTCGGCGTTAAGTCCATCAGTTTTCATAGACGCCAATTGCACCAAAGCAACGGTACCGATTCCTCCCTTTTTTTCGCAAAGGAAGAGATAAGAATACATGCGTTTCAAAGCAGCATTTTCTCCGCAGCTTATTGCCACGATTAACTGCCGGATTTATGCTAACTTACTGTAAAATTTTGCCTGAATGATTTACAGTCCAATGTTGGAGCTGCCAGACACTGGCTCAATGACGAGGATCGTAGCGAGCGCTTGGGAACATGGAAAGCTATCTGCTCTGCTTGCTTCCGCATAGAAGCGTGCGAAGGGAACGAGTAGAGCGTAGTTCTCCGAGCTGCGCTGCGCCGTGCAAACACGAAGACCATCCGTCAGAGTCGCTTTACAGCTCCGACGGGTAACACGGCGGACGCTCGCGAACAATGGAGGCCTCGGGACACATGCGATAGGAAGCCGTGCATTCGGCCTCGGCGCGGTGTGCGCGCGGGTGCTAAAGAGACGCTTGCTTCGCCATGTCCTGACAAGGAAACAGTTATCTACAGAAATTAGAAAAGCTCGAAGGGACAGCGTTGAGCCGTTTCCGTGTGATACAGTGTCTATTGCGGATACTGGGCGCACGCCTAGTCCGACACGGGAGATTAATGGCCGAGTGCTCACTGGCTATTTTATGATGGTGGTACTTTTGCTCCCGTTTTGCTTTTAGCACGAAAGAGTTAAGTGTCCCTTTGAGTGGAGAACATGGAGAAAATTCAGCCAGAAAGATATAGGTGAGGGATGTCCGGGGTAGTTTCTCCGCACTTCCTGGGGATATCCGCATGTCCTTTCAAGATTTCGAAGGGACGTCCCTTGTATATCAGTGTTGTCACCGGGACACTACCCTAGGCTAGCGAGGTAAGTTAGTTCTATTTTGTCACGGCCAGGCGTTCCGTGTTTGGTATGAAAAAGTCACGTTTAATTTAATAATGTCTCATTACGTTCCCATAATGTTCGTGTCAAAGGTGACAGAGTGGACGCTTGTTTTTTTCTAATAGAAGACGTCTGAAGCATAGTCCACTCACTTTCATTTCTTGTTTGTGTCATCACAGACAGGGGCGTAGCCAGGAGGGGGGTGGGTGCTTAGGCGGTTCAGCCCCCCCCCCCCTCCCCCTGAAATTTTTCCGAACTGTCACGCACCGCTGACCAAAACAACCACCGGCGCCGGAAGTCATTCTGGATTTTGTCACCTACAATGCCTTTTTCAGACGAGAAAAGACATTCCGGCGCAAACGGGAAATTACGGGCATAAACGGGCAATTTACGAAAATTTACGACTGCTCATACCGCAGACATTTGTGCGTTCATTGTAACAGTTAGCATCATGATCATAATTACCATGCGAATACGAAAATTTTGAGGACATCAATAACCGATTTAGATTGACCTTGCTCATTGAAAGCCCGGCCCACGCGGTGTTTCCCAACCTACACACCCGGATATTGGTTATTTCAACTTGCGTTATCATTCGTGGCTTTAGTTTGTCCTTTTCTTTCCTTTTTATCTACGTGCTTTTACTTTTTCTTTGAATAAAAGGAATACTATTCTGTAAGTATGGGTGCAGAATAATTGTCGTCGTGCAGGCAGTTAAAAAATACATACTTTCGTATTGATTTCTGCATTTATCTTCTATTATTCTAACCATATGGTGCTGTCGCAACCGCAGCATGGCCCAAGTACATATCGCGACTTCTGCTATCATAGTTTTGTTCTTGCCTGGATCGTCTGTCTTTCCGTCTGTAAAGTTTACTATCTGCGATTGTGCAAGATGTTTATTTGCCGTTTTACGCATTGTGACAGTGACTTTTTCTCAGATACGTCGATTTAATGGAGACATACGTGTTTTTAATTATCTTGTTGCGAGGTTTTGTGCATAGATAAAAGGGACACTGAGGAGAACTCTATCATTTTTTTTTGTTAGCAAAATCTGATATTTCGGCATTTCATGGCTTTGTTGCCGCTTGTCCGGGCGTGAAAGATGCATTTATTTCAAAGAAATTTGGATTCGAAGATGAAAAAGTTTTTCCCGCCGCTCTGATTCAAGCTCAGGGAACTCTTATGACGCCACGGCAACTCTTATGACGTCTCAGAACGGAGTGACGTGATACGTGACGTAAACGCAGACTCCGCGATTTCTGACGGCTAGCGGTGCGGTGCGCAACCTTCCTTTGCCAGCCTCAGAGATTCGTGGGTTTCTATGAGGTAAGGCAAATTCCTTCCAAGTGCCGCTTCTTGTCCTAGGAAGTCATCACGCTTGTACTTGCGAGATTGGCCTGTGGCGGCGACACCTGTATTTTGGTTCTTGCTATTTTCTACGTTACAAGAGCTTTGTCTTCAGTAAGAGTGGCGTTTTTGTGATCAGCAGCTGCTATTCTATCGATACAAGCCAACTTCAATTTCTCCTCAGTGTCCCTTTAAGTGACTTTGATTCCGGTGACACTTTCTTGTTCTTTATCAAATTGTATCTTCGCATTTCTAATGCTCCATTTTATCTTCGCACTTCAAAAGTATATTTAGCAGAACTCGTCGTTTATACATGTGCTCGCTGTTGCGAATAAAATTTCAGTGCAGTTACTCGCAATACATGACCGGTGACAGCTGCTGCTGCGCAGTACACTGGAACGAAGGACAGCGTCATTTAGATTTTTCCCCGGCCGTTGGATATGTACAAAATCTAAAGATTCTCAGACAAAAGATTCTTGGACGACAAAGATTAATTAAAATGTTTGTCCTCTGCTTGCTCATTTTATGTCCTTTACGTTTTTCACATCAACGCCATGCACTGCTTTGCTTGTTTCGGGCTGATGTAGTTTTAGACTTCGTGTGATATTTTCTTTACTAATTAAATACGCAAAAACATGAAACATTTGGTATCATTTATGTCTGCCGCAATTTTTAGGACATACCAATGCATTCTTTTATTCAAAGTATATATATTTCCCTCGTCTATACAGTGCGTTGTGCTATCTAAAACACAATGCCATTGTCAATGGCAATGCAGTTATTATTCTTGCGTTTGATTCCTTCACATATTTAATGAGGAGGCCACCCTGCAACATGTTCCCCCCGCCGCCCGAATAAAATTTCTGCCTACGCCGCTGATCACAGATGCATAATCGAATGAAATATTGTTGCTCAACGTTCAAGAAACACTGGCTCCAAAATGAAGGCAGATTTTGAGTATATAATCTCGTGTAACTTATTCGTTTAGCCGATATACGTATTGCCAATGTTTCCTGCTGCATGACTTCTCATTTGTAGCGTTTCTGCAGCCTGATGTGTAATTAGCATATGCTTGGTCTTAATCGTGTTTGCCGTGACAGCTTGTGATGGGGCGCAGATTTTACCCGTAAATATGTAAGCACTTGGCCAAGCAATAACACCAATGTAATCAGCTGCAGTGATTTTCTTCCTTCACGCCTAAATCACAGAAAATGTAGATTAGGCTTGTCATTCTTTTGCACGTGGGCCGAGCAAATTTTTTTTCTTGTTCCCATAAAAATCACCAAATAAATTTATCGTCACTTCACCGATACCCAACATGTCCTTGGCATACCTATGAAAATCATGAGGGACTACTTTCGGACCTCCCTTGGATACAGAAAGCGCAGCGAAAAAGATAAGTGAGGGATGTCCGCGGGAATTTCTCCACACTTTCTGGGGATATCCACATGTCCTTTCAAGATTTCGCAGGGACGTCCCTTGGATGTCGGTGTTGTCACTGGGACGCCACCCCTAGGCTAGCGAGGTTTGTTCCATTTGGTCAAGGCCAGGCCTTCTGTGTTTAGGCCGACAAAGTCCGTGCCTGTCGAAGTAAACATATATTTGAAATAAGAATGGGATGGAGCGCATGCGGCAGGTTCTCTCCGATCACGAATGGCAGTTTATTAATATCCTAAAGAGAAAAGTATATAACACTTGTATATTACCGGCACTCATCTGTCGGATTGAAACATGGAGGCTAACGAATAGGGTTGAACTTAAATATAGGTGAGTACAGCAAGCTATTCAAAAGAAAATGGCAGGTGTAACGTTCGAGCGACACAAAGAGGGCAGAGTGGGTCGAGGAACAAAAGCGGGTTACTGCCACCCTAGTCAAAATCAAGAAGAAATGGGCACCGTTAAGGCCTGTAGTGCGATGGCAAGAAGCCGATGGTCGTTAAGGGTAACGGAGTGGATTCCAAGAGGAGGCAAGTGTGGCAGGGCACTGCAGAAAGTTAGGTGGGTGGTTAAGATTAACAAGTGTTAGGGGATAACATGGCCGCGGCTGGCACATGGCAGGGCTGATTAAAGAGCTCTGGGAGTGGCCTTTGTCATGCAGTGGTCGTAGTCAGCCTGATGATGATGATGATGATGATGATGATGATGATGATGATGATGATGACGATGAAGTTTTTACACAGCGATGCTCAAAACACACGCTAAAAGAGAGGAAACTTAAATGCCGTCTGGAGATTGGTACGCTACGTGTTCTTGAATTTGTTTCAATGAATTCTTAATTTATTGGGCGCCATGAGATTACTGGTAAAACTAGAACACATTGGTCGATTTCATGCCCCGCTTTGGGACGTTAAACTCCCATAAACCAAACCAATCATTCCCCGCCCCTTTGCCCCTCGCTTTACGTACAGACGCGCTATATTGCGACCGCTGGATGCGTATAACTACGAGGCCAGTAATTGTAGTTATTTCTTGGTTAGAGCTATTTCTTGGTTAAAGGAAAACACAATGAGAGAACGAATGCTATTATTTCTCGAGTGCAGCCTGGTGGATGTTTTAAGAGATCCCTTAGCCGAAGAAGGAAGCCTTGTCAATGTATTCAACGTATAGAGAGGAAGAACGGAAATAGATTTGGTCTTTAATAACTGTTTGCTATTCAATTAGTAATTTTCCCGCAGTTGTGCGCATTCATACTTATTAACGGACACTAACACAGCGACTATTTCTCTGCGAGCGTGCGCACCAGGCTTCCTAAATAAGCAAAGGTACAGCAGACCAGGTAGTAGGTGTTCGCTCCGATTAAGGCTGCTGATGCAGAATTGTAATGTGGCGGTATTTTGCGCTAAATTGTTAGATGGGTTGGGAAACGATGCGGTTAGCGAGAACATTAGGAGAACTTGGGCTCCTTTGTCTCACTGCACCAAACGACTTTGGACATTATGCATTGCTTCGCTTGCTAAAGGCGGCATTTTTGGTTGACCCTACCTGCGAAGCAGACCTAGTTGATAGCTTTAATCAAGGGTCGTTGTGTTGGCCGCATTTTCCTTTCCGTCCCGCTATTTACCACAAACGGAGAGCAAAATTCTCCAATAGAGTAATCAACTCGCGCAAATATTCCGTGTCTCCACATTTGCGTTGCGCGGTTCGTGAGAGTAGACATTCACAATTTTTTCCGACTACATGATGTCGGACATTCGGCCGTCCAGGTACTGTAGCGATGCTCCGATGTCACCCCTCTCGCTGGGCAGGTCAGAAAGTTAGATTTGTACTCATGTGCGTAGTCGTCGTCAAGTACCGGTGAAGTGATTGTACCATTGTTTCAAAGCTCACTGGAATATTTACAGTTCGCCCTCCGACTGCACACTGATCCTATAATTTGTACCATAGCTCCCTACCGTACATGAAAGGAACTGTGGAAAGCACAAGAAGTTTTGGCATGCAATCTAAGGCATGCAAATGATTTTTGGTTGATATAAAATGTATGTGTGATGAAAATGTACGCACCTCCTTCTTATTGGTATTATCATGATAATCACGATAGCATAAACAAAACGTAGTGTAGTGACACTCTACGCATTTTTGGAAATCCCAGGAAAAAATGAGGTTTCGTACGGAAACAGCATACACATCCCTAGTGACTCACAAATGATCACAAACGATCCCCAAACGATCAAAAACAACACAATCAGCGCTGAAGGAAACAACGAATACCTTTTGCTTGAACAGTTCGTGCGCGTTGTCGTAACATTTGGGACGTTTAAACATGCCGCCATACACTCTGTATTCAATTTCTTACTTGAGCTACGTGTTACGATCTCCGCCTCCTTTTGCTTGCGCTTTGAGGCTCTTTTTCTATTTGACCGCGTCTGTTTTCTCGGCCCTGAGCGGCACCAAAATGTCCTGTACTTTACGTTTTTCTTAATTGATTCTTTGAACTTTAAGAACGACGGATAGGCAAGCTTACTGCCCCATTTTTATATTGCATTTACTAATGTAATCGGTAATACGTTTAGATCAACCTTATCAACCTTAAATTACAGTCAACCACAGGACCAGGCTAGCTTTCGAAAAGGCTGCTTGACAGTAGACCATACTCGCACCATCAGTAACGTGATAGAGAATGCGCAGTACATTATAAAGCCCTTTATACAGCTTTCGTCCAAGTATTTGACGAAGTGGAAACCTCAGTAGTCATGCATGCATTGCAGAAGTGGCATATGTAAAAGTACAGAAAAATATCGATTACGCATACCCTGTCCCATGTTCCTCTATAGAGAAAGTGGCAAAATCCCACTCAGGTAGAGTGTCAGGCAGGGAGACACGATCTCTCCGTTACTATTGACAGCGTGCATATATAAAGTATTCAGAGAACTGGATTGAAAAGCGTTGGGGATGGAGGCTGATGGAGAATACCTTTGCAGTCTTCGATTTGCCGATAGCATTAATTGTCTTGCTAAGTAACTCAGGGACCAATTTGCAAAGTATAATCAATGAATTACAAAGTAAAACTATAACGGAGGATTGAAAATTAATATAAAGAAATGTAAAGCTATATTCACCAGACCCGATAAACAAACGTTTACGTTAAACGGCGAAACGCTGGAAGTAGTAAATGAGTATATCTTTGGGTGCAGGTAGTGACCGCCAATCAATACAAGGTCAGTGAAATCCGAACGAAAATAACAATGGCGTGTAGTACAATTTAAAGGCACTGTCATGTGAACAGTAGTTTTCAAGTATTCATGTGCCATACCGGCAGTAAATTATGTGGGAGAAAATTTAAATCTAATAAAGACAACACAACAGAACAGCTCACTCACAACTGAAAGATTATTAGGAAAAACAGCATTACATGCGCAGAAAGGCGAAGATACAAAGAAAACAAGTAACTAAAGTAGATTGAAGCCGCACCTAATATGAATGGGCAACACTCGCATGAAGAAAAATTAAAGCAAAGCAGTGAAACTCAGCACACAAAAAAAAACACACGAGACAAAATCTAGCGTCATCAAGGAAAGCTCTTAATGGCGTGTTAGGGTGATTGAAGGGGTGCTGATGCCCCTCTTCATGCTTCATAATTATGTAAGCAAATCAGGCAAAGAGATAGCTGAGGCTGATGAAATCGAGGGAAAAGCAGCCGACTGTGTCAGCATACCATCGGTGTTTATGAGGGAATAAGAGCGTCGTTTCTTAGGAATTCCAACTTATTAGAGGGTTCGGATTATTCTGGTGGTTTTATTGTTCACTGGATCCTGATATACTGCTTTTTATTTTTTTAGCATTCCGTTTTTCTTCCTAGTACCGATGAATGGTGCGTCCTCGTGCAGTCCGGTGCCGCTGCCGGACATAGCCTGACTCTTCGCATCTCATTTCGTTGTTGCGCATGCGCGCATTTCTTTATATGCAAAACGCTGTGCGCCGCAATAAACCTTTGTTGAAGTTATGCTTTGTGGTGTCTGCCCCTTGTCCGCGTTTGTTGTCGCGCCGTGTGAAGGTAAGGTGAAGAGGAATACCATCGCTGGAGATCCAACGCACCGCTGGCGTAACTGGCGCCATCTATTGAAGTTTTTTTGTAACAACCATCTTTTCGACCAATCCGAATTTTCCCATCACACCGACGGCAACGTTGACACCAGCTTTTTTGCAATTCAAGGCCCTTACGTGGTCGCGCAACGCTGAACTGATTTTTTTTTTGCCGCTACGCTGTGCCGTACAATACGTTTCTTTTGGCGTCAGCATCATCCGGATTTCGGTACGGTATTGGAAAGAGCCTGCCCGAAATGAAAGTTAAAGTCCTATCATGCTTCACAAGCCTACCGCGCAATCTGAGCTTAGTGAAACTGGTTAAGGCACGAAAAGGGACGATGTCAAGCATCAATTTCAGAGCTGTTTGAGGCGCAGACTGAAGCAAGAAATTTCCGACATAGATGACTCCTAACCTGACTCGATACCTAGCATATTGGACTCCTGCCGGATGGAAAAAATATGACTGCATTCCAGATCAAAGAAGTCGGCGGCACCGTAATGCGACCAACGGTTTGAAGGCGGCCACGCACAGCCACACGCTTTGACGCTTTGATGTTTCGTTGTGGCGTGCACTCAAGGTGACAATATCTTTCTTGCATTTCTTCATGTATTGCTGTAGAATTTTGGCTTGACGCAGCCCTAAAGTGTTGAGAAGCCGAGAGCGTATACATTTACAGCGCGGGTAAGACCATCTAACGGGAAAATTTTTTTCTCGCCTGAGAACAGATTGATTTGTCGGCTACGTCTTTTATGTGGTGGTGGTTATTTCAATACCACACTCCAAGATAAGGTATTCGAGCCTTTTGTAGACGAGTCGGAGCGGAACACTGGTTCTGTGCAAATCAGCGACTTGCAGCATTCTGTGCATGTGAGAAAAGGTTGCAAAAATATAACAAGGAGCTGCAATTCGCTCTAAGAAAGCGACGGCGAAGGCATCTCAACAAGAAGAACCATATTGATCTGCTGCACAATGCGCATCAGCTAAATGGAGGATTGCAAAATTTTGGGATTTGGGGCCTGCAGCGGCGCTCTTTGTACACGGGGAGGATGTGTGCGCTTGCGCTGGTTGTCAACGTCAAGTGCGCATGCGCCGCCTTCCCACAGTAATGCAACGCATCCGCAGTATGCATCTAGTGGAGGCGAAATGAGGATAGCGCTGCGCTTTACCCGTTTGGTTGGTGGTGTATCCTGTATAATTTGCGTCTCACGCTAGTGCAGTTTCATTGGGGTGGGTGGCACTTTTGCAAAGAGCGTTCTCATCTTGAAACATGTCGTTGCGATGCGTACTGTGCGTCGTACGGTACCGGAAGTGCGCGTATGCCTAAAATGTGAAATATTTTCGGGAAGCGGTGATGTAGCCTCAAAATCAACAACGCAGCCTATATGTTCCTTTCTGGGGAGCTCAGTGAACACAATGAATCAGGTGCTGTGGATTGACTACCACAAGAAATGACCTTGATCTCGCCACGCATGGTCCAGTGACTTTTGCTTGCAAGTGTACATTTAAATTCTAACGCGCTTTAAAGCCTCAAGATTAAGATTACGCGAATGACTGAGATATATGCAGTGCTATTCCCCTAAAGAAACCTAGAAAGGGACGAATTGCTAACGCAATTACATCTAGCCATGTGAAACAAAGTCATTTCATTGTAAACTCGAGAGCCCGGAAAGTATGCTAATTCGCGGCCAGTACTAATTTTGAGGACCAATTTGCACAATAATACCTGCCCGAGAAGGCCGCTTGGGATTGACTGGATATTGTAAATGGTTTGTGTGGACAAAGAGAACATTGAATTACACGATAATTTCGAGAAGCTTTTAATCTTTGTGTTTCCATCTTCTTTGGTTCAAAACTGCCAAACCACATTTAACAATTTTATGACTTTGTGCGCCAGTGACGCCAAGATTTCCCTCGAATGATTGTAGCCACGCGCAGGTGTTTCTGCAACATTAAAGATTGCCGTAGTTTTTGTAGGCGCTTTATTCTGAGAGCAATGTTCATGTTGAAATTCTCCGACCGTGGAGCGCACGTGTTGATAACGTCACCGTTTTTTACTCCGTTTACTCCGTTACTCCATTCTTACTTCGTTTTTTTTTTAACATTGTTGATCAGCTCAAATTCATTACAGCCTCCTATCCGCCTCCCCCCCCCCCCCCCCCCCCTCCAAAAAAAAGAAGCTCTTCCGTATACCAAATTCAAGCATTTTAAATGAGCGAAAACTAGGAAACCGAAACCAAAACTCGGTTTCGACTGAACTTATGATGTCATGACTGACCAAACTATGACGTCATGGACGTTCACAAAACATTGAGTGCACGCTTCAATGGCTGCACTGGCGACTGCAAGCAGCAGCTTGGGTCATTGTTAGAAAGTACTGAAAACAGACTCAGAATCTTGTCCTTCAGCAAACGAAGAGCGAATATTGACGAGCGTGCAAACTAAGATATGACACATGCAAGGTTGCCTTTGGAAATCGCCCCGATTGAATCATGAAATTAAACATTTCAAAATTAATTTTGGCGGCAATGAAGCACCATATCTGCCTGCAAAATTTTTCGCAAGAATTAAGGCTGCGGAGAGTGTACCATGACACTTTCAGTACAATTCATGGAGGCAGCAAAAGCTCTAGAGGTCCCCTTTTAGAGCACGAGTTTGCTCAGCAACAGTTTTTGAGTAAGACGCGAGCCTGCTTGCATATGCGTTCCGGCCTGCCTGCCGTAAGCACTTGCGTTATTACTCAGGCCCCTAAAAATTAGGTCTTATCGATTGCAGATTATGCGAGGTAATTTAAGAAAACCAATACCGGTGTTGATTTTCCGCAGATAAGTCCTCACATAGAGGATATCGATTATGGCCGAGTATCAAGAAAAAAGCGAATGATCAAATTCGCATTTAATGCAGTTATTAAACAAGGAGCGAACGACGAACCCTACGCAACTGGTTACTATTCTTGCTGATATCATGTGTCCATAAACATGACGATTTTTTCACGGGCTTACGCACTGAAGGTGGCCCTACGCGTAGCATGTTGTTACTAAATAGTTTGGTGCGTCACGAATAATTTTAAAGCTTGAGAAGAATCGCTGACGCCCAACGGGAAAGAAATGTAGCGCGTCCATGTTAAACTACTCCGTTTACTATGAGCGGCATGATACATAGATGATACGCAGAGAAGTTTTTCTGCGATCCTGCCTCTTATCGTGCCAAGCGCAAAAAGAATAATTGCAGGTGCTTAATGACTGAAGTCCTCTAATACCACCCTTTTGTAGCACCAATCACAGCGCTTATATTTGTGTCATTACTTGCAAATAAGCGACGCACAGCTCAGAAACTGGTTGAATGTTTTCCCGCTTGCTAACCTTCATGAGTAAAAATGTTTGAAGAATTGTCAAAATGGCATCGCAAAAACTATCTTGAAATGCACGGCGCTGCTGTTTCTTGGCATTTTCGCAACGCCAGCAATGAAGCCAACCTGTATGCATTTTAAGCATGGTTAAAAATAGCGTCCGTCGCACTAAGAATGGCTGCACAAGTGCGCCTCCATTAGTTAATTGCGCAATTAATCAAGTTAAGTGCACGCCACACAATAGTAAGCAGTCCCTGACAACCAGAATTCTGCCAGTAGGCAAACCTGTCTTGAAGATAAGTACGAGAGGCCACTTGTTTTCACAAAAGGCGCGTTCTTGGAGAAGACGAATTTGTGCATTATCATTATAGGAGTTGTAACTGCACGCGACTGCTAAGCCGGGGACACGGGAGATATGACTATTTTCGTAAAAATATCGCGGAGTGCGCACATGAAAAGAGGAAGTCATTGCTTATATTTCTGCTTCTGCTCAACATCAAAGCTTTAAATTGTGCTGGCGGACAACTTCTTCAGAGCGATGGCGTGCTTATTCACACACCACCCGCATGAAGCCTGTCCGTTAAATCAACATCGAGTGGCACCGAACGTCGGAATTTTTTTGCGGTGCTCCACCAAAAAGGAGAGCAAAACAAAGCTCTTAAACCAGTTTCTCTCGCAAGTACATTCGTATATTAGCCTGTTCACATTTTGATGCCTTCACACTAGCAGTATAATTGCTTTTCATTAAAGGTTAACAATGGACTCTCTTGTGAAGTATTGACGCTTGCAGAGGAATACTGTAAAATTTCTAAGTGGTTTGCTTTTTACTTTGCGCCCCTAGGTTTTGTAATGATTTCCCCTCAGAACATTACACACTTCTGTTCTGCATAGGAAGGCTGCTTGTTGTGTTCTTTCTAACGACTCAACCCGGCGACCGGTTGCCATCTGTTGGCTCCCAGCGTTGGCATTTCCCATTCCAAGTTCGGAATAGGCAAAAAAAAAAATGCAGGCAAAAAGATGTAAGAGAGATAGCTGCAAATACCTCTTTAGATTTGCCCACTAACGCAATTTCCGGGTTGCAATTATTACCTGTCGCAACGAGTCAGAGTAGTGGGGGGGTGGGTGTAAAGAATTTGGGACGTGAGTACAACCAGGTGTATCGATGTTTAAATTGTTCGCCCATGTTCATTTTCCTCTCCTATGGCAAACTGCGGCAACTTAGATGGCGCTGAAATCGTGAAATACGCGAGCAGGAAATGAGTTTTCGCGCTGAAAAGCAATCTGCGAGCAAACACTGGGCCGCTCATCAAAGAATAGTGGACGTAGCACAAGCAATTTCGCTCTGAAAGAAATGTCAATGCCGTTTTCAAATATGCTGCGTGGGAGTACATGCATGGGAGAATTTTTATAGAGGTCCTACGAGCAAAGTGGCGTATGTTCTTCTTCGATGTTAAATTTGCCATGGCAGTTTTTAACGTTTCAGTACGGTCAGAGATTATCCAGTTATTGCAGACATAAAAATTAGATACAAAAAGACTGAAAACAAGGCAAGGCTTGAGAAAGCAGTCGCAGTATGTCAGCGAGGTGAACGTTTTAGAAGGACCCCTGACACGATGTGGACAATTTCTATAAAGAAGTGGACTTGATTGATTGCTGGATAAAATTGACGCTACAAAATATTAAACACGATGAGCGGCCCAAAAATGGTAAAATTCAACGCTAGCTTTTTCGAGCTCCCATTTGACATCGCCCTTACGTATTCTCTCGCCAATGAAGAAACTGGGTTCCCGCTCTAAGTAAGTGAGTGGACAATTTTATTGGTCGAACAATCTGATTGGCGAGTCTATGCAAAGTGCGCAAGAGTGGATGGATGGATGGACGGATGGATGGATGGATGGATGGATGGATGGATGGATGGATGGATGGATGGATGGATGGATGGATGGATGGATGGATGGATGGATGGATGGATGGATGGACGGACGGACGGACGGACGGACGGACGGACGGATGGATGGATGAATGGGCGGGGGGGCGGGCGGACGGACGGACGGAGGACGGACGGACGGACGGACGGACGGACGGACGAATAAACCGACGGGCGGATTGACGGATGAATGTATGAACGGATGGACGACAGAACGAATGAATGAAAGGATGGTATGAGCCTCCGCTTTGAAACGGGGGTGGCAGTCGATGCAACTTGGCTCAGGTTTTATTTACTTTTTATACATTTTTTTAACCTGGATCGTTATCATAGAAGTCTCAACACTTTTAAGTACAACTTCCAATGCCTTTACTGATATCCAAGCTTCGTTTCCAAAAAATCCAGTCTAGATTTCTTCTCTCAAAGAAAATGGCGCGAAATGCGGGGACAAAAGAGAAACAAACATGACAGGACCAGCGCCGCTCTCGTGTTCGTTTCTCTTTTGTTCCCGTTTTTCGCGCCATTTTACTTGTGAGTCATGAACCAACTAGCCCAAACTAGAGTTCTCTTTGAATATGTTTCTTCTCAGCTTTTAAATCATCAATTTATCCTGTTTTTTTTTACTGGCCTGTACCTCGGACACACACACGTTACCTTCGTTATCCGTGAACCCGAGTGTCTCACAGATGCTGGTCCGGCTGACATTGACATCGGGACTTACACTGCAACATTCCATCAGAACATATTCAATTGTCTGTTAGACATACCACACACTTTGGGTCAGCCTTATTTTTGGGTAACTTTTGTTTTGCTATCGGCGCGCTGTTCTGATCTTCTTCCAACAATAGGGCACTGCCCTTTTAATCATCAGAAAGTGATTCCATTCTGACCTATTTTGTTCACCTTCTGTTTTATTTTCCGATTCAGTTTGCCCTGTTAACCTCTACCTCTTTGACTGCAATGTTTTTTTGTTACCTTCTTCTGGTCTCCTGAGCATTCTTAGTCTGTTTTCTTAATCTCTTCTGATGTGAGTAAACCTTCTTTTTAAATAACCGGCTAAATATCTTAGCTAACCATCTGTCTTCTATCGTCTACCGCAGGCGTTCTCGTGCAAGATTTTACTCTGCGGTTCGCGGGCTTCGAACGGTGTCCATGCCAAGTACACCTGCACTGCCGTGAGTAGCTAATTGTAATCTCCAAGCCAATGTGTGATTCATTTCTATCCCTGGCACCATGAGAAATTTCTAGATACATTTTGGCTGTTTTCAACATTACTTATAAATATCCCCATGTTGCTCTCAACTCCGTTGCAGCGGCATTTAACTTTCCTTTCAGCCAAGTAGACATCGTTCTTTTTGATTTTTACCATGCCTTTCTCATTTATGTTCTCCGAGACATTCACTCTCCTTGCTTTTCGAAAACTTCATTTTAAGAAGCGGCACCTAAGGGAAACTACCTGAAATTTGATGAGAACGCATATGAGCGCAATTAAAAGATTTAGGTAATCGAAGATTTAGCACTGTGTAACATGCAACTCCTGTGTAACATGCAGATTCCTGAGAGTCTTCCTACCCCTCTTGGCGCAGTGGTGAAGCGGTAAAGCGAAACGACACAACCTTTCTATGGCAGGTGTTGCCATCGGTGGGATTCGGTTGCTTGGGTTGGGTTGCGACCTAGGTTGCTTTTTCCGAGCAGCCTGTCACGATTAACTGACACGGTGGCCAGGTTGCTCATCTGCCCATCAAGTGGTGCTCGCCAGCCCTCCGACTGTTGGGCAGGTGAGCAGCATGCCACAAAACTGGCTTTACAAGAATAGACAAGACAGGACAAGACAGAAGACAAAACACAAAAAAAACAAAAGGCAAGGGGACAAAAGGCCAAATGCCAAAAGACACAGGACGACGGCTGAATACGGGGAACGGCCACATAGGTGCTAGAGAACTAAAAATGGGTTCTGCAACGTACCGGATAAGCGTTGTTTTCTAGAACGCATAACACAGCAGCGCGAATTTCCTTGCTCAGAATAAATTCTTTCTCGCCTCTTTTTGTTTGTTGCACCAGGAATTAAGAGAACCTAACTCATTTACCAATACCCCTGAGAATATGCTACCTTTTGGGTCTCGTTCTGAGATGTTTTTTAGAGCTGAGCTGAGACTACTTCAAAAGCTGTGAGACAAGCCAGGAGGCGAAGCCGGAAGTTGGTAGTGTACCAATGAGACATCGGAATAAGACTAGTAAGTAGGTTGTCTAAAAAGAGTAACCCACCAAGCCAAACAAAAATGTAGAACATAAAAGCTAACAGCATGCGGCTGCAATGATAAGTGTGTAAGGTGTGCAGAAGAAATAACGCGGCGTTTAACATGCACGGACGCACGCACACACGCAGGCATGAGTGTGTGGCAACAAAGATAAGCAAAAGCCGCCAAAGGTGGCAAAGAAAATTTGCTCACGAGTGCTCTCTCCCCAAGCCTGTGAGCGTACGTCATAGCAAGGCATGCAGTAATTTACGCTGGCCACCGTCAGCAGAAACAGGCTTCACGTGTCAGCCGTATTTTGCTCGTTCTAGCCCTATGCAGCCCTTCTGTCCTGTGCCTTACCGTCCACTTCACATCGAACACGGCGAGTCCCAGCAATATCGCTAGAGGCGTCGACGAGATCGATCGACTCGTGTTCCAGACCCTGCCTGCAGGCCGCGATAGAACGGGCAAGCGGGAAGCAATCACAGGGAAGCCATCCGGAAGAGGTGATATGAGTGCGAGCACGTCTACCCAACTCGAGCACAAACGGGCCCTTACGACGCTCGCCTTGTACATTACCTGATAACTTCGAAGATGCAGTTTGATTTCATTTACGCGGTCTCTTCTTCCTTTCTCTTCGTTTATTGGTTCGTTTCCTTTACGCCCTGGAGGGGGAAATATTGCTGCGCGCGGAGAGAGCGAGGTGCCGGGGAGGAACTTGACATGCCAATCTCAGCGCCAGACGGCTGTTTTCTGCGTGAATACACTGCCTAGGCATTTCGTCCACCGAACGCCCACGCATCATGCGATGACTTCGCGGACGAAATGCTCGGTTTTAGGACCGTTACCTTTTCTTTGATTTTCCTTTGTGCAGCCGGAGCTCGAGAAAAATTCGCAGTGCCCCTGGTGGGCGCACGCGATCTCTTCCACCTCATTACAAGAGGCAGAGCCCTACGAGATTCCTAATGGCCATGAAACTCCCACCGGAGTTTGGTATGGTGAAAAAAGTGGCCACTAGGGGCGCCACCACGGATCGAAGAGTTGCAAACTAGGAGATGGCGCCCGCGGCGTTTTGTGTGGTTGCTCGAGAAAAACTTTGTTCCAGGCTTGTTCTGCTTATTTGTCTTTTTTATAGTTTATATGAAATTGAAATGGAGGTACTGTCCGTGTTATACAGTTCCGGTACCCTAGCCCACTTGACGCAAGTATGGAGGAAGAGCGCTGGCCGAGAATGCCAGGAGTCGTCTGCATGATGTGAGAAAAGATCTATTGTGCTATGTACAAAAGTGGCCACTAGGGGCGTCACCATCGATCGAAGAGTCGCAAGTAGTAGATCGCGCCCGCGGCGTATAGTGTGGTTGCTCGAGAAAAACTTTGATCCAAGCTTGTTCTACTCATTTGTCTTTTTTATTGTTTATATGAAACTGAAATGGAGGTACCGTCTGTGTTATACAGTTCCGTTACCATAGCTCACTTGACGCAAGTATGGAGAAAGAGCGCTGGCCGAGAATGGCATGGCTCGCTACTTACCCGTAATCGTCTGCTTGCTGCGTGGAAAGATCTATCATGCTATATACAAAAGTGGTCACTAGGGACGCCACCACCGATCGAGGACTTTGTTCCAGAGTCGTTCTGCTCATTTCTCTTTTAGACTTTATGTGAAACTGAAATGGAGGTAGTGACTCTGTTCTGCAGCTCTGTTGTCCTAGCCCGCTTGACGCATGGATGGAGAAAGAGCGCGGCCGGAAATGCCATGGATGGCTCCTAACCGGCGATCGTCTGCATGCTGTGCAGAAAATCTGTCGTGCATTATGTGGCGCTTGTAACGGTTGTTAAACGTGCGATGCTCATTATTCTACAGCCTGCATGTGACCGCAACGCAGTGCACGATAGGGCAAAGGCCGAGTTATGAAAATGATCCGCATCCGATTTGTGCTATGCCTGTGTCCGTCTCCCGGCTTCAGTGAATCATACCGCTGCACGCTGAGCGCCAACCGGCGCTGAATTCTTGTCGAGCGTTTAGTGCATGGATAAACATCTGCGACTCTAGCCTCGAGCACATCAAAATGTCGCCATGACTGTTACTACGCGCGGCAATATGGCGTTCGCCTTTCGGAAGCACAGTGTACTCAATTTTGCTCGTGATGTATACGCTGCAGAGAGAATTTCACTGCGTCTTATCAGCTTATAATTTTTTTAGTCGAGCTGCACATTTGCTATCTTGCCGACAGGGTGTCGCCCTAGGCAAAGTGACCATTCAATGGCAAGCCGCGGCTAACTGTAACAACCCCGACAGATGACGCTGTTCTGAACTGCGGCGTGCTTAGGTACGCATGAAAGCAATGAACGGCTGTTTTCGTTATGAGCGTAATGTGAGATATTTTTGAAACTTCCCTTTCACAGTCTTCAGAGGTGAAAGTACCCGAGAAAAAGAAAAAAAGCTAATGTTTTTGTTCGCATGCACAAGAAATATCTTTCCAAGAAACAAACGTCAGAGTACAATAAGAAGTGTCAACATAGAATGTCTTACTGACTTGGCTTTCTGAACCCCACCCCTCTCCTCCTCCTTGGCATTCCGCCTGTATAGTCACTGTCGATGTTTTATTATTTTGCCACCGAGCGAAAAATGCTTGTGACATCACTTCTGCCGTGGTAGTCACAAAGAGCAGAGTGCATCCGACACTCGCCGCGGCAGTCCTATTGTGGACTGCCGCGGCGTTAACTCCGCATTAACTCCGGCGTTAACTCTGCATTAACTGCGCGATGTCAGCATAAACATTAACAAAAACAATTCTCTACGTTGTGAAATATTCCAGACAATCGTCCCTGACTCCAAAAACGGTTTAGCAGTTCTCCAAAACTGCTGCAAAGCTGTCATCGTAGTTTTTACCCTACACCGTGTCGCGCTTACACACTTGGCATCTGTCTTCAATAAACATTTGTCGAAGATCATCTTTTCGCGGCCTCAAAGGCTCTTGCGGAAAGGCCCCACTAAAGGGTTTAGTTTGCAGCCTGCCATAGTGGTCCGGCCGCAAAAGACGATGACACTCTCCAGCAGGCGTGCCCAGCGCGAGCAGATTTGATTTCGTGGCCGCTCAACCGAATGCCGATGCCGTGCGGTCCCACTCACATCTGGCTGAGTGGGTCCTGTCAGATATATTTGTAGAGACCCGACAACGACTTGTGTCGGGTGTTCTTGCCCACAAGTTTGTTGCAATGAGCTCGGACTTCAGCTAGGTACTGTTGTCATTTCTGGAGTTGACACTTCGTTTTGTTAAGCTGAGATTTCAAGTTTCAAAGCTCGGATGTGCGCTGCGTTCTTGTAGTTTGGCAGGGTTTGTGGGAACTGAAATATATATATATATAATCACCAAAAATTGAAGAAACACAACAGCATTTAATTCACGACGTTTCGGCTGGAGGACCAGCCGTTTTCGAGTGAAAGGCTGGTCCTCCAGCCGAAAGGTCGTGAATTAAATACAATTAAATACTGTTATGTTTCTTCAATTTTTGGTGATTTTATATTATATTGACCAAATAAGCTGCCAGAAATCACTTTTGGTATATATATATATATATATATATATATATATATATATATATATATATATATATATATATATATATATATATATATATATATATATATATATATATATAAAGCGCTACAAACGAAGTGTTCTCTTTAGCATTGTAAGCCGCTACACGCACTGACAATAGACAGTGCACTGAGTTGTCAATCAGGCTGACTGTCATTAACTGTTGCAGCAGGGCCATTGACGGCCGGTTAGTTCAGGCTCCATTAAGCTCTGATGTCATACGGCTGTGTTTTCTATTGATGACCGTGAACATGGTCACGTGCACTACTCACGTACTATTAACTGTAGCTCATCTCACAATTTCTCAGCTCAGTGGAAGTTACGAACGCGAGGCGGCTGCTTTCAGAATGGCCATGTTGGATTCCGAACGCGGAAGAACGGCGTACTTATGGAAGCACTACCCTCACGCTACACTTTGAGAAGTATAGTAAAGTAGTTATACAAAAATGTTAGTGGCCCAATCTGTACTGCACCTAGACTACACCACTGACAGAGTAGCAACGTGCGGTTGAATGTGTTGATCTCATGGCTACACAAGGAACAACACAATGAAGATCGCCAGTAAAGAAACCTTTGTGCTTTTGTTCCATTACGCCTCGCCGTGGTGGCTCATCGGTTAGGGCACTTGACTACTGGCTTGATCCGAGCCGCGATGGCCGCGTTTCGATGAAGGCGAAAGATCCTTCACTACGGCGTCCCTTATACCCTCAGTCGTCTTTTGACGTTAAACCCGATGTTTCATTACGTCAGTTATAAGGCACATACAGTGAGCTAGGGTGTACAAGTCTGGTTAGAATCACCCCTCGTTTTGGCGTCTCGGCGCAAGCATTCGTTTTTAATTTGGTTCACTTCACAAATGTGCCATATACTCAGAATGAGGTCAGTCTGGCGGATGCCAGAACAAATACAGAGCGTTGGCACAAGCATGTTTATATATATTTTATGCACCCGACGAGCCAGCCAGACAAACAAGCCCTGTCATAAGCGAAAAGATAAATGCACGTGTTTTTGAATTTGAGCTCGAAAGTAACAAAGAACTTAACGCAAAGCAAAACACTCTGCGCGTCCCGAAAGCATTAACATTTTCACCATTTTCGAGGAGTCTCTCTTCGGTTAATTTTTTTTCCGATATTGTGCATTCATAAGCGGTTAAGATTTATATTGTTTGGTGTCGTTTATAAAAATGCCGGGGTTCTTTTGTTTTATTGACTGTGTACGAATTCAGAGCCAGTTTTTAGCAACGCTGCCGTATCAGCAAGTGCCCTTTCCATAAGCGGCTATGAACTGAGGGCTTGGTTACATGGGAGTATTCCCTTAAAAAATTCTTTACACCGTCTATAGACTGTTTATAGACTTTTGTCTAAAAACTCTATAGACTTTCTATAGACAAAGTCTATAGTCTAGTCTATAGGCAATACGCATCTATAGAAAGTCTATGGACAATCTATAGATTTATGGCTATACACTTTTAGTGATTTTTTATACATAGACAGTCCATAGACTAGGAATATACAGAAGGGAATATCTAAAGGAAGGCTATAGAGTCTACAAGAAGTCTATACACTTTCTATATACCATTTTTATAAGGGTTGAAAGTATCTTTTGCTGCAGGAATCGCTTGGGTGGACGTGTTTGTAGCGGTGCGCCTATTCCTTCATTCTTTTTTCACTCTACTTAGGCCGTTCCTCAGTTCTGCGCCGTCGCCATCATCGTTGTCTGGTGGCGTCATCATCGTTTAAAGCGCACATTGCAAGGAAGGCGATGATGATGAAGAGCCAGCAGCGCTTATTAGACATCGCTGATAGCCCTCGCGCGAGTCTCCTGCCTGAGTAGTACTTTCCTATCAGCCTTGTCTGCACCGTGTGCGTGTGGTCTGTTCACTATAAGCAAATCGCCTATTAAAAAAGAACATTGCTTTCAGACACTTAGTTCTTCATATCTCGTTGCCAGTTCCAACTCCGTCGGCTTCGACGCCGTCCACAACATAAACATTAGAATCGCGCCTAAATGCTACCCGCCAGAAACTGCACGGCTTGTTTATGCTCTGGCGTGTGCCGGTGGCGCTGGCTTCGCGATAGTAACACACCAGGACCTTGCTGCGGCGGGCTGCGGCCCTGTGTTTTTGATAAGAAAGGCAGTGAGACTGTCCGAAAGGGTATGGTGCACAAAGCGACACGTTTTGCTTGACCTGCGCTCGAGCTCTGTAGGTGAAGTTAGTAGTTTAAGCCAAACTAATATAACGATTCTTTGCTCTCACATCACACCTAACGCTAAAATATTCCCGTTACCCACTCATACCCGTCCTGCCAGTTTTGTTTTTTTCCTGGGGCATTGGCGGTATCTGTTGCTTGGGGAATCTTTTGGAGCAACGTGCTTGTACCGACGGCGCGCCAAGTCTTTCAAAAAGTGTATTTTTTGTGTATATTTCCGCTTTTGCACCAAAAGTATTCACGTGGCGGCGAAAAAAAATTGCTGGGGTTTAGCATTGACAATCACGAAGTATTGTGCGTAAGCACAGTTTTGTAGAGAGAGCTACACTGGGGCTACCAGTCGAGCATTTCGCTGCACATGGGAGAGGCCAGCTGTGCGCATGCGCCGTTACCATGGAAACCGAAGTGGAGCAAAGTGCGGCGGGCGCGTCGCCGTCGCTGCGGCCGCGCGCCCGCTCCACCATCAAAGCCGAGGGTGACGTCACGCGGATGAGCAGTTGTTCGCATGCGCCAATACCATGGTAACCAGAGAGAACCCATAGCTGCTCCGCGTTCTTCGTCGCCGCCTCACCGCACGCGACGAAGACAAAGTTGAGGTAATACTCCACAAAATGATGAAGAGGGCACTTGACCTTCCTGTGTCCACCACCAATGCGAGACTTCTTGCATTGGGAGTGGTGGACACTTTTCAGGAACTCAAGGAAGCCCATCTCACAAATAAATACACGAGGCTAGCCCAAACGAAGTCGGGTCGGCACTTGCTAGCCCGCCTTCACATCCAACATGATTTTCACATTCAGGAGCGGGTCCGAGTGCCCGAACTCTGGAGACGCGCCGCCAGAGTTCGACCCCTCCCCACTAAGATGGACAAGGAGGATCACAGTGGTCGTCGTCAGGCTAGGGCGGAAGCCTTAGCGCACCACTATGGCAACAAACATGGTGTCTTTTACGTAGATGTAGCTGGGCCTACCCACGGGGGGTGGTACACGGCCGCGGTCATACATCAAGAAATACAGGTGGATGGGCTTTCCTTTCGAGCCCCAGGCACAACACAAGCTGAAGAGGTTGCCATCGCCCTAGTGGCTTCTGATTCAAAATCCAAACACATAATAACAGACTCGCGTTCGGCATGTCGCAATTATTAGGCTGGCTGGATAACTCCACTAGCTGAACGAATACTAAGGAATTGCAGCCGGGACACCGATCCTACACCCCGCTGCCTGGTTTGGACTCCGGGCCATCAGTGCCTAGCAGGAAACGAAGCTGCAGACGCGGCGGCCGGAGCACTCATTCACCGGGCGTTCCCATTGGCTCCTGAGCACCTGGAACCTGAAGGTAGCTACTTAATCTCCTTCAAAGCTATCACATCCTATTATAAGGATAGGCATCGCCTCTACCCGGCCCCTGCAAAGGGACTGGGGAAAGCAAACTAACGCGTTCTACTAGGATTATTCACGAACACAATGCTGTGCCCGGCAGTACTAAAACACTTCGATCCCGCGTTCACTGGCAGGTGCAAACATTGTGGGGAGGTAGCTGACACCTACCATATGGTTTGGGCTTGCCAGCGCAACTCAGCTCTCTCCCCCCACCCCAACCCTACCAGAGAGGAATGGGAGGCTGCCCTGCTTGGCTGTTCGGACCTTCAGTCCCAAAAGGCTTTGGTCAAGAGGGCTAAGCTGGCGGCTTCGACCAATGGGGTCCCGGAATAAGGACTCCACCCATTGCGGGGCTCTTTAAAGAGCCTCACCTTTTTCATTAAATAAAGGCTTTTCACCACCACCACCGCACGCCACTCTATCACCCCAACCCCTCGTTGGATGCGCAGGATTGCGCATAAAAGGTGGAGATGTAGTGGGCGTCTGCATCACAACATTTGTCATGCATGCAGAGAAGGAGAGTCCAGCCGCAGCTAAACGGCGGTATAGACAAGAGAAGATGAACTCTTCCGGTCCTGAGGTTGTCGCCTGGAAGTTGGTTTGAACCAAATAAGAACGCTGGAGGCTGTGTGTACGTGACACAAGGTGTCAACGCTGTCAGACGTCTCCCTTCGATCGCGTGAATGATGGTGAAGCCTGCTGTGTTCGGCTTCTGGAAAGCGGTACTATCATCCAAGGAGTCTTCGTGGCACCGGGAACATCTGTCAAGCAGACGATTGAGGGGGTTGCTACGTGTATACATGTCTACGGCACGGTTTCACAGTTGTGTGTGACTTTGGGTGATCTAAACAGGAAACATGACTCTCTTAGTCAGTGTATGAAAGAAAAGTTCGACTTGAATTTAGCTTTAGACCCTCACGTCCAGACTACACAATGGGGAACTACTATAGAGCTTGTATACTAAAGAGGCTCTACCAAACCGAAATACTGTATAGACAAAATTGAAACCGCTGCATGCTACTTCACAGATCATCGGGCAGTCTTCGTCTCTGTCAAGCAAAATGAATAAAAGATGTGTATACGCAATGTTTCTCATTGCTACACATACAGTGACCTCAACAAGCTCAGCCAGGGAAACGTACCCCCCGCTACGTATGTCCTGGCATAGCCGAGCGAAGCCACTGCCTATTTTTTTGCAGATAGACATGACCGCTAAGTATCTGAAAGGGCGATTGGGGTGTCCACTGGCCCAGAGAGCCAGTTATGCGCATCTTGAACTTTTTCATCGTCAATACCAATTTACCCAGTGCTCGCCGGCGGCATATGCTCCAGCGCCGCGTTTCGGCAGCACAGTTGACAACGCCATTGCGTATTGGTTTGTAAATTGGTTGGTTTTTGGGGAAAGGAAACGGCACAGTATCTGTCTCACTTCTCGGTGGACACCTGAACCGTGCCGTAAGGGAAGGGATAAAAGACGGGCTAAGAGAAGCTTCAAAGGAGGAAAGAGGTGCCGTAGTGGAGGGCTCCGGGATAATTTTTTTAGCGTCGACTTTAACATGCACTTACATCGCACGGCACATGGGTGCCTTTCCATTTCGCCTCCATCGTAACGCGGCCGCCGCGAACGGGATCGAATCCGGGTACTCCGGATCAGTAACCGAGTGCCCTAGCTACTGGGCCCCCGCGGCGCGTTGCGTATTGGTTTAATGCCGTGTTTCTGCCACAATGTTGCCCACGCCAACGCATGCAGCGTGCGTCCCTCTGTCACTACCGCCACTTATTTCAAAGCGCGAATATTAGTTTGATACTAGTATTAGTTGACGAAGAAGGCGATGTGCAATGAAATACGCGAGAGTGTGTTGCAATTTAATACGAGGAATGATCGGCTGCGGCGATAGTCTAGTAATCTCGTGCGGTGGCCAGCGAAGCTGATCTGTTCGCGCCTCGGCGGACTCGAATAGCAGTCGCGGTAATACTTATTTTATTTATTTATTTATGTTTTGACCAAGGTCACATTCAAGGGAAAGCTTCACACAAACTCGGTGATCCGATTTGACGCGGTGAGGTATAGTGTTTTCCCGCTAAAACAGCTTGAAGCGAGATGACAGAAAAGAGTCCACTGTCGCCAAGCGGCCGTGATACCCCCATTAGGGGCTCCAGACAATGGGCGTCGACCGAAGTTGACATGCCTTCGTGGTGGCCATTTCAAGAAATACTAGTTCTGCTCAGTGAGGGTTGCGTAAGAACGCTAGAATATATAGCCATGGTGTGGCACGCCAGCACGTGAATCCGGCCTGGCTAGCTTAAACTGCTAAGAAATTCGGAGGGTACTACAGCTGTGTTTTAGGGCTATGACGAGATAGGATTATTGGGTCCCTTTCGACTTGTGCTCACATTTGATCATTATTTCGCAGACACGAACACTGTCTGCAGGACGCTGTGGCTGAAGAAGAGGAGTGACCGAGCTAAAAACTTAAGAGTGCGGGAACTGCACGTTGAAGACACATGGTTCTGACTGAAGAATCAGTGCGTTTTAGAAGTGCACATCCGTGTGGTGCTATTGAGGACGGCGACAACTGCAACTTTTATGACTCAGTCGCACCCTCTTCACAGTGTCTTTACGCCAACTAATCCGCTCAGTTCCATTAGACGTTCGTGACAACTCTCAATGGCACCGGCCAGCTAGGTGCGTAGAAACCACCGGCTTCCATTAAGGCTTCGTCTGTACTAAAGGGAGAAAATTGCACTCGGTCTAGAATCACAGCAAGAAATGCCAGTCTCTCGAGGCAACCCGAAATCACTACTGGATCCCAGCACTGGCACCCAGGACGCCATTCCTATCAATCAGGCAAGCGATTTCCTGTTTGAGCCGTAGAAATTGCGATAATAACAAAATAAATACCAAGGAACTAAGAAGAGGAATGTTTTGGAACTCGCGAAAACCTCACACATACTGTACTAAGGGGAAGTGTTTGATGTCTTCCAGCTTTACTGGATTCGCCGACTAAACGTTACTTCAATGTATGTAGTTTACTAGGCTGCCGCACGTGTGGAGATTGAAGACTGGCAAAAACTAGTAGAAACGAAAAAAAAACCTCGAAATTGTTATGGAGCAGTTAATTCTAGAATATCGATGAAAACTCCTTTATGTAGAACTTAATGTTGAATGAACAGTCGAACTGTACACAGTGCTTATCACATTTGGCGACTCAAGCTGCCGCAGCAAACTAGTGCCGCGCAGATGGTGTAATAGACGTTTCAGCTACCAATTTAAAAATAACGCTATAGCTACGGCGGTTGAAATAAAAAATAATTTAGAACAAACTCTCAACCGCCGAGGATGACCGGATATTTAAAACTATGCTAATATAGGGTACATTATCCAGACCACTTAGGCATCGGACCACACGAGCGCGACTGGCCCTCACAGTCGCCTGGGAGTCGCTGCCGGTGCCCCACCCGCCCCGCCTCCGGATACGGGGCGGTCTAGTTTTGGCTACTAGGCTTTGTTCCGGTGCAGTGGCAGCGGTGGGGATGGGTTGGCCGGGGCCCATCTTCTGAGGATGCGAAACCCCATGGGAGTGGCAGCGACTCCCAGGCGACTGTGAGGGCCAGTCGCACTCGTGTGGTCCGAAGCCTGAGCGGAGGCAGGCTTGGGGGCACACTCAGTATGGACCCATGAAATCCGACACGGAAGGCATGTGCCTAAGTTCAAAAGGTGTTAAAATACATGCTACTCGCCTCCGCACGCGGGGGCATGCGCGTCTGGCGGCCGACGCGCCGGTTTCTGGCTACGGAGATGCCGGCTCCGCGCGGGGGCTTACAGCAGCCAAGCTCCTCAGAAGCGATGTCCTCGGGGAGGCACCCTCACGGCTGACCACGGGGCCATCGGTGTCATTGTGGCACGCCGAGGTAGGGGGGCGTAGTACGACCAGCGCAAAAACCGTCGATGCTGTGGAGTACCGGCGTAGTAGGCCCGGGCCATCTCACCCAAAGCCACGTTCTTGGTTTGTGGCCCGGTCAGCCCAGCCTTGAACACTCTCTCCTCACTTGGCGTGGAGAATGTTAGGCGAGAAAATAAGGGCATGGTTGGTTGTTTAGAAGCATAAGCGGGTCTCGCCGGAGGTGTTAGGTGTCGGTGCCGAGGGCAGGAGGCCGGACAGGCTTACGACCTAAGCCTCTACTGGCCGAATCCCACCGCATATACATCCGGTGTCTGAAAAACCGCGAAAAGCACTCGACGGCAAGTAGCTGGCAGGTCCGTAACAAACCCTGAAAGTCGTGGAGGGGCTCGAGGTAGCTGACCCCGGGTTAGGTTTTCCTGTCTCCGGCGGTCGGAGCCCGTTGCGTTTGTGCGTGGTCGGGTATTCCGTGAGCGGGACGGCTCCATTGGGCAATCTTGATGCTCCCAGCTGTGCGTCGCTATGTATCTTTTACACCCCCCCCCCTTATTTTTTTCCTTTTCCCCACCTATTACGTGTTGTAAATGTATAGTGCCTTCGGGCCTTTTCATTTATCTTCATTGGATTAAGCCTGTTGTTACATAGTGGTGCAGGCAGGGGCTTACTTTTTTCATTCTTTTTGGTTGCCCCAACCTAACAAATGTCCAGAGGACTGATGATGATGCTAGAGATGGGCCCACCAGCTCAAAAATGACAAGAAGGGTTCGTTCTTTCATAGCGATGTTTTTGTGGGTAGCACTGCACGACTGCTGTTTTCGTCAGAAAGCTATTTCTGTTGCGACTACAAGCGAATGTGTTGTACTACAAAAGGCGTTGCTGTAAAAAAAAAAGCATAGCGCTATCATAATGGGCCAGAAACACATATTTAAATCATCGCGGAATGTACATTTCCCCTTCTAAACAAATCATTTGCTTTCCTTACTCGTTCTCATACAACTGGTAATCTTTTCTTCTGATTTAGTGTTTAAATCGACGAACAAGACTTATGCCTTAACACTGCGCTTTATACGCTTCTGGGCCGGGAATTTTAAAACTTGACTATGCCACGATTCCGATATATTTTCGGAAGACGGAAAGCCTGTTACCGACAGAATGGGGCAGAAAGCAAAGCATTAAGTGAAAACTTAAGGAAAGGCTTTATTGCTACCTGAACGTGCTTCTTTCTTCATTTTATAAAAATGCTATACTGTCAAAACGACAACAGTCCAGATGTAAAAAAATTAGAACCAAACGAAAATTGCTTCATCTAGCGCGGCTATTAGCTGCACCTCACCGTTATATCTGTCCCGGCTTTGTCCACGCATAGAGCCACAACGATTCTGTTATTTTGAAAACAGCTGCAGCAATGCACAGTGATTGCTTTCGCCCGGCGGTCGCGTCTTCACTTGATTCTTTAGTGCGCAAAAGCGATGGCACAACTAGTAACGAAACAAGAAGCGAATACTAACCCAGCTACGATACGCTAGAAACATCTGCAGAGCTACAGAGTGGCCTCAGTTTGTGCCGAACGTGGGTGTAATTCAATCATCAATGCAAGAGGCACTGTGCTTATTGAGGGAAATTTTCTTACGCTGCATTTTATGGGTGGTGTTGGTGGTAAAAAATTTATTATAGAAAACACTGCTCTTCCGCAACCGGGAGGGGCCCTTAGTTCCGTGCTCCTACGGCCTTGTCAGTTTACTGTGTCCGCTGAACGATTTGCTTTGTTCCTCTGGACACTAGTTGGACAGCACGGCCTCCCACTGCTATGGTTGTGGGTTCCAGATTTTTGGGCCCAAAGGCATGCTCTTTGGCAAGCCCATTTAGTGTGATGCAGTGTGGGGGTGTTCACCGCATAGTGGACATGTGTTGGGTCATTATGTTGGGTAGATGTGGTGTAAGAGGCGGATGTGTTCTTATGTCTTTGTTTCTAACCGCCTCTTAGCTATGGCTTCTTCCCGCGTCATCTCCTTGTGCAGTGGGAGGGGGGAGGGGGGGTAGACTCCCAGATTTAGCTTTTGATGGTTGATAAGGATCTCGCTGTACGGTTCTGGGACCGGCTCCGGGGCCGCTGAGTCATCTTACGGGCCCTGTTAGTAAGGCTTCGGACTACGGTGTACGCACGCTGATTATAGCTTTGAGCCAGTGGCGGGGCGCTGCTTGTGCGAGTGACAATGACTCCCTCTACAGCTAGATAATTTCGTTTAGTCGATGCTTCGTGTGCGAAAAGATCAACTGAAAGGCTATCAAGTTAGCAACAATTTTGCAAAAATGAGTCCCAAGATAATGGAAGGAGACATAGCTTCGGTTCTACGTTTCCCCATACCAGGAGTCTCAAAATAATTTCACTATGCAGGGCACATTGAGAAAATTTTTTCCCTTGAGGGCCAGAAGCCAGAAAATGAAAAAAAGAGGGGAGGGGGTCAATAACAATGCAGTTTGTTTTGGAGGGGGGGGGGGGTGTGAATACTGTAAATCTTGATGTGCGCTAAATGAAAGAAACTATGAAGAAAGTTGGCACTGTCAAGAAAAGTTTGTAGCTTGACAACGCTTAATAACGACAAGGCATGTAATATCTGGCGTAAGGCCTTGTGCGGAGACGATTCGCATGGTGGCTTTGAGGTGGTCGTCTGGCATTCTTGAACTCAGAGTAGATGTGTTCGCTTTCAATAAAGAGAAGAGGTGCTCGCACGAGTCTGTGCTCACGAACATGGCAGTGATCCATGTCTCTTGGTACTGCAGTGTTTGGAAAACTGTCTTTTCTAAAGAGTGTAAAACTTCGTGGTACGCGCGTCTTCAAACTTCTGTCGTAATGTGGCTTGAAGTTCAATACGCTCCATTTGTAACTCAGGCTCAACATCGACGACTCGCACAGCGAAGTGCACAGTGAAAATTTCGAACTCCTTGCAAAAGTTGGTGATATCTTGAAAACAGCTATTGCATTCTCCATCGAGATTGCGGAGGAAATCGGCGCAAACATCGCGAGGTTCTTGGGCAACGTTTCCTATTGACGTGAGAGTTGGGAAGTGATCGCTGTGCCGATCTTGTAGTTTGACCTGAAATTCACCAACGTCGTCGCTTATTCTAGTTATGGTTATTTTGTTTTCGCTGTAGTTTTTCGTTCAAGGTGTTCACGTGATCACATAGGTCTGTGAGAAATGGAATTCAGGTAATGAAGCCACTTCTCATTTTAAAGAAGCTGTCGACTTCTTCTGTGAAGTCAAAAAACCTCTTCACGTCGGTGCACGTTAAATACCCCAGGTGGCCGAAATTATTCCGGAGCCCCCCACTACGTCACCTCTTTCCTCATTTCTTCGTTCAGTGCCTCCTTTATCCCTTCGCTTACAGCGCGGTTCAGGTGTCCGCCGATATGTGAGACAGATACGGCGCCATTTTCCTTTCCCCAAAACACCAATTTTCAACCAATTCTTTTCCGCGGTTCAACCAGCGCACGTCCGTGTGTTATATATAGGATCTCATTATGATTGCATTCTTCCTGTTGTAACATAGAAGTGGACTGACGATGGTTGAGCGCTCTTGAACGAATGAACTTCACTGCGCCGAACACTGCGTGCGTGACAGAATTTGTATTCAGTGTCTTGCTGCATAGAGCTTCTTGGTGTAAGATGCGGTGCACAGCCATCAACTGTTCAGTGACTCCGAGCCCTTCAAGCTTATTTCCCAAACGTCCTTCAAGACCCCTCCTGCTTCTGACCATTGACGGAGCACCGTCGGTCGCCACACATCATCCGCTCCCACCGCAAGCCGCTACGCTCAACAAGTCCTTCAAGCACCGAAATCGTACGCTCTTGTAGTGCTGCCTTTCAATGGGACATTGCTCAGTTGTTCTGCCAAGTTGAGGTTTTAAAGGGAAAGCTCAACTGCTCCGCTCGGTAGCTTCTTCGCCGTGTGCGCGAGTTTGACTTTGAATTGAGGAGAAACCATGTGACAGCTATGACGTCACTCAGACGCCGCCGCCGCCGCCGTTGAAACCGAGCGCTCACCTCTGTTTCTATAGGCCGTCGGAGGCCGCCGCGGTGGCTGAGTGGTTATGGCGCTCGGCTGCCGGCCCGAAGAACGCGGGTTCGATCCCGACCGTGGCGGTCGAATTTCGATGGAAGTGAAATTCTAGAGGCCCGTGTATTGTGCGATGTCAGTGCACGTTAAAGAACCCCAGGTGGTCGAAATTTCCGGAGCCGTTCACTACGGCGTCCCTCAAAGCCTGAGTCGCTTTGGGACGTTAAACCCTCATAAGCCATAAGCCTATAGGCCGTCGGCGTTGACAACGTTCTAGATTCCGATAATTTTCTGATGGCTCCCTGGGGCAGTAAACGCCTCAATCACGCTTTGAGACACGTGGCTGTGGTGAGACAGAGATGTGGGTTGCGTGCATTACCGCTGACAACGTTTGCCAGACACGCGGCACTGCAGCAAGAGGCCGCATCATTCATTAAGAGAGCAACCTCTCGCGATCACCCATGAACTGCCACCTGGCGGGGTGGAAGGGTGGCCGCGCTGTCTATTCGGTGTCCGGAACGAACTCAACGTTATAGACGCCAAGCCACGTCTAGCTGCTCGATACACCACCGCTTAGCAAGAGTGAGCTTAGCCAAGTATAAGTACGCATAACCGTCTGTTTTCGCTTTGTCTACGTAGGTTTAGCTGTGGTAAACCTTTGCTTAATTTTTCTTTCCACGCCCCTAATAAAGAAAGCACACCGCCACCGTACTGGGTGAAAGGCTTTTGTTACCGAATTCTGCTTTAATGCTGGGACAGATAGGGCCGGCGGTTTCAAGCAAGCAGGTTTCCCAAATAACTGGTCGGTGGAAGGTTTTGCTATTATATGGGAAATAATGAAGCGTGCGCACTGCGTTTCTTCCGCTGCTTTGGCAGGCTTTTGGAGAAATTTCGCTGTTTTCCGAGTGACGCCTTCAGTTCATACACTTTGTCATCGCACATCTTTCCAGTTAAAGCACCGTATTTTTTATGATGACAGGAGAGGAAGTGGCGTCGCACGTTGTAATTGTTCGGCACATACCGGGTCTGACGGCAGATGAAACACATCACCTTGTTCCGCCAATCAGTGAAAAAACACGACTGTTCCTATCGAGGTTGAAAACACCGCGTTTCACCTTCAACTTTTCGTTTAGTTGGGGACTTTGAGAATGACATTCCAAACCTGCACTTTCACTGTAAAAACCTGTGTTCTTACCGCTGCAAGGGCTGAGGAAAATATTGCAATAGATGCAGCAGAAGTGAAATTGGAGTCACAGCAGGCTATCGCCGAGTGGCGTTCGGTATGGTGACGTGCTTAATAAAGCTTCCCAAATAATGTTACACAGGGTGTGAAAAGCAGGAAAAACCCTCCCCAAAAACGTGGTTTTTGTATGCGGTATACAGATTTCGAATGTCAGCGAGTGGAAAGTGGGGTAAGGGGCACGCAACAAGTACTTCTGTCCAAGAGGGTCACTCCTCAACGGAAACTTTATGCCTTTGTAGGAACGCTCGCATGGTACTGCGATTATGGGTACTCACTGAAAGCGCTGAAGGAAACAAGCAAAGGTGGTGGCCAGCTTAATTTTATCTTCATTCCATGTGCCTTAGACACCCCTGGAATTGCATGATCTCCGATTGCTAAATGCAGTCGACAATCACCACCAACAACTAAACGTGCAGCCATTCACACTTGTAGCCTTTATAACCTTGGTTTTAAGGCCTTTCGAGCCGCAGTTTTGTTGTTAAACTACTGTAACGGGGAAAGAACGTACGTGTAGGTAAGAGCGGGGTTTCTGAAATGAGGGAGGACAAAGCTTTCGTAGGGTTGCTGATAGTCAGGAAGTCCGTGGCTTGATGATCGAGCGGGAAGAAATAAACGGTAGATGGGGATCCTTTGTCCCGCTTTAAGTAAGGAGGTGAGAACTTAACAAGAGCTGCAGGCACCAATCAACCCTCCCCCCCCCCCCCCCAAAAAAAAGTAAAAAAATAAAAAAGAACTTCGGAAACTTAAGAATGCGATTTCACTGAATGAACAAAACTGCATTGTTGCTGGAGCGCCCCGGGAGATGGGTAATGGGTCAGTTTACAGGTTACCTGCGCCGTGACTGCTGACAAGTGCATCGACCGTGCCTTTTGTAACCAGCTCAATACTTTCGCCTTGTACAAGACGACAGTTCGTGACTCACTGACAAGGATAAAAGAAAAAGTAGGAAGTTACTGCCTTTCAATTTCCACACCCGAGTTTTCCACTGTGGTGTGGAAATCGTCCACTTCCAGACAGCTTCCCCTAGCTCTGCAGCGCAGGATACGCAAGAAAGGGAAGGGGGCTGGATTTTGTCTCTTTGCTACCGTGCCTTTAGGAGTGGGTTCATTAGAGATTCGTAAGGGTGCAAAAGAGCGAGAGGGTTGTTCGACGCCTCGCTTCTTGTGTGCTTTTGAAAGCAGCTGACATCCATCTGGAGGTAACGCAGATTAAGGAACCCCTCCCTCTTTTATAGTACGCAGAGGATCAGTGCTGTCAGCGGACGTAACTTTTTGGCCGATTTTTTTTTTTGGTAAGAAAGCCTGGTGGTGAAGCTGACTCGTGAAGACGGCACTAGATTTACGAATAAAAGATAAAACTTGGGGTGCCGGCAGGCCGCAGGCTGCAGCTGTTGGGGCCGCGCGTTTGAGAACCCTGCTCTATACAGAGCGCAAGCTAACCCATTCAGAAGTAGAGCTAATAATCCGGTGCGCCTATTTCAAGACGCACGAAAAAAAAAGGTACTGTGATTTTCCAACTTTATTTCTTGCTAATAGCGGCGGTACATTCTAACGTTTTCTTGTGGGCTTATTTGTGCGTAAATAGTGTATATAGTCGCGCCTCCCACCCCCTACACTTTCTGTCTCTCGCTCCTATCTGTACTTCACCTATGTATCCTCTCTCTGACCCTTTATTTCCGCCGGTCCTAGCGTTTTTTGTCCTTATTACCAGGAAATGTCGGCATAGCACGACATTTCACAAAAACAGCAAACGATACATAGCAACGAAGAAAAACCAAAAGAGCACGCAGAACACAATGTATATATAAAAAGCATATCTGACGATGTGATCAGCCAGCCACACGTAGGCATCGTGCAATTGAAATTCGCGCAATGCAACAAGGGCTCTACCCGCCGCGGTGGCTCAGTGGTTAGGGCGCTCGGCTACTGTTCCGGAGTTCCCGGGCTCGAACCCGACCGCGGCGGCTGCGTTCTTATGGAGGCAAAACGCTAAGGCGCCCGTGTTCTGTGCGATGTCAGTGGACGTTAAAGATCCCCCGGTGGTCGAAATTATTCCGCAGCCCTCCACTACGGCACCTCTTTCTTCCTTTCTCCTTTCACTCCCTCCTTTATCCCTTTCCTTAAGGCGCGGTTCAGGTGTCCAACTATATATGAGACAGATACTGCGACATTCCCTTTCCCCCAAAGCCAACTATTATTATTAACAAGGGCTCTACTCTTGAGAGCCCCTCGGAAATTCCGCCGCCTGTTTTTGGATTCATTCTTTTGTGTCAATCAGTCGGTCCCATCGTGGATGCTTCAGTCAGTAGACAGCAATTGGCTTGGCTTGCAGAATTTTTGCTTCCGTTTTCATTTTTATTCTGCAATACACGGCTACCAGTACTACTTGTAATTCTAATATTAAAGTCTCAAGTGCCAAATATTGCGCACTGTTCTTTCCCCCTTCATAAAAACGCCCCGCCGCGGTGGCTCAGTGCTTGTGGCGCTCGGCTGCTGGCCCAAAAGTCGTGGGTTCGATCCCCGCCACGGCGGTAGAATTTCCATGGAGGCGTTATTCTTGAGGCCCCTGTACTGTGCGATGTCAGTGCACGTTAGAGAAGCCCAGGTGGTCGAATTTTCCGGAGCCCATCACTGCGGCGTCCCTCATAGCCTGTGTCCCTTTGGGACGTTAAACCCCCCATAAAATCCAAACCAAATCTTTTCATGAAAGAAGGAACAGCGAGACGGGAAGCTTGCGGCGCTAAGAGCAGTCCATTAATTAGCGCGCCAGTGCATTAGGGCTCGCCTTTCATGCGGGCAGCTGGCGGTACATGTATCGGCGGAGTCAGTGCGATGCTTTCTTCCCCCTCTTTTTTTCCCCAGACACCCCCGAAACATGGCTCCATTAGCGGTTTCGGCCGTGCTTAAAGCGCAGATTCCTACCCCACGCCACTGGGTCTAACACTCGCCGTGGTTCGGCGAGCGCGGACCGTTCAGCTGCTAACAAACACAAATGTCGCTGACGACGGGACTTCCATGTTTACGCTCCGCAGAACGGGGCTGTGAGAACTTCCCATCCATGCTCGCTGGAAATGAGCTCGGAGACAAAGTTTATAGCGACGATCAGTCCGTTTAACTTATTGCCGGCGATGTTCTAGCCTGCAGAGTAAAGGATGAACCAACAAGCGCAGTCAGTAGTACAGCGCAGTGCGCAGAATACCGGCCGTTTCACGTATTTTGAATAAAGGATTTACAAAAATAGGCAGGGGATTGATGTTGGAAGAAACAAGCGACACACTGCGACTAGCGGTTGCTCCTCAGTCTTAAAAAATTTGCCTAATTAGTTGTTCGCCTAAATCAATTGCGCATTTTTTTTACATTACCGTTCTGGTCAACTGCAATTCTTGAAAATGTATAGGGCGGTTTAGAAATAACCAATCTAGCGCTTAGTAGCAACGTATGCAACGTACGCCTGCACTGTACCTTTTTTTCAGCATTAAAAGAAAATCCTCAAAATATAAAAAATATTCTTACAACAACACGAACAAGACACGGACGCAGAGAAGAGACGCGCACATGAGTGCTGAACAGCGCTATAGTGTGTACGTCCCTTCTCAGCATCAGTAGTCAGCACAGCTGAGGAGGCTTCTCTAGAGCACTGGAGCGCTATGCTGCAGGACAAAGAGCGTGAAAAGTTACCGAAATCGGTTTGTTTCGGGCACTGCGCTAGTGCTTTTATCGTTTGTGCAGCTATGGGGCAGTGCTTTTGGTCCGGCAGCCTCAACTCAAGAGCTATATATATATATATATATATATATATATATATATATATATATATATATATATATATATATATATATATATATATATATATATATATATATATATATATATATATATATGTGTATGTATTCAAAGTTGAAAACGCTTCATTTAGCCATAGATTTATTTTGAGTCGACGTTTCGGACAGAGCCTGTCCTTTCTCAAGACTCTCTCTCTCTCTCTCTCTCTCTCTCTATATATATATATATATATATATATATAAGGGAAACCAACAGTTACAGAAACCAAGGTGCATAGGAGAATGTTTGTAATTTTTTTTATTTGTAGTGCCAATCAATCGGTTTAATGAAAATAACTTATAAAGCAGCAGAAAAAACAACCATGCCGCCGGTGGGATCCGAACCCACGACCTCCGAATATCGCGTCCGGTGCTCTTACCAACTGAGCTACGGCGACGGCTGTCCAATCTTCTGCTCTTGTGGGTATTTATGTTTTGCGTGTAAGCGAACCTTGAGAGTGTTCACCAGTGCCACCCTCGTCCATAGCGGTGGACGTAGCACGTCCTGTAATACCGCATGTGTGACGTAGAACGTCATCTAACGGTGAGGGCGGAAACTGTGCGAGAGCCCTCTTACGCTACCTATGGCATCAAGACTGCCAGAACCGAGACCCCCGTTAAGCTATTAGCAGACAAGGCAAATGAATTGAGGGGCTCGTTTGGCAAACATATTAAGGAAGCCAACAGTCACCGAAACCAAGGTGCACAGGGGAATGATTCTATTTTTTAAATATCTAGTACGAATCAATTAGTTTTTTCTTTAAAGAAAATTACTTATAAAGCAGCAGAAAAAACCATGCCACCGGTGGAATCCGAACCCACGACTTCCGAATATCGCGTCCGGTGCTCTTACCAACTGAGCTACGGCGACGGCTGTCGAATCTGCTGCTTTCGTGGGTATTTATGTTTTGCGTGTAAGCGAACCTTGAGAGTGTTCACCAGCGCCACCCTCGTCCATAGCGGTGGACGTAGCACGTCCTGTAATACCGCATGTGTGACGTAGAACGTCATCTAATGGCGAGGGCGGAAACTGTGCCAGAGCCCTCTTACGCTACCTATGGCATCAAGACTGCCAGAACTGAGACCCCCGTTAAGCTATTAGCAGACAAGGCAAATGAAGTGAGGGGCTCGTTTGACAAACATATTAAGGAAGCGAACAGTCACCGAAACCAAGGTGCACAGGGGAATGTTTCTATTTTTTAAATATCTCGTACCAATCAATTAGTTTCTTTCCTTTAAAGAAAATTACTTATAAAGCAGCAGAAAAAACCATGCCGCCGGTGGGATCCGAACCCACGACTTCCGAATATTGCGTCCGGTGCTCTTACCAACTGAGCTACGGCGACGGCTGTCCAATCTTCTGCTCTTGTGGGTATTTATGTTTTGCGTGTAAGCGAACCTTGAGAGTGTTCACCAGCGCCACCCTCGTCCATAGCGGTGGACGTAGCACGTCCTGTAATACCGCATGTGTGACGTAGAACGTCATCTAACGGTGAGGGCGGAAACTGTGCGAGAGCCCTCTTACGCTACCTATGGCATCAAGACTGCCAGAACCGAGACCCCCGTTAAGCTATTAGCAGACAAGGCAAATGAATTGAGGGGCTCGTTTGGCAAACATATTAAGGAAGCCAACAGTCACCGAAACCAAGGTGCACAGGGGAATGATTCTATTTTTTAAATATCTAGTACGAATCAATTAGTTTTTTCTTTAAAGAAAATTACTTATAAAGCAGCAGAAAAAACCATGCCTCCGGTGGGATCCGAACCCACGACTTCCGAATATTGCGTCCGGTGCTCTTACCAACTGAGCTACGGCGACGGCTGTCCAATCTGCTGCTTTCGTGGGTATTTATGTTTTGCGTGTAAGCGAACCTTGAGAGTGTTCACCAGCGCCACCCTCGTCCATAGCGGTGGACGTAGCACGTCCTGTAATACCGCATGTGTGACGTAGAACGTCATCTAACGGTGAGGGCGGAAACTGTGCGAGAGCCCTCTTACGCTACCTATGGCATCAAGACTGCCAGAACCGAGACCCCCGTTAAGCTATTAGCAGACAAGGCAAATGAATTGAGGGGCTCGTTTGGCAAACATATTAAGGAAGCCAACAGTCACCGAAACCAAGGTGCACAGGGGAATGATTCTATTTTTTAAATATCTAGTACGAATCAATTAGTTTTTTCTTTAAAGAAAATTACTTATAAAGCAGCAGAAAAAACCATGCCTCCGGTGGGATCCGAACCCACGACTTCCGAATATTGCGTCCGGTGCTCTTACCAACTGAGCTACGGCGACGGCTGTCCAATCTGCTGCTTTCGTGGGTATTTATGTTTTGCGTGTAAGCGAACCTTGAGAGTGTTCACCAGCGCCACCCTCGTCCATAGCGGTGGACGTAGCACGTCCTGTAATACCGCATGTGTGACGTAGAACGTCATCTAACGGCGAGGGCGGAAACTGTGTGGGAGCCCTCTTACGCTACCTATGGCATCAAGACTGCCAGAACTGAGACCCCCGTTAAGCTATTAGCAGACAGGGCAAATGAAGTGAGGGGCTCGTTTGACAAACATTAAGGAAGCCAACAGTCACCGAAACCAAGGTGCACAGGGGAATGTTTGTATTTTTTTAAATATCTAGGACCAATCAATTAGTTTTTTCTTTAAAGAAAATTACTTATAAAGCAGCAGAAAAAACCATGCCGCCGGTGGGATCCGAACCCACGACTTCCGAATATCGCGTCCGGTGCTCTTACGAACTGAGCTACGGCGACGGCTGTCCAATCTGCTGCTTTCGTGGGTATTTATGTTTTGCGTGTAAGCGAACCTTGAGAGTGTTCACCAGCGCCACCCTCGTCCATAGCGGTGGACGTAGCACGTCCTGTAATACCGCATGTGTGACGTAGAACGTCATCTAACGGCGAGGGCGGAAACTGTGCGAGAGCCCTCTTAGGCTACCTATGGCATCAAGACTGCCAGAACTGAGACCCCCGTTAAGCTATTAGCAGACAAGGCAAATGAAGTGAGGGGCTCGTTTGACAAACATTAAGGAAACCAACAGTCACCGAAACCAAGTGCACAGGGGAATGTTTCTATGTTTTAAATATCTAGTACCAATCAATTAGTTTTTTTCTTTAAAGAAAATTACTTATAAAGCAGCAGAAAAAACCATGCCGCCGGTGGGATCCGAACCCACGACTTCCGAATATCGCGTCCGGTGCTCTTACCAACTGAGCTACGGCGACGGCTGTCCAATCTGCTGCTTTCGTGGGTATTTATGTTTTGCGTGTAAGCGAACCTTGAGAGTGTTCACCAGCGCCACCCTCGTCCATAGCAGTGGACGTCGCACGTCCTGTAATACCGCATGTGTGACGTAGAACGTCATCTAACGGCGAGGGCGGAAACTGTGTGAGAGCCCTCTTACGCTACCTATGGCATCAAGACTGCCAGAACTGAGACCCCCGTTAAGCTATTAGCAGACAGGGCAAATGAAGTGAGGGGCTCGTTTGACAAACATATTAAGGAAGCCAAGAGTCACCGAAACCAAGGTGCACAGGGGAATGTTTCTATTTTTTAAATATCTAGTACCAATCAATTAGTTTTTTCCTTTAAAGAAAATTACTTATAAAGCAGCAGAAAAAACCATGCCGCCGGTGGGATCCGAACCCACGACATCCGAATATCGCGTCCGGTGCTCTTACCAACTGAGCTACGGCGACGGCTGTCCAATCTGCTGCTTTCGTGGGTATTTATGTTTTGCGTGTAAGCGAACCTTGAGAGTGTTCACCAGCGCCACCCTCGTCCATAGCAGTGGACGTAGCACGTCCTGTAATACCGCATGTGTGACGTAGAACGTCATCTAACGGCGAGGGCGGAAACTGTGCGAGAGCCCTCTTACGCTGCCTATGGCATCAAGACTGCCAGAACTGAGACCCCCGTTAAGCTATTAGCAGACAAGGCAAATGAAGTGAGGGGCTCGTTTGACAAACATATTAAGGAAGCCAACAGTCACCGAAACCAAGGGGCACAGGGGAATGTTTGTATTTTTTTAAATATCTAGGACCAATCAATTAGTTTTCTTTTTCTCTCTTTCTTTATAAGTAATTTCCTTTAAAGAAAACAAAAACGAATATATATATATATATATATATATATATATATATATATATATATATATATATATATATATATATATATATATATATATATATATATATATATATATATATATATATATATATATATATATATATATATATATATATCGTCGAAGTATACGCTTCGATCCGAGGACCGATCTTTTTCTTGAAAAAGATCGGTCATCCGATCGTAACGTCGAGTAAAATAAAAATGTTTCCTTAAATGAAGCGTATACTTCGATGTATATTATTTTAAGCAGTCAAGTACCCCATGTTCGCGCATATATATATGTAGTAGTTGCGAAAACATGGGGTACTTGACTGCTTAAAATAATATACATCGAAGTATACGCTTCATTTAAGGAAACATTTTTATTTTACTCGACGTTTCGATCGGATGACCGATCTTTTTCAAGAAAAAGATCGGTCCTCGGATCGAAGCGTATACTTCGACGTTATATATATATTCGTTTTTGTTTTACCCCATGTTTTCGCAACTACTATATATATATATATATATATATATATATATATATATATATATATATATATATATATATATATATATATATATATATATACACTACTGTGTAAAAGTTTCCGGCACGCTAGTCCTAGAAAACGTTTATTGTAGCTCTATACCTCGCTACCCAGTGTGAAGAGAGCATTCAGGCGTTTAATGCCTTCATACAATATCAGGCGACAGGGTAGCCAGTTGGAGCTGCAATAAACGTTTTTCCTAGAACTCGCGTCCTGGAAATGTTTGTGCCCAGTAGCACGTCTCTTTGTAGTGAGCGGCCGGCGCAGCTGTCACCATGATCTTGAAAGTGCGTCAGTTCACTGCTCCCCTACATTGATAGCGCGAGCCGTGATCTACAAGTGACTGGCGGGCCAAAGACAGCAAATTTGGGCAGCCCTTTTATTGAACCAGCACACAGAAAAAAAGGAAAAAAATAGGAGAAAGCAGTGAAGCCGCGCAGTTCACAGTAGCCCACATTTTCTTCATTCGTCCATAGTGCAGCCCGTCGAACTGAGCTGAGGTCGTCACTCGTAAACAGTCGGCACGCGCTTTTCGTTCGTTCAAAACATGGTTTGAAGTGCTAGAATATGGTTGCGCATGTGCAATCATGTGTTTTTTACACATTTCGCGCGCTTTCTTTAAATGCCTGAAACATACAGGAGGCGCGTTGCGACAAAAAAAAATTTGATCGGTTGTTTGTGGGCCTATTCTACATCTTAACGTAAAACACTAGACCGTAAAGTGAGTATTAGAGTCCTTCAGTATAGCGTTAGCGTGATAGCGAACCTAAGGGAATTTTGTTTGCGTGCCCAGAGTATTTTATCATAGTAGTTTTAGTACAGCGTTCCATAACGGTAACGATATGTTATAACTGCTCACTTCTGAAATTTGCGCGTACGCTGACGCTATTTGCCTGTTAGCATTCTGCGCATGCGTACTTTGGACCGGTTATCGTGCTCAGCATGCATTCACGCAAAAGACCATTATCCAAGACTCTATATTTAATATTTTGTGCAGTTAATTTTACTTCATTACCGAATGAAGCGGAATATAAAAATGCTGTGAATAGCGCCACATGACGGCAAACAATATGTGTTTGGCTCCACAGTGCTGCGGGATCCCGCTTATATTATTTCTAGGTTGAAGTTGTAATAAATGCCCTGTATATGAAAAGGAAGTGTTGTTGCGGCTGGGGTGGTACGGAGGCGATTTGATGCAGTTTTAGTTCACGTACCACATTGAGATGTGCGGGTAGAACAGTTGAGCATTAAGGAATGTTTCTGGAAGTTGTTTAACTGCAGAAAAAGTTAGGAACCGAACCATGCTTCTGAGCGCATCCTTATTAACCGCTGGTCCCTTATAAAATTGTCTATAAAATTTCTGTAGACTTTCTATAGACTATATAACCATCCTTTAGATTTGTCTTTTATTATATAGAGAGTGTAAAGATGATTTATAGACTAAAGTCTAAAACCCCCTTAATTTCTTTTTGTCTATGGACAGTCTATAGACTATCTATAGAAAGGTGTCTATGTCTGTCCTAATTTTCTTTCGTCTTGAGACGATCTGTCGACTATTCATAGACTAAAGTTTTTTATTACCTTAATTTCTTTTCGCCTATGGGCAGTCTACACACCACCTACAGACTAAATTCTGTAGTTGTCTCCTCAGTTTCTTTTGTCTACGGACAGTTTATAGACTATCTATACACTGAAGTCTACAACCACTTTAATTCTCTTTTCTCTATACGAGGTCTATTGGCTATCTTTTGAATACCGTCTATAACCGCCCGAATTTCCTTTTCTCTATAGACAGTCTATAGACCATCTACAGACCAAAGTCTATAACCACCTTAATTTTTCTTTGTCTCTGATGGTCTGTAGAATATCTAGAGACTAAAGTCTATAACCGCCTTAATTGCATTTTCACTACAGGTAGTCTACAGAGTTTCTATAGTCTAAGTCTATAACAGACTTAATTCCTTTTCGTCTCTAGACTTTCTATAGACTAAAGTCTATAGCAGCCTTATAGTCTATAGATAGTTTATAGACCATCGTAGTCTATAGACCACTCTATAACAACCCTAATTTCTTTCCATCTGACTATCTATGCACTCCCCTTTGACTAAGTCCAGAACAATGCCAATTTCTTTTGCACTGCATGCTAATGGGAACTGCGTCGAATGACCGCAATTATGGCTAGAGTCCTCCAGCCTCCTTCGCTATTTCGGGAATTCAAATAAATATTCTTTGAGGGAAATGCAACGCCCTCCTGTATATTGTGTTTAGAAGCTTTAATAAACTTGTTTTTGTTATAACGTGACATATATTATGAATACAATTCGATATTTTTTAACGCTAACCGGTAAAGCGAGGAAAGGCAGCCATTCCTTAAATAAGGGCGCCTGCAAACTGTAGTACATAAAACGAACACGCACTGTCTTAATGGAATCGCTCGAGACAATTCATTCCATCTTTAGATCGTTACTGTCCAGCGCGCTTAGTTCAGAAACATTTCATCCCTTAGAAGCACCGTTAGGAGAGTATCAAAGAGCATGGTCGTCTGCGCGATTAACATCTGCCATTTATATCTTTGCAGTGTGCATTCCCGTGAAAAAGTGCTTCGACGCAACAATTCCAAAGCCAGCATTTTTTCGTTCCTCCCCATACACCTGCTGCTTCGGAGCCGCTGACATGCTGAAGTCACCCATACCAGTTTTCTAAACATGAAGACATGTGAAAAAGACCTTATGCTATGCAACTTTTTAATTATTATTCGTAAAGTGTGCCACATATTATTCGGTGGGAGATGCAGCGCATATGCACAAAGCATTAAGGTTCTGTTTTGTTTTCGCGAAAACAATAGGGTTTTTATGGTTGAACGAGTCTTGGGTCACTAACCAATTGTGAAAAAATAGTTGACGTTTTGAAACCACTAAGAGTTCCGGAACCCGTACGGGTTGCGAAACGTCAACTTTTTTTTCTGGCAATTGGTCAGTGACACGACACTGATTTAACCATTCTGCTACGAGACCTGGCGGCGTTCGGTCCAACCCTGGATTACAGTAAAGTTTTTAAAGCGCGAGTGGAGACATCAAATTTATTTCCGATTGCCCTCTGTGGTCTTGGATACTAGATCAAGCTACACACAGCAAGAGTGCGAGCGGTAAAGATACGACCGTGAAGAGGGTTTTTTTTTCACGTTTTAGCTGTTTGACCGCGAGACGGCGGAGAATCTTTCGGGCTGCAAACAACTGTGTTCGCGGATGTGCCAGTGTCGTCAGCGTGTTCTCTCGTGGGTTACGTTTTAATCAAAATCCAGCTTAATCATCCACTTACGTTAAGTCTACACTATTATTTTTTATTCATCTGGTCTCCTAAACCACTCTAAACATATCTCTGTGCAAAGAACAGATTATGTGCGCAGCGACAAACTTGCTATCCTCGTTTGTAAACGGCGTAATATAAGCAGCGGAATCTATCCTGTTCTCGACTAATGTCGGTATTGTCTGTTCCGCTATGTCTTTCCTAACGCGCCGAAAGGCAGTCGGTGTGAAACCAGCAATGCTAAGCCACTCCTCGCGAGCTGTCTACTGGCTTTTTCGTGTTGAAGGTATATGCGTGGCCAGAAATATTGATTAGGCCGTGAATGACTGCCGAAATGGAATTATGCGTTAGTTAGCGCCATGTGAGCTCGATTTACTTGGCACCTCCGGAAACCCACACTCACGTTCTGAGGTGGATTACATTTATTTTTAATCTTCGTGTTATCGCCATTCCGGGCCATGCAGTGCTGTTACTTGAGAAGTGCGCAGTGCTTGTTGCGTGCAGACGCTCGGTCGGTGCGCGTCGTGGGCAACGACGCTTCACCAAAGACGTTCTGCAAAGCTATAGACTGGCGCACGAGGCATTTGCCAAAGAGTTAGACAGGCGGTGCTGCAGGAATGCTCATAGTGGGATGGTTGAATAAAAGTCGTAGCCGGCGCTAATGACCAGCGTGTACAAACACCGCGAAGAGCCTACGAGCTGCATCCCGTCTGCCCTTACGTTGCACACGCATGGATTCGTTTATCCCTGTTATCCGAGCCGCTGGCCTGCGCTTACATTTTGAATGTCGTGTAAAGGTTGCCTCGACAAGAGATGGTTTACATTTAGTTCCAAGAGGCTCGTTCATGGACCCCGCTCACGCGTGCACAAATTTCTCTGACAGGATTTGCTCGAGAGGCAGAGTTTGCGTTTTTGTTCTCAGAGAGCTACATTACGAAAACGCCAATGTAACTGGGCGCTTATTTCAGCAAACGAATGCAATTCAGCTCGCGCTGTTTTATTACGGCTGCGCCTGTGGTTGAAGAGGTTATCTCATTGAAATAGTTCCTGCCTGGAGCGTGTTGGTTGATTTCGTTGGTATTTTTATCAGTCTCAGTGTTAGCGTACCTGCATGCAACAACCATCAGTTTACTGCGCTGTTTGGCTGCACTCGAAAGAAAAACTAAGTGAATTTGAGACGGTATTGACAGTAATGGGGGCTTATGTTGTCTCAAGCTCACGACTGCTTTTGAAACGCGCAGCTTCAGCCACTATGTGCTGCTCGAGTATTTCTGGATAATGAGCGCGGCAAGGAAGCGCTGCAGCCCGCTTGTTTCTAAGAGCGCGCGCTGATGTATGAGGATGCTGTTCTGTCTTTGTGCTTCTAGTTACGGGCTCAATACTGCGGTGAACTGGTTCGCGTCTGCCTAGTAGGTTTTGCATGGCTTGTGCCCGTTTGAATTTCGGCGTACGTAACAGTATTCATGCAGGGATATATTTTGAAGCCCTTATTCAATAGCGCGTATAAGAATAAATGCTGCAATATTCTCCCGCTGGGATCTCTGCGTAAGGAGCACTGAATGTGCATTTTATGTGGGAGGCATTCTGAACAGCCCGCAGCGTGCCAATGCTGATATGTGATACAATTCCTCGAAGTCTTCTGTTCCAATTAATGCAAAATGAATCCCGTACAGAGGTAAGTATTGGCAGTAGGTACTCAGTGTAGAGGTAGAGTGCACCAGGGATTATAGATCGCAGTTACAGTGTTTTTTGAAAAGCACTTGGAGTTTGTCATGCGTATTTACTGAAATGATGAAGCCGGCGCGATGGCTCAGTGGTTATCGTGTTTGCCTAGTGAGCTTAAATATGTAGGTTCGATACCGGCCTCGCCGGTCGCATTTTGGTAGAGGCGAAATGCTAGAGGCGTATGCATCATGCCATATCAGTGCATGGTAAAACACCGCAGGTGGTCGAAGTTATCCTTAGCCTTTCACTACAGCGTCTGTCATAGCCTGAGTCACCTTGTGTCTTTGAACCTCATAAAACTAAAAGATCAAGATTACTTACAAAATACCAAGATATGGCATGCGTTTTAAAGCACGTGAGTAGAGATGGAGTGGGAATTTTTTTGTTTCCCTTATTTTTGCTTTGCGCTACACAGGTCAACATGCTCGGATGATTAACTGCAGAAAACGGATCGCAAAAATGCTTCTGAGGAAACTAGTCTGACCGTTACTTTTAACATTTATTTGTGTAATGTGGTGCTTTATTATGGCGTATGCCATGATCTGCAGTGCCCTAGCCCGAAGCTGCGAAGATATGCGGGGGCTTATGAGCTTCACTGGGAGTGGCTGATATGTGGCGTTCCCGGACTGGTGGTGGAAATAGCGGTGGAACTTATATCGTTGGACACCTGAACCGCGCCGTAAGGGAAGGGATAAAGGAGTAGTGAAACAGGAAAGGAAGAAGAGGTGCCGTAGTGGAGGGCTCCGGAATAATTTCGACCACCTGGGGATCTTTAACGTGCACGGACATCGCACAGCACACGGGCGCCCTAAAGTTTTTCCTCTATAAAAACGCAGCCGCCGAGCTCCCGGGTTCGAACTCGACCGCGGCGGCTGCGTTTTTATGGAGGAAAAACGCTAGGGCGCCCGTGTGCTGTGCGATGTCAGTGCACGCTAAAGATCCCCAGGTGGTCGAAATTATTCCGGAGCCCTCCACTACGGCACCTCTTTCTTCCTTTCTTCTTTTACTCCCTCCTTTATCCCTTCCCTTACGGCGCGGTTCAGGTGTCCAACGGTATATGAGACAGATACTGCGCCATTTCCTTTCCCCCAAAACCAATTATTATTAACTTGCAGATCCCAAGGTTGGCCGCAGTCAGTGAACGCGTCATGAATGTTCATAAATTTTGTAGCGAAAGCTATATTGGCCACGAACTTGCAGTTTCGCCGTGCTCGCATTCCCACCGTGGTCACACCGCACCACTTGACCAACCAAGTAACTGGTAACGTGACCAACCGCGTGACGAACCACGTGACAACTAGCCAGACAACCAGAGTAACCAGGATTTGCAATCAAGATTAACCGAGGCTAACCAAGCTATGCCTTAACTTTCGCTACGTATATACTGGGATAGCCGAGCTAAGCCACCGCCAATTTTCTATCGCACCAGCCATTGATCGTATCGACGACAGCCTGTAGTGGTGGACTGCAAGCCGTCGCTTGTAAGGAGGGATGATTAAAGGCACAGGATGTTGAAGAGCAGAACCTGGCAAATATCTTTCCTCTAATCGAAGTTTTGGAATAGCAACTCAAATATTTTTTATCCCAGTTTGTTGCTTTGGAAATGTACCTCGTTAAAAATATATCTAAGGGCGCGTTCGAAATTATTCGAAACAAGTCGATAGCGTTCTCAAGTTTTGGAATAGTGTTCAAATAACTGGAATATCGTTCAAATAATGAAGCAGGGCCCACATCGACTTCGCACTGCACGCTACCCCGACCGGTCTGCGCGGTCATACATCGCCTCCAGGGGTGGGTGGGGAGCCATTGCCGAGAGGCAGGTGCTGAAGACGGTGCCTTTTTGATACCCGGCCTAGAAGGCAGTGACTCATGTCTGGTTGTCGCTCATCTCACCTACTGAGATGTGACGCCAGTTTGTTTGCTCTCCTGATTAGCAGCGAAGTTAATAATGTTTAATAGCTTTTAATTTGTAATAACTATTTCTATAGTGACTGCTATCCTCTTTGCCAGCTACTAACGCGCTTCCGATAGGAATGATATTAATATAACAGACTCAATTAAAACCGCAGAGTAAAAAAGAAAGGCAAATTTTTTTTCTGAATCAAGACGGCAAAAATGCAAAGGCTATTGCGTAAATCGATTGTCTGTGGCCGTGTTAGCGAAAACAAGGATATTCTTGTCGGCACTAGCTTAATTCCTGCCAAGCTCAAAGCAGAGCGCCTTTGAGGAATATTTTTATTTTTACCCTTAAGCAACCTTTGAAGTAGGGAGCGGATGAAAGTTTTGATATTTGCTTGTGGATGTTACGTTCAAGCTAACCGCTTACCCCTCAGTGTTGTAAGCTCTTTAAGAAGACAAAAGCACTTGTGCAGGAACGGAGCAAGACAGCTCAGAGCGTGGACGATGGAGGCTTAGTACGGTGAACATGTCGAAGGATCAAGCAATACAATAAATGTGAAAGAATAATGATTTGGTTTTGATGACATAACTTAATTTTGAGGTACGTTATGCACATGTCGGAAGCTCTGAAGTGATCTAGAGGATGGATCTATCAACAAGATAAAGATGTTAATTAATATTTGAGCGGAAGCCTATAGCTTTTCTTATCTTTCACCAGAATAGGATTGAAAGCAAAAATAATGCAGAAGCGATGGACGATCAGGAGTTTTCCGAAAAGGGGATTAGAGTGAAGGCTCTTCGAAGGATGAACTAGCACACTAACTTGGTTATGCGGCAGGGAAGAGAAATCTGAAAATATTAACGAGAATACGGCGCACCATAACAAGCGGCTTTCAACAATTTTTTTTCCTTTTGCCACTTTTTCGCGGGGTTATCGAAGCTTTCAGGACATTGCTTCGTGCGAGAAATGGAGAGTGGAGCGGTGAAAGTTCCCTTATGCTAAAATCGTTTTTCTGGCTCCATGTATGCCTTGTACTTGGCGCAAGGGAGACGTACCGTAGAGGACATCTGTTCCCGTACAAAACCCTCTAACCTTAAGCAGACAATAAAACCTTCATTCGTTTTAAATATGGCGGTAAGAAATAGCAAGTTGACTTCTTTGCTGGTAAATGCTGGCTGTTTTGTAGAACAAACAGGTGAGAGTCTTCAGAATAGAGGAATATTTACAGAAAACGACGAGAAACATTAAATAAAGCACACCGAGATATGTGCGCGAACAGCGCAACTTTATCGATCACGTCTTGCCGGACAGTTAACCCTCCCTTGTAGGGTGATCGAAGTAACCACCTCTCCGACAAGGGAAGCTTTTAAATATCATAATTATCACCAGGGAGAGGCCTCATCTGTTAGTAGTTTATGGTTCTCATGGAGTTCAATGAACCTTCCACCCCTCATGTGGCAAGTACCACGAAAAGCGCTCTTGTCGAATTACCATGAGGCGTGATGTAACTTGTACCACTTTTGTGTGGGAAACCACATGTCGGGCCGATGTTTAAACTCACTACTGAGAAAATAATTCAAGTCGCTAAAAACGGGTTCTGCAACCCATCTAGCCGTACAATGCATGCCTTTTACTTCCAAAACCATGGACATCTGCCCTCGATAGCACCTGCATCATCAAGAGAAACATGAGCCATCGAGCAAGGGAGATCTCTGAGGAGCGATTATCGATCAGCAATGCCGGGGCTGCGAAAGCAGGCAATCGGTATGAATTTTCGAAGAAAACTAGCGTATTGGCGGAACGCCATCCTTATGATGGTGCTTTTTTTTTCTTTCAGCGTCATCTGGCTTGTCTTATCGTTAGTTAATTTTCGCTCCTTCTGTAAATCTGTATACGTTCACGAAAAGCGGAATCAAAGAGTGAGTTAATAATCGACGCTTTGTGCCATCTAATTCTTTGTGGTCCGGTGGCTTGTGTTACGTCTAATACCCTTAATAAATTTATAGACGCAATGGTGGGGGTGGGGGTGTAATTGTACAAGCTGGATTAGCCTTAATACAGACGCGGCAACCTAAGTGACACAAACAACACATAAACACCGTCCCAAAGTTAGCGTCACTTTTCCTCAGGCCCATGTAACCGCCTTGTAAAAGCTATTTGGGCGTAAATACGTGCTCCTGAGTCCATTTTAGCTTGATATCGCTCCTCTGTAACTAGCATCTTACGACTAACGAATACGTGTGAAGGAAGGCAGGACTAGATTTGTAGGCTTAATAAGCTTCATTTCTTAACTTCATTTGTTTTAAGCAACGTTAAATCAATGTTCTACCACCTTCACCAGCCAGGATAACTCCTGTCTAGGACACGTACACATATTCTTGCCGTTGGCCTCCACTTATCCAGTAGAAGAAGCTGCTGTGCGAACAGGAGCATGAACGAAAGAAGAACGCACAATGACGAAAACGTGTGCTGACAACCAAATGTACTGATTTGTATATAATAATTGGTATGAAAGAACTTGAAACGCATGAAACATAGTAACATTGAGATCTCGAGGTCCGGGGAGTGCGGCAATTTCGGTGAATCCTGTGCCTCCTCGCTTCAGTCGGGTTAGTCTCCACATCATCGTCTGATTTATAAGGCTTGCATCTGCAGTCCAGGTAAAAAAGGTTTTAAGCTGTTAAAACTACTTTGTCGTAAGGGTTCTTTGCTGAGATCTTTTGCTTGAGCTCGAAACGCAGAATCCAGACAGAAATTCTGGTTTTCCGGCTCTGATGCCCAGCAGCCAAACAAAAGATTGCAGTATTTCACCTAAGTCTGTTTGAGAGGGGAAATGCGAAACCCTTTCCCTGTCCTCTCTTTCTCTCCCCATTTATCATTTTTGAATTGCTTTCCTCTTTCTATTTTTTACATACTTTTGTTTATTTTAACTAATTTATGTATTTTTTATTTTATTTTTGTTTGTTTTTTCATTTCTGGTTTTTATTTCATTACATATATGTTGCTTATGAACTCTTGCTTAAGCAACTTTTACATTTTTGTTTTAGCTATGATTGACAGTTCGTGCGGACAACTTCCGTCCACATACTTCCGTCCACATACTTCCGTCCACATACTTTCGTCTGCAACTTCCGTCTGCAACTTCCGTCTGCAACTTCGGTCTGCAACTTCGGTCTGCAACTTCCGTCTGCAACTTCCGGCTACAACTCCCGTCCACGCCACTTATGATCCAAGAAAGGCTCACGCCTTCATATTTCTTCGCGCCAACAACTGTCGCAGCATTGAATTTGCGCTTTCATGACGCTGAAGACAGCTCAGAGCGGACGCCCATGTTTTGATGCTTGCCGAGATGTGCACGGAAAGACGGGATTCGGACAGACAGATGCATGGATATAGCAGCCATTAAAAGCGTTACAATCTATAAGAAACTGTAAGCTGCCCTAGCAGTAGCACTTTAACCGGTACAGTTATCAAGACTATGTGGTGCCGTAAAATACAAAAAGGAGCGCACATGGCTTTTCCTCCCACGTCCGATATCCTTGCAGCAACAAGCGTAAAAAGACTAAACAAGCTCACGAGGAAAAAAAAAAGAAAACAGAGGGGGTTTGATGGCTTGCTCATGTTCGAAACACTTTTTTTCGCTTTGCACCTAATTTCGCCCACAACCTTCGCCCTGCTGCCGTGTTGAGCATCAAATTTCAACGCTCACTAAGTAAATAAATGATAAATTGATTCTTGAGGAAAGGAAATGGCGCCCGACACCCGAACCGCGCCGTAGCGGTAGTGATAAGGAAGGAAGGAAGGAAGGAAGGAAGGGAGGGAGGGAGGGAGGGAGGAAGGGAGGAAGGGAGGAAGGGAGGGAGGGAGGAAGGAAGGGAGGAAGGGAGGAAGGGAGGGAGGGAGGGAGGAAGGAAGGAAGGAAGGAAGGAAGGAAGGAAGGAAGGAAGGAAGGAAGGAAGGAAGGAAGGAAGGAAGGAAGGAAGGAAGGAAGGAAGGAAGGAAGGGGTGCTGTAGTGGAGGGCTTCGGAATAATTTCGACCACCTGGGGATCTTTCACGTGCACTGACATCGCACAGCAGACGGCAGATTTTGCGTTTCGCTTCCATCGAAACGCGCTCGCCGCGGTCGGGTTCAAACCCGGATACTCTGGATCAGTAGCCGAGCGCCCACACATGAAAAGACGCTATTTTCGTGCAGATGGCCATGAACCGCAATAAATGAAATGCTTGTGTCTTCTACTGCGACCTGATTCATGGCAGTGTTCATCTACGCCCAAAGTTCTACAGAAGACCAAAGAGTTTAAGACAAATTCATTCCACCGTTATTTCAAATTTGGTTACGACATGTTAGATTGCTGACTTCACTTCTAAAAAGTGGAGCTTGCTCCCACATTGTTGTTTTCGTCCAGTACTTGGACAAACTTTGCATTCACTTGAAAATTTCCTTTTAGTTTATTTCCAGGTTGTCATTGAATACTATTTGTTTGATGAAAGCGCACCATATAGGCAATAATCAGCAATTAACTGGTTGGCTAGTTGGTCGACCATCTGGGGATCTCTAACCTGAACTGACATCGCAGAGCACATGGGTGCCTTTGCGCTTCGCGCTTAGTTTGTTTTAATTTGTTCTTTCACACATTCTCATCTCTGCTTTCAAATGTGTTCTGGCAAACGCGGTATGGTCTGTTTGGTTAATGAAGGATTTACCTAATAATTTTTGATGGTCGATTTAACATTGCGCCTTCAATTTATAAATAATATGCACGCTATAGCGCAAAACTATCATATATAAGTACAATTCGCGATCGCTCTCTTGGAGTCTTTCCGAACGGTTTGTAAGCAGTACAACGACGCTCTTCTTCGGGTGTTGTACGCTGTTGTCTCTCTGGTGGTTAGGGCGCGAGTGTGGTATTCTCAGTATCTGAGAGGGCCATCCACGTGACGCGTAACCCGAGCCGGTGTGCGCTAAATCCGGGAACCAATACCAGAGAATCAAAACTAAAACTACAGGTGACTCTCGAAGATTAGCGCCAACATGCGGAAGCAATTTTTGTGTAAGAAACGATGTCCGAAGAAGCGAAGGATCTACGTGCGTTCTGCCGTTCATTTTACATTTCGTTGTTACCCAGGTAAGGGAAACATTAATGCATCGCGCCAGGAGAGACAACAGCCAAGGTGCAAAGCAGAAAAAACAATGTGACCGGCGTTTCAATATAAGGGGATGAAATAGACACATCAGTTGTGAGCTCGCAGCAAAGACGCACGCGGACGAGATGGGTGTGTTACTGATTTTCGTTTTTTAAGAGATTAGCTCTTATTCATTGCGTTTCTCGATTTCTTGGGGTATGCTACCACCTTCCTTCGGAGGGAAATTTTCTAACCACGAGGAATTCAAGATGGCGGCCCCCATAGTAAATCGATACAGCAACTTAATTGGTGATGGGTTGGTGACGTCATTAGTATATCGAATTGGTGATTGTTTGAGGTCACTGATTTTGTGACGTAATCATTAGCTAGTCACGTGGCTATGTTTAATCGCTTATAACTAAGCAATTAATTTGGTCATTATATAACCAATAAGGTATTTCGAGTCCTCTAGATGAGTAGGACACGGTAGACTCCAATATTAAGTAAGTAAGTTAATATTTTGTTAGAGTTAGGCTTAAATTTAATTGGTTAGCATTAATTAACCGATGACATCATCATCTAACTAATGACACATTCGTAACGGGCTCGATGAGTAGAACATAATAGACACCAATGCCACCTAATGAGATTAATATTTAGTTATGGTTAGGCTTAACATGAAGGCCGTGACGTCAGCACTTGGCAGCTCAAAAGACGGTTGGCGCCTGCTCGCCGTGAGGCATGGAAAAGTAGCCTAATCACGTGGTAATACATTTGATGGACGATAGCGCTACCAAACAGCTAACGCTCGTTACTTCGTCTTCCAGACGGTGGCGGCATAATTTTTTTATGTACTACTCTATAGAGCAGATGAAAGGAAAAAAAACAGACCAGACATCGGCTTCAATGTTGTCACGGCCTGGTACTTGTTAATACGGCTGTGTTATAACAGCCGCTCAGGTATATCAAAAGTTTGGAAGTAACAAGGCATGCACGAGGGCCTATTCTGCCGATAGCGTTATCCCCCGCATTTATTGACTTCCTCTACTTCTTTAGCGGCGATGGTTACGTGTAAGCATACCGGCAAGAAGAGAAAGGAACCCTACTGATAAGACTCGTTTCTTATATACTTGGTAATAAAACAGCGCCTTTAAGCGAACGGCGCCCAAGGGCTCAAGGAAGATGTGAAGAAGAACCCGTGGGCTTATATTGCCTTCCCGTGGCAATGTGCTCTATTGAGACAAAATGCACCTCCATTTTCGCGGAAGGAAATAGCGTCCGATGATGGCAGGTAGTTAGGACGAGCGATATCTGAGCTCAACATTAAGGAGGTCGCATGAAGCTTATTACGCTGACTGATGAAAAAACTAGCTCACAGCATACCTGCAGCAGTTTCATTCCTTTTTGCGCTGAAGAGATCTCTTTACTTGCTCAGAGCTAGAAATAGGAGTGGCTCAGCGACGTTGGATGCGCGCTGGCAGCGACAGCGCTGTAAAAACACGCTACGAGATGAACGTGGGCTTTGCTTGAGGCTGCAATTTGGTATATATATATATATATATATATATATATATATATATATCTATATATATGAAGGGAGCCAACAGTCACCGAAACCAAGGTGTATAGGGGAACGTCATTTTTTTTAATGTGTTGTGCTTATCAGTGGGATAATATTACTTAGATTAATAAATCGCTTAAAGAAAATTACTTATAAAGCAGCAGAAAAAACAACCATGCCGCCGGTGGGATCCGAACCCACGACCTCCGAATATCGCGTCCGGTGCTCTTACCAACTGAGCTACGGCGACGGCTGTCCAATCTGCTGCTCTCGTGGGGATTTATGTTTACTGGGTGTAAGCGAGCCTTGAGATAAGTAATTTTCTTTAAGCGATTTATTAATCTAAGTAATATTATCCCACTGATAAGCACAGCACATTAAAAAAAAATAACGTTCCCCTATGCACCTTGGCTTCGGTGACTGTTGGCTCCCTTCGTAAGTTTGTCAAACGGGCCCCTCATTTCCTTTAAATATGTATATGTATATAAATTTAAGAGAAGTGGACACTTCTACAGAGACACATTTATTTATCAACGTTTCGACCGCGGTGCGGTCTTCTTCAGAACTGTAGTGGTCTCGCGTCTGATGGACGTTTTAAGTTTGTGAGCTGCAGAGGAGGGAGAAAGGAGTGTAACAAGAAAAAAGCAACAACAGTTCAAAAAATTGAAAAAAAAAATAAAAAAATAAAAATGGTGGTGCGGGGAGCAGACAGGACAATATTCGGGGAGGAAGCAAAAAAATAGAAAGAAAAGAAAAAAAATAGTAAATCTAGTATAGTAAGGAAGGATGAGGTACAAAAGGAAATGGCGAAACGAGAGAAAGGGGGAGGAAGACGGTGCGGGGACATGGACAGCGCGGCAACCATAGGCGTACGAAAGCAAAACATGCAAACAAAACACACAAACAAAATGCACAAACACAAAGAAGGGCTCCTCTGCAAATGCGTGGCCAAAGAGGCGCCGCTGCGCAAATGACACTGGCAGCGACGAACAGGCCAAACCAGGCGCCTTTTGGGCGGTCTCACTATTTTCCGGTGAGCCGAGGGCTAGAACGTTAAGGAAGGAGTGGGCTACGTTAACGAGCACATGTGTAAGAACTTGCTCAGGGGGTCTGGGTTTCTCTGAACAGTGCACCCCTCTCCCTGGGCGGGTCGTTGAACCGACTTCGTCGGGAATACTTGTTTGCAGGGGAGGAGGGCTGGGCTAGCTGTGTACAAAGATTTCAAATTGTCGGAAAATGTAAGGAAAGAACGTCAAAGCTTATCAATACTTCACGAGGCAGGATAGTGTAAGTAAGGAGCGGTATGATTGCCTGGGATATACACTAGGAGTTATAAAGGGTATATCTGAGTTAGCCAATTAACGAGAAGTGTAGTATTATTTTGTTTGGAGGTCGTGAATAAAAGAAAGGGTACCAGGCTTTTCGTTAAGACCTTCTTGAATAGTATTAAACTTGAGGATAAAATAGGATTCACGTTGTTCACGTTCTCCCCTGTTTTTGGAGGAGGAGGAGGAAAACTTTTATTTCTATTTACAGTGAGAGGTCGATGGGGCGAGCCGGAAGGGCCCGTCCCTTACAAACACTAGGAGGGAGCCCTAGTCCGGGATCCCTGTAGCTTCCGCAGCGGCTCGGGCTCTAGCTACCAATGCCTGTTGGGCATGGAGTTCGGAGCAGCCGCGCAGGGCAGCTTCCCAGGCCTCTCGAGTGGGGTGGAGGTGGGGTGGGTAGGCAGGATTGGAAGGGCATGCCCACACCATGTGGTAGGTGTCCGAAAACTCCTCCTCACAGTGTGGGCACGCGCCCGAGAAAGAAGAATTGAAGTGCTTAAGTACTGCCGGGCACAGTACAGTATTGGTATAGAGGCGGAGAAGCCAGCGCTCCTCCACCCTGGTGAGGCCTTTACAGGGAGGGGGATAGAGACCATGAAAATTTTGATAAAGAGAGGTGATCTCTTTAAAGGTGATGGCCGGATTGAAATTGAATTCCGGATCAGGCTGCGGATGAGGCGACGCCCGGTGAGTAAGCGCGCGGGCGGCAGCGTCGGCTGCCTCGTTCCCCTCAAGACCCGCATGAGCCGGAGTCCACACGATGGTACGATGGGTCGGAAACCCTGTGTAATCGCATGCGTGGAGAATTTTGAAAGCACGGTCTGGAATGTACCCTTGCTCAATATTGCGGCAGGCGCCCCTGGAGTCCGTAATAATGACTCGGGACTCTGGATCTGCGGCGGCCAGTGCAATGGCGATCTCTTCCGCAAATGTAATGTTTGGGGCACGGAAAGTAAGGCCCTGAACTGTAGTGTTTTGGTGGATGACGGCCGCCGTGTACCAACCCCCATGGTGCGGGCCGGCCGCATCCACATAGAAGACACCTGGCTTGTGGCCATATTGTTGAGAAATAGCCTCCGCCCGGGCGAGACGGCGACCATCATGGGTGTCTGCAGTCATGTTCTTCGGAAGGGGTCGCACCTGGAGTGCAAAGCGCCAGGCTTCAGGGATGCGGACCTGTTCTTCTGTATGTGTTGCGTAGGAAATGTGTAAGCGGGTTTTTGGAGCCCCCTTGAATAATTGTTACTTTTAGTTGGTCAAATGTGTGTCCTTCTGCGTTTACATGCTTGGATAGGGGAAAGTGTGGGAGAGGCGTACGAAAGCAAAATGTGCAAAAAAAAACACACAAAGAAAATGCACAAACACAAAGAAGGGCGCCGCTGCAGATGTGTGGCCTATATATATATATATATATATATATATATATATATATATATATATATATATATATATATATATATATATATATATATATATATATATATATATATATATATATAAATTTAACAATAGTGTCAAACCTCGTGCGAGGGTCCTTACAGAGAGGGTATTAAAACTTAATAGAAAAAAAACAGCATTATTCATAAGCACTGAATACACCAGCATGAAACGGTACATTCAGTCAAGCATCAAATGGCACTTTCACAAGCAGGTGGTTATCCAGAGGTGGTTATCGAATTCATGCAGATCTCTCTGGTCCACAACACTCATTGGCAAGTCATTCCACATTTCAATCACATGGGGGAAGAAGGAATGTCTGAAAGTTTCACTAAGGGCGTAGTGCGATATATTTAATTGTACTCATTTTTTGCACTCATTGTAGTCATTGTACTCATTTGTACTCATTCAACTAATATTTAACGACACATCATTGTGATACGGTGAGGCCAACCTGAATGTCTAAAGCCTACTGGCGGCGCTCGCCTCGCATCCATCGCTGCCTAAGACATTGCAGAAGCCAACTGTAGCTTAACAGTAATGCGATTATTTAATTTCGAGTGCACTAGAAACAGCATTAGACACCTTATGATGGGCGATGCCCGGTTTTAAAGCATAGTCGGCTGTGAAGCAATCTAGGTGTAGCAAAGCACAGAGGCGGGGGGGGGGGGGGGGGTTCTTACACGAAGGAGGGCTGCACAGCGCTGGACGAAGTGAGTCACAAGCGGAGGTGCAATGTATTCTTGCTCCCACATTACAAATAAGGATATCTATTGCCATTTTTATATATCGAATTATCGGTCTAATAAACTATTTTTCCTTATCGTTCGAGTTCAATATATTGCGTTTCGGTTGTTTTGCTCATAGTTTCATGGTGCATTATGGGAATGGGTATTCTAACCAATCTTGTTTAACCTTTATTTTATGTGTGACGTCGATATGCAAAATTAAAACCACAACACGTTTTTTATGCGAGACGCTACGAGTTTACGCATTTAGTTTACTGTGGGGAGGAAAAAGAACCAAAATTCAAGACTGTAGCCACAAACTCAGGTGATTTGACTGGGCTCCTCACGTATTTCATATTTTAGCAGAATTTTTAAATTTGTCTTATTTCGGTTGCCCGTTGCGTCCTATCTTCAAGAAAAACGGCATTCGAGAACTCAGGATTAGCATAGCAGGTAAATCTTGTTAATAATTGATGATTTAGGGGTGGAAAGAAGCTCTAGTACAAGAAAACAGTGACGCGTGCCTTTAATATATATTTTCTTCCAACAATCCAACAAAAGACACTTTTTCTTGCACAGTGATGTTGTGGATGTGATCATTTGCACGGGTCTTACCCTTCCTTTCATATATCTGCGTATAAGCATAAATGGGCTTCTGCAGAAAAAAAAGTCTTTACTAGGTATATTATGAGATGAGGTTCCGTAGCGCAAATAAAAAAAATGACTATACAAGAGCGATTCCTTTCTTGTTTTGAGCTATAGAACCCCATGTCAATTATCATTATAAACTTTAAAAGTTTGAACACATATATGCAGAAACAAGGAGAGTTTAACGCGTCGAATATGTATACGGACAACGCTCTATCTCGTGAGAAAAATACCATAAGAAAAGCTGGTGGGTTTTGTATGTATGCGCGCAGTTAAAACTTCTCGGAAACCCCGTCGTGCGGGTAGTCGGTCTTCCAAAGAGCCTTGGCTTTTATTTGTCATTTATTAAAATTTTGCTAAATATTCGTGAATATATTTATCGGGAAGGTGAAACAGGCCACAATAAAACAAGGAACGCAGAAATTTCTAGACAGCTTGAAATTGTTTGTGCTCAAAAATAAAGCCAGCATTCCACATAAAAGGACCGCGATTTCAGCAGGCATTAGAGTAGAAGGATGGTGGTGAAAATGTGGAAGAGAATGTTCTCTCTTTGCATATACTCTGCTTCTTGATTTCTAATGAGCCGAAAACTTGGAAACGTGCTAACATTATACTATTTATTCAGAAAGGGGCTGCAAAAACTGACAAACAATATTTAGAAACTGGCTCAGTGCTGCTTCTTTACATGGTAGAAAAAAATGAAATTTATGGGGTATAACGTCCAGAAGGCTGTGAGGGATGCCGCAATGGAGGACTGAGAAATATTTTGGATAACCTGGAGCCTTTTAATATGTACGGTACAAGGGCATCTTTATGTTGCGCCTCCATCGAAATATGACCGCCTCGGCCGGGATAGGAGACGCGACCTGGGGATTAGTAGCCGAATGCCAAAGACACCGAGACACTTTTGCAAGTTCTTACAAAGTAGGTGCCAAGGTTATCGCTAAAAGGCACAAATGAAGCTGATGCTTAAATCAACCACACCAACGCGTAGAAAAAATCGACGCTACAGTAGTGCCTTGAATCCGATGACCAGAAAAGATAGTGAATTTTCTCGGCGCCAAAAGTATAGATGTAAGCATAAAATGATCTGCAGGAAAGGCGTAGCCCATCCAGGGCATCTCGAAGATGGCGAATGTCCTCGCCTTGCATTGGCCAGTCTCTTTTGCTGCTGGACATGGCCCTCTCAACCCCGCTTCAGTTCTTCAAGCAGAGCCCAAAGCATAATCCCTCGGCAGCTTTCGAGATTTCAGGAGCCTATTCCACCAGACGCGTCCTAACTGGACCGCGCATTCGGTTTCTTCCGCCGATTTTGGGGTTTACGTACCCATATGTGTAGCCGCATTTGGACTTTTTTTTCTAGTGCTCGGCAGCCCGTTTAAAGCATTTCTTTGCTTTCCTTATATCACTCGTCAAAGTGCTCTCCCTCATTTCAGCGGCGTAAGAAAACGTTGGGGCGGAGAACAACTTTTAGAAGTTGAAGAAGGCAATTAAACGAACACGTAGCACGAAGTGTAACCACTAAAGCACCGTGTGTAGCGTAGATAACGAGCGAGCTAAGGCATTGGGAAGCGTTGCTGGTCTGTTCGCGCCTACAATGGTTCGAATCCCGCTCGGAGCTAATGTATTATAAAGCGTTTTTCTTAAGGATAGCAGATTGTGGAGTGCGCCCTTAGAAAAAAACGGTCTCTTCCTGCTCCACTGTTGTATGGCAGGAATACGTATGCCACTGAGACTACTATGACTAGTTTTATGACTATATACCATTTCGCGGTGGAGGTGATTGAAAGATCTTTGCTTAAGCTCACAACGCTAAAGTGGTAAAGTGTAGTTTACCACATATTATTTTCGTCGGAGTCAAGCGCAGTTACTTTCATTCTTTCCGCCCTCTAATCAACATTGAAAGGTGGTTGTTGTTTCGGTGTTCTGCTGTTTTTCATCATTCTTCTGCGGTCAGGGCGTCTTATCTTTCTTCACTGCACCGTGCAATGAGACTGTCTTCCTAAAAAGAAGCACGAATTGGGGGACACTTAAGCTTCGCCTTGAAAGGTAAGAATCGATAGCCTTAATGGCTTCAGTGGTTTCCCTTCACACAGCCATTGTCCTTTTTTCACATTCATACATTTATCACAACGCAGTTTCCACATTCTTTTCTTTCAACTCTACCACAATAAAGTTTACGTACATAATGTTGCTTCTATGTGCACACACATTGATTGGCACTCACTGCACTCCACATGGCCACAAAAAACAGTTCCACCCGGATGCAGGTTCCGCATAGAGAAAATTTTATGCTTCTCGCGCCATCTGTTGGGGAAGCGGTTTAACATCACATCTCGGGGCTTTTCCGGGGGCGCTTTGCGTGAAAGGCCACACCAGATACATGCAAACTCGCACTTGTACCTAAACTGTACTAGCATGCTGAGTTTGAACGGCCGTGGCAACCGGTCCTAGTGTTGTGCTCCTCATTGCCCTTTTTCTAGTGGGTCGTTGCTTAGATGTCGTATTATGATGTAGTAGTGATGTGCCCTGTGTTTATTTATTTATAAATACTGCCAATCCCATTCGGGACCGTCGCAGGAAGGGGAGAAACAGCATTCAACAAAGCAGGTACATAAAACGCAGCGTTGCATCTATATGTGAACAGAGGCTGTTAGGTTTAATTGCAATAATAATAATCGGTGAGAAATAACATGGGGGCAACAATACAAAGGAAAAGAAATAAGAACAACATAAATGCATTACACATTAGAAAGAACAATTTTCATTACTTCAAATAGAGAACTGGAGCTGACGAAATGGTGTTTATAATGCACATTGTAGAGCTAGTAGGTGCGCTTCATATGTCTAAAAATTTTTCTAAAGATGAGCAGGTTACGCTTGATGGTAGGTTATTCCATTATCAAATGGCTGACGAAAAAAACGAATGTCTTAAACAGTCTGTGTTGAATCGATATTCTTCCAGTGTTTTTGAGTGCTTGCGTCTCGTTGATCTTGTTTCTGATTTTTAAATATACCTTGTACAGTCTATGTTCACCATTATGTGAATAAGTTGATAAAGTAGTTTCTGTCGTGCAAGCGTGGCGCGGTTTTGTAACGTAAATATTCCAGCATGTTTATGAGTTCTGTGGGTGATTAAGTTTGCCTGTATTTGTTGTAGATAAATCTTACAGCTTTCCTTTTAACTTCCTCTAGTTCCTTTATTAGTTTATCTGTAAACAAAAACCAGGCTATATTCGCATATTCAACTACAACTCTCACAAAAGTATTGTAGGAAATTAATTTAATGTCTGACGGCGCGTCTCGGAGGCGCCTCTTGAGAAAGAAAAGTCGTTTCAGTGCAGATGACGTAATGAAGTTCACGGCATGTTCCATTTCAGATGAGATGATAAAATTAAACCAAGGTATTTATGCTGTGTAACTGCGGGAAGCGGAATATTGTTCAGCGTGTATGAAAAGACCGATACGTTAAGTTTCCTGGTAATTTGCAAGATGGCTCATTTTTCGATAATAATACTCATTTGCCATTGAGCGCAACAATCAGATACAGACTGTAGTGCATTGTTAAGTGTTATGTGGTCATCTGGAGAATTAATTTCATGGTACAGTATGCAATCGTCAGCAAGAAGCCTCTTTCGAATAGGAATGACGCAGGTAAATCATTGATGAAGATAATGAATAAAATAGGCGAGAGAACACTGCCCTGGGGAACACCAGACGTAACTTCAGTTATGTTGGACTTTTCATGGTTAAATTCTACGAATTGTGATCTATTAGCTAAGTAGTTTTTAAACCAGTTAATGACTGGCCCTTCGCCAAGTGTAGATTCTAACTTTAGAATTAGTTTTTTATGGAATACACGATTGAATGCTTTAGAAAAGTCTAGTAAAATGAGGTAAATTTATTTTTGATGGTCGATGCTTAGAAAAACGTCACGTATAAGTTCAAAGAGCTGCGTGACGGTAGATAGTTTTTTGCCAAATTCGTGCGTAAACGGCGATATAATTTGATTACATTCAAGGAAGGATGTTATATGATTCAATATTATATGTTCCAGTAGTTTGCAAGTGGTACTTGTAAGTGAAATGGGCCTAAAGTTACAGACTTGATCTTCATCTCCAGATTTGTGGATAGGAATTATTTTGGCCAATTTCCAGTCTGCTGGAAGGGAAGATGAAGATAACGATTTGCTGAAAATAAGGGATAAGTATTTCGCCATCTATTCTGCATATCTAGTTAGAAATGCATTGGGTATATTGTCGGATCCAGATCCCTTTTTGGAATCTAATTTTAGCAAGAGGCTGAGTACACCAGCCTCAACAACTTTAAGGGGCTGAAGGCACGTGTTGGGAACTGTTAAGTGTGGTAGGTTTCCGTCATCAGTAGTGAAGATCGATTGAAAGTAGTTATTCAATACGTTTGCTCGGGATTTGCTTTCTTCAGGACACATCACCTTAGTATCTTGTTTTTTAGGGTTTAAATATTACCAAAATTTACGCGGAGAATCTTTCAGGAAGCTACTTAGTTTGCAAGAAAAAAAGTTCGCTTTGGCGACTTTTATTTTTGATTTCATATTACTTATTGCACCTGAGAGAATAGAACTTCTTTTGTCACTGAGTTTTGTCTTTAAAGATTTTCTCTGCCTTTTGACTTTTCGCTTGGCATGAATGATGTTGTGATTTATCCATGGGTTGTATTTATTCGTTTTCTTAGTTTTAACTGGTGCGTAGTTAGTTGTGAAAAAAGCTATAATTCCTTTGAATCTTTGCCACAGTGTTTCAGTGTCAGTGCTACTGTCTAGTGCAAACTATTCAAAAAAAGAGAATTCGTAAGATAGGTGGTCGAGTATGCTGGTGTCGTCTGCTCTGTAAAAATTCGGAAATGATAGGAATGATTTTGAGGGCGTTGGCAGGTCATGAATGGCGATAATGCAGAGTGTTATTTTGTGATCGGACATACCATCTAGAAGCTGTAGCTTTGCTTTGTCTGTAGGAAAGTGATCACTAAGAAAAACTAGATCTAGTATGTTTGAACTGCTACCTTGTACACGCGTTGGCTGATTTGTTATCTGACTTAAATTAAACGTTAGCATGATATCAAAGAGCACATATGCGAGTTTAGAATGATGCTGCATAGTATTCCAGTCAATATCAGGTAGATTGAAGTCCCCCGTCATGATTAATCTGACTCCAAGGAATTGCCGAAGCATGTAGGCATGCAATGACTGCAGTGCGTCGATGCTTGAAGATGGGCTGCGATAAACGCAGCCGATAAAGACTTATCGCGGTGAATACGAGAGTTTGAAAAAGATTGCTTCAACCTCCTTGGCTTCAGGAACAACCACAAATGGAATTTTCTTTTTTTTCAAGATAGCAACTCCCCCACCACGTGTTAACCTATCTTTTCGGACTATTGCGTAGTTGGGGAGAGTTACCTCGCAATCTTTAATATTGCTTGATTACCATGTATCCGTGATTGCAATGAAGTCTGGGCTGACGGAAAGGAGGAATGATTCGAGCTCGGTTGTTTCGTTGACTAAGCTAAGAACGTTAATATTGGCAAATGTTATTTCGGACGCTGATTTGGGTGGCGAGGACGTAGCGAGCGAGTTTCGGCTGGGTAGTTTTTTTCGTTTCTATTTTGAGCACTTGGCTCAGACGAAGCATTGCTGTCTGACTCGTCGTCTCATCGGTACAGATCATTGTTGACGCGTAGCTTATCAAAAACAAAAGACACTTTCTGTCCTGGATTCTTTTTTCCTTACCGACTTTCCAGAGCTTGTTTCTGATTTCTCGTACTCGAGCTGAAAAATCTTCACCAATCGAGTAGTCAGTAGTTTTTAGTTTGGTACGGTTTCTTAGAATTGTAGGTTTGTCTCGAAAATCCAGAAGCTTCAGTATTACGGGTCTGCATTTGCTAGCTTCTGGTTTGCCTAGCCGACGAATTCGTTCAACTGCAACCTGTTCAATTTTTAGTGTGTACCTGTTTATCTCTTCGTTAACTAGTTTTTAAAGTGAATTGTTATTTTCCTCAGGATCCTCAGGAATGCCATACACGATTAAGTTATTTCTTCTCGAGTAGTTTTTCAGTTCATCAATTTTCTTTTCAAGGGACGCTACTGTTTCCTGTAAGGCAGAAACTTGCTTCACGCAAGTGGAAAGTTTATTATCTACAAATGAAAGCCTTTCTAATTTGGTGTCAATGGAAGTGAGCCTATCTTCTTTATTAACCTTTAGGTTGCCTGCAATTTGCTACAGTAGCAGTTGCGTCTCTTCTCGTGCTTGGTTGTTTAGGTGCGTCGTAATATGCGTTGTGTTTATTTGGGACAGCTTTCCGAATGGTCTGTACATACTTCATGTATGCACAAAGAACATTACATGGCCGTAATAAATACCACTTTGAAAAGAAAAATGCCTGCGTGGGCAAGTCGTAAGCCTGCCAGCCTAGCGACACAAGCGTCGTGGGTTGAATCTTGACTGCCATTTATTGAAATTTATTCCATACAGAAAGCCAATCACTTTATAAACTTGAGTCATTAGAGACATGCGCCAACTTCTTATTAACGCAACGAGTTCTCTTTTCAATCATTTTCAGTTCAGACCTTCATAAGTGATGTCGGTTTTTCCACAGGCTCGAAATGGGTTTCTGACTACAACATTCACGCCACCTTTTCTGTTGAACGAAAGCCTTAAAGCTATTGGTTTGAAATGCCAAATGTTGCTATAGCCTGCACTAAAATAAAAACAAAAGCTTCACTTAATAATAACCAAACAAACTCAGTGGAGCAGCCAGAAAACCTCCAGGAGGCTTTCACGACTGTTGCACCCTATACATGCGGGGAAAGAGCGGTGATAATAAAGATCGTGATCGAGGATTCAAAAGAAACGTTAGGGATCACTGCGGAAACCCGCAATAGGAGAATACGAAAGCATGACGCTTCCTCGACACTCGTCGCTCCTCTTTGCCTCTCTTTGATTCTCTTCAATCACCCCTTTTGGTTTTTCGAATTTGGCGCCATGGTTGCTTTGCTATCCACTTACTATATACGTGTTCAGCCCCTTCAACTGTCCAATGAATTTTGCTCCTAATTATTGAACTAATTACTCGATATCAATGAATTTTTTAATCTGTTACTTTTTATTCACCAAACACTTTTCAGTTTATTTCGAACTTTGTTTTCACTCTTTTGCACAATTTTCTACTATTTTTCTAATATTCTATTTTTTATTTTTCTATTTTTCTATTCTTTTTTTTTCTACGGCTGTTTTCCCATCCACTGCTGTTTTCCCGTCCACTCACTATATCGACGTCCGCGCTATTTCGACGTTGTTCCGACATATTTGCTCTAATTAAGTAATCATCCTATTGACATAACTTTCTTTTTCTGCTCAGCATCCTCACATCATCCTCTATCGATTACAAACATTCGTTTGACCCTAATTCTTCCGAAAACATCAAAACTGCTACCGCCGCGTTTTGACGCCACGACCCCGCAGACATAGCCTAGTAATGCTTTCGCATTAAAAATCAATACCTTATTTACCGCCTCCCCGCTTTCTATTAAGGTGTCCTGTTTTACGTCAGCTGCATCACATGGCCGAAGACCCTAGCAGCTCTACATCTCCCGCCCCCAGTCGGCGTGGACCCACTGGTTTGTATCGCGAACAAATTGTTCGATAGAAACGTGATTAGTACCGAAACACAAACTTTCCTCGTTAAATTGCCAGACGTTTCATGTCAGAATTCCTGATTGTAAACGAGCAGGTAGTAAAATATGTAGCACCTTAGGCCGTGGTCTCGTCATTAGAGCAAAGACGGAACTAAGGAATTCTGCGTGTAGATTCCTGTGGCGCCCGCTATACCGCTTAAGGCAATGAAGTGAACATCAATTTTTCAGTCAAAATTGCGCCTTTAAAGCTCTTAACTCAATTCGGTAGATCAAGCAGAATAGGCACATGGTGAGACCGTTTAGCGTGTGTTCAAACCTTAACACTGTCTTTATGCCTTATGAGCATGAAAAATGAAAAAAAAAAAACAAACGTTGATTTGATGTTCACGTACTAGAAATGCCAGAATAGAACAATAGCTGGAAGAAAAGTGAAGATTGACATGAAATTTACGTCCCCACGACGTTCGCGCGTAGTTTCCAGCTGCAGCTGCATAGGAGAGATTTGACGTACTCTCAAATGGGCCGGCGTTAGGGTGTGCCTTCCCCGAAACCAGTGGAAATCAAGCGCTGACCATGAGAAGCAGTAAGCGTCCATAAATAATTCAAAGGCTGTTTGATTTTATATCCGTGCTTGTCGGGTTATACGTGTCTAGTGTCGAAAACTTATGTTTAATAATACAAATATATTTGTCTAAGCTGGAAAAGCACCAGCAGCCATCTATAACAAATATTTATTTCTTGGTGCGTGGGGCACTGTGCGCGCGTTTGACATGTTACGCATAATTCTTCGATGTTACAGATGGCCTGGTAAGGATATGTAGTTTGTCCGGAAAAGTCATATTACTTGAGGTGCAATGGCTGCAGGGAATGTTCGCACATAGCTCTCGGAGTCCGAACACGTACACACCACAACACGCAAGCTCAGCTGCTCCAAAAAGAAACCTGGCAGACTCGTCGAACTTCACGCTAAGGATACAAAGTCTAGCATGGACGAAACAATTGACGCCCAATTGCTGAATATGCTGCGTCTTGGTCTGCTCACCAACAACATTAAATTTGGAGCAGAGCTGTCGGCCCACACCATAGCGAACTTAAGCCAGCATCTGTGCATAGTGCAACAAACGACAGCGTGACTGAAAAATGGTTTTACATAAATATTTCAAAATATAACTATTTTTTCAACAATTTTCATGCTGTTACATGTTATGAACACTGGTAAGTTAAAGGTAAGAAAATTATGTTAAATAGGACTGGATAAAATTAAAAAGTTACATTCAGATTCAAAATACTAGCTTTAGTTGAAGTGTATGCCCCGAGTATTAACTGGCTAACTACAACGAGGCCAGTTTCGACACAGCTTCTCCGAGCGAACACGTACAATCGAAGATGCGATTTTTTAAGGTTGCAGACTTCATCTCCGGGAGTTTATTCATAGTTCTCAGCCCTCAGTACAGACTGAGGGGTTGGACTTGACGCAGTAGTACTACCCCTCTTCTCACGAACCCATCCACCGTCAGTTTAACGGTCTTTCGGCCATTCAAACTCTCTAGAGCGGCGGACGTGGTGTTGCTATGTTTTCGTACACAGAACCGTCGCTAACGAGCGGTTTACTTAGGGAAGCTCAGCGTGTTCTAGGCCGCGGAAAGAGTGCAGGCACGTATTGCAAATCTTACGCCTCCTCCTAGCCCACAGGGTTTCGGCCTACTGTCGCAGTGAAAGGCCATCGTAACTACTCCTCATATACAGTGATCCGTAGGATAAGACCGGCGAGAGAGGTGTTTTCTTTCATATAAATATCTCACTTTATGAGATCAGTCTTTTTTTTTCTTTCCCATTCTCTCGCTCTCTCACCATTCTTCCTGCTTTTAGGGGTATGGTGTGTTTGAACCCCTTGGTGAAGAGAGGTTGGACATAGAAGCGCTAGTCGGGCCAGGACGGAAGTATGCCTTTGTACCAGCCCCTAAACCCAGCATTTTGCTTGATCTTTCCATTGCAGTCTTTTCTTAGGAATCTACCAAGAGCCCGGCACTACCCTGTGCCGGCCTTACTCTATAACGCCAGCTGGCACCAACTGCCACCGGGAACCAGTAGCGAACTCAGCGTGTCTCAGCGGGATATTTTAACGTGTAGTTGATGGAATTGTCAGAATATTACAGTGTGCGTTAAGATGTTGCGCCAACCTATTGATAGTCACGACCTACTCTCCTTACGCGCTCTAAAATAGTTCTTACAAAACCGTTCTTTTGTTCTCACGAACTAGTTTTAGCGATCACTGAATATAATTGCGATGCAGCGAACACTCGGAGCAACTGCGCTAGATGTGATTGCTCATCGTCATGCGGCAGGTACGGGCAATAACCCAAACAAAATTTTTAATGCTAGGCCTTATGTCAGGTGTCGTGACACCCGCCACAGGTAGTGGGCGACACAGAGGTTGTAGCGCCGTATTTGCCGATATCGCCTCTGTTTTCACGCCGAAAGTCCATTGCCTGGAGAGAGCACGCATGATTGAGAGAACGATGGAAAAAACGCAGTTTTCGAGGTTGTTCAAAGAAACAAAAGAGTCTGATGGAGAATTATTACAATACACAACTACACAGACCTCCGCAAGTTGTTGTGAAAAAGCAGTGTTAAAAGGTGAAATGCTAGGCTGAGCATAGTTAGGGGCAGCACTAGTCCCTTAGTTCTCGCCGTCTTAAGTGTTGCCTGTTGAAGCCGTGTTTGCTCATTGGTTATAAACAAACTTTCCTCGCAATGCTCCCTATCTGCGCTCCTCGTTTGAAGTTCTCCGCATAACTTGATCTTCGCATGCAATTCCAGTGATCCACAGACGCGTTGCGCCAGAAACGAAGATAGACCGTGCGAACTACGTCAAACTGGCAGCTTTCAAAAGTTTGACGAGCGTAGTGCCACTCCAGGCCCCGAACACAAACGGCATGAGGTAAAAATGAGAACAACACAAGTGAACTAATACACAGAAATGCATACGAATGCACGCGCATGAAAAGCAAACACAGCTTGAAAGTTTCGCGGCATTCACTCAGCCCTAATACCATACAGGAGGGAATATTCACGACATCAAGGACGGCAGCTGCAACTGGCATAACGTAGACAACATGTACTGCGTGACATTCCGGCAGTTTCCCCTTTCTAAGCTTTCTGCGCTCCTCAGCTCAGAGCTGCGAAGCCCATTGTAGTATGTTCGAAAACTTTGTAAGCACTTCAGTTTTCTTTTTTTCCTGTCCTCACCAGCTGCGTATGGAGCTGGGGTATTAAAGTCTAGGTAACAGTAAGTCTGAAGGTGTCATAAGACTCCGCAAAAAGGAAGAGCGGAAACAAAATAAACTGAAACGAGCATAGTTTTAGGGCTTGAAAGGTCTGTTTGTTTTTAAATCAGTCCTTAAAAGTTTCATTCTTATTTAAAGAAAAAGGAGCCAAACTTGCAAGCAAACAGAGACTGTAACGATTATGCAAAAGAGCGTACCGTCGGGAACAAATGCCTTCAGTTGCGAACTCTGTTTTTGCAAGTGCATGTGACAAGACTGTCTAAGCTTGGGCTTCTTTTTGCGTTGTCTCTGAAGTAAACACGGTACACGAAGACGAGAAGAAAGACCATACAGACCTGTCACTCATAACGCAACCGAGTTTAATATTAAACGCGGTTTGTTAGCCGGAAGTGTGCTTTTCAGTTCTTTCTTGAGTCTGTGTTTGTGTGCGCTCTTTAGGGACGCACTTGGCAGCGGTAACGACCCATGAGTACTCTGTCTTATCTACTTCATACTTACTTTGTGCTGACACTGCACCTCTAAATCCGGTATAATACTTTCATGAGGTTCTAGCTATTGGATCCTAAGAGAACCGCCACATGCTAATCATGGCTAGCGCGCAAGAGAAGCATGATGAGCTTTTAAATGCACCGTTTAAAGTGAGTGTTATGCTGGCATCTCCGTGCTGTACAACATGTTGCCGTGTTCAGCAAAACCAGATTCAGAGCTTTCGATCGAGCGCAGTCAAATGGATCATTATATTAATCTATAGTGATCCACGCACCTAATGCCCAGGAAATGTGGGAGACTGTCTCCAAGCGGACGAGTAACAGTGATCCATCGCTAGGCGAGAATTTACGCTACTGCATAGCTTTACGATGTTTTTCAGCCGAGGAGACTGTACCGCATCATAGAGAACTGGGCCCCTTGATCTAGATGCTCAGAGGCCCTCCGGGTGAGCGGTGCACCCCAAAAATCTTCCTTTGTGTAGACCGGTTATTTTGATTTTGTGTGCAGATCAGTCATAGTGTTTCATAGCCCACTTGCCGTAAGAGTCTCTTCGCCTTCGAGTAATATTCTGGGTTTACTCGCGATACTGTAGTGGTGCTGGGAGTCTGCTCTAATTAGACTCATCTATATTCTGGTATTCTGGATGTTGATTTGATTAGCATTTGATTTAATAAGAAGCGCTTCTTTCACCTTGCAAAACGTGCAAGCACTGCGGAACGTTGGTCCGCATACAGTGATGCTCTCCGAACTTACGCACTAGCTATCAAAAAAGCCAAGCACGTGTTCCTAAATAATACACTGCCATCACTCCTTTCTACTAATCCATATAAGTTCTGGAACATTATCAGGCCCAAATAACAAACAGTCATTCAACTTTCTGATAGTGCTTGGAATACAATGACAACTGAAGAATGTTGTACTGCCTTGAACCTTGGCTTTGCAAAATTGCTTTCTGATTGTTCTTTCCATGTCGCTCCAGTAGTGCTTAAGTACGATTTCTATCCGATGGACACCATTGTCGTCGATTTTCCTGGCATTGTGACGTTAATCCAAAGCCTCAAGTTATCATCCAGTTGTGGTGTCGACAACATTATTTCGAAGTTTTTGAAGAACACTTCTGTATATTCCAGCATATATTTAGCGCACCTTTTCACCCAGTCTGTCGAGCACGTTACAATGCCAGCTGACTGGAAGGTAGCGAGGGTGGTTCCACTCTTCAAGCAAGGTAGTCCGAATTCTCCCATTTATTTCGGGACCTGTTTCATTAACAAGCATTCCTTGTAAACTTCAGGAGCACATTATATATTCTGACCTCGCCTCTATTTTGAAAAGTAACTCTTTCTTAAGCTCCTGTAACCCCGGGTTCTGGGAAAAAAATTTCTTGGGTGACTCAACTCTTATCTTTCACTTCTATCTTAGCGTCGTCTTTAGATAGTGGTTTTCTAACCGACTGCGTCTTTCTTGACTTCGCTAAGGCTTTCGATAAGGTATCGTATCACTTACTCCTTCTTAAAATGAGTTCCTTGAATATTGACCCTAATCTTCTTAAATGAATTGAATGTTTCTTGACTAATCGCACCCAGTATGTATCAGCTAACGGCTCTCGATCATCCCCATGTGCCGTAACATCTGGTGTTCTTGAAGGTTATTTTCGGGGTCCTTTACTTTTTTTGGTATAAGTATATTAATAACCCTCCGATTGGCATTAACTCTTCCCTTAAGCTCTTTGCTGATGACTGTGTTCTTTTTCGTGCGATACATTACGTTTACGACAGTTCTTTCCTTCAGTCCGATCTTGATAACGTCTTAATTTGGTGTCAGAGATGGTCTATGGTTTTCAATCCATCAAAGTGCAAAATTATGTCCATCTCCCGCCGATCTAATCGTTCTAAAACGCTCGATTACAAGATTAGTGCAGTTTTCATTAGAGAACGTTTCATCCTATAATTACGTGGGTGTTCACATCGCTAACAACTTATCTTGGCGCATGTACATAGAATATGTCATTAACAATGCTACCCGTGCCCTTGGTTACATATGCAGAAACTTCTTTCAGGGTCTATCCCATTTGAAGTTACTTTTATATCAAACACTAATACGGCCAAAGCTAGAATACGCATCATCAACATGGGACTCCGCACAACTCACCTTAATCGATGCTTAGAATCTGTTCAGAATCGGTCAGCTCGCTTCATCCTTTTCAATTCTTCTCGCACGGCTAGTGTTTCTTTAATGAAATCTAAACTTGGTCTGGCTAATCTCGCAGTTCGTAGAAATATTTCACGCCTCAGTCTTTTCCACAGTATTTTCTTTCATAACGAGACATTGAAACAGGATTTTTTTTCTTCTATACCATCATACGTATCATCACGTGTTGATCATCCGCATAAAGTTGCCATCCCAACCTGTAAAATGAATGTGCTTTTTAATTCTTTTTTAGCGAAGACTAGCACTGTGTGGAACCACCTTCCATCTCATATCGCATGGATTGAAGACGCGTTATCCTTCAAGCCACTTATCACCAAGTATGTCATCGAACAAGCATCGGCATCTTGATTTTCGCTTTTTTTGCCTTTTGCCTGTACTTTCTATAAGTATTTTTTTCTTTTTTCTCCCACCCCCTCTAAAACGCCCTGCGGACCCCGAGGGTATTGTAATAAATTAATAAATAAATAAATAAATAAATAAATAAATAAATAAATAAATAAATACTTAGGCTGCTTTTCTCATCATAGCTTCTGAAATCGAAACATCCGTGTTTGTTCCTTAGAAGGAGAATACCATTTTCATAATGCAAAATGAAACTGTCACGCTATCTTTAAATGAGATAGTCTTACGTAGTAAACGTAGCGAATGGGCAATGTTTGGGGTACTTTGAAGGGGCACGTTGTGGGTAAAATGAAATCAGAGCATGTGGGCACCATGGAAGGAAAATAAAATAGCAGGAATACGAGCAGCTAGGCAATACAGAGCAGAAAAAAACATGGCAAGGTTCTCGCATTCCTACCGGAACTCACACGATACGAAACTTTTGCTAGTGCAGAATAAAATATAATAAAGTTTTATTTAACTACGAAGTTTCTGAGAAAGCAGTATAGCTTTCCTTTGTAGCCTTATGACTATGCTTGAGTGGACACCATTGGGTATTTACTCGTTATTAGAAATCCACTGTTACATGGGGTGATTGCCCTAAACAGTTCACTAAAATGACATATAATTTGTTAAAAAATTGTCCTTTTCCAAACCTCTGCAGCAAAGAGGAGACAGATGGTTAAAGTTAGAAAGCATCTACTGCGGTGCACATCCGGCTATCCTTCATAGCGAACTTTAGCACGCATATCTCGTTGCATTCACGAAGGTTACAGCTGAAAGGACGCAAGAGATCACTCGGTGAAACAATGGTGCTGACACCCTCAGAAAAGCTGTGGCTGCATATCACATTGAGTAGTGCAGCTTAAGAAAAGTTACGGGTTAAGGCACATGTGAAGGATTTCGCAAAACCGCTTTTCGTTACCGTATATAAGTAAATGGAGGCAAGCTAGATGACCTTGTGTGGTGTCGTTCTTGCTAATTCCTCCTATCTTCTAAACTGGTGGGAGCCTTGTTCGATGATACGAAGAATTCTTTACTTCAGCCTTGTATCTCTTACAAAGGCGGCCCCTGCCTCATCACTCCTGCATACTAAGAAACAACCGTGCGTGGTAAAGAAGGGCTGCTCCTGGTAGCATATTCGATTTCTTGAGCGCCTGCTGGCGGGCCTTACCGAGTGCGTAGAAGGGCGGTAAAGGCCCGAGCATTGGAAACACATGCTACAGACTGAGAACGAATTTCTGGTACAGTCGAGAGCGCAGCTAACTTCAGGTGCCAATATTTTGCTTAGGATCGCGCTGCTCTTAGTAAACTGAGCGAATGAGTTCACCTGACAAACACACGTGCACATACGCATAAACTTGTGATTGGATGTGTGAGTGCGTATGTGTGCATGCGTGCACGTGTGTATGTGAAGGAGTGCAAGGCAGCCAAACAGCGACGGTACTCTGCCAGTGTGAATGCGTGCTACCCACACTCACTATTTAAACTGTTAGCAGCTTTGCTAGAGAGGAACTACGCGGAATGCGGATTGTTTGACATGAATAAACGATGTGCACCTTCATTACTCACCTTCTCTTCTTTACGAACACGTTACGAACAAGAGTCCCTTCGACTCCACTGCTTAGGGAAAGCGGGCTGACACATCATGAGACACGCTGAGACATATCATCATAATGTCGACTTGGACAATGCCCCCGTCGTAGCTAAAGAAAGAATGTGTCATCAAGGCTGCTACCGGAACCATTGATCATTCAGGCAACCGCTAACAATGTGAATTGGACAAATGAAAATCTGTCCGCAGTTTACTTACGCTGATTACGTCCCATGCCACATACTTAAAGGACGACCGAATCTTGGCCACCTCGGTAAGCAAGGAACCCGTACGTGTTCCGAAATGTCAATCATACCTCGGCATGGTCAGTGACCTTCAACTTCATCAACATCATGCCTGACCAGACGAAATTTTTTAAAACCCTGGGCTAAGCTAACTGTGCTGCTCGAGAAATCAAGGAGTGGGCACCATTATATTAATAACCTCCTCGTTGTTCACGGCCTCAGTGTTACTGTAGAATCCTGATAATCCTACCCGCACTCGCAAGGTTTTCATTATGAGAAGACTTGCTCTACTCGGACCTGACCGGATTTCTCCGGCAGCAAAGGTACACCTGAGCGCAGAATAGATGCCACTCAGAAGAGTGGCTGCGGGATCGACTGTGGATAGAGTGGGAAGGAAAATACGCACTTCAAAACTTCAAGAAGGCGTATGGAAGACATTGCGCTGTTCGGCTACGGCCTGTGCCAAAATAGAGGACTGAACTGGGCGAGTGAAAAATAATATATTTGTCTGCCTTCACCTTGAGTTTATTGATATTGCTTCATGGGCAATCTCCCATCTTAAGACTCTTTTACGGCAACGTGAGTAAACTAGAAACCATGAAAATAATATTTTGGCAGTGCTCATTTAAAAATGTTGGTTAGTGTGAATCTGGTTTTTATTTGGCATGTTGCGCAGATACTGTACACACTAACACAGCGTATATATTACTGCCCGTTTTGATAAAGAAATCTATTTTTATACACATGGCTAGTAAGCAGAATGGATAGTCTAAGCCTGTATGCAATATCGAATAGATTTCTTCAGAATTGAAAGCACTGAACGGCTCGAAATTGTCTGAGGTAACGATAATGCTATCATGTGCTAAAAATAAAGTGCGCGCGCCTTACTCAGGAGAAGGGCTAGACATCAATACAGTGTCTTTGTGCAATGTGGAATGGAAGAGATGATGAATTTTTAGTAAAAAAAGATAGCTGTGAGCATGCACATTTGTAAGGGAATATAACGTCTTAAAGCGCAGAAATATTTATGGATTGCATTTCGCATAAGTCCGCCCTGCATAAAAGCACAGATAACCTGTGTGAAAAGATAGGCATTGGTCCTGCATGCGAACTGCAATACAGTCCGCGTGTATCTTTGGATTTATATAAGAAAGCCTGCAGTCCTTGACTGTCTACTAGTGATTACTTCCGCGTAAGGCGCGCTGAGTAAATGTTTAGGCATTTTACAGGTTTAACCCTTTTTTTAAGCGAAATTTATTGTCCCAGAGCATCAATGATGAGTGAAGGTGTGATGAATGATGTTGTAGAGATTAAATGAATGAATAACGATTAGCTGATATGATGAAGTCCTGTATAGAACGATGGTATGGTCCTTGCGTCCAGGCAATGTATGAAGCAGGGTTGCTTGGTGAAAGACCTGCTACCATCAGGTGCCGGATCCTTGTAGGCTTGAGAGCTGGGCAGTCCCACAGTAAGTGGTGAATGTCGTCCTCAATATCCTCGTGTTTACATAACGGACACCATGGCCGAGGAAACAATTCTCGGTACTGAGGCCACTTCCGAGTGATGGCTGGTGTGAGGGCAACCCCGACCCGGATCCTCCTCAGCGCATCCTCCTCTGCACGGGTAAGACCGCGGGGGAGGGTTACCACACACGGAGGGATGAGAGCGCGTGTGCGGCGCCGGAGGAGTTCCTTTCTTGAAGAAATGAGGGTAAAATTGTCCAAATGAAGGAGCCGAGGCGGTGATGAGTTTGTATTCGCAAGGCGGGTCGCTAAATCTGCCTGGCTTTGATAGGTCAGCAGATCCCGTGGGACCCACTCAATACGTACTGGCTGCGGGATGCGTGCCGCGAGCCGGTGGATGTCCTGACATATCGTGGGAAAGCGGCTAACACGTCGTAGCAACCGGACAACTTGAAGGGCGTCAGTGCGGAGGACAACGCGGGCCGCAGGGAGCATAGTTATGTCGGCCACGGAGCAGAGTGCTTCTTGAACTGCAACGAGCTCAGCATAAAAGGACGAAGGGGGTTCCGTAAGCTGAAACCAAGAGGTTTGATTCAGGGCAGGTTTGCACGGGCAGTAGATAGCTGTTGTTGCTTTGCAGTCTTGTATGCTTGCGTCTACGTAGACAACAATGGATTCTTCAGGCAGGCAAGCATCTTGTTCCTCAAATTTTTGGCGAAGGAACGATGCCGAATGAGCAGATGTTGGCCGGCGATTATCTGTTGGCTTGTTGTCGCAAGCTGTACAAACTTCCATGGGAGAATAACTGGCGTTGGCGGCTGAAGAATGGAGTGTGACTTTGCATAAGTCCTCAGTGCATGCCTGGAGTGCGATAGACTGGCCTTAAGGATGCGCGCTTCAGGGCGCTGCTGCAACAGCTCATCAATGGTATTGAGCTGCGCATTCTCTTGTAAAGCTAAGACCGGTGTGATGCGTGGAAGGCACGTAATGGTCCTCATAGCCTCTCGGTTCACGGCTTCAAGGCGATCCCATTGGGCTCTTGTGAGATGTTGAAACTGGGCTTGATAAACAATACGTGGCAGCAGAACTGCCATCACCAATTGCCGTGCAACAAAAGAGCCTGCGCCATCAGTTTTAGGGGCTATTCTTCTAATCAAACCCAAAGTCTGAATAGTTTGCTTTTTTGCCTGAGAAAGCCATGCAGTCGCTGATCCTGACTGGTGAATCATTAAGCCAAGGATTTTTACGCTCGAACTTTCCTGTAGTGTGGTGACTGATAGACAAAGACGGATTGGACTTGCAGCAAGTTTACGGCGTCCCCAGCGGTTGGCGATTGACGTGTATGTTGTTTTATGCACGGATAGCTGAAGTCCAATGGATGATGCGTAATTACAGGTAACATCCAAGGCAGATTGACGGGCCGCCTCCTGAGTACGGAGACCTTGGTGAGTACTCTACACCGTGGTCGTCAGCGTACTGAAGAAATTTTATGTCACGGATGTCATGTAAGCGCCAAGCTAGCAGGATTAAAGCAATATTAAATAACGTCGGCGACAATACTGATCCCTGGGGCACGCCGCAGAGAGGTACAAATGATCCGGCCGCTTCGCCGCTGAGGCGTATTGCAAATTTTATGCCTTCCAAAAATGATTGGGCAAAACTACGCACTCTCAGAGGGAGATGAAGCATGTCAGTGGAGTTCAGAATGGCTGCATGACTGATGTTTTCATATTCCTTTTCAACGTCCATTGCTAAAACAGTACGCACATTTCGGCTGCGGGTAGATGAAAAATTGCAGATGCGAAGACAGCCAACCCGTCCTCTGTACCAGTATATGTACGAAAGCTGATTTGTGCTGGGTGATAAAAACCGTGCTGCTCTAGCCACTATGACTATCGTGTGGCTAGCATTTTTCTCCGCCAGCTTACACAGCGTAGGAGTTAAGGAGATAGGTCGCAAGTTGGCAAGGTCCGTCGGAGGCTTTCCTGGTTTCGGGATAGGAATCACGACAGCGGATTTCCAGCTCTCGGGCGCTACGCCATCCAACCATACTTTATGGTGTCAAGTAGTTGAGGGAGTGCAGCGGTACACAGGTTCTTGTACACCTCGTACTGAATATTGGCCGGGCGGGGCGCTGTTTTCCGTTTCGCGTCATCTATTGCAGCCAGCAACTCAGGCATAGAGAATGGACACGCAATTCCATCTGCGTCGACATCAGACGGCATTTATGTACATGCGCTGGGATGCCTGCCATATTTAAACTTGCGGATGTCGAAGGCACAGCATCGTATCTTGGGAAAAACTTTCGGGCTGCTTCTTTGGCGAAATCATCTGGCGATAAGTTAGCCGCGAAGCATACGGTTGCCGCTGCATCAGTCGAACGGCGACCGCGTTCCATTGTACGGAATGTTCGCCAGAGAGAGGCATTCGAGGATTTTGCACAAAATTGTTCGCACCACGCATGCCACTTCCGCCGAGAGAGGTCGCGTTAATATTTCGGTGCCTTAGTTGTAAGATAGTGCAATCGCGTACGTGCCTTCGACGAAGTAGGGTCTCGCGCAGCAGCCAGCTCGGCTTGACGGCGTGCCGACCACAAGTTAAGAAGGCCGAGGTCTGGTGCCGGTCGACTAACATCAGTCCAGGTGGCAGTTGTAGCCCTGTTGAGCGCTGCTTGTATGTCGAAGGCGTGGGCTAGGCTGCAGCGGCACCGGCGTCATGTTAAATCGATGCTTGTTCTTCATGCAGTTCATCGCTTGTTTTGCTGACCACGGCCCTTGCGGAATCGTCTCGTCTGGCTTGACTTCTTCGCTTCTGGATGGGCACGTGGATACCACCGTGTGCTTACCCTTGGACTTGCCAGCTGATACCCTGTGTGATGGCTTCGGGTTTCCCGCTTTCTTCCAATATCTGCAAGCCAGTCATCTCGCCAACTTCTCGTTAGATCAGCCAATCTCGCTGCACTGCTGGTCTATGACGTCACCTGCCAAGGATATAAAGGCCATGTGCGCGGATCGGCTCTTCAGTGGGCTAGGCTGCAGCGGCACCGGCGTCATGTTAAATCGATGCTTGTTCTTCATGCAGGTATGTTACTATTCTGACGCTGAGTGCGTCCGGTCTGATGATCGATACTTGCTGCTGTACCCTTGCCCACGTACTCTTGTGTCCTGCTGCGTACACGCGTTTTATTGCGCAAGTCATCTCCTCCTGAGTGGTGACGTGGAACTCAATCCAGGCCCCCCATCAAAGTCAGCGAACTCCAGTAAAAGCAATGCATCTGGTACCAGACCTTTAACCCGGTCTGTGAGTGGTTCCAGTCTCACTCTCGGGGAGGCTGACGATGCGAGTTCTTCCGCTGTAAATCTTGACAGCGAATTCTCCTCGAATCCTTCGGTGTCTGACATGTTTTCTAGAATACTAGCAGGGCAGAATCAGTTGGCCCGTGACATCGCCGACATTAAGCAATCTTTTGCTTGTCGCTTCGATGCTTTGGAGTCACGCGTGGCTGCCTTAGAGTCTTTGCCCCCGCCCGAAAATTCCAATCTAATTTCTGATTTACACGCTGAAATTAACTCTTTAAATTCCAGAGTAACACAGCTGGTGCAAAAGAATGATGACCTTGAAAACCGCTCTCGAAGAAATAACATTATAATACACGGCGTTTCAGAAGACCCGAATGAAACCGCTGACACATTGTTGGATAGCATCTCATCTGTATTTACTGATAAATTGAAGATTAGCTGTCCCAGTATTGAGCGCTTCCACAGGCTCGGTGCAGCTCGCAGAGGTTATACTCGCCCAGTTATCCTAAATCTTTCTAGCTTCAACGATAGAAGTGTGGTTTTTAAAAACGTCTCTAAACTCAAGGGCTCTGCCTTCTTCATTACAGAAGATTTTTCTGCAAGGGTTAGGTCCATTCGGAAAAAAATATGGGACGCATCAGTGTCTTTTCGTGACAACGGTTCTATTGTGAGGTTAAGTTTCGATCATGCCTTCATTGACAAGGTTCGTTACAATTGGGATGAAAGTTCTAGCTTGTTGGTAAAAGCATACAATGATCCTGCTTGTTCTGCGCCTGTGTCCTTGACTGCCGCATCATCGACTCCCTGACTTAGCTCTGGCCGTCCTGATAAGCTAGTTGTTCTAAATATTAACGCTCGCAGCATTGTTAAAAAAACTTCCATATTTACTGTCCCTTATTTCTGTTCACTCCCCCCATATTATTGGCATAACGGAGACTTGGCTGCATAGTGGAATTTATGACTCCGGATTCACCCCACCAGGTTTTGTTACTGTGCGCTTAGACAGAAGTTGCAGTATCGGTGGCGGTGTGGCATTGCTTATCAGATCGGATTTACGATTCTCAGTTTTGCCTTCTCCCCCTGATACAGAATCCTTGTGGTGCAAAGTTTATCTAAACAATTATAGTATTCTAATCAGTGTTATTTATCGTCCACCTGGTTCTTCCGTTGATGTCCTTCACGCTGTCGCAAATTTCATGACCAAGATCAACATTACTTCATCAAGATTTATCTGTTTGGGAGACTTCAACACTCCTGGCATCCACTGGCCATCGTTGTCTGCATTTGGTCGTGACATTACAATTTGTAAAGAACTAATAAACATTTCCTTATTGTTTGGACTAACTCAGGTTGTTTCTAGTGCTACTAGGCTGAATTCCATCCTCGACTTAGTTTTTCTAAACTCTACTTTGGCCCAAAATGACTTCTCTTGTGAAGTAATTGATGGGCTCTCAGACCATAAATGCGTGTTAGTTTCACTCTCTTGTCCAGTCTCCAAATCACCCTATTTGTTTACTACTTTTCCTGACTTCACTCGTGCTGACGACCATTCCATTATTGAGGTTTTAGCTGATCGTTTCGATACATTCTCTGCTTTCTCAGCAAGCCACGACGTAAATTTTCTTACTAATTACTTTGAATGTCTTGTCAAGGATTGTGTCCAACGCTTTGTTCCTATTAAAACTAAGAAAAGAAATACTAATGTTCCTTGGATGACTCGAGATATTTTGCATTTATCTCGTCGCCTTCGTAGGCTAAGGCGTTCGAGAAGAAGCAACGATCCCATAACCTTAGACAGATTTCACAAGGCAAAAAAAGAACTTAATCTTAAGTTGCGCATGGCCAAGGATTTCTTTTTTCGTGTCCACCTGCGCGATCTGTTAAGAACTAACCCCCGAAAATTTTGGTCATCCATCTTACCTCGTGACACTTCATCCACTTCGTTCAGATTAGATAATGACGTCATCAGTGAGCCTGCTGTAATATCTGATGCTTTCAACAAATATTTTCACTCGGTGTTCGTTCCGGATAACAACGTCATTCCTCCACTCACTAATATAATTTCTTCTCCAGCAATCAGTGATGCTGTCATAAACACTGATGGCATCCTAAATCTTTTATTAAACCTCGACGTTAAGAAATGTACCGGCCCAGATGGAATACATAATGCGTTCCTGGTTCGTTACTCCATGTGGTCTTCGAAATATCTGACCATCATATTCAACAAGTCCTTATCATCCGCTACAGTTCCTTCTTCTTGGAAATTAGCCAAAGTGCTCCCTCTTTTCAAATCTGGTGATAGACAGTGCTTGTCGAACTACAGACCGATTTCATTGACATCACAGTCATGCAAAATGTTGGAACACATCATTCATAAACACATCATGCTTTTTCTTGAATCCAATAATTTGCTATCTAACTTTCAGCATGGGTTTAGGCGCGGTTTTAGTACGGTAACACAATTAACAGAATTTGCTCATGATATATTACATAACCTCGATGTTGGTAACCAAGTTGATGCCATTTTTATAGACTTCTCGAAAGCATTCGATACTGTTCTACATTCCAAGCTTCTTGCTAAACTAAATGCTATACTAAACAATCCTCACTTGGTTGATTGGATTTCTAGCTTTCTCTCATCTCGTTCCCAGTTCGTATCCTATAATTCTTCTCATTCTACTGCTGTTGATGTAACGTCAGGTGTGCCTCAAGGCTCCGTCCTTGGACCACTACTCTTTTTAATATATATAAATGACTTGCCACATAACATTTCTTCTAACATTCGTCTTTACGCTGATGACTGCGTTTTATACGAAGTAATTAATGGCCCTAATGATCATCGTCACCTCCAAGAGTCATTTGCTATGTTTTGTAGTTGGTGTAGTACCTGGCAAATGAGAATTAATTTCGACAAAACCGTCCTCATGTCCTTTTGTAACAAATCTTCCGTTTCCCATTTTAGTTACTCTTTCAATGGCCGTGTGGTGGATAGGGTCTCGCAGTACAAATATCTTGGTGTCATATTCACGCATAACATGTCTTGGTCTAAACACATTGATTACGTATGTAATAAAGCACTAAAAAAACTAGGTTATCTACGACGCACGCTACCCAATTCACCAAAAGACACAAAGCTACTGTTGTATAAATCTCTAATCCGCCCTCTTCTTGATTACGCAGCTGTAGTGTGGAACCCGTACAAGCAATTCCAAATTAACCTGTTAGAAGCAGTCCAGAAGAAAGCTGTGCGTTTTATATGTCATCGTTATGATCGCGATTTCTCACCCTCTTCTACACTTCTCTCATTGAATTTAACCACGCTGTCTGTCCGTCGCCACACTGAATCATTAAAATTCTTACATTGTGTCGTCAATTCCTCAGTAAGGCTGTCAGCTAAACACTACATTAACTTTGCACCATTATCATCTACAAGAAGTCATCACGAGCTTAATTTGTTACCGTATTTTGCGCATGCTAATTTGTTCAAATTCAGTTTTTTTCCCCGTTCAATAGAAGCCTGGAATTCTCTACCCGGGTCCATTCGTTCTTGTTCATTTCAAAATTTTGTTACTGCCATTGAAGACGCATAATAGCTGTGTATTCTTACCCTGTCGTTAACAGTTCCTTTCTTGTTTGATATTTCATTTGTGATTTTAACTTTTTGTAGTGCTCACTTTGAACATTTTGCTGCATTTTGTTTCCTTGCATTTTTGTGTTTTCCCACTCCTGCCATAGCGCATATAATTGCGCTGCAGTATGTATAAATAAAATAAAAATAAATAAATAAGGAATGGCGAATAACCTGAGGGGAGATTGTCCATACAGGAGCGAAAACTGTCCCAGTTTATCACAGAACATTTGTAGCGTAAAGGTCGGAAATGTGAGGTGTGAAGACCGATGATGATAGGGTGATGATCACTTCCCCAGCAGCCTGGCTCCATGTGCCAGGAGGGATTACCCGGACCCGACCACCACGCCAAGTCTGGAGCATAAGAAGCACTGCGAGTTTGACGCACTGGCCGTGTTGCTGTCCCAGGATGGTTGAGCAGCAGAAATTGGGCATCCGTGGAGGTGTCCCGCGCACGCCTGCCACGAGGGCTTGAAGTGGGGTACCCCCAATCCTGGTGAGCGATGTTAAAGTCGCCTCCGACTAAAATCGGACACCCGGGATACTGCCGACGGACACTTGTCAACCAGCCAAGATTAACACGGGAGGAAGCACCACCGGCTGGTCTAACGTAAAATGAAACGACCACAACGGTTCCCTTATTAAGTTTCGCAGCCACTGCCACTACCTCTTGATACGACGTGCACCAGTTTTCGAGAGGAAGGCGTACATGCGGAAAACGTGAGTCCACATGCACCGCCGCCTTTCCCGGGGGAGCGGAAGTTTGTATACGACGGTCTATCATTGAAGGAGACATGTAGGCACTCACTGAAGCCTGGAATCGATGGCAAGACGTTTGTTTTCTGTAGCAGCATGGCCCATACCTGGAGCTTGTGAATTTGTAGTCGGGTCTTGAGCTCGCCCACCTTCGTGGAAATGCCTCTGCAGTTCCACTGCAGCACAACAGCGCGACTGGAACTTGCCATTTTAGCTACTAGCCCAAGCGCTGTAGAATCACGGACGTCAGGTTGGACAACTGGTTCACCATAAACCGGAACAAAGAAGCCGCAGAGTTGTCCAGTGGCATTGCGGTAATCTGGGAAGAGGCGGGAGGAAATGACACTGGTGGGCGGCAGGAAGGCGATGTTGCTGCGCCATTGATAGATGTGGCTGATGATTCCGCTGCCCGTCTACGTCGAGCTTGCCGGAGCTTGGTGACCTGCGCTAAAAGACGGGCGATTTGTTCGTCGACTGCGGCCATATCGTCCTGCGGTAGTTAAGGAACACTGCGCTGCTTTGTTGGCTAATTTCGGAGGCGTTCTTTTCGCACAGTGCCGTTAGGAGGCTGCTGAGCTGAAGGATTATGCGAGGTGTGCTCAGGGAGCTCCGGCCACTCGTCGTCATCCCACTGGAGAGCTGCGAGTCGATTGGATGTCTGCAATGAAGTTATAGTGTCTTGTACTGGCCAATGCTTAGTCATTCGACGACGAGCCTGTTGTGTTGACTTTTGTTTTGTCTTACAGCTTGGAGATGTTGTCTCGTGGTTGTCGGACTTACAAAGGCCGCATCGATAAGTCACTTTTCCTTCCGATGTACTTTCACCGGCAGCAGTGAAGGGGCAAGATTTGCGCATATTTCCAGTGCGGAAGCAGGTATAGAAATATACCGCACTCGGTTTATATAGATGATGCCGTAAAATACAGCCATAATAGTACAGACGGGCTGGTAGTGACAGAGGGCCTTGCAAGGTGACTATGCAAGAGCGCCCCTTTCGCATGCGTTGGGCCTGGATGACACGGTGCATGGGACAGTACAGCTCACGCTGGAGTGCAGTTTGATCCTCAGCGATATCGACGCTGTAGACGACGCCGCGCTGCAAGTCGGAGCCTTCAACGAAATACACTTGTACTTGCGCTGAAATGTCGCTTGTCAGTGAAATACTGGTGAGCGTTTGCAGCCGTTCTACGGCAGAGTTGGAAGCCACACTGCAATGGTGTTGGGCTTTGTCCTGGCTGTGAAGCCCAGAAAACCTTTGGTTCCGAGGCACGCTTCCAAGTTAGCTTGTAAACTCTTGTTCGGTATATCCGTGAGGATTTTGTGGGCCAGTGATTTAATCGTCACTTTGTAAGAAGACGATCCGGGTTTAAGCTCCACTGAGTTCTCGATCGTAAGACAAGTGCGCTTACCTTGGGAGCCATCACTTGCCGAAGGTGGAATCGGTTGGCTGTCGTTTGAGGGACGCTTGTGAGTAGCGCGAGGGCACTTTTGCGCGGGTAGAGTTGCCGATAAGTCCATTGGAATGCCCTGTTCATCTTGCAGTGCGGTTTGAGGCCCATCCGGTGGCGTAGAGTTGATGGCCATATGCCCTGGTGGCAGATCACTCACGAGCAGTCCGGCATTTCGGGAAGGCAGGAGGAGTGCATCTGCCGATGAACCGGGAGCACAAAGCTGGACCTGACGCCGCGGATCAGGTGTCGACTGCGTGGCAGGTGCTGCCACGAGAGACGCCGGCAGAGCTACCTCCACCAGCATGGCACCGTAGGCACTAAGCCTCGCGTCAGTGCCCAGCTCAGCTGCACTCATGCATGGTTCCCAGGAAGCCTCAGACAGTGGGACGACGTCCGGAGCTTCTTCAGAAGGCGAGGATGCAGTTCCCTTCAAATAGGGCTCGTATTTACGTGGATGGCGAGGTTTTTCTGAATAGCGATGTGCAGCCACTTTCGCAAGGACACACTTCTTCTTCCTCCAGGTGTAACCTTGTGCTGCCTGGATTAGAAATTTGTAATGACCTAAAATCTCGCAAGATCATAAGCTTTGCCAAGGATGACAATTCCTCCTCGTCAAGAGCCTTGCTCATGGGTTGTGTCCCGCTGTGCACCTTGGCCATATCAGCCTTTGCGATAAGAATGAACAGTTGGCAATACGCATAAACCTGTGATGAAAGTTGATTTGGAAGGCGGCACAAAATGCACCTCTAAAGCGTACGACATTTTTCCGGAAGTTTTTCACAAACCGTAGGGTAGTTCAAGAGAAATTCATTCACAGACTGCTACTCCAGTAGTGCGAATATCACTATGAACGACAGGCCGACTAACTTCTCCGCTTGTTTCATTCCATTGTGCGGGTTTTGCACTGTCCGCAGAAAATATTGAGTGTGATTATATAAGGAAATGATAGAACCTGCGGCAGCCGGGGGTCAGCCTTTTCTTATTCTCTTGCACTACCTAACTTCTACGCATTGTTTCTTTACCTTTTTGAACACTCTGAGCCGCCGTGGTGGCTCGGTGGTTATGGCGCTGGGCTGCTGACCCGAAATACGCGGGTTCAATCCCGACCGCGGTTGTCGAATTTCCATGGAGGCGAAATTATAGAGGCCCGTGTACTGTGCGATGTCAGTGCACGTTAAAGAACCCCAGGTGGTCGAAATTTCCGGAGCCCTTCACTACGGCGTCCCTAATAGTTCGAGTCGCTTTGGGACGTTAAACCCCCATAAAACCAAATCATAAACCAAACCGTTTCGAACGCTTTCTTTGCCGAGTCCTTGCACCATGGCCTTCCCGCTGCCGCTGTCACCTTAGCCTGCCTGTCGCGACGTCTTCGCTAGTCGAGGAGCTGGTAGCATTCATTGTAAACGGAAGTATGCACACAACTGAGCACTGATTGGGACATGGTGCACTGAATTATCTCGTGACGTCGATGACATGATGGGATGAACAAAACACGTTCGTTTACCAACCTTTGCAACCTCCTTGCACTTATCTGGTGGAACTCTGGCGCCAGTTCTAATTGTGTTCCACCCCACTGGGGGCTCTGGGGCGGCAGCTTTGCACGGATGTCTCACCAGTGGAATCTTGTTGAAAGGATGATGTAGTGCTGTGAAGCTTAGCTATAATCAGTGACATCCTGATCAGTGCGTACTGCGACACGTTCGAAGGCACCCTCAGCCTTTGTGTTTGGAAGATTGCAGAAATATAATTAAAGTAAAGAAAATTGCTTGCTAAGTGCAATTATAATTATGCTGCATAGATGTGCTCTGACTTGATTTATTAAGTAAGGCTTTCTCAGCGACCTCGTACACCGCACGGGGGAAGTTGTGCACTGTTGGCCAGTCATTTAAAGCGAGCGATAATGTGTTTTGTATTTTGTTTATTGAAGTAAATATGTTCATATTTATTTTCTCATAATTCATTAAATCATAAAACGCATAATTCATAAAAAGTCAATAACGAACCTTTCTTCACTGGTCGGCATCTCTTATTAAAAAAAAAAATTAATTCGCGTCGACATTATTAAAATTATAATTTTTGGGCCATACCGGGTCATATAATGAATAAAGGCTTCAGTCTTGCCAGAACTGCATCGTGCACTGAAACCTCCGCAAGTGGATTGTGAGCAGCCCGTGGGCTTCTTTGAGCACTTAGCTATGGTTATTTCTCAGACAGCCGTCCTGGCAATGACCTCATCACCCAAACGACACGCCTTGAGTGCCCTGTGCCACCGATGATATTTCATTGCGCACACTCGAGAGATTCTCTGCTACAGAGAGAGACCTAACCTTGCACTTTCATCATTCTGAGTATGATTATTGCAGATGATGAGCACACTGGGGAAGGCCGCAATTTTCACGTGTCAGGGCCTAAAATGAGGCTGACGAAAGCGCATACAGATATTGAGTCTTGTTTTTTTTTCTTTTTACAGCTACAAATAAAGGCTTCACGTCTACCGCCGAAGGAAGCCGCAAATTTTTTTGCACTTACTGAGAACTGCCTTGTATCAATTTTTTTGACAGTAGTGAAGAATTTGCCCTTTCTGGAGTAATATATAACAAGCCAACATTGCCTGCAGAAATATGTGCACCCGCGTAGTAAGAGAAATGCATAAAATGCTGTGCATAAATATATAATTTTTTCTACGCTAACATCTTTGAGAAAACTGCTGAATGCATGCTTCTATTCTGAACTTCATCAAAAAAATTCCAGATTGCTACTTATTCCATCAATTTTTTTTCGAATGTTGTAAAGATTGAAGCTCGGAGGTTGTTTATGTCATGATGTCGACAAAAAAGCATGGTTCTTCCCGACTTGGCATTTTCTAATTGGTGTGCAGGCCATGTTTTTTACCATTAATGATGAGATATATTTTTCACATATGAAATTATATATGTTAACATATAAAATATGATATTTTTTTTGATGATCAAGTGGAATGCTCCACTACACGCTGAAAAACCCTTGCTTTAACTTTAGGTAAAATATCGTTTCATTTACTGAATTCATAAGGCGAAATACATCACCACGAAATCGCTAGAGATTTCTCTTCAAGAGGGCAGGGCTGCTGATAAGGAGAGCAACCTAAGAGGAGAATATTTTAACAAGGACTGCACAGGCTCTTGCATGTAATCATTATCATGCTTTATAGCTTATGACGAGAGGGGACTATTATCCTCAAGTAATTATGCCTAGCCCCGCTGATTGCCTAGGATTTGCTGACTTCACGTCAGTGCAAAACATGCATATTCCAGAGGTTCTTTCAGGTTATTCGCTAAGGTTCTCTGCTGATCTACATTGTTTGGCGGCGAGTTGAAAAGTAAAGTGAAGAGGTTATGGAGACCACGACATCGTGTTTTGTAAAACGGAAACCCCCCGAGCACGTTAGCACTAATCAAAGCCAACAGCTTTGTTTAGGAGCCGGTCTGAGAACGTATGCGTGGAGGTTAAGACCAGGCTCGCAGGCTTTATTTGTGGGAAGAAAATGTGTTTATCGTTTGAAGGCACGGTTCTTTTGCGCCTATATTGTTTTTGGCGCGTTATTTAGACCATTTTCATCGAGGGAACAGAAAATACGGTTTGTTTTCAGCACAAAAATGGTATGGTTCATGTCTTTATATAATATAGCAAGCAGTATATATTCTTTAAAGGTGAGTTAAAGACAGAAAAGATATTGAGGATTCTTAGTACTTGGAGGTAAAGCATGATGGTGCCCGATGCATGTGAAGATAACAGTGAAGAAGGAAAGTGCAGGAAACCTTGCTTGCTCATGCTTTATTCCAAATTGGTGACTGTTGGTTCGCTTGAAATATTTAGCACAGAAATGAAGGGCAATGAATGCAGGAGAGTAAAAAAAAATTGATCTGATGATCCAGGTACGACTTTTTTTGCGGAGAAAAAAGTCGTACCTCCACAAGTGCGAGGCAACGACGCTCAAAAATAGGAACATATGGCTACGAGAGGCTCCAATATTCCCAAATATCATACTGTAGGACTACCGCCCTCTGGCTCAACAGCTTTGACGAAAGTCAAGACCGACACATATACATGCACTATTGATCTAAGGTGTCTCTTTTCCTTTCCCTGCCGACGAAACATCGTTGAAGGCCCGGTTATACCAACGCCGAATGGTTATAACCATTGACACGATCAGACGCGTAAAAAAAGTTTCCGACAAGAATGCGGCACTTGACATTACGCATATGGCTCGGTTCTTCTCTATCTTTTCTTTTCGCATAAGACAATTCCCAGCGAACCATCTCAGCTGTCCTCATAACAGAACGCAGATGTAAATTCTGAGTCAACGGGCACTCCCATACATGCTAAATGTCTCCAGTGATGGAGGATTCATACCGATCGTAAAATCTCGGTTGAATGCGACTTTTTTCCGCGTGAAATGACGCAACGACTGACCCGGGAAGTGTTACTGGCTTGATCCATACAAAAGCGGCCTTGGGCGTCTACGGAAAAAGCTGGGTCCGTCTATTGCCTTCTCTGAGCCTCCATACACACCCGAGGCAATGCTTATTGCCAGCTATTGAGAAATCATTGCCCGTAGAGCTATAGCTCCCGAACCATACAACTATTTTTAGCTCTCTGTAGAAAAGTATATTCGCCTGAAACTACAGCTATAGATGGTCATAGGAAAGATTTATAGCTGTTTGGGCGAGTTACATATAGCGGGCCATAGGACATTTTTGTATGGGTAGAGGAAGACGCGTGTCTCTGAATACAGAACTTGGTACTTTAAAGCCCCACGATGGAGACAGCAGCCAGCACTTCAGGTCGGGACAAAATCTGAGGCTGAATATTAAAATGGCCCGGCAGCCTCAAGTAAGCCGTGAATATAAACATAACAAAAATATTTTTATCGATTTTGTACGATACAGGTTTCATCTGCGCTAACATGACGCCCCGCATGAACGAAGCGAGGTTGTCCGCTATGGTTAGAAAAGATTTCAGCCGTGACATTGCACCCTTAGGCTTTTGTTGACTCAAATAAACACATATATCTACAACATGAAATTGCCCCTTCGACGAATCACATATATGCACATAAACTGGGCCCTCGTTTCTTTAACTAGATTTTTTGATTTGGCAGTGCTGTTTTTCTGGGCCAGTCAATTATAAAATATTGCTTTTCTTGACATGAGCAAGAGATGGTTTTTAAAATAACCTGCGTTTTCTGGGCCACAATAATTATATGTCCTTTGATGCTGTCTGCGCATTGGTAGATAAATAAATGGCACCTATTTTAATTCTAAAGCATTTAATGGCTCATACTTACGGCCATGACCTTTTCCGGTCTCAGGTCATGTCCGGTCTCAAGTCATGTCACATCGATGACTAAATTAACGCGATAAAAAAAAGAATCCTTATCATAAGTTGAATGATGACGCAAAGCCGCGTCTTCCGAAGCGCCGACGCTGGCTTGAGGAACAGATTACGGAAGAGCACACGAAATCCCAGCATGTCATCACTGGTTGACGTCAATGTCGCGGCAGTATTCCAGAATACATTCACCAGATTCTTGAGCAACCGTTTGTCGCACTGCATTCTGAGTGGTGTCTTTGCATTTCTCATTGCATATAGCTTACATATTTACGTCAAGTTGGAGGCCAGCTTGCGACAGTGGTTCGGACCACTGACATATGCAACTTCAGTTGCATGCTTTAAGGCGCGGTTGAGGTGTCCACCGAGATGTCGAGATCTGAGAGCTACTGCGTCTTTTCCTTTCTTGCCAGACGCCCCCTGAACACTGATCAGGAAGGATGCCGCCTAAACGCTCTCCTGTGTTTCCAGAAATCAAGCGCGCATGCGCGCGCTAATGAACGACAGCGACACAAGCGGCAGAACCGCGCTAAAGGCGTTCACCTCACCGCCCTTTAGGTCAGCAAAGGGCCTCCCTGAATTTTTAAGTCATTTCGGTGGAGTGGTTATTTTTATCAATACCAACACATTAGGATATGTTGGTAACAAGCTATGAACTCGGCTGCTACTCTTTACTGAGTGGTAAAAACTGGCGAAGAACAGCAAATTATGTCATAATATGATTGCGCTGCGAAACGAAAAACAAAACCCATTTTATAACGAAACGCAGCAAAAGTAATAAAAGGGTAGCGGTAAATATTTTCCATAGGCATTAATGTGTACACCAGAAGCTTAGAAAAGAACAAGACGAGAGCAAGCAATACATAAATTATAATTTAATCACTATAGATAGACTTTACTCAAAAGCCGTCGCAGTGGGACCAGCTTTACAACTTTTAGTTTAAATACACAGTACTGAAACGCAAATGATGCCTTCTCTTTTATATTGGTGAATGAATGAATCAAATCTAGTAGTGGACAGATATGAAGGTGGCCCCTAGAAACATTTTGAGGACAATTATTGTGCATGTTTCAAACCAACACGTCAGCAATTGATAAATAAGCTTTTCAAGCTCAAAAGCCATTTTTACCGGCGGGTACGTGACGCTGGAGTTAAAGTGTCGAAGCTACTCCTTAAACAGGTGTTATACTCCGTCACTACCGCACTGCCAGCGTGGCCTATCTAGCGAAATGCTTTGTGATCACGGTTCTTTATAAAAGACAAATTAATTGGCACATTTGTGGCAGGCCTAATATTGCATACTATGGCTCAAGCGAAAGTCTTGCATTTGTAACAACACGCATAATTTATTGCACACGAAAGCCATTCAGGGGGCGTAGAATCGTTTCAACGCAAAATTTTGAGACGACCCTCGTCATTTCTGAACGCTCAGCATCCAGGCTACGTATTGATTTCGGCCTTAATTAGGGCAGTTTTACGTGTATAATGCAGAGTTTTGAAAATAAATTGTCAGCAACAAAGAGAAAGGGCTTCAGAGCGCTCACCAGCTACGAGGCAGCTCAAATTTGAACTTTTTCTGTCTATAGATGGCAGCACTTAAGTACCACAAAAAGGAGGGAACTTCTATTACCCCTCCAGGTGTGTAAATTCTACCGCGACATCTCCTCGACCGCGACACGAAAGTATTAGTTCTTCCGCGAACAAAAAGTAGGACCGAGAACTTCCTGCCAAAGCAGGGAGACGAAAGCACAAAAGAATAAACAACCGTCTCACGGGGTGGTGGTCACAGAATGGACCTTTTTCCAGTAACCCACTACACAGCTGCCACAAGGAAAAGTACGTTTTCCGGTTTGGGTCCCTCTAAGCTCCCTAGCATCTTTTTTGCGAAAATACATTTACTATGATAGGGTGGGGTATACAGCCTGTAGTTAGAAGCAGTGTTGGTTTAGCCTAGCCAGAACAGATGAGTGTGAGTCATCTTTTGAGTCTTTGACACACCTTGGGAACACCTCCGCTTCCGCACTTTGGCCAGCTATTCCGTATTCCGCGTATTCCTCCGACGCCACACGCAATACAAGCTTGGTCACCCTGTACGAGTGTAGACGCCGATTCGACGACGCGGCCTCAGTGAAAAGCTTTTTGCGCTCTCATTGTTTACGCTGTCAGTGTTTATTTTCTATTGTCTTTGCTGCTGTTGACCTTACTTTTTGTTTAAAAAATCCGGCCGATGCTTTTTTGACAAAAGGAATGCCGCGAAACTGTTTTACTATTTGTTTGTTCAAGTTCAAAACCGTTGGCGCACGGGAATATCACTTTTTTTATGTGAGATGTGATCAGCGCTATCTAGAAGGAATGCAGCCAGGCGCAACTATTTCGAAATTATTCTGGGTTGTTGTAGTAGTTTTAAGCGCCTTATCTTGAAGGTTCCTTTTCGATGACCACCGAGCACGTTTGTTGCTATCGGAGTCGCCGAATTCTTCATTTAAATTTATTTATGGGGATAGTCACTTCAGTAACTAAATTACTGCTGAAATACTTCGTTTCATGTCTCCTTCACTGCTTATAATTTCATCACGGAACAAATCAGACTTGGATAAAAGGGCGAGATGCATGGTTTGCAAAAACACTGAGATCGTCCTGTTGCTATTTGTTGTGACTTTGAGCGCGAATTTCGCCATTGCACAAGCGACTACCAACTGTTCGGGACAAAGTTGCTAGTAGTAGTTTATAGTTAAAAATAACAAAAATTGCAATTTAATAGAAGATGGCCACTGCAGCCACGCCAACCGCGTGTGCTCTTTCTGAACACAAAAACGGCAGCGCATCTGAATTGTCATCACGTCAGGGGTTTCAAAGCGAAAATTCCACACCTACTATGGTTTTCGAAAAAGTCTCATTATGAGCTCTGCTATATTATATTCTTTTATATATTTTATATATTTATATAGCGCCTCTTCCGAGCGTTTTTCTGATTGACTTGTGCGACTTTTGGAAGCGTAGCGCAGGAGGTGCGGCTAGGTTCGGCGCATACCGAGGCGTATCAAATTGGGAAAGTAAAGACGGTTGGGAACGCTTGACACATGCGAAACCGGTTCATAAGCAAAACTGGATGATTTTGCCAGCCATGCCATGAACGTCTGACATCACGTTATTCGCACCACAGAGATGTCTATTCTGGAGTAGGGGGCTCGGAAACCCGCGAGCTCCTTTCTGCAGATAAGGTGCAACCATGCTTACCCGCGTACAGTGGACAGCACCTGCACTGATAACGCGAACATTCTGGCAGAGATATGACTGGTCGCGAGGAGAATTGGGGAAAAAGAGCGACGCCCGACCAAAGATTCGTTAGAGAACCGATGTTTCGATGCCGATCCGACACATTCTGGTTTCACTAGCTTGGAGCCAAAGCTGAGCGTTGGCTTCGACAGGTTCTCATGACGTCGCAGTTGCAGTGCAGCAGGGGCTGAACAGGAAAAGGAAGGAGACTGTCCTTTCTCCCTTTGATGTGGGCTGTTGCACGGGAATACATAGTTGTCCGCGAGTATAGCGAGAAATCGCAGGTGATTGGCAAGTGCCTCAGTGAAAGGAGGTTAATCGCTACGCCATGACAATTAGTCTACGCCATTAGCCCTGTTTACTTGAACCCGATTGCTTCGGGTCAATTAGTGGGTCGGGTTGAGCATGGTAAATCCAACTAAACCACTGCGTGTTTACACGAACTCGGTTTAGCGATTCGAGACCGGTTCAGCTGTAGCGACACCAAGCGTCGAGCAAGCTGTAGCAGCCTCCAAGATTGAGGCATGCCATCGCTGTATCGGAGGTGCGACGGCGCACGTGGAAAGCAAGTTCGCATTTATCCTCTTCCCTCTCAATAACCCTACTTTTCGACCCAATGGCGTTTACAAGCACATCGGTTCAGGGTCGAGTTGAGTCACCTAACCCTTGCGGCGGGATTCACTCGACCCGACCCGTCGACTCCCGGCTCGGCGTGCGTACCAGTACCGGTTTTCAATCAACCAGGCGTGTGGGTTGGCTCGAGGCCCTCTTGTGAGGAATATTTGCGGCTTCATTCTTGACTTGTATCGACACCTGGGTCACTGCGTCCTTGCGCTGAGCAAGGAACAATGCTGTTCTCCCACACTGTCTTGAATAGGGAGGCCCCATCCGGTGTTTTGCACTAACAATGCCTTATTGTGTGGCTGCCGGGAGGGAAAAGGGGGGGGGGGGCTCCTTTGGGTGTGGCCTTGCATTCCACTTCCTTTCCGCATCAAGAGCTCGAGCAAAAGAGAGGCAGAAATCCTTTCCGAATACAGCCCAAGCAAGAAAAAAGGAAAGAAAGAGCTCAGGTCCGACATGTTCTGAGTAAAAACCTGCACGCACGAATACAGACAACCAAGAGGCTGGTGGTAGAGTGTAGTAGCGACAAAATATTCTGACGCCAGATGGAGCCACGTCGCGCTAGTTAAATTTGGCTCGAATTTCAAATCCCCGCCGAAAATACATACACAACTTTCAGAGGCTGTAAAACGCAAATACTACTCTCGATATGAATGAAAATTGCGGGTTGACAATCAAGAAAGTAAAAGGGAGGAAATGTTGCGGACGAAATTCTGATATTTGCCTTAGTTTTTTCACGAGAAAACATGAAAGACAGACATACCTAAAGGTGCAATTTTTCCGGATATTTATCTCTGATTTGTTAAAAAATGAAAATTAAAAGCAATATCTGTCTGCAACATTTCCTCCATTCATTAAGGAGGAAAACGCTGCCACAGACCTCATAAAAATTGAGCCAGTTTTAGACACGCTGCAGCTTCTGAAAGTTCCCATGTATTTCCTGTGGACACTGTCACTGGTGAACCCTCTTCAGTAAGTATGAAGTTACTGCAGGATAAAAGAGTTTCGATGACACCCGAGTTACCGTTTTGAGATGGTGGTTCAGACCTCGTCGCAGAGGGTAAGCAAATGTGCAATACACAGCTGCTATTTGGGAACGTGATCACTACATCTTAATACGCATACGAGCATGTGTGCTCACGTCATGAACGAATGATTTCCAGCCTGAGGAACATTTGCGTCATAGGCTTGCAGGGGAACCTACCCTCGCCTTTTGCATTATTCGGCAAAAGTGATTAGTTCCTTTGGTGTTTGAACACGGTCGCTGAACTGCGGGATAAACGAGCCATGAATTATGTAGGAACCTTTGTACCAACCACGGATTCTTAATGCGGACGCATCTGTAGTTACAAATGTACAGTGTCGTTCGAAAGTCTTTTGGCCACATTGTTTCCTTCCAAGCCGTAGAGTGAGTGAAAAATTCACGGCATCCCTAAAAAACAAAAAAAGAATTCGAGTTACACAACGAAGGTGCTACTTCAACGAGGTTTACAGAATTAGGGGTGCATTGAGTGGTCCACTACATGTATGCAAAGAAAACCATGAGGCTTCCCACTTTCTTACTTAAACGGTACTTGCTTGTTACTTTTTTCATAGTGTTCACTATGACAAACAATGATTTCTGAGCGGCGGACGCAAGAGAAGCAAAATGTGACGGAATCACAGACCGCGACAAAGACTAGAGTATCGTAGTCTAGTTCACTTCTTTGTGCGCACAAAAAGGCGTACAGCTAGCATTCATAAAATCTTCTCAAGTCTGCTGCCAGCTGACGGTGTCAAGCAAAACACATTTCTTATCATGGACTTATTAAGGCACATGTTTCCTCTAGGAAGGCATCGATTTGACACGAAATACACCCGCATAGCTAAAGAGAGCGATTTCCTTGTGGTAGAGGATCGGCCTCATATCCGGGAGGTGCTGGGTTTGATCCCCCAGTGCCACCGGGTTCCCACCGGCTTTCTAATGGGCGCAAGATTTCCTCCGGCCTGGTTTCTCGGTTCTTCTGGGATGAGATTGCTTGGAAAAAGGGTCTTGGACAAAACCGTGTGGTTAGAGTCAACGATCTAGTTCAAGACACCTATCCCTCGAAGATGGGAGACTCGCAGATGATAAAGTATTCTAGGCTAACCCAGAGTGGCTAATGACTTATTCCGCGCAGGGCCATTTTAGAATAAGATTTTGTTTGTAGACACAAAGTCCGACGTCAAGAGTACAGTGATGCCTCGATGTGCGTGCTCTGAGTTTACTGATTGGTCTAGAGAAGCGAGGGTGTTTAACGCTTGACATTCCGCTGGAGGCAATGCAGTTTCGACCTCTGCCTTTCGACATTGGCGCCCGGTGAGGAGGGTTAATGCATGGGTACCATCACAGAACACCACAATGGAGGGTAGTCCTTGAAGAGTTTCTAGTGTTTGTTCGTGGTTCCTTTCCCGGTTGCACTAACAGTGGGGTAGGCTCGTTTGATTTATGACTGATTTATTGTAGTGCAACATAGCCATCAAAGGCCCTTCAGTAGCGTGAAAGGCTAGCTGCGGTGACGCCTGCATGCACATCATGTGTCGAAACGACGTAGTAAAGAGCGAGGACTTTAGAATCTTATCTGATGTGCTAGCGTTAAAACGAAGTGACTGATCTTACAACAGGCCCCCCATCCTAACCAGTTGTTCAACAATTCCAGGGTAACGATTTTTATTGTTAACCATTACTTTTTACATCACAACCACCTAACGCTATCGCTTCCTGGTTATCAACCATGATGTCAGGAGCTTTAGATGCCATTTATAAATAGGTTATAAACTGAGCCAGTACAAAATGCGGCCGCTAGTATCGTTCGATATTACAGACGTTTTGAAAGATAGTTTCGCCCTCAGTATGCAACGTTCTCCTGCAGTTATTTTAAAACTGCTCTCTGTAAAAGACTCTGACCTTGGTTCGTTTTTGTTTGAAATGCCCATTCATGCTCTCCTATTGTTGCTTTCTTGAGGCAAAACTACAGGATTCCTTATTCGTTTCAAAGGGAATTGTATTAAGCACAGAAACCAAGTCGCCAGTAATCGATCAGAATGGCTCCCGGCATCGACTATCCCTGTATGGACGGCTTACTTTCTCCCACCCTTACCACTTTGCTCCGTGGTGGGTCGGTAATAAAAAACACGATTGCTGACTGCATTCAGCACAGGCTCTATAAGGCGGGTTTCGCTGCCGCATATTTCGCTTTCTCAAAGAAGGTTCTTCGGGAAGCCGATATCCTCCCTTCCCATCCACTGCGGTCACGTTCCCATAAATATCGCTGGTTCCTCATGCATTTTTTTCAGCGCCGCCGAGCGTTCCCAGTGTGGGCACACTTGCCTTGCTCCTAAGGCGGGATGGCAAAAGCTATAAACAGGAAACGAGAGATGATAATAATAATAATAATAATAATAATAATAATAATAATAATAATAATAATAATAATAATAATAATAATAATAATAATAATAATAATAATAATAATAATAATAATAATAATAATAATAATAATAATAATAATAATAATAATAATAATAATAATAATAATAATAATAATAGTAATGCTTTATTCATTAATACCAGGGTACAGAATGCGGACACGCCAAAGCCACGAAAGGGCTTGTAGGGCGTCGTCCGACAGCAGCAACCAGCTCTCTTTTAGATAGCAGCATTTGTGAATAAAATAAAAAACAAAAACAAACAAAGAAAAAAGTATCACAATTTTTTGAGTTTTGCAATAAGGTCACGTAATGCCCTGCCGGTGGTTAAGTCACAAACATCATCAAGCAGTTCACTGAATATATGTGGGACATAGAATGACATTGCACATTCTCCAAAATGAGTTCGCACCCTGGGGACGATATATTTAGAAATTTGTCGCACTGTAACTGTTTTAACTTTAGCCACCTTAAAATCGCTTTCCCAAAAATGTCTAAGTGCAACAGTTTGTGTAAACAGCGTGTCGAAAGAAGGCAATCCCGAGCAAAGAAATACGCTTTTTGATTTATTGGCCTGATGGCCTGAAAATCCGTACCGCATAGGCGTCGTGTGAGAGCCATTGAAGATAGACCTTCGTTGTAGGGAACCTTGGTCTGCTTGTCCAGTTTCCCGTGGGAAGCCAAGGGAGCGAATTTATTGTATTCACGTATTGGCGATGCGCTCGCAGCTTAGTTATAGCGATCCAAGAGGCGGTATAGCCACAACTGACGGTCTTTACAATGACGTGCTGTTTCCCGAAGTTTCCCTTGGTTCACAGCAAGAGACGGAGAAGAAATGAACATTCATACTCGTCAAATTTTAACAGCAAACGGGCAATTCAGCAATGTTTAACCGAACAATTTATCTCTTCTCCGTAGACTGGTATGGTCTAAGTTTTCGCGTTGTGAAGCAACGCCTGCGAAGCGTAGTCTGCACTGACAGACTGCACTTTCCACTTAGTGTTCAATGGGTTAACGCGAGAAAAGCTTGTGTCAACGCCGCTTATCAGGATGGCTTTAGCTCGCAAACTGTTTCTAAATAATGCGCGAGGCTACGAATGCAGCACATGTTGCAACACTACGCCGTTCAGTGTTCTTTTTTTTTTCGTGAACATATCTGTCAGAATGCATTTGGTTTCGTTGCTTCTCGAATCGTAATCACTGCTATTCGCCCATTCCCAAAAAGGGTGTCGACATGTATAGAACAAGTTCCTTTTTACACCTTGTTTATTTAAAGGCTCCTGAATACTTTCCAATTCTTTAACACTTAAAATGAACAACCTGTCACGTGGAATGGTCTGCCATTTGTTGACAACAAATGAAAGCAGTAACGCACTCAGAACTGGTAATGCCGACGATTGCAAGTTGGAAGTTAATTTCTTTTCGAGACAAAGATATCAGCACGCGGTGCTTGTTGGGATTGAAAAATAATAGCGCTCAAGTTTCACTGCAAGAAACATGAAGAGGACAGCGATTTAATGATTAGAAGAATGTTAAAAGAACTAAAAAAGCTTTGTAGCGACCTTTCTTGCCTTCTCTCACTTTGATCTTTTTTTTTGTTAGGCGCCAGTTTCAAAGATTTGTTTTGTCACGGTTATGAATTAACTCCGTCTTTATTTCTGAGCGCCCGGTGGACAACTTTATGAGTTGCGGGAGCCTGAGTACGCTGAGCTCTTTTAGACGCTCTTTTCTTGAAAATTGCCATATGACTGCAAAAGCTGCGCACGAACATGGTGGTCGACATTTTCAATGCCTCTGAGTTTCAAAGATATATCGCAGAAATGGCGGCAGCGTATTACGCTGCAAGGACACTCCTTAAGAGTTATGGCTTCTTCCCATTCGGGCGGCACAGAACCGCTTTGAACGAGCTATACGTGAGGTACACAACTCAGCGCATGGGAACAAATAACCTGCCGCCGAATCTCACTCTCATCGGCACTCTGCAAGAGCCACGACGGGCAGCCTCGAAAACGGGGCTGCCGGCGTTTTATGAGGGGGGGGGGGGGGATAATAAGCGGCAGCGTGCGAATGTATGGGCATCGCCGGTCACCATATGGGCCCACAGCCTAATGGGGAATACACACGCTAGGGAAACCCGCTTCTGAAGCTTACGTTGATGACTAGACGCCCCATCGTAGAATGGGGTGATAATTTAGAGAAAAATATGGATAATTTATCCTTATTGTTTGATTAGGCGTTGCGCACACTTTTTTTTTTGATAAACGGTCATCAGTAAATTTCCGTTAGCATCTTGCATCAAAATGCAACTGCAAATGTTTGTTGGGTACGAAGCAAGCAATCGTATCTTCCGAGTATTATCTGACAACTGATCTAAAAGCAGTTTGCCAAAGTGCAAAGCGCAAAGTTAAATGCAGTTTCTTGAATGTATACCAAGAACCGATGTCGATTCTAGCAGCGCCTCTTTTGCTTTACGTTTCGATTTCGCCTTAAATTCGGGGTTTAATATACACTGTTAAACACTGCTTTCATATCACAAACCATCATGCTTAGAAGAGTAAGTTGCTGGGCTAGTTAGTTGTCAGAAAATAAAAGGATTCAGATGCCAAGACACACAACACACAAGAAAGAAGACAGGGGCCTGTTGTGGTACCGTACGTTCACAAAGACACCCGCAGCCTGAAAAAGTGGCTAACCGGATCAGTGTACCGCTTCTGTTCCGTGCCCCCAGAAAGCTGGCCAAGCTAAGCCATCGCATAAATTGCAAAAACGAGAAGGTTGGCTGTCAGAAAAGTAATGATCGGCGTTTCATAAAATGTGCCACCAATGTGGTCTACGAAATTGCCCTGTCTTGCGGCAAATCCTACATTGGTCAAACAGGGCGTTGCGTGAACGACCGATTTAGAGAACATGCGAAAAATCTAGATAATAATGAGGGTGAGCGACTTCTTGAACAGTGCAGGGCATGCAGCAACTGTATACCACTGCTCTGCGATGTCAGGATTCTGGGGAGAGGCAGACAACAAACAGCTCGTGAAACTTTGGAAGTCTTTCACATAAAAAGTGCGGGTTCAAACTGTGTCAGTGGCATAACTTTATCTCTATGAGGCTGAGAAGAAATTTTTTTCACGCCCGCTACGATAACACCTTTTGGTTGTATTTGCTTTTTCCTTCCACGGGTACGCATGCGCAAAGGATTTGGAAGAATATACGTGTGGATCGCTTCCACCTCATTAAATAGTTGTGAGAAGCGCCCGTGTTGTCTTCTGTCTTTTTTCTTACGTGTTATACGTCTTGTCGCTAGAATCTTTTTATTATGCATCACTGTTAGCCAAGCGAAGAAACAAAATGCGTTAGCGTCGACCAATATTCAGTGCCATCGCAATATTCGCGAATAATTGAGCACTTACATTAATCTACTTCTGCCTAATGCATGGCTGTGACGTTGACGCTATTGAACTGATTGAAAAATTAAAGACACTGCTTGCAGATAAAAATGCTGATGCCCCAAAAACCTATTTTTAAACATTTTTACCATTTTGATAGTTTTTTTTTCAAGTTGGTATTATTGCTTTTATACACAATTTTAATTTTACTTGAAGGTCGGAAAAAGGGGGTGCAGAAATAACATGTAAATTATTGTAATAAACGCAGTTGAAAGTCAACGCTATGTTGTTCCCTTGTGTCTGCGTCCGTGTACTTAGCGCTATTTTTAGAAGCACGATTATTCATTCAATCCTGACTTCCTTGAGGAGCTTTGCAGCAATTTCATCAGAAAATGTTAGGCCTGCCGGTTGAAGTTAACCGCTTGTATATACAATAGCCAAAAGAGACGTCACACGTTTTTCAAGTACATGCCTCTTTTAGCTAACGACCTGCTTCATTCCGTGGTGTTGCAGTGAGAGTTGTTTCTTCGGTGTTTTAGCACCAGCAACGTGTAACTCGACATAGTCACTTTTAACAACACAAAGGAAAAACTTGTGTCACGTGACACGTCAAAATATATGCCAGCTGAAGCAGGACACCCAAGTTGACATGAAAAGTTCCACCACGTCAACGAGTGTTGTGCGGGCTGTCGCGGCGATGGGAAGCGGCTGGTTCGAAACCCACCGCCGTAAATAAATGGTTCAAGCGTCCTCCGGTCCCGTGCCCGATTCCTAAAGATTGGGCGCTTGGGAGTAGCTTTAGAAAACTTTCTGTGCCCTTTTTTGGCCAAGCCGAGTTTCGAACGACCTTGAAGCCAGCAAAAGTCGCTCCATTCGGCGAAAGCCGTTAGAATGCGAGCAAGCTCTGTTTCGGCGTCAGTGAGCGCCGACCGCCTGTTCTCACTTGCCGACTAGTAGTGACAGCAACACTTTCCCACTTCGAGTTATTGATCAATTCGCTCTCGCCATACCATTAGCTAGCCGTCCCGGTTAGCTCAGTTGGCGGAGTGACTGCTCCGGTGAGGAACTGACCCCGGACCAGGACGAATTTTTCTTTAACTACGAATTTTCTGTGGAAGCTGTATAGCTTTCCTTTGTAGCCATATGGCTGCGTTCGGGTGGATGCGAGCGAGTAATTCCCTCCATTATTACCTTCTTCTAACGTCTTCTCACGTGATATTAGGTCTTCCTTGAACTGTTGCTTCGAGAAACAATCACAGTTCACGTCCAAAATGGCGCCACTACTTAATCTTTGAAGGCGATTCATATGTTCTGACGACATTCGACGGAATAAGTGAATGTTAACTAGCAAATACCTTCGTTAATGTCTAAATAAATTGCAGCTCGTGTCTCGATCATGAGACATGTGAAAACCCAACATTCGGCTAAACAAAGTTTAATAAAGTACTGCATCTATAAAGAAAGACCATGAGAGGGTACCTTTGCTCTGGATTAAAACAAACTAAAGACGTAAGAATTTCAACGAGTGAAGGAGTTCTTGACATTGAAAATATGCCGACATCCTTCCTAATAACATAAACAGCGCCCGCCCACCAAAAAATTACGGCGCCCTATATTATCATAGCGTCACCTCAAACGTCACACGAAAACAAGCATAAAGACAAAAGACACCGGTAAGCCCATTAAGCCCGATAGCTTCTCTAACCTTCACCTTTTCTTCCACTCTAGAGGAAATTATATGAAAGCTTGCTTGAAGATTGTATTTAAGAAATTAGATTTTTAAACATTAGTGCTCCTTTTCTCAATCTTACTACTGCTTAGTCCAGTAATTGAATAACTTTCATTATTTGTACGACTAGATCCTCCTGTCGCGCCTGCATGGCATCGACTTAAGATCAGCTGGTGCTATCTCGACAGGACACCAAGCTCAGTGCCAAATATTTCCCTACCAATAAAATGATCTTCTCTATCTTTATTATGCATATCTCATCCTCTATAAGCTGACTTGCAAATTGAGAGAGAGAGAGAGAGAGAGAGAGAGAGAGAGAGAGAGAGAGAGAGAGAGAGAGAGAGAGAGAGAGTAATGTTTCAGGGTCTTCTTTTCTTCTCCTCTCTTCTTTACGTTTCGCGCCATTTGAAGTTGAGTGGCGTAGAAGGCAGCCTTGTCTTGACAGCAATTACTGAATGACGCACGGGGAAGTAGTGCATGGTAATTAAGCAAAAAAACGAAAAAACTTTTTGCTGCCGCGGAATTTGTTATCGGATACTGAAACACTTGAGGGGCAACGAGTAGACAGAGAGATATGAAAGAGGGGAGGTATAGGGAGGAGTATAGGATTAGCAACATGGTAAAAAAAGATTGATATCAATGGAGTTATTGCACATGAGCACGGCCCTCGCCCGATATTCTCACCACACTGCAAACAGTTTGTCACTGCGGGCGGGGGTCCACTTCTAGTATGGCGCCCACGTGAACTGTCAGAGCGGCAACCTCGCAGGCGAAAAGCGTATCTGCTTTACCCTGCTCCATTTCCCCCTGCTGCCCAAGCATCGCGGGGCATCGTGGAGAAAATATATACAGATCACGTGCGAATAGAAACAAATGAAGCGCTCAGTGCACCGCACATAGCAGCCGCTGTGGGTGCGGCAGGTTGTAATCGTCGTAGGTAGTTCACGCGAAGCGCCCCCTCACCGCTCATAGTTACGTAGCTGGCGAAGACACAGAGGCTCATAAGAGTTCGCTCGGCAGTGCCAGCATTATTTATATGGAACATCGAACGACCCAGTATGCAACGCGTAGTTGATTCTGTGACAGTGATGCTGACTGAACTCAAGGCTTACTACTAACTACTTGCCATAAGCCTGGGTTCGAATAGTTACGCAGAGCGCCCTCTTTTATAATCGCAAGCGCCTGTTTGCGGTGCGATCACGACCACCGGCTTTTTGCCTGCTTGCCTTCCTATACGCCGCTTCGCCAGCCCGGGGGTGTGGGCAAAAGTGATAGATCCTAGTTCCCGGGAAAAGGAGAACAGATAGCGGGAACTGTCTCGTACAGAGCGGCGTAGCCAAGAGGAGTCGCCACCTCAGCTCACGTGAGGCCGAGTCTCTCTACCGTCTCGTGGACATGCCACCTGGGCCGTGACCCGACGCGCGCAATAGGCTATGCCCGCCTTCGGGTGCGTTCGAGAAAAGGAATTCTTTCCTTTCTTCAGAGGATGAGCTGAATATACTTGGAGTTAACTAGAGCGTGCATACAGAGGGATTAGAAGAAAAGCGCACTTGTGGAGAAAGATGTTTCACCGTAGAGGATATGTACTACCAGAAAATAGGGAGCACTTCCATCTTCTGAACACAATATAACGTTTAGCACAAAACACAACAGTAACAAGACTACAGCGTTAATTTGTTAAATTCTGTTTACGTTTTGACACTTCCGGGTATTCAAGGAATGGTGACGGCGTTTTTAAGGTCTTTTGTTTATCTGTTTTAACTGCAATTACGTCAGGAATTATGACAAAATAAAGAGCATCATTGTTCTTGCAACGCGGTGATTTGGCCCGCACTATCCTGGAAACTTACCGGTTACACATATAAGGTACTTGAGGCTCATTTTGTTTCGTATTTCCCACCGCGAAGATAGGGACACGCTCTGCGTTTGAGATTTATGACGTTGCAAAATTTTCGCTCGAACCCCTCGCAGCGCTCTGACAGACTGCACGCATTTCCCAACCTTACTTGGCCTCTGTGTTCCGGAGAACAAAGAATTATATTTTATTTTATACTTTTTGCCATAAATACGTGATTGGAATGCTTTGAAACTGTATGCTGGCGTGTGCTATTGTTGTGATGTGGCTACTGGGCGTGCCTTCCGTGCAGAGTTCACTCGCGGGCTCTCTCTCTGAGATCCCCTGTAACTACTCACAGCTGATGTGACCTTCGGCATGATACTGTTTCCACAAGTCCCCTCAGTTATGTTGGGGCGGGGAAGATCTAAACCAAAGATGAAAGCGCCGCTCCCGCTTCTACGCGCGCGGTAACACAAGCGGATGCTTTTAGCTTTTCCTGTTATGCCTATTCATGTTACGCAGACATAATTGTGGCCATTATCGTAGCCGCAACGTACACCAAGGATACAATGGGTCTAGAAATACATTAATTAACCTTTCTATGTCGCCACAGTACGAAACTGCACAGTGGTCTCTGTTATGAATCAATAGAAATTCACTATTTTTGAGCTGATTTCTGAGCAGCACATAGCCTTCATCGCCGACTGGTTTGACTGAAATCTCCGTATCTGCTTTTATATTCTGTGTAATGATACCGCCAATGTTGGACAATTGCACCTACAGCATTTCTCTTTAGTCCATCTGAGAACTTTCATGTGCCTCACGGAATGAATTTTCTCGTTCCTCGTGAATCAAGTCATTCGAAGACCAACATGATGGAAAAGCACACAATGCCATCATGCTCCGCTAAGCTTCCTTATCGGGGGCAGTGTAGGTTGGTGCATACCGTGTGGGGGATAATTTTCCAAGTTTACTAGTGCTGGTCCCTTCTTAACACTCGTGCTGGCCTCCGTAATCTTTGATCTCAAACTCCCCCTACTATAAGGAGCGTGTGGTTTCACGTGTAAAGATTTTTTTACTTAGTAGAAAGAGAAAAAGAATGCTCAGCCCTACGAGGACCCAGTACTTCATTGCCTTGAGTTACTTGCGGCCGATTGTGCAGTTCTAGTGAGCTGTGTGCGGTGAGCAGTAGATGCTAATTAGCTCTCTGTTTACTCTGGGTTTGCTAACTGCAGCGGATGGGTGGCAGCAGGATGGTAAGGCTAGGTGCAATACCGTTGTTGTGTATTTGAAGTCGGTTTCAGGTCTAGCCTACCTCCTTTTTTCCTGCCTTGCGTCCGTGCTCGTAATTGCTAGTTAGGACGCCTGAATTGCCGACCGGCCAAGTAGCCGAACTATTCGCATTAGCTAAAAGTGCCGCCTTTTAGCCTTGTCAACATTTAACCTAAGCGTTTTACGCGACTTGATACACAACGTATTTTTTCTTGATTTGCTCTGCAAAGACGTAAGCTTATGCAAACAGCGAGTTGAGTGTACATTTTTTTGAGGTTTTGCGCGGAGTCGACTGAGCGTCTTGGAGCGTGGAGCCAAGTAAGTTAAGGAGACAACACCACGTAGGGAACAGAAGAGGCCGTTTGGCTGCCGCTGTGGGCCCTACGGCGTTGCACCCCGGATCTTATTAACTCCGCGCATACCACGCGGACGGGACATCTTTTGAGCAGGAGCCCACATGCGAGCACATATAGAGCCGGCTTTCTCAAAAAGAATGGACCAGCGCTCAGCCATGGAGAGTGAGGGCCACTACTGTTAAAGCACACTGTGGGGGTCCAAACGAGGCTGCAAAGACGATGCAGTTTGGAGGGCATAGGGAGGGAGGACGAGTGAAAACTAATGAAGATCGGCTAATATGGCTGTTTTTACGCGTTAGCTACTGTCCGCTTAACAATTAAGGCACATTTGAGAAGGAGCCATGCTGACAGAGTGATTAACATGCACACGCTTCCACAGCTACCGTTGGCGCGTGTTATTACGGGATATACGAACGCGGGTGTAAATGCGTAGAGAATAAGAAATCCTTTCTGCCTGTCCTCTCACCTCTTTCATTTGTTTTCTCCAGTCTGCCTGATATCCCTGTAAATCCGCTGCCCCAGCTCAGGTGCTCTCCCTAGCGATGGCAGATGCCAGGGCTAGCAAACATTTTTCTCTTCTTTTTATTGTTATTTTAAATAAACCACCACTACTACTACTACTTGCGTCGTTTCCTGGGGCTTTGACGTTGGTACGATTTGCGACGGGGACCGCGAACGCCTCGCTAGCGACCACCGTCCAATGCCGCTTACGTTTCCCAAGCGGCAATGTGAGCCGTTCATTGAGAGTGTGACGAACCCACATCTTTTGTTATTTATAATGATGCACAACATCATATTTAAAAACTTCGTAATGGGAGCGGTGCTCTTGCATCTCCACCTTGTAAAGTGTACCAAAATATGCGCTTGCGAAGAATATTGCCGATTTGTTTCCTCCAGTCGTACAGGCAGGTACAAAGCCTAAGTTCACGCATGCAGCCTGAGAATTTAATGCGAATAAATATGTGTAGAAAACGTTCTTACCAGTGAAAATGTAAGCGACCACGCTGATTTCCCTTACGTAATGCCACAGAAGGCGAGAAATGTTTTTACTCGAAGTTAGAGGTAATTTATAAGGTATGTAATTGTTTAGACACAGGAAACGCGACCGTAAAATGTGGCCTTTCCGCAATGGTGGCGTTTCCATGTAAAAAATTGCTTCAGAAACTCCCTCTTTCGCAAATTGAATTTCTTTGGGGAAAACTGGATTTGTTGCGTGCGCTGTATAGCCCGCACATGCAAGCAAGAAAAGCCAACAACAGCAAACAGAAAGGTCTGATGGGAAACATAAGTTTGCTATACATTTTAGAGGCTACCCAGCCGTACACTTTTGATTTCTCTATGCAACAGCGAGATGGCTAAAAGATAAACCTCGCATCGTCAAGTACTGTCAAGCCATACAATTTAGGGTCACATATGGAGGCTGGTACTTTCGTGCATGATCTATAACAGAGTTTTTTTTAGTGTGACGTTATCTTGCTCTGCGACGAAAGTGCCGGTGAAGGGTACAGAAACGAACGGTTTAGCTTTGTTCATGAGTGCACAACTTAATAATGTGCATGGTGCTGAAATGCGCCAGTTACGTTTGCATATGACGGATAAATGCACTTTTCAGCTGCTCTTGTTATTTTGAGAGCTCATGCAGAATCCCTCGTATTCCTTCAAGGCTGCCTTCTGTCTTCGTCAAGTGCATGTGTTTCCAATTTCACTTAGATAACACCGCTTTAACTACCTTTCTACAAATGCGGCTATGATCAACATATGATCAACCATAGCGCTCATGTCTTTTCTTTAGGAGATAGGCAGCATTAGGAGTCACTAGACGTTACCAGAATTCTAAGAAATTGCATTCACTACTTGACTGGCCCCACTCGAGTCATGTGGCTGTCTTCATTGTCACTGAAGCGCTTGCTTGGCTTTCCATGCATTACTGGTTCAATGCTTCTGCGGTTGCATGAATTATTTTGCGCATTCTCTTGTGTGTCGTTTAATAATACCTCTTTAAAAGCATTTTGTGACCTTTAACAGAAAGTTCAGATACAGCTCGAGGGGATGCTTGCAGCGCGACAAAAAACACAAGGGACAGAGACGAACGGGACAAGCGCCTTGTCCCGTTCGTCTCTGTCCCTTGTGTTTTTTGTCGCGCTGCAAGCATCCCCTCGAGCAAAATGAACCAACTCGCCCAGCAAAATGTTTTATTGAACTTCAGATACAGCATTAAAAAAAAATGACCTTCAAAACTTCACTTCTTCCAAAATTTCTGCTGATTGCAATTAATTGTCTGCTTCATTAATTAACATTAAAAACGCCGTTTTCTTCAAAAGTAAACACTAAAATTTTCAGTGTGGTGTTCTTAAATACCAATAATTAAATCTGTTTTCTTTGCTTTTTACAATCAGCGCAGCTTCCCGACCGATTTGCTGTTGTGTGTTTTTGATTGTATTGATTAATTTTATTGTGTTTTGGATTGAATACAACGTGTCTGCTTGTTTTTTATATCTTTCCCAACGCTCTTACCACATTTTATTTCTGGCTCTATTATTATGAGCGTTTATGATTTTTATTTTTTTAATGACATGTATTTTACCCCGTTGGTTTGAGAAATAAATATATAAACAAATTAATAGTGCCCCTAGTGCTCTTGCGTGCAGTATAGGAGGACGCCGGGAAGCTGTAGTCAGGCTTCCGCAATAAGCCTGTCAAATGCAGGTGGGTGGTTATCACCTGCGTAACCCGCAGATCGACGTCATTTGACTCATTCCAAACCTCGAGTCAGGTCATCTATCTTCTGCAGTAACCGAAGAGGGCTCGGCAGCACAAGTCTTCCTACGATTGGCGTACTGGAACGCATACAGCGACGAGCCGATGTACAGCTGCAGCTCGCCAGTGAGCAGCTCGCGTCAGGCGCGGATCATCACGGAAGTCATGCACTCGTCCTTCGCTATCCAGTAACCTACCCAAGCAGCACGGACCATCAGCCCAATATTGGGAATGTGTTGGAAAAGACCGGTTCTACAAAAGACCAGCCTTTGCCAACACATTGCCAATATTGAGCCGATGACCTGTGTTTCTAGGGTACGGTCACCCTTGGCCGAGCGCCCGTCTTCATCAGAGCTTCGTGCAAGGGGTGCAGCATCGGGATTTTAATGCAGGGTAGCTGGAACTTGGTGAGGGACGGAGAGAGATGAGCTCGCATCAGGAGTGCATGAATCTCAGGGGCGAAGAGGTACTGAATATCAAGTAGATGCATAGACGTCGGCTTCAAAACGCCTTTGATTAGGTGCTGAATATACAGTAGTCGTCATACTCAACTCCTCAGTGCATTCTCAGGAGCCACTCGGACGTGACATCCTAACGGCGGCACTCCTGACGAGGAGCTTTGATAGGGCCCGCGCATCTATCGACCTCAGACTGAATTAGTCGACGCTCGTCTTCTTCAGAGTAGTGCTGGTTGCCAGCGCCTCGAACGACGAGTTTTGTCTGTGGCGGTGTTGGTAGCTGTGGGCAAACACGGTCAGGGGCGAAGATTAACAGTGCCATCTGATAAATCGCCTGACTTGCGAACGTCTCGTGTCTCGTGGGCACCACAGAAAGACGCAACGGATAGAACCTCTGTCGTGGGCATTCCTGCTTTTACCCAGAGCAAGAGATACAAGTATGCGTAATTTCCATCGCTGCAATTTGACTTTTATGGACACTTGCATCGCTCGTTCTTTGCCATGCTTAAACCTCTAATCCAGCTTCCTTGGATACCAGTAACTAGTGCCATCTATTAGCCACCAGCACCGAACATCGCGTAACTCAGCTTGTTTATTTCCCTTTCTAGTTGTGAGAAAACAATAGAGTGCAGCGAGGTCCTCGCGGAAAACATTGCTAGTGATTTCGTTTCAACTGTGGGATGTGCAGAATGTGACTTGAAAAATGGTTGCGACCGAATCAAATAGTGTTGACCCATAAAAATTCAATGCGATGTACCAAACATCCTATATTCCTGCGCTAATCTTGAATGCAGAGCCCCGTGCGGTATAAGATGAAAGCCGCGTCAATTAAAATCTGAAACTGTGCAAAAGTTGCACTACACACGAGGATTGCACTGAAAGTGGACCGATAGCTGGATACGTGGAAGAGCAGAGTCCACTTCATTAATTTTGAAACCTTCGATGAGCCAATTGATAGCATCCGTAGTCGGCCTTCTTCTGCACCTTATTGCTACTGCACTAGCTTCAATTAAACTACGTTCAGTAGTAAATTAGATTTTGGCATGTGGTGGTCACGGCAATGCGTCAGGTGACATTCCTATCGCCTTGCAGCGAGTTGATATCAGAAACAGCTCCTAACAGCGCCTGACCCGCGTTACTCCCTTCCTTGCCAGCGCGAAAGTGCGCGGCCTTGCTTGAAACATAGTGCATAACGTGAAGGAATGCGTATTTGAAGGGTTTTGTTTGCGCAATGCGGTGAGACGCGCAAGGGTACAAGTACAAAACATACCATTCCCGAAGCTGTTCATTGCTGAAATAATGATAAGGAAACGATAAGATGGCTTTTTTAACTCAGCTTCTTTGAATTTCAGTTACTGATGGGCACCATTGTACATAGGAGGTGACAATTCAATCTAAACATAACTCGTCCGACCTTTACTGTCACTGCCAGTTTTTCTGTCAACGTACTCCTAGACTTTTTAATTTTTGTTGACTGGTACTGTTGAGAACACAATGTTCTTGCCTTTCGCATTCTTCAACCCTCTCTCCCCGTTCTCTATGTGAGTAGATACCGTCCCTTGCTATCCATTGTACGAGGCCATGGTGAATGTACTTAGCTATTAAACAGACGTAAATGAAAGGTGGAATAGCAAAACAATCTACTGTGTCCACGTTGTCGTGCGTAAATCTTTAAACTTAGCTATAGCCAAACTTTCTCGCCATTATTCAGTGAGGAGTGCACAACGCCCCCTATACCCGCGCCGTTCGCACGACACCATATATTTTACTATTCTTGTGCGCCTATCAGTTGGCCACCTGTAGGCCATTGTCGGCCTTAGAACGGTCGCTAATACGGTAAATTCGCGCCATGCGTTCGAAACCTTCAGCGTATAGCAAACCGTGCGGGCCCAATGTAGCTCGCTTCTCTCTAACCCTAGCGCATCGCTATCTTCCAACTGGTAGTATGATACAGCACTACCACCTCACCTTCGGTCTCCCAATATACAGCACACGCGTGGAAAGCAAGCTTTGATGCGATCGCATGCAGCGCCATCCATCATCAACTTGGATAGCAAATCGATATAAGGATGGAAGGTAGCAGCGTCCCCTCTGAAACGGGGTGGTGGCAGTTGCAGCATTGCTCGGGCTTTTTCCTTTATTTTTATTTTTTGCTGTGTTTTAAATTGGCCTTTAAATTTGGCATTTACTTCACATACGTTTTCAGTGCTACACTTCTGGCCGTACGTCGCCTCTCTGCTTTTGAGCCACCGATCCTCTGATCGCTTTTTACTAACTTCCACCGAAGATTTATTTACATGACCATTGTTATCTCTAAAACTTTGGGCTTTAGAGAGAGTGACTGTGCCTACATCGACATCCGGATAGATTCCATCACATTCGCGTATGAGGTGTTCAATTTTGCTCCTACAGATTTATCGCACACAGCACGCGTGCCATTTTCTTCGTTAATTTTTTTTTTGTAGCTGCGCGTCCTAAGACATCCTGACCTAGCTTCAAAGAGTAAGGCACTGCCTCTTGAGTTATCACAGAACGATTCCTTTCTGATCTGTCTTTTTCAGCATCTATATGGTTTTACACTCTATTTCTTTTCTTTTTAAATAATCTAGTTTTCACTTTCCGCATTTTTATCTGTCGTTTATTGCTCTTTATTTCTACGTCCTTACTAGTCTTTTTTCTGGTATTGGGAGTCAATGCTTTTCTATATAAGTATTTAAATACCTTAGCTGCTTACCTGTCATCGCCCCATTTCCTCAGACATTTTTAAAATATTATTATACTCTCAGTTTTTCGTGCTTCGAACGATGTCCAGCCCATATCCCACTGTACTGCCTCGTGCGTGGTGTTTTCTTGGGCACATTGTGCTAACCTTCTAACAGTTACATGATTTACTTATAATCTTGACTTAACTTCTGCCCTTGAGTACAGAACCACATTCCCCAAAAGTAAGCCCTGGCACCAATATTTCTTTCCAGATACCTCTCACTACTTCATCAGTAATACTACTTTATCAAACAGTACTTCAACAGCGCCCCTGGAGCGCGCTGTACCTACCAGTGTGGGCAGACACGTGCCTGGCAGCGCAACGCAAATATCCCGTATACCGTAACGCGTGCCGCTTTTAGGAGTAAAATATTAAAAAAAAATTTTTGTTTCGACCAACATATGTTTTTTCTCAGTTTGCGCAGACGTAAACAGCATTAGTCTTAGTTGTATAACAGAAGCATAGGACGTGGAAACAAAGGATGGAGGACTCAGTATCGTGGCAACTGTGAACTTCGAAGTCTTCGCAGTTTTAGTTCATCACACGTTGGGAACTATTGTATCATTTGTCTGCTCACAACTACAACCTTTATCCGTAAAGTTCCGAGACTCAGTCTAAGAAATGCGTTTAACATCGAAATCATTGAAGGACCCATTGACGCACCCCTTCGTAATAGACTCCCTTGCAGTCTATGCACAGCCTCCAAAGCTTCTTGTGGTCTTGAAAACAGTTGGAAAACGCTTCTTTTGGCAGGGCTCTCAGCTGCTTTCTCGTGGCGTCTTGAATGCCCTCCACGCTCCTCATCCAGCGACCTTCTAGGGCTCTTTTCACACGAGGAAACAGAAAAAAAATCGCATGGGGAATATCGCAGGAGAATATGACAGATGGGAAGTACAGTAATGCTGCGCTTGGCGAGAAATTCTGTCGCGGTGAGAGCAGAGTGCGGCCTTGCATTATCGTGGAGAAGGCTCCATTGTCCAGATGCCCATAAGTTAGGGTGATGGTGGTGCTGTGCATCAAGCATATGTTCGAGCACGCGGATATAAAACTCCTGATTCTCCGTCTGCCCTTGTGGGACGAACTCGTGGTGTGTGATACCACTGGCATCGAAAAAAACTATCAGCATAGTCTTTGTTTTGGTCTCCTGTCGCCGCACCTTTCCCGACGCCGGAGAGCTTGTGGTACGCCATGCGGCGCTCTGCCTCTTTGTTTGACGATCGTATTGAAAACACCATATTTCGTCTTCAACAATGATGCTGTCGATGAATGCAGCATCCTTCTCTGCCTCGGACAGCAAATCAGCGCTCACCGATGTCCTTCTGGTTCTATGTGAGGTATTGCGGCAGAAGTCTGAGATCCAGCTTTCGCTTCCCCATGTTCGTACGCAAAATTTGGTGGCATGTTTTCTTACTAATGTCGAGAGCATCTGATAGCATGCGGACTGTAATGGTGCGGTCTTGCTGTACGATTTCCCTGATCCGAGCCGTGTTGTTTTCTTTCCGTGAGGCTTAAGGGCGCCCCTGCTTTGTGTCGTCTTCCACCAACGTTCTCCCCAAAACGAGTCTCTTGTGCGACTCAAAAACTCGCGCCCGCCATAAAGTCTAGTTGCCGTAATTTAAGGCTCACGAAGGAGCTGATACGTCTGCGTTGCTGTCTTGCCAGGCTTCACATAAAACTTTTTAATTACACGCTGTTCGAGGTGGACGTCCACCTCTCCACATTTACTCACAGTAGAATGCGCAGAGGACTAGTGTCAATGTATTTGCTAAACGTAGTGCCATCTGGCGGCTGCCACAGGAATTAATATAAATAGCTCAGGTTAGCGTGAAAAGATGGCGCTACATATACGCACCAACATTTGTTTTGGGGAATTATTTCTACAGAAGAAAATAAATCAGTGTCGGAACTTTACGGACAAAGGTTGTTTTTCTAGATGTGCCGAACACCTTCCCTTCGCGTGACGTCAAGATAATTGAAACCAGTGTGCTACGAAGACAAGAATCTTCTCGAGATATTTGTTCTGAGATGCATGATCGTCAGTTGAGGCGCATGTCAAACTCAGCGATGCAACACACCGGGATTAAATTGCAATCACTCATCCTGGAAGCGTTGGCGGCTTGCCGAGAACAATACACTGATGTTTACATTGCGCGATGCACGGAACGTGCAAAATTAGATGCGCTGTTAAGAATAAAGGAAGGGAGCTTTACGAAAACAAACTGAATTGTGCAATTGGGTTTGAACGTCAGATTGAAAACAATTCGTACCTTGAAAGAATATATATGTCAGAGTCTCTGATAAGGCAGATCGGAAGTTACACGTTCCATTGCGCAAATATTGTGGCAACCTAAAGTTTATCTTCGTGGTTTCTTTTCTGCGACTATGATAGAAAGTGTTGAAGAAAAATTTATATTTAACTTTCTCCTCGACCCTTGCCATAAGATTCTTCAAACTTAACACTGAAAATTTATCGCTCATAAGCTTATGAAGAAGGCTGAGTCATAAGCTGACGAATGAAACAGCTTAAAATGACAGTTCAGTAAAACGACACAGTACGAGTACAATATTGAAATGCTTGCCTGTCGGTTGAAAAATCACGGCCTATCTTTGAAAAGGACACTGAATTTCCAAGGTTGCTGATGTCTTGTGATAAAATAGCTACCTCGGCTGAAATGGTAGATTTTATGACCTATAAAACAGCAAAATAGGAAATACAATTGTCCCAACCACCAGCCACTTTCACAAGCATACTGTGCTGACGTCAGAATTGTCATAAACGCGGGTCTCTGAGCCTTCATTGCACCACGCTTCATTCCCAACGCTGATCGCAGAGTCATTTCCGGTACTGAATTTAGGAGTTTAAACTGAGTGGAGTGAATATATACCTGAATTTTTAAATGCAAATTTCCCAGCAACAAATGCGTTTTGCGAAACACTCCGAAACACGTCTCGGACGTTTCACTTAGCGAGGAGGCGAGAATGTGCAAACATGCGACTGGCTGAGCACATCGAGCTCCCTCTAGGATCACTGCTTTCAAACGCACTTCCGGAAGAGACCCGAAAGTTGATGGGCACATTTGTCGTAGAAAATAAATGACCGCTTTGAAGCCGCGCTGTGTAATGCGGACAACGCAGAGAGAGGACAGTCGTCTCAGCGTGCTGAGAGCACTTTAAGCTTGATTGATAGCTTGGCTCGACGCACGAGCGTAATCGCTCTTCCGAAGCCACTTACACTACGCGTCTGCGTAGGCGTTATAAGTAATAGCAAAGAATGAGGCGTGGCTTCAGTGTTGTGGTGAGTGGACACGTCGTCCGTGTTGTGAAGGAAGAGATTAAGAAAGTACGGAAAGGAGCATGGGATGCTTTAAAATGATCACAGTGCTTATGCAAGCCTTCGCTGCACATTGCGATTTATTCAAGCACATGCTTTGCAGATAGTTTAGTTTAGTATGAAGGATCTTACCAAACAATTCAAGACAAAGCAATTTTTGAGCGGGAAATCATTTATGAACGCAATTTTTTCATATAGTGGACGATTTTACTATAACAATCAATACATCTGCAGTTCATCCGACGGCAGTCTTGGTTTTTTTCCAAAAACGTTTTTGCTATCCTCAACAGCGTTCCCCATTGGTTTTCTATGGGAGTCTTACCTTTTGGATGCGACTTATGAAAAACCATTTAAAGGAGAGATTTGGTTCATGTCCGAAGAATGCGCCATTACTTTCAATATCACCGTAAACGTAACTTAAATTTTTAAAATTTCAAATTTTGTCCAAAATTCCAGCACTAGACTTCACCCTCGTCCAAGGATTTTATCTTTCTGATCCACCTGTGTACTAATTATGAGCTGAGCGAAGTTTTATTGTTTTATGGTTTCTTGCATTACGAGGAAAAACATCGTTTATCTACGCTGAATATTCAGCGGCCAATTCAATAAACAGCCAAGGGTTCTCTTGTCCTCTAAGACGAGGCTTGCCTAAATGTGAGCATCGCCGCACGTATAATGTCGAAAGCAAGTGGGCTCGCTTTTCTAGAACCAATTGATGTTATAAACGAAGACATTCTGCGCGGAATAAAAGCGGTCCTGTGCGCTGAAATCTACAGCAGGACCACATGACGAAGCTGGAGTCAATCAAAAATTCAGCTTTCGCTTCCAGCTTTACTCTCTAAGCTACTTCGTTCCTGTGGCAAAGACTATAAAAATATGAAAAACCAGTCAGAAATATTCACAACAAAGTTGCTATTAGGAAAGGGGTGAATTAAAAAAAGCTCCCCAGAAAACGTGTACGCCGTTTTTTTTTTCTCTAGAACCACCGTGCTTTTCAGACATCGCGATCCGCTCGTACTTGAGATCATGGAGGCATACCATATAAGGAAATGTCAAAATCCGAGCTTCAGCGAGCCCTCTGTCACCATGGCAGACTGTGAAATAGATGTTTTAGTCTTTGAATTGCATTGATATCCTTTTCGGTAACGGGTCTTTTTCCTGAATTGATTCTCCCCTAGCGATGAGTGGCACGTGTGCTGCTCACAATTCCTCTTTCCCTTTGACTTTGGCTTCCGAGGAGATGGGGCTGCTTGTTTTATTTTTTTTTTTCAAAGTGACTCGTATATATTGCGTGTTTCAGCAATAAACTCCAGTACCGAGCACTCTTGTCTGCGACGCTTCCTGTCCGTCTCTTGTGTTCCTTTTGCGCTATTTTTTCATCATGAATATTCCTATTCAAGCCACTCTCTCTCTGTTTTTCAAACCTAACTTTTATATATATATATATATATATATATATATATATATATATATATATATATATATATATATATATATATATATATATATATATATATATATATATATATATATATATATATATATATATTGATACGGGAATAAAAGAAGAGGCGGAGAGCGAGCGCGAGCGGCGAGCGCGCGGCTCTAGCACGAGGGAGATAGAACGAGAAAGCTTGGCCGCCGCCGGTCGTGCTTCGCCGGCTCTCCTCCGTACTGCTGCTATATTTCTCTGGGCGGGCCCGTGGCCACCCCGTGGCATCCCACACCGTAACATTTTGGTGGCAGCGGTGGGATCATGCCGCTCACCCGCTCCCGGAATCAAGCACCCGACGTGCCAGACGACAGGAGTCCACCACCAGCCGATAGCGCCGACGACGCGGCGGCCGGCGCCGCTAGACCTAGGCGCTCGGAGGGGCTCGGCTCTTCGCAGCAGCCGGACGCCGGTGTTGAGCGCCTCCTGGATACAGTCACCCAACGGATGGACGCATGGGAGGCCCGTCTGACTGCCCAGGCTGGGGAGATGGAAGCTCTCCGGCGCGAACTCCGTCGCCTGGTGCCAGCCGAGCCGAGCACAGGTCAGGTGCCTTTGGGCGTCCCCGCCGCCGCTGTTTACGGCTCTGCCGTCGCTGGGCCTGCGGTCGTGGCCGCCAATGGCGTGCTCGGCGCGGGTGCGTCCTCGCCGCAGTGTTCGTTGGACGTTGTGGAATTGCCCACATTTGACGGCACCATCTCGTGGGATGCTTACCGCATCCAGCTGGACGGTATTGCGGCGGCGAGAGGCTGGGACGAGCAAATGAAGGCATGGATGCTCGTTGCAAAACTGAGGGGCCGCGCCACCGAGCTGCTGCAGAACGTGCCGCCCGACCAGCTGGGCTCTTACACTGTTCTGGCGGGCCTCCTCGCCGACCACTATGGTGCCTCAGGTCAACCCCGTGTGCAGTACCACCGCCTGCGAGCCCGCCGTCAAGAGCCCGGGGAGACGTACCAGGACCTCGCCACCGCCATTGAGCGCCTGGCTCTGCAGTCGCTGCCGGGAGCGCCTCAGAACGCCGTGGCCCTGGTCGGCACCGAGGCGTTTGTCGACGCCATCCGACTCCCCGAGGTGCAGCGCTTGGTCCGCTCTGGCCGTCCTGATTCCGTCCGCGCCGCCATGGCGCTCGCAATCGAGGCGGAATTGACTTTGCTGGCCACGCGGGGGTCGCCACCGTCTGCCGAGCGCAGCGTCCGGGTGCAGGCTCCTCGGTCCGCAGCCCCAACTGCGGCCTCTATCCGACGCCTGCGTAACGACGTCCGCATGACCTGCTTCCGCTGCTGCCTGCGGGGACACTACGCGAGGGACTGTGCCGGCCCTCCAACGTCGGGAAACGATTTGGCGGAACTCCGGTCCGTCCCCACACTCCTTCGTTCTCCGCGTCCCCTCCTTTCGTCGGCTCCGATTACCACTGATGCTCCTTACGTGCTCGTCGACGTCGCCCTGCTTGACCGGCACGTAAAGGCCTTGGTTGACACTGGAGCGGCTGTCAATGTACTGCACAAATCGTTTGTTGCTAACGCGCCCCACCTGCTTCTGCCAGCCGCCAAAACCCGGCTCTTAGCTTTTAACGGCACCCCTGTGGAGCAAGTCGGACGTGTCGTCGTCAACCTGACAGCGCTCGGAAATACCATCTCCACCGAGTTTGTTGTCGCAGACAGCCCTATTTGGCCAGTGGTCCTCGGGTGCGGGTGGTGCCAGCAAGCCGGAGTCGTCCTTAATTTTACTAGAACCAAACCACGGGCGAGCCGAACTCTCTGTGGGCCGGGCTGGCTTAGCCGGGTTTCCAGCCTCGGTGTCGCCCTGTGGCAGTCCCTGGTGTCGGCGACCAAGCGTGCCTCAGCATCTCTGCGTGACCTCGCGACGAAGTGGCCGTGTCGAGTCAAGCCGTTCGACGTCACTACCGTGACTGTGGCGTCCGCCGTGACCCTGCCACCGGGTGCGGCAACGTGGGTGTATGCCAAGCTTGACAGTCTGGTCACAGCAGACGTGCTGTTCGAACCCATCCGGTGTTCAGCTCCAGCCCGTCAGATGACCTCCCCTCGAAGCCTTCTGCCTGTGCTCAGAGGAGAGGCCCACGTATTTATACTCAACATCAGCAGCGTACCTCTCGCGCTGACTCCCGGCACGCAATTGGGTACAGCCTCAGTTTTGGACCCCGGGTCACCAGTGGCGTCTCTGCAACCTGAAGCCCCGCCTCGCCACCCTCCAGCGCCGGCGATCCTATCATGAGAAGAATTTAACTTTGGACCCAGCCTGACCTGCGCGGAGCTCGCCTCTCTGAAGACCTTGCTGCTCGAGCATCGCAGTTGCCTTGCTCTCAGCGCCGGTGAACTTGGGTGCACTTCCTGGGCTCAACACCGGATCAACACCGAAAACCGCGGGCCCGTTCATCACCAACCTCGCCGTGTAGCGCCAGCCGAACGGAGAGTCATCCAGCAGCACGTGTGCGACATGCTTGACCAGGGAATCATTGCCCCTTCTTGTAGCCCTTGGTCCTCCCCTGTCGTCCTTGTGCGCAAGAAGGATGGAACACTCCGCTTCTGCGTTTACTATCGGAAGCTAAATGCTATTACTAATTGCGACGTGTACCCGCTGCCTCGCCTCGACGATGCGCTTGACCGCCTGAAGGGGGCCCGTTATTTTTCCACGCTAGATCTGCTCTCGGGCTACTGGCAGGTGCCTGTTCACCCCGATGATGCGGAAAAGACGGCTTTCGTGACTCCCGACGGCCTTTACCAGTTCAACCGTATGCCCTTCGGTCTCTCGAACGCTCCAGCCACCTTCCAGCGTCTCATGGACCGAGTCTTAGGCCATTTGAAGTGGACTATGGCGTTGGTCTACCTGGATGACGTAATTGTCTACGCGGCTACATTTGAAGAACACCAGAGACGCCTCAAACTCGTCCTCGAAGCCCTTACCTCTGCTGGGCTTCGCTTAAAACCAAAAAAATGTTTCTTCGGTTTCGCGGAGGTGACGTACTTGGGTCACGTTGTGAGCCGGCATGGCATCCGTCCCGACCCTGAAAAGCTAAAAGCGCTTACAGCTTACGAAGCTCCCACCACCGCCAAGGAGCTCAAAAGTTTCCTTGGATTTGCTTCGTATTTCCGTCGTTTCATTCCGGACTTTGCCAAGCGCAGCGCTCCATTGACCGCCCTGCTGAAGAAGAATGCACCGTGGAGTTGGACGCAGGCCCAACAGCTCGCGTTTCTTGACGTCAAGCACGCCCTCCTCGAGCCTCCTACATTGGCCCATTACGACGAATCGGCCCCCATCGTCCTCCACACGGATGCCAGCCAAGATGGGCTCGGCGCTGTCCTCCTGCAAGAAGACGAGTCTGGTGACCACAAAGTCCTAGCTTATGCCAGCCGCCAGCTTTCCGACGTTGAGCGCCGCCGCCACTCTTCAGAACTCGAGTGCCTCGCCGTTGTCTGGGCCGTCGAGAAGTTCCGTCCCTACCTGTACGGCCGTCACTTCACCATAGTCACGGACAATAGCGCTCTCACTTGGCTGCAGTCCGCCAAACATTTGAATGCCAAGATTGCACGCTGGTCCCTGCAACTTCAAGAGTACAATTTCACAATAGTGCATCGGCGCGGCTCTGCCCATCAAGATGCCGATTTCCTTTCTCGCCACCCTTGTTCCGTGACGGCTTTGACGGACCTGAGGACTGCACAAACGCAAGATCCCGCCATTGCTGCCATAATCCACTCCCTTGGCACCGCCGCCGGCGCAGGCCTCCGCCAACTACGCCGGTTCTATCGAATGAAGGACGACCTCTTGTGTCATGTGAAGCGGCACCGTGGTCGACCACCCGTCTGGTTGCCAGTTGTGCCGGCAACACTGCGGTCGCAAATCTTGCGCGGCTTACACGACGCTCCCACGGCTGGTCACCTTGGTCGCGGCAAGACCTACGCACGAGTGTCGGAGCGGTTTTGGTGGCCTAATATGTCCAGAGATGTCAAGGAACACGTGGCGTCCTGCCAGACATGCCAGTACAGAAAACCGTCCACAGGTGTACCCAAGACACCCCCGCAGGCTTTTTCGCCACCAAGTTCACCTTTCGAGCTGGTTGGACTGGATCATTTGGGTCCGTTTCCGAAGACGCGTGCCGGCAACCGGTATGTTCTGGTTGCGATCGACTACTTCTCCAAGTAGGTCGAAGCACTGCCCGTTCCAGACACGTCGTCCGCTCATGCCGTCGCGTTTGTGGAACAGCATCTCGTTCTTCGGCACGGTGTTCCCCGGCGCCTCATCACGGACCGTGGGAGCTGCTTTAGGTCCCATGAATTCGAGCGAGCCCTCCGCTCCTTCGGCATTGCGCATTCCACTACATCCGTCAATCATCCGCAGTGCAATGGCCTCGTGGAGCGTGTTAACCGTACCCTCACGGATATACTCGCATCCTACGTCGCTCCGTCCCACACAAACTGGGATCGTTTTGTTTCTGCTGCAGCTTTTGCAGTCAACACTGCAGCGCAAGAAACAACGCTAGCGACGCCGTTCTCAGTCGTCTATGGCAGAACGCCCTCCATCCCTCTCGACGCGCAGTTGGGCCTTCCCCATCCTACTGCGTCACCAACTGAATCTGCTCAACGACTTCATTCCGCCCGCCTCGACGCCCAGCGCAACCTCCTCACGGCTCACGCGCGTGTGCAAGCGGCCATCGCGGCAGCACAACCACATCCCCCCTTCCGGCCCGGTGACTTGGTCCTTGGTCCGCAAAGCTCTTGCCCCGATACCGCGGCCCTTACCGTGTCGTTGCCCGACTCGGCCCCGTGACATACCGCCTCGAAGACCTGCCAGAGCATGGACCATGCGGTGTGCACCACATTTTCCCAGAGCATGTTTCAAACATGAAGCGATATGTCTACCCTGCCCAGGAAACCCTGCATCAAAGCACGGCCTGACTTCCCCCCCCCCCCCCCCGGTGGAAAGGTGATACGGGAATAAAAGAAGAGGCGGAGAGCGAGCGCGAGCGGCGAGCGCGCGGCTCTAGCACGAGGGAGATAGAACGAGAAAGCTTGGCCGCCGCCGGTCGTGCTTCGCCGGCTCTCCTCCGTACTGCTGCTATATTTCTCTGGGCGGGCCCGTGGCCACCCCGTGGCATCCCACACCGTAACAATATATATATATATATATATATATATATATATATATATATATATATATATATATATATATATATATATATATATATATATATATATATATATATATATATATATATATATATATAATCATTCTTGTACTTAGTAAAATATATATATATATATATATATATATATATATATATATATATATATATATATATATATTTTACTAAGTACAAGAATGATTGCTTCACTAGCGAGCGTGGTCAAGCGGAAAGCGTTCACATTGTTACGCTATCATTAAGCCTAATACCTTCGCTCTGTCGCGAACGCACCTTCTCGACCTCTAAACAAAACGCCACTGACTGAAGCCCCTAGACGATTGCGTATGATCGCACTGCCACTGGATTTTTTGCTTCATCGGTAGCGCGAAATTAATTGAGAAGTGGAACTCGACAATCGGTTGTTCAGGGTTCTGTAAGTTGGATTTCATTTCTGAACTCCAAAGACAAGGTGCCAAGAACCGTCTCTAAAACAGCAGCCCAAATTAAATGAAAAATAATTGCAGCCGTGCTCAGTGACTTCGCGAAGTTTTCGCTAAAGCACATGCGGACTCAAAAAATGGGTGATGGGCGTATCGGGAAAATAATGTACTTCGAAGGACTGCCTTTTGCGTGCACGTAAATTATTCAGGCCTAGTAGCTCACAACCACTGCTACAAGATGCGAACGTGAATTGAACAATATAACCTTCTGAATATAGCCACCGCTCCTTTGATACGCTGGAGTTGTTATTGAATGATCACAATGTTGAGAGAGAAAATGTTATTAAGTACCCTTTAGTAAACGCTGACACTTGGACGTGTCAGTGAGAGTGCACTTCCAAACGAGAGCAAAAAGAACAGAGGCGACACAAGCATGGTAGGGGGATACGACGTGAGAGTTTATTTTTTCAACACTAGATATGCTCCCAGAGATCGGCCCCTAATTACATAAGGCGGTAGGTGCTTCACTTTGTCGCAAGAAAGGTACATGAATATAACGAACCATGCGGCACTATTCGCCTCTTGCAAAACTAACATTGTGTATAAGCTGCCGCTATTTTACAGCTGTGCAAACATCGGACAGGCCAGACGCCGCGAGCACGTGCGGTTAATGGAACACGCAAATTCCACAAAGCCCAATTCACTGGCCATGCAACAAGTCCTCGCTGCTCCCACAGCTGCTCTTAATTTTTAACACGACATTGATTTTTCGTCACAGGGACCAAGAGACCTGCGGCGCAGTATAAGCCTTCTCAATGAAAAAAAAAAAGCAGAAGCTCATGCAAGGTTTCTTCTTTTGAAGGTGATTACAAGAACGAACTTCCTAAGCATGACAGTCTCTTAAGTATGTTGTTGCTCTTTTTCTTCACATACTTCGATGGCATTTGGCCACCGCTGTGGTCATCGATTTTGACTGCTCTTAGACGTCACGATACCCTTCGACTCTGTTTTTATATTTCGAGTTCCTTAATATTTTTGCATGCGAATTGTGAGAATTGAACTAAAAATTGAAGGTGCATTAAAGAGAAATCCGAAATCGTATTGTTACCGCGGGAATTTCAACTACACTCTCCCAACTTCCTTAGGAAGTTGGAATTATTATCGTGTGTAGCCGATTTCACTATAAGGATTAAACGCCTCGGCTCGGCTCTCGCCTTCTTTATTGAACTCACCTCCGAGAGTAGGAGTCAACCAACGCAAGGAGTTCCTTTCAGCCAGTCGCGTAACGGCTGGCTGAAATAGCGAATAATAGAGAATTCGGCCGCACAAGACAATTATTCGAAGTTCCTAAGCTCGGAGTGTCTTCTTGTGGCTATGTGGGGGGAATGTGCTCGATTTCTGCCACCCATATCGCGGGGGCACAGCTTGGAGCGGGGATGGGGAAAGGGGATGTGGGGAGGGGGATGTCCGCTTGCAACGCGCGCTGGTGGTCCGTGGTGTCCAGGAAGGCAGGTCTCAGCAGCAGCAGTAGCCACAACTGGGGAGGGTGAACGGCACGCACTGGGAGTGGCGCATGCACGTCGGGGGCTTGCAGGAGGCAGGCAGCTCATTTCCCCGGTCCGGCCGAAAGGCTGGGCGGAGGTGGGCGATGACTACAGCTCAGCCGGGTTGGCTGCAGGAGGCCACCATGTGGCAGCCGATGAGGACCGCGGGGTAACTGCTACAGGGTAGCAGCGCGGCGGGGTGCGCTAAGGAAAACCGCCGTTTCCGGCGGCACGCAGGAGCTGTGGTTACAGCTGGGGCGCCAGCGGGCTGGCGCACAAGGGACCGGCGGCCGTGTCCAGGATCTCGGGATGCGGGCCTGGTCGTACCGCCGGGGGGCTGCTTCAGGACAGCAGCAGGGGGATATCGCCATGGGAGACGGCGCGTCGGGGCCCCGCACTCCCGTTCAGGGCACCGCGGCAGGTGTCGAGGTGGTGAACAAGCTGCCGCCAAAGTCATCAGCTGCGCCGACTGCTGGGGGTTTCCAGGAAATATGGGCCGTGTTCTGGATCACGGGATGCGAGCCAGGCTTATAGCCGAGTGGCTAATCCCGTAGATTGTAGGAATTCCAGCAGCAGTCTGAAGGCCTCAGTCTGGCTGCGCTTTGGGTGCAGCAGGTCTTGGTCCGAGTAGGAGGGCAGCCCTAGGTTGCGGTACCCTGCAGTCATGTCACGCCGGGCGGCCTCTAGGTTCGGGCAGGCACAGAGGAGGTGGCCCAGAGTCTCGTCTGCCCCACAGAAGGAGCAGGCCGGGGACGGGGCTCTGCCATGTCGGTGTAGCCGGGCCTGTGTCCATGAGCAGCCCGTTCGTAGTCGCAGGATTAGGGCCCGCTCCTTCCGTGGCAGGCAGTCGGGTACCCGCATGAAGCGGACTCCTGAGGCCACGCGGGGATCGGGGTGGAGGGCCCGTACGGCCTGCCGAAGAGCAGGACGGGCGAAGTCCAGCTGCGTTACTTTTGAGGACACCGGGGAGCCATTGGTGTGGGCGGCTCCGGCCAGCTGATCCGCAGCCTCGTTCCCAGTGATGCCAACGTGTGAAGGCAGCCACTGGAGGGAGACCGGACGGCCAGCATCCTGGATGGCCATAAGTCGGGCCTTAAGGTTGGCCACCGTGTGCTGTCTGGGCTGGTGCTGGCGCAGCAGCTGGAGGGCTGCTCTCGAGTCGGTTAAGATGACTGCGGGCTGCTGTCCAGGCAGCAGGAGGAGCAGGTCTGCTGCCAGGTGGAGGCCCGCCAGTTCAGCCGCCGTGGAGTTGGCTGGGAACCGCAGGTGGCACGACAGTGCTGCACCTAAGGCCGGTGCTACGCAGGCCGCAGCGGCCTGGCCTGTTGCTGGAAGTACCGAGCCGTCGGTGTAGACCTGGAGATGTCCTCCCAGGGACTCCTGCAGCAGGGTGGCAGCAGTCTGCTGCAGGGCAGCAACAGGTGTACGGCGCCTACTGCAGCTCCGGATGTCCACCGAGATGGGAAGCGGCGGCCTTGTTGGTGGGGGCGGGAAAGGTGCCTGGTTGACAGGGGGGCCAAAGAGCCTGTGGAACGTGCTATACAGGAGCCCCATGCGGGAGTCCGGTGCTCGGCGGAGCCGAGACAGGAGGGCCCTTCCGTCTGGAGCATGGTATAGGCGGTTCACGTGGCGCAGACCCATCTGGAGGAGCAGGAGGGACAGCGGCCAGGACCCTGCTTCCGCGTGAGTGGCAGCGATGGGGGAGATACGCGGGAGGCCCAGGCATTGCCGCAGGACGGAGCGGTGTCCAAGCTCTAGAGTCCGAAGGCGGGCAGGTGGCAGGGTCACCAGCGGGAGGGCATATGTCACTAGAGACGTGGCCGCTGCGTGGTAGAGGCGGAGGGCCCAGGAAGGAGAGCAGCCCTGGTCCCTGGCCTGGAGGCGCTGGACCGCCTGGCCGATTCGTCGTAGACGAGGCAGGAGGGCCCCCACCGCAGGAAGCCAGGTGAGGCGTCGGTCGATCAGGAGGCCGAGGTACTTCACCTGGTTCCGCCACGTGAGCCCATCCGCACCTAGCCGCAGGGTGGTGATGTGCGCCCGACGCCCTCTGGGGTGGTACAGCAGGGCCTCCGTCTTTGCCGGGGACACTGTGAGGCCGATGGACGATAGGTAGGCCTGTGCAGCATCCAGGGCCCTCTGGAGAGATGTACGCATAGAACGGATCCTCCTGGGTGTGCCCCTCACCCACAGGGCCACGTCGTCTGCATACACAGAGCACCTCACCCGGTGGGAGGACCTGGATTTGAGGGAGGCTGGCAGTCCTGCCATGGCCAGGTTGAATAGGAATGGGCTCAGCACTGAGCCCTGTGGTACTCCTGCGGCGACAGGCCGTGGGGAGCTTAGTCGTCCGCCGACTCGAACTCGGAAGGTGCGGCCCTGGAGGAAGGCTTGGATAAACGCCAGCAGAGGGCCAGTGACTCCCAGGCGGCTCAGGGCCTCATGGATCACACTGTGTGGGAGCGTGTCAAAGGCAGCCTTGACATCCAGCAGGACCAGCATGACGGCGTCCCCATCGTGCCGGGCATCCTCCAGGGTGGAAACCAGGTCGGCAATTGAATCCGCAGTGCACCTGCCCCGTCGGAAGCCCGTTAGCTGCTCTGGCAGGAAGTTGGTGACCCGGGCAATCCAGGTGAGGCGGAACAGGGCGATGGCCTCCATGGTCTTGCAGGCTGCGGAGGTCAGGGAGACTGGCCTGTAGGAGGACGGCAGGCGGCTCGGTTTCCGTGGCTTGAGGACTGGCACGACCACGGCCGTCAGCCAGTCCTCGGGGAGAGTGGCCGAGCCCCAGATGGCGTTGAAGGCCTCAAGGAGACGGGTTCTCTCTGGGGTGTCGAGGTTACGGAGCATTTGATGACTTATGCCGTCTACCCCCGGGGCCGTCCGCTTTCGTGGGCGGTCCAGGACCGCCTGTAGCTCATGCGCCGTGATTGCGGCATAGCACTGCGCCACGACATGTGCCAGTACACCAGGGGGGGCTGCCGGGGTTCTGGGGGTGGGCAGGGCTGGAGGGGGGCTGGAGACCGGTCCGCCAGGAGGATTGAACTGATCAGCCATCAGCTCAGCCAGGTCCTCGATGCTGATGGCCCTTGCGATGGCAATGGCCAGGATGGGACGCCTGGGGATCTGTGGATGGACCAGAGCCTTCAGGAGGCGCCAGGCTTTGCCCGAGTGGCTGCTTCTCTGTATGCTGGAGCATACCCCGGTCCAGCTCTGGCGGCGCCGGCGTCTGGCGTGTCGACGGCAGGCAGCGTCGATGCGCCGGTAGGCCGTCCAGTCCGCAGGCAGGGAGGTGTTCAAGGCAATGCGCTCCTGGCGCCTGCGGTTTGCCCTGATGTTCAGGAGGCGGAGGTCCGGGACAGGGGAATTGGCCGGGACCCTGACCAAAGTGGTAGCCTCGCGGGCGCAGGTAGCTACGTGGTCCAGGAAGCTCTGGCCCGGAGGGATCTCCTTGCTGCGGACGCGGAACTCTGGCCAGGAGATCACCGCGTACGTCCGATCCTCCTGGGGGCGCCTGGAGGTTGGGGTGAGGAACAGGGGGAAGTGGTCCGAACCCCAGGTGTCAGCTGGCTTCCGGCACTCGTACCGAATCCCTGGCGTTGTGAATGCCAGGTCCAGGGTTGATGAGTGTCGGAGGGTGACGAAGGTGGGGGAAGGGGGCTTCAGAAGACCAAGGCCCGCCCTCAGCGTGGTCTCCATCAGGATACGGCCCGCGCGGCTGGTGGTGCGGCAGCCCCACTCCCTGCTGTGGGCGTTGAAATCCCCACACACCAGTGCTCTGGGGCCGATACGAGAAAGCACTGGGGTCAGCAAGGGTGTGGCCCAGCTCACCCCTGGAGGGATGTAGATGGACACCACCGTGGTGTCTGTGGCGCCCATCCGCACGGTGACTGCACAGGCCTCCAGGGGGCCTGAGACGGCGTCGGACAGGTCCATGACAACGTGCGGCAGGCCGGCCCGAACATAAACAGCACTCCGCGGGCCCTGTTGCTGGTGACCAGGGTCAAGGCAGGGGGAGCTGGGGCAGCCTGGCGAGGTGCAGCGAGTAACTCCCGCATAGCCGAGGTACCCCGGCAGGCGCAGAGAGGATGGCTCCACGTTGGTCTCCTGGAGGGCCAGCACGTCGAAGGGGAGGCGGCCATCCTCAATGAGGCAGGCCAGTTCCGCATGCCTGGCCCGCAGGGACCTCACGTTCCACTGCAGGATGTGAGGCAGTGAGGCAATCTTGGTCCGTCTAGCCATGGCTGACGAGTGGAAGGTCCTGCGCAGCCAGAGCGGCCATGCAGAGTCTCCTCGCCTCCGAGTTGGCGGGGAGTTGGGGGAGGAGTGTTTGTACCGCCGCGCGAAGGGCTGCAGTCACGTCTGGAGCGGGAGGTGGAGTGCTGGTTGGGGCTCGGCCGGACCGGACGACCTCCGCGTAACTGTGGCCAGGGCTGTTAGAGGCTGGAGGGGCACCACCATGGGGCCGCTTGGCTGGGAGGGCTCTCATCCTTCGCAGCACGGACCGTCGGTCATCAGGGTTGGCGGTCTGCCGGAGGGCTGCTGTCACGCGGCTCTGCTGCCGCCTGGCTGGGCAGTTGGGGTCGGTGGCCCTGTGTCCACCCCTGCAGTGGAGGCAGGCGGGAGTGGTTGCTGTGCAGGTTGTGTGGTGGTGGGGGCCGCTGCAGGTCACGCAGCGGAGGGGGCGGGAGCATGCTGCGGCCACATGATTGTAGCCACCGCACTTCCGGCACTGCAAAGGTCGGCTTGTTAAGGGCCTCACCGAAAACCTCATCCCAACAATGAAGACGTGGTCCGGAGGGGGGGGCCGTGAACCGTACTGCCACGGCATGGGGCCCACGCCTGACGCTCTTGACGGGAACCGCTGACTCAATGGAGTCCGCAATAGTGGAGGCAGGCACCTCCCTGCTGACTCCATGGACCGCTCCGATATAGCCATCCGTTGGAGGGGCCTCGAACGCATGAACAGAGGTGGACAGCAGAGAGGTGACGTCCAGAAGGCGTTTCCGGGCCTCCTCCGTCAGCACGTCAGCCGAGACCAGGTTTCGGCGCCTGTTGATTCGCACCTCGCAGACCCCTGGCATTGCGTAGAGGCAGCTGCTCCAGTCCTCCTTGACTGCAGCTTGGAGCGTGGCTGGCGGGCGGGGCCGAAACAGGATAGTCGTCAGCCGTGTCGTGCGGGTGTCCAGGCGCCGATGCCTTCGACGGACAGGAATCCAACCCTCCTGGTCCTCCATCGTAGGGGGTGGTGGTGGAGTGGTGGAGGGGGTTCGCTGGGCAGGCGTCCCGGGAGGTTGGGCGGATGACTCCAAGTCGGCATGGGGCTCGTCCTCGTGTCCGGACAGCTGGGCACTGGGCTCCGAGGACTGGGCAGCTTCTGGCAGGCTAGCAGCCCCTGGAGGGGACGCCAGGTTGTCCTCGGGGCTCTCAGGTGGGAGGGGAGTCGCACACGCAATTCTGAGGAGCCTCTGCAGGGCCGAGGACTTAGTAAGTACCTCAGTAGAGGGGTCCACTGTGTTGGGGACTGCTGGCGGGTGCGCCTGGGAGGAGCGCTCCTTGGGCCCCCGTGCTCGCTTGGTGGTGCGCGGGTTGGGTGGGGCGGTCGTCTTCAAGAACTGAGCCCGGGACCGCGTTAGAGCAGGAGAGGTGTGCGCCGTGGCAGCCTTGCGGGATGCCTTGGAGGAGGTGGTAGAGGGGACGGCCTCCTGCTCGGAAGCACTGGGCAGAGGCAGTGGGGGAGCCGTTAGCGAGCTCAGGAGGTCCTCGCCTCGTTGGTATTCATCCAGGAGGAGCTGGACGCGGAGGCGGAGGTGGCGCAGGAAGAGGGTAGGGTCGCAGTTCAGGCTGGTGGCCCGGCGGTGGCTTTGGACCCTCAGGATGCTGCGCCCACGGGGCCCCTGTTTCTCTGGACAAGCAGGGGGGGCAGGTACTGCGGGGGGCCCCTGAGGTGCCTGGGAGTTGATGGCTGCAGCTGTAGCTGGGACCTCCATGGCTAGAGGAGGGGGTAGTCAGCCACAACAAGGGAGTGGCGGTATGCAAGGATGCCCACGTGGGTGCCCCTCGTGACGGCGGCAGTTAGGGCAGAAGGGGTAGGCGGCTTGCGGGAGCCCCACGTGGCAGCGGGAGGTACGGCGATTGGATCGGATGCCACGCGGGAGCACCACGTGGCAGCGGGCGGCAGGACCGGACAGCTCAAAGGAGTACCACGTGGCAGCGGGCGGCTTGCGGGAGCACCACGTGGCAGCGTGTGGCTCGGCGATAGGACCGGACAGTTTGCAGGAGTACCACGTGGCAGCGGGCGGCTCGACGACAAGGCCGAACGGCTAGCGGGAGCACCACGTGGCCGCGGGCGGCTCGGTGTCAGGACCGGACAGCTCGCAGGAGCACCACGTGGCAACGGGTGTCTCGGCGATAGGACCCGACAGCTTGCAGGAGTACCACGTGGCAGGGGGCGGCTCGATGACAAGGCCGGACGGCTAGCGGGAGCACCACGTGGCCGCGGGCGGCTCGGTGTCAGGACCGGACAGCTCGCAGGAGCACCACGTGGCAACGGGTGTCTCGGCGATAGGACCCGACAGCTTGCAGGAGTACCACGTGGCAGGGGGCGGCTCGATGACAAGGCCGGACGGCTAGCGGGAGCACCACGTGGCCGCGGGCGGCTCGGTGTCAGGACCGGACAGCTCGCAGGAGCACCACGTGGCAACGGGTGTCTCGGCGATAGGACCCGACAGCTTGCAGGAGTACCACGTGGCAGGGGGCGCCTCGATGACAAGGCCGGACGGCTAGCGGGAGCACCACGTGGCCGCGGGCGGCTCGGTGTCAGGACCGGACAGCTCGCAGGAGCACCACGTGGCAACGGGTGTCTCGGCGATAGGACCTGACAGCTTGGAGGAGTACCACGTGGCAGGGGGCGGCTCGATGACAAGGCCGGACGGCTAGCGGGAGCACCACGTGGCCGCGGGCGGCTCGGTGTCAGGACCGGACAGCTCGCAGGAGCACCACGTGGCAACGGGTGTCTCGGCGATAGGACCCGACAGCTTGCAGGAGTACCACGTGGCAGGGGGTGGCTCGATGACAAGGCCGGACGGCTAGCGGGAGCACCACGTGGCCGTGGGCGGCTCGGTGTCAGGACCGGACAGCTCGCAGGAGCACCACGTGGCAACGGGTGTCTCGGCGATAGGACCCGACAGCTTGCAGGAGTACCACGTGGCAGGGGGCGGCTCGATGACAAGGCCGGACGGCTAGCGGGAGCACCACGTGGCCGCGGGCGGCTCGGTGTCAGGACCGGACAGCTCGCAGGAGCACCACGTGGCAACGGGTGTCTCGGCGATAGGACCCGACAGCTTGCAGCAGTACCACGTGGCAGGGGGCGGCTCGATGACAAGGCCGGACGGCTAGCGGGAGCACCACGTGGCCGCAGGCGGCTCGTTGTCAGGACCGGACAGCTCGCAGGAGCACCACGTGGCAACGGGTGTCTCGGCGATAGGACCCGACAGCTTGCAGGAGTACCACGTGGCAGGGGGCGGCTCGATGACAAGGCCGGACGGCTAGCGGGAGCACCACGTGGCCGCGGGCGGCTCGGTGTCAGGACCGGACAGCTCGCAGGAGCACCACGTGGCAACGGGTGTCTCGGCGATAGGACCCGACAGCTTGCAGGAGTACCACGTGGCAGGGGGCGGCTCGATGACAAGGCCGGACGGCTAGCGGGAGCACCACGTGGCCGCGGGCGGCTCGGTGTCAGGACCGGACAGCTCGCAGGAGCACCACGTGGCAACGGGTGTCTCGGCGATAGGACCCGACAGCTTGCAGGAGTACCACGTGGCAGGGGGCGGCTCGATGACAAGGCCGGACGGCTAGCGGGAGCACCACGTGGCCGCGGGCGGCTCGGTGTCAGGACCGGACAGCTCGCAGGAGCACCACGTGGCAACGGGTGTCTCGGCGATAGGACCCGACAGCTTGCAGGAGTACCACGTGGCAGGGGGCGGCTCGATGACAAGGCCGGACGGCTAGCGGGAGCACCACGTGGCCGCGGGAGGCTCGGTGTCAGGACCGGACAGCTCGCAGGAGCACCACGTGGCAACGGGTGTCTCGGCGATAGGACCCGACAGCTTGCAGGAGTACCACGTGGCAGGGGGCGGCTCGATGACAAGGCCGGACGGCTAGCGGGAGCACCACGTGGCCGCGGGCGGCTCGGTGTCAGGACCGGACAGCTCGCAGGAGCACCACGTGGCAACGGGTGTCTCGGCGATAGGACCCGACAGCTTGCAGGAGTACCACGTGGCAGGGGGCGGCTCGATGACAAGGCCGGACGGTTAGCGGGAGCACCACGTGGCCGCGGGCGGCTCGGTGTCAGGACCGGACAGCTCGCAGGAGCACCACGTGGCAACGGGTGTCTCGGCGATAGGACCCGACAGCTTGCAGGAGTACCACGTGGCAGGGGGCGGCTCGATGACAAGGCCGGACGGCTAGCGGGAGCACCACGTGGCCGCGGGAGGCTCGGTGTCAGGACCGGACAGCTCGCAGGAGCACCACGTGGCAACGGGTGTCTCGGCGATAGGACCCGACAGCTTGCAGGAGTACCACGTGGCAGGGGGCGGCTCGATGACAAGGCCGGACGGCTAGCGGGAGCACCACGTGGCCGCGGGCGGCTCGGTGTCAGGACCGGACAGCTCGCAGGAGCACCACGTGGCAACGGGTGTCTCGGCGATAGGACCCGACAGCTTGCAGGAGTACCACGTGGCAGGGGGCGGCTCGATGACAAGGCCGGACGGCTAGCGGGAGCACCACGTGGCCGCGGGCGGCTCGGTGTCAGGACCGGACAGCTCGCAGGAGCACCACGTGGCAACGGGTGTCTCGGCGATAGGACCCGACAGCTTGCAGGAGTACCACGTGGCAGGGGGCGGCTCGATGACAAGGCCGGACGGCTAGCGGGAGCACCACGTGGCCGCGGGCGGCTCGGTGTCAGGACCGGACAGCTCGCAGGAGCACCACGTGGCAACGGGTGTCTCGGCGATAGGACCCGACAGCTTGCAGGAGTACCACGTGGCAGGGGGCGGCTCGATGACAAGGCCGGACGGCTAGCGGGAGCACCACGTGGCCGCGGGCGGCTCGGTGTCAGGACCGGACAGCTCGCAGGAGCACCACGTGGCAACGGGTGTCTCGGCGATAAGACCCGACAGCTTGCAGGAGTACCACGTGGCAGGGGGCGGCTCGATGACAAGGCCGGACGGCTAGCGGGAGCACCACGTGGCCGCGGGCGGCTCGGTGTCAGGACCGGACAGCTCGCAGGAGCACCACGTGGCAACGGGTGTCTCGGCGATAGGACCCGACAGCTTGCAGGAGTACCACGTGGCAGGGGGCGGCTCGATGACAAGGCCGGACGGCTAGCGGGAGCACCACGTGGCCGCGGGCGGCTCGGTGTCAGGACCGGACAGCTCGCAGGAGCACCACGTGGCAACGGGTGTCTCGGCGATAGGACCCGACAGCTTCCAGGAGTACCACGTGGCAGGGGGCGGCTCGATGACAAGGCCGGACGGCTAGCGGGAGCACCACGTGGCCGCGGGCGGCTCGGTGTCAGGACCGGACAGCTCGCAGGAGCACCACGTGGCAACGGGTGTCTCGGCGATAGGACCCGACAGCTTGCAGGAGTACCACGTGGCAGGGGGCGGCTCGATGACAAGGCCGGACGGCTAGCGGGAGCACCACGTGGCCGCGGGCGGCTCGGTGTCAGGACCGGACAGCTCGCAGGAGCACCACGTGGCAACGGGTGTCTCGGCGATAGGACCCGACAGCTTGCAGGAGTACCACGTGGCAGGGGGCGGCTCGATGACAAGGCCGGACGGCTAGTGGGAGCACCACGTGGCCGCGGGCGGCTCGGTGTCAGGACCGGACAGCTCGCAGGAGCACCACGTGGCAACGGGTGTCTCGGCGATAGGACCCGACAGCTTGCAGGAGTACCACGTGGCAGGGGGCGGCTCGATGACAAGGCCGGACGGCTAGTGGGAGCACCACGTGGCCGCGGGCGGCTCGGTGTCAGGACCGGACAGCTCGCAGGAGCACCACGTGGCAACGGGTGTCTCGGCGATAGGACCCGACAGCTTGCAGGAGTACCACGTGGCAGGGGGCGGCTCGATGACAAGGCCGGACGGTTAGCGGGAGCACCACGTGGCCGCGGGCGGCTCGGTGTCAGGACCGGACAGCTCGCAGGAGCACCACGTGGCAACGGGTGTCTCGGCGATAGGACCCGACAGCTTGCAGGAGTACCACGTGGCAGGGGGCGGCTCGATGACAAGGCCGGACGGCTAGCGGGAGCACCACGTGGCCGCGGGCGGCTCGGTGTCAGGACCGGACAGCTCGCAGGAGCACCACGTGGCAACGGGTGTCTCGGCGATAGGACCCGACAGCTTGCAGGAGTACCACGTGGCAGGGGGCGGCTCGATGACAAGGCCGGACGGCTAGCGGGAGCACCACGTGGCCGCGGGCGGCTCGGTGTCAGGACCGGACAGCTCGCAGGAGCACCACGTGGCAACGGGTGTCTCGGCGATAGGACCCGACAGCTTGCAGGAGTACCACGTGGCAGGGGGCGGCTCGATGACAAGGCCGGACGGCTAGCGGGAGCACCACGTGGCCGCGGGCGGCTCGGTGTCAGGACCGGACAGCTCGCAGGAGCACCACGTGGCAACGGGTGTCTCGGCGATAGGACCCGACAGCTTGCAGGAGTACCACGTGGCAGGGGGCGGCTCGATGACAAGGCCGGACGGCTAGCGGGAGCACCACGTGGCCGCGGGCGGCTCGGTGTCAGGACCGGACAGCTCGCAGGAGCACCACGTGGCAACGGGTGTCTCGGCGATAGGACCCGACAGCTTGCAGGAGTACCACGTGGCAGGGGGCGGCTCGATGACAAGGCCGGACGGCTAGCGGGAGCACCACGTGGCCGCGGGCGGCTCGGTGTCAGGACCGGACAGCTCGCAGGAGCACCACGTGGCAACGGGTGTCTCGGCGATAGGACCCGACAGCTTGCAGGAGTACCACGTGGCAGGGGGCGGCTCGATGACAAGGCCGGACGGCTAGCGGGAGCACCACGTGGCCGCGGGCGGCTCGGTGTCAGGACCGGACAGCTCGCAGGAGCACCACGTGGCAACGGGTGTCTCGGCGATAGGACCCGACAGCTTGCAGGAGTACCACGTGGCAGGGGGCGGCTCGATGACAAGGCCGGACGGCTAGCGGGAGCACCACGTGGCCGCGGGCGGCTCGGTGTCAGGACCGGACAGCTCGCAGGAGCACCACGTGGCAACGGGTGTCTCGGCGATAGGACCCGACAGCTTGCAGGAGTACCACGTGGCAGGGGGCGGCTCGATGACAAGGCCGGACGGCTAGCGGGAGCACCACGTGGCCGCGGGCGGCTCGGCGACAGGACCGGACAGCTCGTAGAAATACCACGTGGCAGCGGGCGGCTCGGTGACAGGACCGGACAGCTTGCGGGTGCGCCACGTGGTAGCGAATGACTCGACGAGAAGGACCGGGCGGCCGGCAGGAGCAGCAGGGCTCGTGGACCGGTGTTTCGTGCAGAGGCCACAGCAGGAGATCCTCGGAGTGTGAGCATCGAGTTCCCGCGGTAAAAAGACGAGCTCAGAATCCTGTTTAGTGCACCTTTAAGTGCCCAGCTCCTGTACTGTCCTTGTTCGTGTCATGTCTGCCCTCGTTGGGCCGGTTTAAAAAAAAAATACAGTGTTCAAGCCGGAGTAAACGTGCTCGCAAACGCAAGAAGAAACAAATAGTAAGTAGTTTTGTATGCAAGAGAAAGAGATGAGATGCAGGTGCTTGAAGCGATATTATTAGATACTACAACGGGAAGGAAAGGGGGTGAAGCTTTCTCCAGCTTCAACATTTTGACGGTAGTTTTTCCTTCACCAGAGCAGTGACGAAAACAGATTCCGGCAAAAGAGAATCATCGTGCTAAGGTACCAGCACCTTTTATGCAAGTGCTTTGTGTAAGTTTGATTGCTGGTGTCATTGTTGCGCGATAAGTTGGCACCATGGGGCTCAAACAGCGCGCATTACTGCTGCCAAATCGCGAGGCGCAAGAGCAATTATATCTCATTACATATATTTTGTTTTAACTTGTCACGAGTCATTCGGCTTCAATAATGCGCATTTAATTCTTCGGATTATGTTTAACTATATGCCAGTGGAATTCGGCCCCCATTGTCGATGCCCACTTGTTCTAAAATTTCAGCTCTTGATTTTTTTACACAAGAGTCAGTTTGTTCTATGTGGTGCCCGAAGCTTTCTTTTAAAGTTAGATCGCGGCTAATTTCTCTTCAACTTCGAAGGTTGTGAAAAAACTGGGCAGTTTTCTATGGCAGCGGCAAAGGTGTGCTAAGCTGGACGGCAAAGGGAACCGTTTGGCTTAGGAGGAAGTGCATTCTTTCTTGGGGGTGGGGGGGGGGGCAATTCTCATCGATGCTGTGTAGAAAATTGCACACTCTGCGTTCCTGATGATCATCGTTGTGGCCAGTGTGTGAGATTACTGTGTAGCCTGAAAAGCTTATGCTGGAGCAATAGCAAACATTCTGCAGTTGCCACACTGGCATGAGAAAAATTCACCGACACGGAGATCTGATTATAAGATTAATGAAGCAGCATAACGACATCATATGCCCCGAAGGATTTCGATATCGCCTGATCGCATGCCCTTCTGCATTTTCTCTCGCAGTCACACTTGGCCTTTCCACTAAAGTATACACGAATGCTACTATTTTGTTGGCTTCCCGGCGAAGGCACCGGTTGGTCGCGGACATCACTGTAACAAGGTAGTTATTGTTGCCCTACACGCTGTACACCACATTCTTGCATATGTAGCTTCATTTGCCGCAATTTGAGTACGAATTTGGTGATTTTTTACGCTTTTTTGCCACAATGGTTAATCCAATGCCAACTTTCAGTACGTTCATATGACTGTTTCTTTATAGAAATGCGCCGTGCTACCCGCTTCTAACAAGAATTTATAGTGAAAGCCTGTGGTGGTTAATTTAAATACTGCATCCCACACTATTTTCTTTCAACAAAACGAGTTTAACAGAACACTGCGGCCTTCGTTCTTTCTTTTAAAATTCTGTCTTGTGGGCAAATTGAGCACTTATAAATATATGCTCATGAAAGTATATTGTGCCAAGAGTTTTGCACGTTGGACAGTTTTTCTGGCATTACTTCATCAATTTTACTCTCAGAAATGTTGCTACTGTGATATGTTGTAACTTCAGCCGTGGATGGCTACTGGCGAACGCCATACCCTCATCTTTCCGCATCAACAACCTGCAAAATTCTCCGATTACAATACTCCTCACTACCGATGCTCCAGCCAAGAAACCGAAACACAACAACTGCGCTGTAAATGTAACCAGCGGCCGTTCTTTTGTGCAGATTGCAAAAATAAACTGAATAAGCACCTCAGATGTATGCCTCTAAGTCAATCTGGGGTGATGCCAAGGTTTGGTTCCTCAGTGCACGTTTCCCAACAGGGCTATGTTTCTAAATAAATGCAAAAGTGGGAACAAAGCGTCTCAAAGCGGCATTTTTTGGCTGCGAGAAAAGGAGGTTATATATAATTACCTGAACGAAATCCCAAAACAAGGGAAAAACTTTCCCGTGTATCGACTGTATAAACTGGTCGTAATCTCATTCGCTATGTCTTAATTTAGCTTTCTTTAATCAGACTCCTGGCCTCAGTTTTATTTCACCAAGTTTAGCACAGGAGTACAATAAGCATTTGCTGTTTCTTAGTATGAGCGGATATGCAGCATATTTTTCTTACTCGACGTCAGATGAATGTTTAGGCGTCTAATAACACCCCAAAATTTCGTGTACAGGGTATTTATAGCCTGGAATTTATAAATGCTTGAGGAGCGCTTTCGCGGAGACTCTTCTGTGGGGCCGCGTTTCAAGACGGCGTCTTCAATAGTGAGCCACCAACGCGAGGTGCCCGCTCGGTGGTTTGTACTGTGAAACAAACAAACAAAAAAACTTTGCGCGCCAAGGTCATAGCGTAGCTTTCTAAGTTGTCGTAAGTGGTATTAGGCTTCATTTTCCAGCAAACTTGCGTCAGCGAACTTTTCTCACTTCTGGCCATGGTTTCGTCACTTCGCGGAAGTAGGCCTACGCAATATAGGCCAGCCGCTATTTTCATCGAAAATTGCAACGGAAAGTACAAGCTTGAAAACGGTTCTCCGTATTCTGTATACACTCAATGCCCAGTGACTGGCAATAGATCGAGTTCCCGTGCTTGGACGCTTGCTTTTAGTGGTCTTTACGTGCTCTTTATATAGTGCAATTTAGACGCCCTTGATGAGCTCTGCATGGTCTAAAATGCAATAACGGGAGAAAAGCGAAGCATCATATTGTGGAACCGGCTGCTTCAATTTAGGATAATGGCGTAGGTGGCGTTAATTTTATTTTTATCAAAACTTCTTTCGAGTATATAAAGGCCGGCTTCTTTGAAGCAACACATGAGAAGCTAAGTGAGTTTCCATGAGAAAAATTCAGCTTTAAATAATGGTTGTTTTCATAGCTGACAGCTTTTTGTTAATGAATTTTCTTCCGGACATTATTTTTCTTTCATTTGATTCTGAAGTGAATACACGAGCTCAATTCACTGTTCCATGGTTTATCCCGTATATATAATTATTTCCTTATGATGCGCCACAGTGACCATTGTTTTCTCCTTAGACGAACAACCTTTTCTTGATACCCAGTTTACTTTCTGCTAACATATAAACATAAACGACATTATTGATCAAGTCACCAGTTCTGCCTACTTCCTGCCGTCTTATAAATGTCGAAGAATCCTGTCGCTGCGGTCGTGACAGTGAAAACAACTTTGGCAGCCATCGTCGAATGGTCTCAAAAGGTAGTATTTACACAACATTTTTAACCGAGGAAAATGCAGACGAAGTCATCCTTTAATTGCACAGTGACAGCTGTTAAGCACCCGTTCCTGGGTTTCGCGTCGTGGTGGTGTGTGGTTGTCTGTTGTACTCGTCGTTGTAACCGATGGGTGCGTTCCCATGGGAATCACTCGGAGGGTGTGGAAGAAGGTATCACATGAGCGGTGAAATGCATAACCTGTGGGTGGTTACCACAGGAGCCGTATGGATGGAGTTTACCTTGGAATGGAGGTGGGTATCGGGAAAGCGGAAGAATCCTTAAGTGGAAGATGGCTACTCTGGAAGGAGGAGGGTATGGCAAGAGCGTAAGAAGGCGCAACCGGACGGTGATTGCCACTGAAAACACCCGGAAGGTAGTTGCCCTGGAAGGAGGAGGAGCATTACCACGGAAGTAGGGTGCAGTGAGAGCGGACAAATCTTCAACTTAAGGGTGATCAGCATGGAAGGAGGAGAGTATGGCGAGAGCGCGACAAAGCGACACTGGTGCGCGGTTGCCATGGCTACCGACCAGAGGGTGGGTACCCTAATAGAAGGAGGGTTGCAGTTTGAGGAGGGTACGGCGAGAGGAGAAGGTTATGGCGATAGTGTAGGAAGGCGTACTGCGGTAAAAACCCTGATTGTGGTTACCGTAGAAGGAGGAGGGGCAGTATAGCAAGAGCGGAGGAGTGTAGCGCTGTACATCTGCGGCAGCTGCTGCCGAAACGCGCCGCCGGAAGAGAGGAGAGGATGATCGGCGGCGCCGCGCTTCTAGAGCGCTGGACTGGAGAGGAGACTTGAACGAGAGACGACTATATGTGGAAAACTAAAGCGCACCCATAGAACTATGCAGATGTGAGGTCGCTCTCATATTATCTACGACAGCATATCGTTAATTATAAATAATGTAACAGCTTTCGCTTAATGTTTGTTAACCAGTCGTAACCATCCTTTAAATTTTTATATTATTTTGTTAAGAAGGGCAGCGTGAAAGAATGGAGGCAACCGTTGGAAGGTCAAAGAAGTAGTTAAAGCATATTGCAGAGAAAGAAGCAGGGAAAGCGATAGTTTTGCTGCAAAACACTGCCAATCGGTTTTGGAAGAAAGGGGAGTGAGATTATTTCGTGGGTGCGAAGAAATAGTTAATAATCATGTAAAGGAAACTATGATTTTTCTTTGAAAAACAAGCAAACGAATTACGCCTTTTTACATATGGAGTTGAAGGCCGCGGGAGAAGAACGAGGGGGTGGAAGAGGAGGTGGTATGGGGTCAACACTAGAAACCCACAGGGCCCGGTGGACTAGTTTACGAGTCACCTTATGAGAGTGCAAATTACCGGGAATGCGGAAATAGTGAGGCAGCCAGACAACTGCAGCTTCGAGATATAAAGCGATAAGCGCAAGGCAAAGGTGGTAAGAGATGCATCGGAATAGGTGATTGAGCTGGCACAGGTTGCCGTAAAATGTGTACTAATGCCTCGTAGCCGGAAGGAGGGAGGGAATTAGATGTGCATTACTTGAAATAGGCTCTTTCTCCTGGCGTAATGGCTCTGACGGGTCAGTTTCTATACCAGCATGAAGCAGGGTCCGGTGGGGGCCTACCCCGATGCACTCCAGGCATGAATAAATGAAAAATTGTCCTTTAAAAGGGATGCGCAGTTCGGGAAGGCCTCGTTGAAAGTGCGGGGGATGCGCTGGGTATGGAGGGGTATCATGTAGGAACCAGTGGAACTTGGTGTGAGGGTGAAGTAAAGACGCACACTCACAGCTTGGAAGAGATGAAAGTTGAGTGAGGGGATAAGGATACCTTAATGAGAAGATAACAAGCTGCCTCATATTTCGCTAGAGAGGAAGTACAATATTTTCTTAAGCAGAAGCAGTGCAGTGAGCGAGAAGGATTACTGGGTAACGTACCCTGCTTTAGCTTGTGTTCGAGTTGCCACGGGGTAACCGATATAGACCGAGGGTATCAAATCCGAGATGTCATTGACATATTGACGGGCGCTGTCTGTCGCTGCAAAATAGGGAAACGAAGAGAAGCACATTTACATGGAAAAGATGAACATGAAAAGCTCAAAGCATTGTGGAGTGCCCCAATGCCGAACACGGAAAAGACGGCGAATGATATGAGTGAGGTAAAAAAAATTTAAACACGTTTATCATTTCTGACATTGTGTTTGAGGTATATGCTTGCTCTTCTGACTCGATCAGTTCAGAAGCTTTCTGCTTCGTACTTTTTAATGGATTGTTAATGGAGTGTTAGCTGTTCGGCCCGTCGCTATAGAGCATGGTATTGCTCTCCAAGGGGGTTCGAAGAGTGATCACCTTGAGTGAATTGATATTTGGCAATTATTTGAATCAACAATGCAAAAACAGAATGTCACAGGCATCCTGCTGGTTCGTTAGCGTGCACCCTTTTTTTAGAAGGTTCTCGGAAAAATAAGAAGAAAGCACCAAATAAAACGTTTGCATGTTTGCGCATTGTGTTGCTCACGGTGCCCTGTGTCTTCTTCATCTAAAGACGTCTCTCTAAATTTTGTTATCAGAAAATATGGAAGGAATTGGGCAAACCTAAATAATTGGCTAAATATAGCAACGATCCAATCAGATAATCGGCGTGAGCCGGCGGGTGGGTGGAGGCCAAGGCGAAGGCTGTTTTGCTGTAAAAGCTCCTGCGCTCCATCGCTAAGCGGTGCGCTTAACACGAACCTTGCCAGAAACTACACTTCTTGAAGTTGAAAGTTCGCGCCCTGTATGTATTGTAGCAGGCGTCGCTCTCGCTGGTGCGAGGCCTTCCTAGCCCGCCGTTCTTCGGTCTGTTTAATTCGACGATAGGCTTATCTCCCGGCGGCGAGCACTGCTGGTTCTTGTGGAAGGCGAGCCTTGCGAGCACGAGCGCAACAAGCGTCTTTTTCATTTATTTTTTATTGTCTTTAAGCCCGGCAAAGTAGCGCTGGTCCGCGCTTCATATCTCTTTCAATTATATTATTTAGTGCAAAAGCACTATTGTACTCCTAGCCTGGAAAATCCAGGTTTGTGCTTAAGCCGGTTGTGATATTGGCATGATGCGGAAAATAGCGAGAAATAACAGACTTGCAATGAGGGTGATCTTGGCAACCTGGATCAATAAAATAAATAATGCCGCGACTGGGTTTCAAACCCGCGCAGGTGTGAGCAGAACAACTTCGCAGGCCATTGCACGACGGCACCATGCTATGCTCGTGTTAACCTGCAAAACACTTGATGATGATGATGATGATGTCCTCAGGCTGAGTGGCACGTACCCACGGCGGGGGATTTTCCGTGCCGTGCATTGCACGTCGTCGTCTTCATCGCCTTCCATCTTTGCACAAGTCATGAAAGGAAAGCAAACGCGCTTTCAATCGCACTTTCAGGTACGCGGCGTTGATGTCCACCTGCAGAAACTTGCTTTCGCGCAATATTTCGTGGTTACCAATGCTGAACCGCCAGCAATATTTTTATCTTTCTGTTGCGAGGAGTCTGCCACAACATCCGCGCGCTCTGATTTTTCTATTTCATATTTTGTTTTTACAGCCACCCGCAAACGTATTCCTGCCTGAGCTCGCTGATACCAAGCGTTTGGATTCAGAGCTGTAGTCGCTGAGGCGGAGAAAGAAACAGCGAACTGATAAGACAGGCTGATGGGCTTCGCGGCTCCCGTAGCGAGAGGTGAGAGCTATCACTGCGTTTATCTCTTCTTTCAGTCAATCGTTCGGCAACGGCCTCCCTCCATTTTCATCCGTACGTTATTTTTCTTTCTCGCGTCGCCGCCCCTCCATTCGTAATTTCATCTTTGTCCCCTGGCCGTTTCTTTGGTTACCGTCAACAGGCTCCACCAACGCAACGACTTGGGGTGTGCTGCGTATAACGGCTCACGCCGTAAAACACTGAAGCCGTGCGGCCTTTACAGCTCCAAGTGCCGGTAACTGTTTTTATAACCCACCATAGATTTTTTTTCCAATGAATTTGCCATGCCGGATTTTCCTTTTGTTTCGTTGATCTTTGCTTTTGGTTCTTTCTCGCATTATTATAGTTCACATGGTTCTTCTGTCAGGCCCTCAGAGCTCAGGCTTGCTTAGAGCATGTGAAATAAGCATTGCTTCACAGTTTTCACGGCCATATTAACGCCGCTATTATTATTCTCATTTGGGATGGCTCTGATGCATGCACGTGAATCTTTTGGGATACGCAGCGCGCCTCCCGAACCGGGTTCATAACTATCCCGGTAAGAGGCGCGGCTGGCGGTCTACTCATCGTTGCAGACTACAAGAAGCCAGGAATGACGCGAAATGGGTTGCTTGCGCTACTCACACCATCCGTTAAACCATAATATCACCATCCGTCGTGACGTCTCTTCCTTGGCTTGCCTTCACGCAAAATTTTGTGGAGGAGCTGGCGTTGATCATTATCAAGACCATGCAGCTACGTTGCCCTGAGCACGCTATAGCCGTTAGCAGCGAGGTCGTGGTTAGCGCCTCTCTACACTGCGCCTGTCTGCCTGAGAATATGCGACCTCGCCGCGACGACACGACAGCCCGACAAACAGAGCGGACCTGACTTCAGGCTTCCCTGACCACGCACACGTGAAAAAGGAGCACTACAGCACCTGCCATGTGGTGCGTGCACTGCCCTGGGCGATTTGCTTCCGGCGAATGGTGGCTCTCCACAATTGGTGCGCCTTGCGCTTCATCTTAGCCTTAACCCTCCACCTTCTTCTTTACCACCGGCATGCTCTTCGTGTCATCGGCCATGCAGTATTTTCTCATAGTAGGCATGATCGCTCAGCGTCCCTGGATCATGTCATGAAGTTCAAGCCGACGAAGTGGGCAGTGGCGGGAGACGGAACGCACGAGTTTGACCATCCGTCAATAAATCGTAACATTGCCATCCTTCACGATGTCTCGTTCTCCGAGTCGACGCCGCGTAATAATATTTTTGACCGAGAGAATTTGCCTGGAACCGATTTTTTTTTTCACAAAAACAATACTCCAGTGCACACAGAGGTTCGTGGTAGCCTTCTAGAGAATGCTTCTCCATTTTGTTTTGTTTCGACAGCGCTAGAGTGTAGCGTGAGTTACAAATCGGGAAGAAAACCACGCAAGCAGAAAAATGAAAACCGTTTTAGGACGGCAAGGAGGAATTTTCCAGTGCGTTGTGACGCTGCATATATTGGCCGCCTCGCGCCACGGTGCATCCAATATCGAAAACATGGTTTGAGCTCCACACATGCCATATGTAGAAACAATATTTTCTCTGGCAAACAAGGCACTTAGGTCTTAAAGTATGATTTTTGATGCTTTATGTCTGCTACTGACACATTGTAGAATGCGTTTACTTGTCAACACTTGCGTTATTCGTTCGGAAGCGCGGACCTGTTATCCGTGCAGGTGCTCCATCTGAGCAAGCGAAAATATTTCAGAGTGCTTGGCTGTGTTCTACTGTAGATTTGAAAATAAGATTAATAAAAAATATGAACTAAGGCCTCTCACGTTAAGTAACGAACTGCCATTTAGTGGAAAACAAGGTTCCTCGACAGTAACTACTAGCGGTAGCTGTAGACCGCCAGTAGCGACCATTGCTTAGTTCACTAATCATATCTTCGCTTGTAATCGTCAGGGTGCCAGGAGGCGCTGCGCGTAATTATACATAGAGATGGCCAACCGTTGACACGCTTCGAAAAACTTCACCTCTTTAATGAATCCTTCGAGCCTACTGCCTATTTATCACTGCAATAAAAAATCAATACAATGCGCCACACGATGAAAATTTCCGCTTAATTTGAAGAAATAAGATATATAATGTTCCAAAGAAAACTGCTTGCGCACAAGGAGGCGAAAAACACAGGAGACTTTCTCATCCATAGACAGCTGTGCAGCGGCAACAGACGTTGGTAGTGGCCATTTTTTACAGCGCAGATTGTTTTCAGTGTTCTAGTATGGCCTTCGGCAAAGCGTGCCTAATACTTTTGCGCCTTCCTTGCGGTCTATGTGCGTACGCTCTTGTCTTTTCGTAAGAATCCCTCTGACATCCGGCTACGCTGTCACATATGAAATGATTCGCCAGCGCACCAGATAATATGCAGTTGTCGGCTGTGGCTTCATCATATCGGGTTTCTAGGAGAGAAGGCTGTCGTACATGCTTTATTCCTCTTGTTCTATATGCCAGAAAGGTTACAGAGGCGAGTAGGCTGCAGTTTCCTGAGCATAAAAAGCAACGATAATGCTTCAAGAAGATGAAATACAAGCAAAGCTAATTATTTAGAAGGTAAGGCTTACAGCAGTGCTGAGCAACACTAATTTACATGCAGTGGGGCATGAAATAATGAAGTAAAAGTGTAAAAAATGGCAATGAAAGAATAAAGGCAAATTTTAGTGATTCACGGTTTTATTCCGACTTGGTGTGGGTGCTCACAGCAAGAAAAAATATTTCAGTCAAGAGATTAGCTTTTAATACGACCGGTTTAAAACCTAGTTTTACGCTCTCTGGGTGTGAAGTTTGGAAATAACGAAACATGCGGCTCTTTTTTTGAACCAGTACAAGAGACGTAACGAGGCTTTCACGACTTCGATCTGCGAAGATATATTGGTGTTGCCCGATATATTGGTGTTGAAGCTGAAGGGCTGATTTTTATAAAAAAATTATGAAAACAAATAAAAAAAATACAAACTCTGTTGACACGCGATATCATGTTTTCAGCCTAGTTGGCTCATGGTTCTGATTTGCTGGGCCGTCGGCACGTCTGGCGACGATATTAGACCTAGGTTAAGCTCTAATGAAGCTTAAGTTGATTGACCTATTTTTTCCCCAGATGAAAGTCGATGAAGACTACGATGTGCAATGCACAGCTAGAGAGTTTGTTGCAGTTTATCACGAGGCGTGATCGACGGCGGCGATAGCCTAGTGCTCTCATGCAGTGGCCGGAGAAGCTGTTGTGTTCACGCCACAGCTGCTTTGAGACCCAGTCGCGGCAATATTTATTGCGATAATAGAAAGAAGGAAATCAGAAAGAGTACGAATAAAAGTAGGTTTTGCACTTGCTCAACCACTGTGTGATTACGTCACTGACTGTCATGGTTGCACCACGGCTACGCTCATCACCTGAGCTAGTAAAGCCTGTTCAAAAGATTCAAGAGCGGTTAGTTTGCTCGAATTTACTGTTGACAGACTGTGGTAAATGGGCCTAAAAACAAAATATTGTGCAATGTTACGTATGCGTGCGTGAATGCGCTAGGGGCATACAAAATAGTGATTGGTAATCTACCGGCCAGCGCGAGATCATTTACTGATGGTCGAAGGAGCCACTAGTGAAGTATTCACGCACCAGTCTTCCTCTATAGAGGAGAACTCAACTTTGTAGTTTATGGAAAAGCCTCGAGATTATGAAATGAGTAGTTATGAACAGATGAACCCCTAGAGCAGGAACTACCACCTGACTGTTGTTGACGTCGCTTTGAAAAGGGCGTAATTAAAGGGATTCGCTGATCGGAGAGACTGAAGCGAGGCGGCGTCAGAATCATCGACGGCGTCGACCAAAAATGTTTGATTTGTGCTCTGGTTCGGTTTATAGGGTTTAACGTCCCAAATCAACTCAGGCTATGAGAGGCACCGTAGTGGAGAGCTTCAGATAATTTCTACCACCTGAAGGTTTTTAACGTGCACTGACATCGCACAGTGCACGGGCCTCTAGCATTTCGCCTCCATCAAGGTGAGACCGGCACGGCCGGGATGGAACCCAACTCTTTCGAGAAAGCAGCTGAGCCCCATAACCACTCAGCAGCAGGGGTTTGCAATTTGATTGTAGGTAACCAAATAAGGAAAATACCAATCGTGAGGATCGAAACCACGATATCAACGCTAACTACGTCGGGCAGGCCAACTTCAGCGTAGCCGCTTGCGATGCTCCATTTTTTTAAATGACAGCCTGTTAACAACAATAGGCGATGGCACTACTTTTTGGTTCTATTCTTAAAGCGCTTTCGGCACGTCACACAACGTTCCGAGCTGGATTTATTTTTTCTAACTACCGTGGATGATGTACTCTCCTGACTCCAAAAAATTCCTCGTTCTTTATTATACCTTATCTCTGCACAGACGCTCCTCGAGTAGAGGAAAGGAAGGCCTTTGTAATTCTGGTACCTTGACTTCAATTCAATTATTCGATAAGGAGCAAGAGTTCCTCGTTTCCACGAGGTTATTTCCTGTAGTGCTTGACCGTCATGAGTATTTGCCGCGCTTGCGTGGTATTGGCGATGATACCAAGACAGGGTTGTTTAGGGAAACTGCTGATTACAGCCTGCGTTCGTCTTGACTGTCCCTCTTTCATGTCACGTCTTCTACGCAGTTTTCTTTAGAAATTGCGTACAGTCCGCGCCACCCTTGTGTAGAGCGCTAGGGCGGTGCACTTCCCTGCAAACAAATCAGGCTATTGTCGCAGTTTCTGGGTTCCAAGCGCAACACTTGCATGGAAGTAGTGCCAGATAGGCCCGCAAAGATAGTAGACACGAGCACGTTTCCCGGAAGTCAGGGGCTGCTGTCTAATTTTCGTTTTTGTGAACAAGTACGCACTGCTCGAGCGCTGTACACAAGGGTGACGCGGACTGTACATTGGTAGTTTGCGGAATTATGAACAATCGTATTTGCTCGGTCGAGTGTTTTTCGTAGCTGAAAGTCTCGAAACATCTTCATTCGGTTCTTACAATTGAACAAATTCAGTGAATAAAACTTTTATACTTTCTACTCACGCCCAAAATGAACAAAGTGATAGCAGTAGGGGCGCTGTAATCGCCTTTTTCAGTCCGTCGCGGCCGAAATTTCCGCCCTCTCCGAAGCACAAAACAAAGTAAGCAGAGGCACTGTTGAACAGCACTTGGTCATATGGCACTTACCTCAATTCATAATAAATAGTTTTAGCTGTATTGCATGTATCTGGTACGTTTCCTGGCCATTGCTACGCCAGTCCGGACCAAAGCACAAAATGCAATAACCTTAATGTCGCATCGCGTTTACAGTAAGACGTACATACAGACCCTAGCCGCATGGAAACGCGTGACATCGCAATAAGAAGCAACACTTACTATTAGCTTCGGTTAAGGTTTACCACAGGATAGCATACGTTATCAAAAACATTCATATAAGAATGAATGAGGTTTCTGCGCTAACATTTTTTTCCTCACTTAGCACGTGGAGTTCATTACATGTGTTGTATACACTACCCGCTGATGTGGCACCACTTTACTAATTGATCCGTAGGAACTCATCCGCAGTTTTCTACTGCTCCGATAATCGTTTTTTCTTCTTGCGCAGGAGCGCAAAAATCAATCAGTCATTGGTGGGTTCATTTTTGCGAATGCACGTTCACTATATACCGTTTCGTTCGTGTTAAGTGTACCAGAAATTGCACAACAGAACGTAGCCAAAGTATATATTTAAACTTGGGCTACCATGAAATGCAAACCATCCCTCACCCCGCAGGGGGCGCCTGCAGCTTGCAGGCGTCGCGACGGTGAATGGCGACACCGCGGGTTCCCGAGCATCCGCCGGGACATCCCCGCAAGGGGATGATGGTGAACTGTGCATCACCACGGACCCGAGCACCCGCGCCTCGCCGTGCGTGGCATCGCCGTGTCCGGGGAAAAAGGGATCCTGGTGGTTGAGCCGATGCCGAGCGTTTGGACCCTTAAGGCCCCTTGGCACAGGCAACACACCACTTTGGCCCCAGCTTCCTGCAGACGGCACCTCCTGCCTGACCCGACCGGGGGGAATCGGCAGTTGCCTTTTCCTATCCTCCTCTCCATCTTCCACTTTCCTATCTCTGTCTCACAACTCTCCTATATCCTACTCACTCCTTGGTTTTTCCTGTTTTCCTGGCGGCGAGGGTTAACCTTGTGTGACCAACTACCCTGAGTTGAGTCATATTTGGTTATAGTTGAGGTGTACAGCTGGCGTGGGCAGGACTTGCTTTCAAGTTCCAGTCCCGTCCCCTTGTTGGACTCCGTGGTGGGTGGCTGGCACCATGACCGAATAAATAAATTTTCTTTATGGCTCCCCCCTCCCCTTTCAAAACCTGATCGCTCTCTGAAAAGAGGGCGGAACGAAGCAACAGACTTTTTCTCGAAAAAGAAAACAACCTTCCCAGAGTTTCATGTCACACATAGTACAGTAGAAGGAAAGCAGGCAAGAATACTATCCCCTTTCTTGTGTCAAAGTGCCTAACAGATGCACTGGGCCCCGGATATAAGCTACCGAAAATGGCCAGTGGCGACTTATTACTAGAAATCCGTGACCATACCCAAAACTCCAAGATCTCAGACATTCTCTCTATTGGAGACGTCCCAATCTCCATAACAGCCCACAGATCCCTCAATACCGCCCGTGGTGTCATCTCAGAAAACGACTTCATTCATCTAACAGAAAAAGAAATGCTAGAAGGTCTCAGCGACCAAAATGTCACAGATGTCTATCGAATTAAAATCCGCAAAGACAACAAAGAAATAGATACTAAACACCTGGTACTCACATTCAGCACAAGCACATTACCTGAAACCATCGAAGTCGGATACCTTAAAGTTAATGTCAGGCACTACATTCCTAACCCACACAGATGTTTCAACTGTCAGAGATTCGGGCACGGCTCTCAGAGTTGCCGCGGCCGCAAAACCTGTGCGAAATGCGCTTTTAAGGACCACAATTCAGAGGAATGTGACGCAGCACTGCGCTGCGCAAATTGCGAAGGAGACCACGCTGCGTACTCCAGGGCGTGTCCGTCCTGGAAAAAGGAGAAAGAAATTATCACCATAAAGACCAAAGAAAACATTTCATTTAAAGAAGCCAGGAGGCGTTTTGCACTAACCAACCCATTCTCGTTCACAGCGAAACCAAACTTCGCTGATGTGGTGCGCAGGGGCGTAGCACCACACAGCCCTCCGGCACCTGCCGAGGCCACTTCCACCGAGCCTATGGCAGGGCCATCCACGCCCCAGGCAGGGTAAGCGAAAGCTGCCTTGCCATTGTCACAGCAGGGAGCGCCGGTCCATGGGTCGGCACCCCGCAGGACTTCCCCCCGTCAGGGGAGGCCTGAAACTAACACAACCGCGGCTGCGCGGTCCTCCAGCACCTCTGGCGAGGTGATGGATATAACTCCCAGTCCGCCCGCTTTGCAGCGGCGGAACAGCTCTCTTGAGCGAAAAAAAGACAGACCCCTCATAACGGGCCCTGAGCATAAGTAAACGCCTTAGCGTTCTCACCCCAAAAATAAACATGGCTTTCTTAATTCAGTGGAATTGTAGAGGAATTATGCGGAACTACAGCGACGTAACACATATTTTAGGGTCAATGCTACCCACAGTTTTATGTCTTCAGGAGACCAATCTTGGTCCACAACATGTGCATATCCTTAAACACTATAACATTTTTAGACGCGATCGCGAGCAGGCAAATCGACTCTCGGGAGGCGTCGCGATTGTCCTTCAAAGCGGCGTCCCTGCTCAAGAAATCAAACTTTACACAAAACATGAGTCAGTTGCAGTTAGCGTCGTTACCTACAAAACAATAACAATTTGCTCCTTATATCTCCCCCCACACATCACATTAACAATACAAGATTTAGAAGGCCTGATCAATGAATTGCCGGAGCCATATCTGGTAGTTGGCGATTTTAACGCTCACTCCCTGTTTTGGGGAAGCGAACGCTGTGACTCTAGGGGCAAAATAATCGAAGATTTTCTCCTCTCGAATAATGTCTGTCTTTTAAACACAGGAAAGGCCACATATTGTTGCCCAAGCTCAGCAAAAATGAGCTTCCTTGATTTAGCTTTCACATCACCGTCTCTTTTTACCGATTTTAAATGGGATGTTTTAAATGATCCTCTGGGAAGTGATCACCTACCCACTGTCATCAGGCTCTCGTCTTCTACTCCAGTCATCCCCAGAAGACCACGGCGCTGGAAATTTCACCTCGCCGACTGGTCACTTTTTACAGAAAGTGCCACTCTAGATAAAGAATTTTCTGAAGACCTCAGCATAGATGAAATTAATGAAAGATTTACTACATGCATAATATCTGCTGCAACACTCGCTATACCACAAACAACAGGACTCGTACAGAAGAAACACAAAGTATGGTGGACAGAAGAATGTACATTTGCAAAAAAACAGCAAAATAAAGCATGGGGCACCCTGCGTCGGTACCCCACTGCAGAGAACTTACTCACTTTTAAGAGGGCCAAGGCGAGAGCGCGGTACGTGCGCAGGAATGCTGAGAAAACCTCCTGGCAGAAATATGTGTCCTCTATAAATAGTTCAATACCATCAAAGAAAATGTGGGACAAAGTTCGTAAATTCACTGGTGACCATACTTCCTTCACACTTCTGCTTTTGACAACACCCGGTACACAAACATCGTTGGAAGAACAGGCCAATTTATTGGGCGAGCACTTTGCTGAAGTCTCAAGGTCATCCCACTACTCAAACACATTCCAGAAACACAAAGCTATAGCTGAAAAACAAAAACTTCCATTCGGAGCAGGCATGCAGGAAGACTACAACCAGCCCATTACACTCCAGGAATTAAATAGGGTATTATCTTCCGGTAAAAAGACAGCACCAGGCCCAGACAATGTGCATTACAATATGCTTGCCCATCTCTCTGATACAGCCGTACAGGCACTGTTAAAATTCTTCAATAAAATATGGATGACTGGCAGAATACCTGAGGAGTGGAAGAAAGCAGTAATAGTACCTTTTCTGAACCCCAGAAAACCACCAACAAGTCCTGACAATTACAGACCAATAGCCCTCACCAGCTGCATTGCTAAATCTTTTGAAAGTGTAATAAATATTAGACTCACCTTTGTACTCGAATCTCGGCAACTCTTAGATGTACAGTACTCACGGATTGAAATAGGACATTCGGAGCGCGTGGCCGTCGCTTCATGGAGCGCCGCCCGTAGACGCTCATGGAACCAAGGTGGTGCATTGTGGTATGGCGTGAGAGGGAGAACATCTACAAAGCAGAATTGTTCCTTCCAGTAGCCAATCAGCCGGCCTGTGGTTTACCACATGCCTGCGTGGCACTGCAAGGCTAGCGCTCCGAATGTCCTATTTCAATCCGTGAGTACTGTACATCAATGTGGATTCAGAAAAGCATGCTCAACCACCGATCACCTTGTCCGCCTAGAGAACACCATACAGAAGGCGTTCATCCACAAGCAGCAGTGTATCGGGGTCTTCTTCGACATGGAGAAGGCATACGATACCACGTGGAAGTTCGGCATCCTCCGCGACCTAGCAGAGCTAGGTATCCGAGGCAGGATGCTGAACTGCTTGAACGACTTCCTGGCTAACCGCACATTTAGGGTCCGCCTAGGAACAACTCTCTCCATGACTTTCACCCAAGACAATGGCGTACCCCAAGGTTGCATTCTAAGCACGACACTCTTCGTAGTAAAAATGAATTCGTTAGCCAAAGTAATACCCAAGTCCATAATGTATTCGGTTTATGTAGATGACCTACAGATAGCATGCACTTCCTCCAGCATATCGTCCTGCGAGAGACAAATACAAATCACACTAAATAAACTAGCTGCTTGGGCAGAGATAAATGGGTTCAAGTTCTCTCCTCAAAAAACAGTAGCTGTTCTGTTCTCATTGCGACGAGGCCTACAATTCAATCCCAACCTATACTTGAATCAAGCCACACTACCAATTAAACCAGAACATAAATTTTTAGGACTCACTTTTGACAAGAAACTCACATTTCTATCACACATTAACAACCTTAAAAAGAAAGCATCCCAAGCCCTCAATGTATTAAAGGTGCTCTCGCGAAAACGGTGGGGGTCCGATAGAACATGCCTATTACACATCTATCGCTCTCTGGTACGCTCCAAGCTGGACTATGGGTGCATAGTATACGGTTCAGCAAGAGCATCCTACTTGAAACGACTGGACCCTGTTCATAATCTTGGTCTGCGACTATCAACTGGAGCATATAGAACATCCCCGATAAACAGTCTTTACATTGAAGCTAATGAGCCTGCACTAGAGGATAGAAGAGTCACACTGACATGCGCATACGTCCTAAAAACCCGTTCTCTTCCTAAACATCTCTGCCATCCCATTGTTACCAAGTGCCCATCCAAAAGATTATTCAACAATAACCCACAATCCATCCGGCCACTAATAATGCGCTTTGAAGATAAATGTGAAGAGTTAGGAGCACTGGATGCCCTGCCGAATATTTCACAAAAATATGAAAATTTACCACCATGGTACAGCCTGCCTTCAGTGTGCGACTTCACATTGATACACTTACATAAAAAAGAAATGCCACATCAGCTCATACTACAAGAATTCTTTGAACTGCAAGAAAAATATGACACTTTCACTGAATTTTACACTGATGGGTCAAAAACAGAAAGTCACGTTGGAAGTGCAGTAATTCAAGAAAAAAATGAAAAAATGATACGACTGCCACAGTATGCATCGGTTTTTACTGCCGAGAGTTATGCAGTATTTGTAGCCGTAGACCAAATAGTAAAAGAAAACATTAAAAATAGCGTCATTTACACCGATTCACTGAGTATGCTCAAAGCGCTGCACTGTAGAAACGCTGCTAAACCCATTATAGGAAATATCATACATAACATAATTAAAATAAAAAGACAAAAACATAACATTATATTCTGCTGGGTGCCCAGCCATGTTGGAATTGTCGGTAATGAGAGAGCAGATGCATGCGCAGCACAAGCTCGAATTGATCAAATAAAACAAGATAACATACCACACAGGGATTTTTTGAAATTAGTGCACAGTAAACTCAGAATTAAGTGGCAGGCTGCATGGGAAGAACAGGCAAACAACAAACTGCATTCTATAAAACCCGTTTTAGGAGAATGGAAATCATGTAGACATCAAGAACGTTTCACTGAAGTTATTTTATGTCGGCTACGCATTGGGCACACACACCTTACACACAACTTTTTACTGACAAAACAAGACAAACCTCTCTGCGAAATGTGCGGCGATGTACTCACTGCAAACCACATTTTGATTTCATGCACAAAACTGGAACAACTGAGAAAAAAAAATATTTTAAAACACTCAACAATGAATACATCCCATTGCATCCTAAGTTGCTTTTAGGTGATCAAGCACTGGTTGATCTTTCAAGTATTTTTAAGTTTCTTAATGAAGCCAATGTTTTAAACAAACTCTAGATATAAAAAAGTGTAACATTTAACAAAAACCTAATCCTGTGTTTGGCGCATCATAGCCATAGTTGCTTTTGCGCCATTAAAATCAATATAACTAACTAACTAAACCATCCCTCACCTATGGACCTGTATTTCATCTTCAGATATTCTTCCCAGCTGCGGTATTGATCGCCAGAGACGTCATTCATTATTCTTGACAGAGCAAAATTGGAAAAGACGGCAAGGAAATTTGGCCGTTGGACGCGAGTTCACAATTCACCATTGTTGGTGCAAAGCGTGGATTATATAGAACAATAGAGATTGCTCAAGGACCAGTGTTCCGCAGACACAAGGAACTAAAAAAGAACCTTTGAGAACCACGCAGAGTAAATGCAGAATCATGTGGTGTTTTTCTAACAATGCAGAAAGCTTGGAAAAACAGGTGTCTCAAGCTTTCTTGGGTAAAAGTATTTCAGACAAAGCTTGTGCTCACTAAAAACGAAGATTAGTTATAAGTCAGCGATTGTAACCTCCGTAATTTCCTTCGCACTACCGTTTCTCAAGGTTTCAAGATAGATGGCTCTGAAAATATATTTTTTAATTAGAAAATAACAAAAATGGGCAATTTTGAAAGAAATTTCATCGAGCTCCGAGAGCTTGGTCATAAATCACTGTTCTCGCAGTCGCCAGAAAGAACGTGAAGGTGTATTCTTGCCGTTCTATAATTACTTCTTCAACCTTGATCGGAATGCCCGTTTCTGTTCAAAACGAGCCCTGATTGATAAATAACGTTGGCATCAGCTTTAGGCAAGTGGGGTGATCGGCGTAAATTGTACCTTCAGCTCTGATTTTCATACCTTCTGAAGCATCTGAATTAAAAAGCTGTTACATTCCTTTGCACGATACAGCTTGTATTGTGATGAATTCTTAAAGATATTGGGTCGAAAGGCCTCTATGAGCAAGTAATTGGCAGCAGCTCAAAAGAAGCGCCTTCTTCCTCCAGGATACATTAACCACACCATAAGAGGAAATGCAGTTGCGCGAACCTCCCGCTGGGCAGTATGTTATTCTGCACTCATATCTAGCGCACGGTATATGTATTCGCCATTAAGCTATTGCAAAGGCGGCTCCATCCACCGCTTAAACGAATGCCCATTAAATTTTAGAGTCGTACAATTGTATTACGAGCGTTTATTATATCTAAATACTATTTTTTATTGAGGTAAAGAGATTTGAGGACCGAGGAACCACAGAGGGGTCCCACCAGATCGTGCATCGGTTTTATCGGAGATCCTCTTTAACCTGCACTCCTCATATCCTAGATTAGCTAGCTCTAAAACTGAATATGCATCGGCTATATAGGATTCTAATGAAGTAAATGCCGTAGAAAACATTGAATCCAGGCAACAGTGTGCTGTTCGCTTCATCTTATCAGATTATTCACGTTACTCCAGTGTCACAGCATTAAAACAACGGGCCGTGTTGTGCCACTCATCTCTTTACGCAAAATTATTCATATCTTTCTTCATAATGGACTGTACTAGCTTGCCGTTACGCATTCCTAGCGAAGTTGCCGCAATATGTTTACCAGATTTGTCGCAACCAAATAGAGTGAGGTGGCAGATATTGCATGACACATTATTGTGTTATGTGAGCTCTACTATTTCGTCCTTCAAGTTTTTTTGTGAATTTGAATTGCTGCATATACCCCTGTACATATTTATGCAATGTTCTTTTTGGTTTGGTTGACGTACAATTTTAGTTCAATTTCATATTTCGACCATCTTTTATACAGTATTTTTTGTATTTCGATTGCTGGTGCTGTATTTTTATGTACGTGTTTGCGGAAACCCTCTCCCCCCCCCCCCAGCCCCTGTTTATATAGCACCCTCGCACGAGGGCCCTTCAGGGTATTGTAATTAAATAAAAAGAACGGCGTTCATAGCTTCCAACCGTGAAGTGCGAGGCTAAGCAGATCCGGTCGATGTGAGCAAGTGTTAAATGCCAGAAAACGCCTCAAACTGTACGCGGCTTCGTATAATTTCCTAAGGGTAAGTTTTTGACAAATTCACGAATACGGTACGCATGTAGCATCGGCTGTTACATCGGCTCAAGACAGTGGGCATGCTTCCGGATCGCAGAGGGTTGCTGTCATAATTTCCACAACGTTCCACACGCCAGGGCAATGCTCAGGGCGTTTCTCATTTCTCAATCTAAGCTTTAACGAACGCCGAGAAGAGAGAGAAGACTTGATTTCAACGGAATAGTAAGTGTCGAGGATGTCTGGAGCCAGGGTCACTAAAGTCAATTTTTTTGTCAGCTGGACCTAGGCTAGCCAAGCCGGCCACGATGAGGGAGATGGGTAAGTGGCCCTTCAAGCAGTTTTTAATGGCTCAGAAACGCATCCACTGTAATGAAAGTTTTTAAAAACGATTGTGCAGTTTATAATTAAAGGTGGTTTCCTTCCTACCACGGTCTGCTTTATTGGAAAGTACACGAAACGGGATTCTTCATACACAAAGAAATGGCGAGAGGCTTTGGTGGATACTAGATTTTTAACACCTTAATCATCATCACCATCACCATCATCATTATCAACAGCAGCCTAACTACGTACCCTGCAGGACAAAGGTATCTCCCACATCGCTTCAATAAACCCTGTCCTGGAGCAGATGCGGCCACCTCATCCCCAGAAACCTCCATTACATCCGTCCATCTTTCCGGTAATCTGGCGCCCCCTGGTAGGCTTGCCTTCTCTTCCAATCAACTCTATTATCCTAAATCACCATTAGTTATCCAATGCCCTGCTCATGCCTATTTGTTCTACCTGATTTCCACTAAGATGTCACAAACTGGGGCTCGTTTCCTGTCGCACTTTGTTCTCTTCCGGTTCCTTAACATTAAACCTTTCATTTTGTTTCCATAGCTATCTGTGTTGTCGGGAATTTAAGTTGAACCATCTTCGACAGTCTCCAAGTTTCAATCCTAAAATTTAGTCTAAGTAATATACACCGGTTATACAATATAGCATGTTTTTCAGGGACATTAGTAAAGTGCTAGTGAACACATCAGTGTGCCTGCGAAATGCACTCCATTCCATTTTTATTCCCTTAGTTATTTCATTTTTATGGTCGAGAGCTGTCGTTACTACCCACCGTAAGCATATGTAGTCCCGGGCAACTTTCACTGCTCCGCTGCGCATCGTTAACTGTTGCGCCCTTCCGAGAGTAATGAACATTATTTTACTAAGCAATGCACATTATTATTTTTTAGACCCAGTGTTTTTCTTTGCTTTTCCTGCCGCGTAAGCTCAACTACGTGCCTCTAAATGCGACACGTGACCAGCGTAAGTCCTTTGCAATTGTGCAGACGTCAACAGGCTTGTCTCTATATCGCTGGTCTGATACGTCGCGGAAGGCAAAGAGGAAAATAGAAGCGCAGTGCTCTGTTAGGGGCACGTTCTTTGGCCGCTTGCATGCTTATGAACCTGTGCTCGAGCCCCGTGTAGTACTACTCGGCAGGGGACCCAATATATTCCTCAAAACATCGGGCTCCTGCGCAGAGCGCCGTTCCAGTTCAGGATATAAGCCTACTCACGGCTGCACGTTCGATGCAAATATCTCGATCAGAGCGCCAAACAGAACGCGAAAGAATGAATACAATTCCGACCAATACGGCGTCTTGCACAGAGTTTCTAGTCAGTACCACTGTCAAGTCGTTCCTCCAAGCCTACTACGACAGATGTTCGCGGGAGTTAGACGTGTTAACTAGCTCCCTGCCCAAAAAAAATCTCACAAAAGTCTCCACTTCTGGGACTCTGCAGAACACTCCGCTCGTTTAGTGCAAGCCAATTCCAGCGATGGATATTTCTCTTGATTTGCCTTTACTTCCGTGTTTTTTTATTTCTCTTGGCTCGGTTCATTTCGACCGGCTGTTCATAAGGTAGTTTTGTTTGTGAACATGTTTGGTGCCTATGCGGTGGTTGCTAGACGTGCCCTACCAAAGAAGTGCTCAGCAGCCTTGTTCGTGTTTAGCGGTCATGTCTTGGTAGATCCAGTGGGAAACGAGGAAAGAACTTGATGGGGCTCGGCACAGGCAATATACACACTGGGAGAGGCATTCCGGCACTCACTTCGTCAATGGACAAATAGGAGGCCAGGAGAGCTTTATGGCCCCTCCGGGGACTTGGCTGATATCTTGCCGTGAGCGCTCGTAAGCTAGGGATTACGGGATAAACCGAAAGAGGAGGAAAGAAAAAAAAACATGCCAGTTGACTTGCCGCCGTCTGAAAGCAGGCTAAAAACGAATGTAGCATGCTGATCGCCAATACTTTTCCACGATGTAGTTCTGTCGACAAAATTGTGTATATTTTCGCCTGCAATAAAAGGTTTAAAGTTCCCTCCTACCCTGCGTCTGGGGGCTTTCGGCTAAACATTACCAATAAATTTAAATTTTTCAAGTTTTCATTGCCAAATTGGGTACTTTATTCATCTTTCTTAATGCAAGTCACTATAGTCACTAGGGGGCGTTTTTTTTAGTGTACTAGCACTAGAGCTTTAAATAAGCTGCTTAGCTGTTGTCTGTGTGGTACTTTATGTGGGGAGTTTGGGATGACGTCACAAGGCTACTGAACCCAACTTACCAGCCTATCAAGGTTGCTACTGTGGGGAGTTTAGTGCGCTAGCAATAGAGCCGCCACTCGCAGTTCTCGCCAATGTTTGTCTCGTCCCTCTGGGACCTTAAACAGCTGCGCGGCTGGGTGCCACCTGCTTTGATGGCAGGCGAGCCATCTTGATGACGTCATCTTGTGACGTCGTCAAAACCTGCCCACTAGATTGTGGGCAAACTACCCAGCTTGCCAGGCGGTAGTTGAATTAAGGATTAGACGCGAAGTGCTGCTCCGGTAAAGCAACCTGGGTCTCACAAGCCCGACCTCTGGCAGCACCTGCCATTGCAGGGCAGTGGCGATTTGCTCCTTAACCTCTCCACCACTTTGACAAGAGAGGGCTCCCAGGGATCTAATATGTAAGGTAGAGAGTGACAAATCAGAGAATGAAGACCGAAATGGTAGCTCACCTTATTCTTGTCTGGCATAACAAAGCTAAATCGTTTGTCCTCTTTCTTTGCTAACTGAAGCTGCAGTGCCCCAAGCCAGCAGTCCTATTTCTCTATGAAATGTTAAAAAACGCTATTCGCACGCAAAAATTACCTGGGATATAATTTTGAATTAAAACTCTTTTTCACAATAATGCTTTTCTGTTAGATATCGAACTAAGTAAACATAGGATATGCCTGCCGTTTTTCTGTTCCTTCACTCCAAGGTGAATACTACGTCTTACTCTGCGCGAGCAGAGAGTTTAAACAACTTTGCAAACGTTGCGCAAACGACGCTTGCTGAATTCTCGCTTATACTGTAAGCACATTTAAATACACAGGAGAAAACCTCACTCAGCTCTCTCTAGAAATACGCATTTCTATTTTAAACCACTGCAGACACGTTAAGGAAAAAATTAAAAACTGTAGGGTATGGAAACGAAAACTCTCCAACTGAGGATTTTTTCTACGCGTCGATATACTGAGAATATCGTTCCCGTATTTTTTAGCATCGATGTTGTACTCTCTCTTCTCCTTTATACAGCCGTTTGGGAAGACTTCCTGGTGCTACAGGAAAGTGATGTTGCTGACAATTTGAACTGAATGCGATTGCTCCGGCAGTATCTTGGGTGTGTCGCCTCAGTGGCAAGTAAATCTACCGTGGTAGGTGCGTTATGCTTAGAAAGTATGTGCTTTCCGTTTGAGCATTTCATCTTTTTCGGGCCAGCTTCACACTGCTGAAAAAGCTTTGAGAGGGATGACGCCAGGCACATGCTGTGCATTTGTGGTCTCGGTAGGACCTAGGAGTAGCAAAGAGAGAAGAATGGGGAATTAAGAGAGGTTAACCAGAAAAGCGCTGCGGTTGTATCCGCTGCCCTGGCGGAAACAGAGGACCGTTGGTGCTGGGGAAAAACTGAAGAGCGGGTTTATATGCATTGCGCTGAAGAGACGAAGACAGGTGCGTAAAATCCAGATGTCCCGTCTTTAACGTCATTGTCTTCATTTCTTTAGCGCAATAACGTTCTTTCTGCGATGAGCCAACACAAACTACCTATCTTGCTGCTTTAGTACCTCTTGCCTCATCCTGGTGCCTGGTTGCCTAGAGTCTAGTGTATTTTAGAAAACGCGATGCGTCTAACATGTAGAAGATCAGAGTTCATTTTTCTTCCTTATGCACCATACCTTGCATGCTTATTTGTTCCTAATTTCGCCCAACATTTCTATTAGTTAAATTCGTCGTTAGAAATGCTCATAACCTAAAAAAATTCCTTTTAATGACAACTACAGAGGGAACGCAAAAATCAGTTATCCTTAGATGATTCTGTAGTGTGAGAATGTTAAATTATTGAATGCTGGAGGAATTACATAAAAAGCAATGCTCCTTAAGTTATCCCGCCGCAAAGCACATTCGCAGAAGATATTTTATACATGCTCTGGGCTGCGCCGTGCGACTTAGATACATCATAAAAATCAATCGAGCTGTAAATTCGACCCGTCAAGGTACAACTAAGTAGACTGAAGGCCGCAAAGATAGAGAGAATTATACGTGCAGGCATCCAAAAAAATAAGCTGTTCAACCAAGAAAAAAAGAACGAGACAGCAAATTCCGCACAAATCAAAGCAGGCAACGGGGCCACAAATAATTACACAGTTAATGATCTTATAAGTGTACGCAAAATCAGTTTACACAAAAGGTGTTTCCAAAATGAAGACATAAAAAGAAATGTGCCAAGTTCAGAGGATTGGGTGGCATTTACGTGCTGAAGCATATGTAATTTGGACTACTTTGATTATTGGGGCTGGAAATAACAATGAAAGCAATATTGTTATATTTGCTGCCGCTGGGATTTTTTCTTATAATGTTCAGAAACCAAAGTAAACTAGAATGCTTGGGATCGAGGGAGAAGAAATAATCAATCAATCGATCGATAAATAAATTAATACATCTTCAATTTCGGTGCCCAGGAAGAACCCAAAGGTCTTCGGGCTGACACACACACACACACACACACACACACACACACACACACACACACACACACACACACACACACACACACACACACACACACACACACACACACACACACACACACACACACACACACACACACACACACACACACACACACACACACACACACACACACACACACACACACACACACACACACACACACACACACACACACACACACACACACACACACACACACACACACACACACACACACACACACACACACACACACACACACACACACACACACACACACACACACACGCACACGCACACGCACACGCACACGCACACGCACACGCACACGCACACGCACACGCACACCGCACACCGCACGCGCACGCGCACGCGCACGCGCACGCGCACACGCACACTCACGCACGCGCACTCACGCGCGCACGCGCACGCACGCGCGCACGCGCACGCACGCGCGCACGCACACGCACGCGCGCACGCACACGCACGCGCGCACGCACACGCACGCGCGCACGCACACACGCGCACGCGCACACGCACACACGCGCACGCACGTGCACATGCACAGGCGCACGCACGCGAACACGCACATGCGCACGCACGCGAACACGCACATGCGCACGCGAACGCGCACACACGCACACGCACACGCACACGCGCACACACGCGCACTCACACACACACACATCCCTGCAGGGGGGCGTCTGCAGCTTGCAGGCGTCGGTGTGTGGCGACACCACGAGTTCCCAAGCATCCGCAGGGACATCTCCGAAGGGGGATGACGGTGAACGGTGCATCACCACGGACCCGAGCACCCGCGCTTCGCCGTGCGTGGCATCGCCGTGTCTGGGGAAATGGGGATCCTGGTGGTTGAGCCGATGCCGAGCGTTTGGACCTTTAAGGCCCCTCGGCGGAGGCAACACACCACTTTGGCCCTAGCTTCCTGTAGACAGCACCTCCGGCCTGACCCGACCGGGGGAAATCGGCAGCCGCCTTTTCTTGTCCTCCCCTCTATCTTTCACTTTCCTATCTTCTTTCTCACAACTCTTCTGTCTTCTCTCTTAATTACTTTTTCCTTCTTCCTGGCGGCGAGGGTTAACCATGTGTGAGTAACTACCCGGAGTTACTTAAGATTGGGTTATAGCGGTGGTGTACAGCTGGCGTGGGCAGGACTTGCTTCCAAGTTCCTGTCCCGTCTTCTTGTTGGGCCCCATGGTGGGCGGCTGGCCCCGAGGCTGAACAACAACCACATTTATATGGCTCCTTCCCCATCCAAAAATGATCGCCGTCCTAAAAAAAGGCGGACCGAAGATGTAACATCCCAGTTTCTGAACACAAAGAAAGAACCTCTTGCCAAATTCCATATAGTGCACAGCGAATCAAAAGAAAAAGAAACAGCTCGAATGATCTCTCCTTTTCTTGCTGAAAAGAGACAGAAACTTTGGGCCCTGGCTACAAGGCGACGAAGTTAGCCAGTGGTGACCTATTGCTTGAGATACGCGATAAAGTCCAACTGCCAGAACTCTCAAACATTACCGCCTTTGGAGAGACCCCAGTCAGTGTAACACCCCACGGGTCGTTTAATACTGTGCGTGGAGTAATATCAGACAACGACCCCAGCTACCTGACATAGGAAGAAATATTAGAAGGGCTAAAGGAACAGCACGTAATAAATGTCCACAGAATAAAAATCCGAAAAGAAAACAAGGAAATCCCTACTAAGAACCTAGTTCTCACCTTTGCCTCCTGCACACCGCCTGACTCAATAGACGTAGGTTACACAAAGATATCAGTCCGGACATACATTCCTAACCCCCGCCGCTGCTTCAGGTGCCAACGATTTGGCCATGGCTCACAGAGCTGCCGTGGTCAAGAAAAATGTGCAAAATGCTCCTCAAACGATCACATCTCTGATAAATGCACGGCTCCTCCACACTGTGCAAACTGTGGCGAGGATCACCCAGCCTACTCACGATCATGCTCAAAATGGAAAGTAGAAAAAAATAATAACTCTCAAAACAAATGAAAACATCACCTTCAAGGAAGCAAGGCGACGCGTCACAGCCAGCAAATTTCTCCTAGCTCCCAATACAAACTTCGCCGATGCGGTGCGATGGGGTGGCGCACCACACCGGTTTTCAACGTCGGCCCAGGCCTCACCGAGTGAGACCGCGGCAGAGCAATCCACCCCCCTGGCAGAGGCAGCGAAAGCTGCCCCGCCAACTCCGAGAGAAGGCCTGCCGACCTCCGAGTCGGGAGCCAACAAGGCTTCTTCCAACCGGGAGAGGCCTACCTCACGTACAACCGTAGCTTCACGGGAGTCCAGCGCCTCCAGGGAGGCGATGGATACAACTCCCAGCACTTCTGTGTTGAAGGGGCGGCGTAACTCTCTCGATAGAAAAGGAAAGTCGAGAATAACGCCACCTGAAAGCTAATCTTCCCCAACACCCAACACACATGACATTTTTGGTTCAATGGAATTGTAGAGGAATGATGAACTACACAGACATTACAGACATACTAAAATCAATGTCACCTATAGCTCTATGTCTTCAGGAGACAAACCTAGGGCCAAAACACAAAAACATCTTGAAAAAATTCCACATTTTTCGACGAGATAGAGAACATGCGAACAGGCTCTCACGTGACGTCGCAATTATAACGCAAAGCGGCGTCCCTGAACGAGAAATACCATTGAAAACAAACTTTGAATCTGTAGCAGTCAGTGTAGTTACAAACAAAACAATAACAATATGCTCTGTATATATACCACCACACCCCACAGTTACTATCCACGATTTGGAAAGCCTTTTACATCAACTACATGAACCATATGTGGTAGTTGGGAATTTTAACGCGCACTCCTCCTTTTGGGGTAGCGAGCGCACAGACACCAGAGACCAAATAATTGAAGACCTGATACTTACAACATATATCTAATGAACACAGGAAAAACCACATATTGCTGTCCCAGCTCGTAAAAAATGAGCTGCCTTGATTTAACTTTCGTATCACCACCAGTTTTTAATGATTTTATTTGGAACATTTTAAATGACCCCAGAGGAACTGCCCATTTACCCTCAGTTTTAAAATTATCATCCTCAATACAAATTATTCCAGCACGACTCCAGCGCTGGAAACTCCAGCTAGCTGACTGGTCGGTGTTTACCGAAAATTCCACATTACATAAAGAATTCTACGCTAGGCTTAGCATAGATGAAATAAATGAAAAATTTACCGCCTGTATAATTTCTGCTGCAAAAATAGCGATCGCGCAAACATCTGGACAAATCAGAAAAAATCAAAGTTTGTTGGGCACAGGAGTGCATACTGTCAAAAAAAGAACAAAACAAAGAATGGGGAATATTTCGAAGGTACCTGTTGTAAAGTGAAGTCAGCCGCAATCAGACTGCCTTGCAAGCGCTGACGGCACGTGCGTTTATCGTTTGATATCCTTTCCTTGTTCTCCCTTTCCCCTTTCCCCCTTTCTGTTTCGTCTATATACGCTCCGAGCCGGAAGCAATAAAGATTCATGTTGCAACCTTCGAACGGCGTACTGTCGTATACAGTAAGACACGCCACGTGTGTCGTAACGATGTAACAGTGGCGACGAGGCCAGAAAGAACCCTTGAGGTGAAAAATGATGTAAGCCAGGCAGTTAAGCAGGAAACAGCGGCCGCGGAAATACCGACTATGGCTCATCATCAACTACCAGAATACGATGACCAGTCCGACAACTGGAAGGCCTACATCATGAAGGTAGAAGCTTATTTTGAGGCAACTGGCGTCAGCGACTCGGGAAAGAAGAGAGCGTTGCTGGTTGCAGCATTGAGTACGCGCACCGTGCAAGTGCTCCCAGGACAGGTTGCACCGAGGAAGCCAAACTCGCTGACGTACGAGGAAGCAGTCAAAGTTTTGGATGCCTACTTCGACCCCAAGCGTCATGAAATAACGGAGAGCTATCGCTTCTTCAATCGCTGCCAGTTGGAAGGTGAGCCCATTCAACAGTTCATCGTTGAAGTTCGCCGGATTACGGATGGCTGTAATTTCGGTGACATGCTAGACCGGATGCTTCGCGACAGAATCGTCTGTGGCGTGAGGTCAAGCGCTATTCAGAAGCAGCTATTAGCGAAAACAGATTTGACGTTGAAGGAGGCTGAAAGAATTGCCATATCAGCAGAAGCAGCGGAAAACGATACAAAGATGTCTTCTGACATTGAACCCGTACTCAAGGTCAATGCACGACAAGCTGATGAACTGGTGTCAGTATGTGGGCGTTGCGGAAGCAAGAAACACAAGAGAAACGCCTGCGGCTGGGCGAAAGCGAGGTGTTACCGCTGTGGTGTATACGGCCATCTGGCGAAGGTGTGCCAAAGCGACGTGCGGAAAGGACGCCCAAAGGCACGTTCACAATGCAGGCAAGGAGAAGCGTTTGCAGTAACAGCGGATGCTACTGAGGAAAATGGAGACGATGCGCACATTTAGACACTAACCGCACCTTTCAATGGTCGGCTACCAACACCTATTCTTCGTACTTTCACATGGTGTGGCATTGACGTACCTATGATTGTGGACACCAGCTCACCCGTCTGTGTTGTGTCCAAAGAGATTTTTGAGAAAAACCGTGAACATTGGCCGCAATTAGAACCCGCATTCATTAAACTGTCCTGTTATCTAGGACAACATCCAGTATTAGGGAAACTGAGTATGTCAGTGTCCTACAACGACAAGGAGGTCAAGAGTTCCTTGATGGTCGTGAACTGTTCAGGTCCGAGCCTTTGTGGACAGGAGTTGATTTCCAAGTTTAATGACGCAGGAACCTCGGTGTTGAACGTATCAGTGCAACAAAACTCTGGTCCAGGAAGCAGCCATACCCCCGCCATGCATGCCGTCCTGTCAGAGTTCAAAGACGTCTTCAGCCCCGAGTTGGGCCTAATTGACGGACACCCTGTTCATCTGAAGCTCAAGGAAGGCGCCATGCCGAAATTTTGTAAGGCCCGTTCCCTTCCATTTGCTTTACGCGACAAAGTTTCGAAAGAGATTGATAGGCTCGTAACGCTTGGAGTACTGTCACCTGTAACGCACGCCGAATGGGCTACTCACATTGTGCCTGTAATGAAGAAGAACGGCGAGGTTAGAATCTGCGTTGATTTTAAGGTGACCTTGAATCCCGTCTGTGAACTGGAGCAGTACCCGTTGTCAGCTATTGATGACATCTTCGCATGCCTGAACGGTGGGGACTGCTTCAGCACGCTGGATTTAAGAGACGCGTATAACCAAGTCCCCCTCGATGAGGACTCAAGGAAGATGTGCGTAATCAATACACACCGTGGGTTGTTTTGCTACAACCGACTGCCGTTCGGCATAGCTTCCGCGCCTGCCATCTTCCAGCGGAAAATAGAAACAGTTCTGCAGGGCCTGACAGGTGTTCAGGCTTACCTTGACGACGTTTTGGTATCAGAAAAACTTGGTAGCACCGACAGATTACGACAAGTACTGCAGCGTTTTCGTGAGCATGGAGTGAAGCTCAGACTTGAGAAATGCAGCTTTCGCCAAGAGGCAGTGAGGTATCTGGGTCATAAAATTGATCGTGAAGGTCTGCATCCGATAGAGAAGCATGTTGAAGCAATCGCGCAAGCCCCCAACCCACAAAATGTTCAGCAGTTGAGGTCGTTTCTGGGCATGATTACATTTTATTCGAAGTTCGTGCCCAACATGTCTTCCGTACTTGCACCGCTGTACAGGTTATTGGAGAACAGCACACGTTGGTTCTGGGGACATGCGCAAGAAGCAGCTTTTTGTGCAGCAAAAAAATGCCTTCGGGAAGCGGCTGTGCTGGCTCACTATGATCCCGAGAGACCCCTCAAGCTAGAGTGTGACGCTTCACAGGACGGAATAGGTGCCGTGCTTTTCCATACATTCGGAAAGGTAAACAAACCTGTCGGGTTCCGTTCTAGGACGCTAACAAGGGCTGAGAAAAATTATTCCCAGCTTGAGAGGGAAGCCCTTGCTCTTGTGTTTGGAGTGTCAAAATTCCGTGATTATCTCGTAGGCCGAGAATTTGTATTGGTTACCGACCACCAGCCGCTCGTGGGCGTGCTGAAGGCGGATAGACGAACTGCAGCATTGGCAGCCGCCAGAATACAGCGCTGGGCGCTGTACTTAGGCGGATTCCGCTATCAGCTTCAATACTCTCCTGGTAAACAACTCCTCAACGCTGACGCCCATAGTAGACTGCCACAACGGACGTCCTAGCCGAAGCCACCAGAAGCGGATCCACCAGGCTATCTGCTGGCCTTGAGTGTGTTCGATGAGGGAACTGTGTCAGTTGAGGAGCTAAGGCAGTTGACGGCGGGCGACCCTGCTCTGAGTCAAGTTACGCGATTCACCAAGAACGGTTGGCCGCCCTGCTCGAAAGGCTTGAACACGAATGTCGCACCTTTTTTGACAAGAAATTGGAGCTTTCTTTGGCCCATGGGTTGTTATACTGGGGCCGGTGAGTAGTCGTTCCGATGGAGGCGCGACGTCGCATCTTATACCTTTTGCATGAGACGCACCAGGGATCGTCCGCTATGAAGGCGGTTGCTAGATCGTCATTCTGGTGGCCAGGGTTAGATCGCGAAATAGAGGCAGTGACTGCGTCATGTCAGAGTTGTGCCCAAAACCTGCCCATGCCAGCTACAGCAACGCCAAAAGCCTGGCCCGCTACTGTTGAAAAATGGGCAAGGGTACATATCGATTTTGCGGGACCTATTGCAGGGAACATGATACTCGTGGTCGTGGACGCATACAGTAAGTGGATTGAAGCTGTGCCACTCCGACAAGCAAACGCTTCATGCACAATCCACTGCCTGCGCGGTATCTTCTGCAGATTTGGCGTGCCACGAACCATCGTATCTGATAATGGAACGCAGTTTACCGCTGACGAGTTCGCTACTTTTGTCAACAGGAACTACATAACGCATCTGCGCACAGCTGTGTATCACCCTCAATCGAACGGCCTAGCAGAAAGGGCTGTCAGGACAATTAAGGACAGCCTCAAGAAGATTGGTGAGGGGCGGCTGGAAGATAATATAAACAAGCTCCTTTTAAATTACAGAAGGACACCTAACCGCTCTGGAAAATCGCCGTCAGAGCAGCTCTTCGGATATAAAATTCGATCCCGTTTAGATACATGTTTCTCTCTTGTACACGCAGGGCCAGCGAACGAAGCAGACGAGTGGCCACTGCCATTGCCTGAAGCTACCGTGTACGCCCGCAACTTCGGAAGGGGTGAGAAATGGACTCCAGGAATTGTAGAGTCTACAACAGGCTCTCGGATGGTGAGCATTCGAACACCAGCCGGATCAGAAAGACGACATGTTGACCAAGTGCGGGACCGGGAAGATGCGACGCCACCGTTTGGTAAAGACCAAGAAGCGGCAAAACGAGACTCGAGAACAGGTACTCCTAGCGACTACCCACTGTTGCCGAGAACGCCAGCCGAACAAGGGGGCATAACAGAACCTGAGCATGAACTTCAGCCGGAACTTGCAGGGAACAACGCTGAACCCGTCAGATCACCCCAAGCCTTGCGGCGCTCTACACGTCAAAGAAAACCAGTACAGCGACTTCACTATTAAGGAAGAAGAGATGTTGTAAAGTGACGTCAGCCGCAATCAGACTGCCTTGCAAGCGCTGACGGCACGTGCGTTTATCGTTTGATATCATTCCCTTGTTCTCCCTTTCCCCTTTCTCCCTCTCTGTTTCGTATATATACGCTCCGAGCCGGAAGCAATAAAGATTCATGTTGCAACCTTCGAACGGCGTATTGTCGTATACAGTAAGACACGCCACGTGTGTCGTAACGATGTAACAGTACCCCACAGCAGAGAACCTGTTATTATTTAAAAAGGCCCGGGCCAGTGCACGTCGTATTCGCAGAAATGCCGAAAAAACGTCCTGGAGGAAATATGTACCTAAAATAAATAGTTCACTACCGGCCAAGAAGTTGTGGGATGAGGTCCGCAAATTCTGTGGTGACTATTCTCCTTACATTTTTCCACTTCTGTCCACCACTGGTACACAAAAAACATTACAAGAACAGGCAAACATATTAGGTGAGCACTTCGCTGCTGTTTACAGTTCCTCCAACTACAGAGAAACTTTTCGAAAATACAAATCCATAGCAGAAAAACAAAAACTTCCCTTAGGAGCAGGAATGAATGAACATTATAACATGAAATTACAATAGAGGAACTAAATAGGCAAACAGACAGGCAAACAGACAGCAGCAGGCCCAGATAATATACACAACACCATGCTTGCACATCTCTCTGAGGCCGCCGTTGAGGCACTTCTAAAATTCTTACACAAAATCTGGATTTCAGGAAAAATACCTGACGCATGGAAGAAAGCCATTATAGTACCTTTCTTGAAGCCTGGCAAACCATCATCAAGTCCTGGTAGTTGCAGGCCAATTGCACTCCCCAGCTGCCTAGCAAAATCATTTGAAAGTGTGGTGAACGTCCGACTAACATTTGTTCCTGAATCTCACCGAAAAACAGCGCGTTTACACGGGACACGATTAAGGAGACACGCACACACACAGCGCTGTCTCCTTTCTCGTGTCCCGTGTAAGCGCGCTGTTTTTCGGTGAGATCATGTACCAACTGTCCCGGCAACTGTCCTTAATGTTCTTGAATCTCGTCACCTTCTTGACATTCATCAGTGTGGTTTCAAAAAAGCATGCTCCACTATAGATAATACTGTCTGTCTGGAAAACACAGTGCGGGAGGCATTCATACACAAACCGCATTGTCTTGCGGTCTTCTTTGACATGGAGAAAGCGTACGACACGACTTGGAGGTTCGGTATACTCCGTGACCTAGCAGATCTAGGCATCCGGGGCAGGATGCTGAACTGTCTGACGGATTTTCTAGCAGACCGTTCATTCCAAGTACGTCTAGGTACTACCGTATAAGCGAATTTTATCCAGGAGAACGGTGCACCTCAGGGGTGTGTTCTGAGTACTACACTTTTCATAGTAAAAATGAACTCAATAGCAAAAATAATCCCCAAGTCGATTATGTATTCAGTTTACGCAAATTGCATCTACATCCTCCAGCGTACCAACATTTGAGAGACAGTTGCAAATGACTATAAATAAATTGGCTAATTGGGCAGATAGAAATGGATTCAAATTTTCCCCACAAAAATCAGTGACTGCGCTTTTCTCGCTCAAACGAGGATTACAGAGCGACCCTACCGTATACCTGAATGACGTTGTGTTACCCGTAAAACAGGAAAACAAGTTCTTGTGCATAACTGTTGATAAAAGGCTCACATTCGTGCCTCACATAAACAACTTAAAGAAGAAAGCATCTCGAACCCTGAACATACTCAAGATACTTTCACAAAAACGCTGGGGCTCTGATAGAGCTTGTCTTTTGCAGATTTATCGCTCTCTAGTGCGCTACCGCTTAGATTATGAATCTGTGGCTTATGGTTCAGCCAGACCGTCGTACTTGAATCGACTGGACCCAATTCACAACTTAGGTCTTCGTCTTTCAACCGGAGCATACAGGAAATCTCACATAAATAGTGTTTATGTAGAAACAAATGAACCATTCCTAGGAGAAAGAAAAACAATGCTCACCGGCGCATATGCACTGAAAATAAGATCTCTACCCAAACATATTTGTTATGCATTTGTTACAAAGTGCACCTCCAGAACCCTGTTCAGCAAAAAACCGCAATCAATACGACCTCTGCTTCTCCGCTTCGAGGATAGTTGCCAAAACTTGGAAATACTGAACAGCCTTCCTGATGTCGCCTCAAGACAAGACCCACTACCCCCCTGGTACAGCCTTCCAAATGTGTGTGACCTCACGTTTACACACTTCCGAAAAAAACAAACAGCACACGAGCACATATTACAGGAATACCGAGCACTGCAAGAAAAATATGCGAACTTGACAGAATTTTACACTGATGGCTCAAAAACAGCAGAATATGTCGGAAGCGTGGTTGTACAAGGAAACTGGCAAAAATAGTAAGGCTCCCTAACCGCGCCTCCATTTTTGTTGCCGAATGCTATGCAGTCTTTATAGCTGTAGGCAGAGTAATAAATAATAGCATTCAAAACAGCATAATATACACCGATTCACTTAGCGTGCTCATGGCATTACACTGCAGAAATGCCGGCAAACCCTTACTGGGAAACATATTACACAACGTAGAAAACGTCAGAGCACAGAGACATACAATAAAATTCTGCTGGGTGCCGAGCCATGTTGGAATATACGGTAACGAAAGAGCCGACCAATGTGCTGCACAAGCTTGCAGTCAAGAAATCAAGAAAATCAGCATACGTCATAGAGAATGCATGCAACTATTACACATAAAACTCAAGGCTAAATGGCAGGAAACCTGGGACAAGAAATTAAATAATAAACTGCATTTGGTGAAGCCCGTACTGGGAGAATGGATAACCTGTAGTCACCAGGAACGTTTTATAGAGGTAATATTATGCCGTCTCCGTATTGGACATACCCACCTTACACACAATTTCCTACTAACAAAAGAAGACAAACCTATTTGTGAATAATGCGGAGATGAAATTACAGTACACCACATCTTATTCTCATGTACAGAAATTGAATCACACAGGAAAAGGTATTTTCCTCCATGCTGCAAGGAACACATTCCTCTTAACCCAACACTGATTTTAGGTCAAGCCGCACTTATTGATATCTGAAGTGTTTTTAGCTTTTTCAGGGAAGCAGGCCTCCTTGACAAACTCTGAACTCCAACCTGGCGCCTAGCTACATATGGTGATATACCTCAGCCACCGTCTCATTCTGAGAACCGGGCTGGGGTTTTTTATTTTTGATGGGTTGGCAGCCTCGAGATCCTTGCCGCGGCAAGGATGGTTGCTGAGGTTACCCGACTCTCTTTAAAGCTTTCACTAATAGCCATTTTTAAAGTTTTTTTCTCATTAACAACAAGTACGAACTAAAGTTTTTAGGTCTGTACACCACTGAGTTTTTCACGTTTGTAGAATTCCGCAGAAAAAAATTTTCGTACGCCTTGAGCTTGGCGCATGATAGCCTTAGATGCTTATGCGCCATTAACACATACACACACGCGCACACACACGCGCGCGTACGCACACGCGCACACACGCACAGACGCACACACGCACAGACACACACACGCACAGACGCACAGACACACAGACTCAGACGCACGCATACGCGCACACACGCACACACGCACACACGCACACACGCATACGCGCACGCGCACGCGCACGCACGCAGGTACACAAATGCAAATTCATTCCCCACAAAGCACAAAGGAATACAATCAAGCGAGTTAATGCAGCAGACAAGGCGATAGAAAAAAAGATAAAAAAGACATATCAACCAGGCTACTGCATTAGACAAAGGCGGGACAGGAAACAATAAGCACAAAAAGCGAAAACAGCGAGAACAACGGAAAATGAGAACAGCTAGAATAGGCAACAGACATAAATATAACAAACAGAAAAAAGAAACAAAGGGAATAAAAACAAGAACGACCTATCACAGGAAAGTACTGCATACAGGAAAATACAATAAAGAATAAACCAATCCTAATAGGAACGAATATGAAATCTACAAAATACAAGCTAGAGATACAATCAAATACAATAATAAATGTAATTAGTGAACGCGTTACAGACAATCAGACTTGAGTACATGGCTTTAAAGTAATAATATTATTGAAAACAAGTAGAAAAGATGAAACGATTAAGGAGAAATAATAACAATAATTAAAATAATAATAATAATGACGGAAATATCTCGTATTAGGAATTGTGTTGCAACACAAGAGGAATTTATGTCGAAAGCAGTGAAAAGCTATAGAAAAATGCTGGCTTACACGCCACCGGCTACAAGAAAAAATTTACTTATCTGCTATTGTATGCGCTTAGTAAACTTTTTCTCACTAAGACGCAAATAGCTTTGCCTCTTTATGGTTTTTTAATAATAAAAATAGTGTTTTATTTACGGAGCTCGCAGCTGTTTGGTAAGCAGCAGATAATCTTCCTTTTTCCGTTGCAATCTCGTTCGTTGTGCACAATACCATTTTGTCAGCCTTTGTTACTGCTTTCTGCAACGGAGGTTGCCTGAAATCAATACTGATGTTGAACCAGTATTCATGTCGAAAAGCATTTACACTGCCTTAAAGATTATTTTCTGATTTAAAAAAACAAACATTCTGAAGAGCGAAGAGGACAAAAAGCATGCTGAAATATAAAGTTACGTACAACATTGTTGGGCCCAGACATGCCTTCCTAAAACACCTACTGTAGCCTGTTGCGTTTGATAAGTAGCCATGCCGTAGTCCTCTGAATTCTGGAAAGGTAATAACTTTTCCAATTTTTTAGTCGTGATCAATCAGAAGAAATTGGCTAGAAAACCAAAATTGTTCGGGTATTTTCATGATTCCTTGCGCAATACATGGGCTAATTATATTTAACTATCTAACCCTCCATGTTTTTTGTGCATTTGTTCAATGCAATTAGCAGCACAAGCAACATAGTTCATTGCACATATTGCTTGGGGTCATTCCTCTTCATTTTTGTATAGTAATATGCAGGCACGCAAGGTCTTGGAAGCGTTTCCTGTCACTTCATCAGACAGTTTAACAAAACTCTTGCAGAAGCATATGAACGGGAGCGTTTTCTAAAAAAGGCAAAGCAGCCTGGTGATCTCTATCGAACGCTGAACCCCGGTCGACAGAGATGAATGCGAGCTCTTCGTCTTCCATGACACTCGACGGGTCAAAGCCCCCTGATCCACAAAATGAAAGCAGCCAGTTTTCCACTTGGAACTCAAGGAAAACGGAGCAAGATTTAGGTATATTCCGGATGGTGTTTTCTGTTTTGCTTCGCATGTCACGTCAAATGAAAAGTGCAGCCTAAAGGATGATGATCTTTCCAGAAGCCTTAGTTTTCTTGCTGCTCATATGTGCCATCTTCACAAACTAACTTCTGCGCAGAGATTTTTGGTTGCAGAGGTTTAGTAATTCAAAAGCAGCTAAGTACATATTTCACCCAAAACAAGCGGACGTCACGTATTTAGTGGAAAGTTGCTGTTCAACTGCAATATAAGCTGAGATTGGCTAAAGCATCATAGAGTGAGAACTCAAGCAACGCTGTCATTTTGGAGGGCACTTGTATTTGCAACTGTCAAAATAACACTCACGCCAATGCAGGTCATTGGTGTCTATGATAAAACTATAATTATGGTGATATGAAACGACCTCCTCTGGGGCTTTCCTCCCATGCGTGAAGCCTATCGATCATGACGCAAAGGAAATCACTTATGAATAGGAATAGGACAGAGGATGAATATATAATAGCGCATATAAGCATTTTGGGTTCTAAGTTGTTAAATATGTTTATTACTGGCGACATCTGCTGTCGATTTTCAAACACACTGAAGTGAATTCATCTATATAAAGTTTAAAAGGAAATAATTGAAATTGCCACATGGGTGTCCTCAGGATAGGTGTATCATTCGCCATCTACTGAAGTAAGGTGCACATTGAACGAATAGTGATAAAAATGCGCATCACGGCATTTTACTGAGTTATTCAAGTTCTTTAGTGACAAAGGTATAGACGGCGTGCTGACACATCCAATCCCTGCTCGCGCATTATTAGGAATATCAAGAATCTATCGACTGAGTTGGTCGCGGTGAAAATAGATTACAACAGTTCACATCTGTATCTTATTTTTTGCTCTTTGCTACCGACCTTTAAGTGGAAACAGTGCTGATTTGTAGCGTTTTATTATTCCTTTCTTGCTTTGGTTTCTGAAAACAACTACTTGCCTAGTTGCCGGTAGGTAGAAAAAACTTTATTGAAAAGGCCGGCAACCGACGGTTTGACGCGTCGTGACGTTGGCCAAGCGTCGACCCGGGGTTATGCCCTCCTCTGCACTACCCCCGTTCGGCCCGTTTGTGGTGGGTCGTGAGGCCTGTGCTTTTCGAGCGCATCCCGGCCCTGCTGGACGGCCCATAGTTGAATGTCCTTGTCTGCAGACTGCACTGCACTTTGAAGTTCGGGCGGGTATATCCTGGAGGTAGCCTCGGTCGGGAACCTGGCACAGTCCCACATGATGTGCCATTGGTCCGCCGGACCAGCTGCACAAACATTGCACACATCGCTCGGATAGAGTTCTGGGTGAAGTACGTGTAGCACTGCCGGGGCGAGGAGTGACCCGGTCTGTATCTGTCTTAGGATGACGCCCTCCTCCCGACTGAGTGCCGGGTGGGGAGGCGGCATTGTCCGTCGAGCTAGGCGGTAACACATGGTAACTTCGCCATAACTGGTTACGCGGTCCTTGGTTTCGAACCACCACACGGAACGGTCACTCTCGGGGGCGCGGAGGGTAAGCGCTCGCGCCGCCGAATGGGCCGTCTCGTTGTGGTTCGGCGAGGATGCACACTCGCCCGCGTGCGCCGGGAACCACTTGATACGGATGGTGCTGCGGCGGTCTTGGGGCTGGAGCTTGCCGATGATGGCGGCCGCCGGCGCGCTCACTCGCCCCTTGGCAAAGTTGCGCACGGCGTTCCTCGAGTCACTGAGCACGGTGTGACACTCGGCCTCGGAGATCGCCAGAGCGATGGCAACCTCCTCGGCGTCTGTAGCGTCCGTGCACCGCACGCTCGCTGCCGTTGTCGTGGTGCCGGTAGCCGCCGCAACGACCACTGCCGCGAAGCCTTCTCGTTTGTATTCCGCTGCGTCCACGTACCGGGCGTGCGGGTCTTGGGCGTGTTTCTCGATGAGGGCCTGGGCCCGTGCCTGCCGCCGTTCTTGGTTGTATTCGGGGTGCACGTTCTTCGGGATGGGGTCCACATGGATGTGAGCCCGCGCCTCCTCGCTGATCTCGCATGGTTGCCGGCTGGGAGTTCGGGGGTTGTAACCCAGGGATGTCAGTATACTGCGCCCCGTCTTGGTGGTAGAGAGGCGCTCCATTTGCGCGGTGAGCTGCGCCTCGGCTATTTCTTCTAGGGTGTTATGGACGCCGAGCTGCAGGAGCCGAGCCGTACTCGTGGTCTCCGTTAAGCCCAGCGCCGTCTTGTAAGCCCGTCTGATCAGCGTGTTGATCTTGTTCCTGTCAGTGACCTGCCAGTTGAGGTAGGCCGCAACGTAGGCGATGTGACTGATCACGAACGACTGGACGAGGCGCACGAGACTGTCTTCACGCATGCCCGCCCGTCGTGTCGAGACTCGGTGTATGAGCCGGATGACGTTCATTGCCTTGGTGGTAAGTTGGTTGATTGTCTCGTCGTTGCGGCCGCTCTTGTTTACCAGCAGGCCCAGGACTCTGATCTTGGGAACTTCGGGGATGCGTTGCCCCGATGCGGTCATGATCTTGATGTGATCGCACTCGCGAGGGGGAGCGCGTTTCCGTCCCGGTCGTAATGGTGTGAGGACGAACAGCTCGGATTTGGCGGGCGAGCACACTAGGCCGGTGCCGTCAAGGTGCTGCTCGATGGCGGTAACCGCGGCTTGTAGCTGTTGCTCGATGCTGGCGTCGGTGCCGCCGGCCGCCCACAGGGTAATGTCGTCGACGTAGATCGTATGCCGGACGCCGGTCCCCGCTACTGCCCTCGCTACCCCGATCATAACGAGGTTGAAGAGCAACGGCGAGATGACCGAACCCTGCGGGGTACCCGTGCTACCGAGCTTGCGTTCGGGGAGTCTGAGGTCTCCGGCGTGCAGTTCCACCGTGCGGTTGGTCAAGAAGTCTTGGATGTAATTGTAGCTCGTTACCCCCATGTTGAGTCGTGATACTTGTGCTAATATGGCTGAGTGTTTGACTTTGTCGAATGCGCTTTGTAGATCGAGCCCCAGAATTACTTTGCTGTCTTGTGTCTTGTTGTCGATGATTTCTTGTTTTAGTTGTAGCATGGCGTCTTGTGTGCTGAGTCTGTGTCGGAAGCCGATCATCGTGTCCGGATAGAGGCCCTCCTTCTCCAGGTATTCCTGCCACCGGTTGGCCACCACGTGCTCCAGCACCTTGCCCACGCAGGATGTAAGCGAGATGGGACGCAGGTTGCCGATGTCCGGTGGTTTGCCCGGTTTCGGGATCAGGATTGTTCTTGCCGTTTTCCACTGTCCGGGCAGCTTGCCCGAACGCCAGCATTCGTTGAAGTAACGGGTTAGTGCCTCGATCGATGCATTGTCGAGGTTTCGTAGCATCTTGTTGGTAACGAGATCGGGGCCGGCTGCTGAGCGGGTGTTGAGCTCGTGCAGCGCTACTCGTACCTCTGACACGGTAATGTCTCGGTCGAGCCACGCGTTGGGCAGCCCCCCGTACGGCGGGTGGATTTCCGTTGGCGTGTCCGGCAGATACTTGGCTTCCAGGCTCTTGATAACGGCGTCTTTTCCTTGTTGTTGTGTGGTGGTGTGCAGGAGGCGGGCAAGGCGGTCGCGCTGGTGTGACTTGGTCTTGGTTTCGTTTAGGAGGTGCCGAAATAGATTCCAGGTGCAACCGCGATGCAGTTGCCTGTCAGCTCGGTTGCAGATTTCGTTCCATTGCTGACGGCACAGGACCTTGCAGTGGTGTTCAATGGCCCTGTTTAAGTCGGCTACCTTCTTTCTCAATTTGCGATTCCACCGTTGCCGCTTCCAGCGCGCCTGTATCGAACGTTTGGCCTCGAACAGATGGGCCAGGCGGCTATCCATGGCGATGACGTCCTCGTCCGTTTCGATGGTTTTGGTGGCCGAGTGCACAGCATCGCAAAGCTCTTCCGTCCAGGTTTCGATGTCTGTGATGTCTTGTGCTGTGGTGGGACGTCCCTTACGGAAGCCGTCCCAGTCCGTCCACTTGTGCATAATGGTGTTGCCCCGGAATTGGTTCGGTATCGTAATTTCGAGGATGTAGTGGTCGCTGCCCAGGTCGACGCCGGTGTTGTGCCACGTTACTTTGCCCGTGTGGTCGTTCTTGATGAACGTAAGGTCTGGTGTGGTGTCTCGTGCCATGGAGTTGCCGATGCTGGTGGGATGAGCGGGGTCCGTGATCAGGGCACAGTTGTGGTCCAGGATATCTTGTAATAGGTCCCGTCCCTTGGCCGTATCCTTCACGTAACCCCACGCTCGATGGGCGGCGTTGAAGTCCCCTCCGATCAGCAACGTGTTGTCTTTGGCTTGGGTGCTGGCTGTGTGTAGTAGGGTCTTGAATTTCTGTGTTTGGTGCTTGGGGTTACTGTAGATGTTGGCGATGAACAGGCTTCCTTTCCGTTGTTTGTTTGGGATGATTTCGGTGAAGGTATATTCCACCCTGCTGCGGCCGTGTTTGAGTTGGTGCTCGATGAACGTGAGCCCTTTGCGGATGAACGTGCAGACGCCCCGTCCCTCCGCCGGGCTAACATGAGCGCGATACCCAGGGAGGGTGGGGGTTACCGCCGCCGTTTCTTGCAGCAGGATGATGTCGGGTTTCTTGGTTACTGTGGTGATGTGTTGTTGCAGCACTGCTCTCTTGCTGTTGTAACTGTTGCAGTTCCACTGCCAGACCGTAAGGCCCGGTAGCGATCCTATTGTGGCTTGGGGCTGGGGCATGATTGTGTCGGAGTTGGGGCTTGCGTCTCTTCTTGAAGGTATGGGTGGGTGGAGAATTGCGCCACAAAGGTGGGGCTGCGTACTATGGGCTTAAGGGTCTGTTCAATGAAGGCGAAACGCTCTTGTATGGTGCAGAAGGACGTGGTGATCAGCTCCTCCAGCCGCGCCAGGCGTTGGTCGGTGACGGCAGCCGTGCTGGCGTAGGTGTTGGCGAACGCTTCGATTTTTGCTTCGAGCTGAGTTTCCAATTGGGTCAGGTCCTTGTACTGTCGTGATGAGATGCGTGCTCGTTTCTTGGGGGTTGGGTCAGTGGTCTGCTCCGGCTGGGGCTCGTCTTGGGCTGTATCCATTGATTGTGTGCCTTGGTGTGATGGCGTGTCGGTTTTCTGCTCGGTGATAACGGCGGGTGTACGTGTCTCGGATGACTGAGCTGGGACAGTGGCTGGCTGGGCTCGCTGTGCTTGGAGTTCTTCAGAGTGGCTTGTTGGGCGAGTTGGTTTACCATATTGAAAATATACCTGCGCTGTTCTTGGGCGAGCCGGCGCGTGGTTTCTACCAGCGTCGCGTTGGTTGCGCGGAGTTGTTCGAGTTCCTTGTAGTAGGGGCTGGTAATCCACGCCTGCCAGCTGCTCGGCATGGTTCGGCCACTAGTGGCGCTGCTGGAGCTAGCGCTGCTGCTTTTAACTCCGCCCTTTGCGGCGTCGGCCCAGCTGACTCTGTCACGGGAGCGCGATCGCTGAACGCCGAAGCTGTTCCCGTCAGATGAGTCACGGCCGCGGGATGCGCTGCGCGAGGCATGACGGGAAGCGTGGCGTGAGGCATGGCGCGACGCGCTGCGCGACGCGCTGCGGGATCCACTACGGGACGCACGGCGCGAGCGGGAGCGTCCGAGGCGTGGAAACGAGCTTGATTCGAGTGCTTGCTTTTGCTCTTCTTCGGCGTTACGGCGTTCCCATCGCCGTCGCCGTACGACGTATGGAACCTTGTATTTGGCTCTGCAGAGGCGGTCCCCGGTGGGGTGTTCTTCGCCGCAGAGCTTGCACTTGGGGACACACTTGTGGCCCTCTCTTGCATTAGAAACACCGCAGGCAAGGCAAACGCGAACGTCCGGTGTGGGGCACACGTCGCGCCTGTGGCTGACCTTGCCGCATACCTTGCAAACTTCTATTTGCTTCCTGTAGAGACTGCACGGGTAGAGCGTGGATCCGTAACGCACATACTTGGGAACCTTGATACCGTTGAACACTACGATTACTGTCGTCTTGTTTCCGATACGCTTCGCCCCCGCGGCGAGGGGGTTGTACTTGGTAACAATCTGCTGCATTATTTCGGCTTCGCTGTCCTCGAGTGCTATGCCCCTGATCACGCCCTCGACTGTGTCGTGGGCGGTCGTTCCGTACGCGCGCACCTCGTATATTTTGCCTCGGACGTTGATAGCTTGAATTCGAGCATACTTCTCCGCTCGTTCCTCGCTCGGAGTGCTGAGCACCATATAGTTCTGCTGGGTATTGGGACACGCCATATCCTCAGCTCGGTCTGCCGTCTCAATTCCCGCTGCCGCCATGATGGCATTAGGCACGCATGCAGCTCCTGCCTTGAAAATATCGAGCCCATCGCGGGGCCGCACGACGATCTTAATTTCTTCTACAGGCATGGCGGGCATGCGAGCCGCCCGAATAACTGCGCTCCTAACGTTCTTGTTGAATTTAGGCTTCTGTCGAGAGCTCGGAGTATCGGCACGAGAAGTCGACTCACCCTGCGTTCCTTGCAGGCGTGTTCGGCTCGTGTGCCCGCCGATGTGCAGCCATCCGGGCGAGCGTCGGAATTCCTCGGGCGTAATTTCTTCTCCTTCTACTTGCACGCACATTTGAGAAACCTGGGAACCGTGCGTCAAAGCGGCGGCGGAACCCTCCATGTTGTGGCAGAAGAACAGCTGGCTAGGCCTAGCGAGCCCTGGGTTCGCTTCGGCCTAGCGTCTCCTCTTGGCGGTGAACCAGGAAAAGTCCGATGAATCGATGAAAAACGCACCTTGGATGGAAAGTCGGGTATCGGATGATAGCGGATACCTTCACGAACACAGTGGTAATAAAATCTTCGTAATCCAAACTAATCAGCAGTGCCAAAGCGGGCATTAACGACGGAGCCGATATGAGCACGTCTGCTCACCACGGCGAACGCAGCGCCCCCCCCCCCCCCCCTAGTTGCCGGTGGAGATTTCAATATCTATACAAGTGATACAAATCAAACAGTTCAACAATTTTGTAATATTGTTACGTGATGGCAAGCATGTGAAAGCAGGACTACATGCCAGATGGCGATAGAATGATTTAATGGTGGTGGGCCTAGCGCGAGCGCTCCGTGCCGCCCCACTGCCCACTTTGTCGTTCTCTAGTCCGTGACACTACCCGGGGCTTCTGAGCGAACGTCCCGATCTCGCGAACTAGAAGAACGGCCGTGAAGACGAAACGCAGGCCGTGACGGTGGGCGTGACAGGATAGATGAACACAGAAGAGAAGAAGATGCAGCGCTTGCTGTTACGATGAACGAGATGAGCAGATCATGTTCAGATGCGCGCTGGTCCTGGAAGCTGCAGGGCCGTGCGTAGGTCACCTTGAGCCGACGGCCGAGGCCCATGAACACACCGAATGGCATGGGCAGGGGCTGTATTCGAATATGTTGGTGGCTTCTAGGGTCGGTGGGGTCATAGATTCGAGTAGCGGCGGCGTCGTCAAGTTGTCGTGTCTTCTGGTCGGGGCAGGGGACGGGGCTGGGGTGAACGGCGCGGTCGGTTCTGCTCTGGGGGCTGGGGCACAGCCGGGCGGTGCGGACAGGAACACACGACTGATGACTTCGGCACACGCAGAACGCCGAAGCACCAGGACTAGGATGGGGATGAACTCCGCACCTCACACCAAATGTTACGTGACGGCAAGCAGGTGAAAGCACGACTACATAACAGATGGCGATGGAATGATTTGATGGCGGTGGGCCTAGCGCGAGCGCTCTTTGCCGCGCCACTGCCCACTTTGTCGTTTTTTAGTACGTGACGATATCATAGCATTAAATGCGTGTAGCATCAAAATAGACCAACTCACTAGAATCACTACAGAAAGATTTCATCAGGTGTGATATCCACCGGTATTAGTGACCATCTCCTGGCATTTATGTGCACTGAAACACCCCAATTTAAAAAAAAACAAACAAACCATATTATAGTTTTCAAAAATATTACCAATTCAGCCCTAAATGCATTTATGAAAGCGATAACAGAAGTGTACTGGAGGAATTGTGTCGGAAAATTAAGAGATGCCAGTGAAGCTTACAACACATTTATAAATATCTTTAAACAGCTGTTGTGATACATTTTTCAGAGCAAAAACGTAAATCATGTCGTAAGATACGATAGTTGTGGATAACACCAGAACTTTACTCGGAAATAAAAACAAGGGACGAACTATACAGAAAGTTCCTTGCTACTCGTTCACTAGAAGACCCTGTTATCTTCAAGAAATGTCGCAACAAACTAGCTAAATAACTGCGTTTTTTGAGAACTGAGTATCGCCATCTTCTGCTAGATGTGAAGTCTGGTCGATCTGGTTTATTAAGGACTCGCGTAAACTCCGTATTCCGCCGAACGAATTCATTTGAGATGCCGAAGAACTTGCTTGTGGATGGACAGGAGCTTTTGAGGCAATAACGTTGTACATGCATTTAATGACTTCTTTACCAATACGGCAATGAAGAGTTCCTCATCAGATGCTTTAGACCATATTCCTACTAAAATTGGTAAATTAATATTTCTGGAACCAGTAAATGAGCAGGAGGTATTAGCCAGCATCAGGAATTTGAGAAATAGTGCCAGTCGGGACATTAATGGTTTCCAGACACAGCCGGTAAGATAAGTGTCTGACATTGTCGCGCTTGTACGTTCAGAAATATTCACAAACTATTTGGAGATCACTGTTTTTTTTCAATAGAGATGCAAATAGCTAGAGTAACTGCCGTACAGAAAAGAGGAGGTAGAAATGAATTGGGAATATGTAGACTTATTTCCATACTGCCCGTCTTTTCGAATATCTTTGAAAAATTTTTGCACTCTGGAATCTCCAAGTTCCTTATCAAACAGAATTTGCTGACAGAATACAATTTCGGCTTTATAAAAAAAGACAAATCGACAGAATTAGCTTTGCTTCATCAAAAGGAATGTATTCTACAGCAGTGTAAACATAAATTAATTGCGCTTGGCGTGTTTGTGGACTTTTCTAAGGCCTTTGACTTGGTGAACCATTATATGTTGATAGAAAAACTGGAACTTCATGGTATTCGTGGGAAAGCATCTATGTTAATAACGTCTTACTTATCGCGAAGACAACAAATAGTGCAGACAAACTATAAAAAATCCGCATGAAAGCTTTTCATTGGGGTGTACCTCAGGGAAGTATATTAGGGCCCTTGCTTTTTACATTACATATTAATGAGATTGTAAATATTAACCCTGAAGCAAAATTTGCAATATACGAAGACGACACAACAATACTATTGGCGGGAGCCGATATCCCTCGTCCCGTTTCAATGCGTAATAGCACTATCAAATGGTGGAAAGATGGTCGTTATCAAATTGCATGCTTATAAATGAAAATAAAGCTTAGGCAGTGATATTCAGGCAGAAAAACGAACTACTGATAGTATGGGAAGTAATATATTGAATTCATGTAAAATAGTAATAGTCGACAGTTATAAATGCCTTGGTGCGATATTTTTGTATAATATGACTTGGGAACAACGTATCTCCTATATAACGAAGAAAATAGCACAAATAACCAGTTTTGTGGGTAGGATTTGATATCTCCTGTCGATATATATACAATTATGTTATATAACGCACTTTCTGCTCGACCCTAATTATTGCCATTTAGTTTAGGGAACAGCCTCTTTCTCAAACTTACAGCGCATACACTTCCTTCAGAAAAAGTGTGTCTGGCACATCTACAATAAAGCATACGGATCTACTACCAGGAATCTTTTCGGTACATCTAACATAATAAAGATATTTGATGTATATAAATACCGTCTCACAGTGATTTAAATCTGAGGTACAGAAAAACCTATCTTATCTCCAAACTATCGCACTACTGCATCGTATAACAACGGATTATCCAAAACGATCTCCAGAAGAATGAGTTATGCCTACGATTCACCTCAGTTCCGGTTAAAAGCAGCTGTGCTATATGCTACCTTCAGAGTTAAATAGCTCCTTAATGAAGGACATAAATACATATGCTCTCTCTTTTCGCCAAGTTTGGTGCTTGCATTGTTCGGTGTGCAGTATGTGGCTCTGTAATTTCTCATCTGCTGAACTACTGTAATTTTTTTTGTTTTCTTTCTTCTTTGTTATCGCAGTAGTTTGTATGCCAATCCTGCAATATGTGCTATCTCATGAAATCTCCATTCCTACTATGTGCCCGCTGCTGTTTAAACTACGGGGTTAGCGAGCCAGCAAAGCTGCCAAAAGGCCGCTTTTTTTCCCGCAGCCCTCTCATATAACTGGGCATTCATGAAAAATAAAGATTTGATTTGATTTGATTTGGTTCATTCGATTCCACTTGCCGTCAATTCCTCACGTGTCCGTAAAATAGCAAAAAGGCCTCTTCTATGGACAGAGACAGCAGTTTAGCGCTAAGAATAGCAGTTGAAAATCTGTTAGTGGATCGCGAAATCCACCGAATCACTACAGCATGAAACTGCCCGATGAATTGGTTTTGTACCGAAAGCCACATAGGCCCTCGAACTCGCAGTTTCGCGGTGCTCGCACTCCCACCGTGGTCGCACCACACCACGTGACCAACAACGTGACTGGTCACGTGACCAACCTTGTCCACCAACCGTCAACCATTGCATCGTATTTAATGCAACAACAACTAGGCAGACAACCAGACTAACCTGGACTTGCAATCAAGATTAACCAAGCTATGGATTAGCTTTCGCTACATTTATCCTGGCATAGCCGAGCTAAGCCAATGCAAATTTTTTTCGTTTAGCCCAGCCGTTTAGCACCCAACTGCAGCAGGCAATTGATGGTAGGTGCCTTACCAAACGGTATGCGACTGGTTTTGGCGCAGTACAGGTGCTGGTGATAACCTGTATATTCTAGTGAATATGAATTCTTGTCACATCTTGGTCTGTACTATTTTTGTAAATGAAACAATCACTATACAACTCGCTTGAATTTAGAAACTAAATAATTAAACTCGGCCAGTACCACCGCAAGTGCTTACTCCCGTAGATATGTCTCTGTCCTCCTTTAATATGTATAATACTGCAGCACCTTATGCTTCCAACTACCGACTAACAAGATGAAACTTACAATCTCGCCTTCCTTGGGCATTCTCGGTCTGTGGTAATGCAGCCCGATAACCTCTAACTTTTGAGTTCCGCTGAGACGAGGTAGTGTAAGCGAGCAGAGTGGGTGAGGGAACACACGCGTGTTAATGACATCCTCGCCACAATGAAGAGGAAGAAATAGGCTTGGGCAAGGCATGTAATGCGAAGACAAGATAACTGCTGGTCCTTCGGGGTAACGGAGTGGATTCCAAGAGAAAGCAAGCATATCAGGGGCGGCAGAAGGTTAGGTTGGCGGACGAGATTAGAACGTTTGCAGGCATAGGGTGGGCGCAGCTAGCAAAGGACAGGGTAAATTGGAAATACATGGGAGAGGCCTTTGCCCTGCAGTGGGTGTAATCAGGCTGACGATGATGATGATGATGATGATGACCTACTGTTATAGGCAACATGTATTGGTCGCGCGGGAGCTTGCGCTGGACTGAGTAATACCATTCTGAACGAAACTGTGATTTACGCCTTTCTGCCAGATGAAAAGGCCAGTACAAAAGAAGCCGGTTCTTGACCATTTTTACCCTTTTGGAGACAGTGCTTTGTTACACTGTTGACGTATAGTCTCTGTCTTGCGTAAGGAGGAGTCGAGTGCGATTGAAAGCAGCGTAATCTTTTACCTTTGGTCTCTGTCTTCCGTATGTCAAATTGAGTGCAATTCAGAGCAACTTTAAGTCTTTGCGCTTTCTACAAAAGGTTTCTGGGATTCAGGTAGCGTGACTAGGCCGGAGAAGAGACGAGGACGATCGGAGGAAGAAAAACTTGGAAAACGTTATACAAAGACTATTTACATAATGTACAAGTACGGGCAACTGAGAGTGCTTCTCAGTAAAGAGAGCTTCGTAACAGTCGGGAGTCTCTCTCGGCAAAGGGTATCTCTCAAGAAGGGGGCTCTCCCTGGTACCAAACGAGCAGCTCGTTAAATACTCTTCGTATTCCCCAGATCCCTAGCTGGGGAATACAGTTCGAAGAATGATGTCCAATCACACGATGGCACTGATGGTACCACCCACGGCAGGGCAGTCCTGATGTTCTCTCGCAGCTCGGTCGAGGGAAAGGGGACAGGAGCCGGTCACGTTGTCGTCCACGCGGCCTCCAGGTGGACGCGCACGTGTGGCCGGACGCGCCCATGTGGACCCGGAAGGCGCTTGCGTGACACAGGAATGCAGGCTGTCTCCCAGCAGGGGTTGAAAGATGTTGTTCTGATGACCGAAACGCGGAACCTCTGTCGAAGGTGCGGCACTAGGGCAATTGTTCAACCCCAGCGTGACTGAAGAGGGCAACACTGATCTTGTACTTCGTCGTCTGAGGACCGGAATGAACACGTGGGGACGCTATTATCGTGGAGACGTGGCATTCCAGCCACGTCTCCCCCAGAGGGCTCACCCACCCTCGCGGTCGTCCCCAGGGAATCCTCCCCATGTCCAAATTCGCCGAACTCAACAGGAGAAAGGAAGCGCGAGCACAACAAGGTGCATATCTCAAAAAAAAGAACATCTCAATAGCTTTTTGGTGTGGCGGAGAGATGCCGGCTTATTTCGACGATCGTCTTGAGCAAATTAGCGTTGCCGAAACTGCAGCAGCTTGAAACGCCAGATGATATGTGTCTGAACAGTGCTTTGAGGAGGATATTATGCTCTGCGGAGAATATTATTATGCCTTGTCGCCTCAAAGCTAATTACTCCAGGATAGTATTAGAAAGTTGTCACAGTAAAGCGTTCACTCGACATGTTTTAATATATTGTCTCCTCTTGATCACTAAGCATTGTATAGCGCCAATGTCTATTTTTGTTTGGTTTTCAAGGGATCGCTCTAACAGTATACGGACCTTTGTCCGTAAAGTTTCGAGACTGATTTATTTTCTTCCCTAGAAATGATTCCACAAAAGAAATGTTGGTGCGTATGTGGAGCGCCATATTTTCGGGCTAACCTTAGCTATTTATGTTATTTGCTGTGGCTGCCGCTAGATGGCACTACATGTAGAAAAATACGTTGTCACTAGTCGTCCTCACTTTCTACTGTGAGGGAATGTGGAGAGATGGACCTCGAACAGCGTGTAAACATACAATTCTCTGTGAAGCTTGGCAAGACAGCCACACAGACGTATGAGCTCCTTCGTGATGCTTGCGGAAACGAGACATTATTGCGGGCGCGAGTTTTCGAGTGGCACAAGAGATTCGTTTCAGGGAGAAAGTCGGTGGAAGGCGACGCAAGGCAGAGGTGCCCTTCAACCTCACGGAATCGAAAACAACGTGACTCGGATCAGGGAAATCGTACAGCAAGACCGCACCATTACAGTCCGCATTCTATCAGATGCTCTCGACATTAGTAAGACAACATGCCACCAAATTTTGCCGTGAAAATTTGGGGAAACGAATGCTGAATGCAAGACTTGTGCCGCGCTTCCTCACGCAGGACCAGAAAGACACGCGCGCATCAGTGAGCGCTGATTTGCTTTCCGACGCAGAGAAGGATGCTGCATTCTTCGACAGCATCATGGCTGAAGACGAAACGTGGCGTGTTCAATATGATCCTCAAACAGGCAGAGCACCGAATGGCGGTTCACAAGCTCTCCCGCTTCGGGAAAGTTTTTTTTCTGATGCTGATAGTTTTTTTGATGCCAGAGGTGTCATATACTGCGAATTCGTCCCACAAGGGCAGACGGGAATTAGGAGTTTTATATCCGCGTACTCCAACACATGCGTGATGCACTGCGACGCCGTCGCCCTGACTTATGGGCATCTGGAAAATGGAGCCTTCTCCACGATAATGCAAGGCCGCACACTGCTCTCACCGTGACAAAATTTCTCGCCAAGCACATCATTACTCTAGTTCCCCATCCGTCACACTCGCTTGACCTCTCCCCATGCGATTTTGTCCTGTTTACTCGTGTGAAGAGAGCCTTAAAAGGTCACTGAATGGGGAGCGTGGAGGCCATTCAAGACGCCACGACAAAGGAGCTGACAGCCCTGCCAAAAGAAGCGTTTTCCAACTGTTTCCAATACCTCAGGAAGCGTTGTAAGCTTTGTATAGACTTGAAGGGAGACTATTTCGAAGGGGTGCTGTTCAAATGATTTCAATGTTAAACGCATTTTATTAATGGACTAAGTCTCGGAACTTTACGGCGATAGGTTTATACAGCTCATACATATCTTACTTTGCATCAAAATATTTAAACGAGGGTGGGCACTCATCCAATAATCCCCTCGCCATTCACGCATTCTTCTCGTTCCGCGTTTGTATTTCATGATCAGAATTAGACCGGCTTATCAGAGGAAATAGAGTGAAGGCATGTACTGTTGAGTAGACTTGATTAATACCCAGCATTCGGCTAAGACAGTTATAGAGAAGACCTGGTTCCAAGAAAACCACTTAGCATCTTTAGGGCCTTGATTTGGGCCTGCCTCACAAACGGCGCTCTGTGATCGAGCTGGTCTGAGGTAAACGTAGACCGCAAGGCAAAGCCAAAAACGAAATATGAACAAAACTCTGAACCCGGGAGTATTTCTAGCGGTCTCTCACTTGATGAATTGGACATGTCTAAGGAGATAAGGAATGCAGGGGTAAAGTTAAAACCGAGAAAAAAGTAGAGCACACAAATTAAGAGAGGCAGCTCACGACAAGAACTGGGCTAGACAAACAAGTTGAGGAAAATTCCGCTTGGACATTCGGTCGGCCTTTCAATAGACAAGGCTCCACTCAGGAGAAATGCCAAGGACGGAAAAGCGCGAACACTGGAGCGCTTCCCGGAGCGGTTCCCATGGCCAGCCGTCACTCTTTTGTTGTATTTATGTATGTCCTAAGGCCTTGTGCAACGTTAGCGTGTTTGCTTTCCCGCAGAAACCGGCAGCTGCACCACGCTTGACGACTGGTGTGCTGCGCGCTACTTTCTCATGGACGTCCCTCGACTCAGTCACACTTTAGGCTCCTCGTTTCCAGCTTTTATGTCCGCTGTACTTTGATTTTTTTGCTCGCTCTTTGCACACGTGTGTCGAAGATGTTAAGCGCTGCGAGGCACTGGACACTCGCTGCGAAAGATATATATTTATTTCTCGACGCTTTCCAGTTGTAGAAGAGTGTTATTTGATTTTCCCTTTAGTGTGTTTGTACAACTGAACAACTTGAGAAAGTCTACACAAGAGAGACGTAAGAGCTTACAAGAACCACACAGCCTGCAGATTTCCGTTGAACTGGATGGCAAGAAAAACGCAACATACGCTCTGGAGATTTTGAGAGCAAGAAGTAGGGGTTGGTGAAGATCTCTTTTGCTATGAACTCTTTTGCCTCTTGTGTGTAAACATACGATAGGGAAGCAAATATCTTGAATGTAGAGGAAGGACAAACGCAGTTTATTGTTTTTTTGTCGAGCTTGGCTTTGAACGCTGCGAAACCGAATGCCGCTTCCTTTATAAGTTTCGTGAGCAAATATAAAAGCCTCAACTGACCCTTCTCCCTGGTGCTGAAGCGAGAAATCAGCCAAAGTTTTATTCCCCTTATAACCACTTTCCATGCTCATGTGCTCTGGGAGTTAGAACGGGCTCCGTAATGCCAAAAGACAGTGCTCGAAACGGGACAAGGCGGGAAGAGGCGTGTCTTCCTAGAATTAACACTCGGTGTCAGTTAGGCTGTGTGCCCCTCTGTTTGAGGAGCTGTGTAAAAAAAATATTCAGTCGGTTATTTCAGCCTCCACTGAATTCAGCCCTACAGTTTTCTTTTTCATGGAGGATGAGGTGGTAGCACTTTAGAAAAGAGAGCTCATTTCTGTACCCCCTGTTAACATTTCAAACACCGCACTATAAAGTGGTGTTTCAACGGCGAAATTCTTTCTAAATAAACAGTAATAAGAAATCAGCCAGATTTACAATGAGTAAGCTTGTTTTTTTTTCATCTTACTTTTTTAGAAAACTGGCGTTTGCCATACACAGAATGCTGATGTTGCCTGTAACGGCTGTTGTGGTCTGTGCAGCTCGAAATTCTTCTTCTCTCTATCTGAAGACAGCCGTATAGCTGGCTACAATGTCTTCACATGTTACAAAATTTAAACTCCAGAGAACTTTGCTATGCTAGAATAATGTCTCCTTGCACCCTGAGAGCTGTACCGTATTCAGCGCTTCAGAAGCAGTGGTAGGCAAGAAATAATTTATTGAGCAATGACTTCACAACATAGCTATGGTAAACACGTCCTACAATGAACCACGCGTGAGTGCGTTCCGTGAACACCTCAAAACTGTCTGTACGTACTTTCGTGCAATGTTTGCCGTCATCGGCAGGAACGCATTTTCGTGAAACGCCCCAAAAGCTTCACACCTCCTTTCAGAGTGTGCACGTAGCCGGGAGGTGAGAGCCCGAGCGCATGCGGTGGGTTCAACATACGCAGCATGCACTTGGGACCCTTCCCACGAATGCGCTGCCCGAAAACATCCGCAAATCTTTACCCACATATTTGGCAGAGAGGATGCGACTGCGTATACGCCAGCCGGCGAATGTGCCAGACACTGAGTACCAAGATAGGAGTATCGCCTGTCTTTGAGTTTTGCCACTGCGGCACGTCAGTATTCCGAAAACGAAAGATTTGTATTGCACTCACTTCCAGTGCAAGGCACACAGACATTCATTATTTTTCTTTCGCGTACTGAAGAAAAATTTATCGTTAGTTTTGGTTCGGCTTACTTCATTGCAACAATTCTTTTTTCCTGTCAAAGGGATCTTTTTCTGTCAAAGGGCGAGTAGACTATTACTCTTGACAGACCTTTCTGTTTACTTGAGCAAAGTGGAAGTTTGGGCTAGTCGGTAAGTCATGATTTAGGAGGGAGCTTAGCGCGCGCGAAACGATGATCAATGATATGCACGGGGAAACAGCGCTCGTCCTGTGTCTCTCTCGTGTACTTGTTTCGCTCGCGCGAAGTCCCCTTTGTGTGCGCTTTTTGGGGGATTTTCTCGAAGTGAATAATCTGTGCAGAGTTAATGACATAAAGCCCGAGTTTTCCAGCCACCTTTTTTTGGAGGCTGTTTAAGCTACCTTCTATCTTTATGCTGTGGTGCCTGCGGCAAAGACACTTGGCCGAAATACCTCATGCCAGATTCGACAAGATTAGACGCAATTATTTAAACAGAATAATTAAGAAGTTTCTGGTTAGATGATTCGGCCACTTTTTTGCAGTGTTCTAATAAAAAATAGGACGCAGTAGAGGGCAGCAAAAAGGGATCTTGCTTTGTGCCAACAGCTATGTGCTAAAAGCGGAGTTCGCGCCATTTGTGTCATTGTAGTTCAACGCCCTCGTTTATACTGCGAGGGGTAGAGCGCTTCAGATATTTTAAACTCGGCAGTAGCAAGCCGATGGATGCGAGGCATCATAATTTCATTCTATGTATGTCTCTTCTCAGTTGGCCTTCGCGCGTTGAGTATGCGTTGAAATGACCAAGTCTGCCAACTCACCTGCGTAAACAATGGGTTCAGATTCATTCTACTCTTTTCACGATGTGTAGACGCCTTCTTAAACCTTGTACCTTTGAATAGACAAGGCATGTGGAGATCTTCAATGAAAACGAAGGCGTTATACGCCCGAGCGATATGTAGCAGAGCAGGTGGTCTTAAGTGAAGCGAACTGGGAAAAATGTCGCATGAGAAAATATCATCAGGTATATTCAATACACTTTATATAAGAGATTTGAACTCAGTCTTCAACGAAGCGAAGTGCTGATTTTACTGTTTATTGCTTTCTAACGTGAGGCTAAACCGCAGGGCCCTACAGCACGACTACTCAACCTAAAATACCTTGTATGGTAGCTGGAGGTAGGATAGAGCGGTAAGCTTGCCAGCGACGTTCTAAACAAATCCAGCATGTTAAGTGAAGACATGTGCTTTGAAGCAAAATCACAGGGAGCTCATAGGCCTATATTTTCGGCTGAGCAATATTCTGTGCCGCACTTCCCTTTGCCACGTAACACCTTCTTTCGATATTTAATTGTCGTTTACTTATTCGCACAGCTTTAACATTGACAGTAAGCACACTCTGCTTAGCTTCTGCAAGGAGCAGTTCTGATCGTGTTTTTTGTGGCCTATGAAAGGCATGGAACAGGTGACAAGCGGTTCTCACGTACTAGTTCGTATAGAAATTGAATGACGTGTCATGGTTTTCAACCTGGTCTGTTATTCATGCAGTAATAACCACGCATTACCTAGTCACGCCTCATTATTATTGATCACTAAACAAAACGGTCTAGTCGAAAACATTTTTCTTTTAGCTGCCGTCTCGTCACTTTCCCCGCCCGCCTTCACCTCACCTTTGATTATTGGCTTGTTGCTACCCTGTACATTATCCTGATGATGATGATAGCGGATTTTTATGGTACAAGAGCATCTGTGGCCAAAGAGAGCCTTGGCACAAGGTACATTCATTCGCCCAAAGTGGGGTCAAAGACCTATTTCTCAAGCGTTTCACCCTGAGTAAGCCGAGCACCAGGTCAGGGGAAGCTTGTACCTCTTGTATCAACGTTGGGTACCTGGCAGCACTGGGGATCGAACCCTGCAGCCTGTACATTATCCTAATGGCATGCAGCGACTGCATCAGTTTATCAGTGGGAATATCACTTTACTTTGGAGCGGAATTTACGATATGATGGGACGTAATTTTAAATGATACGTTTGTCCACTTTTCATTTAGGATCCGCTTGGTCCCCTGGTATAGGTCGCAGTTATCCGGTCAGGTACCTGCTGCATTCAATCTTCCGTTGAAATTGACCGGACGCTGACCATCTTTCAGCAAGCGCAACCATCTTTTATTTGGTATTCTGAAGAACTTACACATCATGTCAAATATCTCCTAGCTGTCTGGTAGAACTGTGGGCATCTGCTGCGGCCTAGGGGATAAAATAGAACAAGATGAGAATATGAACCCGTGAGAGTTTTTTGTCTAGCTTTCTTAAGGACTCTCGTCCATCCACTTTGCATAAGACATAGCCTAATATACTTGCTGATGGGCGCTGTCCACACACTTCAACTAGATTCGGCATTCACTTCTTTCTAGTTAAACTGTCAACTCTTACCAGGAGGAGCTACAGTTCGGTTAAGATATCCCATTTCATTGTCTTGAGACAAGCAGAAAGTATGTGACGATGCCTCAAGGTCAAGAATTTCCCACTGCTTGCCTAGCATAAAACTCATTCAGGTTCCGGATATAAGAGGCCCTTTTGTCTCTAACCGTCCACCACATTCTGCGAATCATGCATGGATTTCTCAGACAAAGAGGCTTACCTGACTGTCGTCTTGCAAGCTACAAATGTTCTTAATTTTTGTGGCGTAGCTTAATCTTAGTAGCGTATCTTTCTGCTACCGCAGCAGCTGCACTCGATGACACTGTCTGCACATGGCTAAATCTCCATGTTTTGATCTGCAGCCTTTCTTGGCACGATGGACCTTCTTTAACTCTCCTACTTTCTCTCCGGGCCGGCGCGTTTTATCTCTTGTCTCAGTGTATGTGCTGACAGCAGTGCCTATTGGTGTTCTCCCACTACTTATTCTATTGTTTCTGCTGCCGCTGTCACTCCATTTGTTATCTCGTATGTATCATCTCGTCAATTCGATCAGTGGCCTTCGGCGGTCTTAAAACCCATGACCACTTGAGACAAGCTTTGTAAAACGGCTCAACCGTAAAAATGCTCCATCCTTAAGCTCTTTGCATGACAGCCGCAACTAACAGCAATAGGTTGTGTTTAGTGCTTCTACGATGCAGATAGTTTTAAGCAAGATATGCTTTCTTTTCTCTAATAATAATAATAACTGGTTTTGGGGGAAAGGAAATGGCGCAGTATCTGTCTCATATATCGTTGGACACCAGAACCGCGCCGTAAGGGAAGGGATAAAGGAGGGAGTGAAAGGAGAAAGGAAGAAAGAGGTGTCGTAGTGGAGGGCTCCGGAATAATTTCGACCACCTGGGGATCTTTAACGTGCACTGACATCGCACAGCACACGGGTGCCTTAGCGTTTTGCCTCCATAAAAACGCAGCCGCCGCTTTCTTTTCTCTAAATTTTAATATTTGAAGCGTTCGCTTTTCACTACTTTCTCCGGCATGGCACTTCAGAACTGCTGTGAGGCGAAGAATATTTCTGTCTAAGGCTTAAGAGAGAGAAGAAGATGAACTGAAAGTCAGGGCAGGCTTAACTAGGCGACGCCCAGTATGCTGCCCTACACGTAAGAAGGGAGACAAAGGAAGAGATAGAAAGAGGAGAGAGGAAAGAGAAATAACTAAGACAAAGGGACACTTAAGAAGGTATTGCATGCGCAACATTTGTCATGAAACATAAAGGCGCAGCAACAATCGAAAATCAAGCTCACAGTAAAATTGTCTGCTTCCTTAGAGACGAGTGGAAAGTGTGAGGATATCCCATAGGTAGTAGCACCAACAAAATACCCTTTTTTGTTTGGGTGAAAGCGGAGGGAACAGCAACGGCTGGGCACCTGTTTTTTGATCCCAGAAAGTCGCGAGATATTTTCCTAGTATCGCGAAGGTTTTCCCACGCATCCAATCTCGTTTCCTGCAGTAATTGTCCATCGATCTTACATTTCTCGCATTGCCTCACACAGGAGATCTAGCCCCGTGTCATTCTATTTATTCTATGCTCACAGTTTGAACGTGCGGTCCCTCGTGAGACACATAGAGAACTGACTGTTGAAAAGCGAATTGCGCATGCATCCCGCTTCTGAAATGGTGAGCACATTGGGTCACATCATTCAAAAAACTCTAGTCCAATTCCCAGCTGCCGGTCCGGGCTCGCGGCCCCTTCCGCTGCTCCGTCTATTGGTGCTTGCTTATTTTTCAGTTTATCTTGGTGAGCTGCCTGGATGCAAGCACCTGGCTCGACATAAATCACGAGAAAAGATTTCTCTGGCCAAAAGCGTCAGGAACGCGTTTTTTTCCAGACTTTTTTTTTTGCCGCAAGGCACCCGTGTTCTGAGAATAATCGTTTGCAGAGGGAAGGCACAATACACTTGATGGAGAAAAGTTTGCGGAAGGGCATGTTGTGTTTGGATATAACAGCATATGTGAGCTGACGAGAGTGACGCGCAAGTGCTTCTAGCGCTTCACTGACTTGCATACAAGAAAAAGTTTTGCATTTCTTCTGAGAAGTAGAAAAAGGGATAAAATTTTGAACATTTCTCTCGACTTATGAAAACTTAAGTTTGGGATGCACCTCAGAAAATTTCTTGCTACAAGGGTGCCTGGTTGTAATATCTTGCGAACAGTGAAAAATCTGACGGGTGCCCACAAGATTTTATTTTTCGCATTATGTAAGAAAGGGGGCTCTCCCCTCCTTCATCAACATAGAACGTCATGTGGCAATATTCTTCAAATCTGTGGCCGTACCCAGGAAATATGTATCCATCACCCGTGATTACCTGCCACTCGCATACTCAAGTCTATAGCGAAGAAGCGAATCCCTGTTCGCTTGCGAAGTATTAGTTCTTCGAGAAGTTATTGTAGCGAGAGCTATACAGGGCTAACAGTCGATCATTTCGCGGTGGCTGGGAGAGGAAAGTTGTGCGCATGTGCCGATGCCATGGCACACAGAGAGACCCCACAGGCGCGCCGCGCGCTTCGTCGCCGCTTCACCGCACGCCGCTCTATCACTCAAACCGGGCGTCGCATCCCCAGGACTGCGTATAAAAGCCGGAGATGCAATGGGCGGCTTTATCACGTTTGACATGGATGCAGAGAAGGAGAGTCTAGCCGCTGCTAAACGGCGGTGCCTCTGTCTAGTGAAATGAATAAAAGAGGCGTATACCCGATGTCTCTCATTGCTAAACATACAGTAACCACAACAAGCTCAGCCTGGGAAACGTGCTTCTCGCTACGTATATCCTGGCATAGCCGAGATAAGCCACTGCCAATGTTTTTTTTTGACAGAGACTGAATAAGAGACTATTAAGCATTTGACAGCTCCAAAAAGTTGGAATTTAACTGAACTGAATGTACACAAAACGTCGATGAAAAATATATTTATTTATTTATTTCCACAATACTGCAGACCCTCATTTGAGTCCAGGCAGGGAGGGCAGAAAAATACATTCACTCAACACAAAACAGTTACATCGTAAAACACAGAACAATAAAATTGTGCAATATAGTACATATATTTAAAATAGCTCACAGAGTGCCTTGTCAAAATCAACAGCCGATATCACCTGTAGAGGCAGGGCGTTCCATTCGTCAATCGTTTGTGGAAAAAAAGAAAATTTAAAAGTGTTAGTATGCGCGAAGTATGTGCTAAGGTGTGATTATGATGACGACGAGTTCTATGCGTTTCTGAAAACTGCACATAGGGGACTGGAGAAATGCCTAGTTTTCCATGGATTAGCTGGTGAAGGAAGGATAGACGGGCTATCTTGCGTCTGACGTGGAGTGGTTTAATATAATTTGCTGCCATTAACGAAGATGGGGAATCAGTTCTCTTGTATCGATTAAATATGAAACGTACTGCGCGTCTCTGTATTTTTTCTAATTCTGCTATGTCTTTTTTGCATGGGGTCCCAAACGATGGCGGCATATTCAAGTTTTGGTCTTATAAGCGTATTACAGGCTAATAGCTTGCAGCTGCTAGGTGCGCCCCTAAGTTTATGGCGAAGAAAACCAAGTTTACGTAAAGCTGAGGATTTAATGTGGTCTATATGGTCATTCCATTTTAGTTGCGAGTTTATTACAATACCAAGATACTTATACCTTGGCACTTCTTTAACCGGAACGCCATTAATGCAATAGTTGAAGGAAAACGGATTTTTCTTCCTTGTTATCCGCAAGAGCACAGTCTTCTGCGTATTTATTTCCATACCCCATTTTTCACTCCAGGAAACGACACTAAGCAGAGCATTATCTAAATGTTCCTGCTCAGAAACAGAAGATACCGGAGTATATATCATGCAATCATCGGCAAACAGGGCAATCTTGACAGCTGGGTTAATACCGGAAACTAGATCATTTACATAAATTAAAAAAAAGTAGAGGACCAAGCACACTTCCCTGAGGGACCCCAGAGGTTACAGGGAGCGGGGGAGAACAACTACCGCCAATCTCCACAAACTGCGTCCTGTGTTGTAGATAAGCTGCAATCCAAGAAATGAGCGGAGGTGGTACACCAATGAGCTTCAGTTTTAAAAGAAGTTTGTTATGTGGCACCTTGTCAAAGGCTTTGGCAAAATCTAAAAATAAAACATCAATTTGGCCTGACTTGTCTAAAGCTGCACTGAAACTATGGATGGCTATTATCAGTTGGGTAGTAGTAGAGAATCCTTTCCTAAAGCCGTGCTGAGCAGTGTTTAACGCACCATTACTGTTTAATATTGCAAGTATATGATTGGCAATAATATGTTCAATAAGCTTACAACAGGATGTCGTTAGAGAGATTGGGCGGTAGTTGTTTACACTTAGTCGATCATCATTTTTATAAACAGGAATAACCTTCCCTGTCAGCCATTCAGGCGGCAAGGAGCAAGAAGATAAGGAAGCACGAAATATTTTGGACAAAAAACGAGACAATGATTCAGCATAGCGCCACAAAAATGCATTAGGGATGCCGTCAGGGCCGGAAGAACACTTCGTATCTAATCGGAGTAGCATTTCAATGACACCCCCATCAAATACAATGTCTAAAGGTTCAAAGGGATCACAAAGAAAACCGTCATTTCCATTTCCATCAGCTGAGAATACAGAGAGGAAATAATTATTAAAAGCCGTGGCAATGCCCATTTGGCACCTAACAACGCATCCATTCGCAACTATTTGCTCGATCGGCTTATGAGACTCTCTGATATAATTACAAAACTTAGCAGGGTTACTTTTTATGAATTCCGGGAGACATTCTGTGAAGTACCGTTTCCTGGCAAATCTAATATTCGAAGAAAGTTCAGCTGCAAGTTCTGCGAAAAGATCTATGTTTGCCCGTTTCGAGCGCTTCAGGCGATTTACTTTACGTTTGAGATGAATAATGTGGCGATTAATCCACGGATTCTTTTTCTTTACAGCTTTTTTTTTGTCTGGAATGAAATTCAACAGACAAAATTCACAGCGCTCCTTGAAAGTATCCCACAAAACTGAAACATCTTCACTCGAAAATCTGTCAAAAGCAATGTCTAAATAATCAAGTACTGATTCATCATTTGCACGTGAAAAGTCTTTTATATCTCTAAGCAAATTTTTGCGACCATTGCCGGAATGCTCGCCTAAGGAGGTTCCACTGCTTCTATGCTATTTTTTGAGGGGAAGCCGGAATTTTGCTCATGTCTCTAAATACTCCGCGTAACCACCCAGCATCCTGGAGTGCTCTTATAGAGATCAAGGCCGAGGAAAATAATTAGCCATAGATCACCCTATGACCTTCTCGTCGGTGAATTCATCTCTTTGCTCTGCACATAAGAAAAATGGAAGAATTAGTAACGCTGCCTAATGCTCCTGGTGGGGCACATGATAAAATTTTCGTCTTTTTTAACAGGTGAGACTTAAGGATTTAGAGCTTTAATTAGGAACAATGTTAGCTGAGACGTAAATATCGCGAAGACCGAGATTACGCCACTCATTCAGCTAGAAACGATGATCATTTTAAAATTCCGCTCCTCATCCCACCGACCAAAGGTCAAAATATTCAAATTTTTCATTTCACCTCTGGTGCACATGCGCAATCTTTCGCGCAAAAAATAAAACGAAAGAAAATGAAAATTTGATCTCCGGTTCCTGTTAACGGAGGTATGCGGAGCAGAGTAATCGATTCCTGCTTAAAATACTGAGAGACAGGCTCTTCCTTGACGCTGGAAATAAATATAAATAGACGACAAGCCAGGTGCCGACTACGCACTCGGTAATTCTATATTGATGAGGCCGCTCAAGTCATAGTGAAAGGCGGCCTCATAGCTAGAAGCACGTTAGATCTCGCGTTTTTCTGATCATTGTGTTGAGCGCCAGGACGCTGTCCCCTAACCAATAAACCAATAAATTCCAAGCAGTGCTTGACCGCGCACGATCGTTTCGGGGCAAGGAAGACAAGTCACGTTGGAATTAATAAGACATGTCTACGGGTCTAAACGTCCCTTTTTCTCAATAGGGGTATTAAATAGGCTACCACGTCATCCCGATTTATAACAGCGCTTGCAAAAGACTTCGTTTTTTTTTTTCAGCTCTGCAATGTAAAATTGGAAGAATCGCCCAGAATGTTAATGGCGCCTTACCAAATAAGATTGTCCGTCATCGTTCGTAATAAAATAGCTGTCATTTACAGACGTCATCTATGTGCTCTTTAAATAAAGTGAACAGTTTTAGCAGATGGACTGAGAAAAAAAGATGACGCGTCAAGTCTTGGTCGTCCCAACCAGCGCAGAAAAGGCACTTTTTACCTGCTTGAATGACTGTTAGGCCTAAAGGAAATAGGAAGAATGAGGATAATTTGGAAATATGGTCGTGTAAATGAGAAAATGTAATTAGTTTTTCTCATTCTTTTGCGAAAACTCTTTTCCGTTCTATTTCTTCGGTCCTCTTTGAGACTAGGGAGCGGAATTTATCCGCTATATTGTCTTGATATTTGATGGCGTAACTATAACACCGCAGGAAAGTTCCGTATTTCAAAAGTGAACAGTATCTTAATATACGCCGCCACAATTCTCCACTGGGCTTGAAGAAAAAAAATCCGCGTTTCGATGGAATTTCATAACCAGGCCTGAAGTGCGGCCTGATCTCGGTGACCAGAACCGACAACGCACTTCCTCACCAGAACAGGATTTGGCCACCCTGGCGTAATACTTGGCCACAGGCCTTCTATGGAGAAACCAATTAACCCTCGGCCCTGAGTCCCCAGCGCCTTCGGAGCAACTGACCACGGCGGCGGTCAGACATGGGACGCAGCGGAGGGTGCTAAGAATCTCTGGCTCCGGACAGGCCGCCATTGGAATGTGAACGTGGCAATGTTTAACGATAGAACCTTATCTAGTGAGGCTAGCCTAGCAGTGCTGGTCGAACAACCAACGGGAATTAAATGGGATGCCATAGGGCTTTGTGAAGTTAGGAGGGCAGGTGAGGCGTATACAGTACTAAAGGACGGACACATACTGGGCTATCGCGGATTAGCGGATAAACAAGAACTAGGTGTGGGACTCCTCATTAATCGGGATATAGCTGGCAACGTGGAGGAGTTCTTTAGTATAAACGAAAGGGTAGCAGCTATTGTAATTAGGCTCAATAGGAGGTACAAGCTGAAAGTGGTGCAGCCCTACGCGCCTACATCCAGCCATGATGATCAGGCCGTTGAAATTTTTTATGAAGATGTGGAATAAGCAATGAATAAAGTAAAATCACACTAAACTGTACTGATTGATGGGCGACTTCAATGCGAAGGTGGGCAAGAAGCAGGCTGGCGACCACGCGGTAGGCCGCCATGGGTAGGCACCAGAAATAGCAGGGGAGAGATATTAGTCCAATTCGCAGATAGAAATAATTTGCGGATCAAGAATACCTTCTTCCAAAAAAGAGAGAACAGGAAGTGGACCTGGAAGAGCCCAATGATGAAAACAAAAATGAAATCGACTTCATACTATGCGCTCAACCTGGCATGGTTCAGATGTGGCCGTCCTCAGAAAGGTGCGCTGTAGCGACCACAGAATATTATTTATCTAGAATTAGCTTAGACTTGAAGAGGGAACGGAAGGAGCTAGTGAAGAGGAAGTCCATTAACGAGTTAGTGGTAAGAGGGAAACTACAGGAATTAAGGGCATCGCTGCAAAAAAGACATTCGGCTTTAACTGAGGAAGACAATCTTGATGTTCATACAATTTATTTATTTATTTATTGATTATAACCTGACAGCCATCATTACGAAGTGCGCCGTAGAACTAGGTGGTTGGACAGTTCGACAGGATACCGAAAAGCTATCTCAGGTGAAGAAAGGTCTGATTAAGAAACGCCACAACATGAAGGCGCCTAACCCTACCGACAGAATAGAAATGGCAGAGCTATCGAAGTTAACATATAAACGCAAATTAGCCGACATAAGGAAGTTTAATACGGACAGAATCGAGCATGCTCTAAAGAAAGGAGGTAGCCTAAAAGCAGTGAATAGGAAACTAGGTATAAGTAAAATCTAGATATATGCGTTAAGAGACAAGGAGGGCAATGTCATTAGCAATATGGATAAGACAGTTAAAGCAGCCAAAGAGTTCTACACAAATATGTACAGTAGCCGATGTAATCAGAGCGTTAATAAGAGAGACAGTAGCGCAGACCAATGCGTCATCCCGCCAGTAACGAAAGAGGAAGTAAACAAAGCCTTAGAAGCAATGGAAAGGGGAAAAACAGCTGGGGAGGATCAGGTAACAGCAGATCTCTTGAAGGATGGAGGGGAGATCGTACTAGAAAAACTAGACACCCTGTATAACAATGCCTTATGACCTCGACCGTGCCAGAAGCTTGGAAGAATGCAAACATTATCTTAATTCATAAGAAGGGAGACGCCGAGGACTTACAAAATTATGGACCAATCAGCTTACCATCCGTTGCCTACTAGGCATTTACTAAGGTAATCGCTAATAGAGTCAGGACAACCTTAGACTTTAATCAACTAAATGATCAGGCAGGCTTTCGTAAAGGATATTCCACAATAGATAATATTCACACTATCAATCAGGTGATACTGATATGCGCAGGATATAACCAACCTCTATATATAGCCTTCATTGATTACGAGAAAGCATTCGACTCAGTAGAAGCCTCAGCAGTTATGCACGCATCGTGTAATCAGGATGTAGAAAAGCTTTATGTCAAAACACTGGAGAATATATATAGCAACTGCACAGCTACCATAGTCCTCCACAAAGTCAGCAATAAAATTCCAATAAGGAAGGGCGTCAGGCACGGAGACACGATCTCGCCAAGGCTATTCACCGCCTGTTTACAGGAGGTATTCCGAGGCATGAATTGGGAACAGTTGGGAATAAGAGTAAATGGAGAATACATGAATAATCTACGATTCGCTGATGACATTGCCTTGCTGAGTCGCTCAAGAGATGAATGGCAAAGCATGGTCGATGATTTAGACTGGCAGAACAAAGCGATGGGTCTAAAAATTAACATGCAGAAAACCAGAGTATTGTTCAACAGCCTAGCAAGTTAACAGCAGTTCACAATTGGAAGCGAGGAGCTGGACGTGGTATAGGAATATGCCTACTTAGGGTAGGTAGTGACAACTGATCCGTATCATGAGAGGGAAGTAACTAGAAGGATAAGAATGGGGTGGAGCGCGTATGGCAGGTTCTCTCACATCAAAAATGGCAGTTTGACAAATTCTCTCAAGACCAAAGTGTACAACAGCTTGTGTACAACAGGACGTGGTTAATTGAAGAGACATGGGAGAGGCTTTTGTCCTGCAGTGGGTGTAGTAAGACTGATGATGACCTTAATATTTCTTCTGTACTGTCGCTAGCCTGCTTTTTCAATACCGTGAAAGAAGAGCACCACCCTGAAGAGTGACGCTCGCTCGCAGACCAAACGCTTGGTCTGGATTGCTTTACCGATCGCAAAATACGCAGGTTGTTGAAAACCTGTTCCCCCCCTCCGTGTCGACGCGGCCCACCATCTTAATCCACGTGCATCAGGACAGCCCCGGCTGGGCGAGGAGGAAGTCTGCCTCATGAACTAAGCGACGCCCCCTTGAGTGGCGCCCTCATGACGGAGCGACTAGGATGTAACTTCAATCGTTTCTGCACTGAAATTTAGCTGTTTTTGTTTTAGTATGAACTGTAGTAGGAAATTTTAACTCATTTTTATATTGTGGAAATATGGGGGACCCCCTTCCGCCCCGCACTCCCACTCCACGGCCGCAGCGTTCTCACTCGCTAACCACGGAGGGGTTTGTGCTTGAGGGAACAAAGGAAGGGACGACAAAGCGGGTATACTCACATGCTATGTATTACATCTGCAATTATTACACAGAGTTGGCCAGCTAGCTTCAGAACATCAACGAGCATTCCTCGGATTTAGAAGGCAACGTAAGAAGGGCTTCCGACTTACCGGCTGGGGCAGGGGCGCGACCTCGGAGGTGTCGGCGGCGAACGTTTGTATGCGCCGACAATGGCGGCTGGGTTTTCCCGTGCGCGTCGCATTCTTGGGGCAAAGCCATCCCCGAGCATCTGCTGGGGAAGGTGCCGAGAGCGCTCGTTTGATGCGCTCGCTTCGCTGCCTGGAACCAGAAGTACGGCGACAAGGCACGACGGATCTCCATGCGCCTACCGCGGAAGGTGACGAGAGCGTGCGGCTCCAACCGCTCGTGACGCTGGCTTGATCTTTAAGAGACTTTCAACGGCTCCGCGGAGTTCCGCGTAACCTTCAAGGTGGCGCTTCCGTCGCTGCTTCCCGCCACCTTTACCTGAATTACCTGAAAGCTAATGAACTAAAGTTACAAGTATCGGAGAAGGAAGGTGGGTTTGTTGTTATGCCGAAAAAATTCTATTTAGACAAGGCGAGTCCGGCAATTACGAAGACTTTTGTTCAAACGCAGTCAGCTGGTGCGGGGTTCAAGAAACGTGTATATCTGCTCTGTGATAAGATGAATCCAAGTAATCTAAAAAAAGGATTAAAGAGGCCAGAAAATATATTCTGACGGTATTGTTTTCGGCAAAAACACACAAGCCGGATGTTCCCCTTCGCGCGATAGTCACGGAAGTAGGGTCATGGCAAGGTGCTCTTTTCAGGTGCCCATTTACGGTGGCTAATTCTAAGGACGTAATTGAGATTTTCTCGCAAGAAGGCCTGTCTTTGGGGTCTAAGCGGGCCTTCTCGATTGGCATTGAAAATATTTTCTACTCTAATCCCTAAAAAGATATTTTATTGACAGTGAAGGAGAGCATAGAAACTAAAGGCACTGTAGGGTTTCAAAATGACGTAGGATTTTCTCTGGGAAATTTTCTATCGCTTTTAGTATTTTATTTTTCTAGCACTGTTGTTAATTTTGAGAGCGGGAAATTTGTTCAGCGCGAGGGTGTCTGCATAGGCTCGTGCATCGCCTTGTTGCTTATTGAACTGTTTTAAGCGAGTTTGGACCAATGTATTGAAGCGCGCCCCAATGACTAGATTTTAAGATTTTTTTAGATATGTAGACGATTTTCTTGTAGTGGTAAAAGCTAAAGACCGCAGAAATGAGGAACTAGCTCATCATACTTTCGAACTTTTAAAGTCCTGTGCCTAGGTTCTGAGTTTCACCCATGAACTTGAAAATAACTGTTCCTACCGTTTCTTGATGTTGTTTCTTTTTTGTGAATCACACGTTTGCCAGAGGTACAAGCAAAGGTGGAAAAAGAAATGAGTTAAATTTTGATTCGACCCACCCTAAATTGATTAAAAGAGGCATTGCTCAGACATGCCTTCTTGCTGCTCTAGAAAAGTCCTGTTCGCACAAAATGCTTGAAGGTGTACAAAAGCATGCTGGTCAGATGAATAAGGCAGGTTTTCCTTTGGTACTGGTGGCATCGTTCACTCAGGGCCTGATCTACAAGATAAAAGCTGCGGACCATACGCCGAGGAGTGAACGAAAAGCTCATGAACGGGCTAGATGCGTGGCACTGCCCTGTGTTCACCAGCTTACGCACCGCCTTAAAAAGGTGGCGATGAAAGGCAATATCAGGTTTTTGTTTACTGCACCGAACAAACTCGGCAAACACTGCAGAGTTGTTAATGATGTTTCCAGCGGAGAACCGTCATGTTCCATCAAACATGGAAAGCCGTTGTTGGCCTGCAGGACCACTGTAGTCTGCGGAAAGTGCAACATCGTGGCCGTTTTAACAACGTTCGCCTCGTCGAGCATAAGGCTCTGACAGCTGCTATATGAGGCTCTGGACACTTGGCGGCACAGTGCAAACGATGTGAACATAATGAAAAAATTGTGCCGCATTATTTGAGCAGACACGTGTTATATATGAAAATGCAGACCAGAAGGATCAGGAGGTAGTGGAAGCCTTTCTTATAAACGTGGAAAGGCAATCGTGCGTTAGCAAACCGAATGTAATTGAAGTTCTTGTATCGTGAAATGCCGTCACGCTTGCGGTTTGATTGTTGATTTTCGGCACCTGAGGTTAGCCCATAAATACGTGGTATTTCCGAGAAAACGTCAGCGATCAGTGCGGCAACCCGCACTGGAGGAATGAGAAAGCACTGACGCCTGCTCTCTGTTAATTTCAATCGACCATTCTGAGTTTTGAAAGTTGGCGCCACTATTCGTTTTGAAATTCGGTGCCATGGTTCCTTCCCACCCACATGCTTGTTTTCACAAATATTGGCTATGTTCACAACCATTCTCGGCATTTGTGACATTTTTGGCTCTAATTAAATAACTAATCATCTGACTTACATCAAATATTTGGCGCATCATTTTCACATCGTCCTCTATCGAGTACAACCATTCGGTTGACGCTACCTTTTTCGAGAACGCCATAACTGCTGCGGATATATTTTGCGGACAAGAAACCGCCCACATAGCCTTGAAATGCTTTCGCATTAGTAAAGTCAGTTGATGTCTAGCGCCTGTGTTGTCTTCTTCCTGTCGTCCGTGTTCTTAAGCGCTAGCTGCTACTATGCCCTCTCAGTTGGCTAAAGAGAGCTCTGCTTGAACTACTATCCTAGCAAACAGTACTTCAGTGTGAAAAAAAATGCGCGAGGACATCTCACAATTTACCCTCGGCACGTGGGTTCACATCCTATTTTGGCAGCACCAAAAGATTCCTGGAGTTAAAGTGTCTCACTCACCTTGACCAGGTTATGGTTTTATATTGTGGTAGGCAATGTGGGGACATACCTAGAAATTTATAGCGTGGCACTCATTAGAGAACACGAGTATTCTTTTCAGTTGACAATTTTTTGATAAAATTCAATAAATTAGAAAGTATAAGTTTTCAATTACATTTATACACTTAATACAAGCAAACAAAAGAATGAGCAGTGTACCCCGTGGAAAACATTTGGATTAGAAAAACTTATTTTTGTTTTAATTTTGATTTAGGCGCCTCTGCGTAATGAAACAAGAAAGCTCCATGCATTATGATAGCAATAGGATGAGGTCCCCTGGCGTATCGGGATATTAGCGCTCCCTTGCACTGTGAACTCGAAAACGAATTCCATTCTCTATGAGTGAGCTTCATAAAGGACAAAAACGCTTTTCACTGATGGAGGAATTCATGCCACCCTACGCTTCCGCATTCACTATAATTTTCGCTATCTTTTACAATATTTAACTTCCGTGACCATTGTTTAACTCAGTGTTGGAGAAAGCACAGTCTGGAGCAAAGTTCATCGCCAGTGCAATACGCCACTCTTTCGGGAACTTGACAGAGAGAGGAAGTCGTTATCGAACAGTTCTTTTCATGCCTCTTATTTCGAGGTTCCCATGTGGCTTCAGTTCTGAATACGGAAAACTATCTTTGGTGGACAAGAACATGACAGGTGCTTATTATCACGCAATTTGAGACAAAAATTACTTTTGAGGAATTTTTTTCTAAACTTGCGTATTAACACTCACTTAAAATATTACAAGAACTGTCATTAAAATTACAATTTCCTTAGTAGAAAGAGACACTACGTTGTTGGATCTTTCGCGCCAATTCTTCGAAAGTAATTACATTTACCCTAGATCATTGCTTTCATGCTTTTACTCTTAAGAATGCTTTTGGTGCAAGCCGAGGCTTCAAGCACGTGGCTATATTTTTCTCGTGGGTGACGGTGGCATCAGATGATTAGCTAAATAGTTGGGTGAGTGGCCAGCCTTTGGTTAGGGGATTGAGGAGGTGGCTGGAGTGTGATGCTGTTGGTGGGCTCCGGGCTTCCCCACCTCGTCATGAATTCGATTTTTTCCGTCGGTTTCCTTCCGCTTATCCGGGGGCCTCCAGTGAGTGGAGGTTCTCAAGATCTTATGGTGGGACTTTTGGTCTTGTGGTATGTAGGATGGAGATGGATGGTGATTCTGGATGGTACAGTTGATTGCGTGGGTGATGGCCGGCGCTCTTGGAGGATGAAGTTGCGTGGAGATAAGGTGAGGTAATGGATAGAGATTTGTGGTGGGTGGGTGGGACTCTTGTAGTGAGGGCTGCGGTGGGAAGGAATGGAGGTTGCTGGCGAAAGTAGGAGCCCTTACATGGGCTATAGAGATTATATTCACGAAGTTTGTGAGTGTGTGTGTGTGTGTGTGTGGGAGGGGTTGCAGAGTAGTACTGCTTTCGCGATAATAATTACCCTTCTGTAGGCGCTTTGAAATGTTTTTTTTCTGGTTATTTTGAAATATAAGTTAGGAGTTCCTGGCTCAGACTTTACAGAAAGACGACTACACACCGCTGACCTGGTTTTCCTCCGCCAGGCATGCTTCTATCCCCTCGATCATGACTACACAAGCACGAAACTTGCATACACAGACACGCTTCAATTCTATCGCTCCTAATTAGGATAGTTGGCTTATGAATTCTGTCGCGGTAACTAAGGGTAAAAATATACAGAGGAAGAAAAAGCGACAGGACACGCTAGACTTGCAACTGATATTTTACTACGGAACGGGAATATATATATATATATATATATATATATATATATATATATATATATATATATATATATATATATATATATATATATATATATATATATATATATATATATTTATATATATATATTAACAGTTGTTACACTGAAAAGGAAACGCAGCGGCTGAACGAGGGCACCAGAGAAACGGACCTACACTTCAGCGTCGTCTACTTCTAGAGGCTGCGATCTCTTTCTTCTTCCAATCCTCGTGTCACTGCCCCCTCTTCAGGAGCATCGCCCCGATGCGGTGTTACCGTCAGACCGAATAGCGGGGAGAAAAAGTGTTCAAGAGGTACACCACGAGTCTGATATCACGGAATATGACTACATGCAGCCGGAAAGTCACTCGGGGGATCGCTCGTAGTACGGCTTCATTCGCACCACATGCACAACGTCGCTGCGCTTGCCGTTGTGCGATGAACGAGCTGGCGAGGCTGGTGCAACTTCGTACGTTACGTCGCTGAGGCGGCGGACAACAAGGTAATAGCCGAAGTAGCGGCGCAGTAACTTTTCGGACAGCCCGCGACGACGAACGGGCGTCCAAACCCACACATAGTCGCCTAGGTGGTAGGTAACGTAGCGGCGTCCAAGGTTGTAGCGGTCAGCATCGATCTGCTGCTGACGGTGAATGCGGTGTCTGGCCAGTTGCCGTGCTTCTTCCGCGCGCTGAACATAGGTGGCGACGTCGACCACAAGTTCACTCTCACTGTCAGGGGGGTCCACGGGTAGCATAGCATCGAGGGGGGTGGTAACCTGTCGACCGAAGACTAATTCGAACGGAGTGAACTGCGTCGTCTCTTGCTGCTCGGTATTATACGCGAATGTTGCGTATGGGAGAATTTCGTCCTATGTCTTGTGCTCGATATCAATATACATGGAAAGCATGTCGGTCAAGGTCCTGTTGAGGCGTTCTACCAAGGCATTTTTCTGCGGGTGGTAGGCTGTTGTACGTCTATGGCTGGTGTGCGTGAGCTTGAGTACAGCCTGAGTGAAGCGGGCCGTAAATGCAGCTCCACGGTCAGTAATGATAGCTGCAGGAGCGCCATGACGCAGGACGATGTTGTGGACGAAGAAGTCGGCGACTTCAGCAGCAGTACCGTTTGCAACTGACGTGGTCTCAGAGTATCGGGTCAAATAATCTGTCGCGACCGCAATCAACCGGTTTCCTCTGGTCGACTTCGGAAAAGGGCCGAGGAGGTCTATGCCAATTTGCTGAAAAGGGGTCTTTGGTGGTGCTATGGGCTGCAGAAAGCCGGCTGGCTTCAGAGAAGGAGATTTGCGCCGTTGGCAATCCCGGCATGTTGTTACGTATCTACGCACGAATGGGAGTAAATTGGGCCAGTAATACTTAAGCCGAATCTTTGCCAGTGTGCGACGAACCCCCAAGTGGCCGGCGGATGGTTCATCATAACAAGCGCTTAAGATTTCGGAGCGTAACTGGGATGGCACAACAAACAGAAACGTCTCTTTGTTGCTGTGAAAGTTGCGCTTGTAGAGGACTCCACGCCGCAGAATGAAGGTCTGTAGTCCACGGCGAAACACACGAGGTACATTAGAATTCAAACCCTCCAGATACTTAACGAGTGGTGCCAACTCAGAATCTGCTCGTTGAAGCTGCGCCATACGGGAGATGCTAATGGCACAAAGAACAGGGCAATCTTCGGGGATGTCTTGCGTAGCCGGTTCCACGGGCGCTCGTGATCAACAGTCCGCGTCCTGGTGCTGCCGACCCGATTTATAGACGACCGTAACGTCGTACTCCTGTAAACGGAGGCTCCATCTTGCCAACCGGCCAGAAGGGTCTTGAATGCTGGCCAGCCAGCATAGCGAGTGATGATCGCTGACAACACGAAACGGTCGGCCGTAGATGTAAGGTCGAAACTTACTCAGAGCCCAGATGACGGCAAGGCACTCTTTTTCGGTCGTCGAATAGTTCCGTTCCGATCGAGAAAGTGTGCGGCTCGCGTAGGCGATTACTCGCTCTGCGCCGTCCTGCCACTGTACGAGGATTGCTCCGAGGCAGACATTGCTGGCGTCAGAGTGGACATCAGTCTCTGCATTCTCGTCAAAATGAGCTAGTATTGGTGGACTTTGAAGGCGGCAGCGGAGTTCCTCGAAGGCTGCGTCTTGGGCACTTCCCCATACGAAGGGTGTGTCATCTCGAGTCAAGGCAGTCAATGGCTCAGCTAGGCGAGCAAAATCTTTAACAAAGCGGCGGTAATACGAGCAGAGACCCAAAAAACGTCGGAGGGCCTTCATGTCGGTTGGGCGTGGGAAACTGGAGACGGCGGAAGTCTTGTCGGGGTCTGGAAGAACACCTTGTGCGCTGACAACATTTCCTAAGAAACGGAGCTCCTCGAAGGCGAAATGGCATTTCTCTGGCTTGATCGTTAGTTGTGCAGACTGAAGAGCTTGAAGGACAATGCGCAATCGCTGCAAGTGTTGTTCGAAGCTAGACGAAAAGATGACCACGTCGTCCAGGTACATAAGGCACGTCTACTTCAAACCAGCTAAAACAGTGTCCATCATGCGTTGAAATGTGGCTTGAGCGGAGCAAAGTCCAAACGGGAGCACCTTAAATTCGTACAGACCGTCGGGTGTCACGAAAGCCGTTTTCTCGCGGTCTCGCTCGTCCACCTCGATCTGCCAATATCCGCTTTTCAGATCTAAGGAAGAGAAGAACCTGGCGTCCCGGAGTCGGTCAAGGGCATCATCGATCCTCGGGAGTGGGTATACATCCTTTTTGGTAACATTATTCAGTTTCCTGTAATCAACACAGAATCGCAACGTGTTGTCTTTCTTTTTTACCAGGACCACCGGCGACGCCCACAGACTTGTTGACGGCTGTATAACGTCGTCTGCAAGCATTTCATCGACTTGCGTCCTAATAGCTTCGCGCTCTTTAGGCGAAACGCGGTATGGCTGCTGACAAACTGGTGGCGTGGCCGAATCGGTGACAATGCGATGCTTGGCTACCGGCGTACGTCCGACCTTGGAGCTCGCCGCGAAGCAATCTTTAATATCAAGTAGCAGCGACGACAGAAGGTTCTTCTGATGAGGTGACAACTCCGGGTTGATTTTAACCTTCTGAAGGGCGTTACTTGGTGCGGCATCGTCGTGAAGATTCACCTAAACGGGGCACAGATTCGGCAACCTATCCACGTCGTCGAGGAAGGCGACGGCCGTTCGCTTGGCGAGGTGCTTAATTTCGTTCGTGAAATTCGTCAGAAAAACTGTCGCACAGCCGTCATTCAGTTCAACAAGACCGCGCGCAATAGCCACACCCTTCTCGAGCAACAGCGAAGGGTGACTGTCCGCAATACCTTCGTAGTCGTGAAACGAGTCGTTCCTCACTAACACCAGCACACTGGACCGTGGTGGCAGCATTGCGTCGTCTTCGACTATACGCAGAGCGTTGACTCCTGGGCCTTCTGTGTTACTGTGCGCCACGACTAGCTTCGTCGAAAATGTGACTCGCGCCTCGTGTAGATCGATCACAGCACCGTTTGCCTGTAGAAAGTCGAGGCCCAGGATCAAATCTCTCTCGAACACTCGCTCAACACGACGAATTCACCCACGTAGACGAAACCGCGGATGCCGACTCGGGCTGTGCACCTTCCGGCCGGGCTAATGAGGTGACCTCCAGCAGTGCGAATGCTAGGGCCCAACCATGGTGTCAGAACTTTGCTCAATTCCTGATCGAGGGTGTGGCTCATCACGGAATAGTCAGCCCCAGTATCAAGTAAAGCGATGGTGTCAGTTCCCTCAATCGTCACACGCAAATCGGAAGTAGCGCGTCGGATGCTGTCGCTACCCTGCCCCGGTGAGGAATCAGCGTATCGGTATAACGGCGGCGGAGGATCTTCAGTTTTCCCGACAGCAGCGGCCTTGCCTCCGGAGTCCGCTGGAATTAGTTTTCCCGGCGTGGACTGGGAGAACGCCGCTCAGGGTAGCCGGCGTCTCGGCGAGGGCTTGGGGAACGGTAACGCAGCGGAGATGACGACCTAGGATCGTAGCGACCGTATGTCCCAGGCCTCTGACGGGCCGACAGATGAGCTTCTATTTCGAATGGTCGTTCGCCATTCCGGGGGAAAGGGTCGTCGGGCGCGAAACCACGCAGACCCACTCGGCGGTACGGGCAGGCCCTGTAAAGATGTCCCGCATCACCACAGTGGTAGCAAAGGGGCCGCCGGTCCGGTGCACGCCACACTTCACACTTCCGTAGCCGCTGATAAGCTGGTCGAGCAGGCACATGGGAAAGACCAGTCGCGGTATTCACGTCGTAGCCTGGCGTTGGGGCCCGGCAGAGGACAGATGCATAGGTTGGTCTGACTTCAGTCTGTCTTGGGATCTCAGGCAGTTGTTGCTGCTGTGCTGCTAGGCGCACCTCGCCCGGACGACTTCAGACAGCGGTGTAACAGACGGCGCGCTGGGAGGCAGCTGGAGGGCTTGTAATTCCTCCCTGACGATCGAACTGATTAGGTCCCGTAAAACGGCCGCATCACTCCCTAGCGGCATCGAAGAAACAGCGGTCCCAAGTGTGCTTACATCCCGATTGTATTGCCGGGCTCGTTGCAGGAGCGTCGTCTCCATGGTAGTCGCTTCCGTGAGGAATTCGGCAACAGTACGCGGTGGACTGCGCACAAGACCGGCGAAAAGTTCCTGCTTGACCCCGCGCATGGGGTGGCGAAGCTTTGTCTCTTCCGCCATGGACGGGTCAGCACGCTTGAAGAGGCGCGTCATGTCCTCTACATACATGCGGACGCTTTCGTTAGTCCGCTGGTTACGGGTGCGAAGCGCAGCTTCAGCTTTCTCCCGGCGGTCTGCGTTGGGGAATGTAGCTATGAGATTTTGGCGAAATGTCTCCCAGGTGGACAGGTTGCTCTCGTGGTTCTCGTACCATGTCCTAGCGGAGTCCTCGACCGCAAAATACACATTATGGAGCTTACGGTCGTCGCTCCAACCGTTGTAGCGGGCGACCCGCTCGAAGATGTCCAGCCAGTCTTCCGCATCTTTGTACACATCGCCGTGAAAAGATGGCGGTGTTCGCGGCGTGTGGTAGAGGATGGGCGCCGAGAACCTACTGTCGGTGGCCATTTCCGGTGGGACCGTCGGTCGAGGCTGCGTCTTCCTCGTCGGGTTGTCAAGAGGCCCGAACTCAGGTGTCTCACCGCGGAGGCGGCGGCTTGGGCGCTGATGGACCGGTGTGAGTGCCGTCTTTATCTCGTAGGCGTACGCAGGTCGGGAAGCGTACCCAGCACTGCTCCACCAGATGTGTAACAGTTGTTACACTGAAAAGGAACCGCAGCGGCTGAACGAGGGCACCAGAGAAACGGACCTACACTTCAGCGTCGTGTACATCTAGAGGCTGCGATCTCTTTCTTCTTCTACTTCCAATCCTCGTGTCAATATATATATATATATATATATATATATATATATATATATATATATATATATATATATATATATATATATATATATATATATATATATATATATATATACTCGCTTATATGGTGCAATCTATCATCTTGTTTTAACTGTAGTGTTTGTAAACATTTGGTTACTTCAGCTTCTCTGAACAAAAACTTAATTAACAGGGACAGGCGAGGTGTTTTTTTTCGCAGAGGCAGTTTGTTAGGCCAGTGATAAGCCCTATAGCGAGGAGGCAGGAGATTGGAAGGCGACAATATGCGATCATGTTTTCGGAACCTATATTTTTAGATTTACGAAAAAGATGATTAAACGCTTGCCAAACATATATTTTCAATCAGTATATTACAAAATGGCCATCAGGTTACGCAATTATTCGCAATTATGGCAGTGAACTATTGGCTACGGGATTTCGCTCGTCACCAAAACATTTACAGTAGCAAGCAACAGCTCTTCAACAGTTTTCTTTTATCAGATTGATACCTTGTCCTTCTGTGGCCAAATCAGCACAGCTGGCCTCATATATATTTGTACAAAAAAAAACAACTGTTACCATCTCGCTAATTCTTCCCATCGCTATTGATCTGGTAATATTTGAGCTCTATTATGCAAAAGAGTAGGAAACTGTTCTTGGCTTCAACTCTGAACAAAGGCTTTCGTACCCCAAAAAATGCTCAATTGTTTTTTGGAAACAGAAAATTTCTGGTGATTACAACTGTGCCAGAATTACTCAGATCTTAAAACAGCAAGAATCAGCTGAATGTCTTTGCGCTCATAAAAACCAGTACTCTACACCACAGTAAGCTCATGTATGTCACCGTCATTGATGCATTTTTTAACTGGACACGTGACTTATTCTTGAATGTGAGGCCAACTGAAGTGCCTTAGCACCCGCATCATATGCAACAGAAGCAGAAGAAACTGTTCCTTAAGTCTTACCGTGTGGCTTGTGTTGCTTTCTCACTTGATAATATAATAAACCATATTCAGGAAGACGCGGGATGGCTCAGTCGCCATCATCATTATCTCAATCAGATTACTTATCGGTTCTCCTTCAAAATTTTGACGTTGTTTAAAATTCACCTATTTTCATTCTTCCTAACTGATTTCGCACCAGAGGGTGAGTTTGAAGTTCGAAACGCTTTCCAAACAGTTCTCGCTCCTTCGATCTTCTGTTAGTTCAGCTCAAATATCCTCCACGGAGAACTGCTACTTTGAATAGGGTCGATGAAGCGTGAATCTCTCTTGCTGCTTGAAGAAATGTACCAACATTGCACCTTCATCAGTCGAGTTACTATACACCCGCCCCGTCTGCCCTCCACACTTTTGCAATTAACTTTGCTTTATAGTGAACTCAATTTTTATCAGATTGAGTAAAGCCTCAATGAAGCAACGGCCGGCCAAATAAGCAGAGCAATGAAGGCCATGTTGAATTGGACTCCGGTCTATTGAATGTTTTCAGACCCACGGGGTGTGCCTGTTCTATTTCTGGAGCAGCTGCAGTGAGAAAGGCGAGAAAAAAAAGTTGGATACAAAAAATTAGCAGTGGCTTAGTTCAGCAATGCCAGGATATACGTAGCGAGATCTGCAGTTCCCCCCTGGTTACGCATGTTGTCGAGCTTGTTGTCGTGACCAAAATGTTAAGCATTGAAGAAGTATTCGGTGAAACACATTGTTTATTTATTAAATTGGTTTGACAGAGATAGCCAGTGCTCGACGATCGCTAAAGTAACGCGCAGTTGTCTCAATGCTGCCTACACAGTACTGATACCCCGTGGAGACCGACACCTGAACCACGGCCGTAAGGGAAGGAAAATGAAATGTAAATTGGTTTTAAGGAAAGGAAATTACATATGTCTCGCAGAGGTCACGGTGGCATCGCATGCGCAGTTCATGAAAGTGGGTTCTGCCACGGTGGCTAAGTGGTGAGGGCGCTCAGCTACTGATCCGGAGTTCCCGGGTTCGAGCCCGACCGTGGCGGCTGCCTTTCGATGGAGACGAAACGCTAAGACGCCCGTGTGCTGTGCGATATCAGTGCACGTTAAACATCTTCAGGTGGTCGAAATTATTCCGTAGCCCTCCACTACGGTACCTCTTTCTTCCTTTCTTCTCTCAGTTCCTCCTTTATCCCTTCGCTTACGGCGCGGTTTAGGTGTCCGCCGATATGTGGGACAGATACTGCGCCATTTTCTTTCCCCAAAAACCAAATTTTCATAAAACGACGGTGAACTTCGATGCGTTCAGCGGAATTGTAGGCGTGATCCATGCGACGCCTACCGTGGAGACCGACACCCGAACCGCGGCCGTAAGGAAAGGAAAATGGAATAGAAATTGGTTTTAAGGAAAGGAAATTACGCGTCTCGCCTGTCTCAAATATTTCGGTGGACACCCGAGTCGCGCCTTAAGGGAAGGAAAGTGAAATGAAAGTTGGTTTTAAGGGAAAGGAAATTACGCCTGTATCACATATCTCGGTGGGCACCCGAACCGCGCTATAAGCAAAGGAAAGGGAAGTCATGCATGGCGCACGTGCTGCTCCTCCCCGGTTTCGCGCATGCGCACTATCGGCCTCCCAGGATTACGGCGAAATGCTGGACTTGGTAACGTAGTGTAGCTGTCGCCACAAAAGAAAGCAAAAACATTTGTTCGAGCTCTTCTGGCAACGAAAGGAACAGAAGAAAAAGATTGAAACTCAATCTGCCAAAGGAAAAAACGGCTGCCGTTAACGAGAAAGTGATGTCCAGTTCTCTACGGCCCTTTTGTTTGGCGCCTAATGAATTCCGCAGATCGGCCGTCTTCACACTCACAAGCTTCAGTGCTTCAGTTGAGCACTCTGAAAACGGTCACTGCCCTACGCCAACGAATGTGAACAAAAATGTGTCAGCAGGTTTGTGCACAATTCGTGCTGAGCATTTAGCTGAGATCTTCTATAAGCGGACAACGTATACCTTTTATAGACGCTTTCTTTTATTGAGAGCCAGTTCTGTGGTTACTGAATCTACCACATCTCCTGCGTCTACATTAAACACGCCAGCTAATGCTTTTCCCCCAAAATTGGTCACTTGGGATATAAATATTCACCAACCGCATAAAGAAGTTTCAAGCATAACGAGCAAAGAATTTAGAACACTACGAGGGGCTGCCCTTAATGCTACTATCAATAATGTTGACATTCAGAGATTCTCTTACCGTTGCGCAGAGCTCATGTGACCCGACCGCTCTTCTATATACTCTGTGGCGAGCTTACACTTACCTCTTTCGGATCACGCTGTGGTGAGGGTGCGCAATACAGTGCACTGTCCGATGTGAAACTGTGAAACCGTTTCTACGTGTGAAACTTTTCTACAAATGGCAGCTGCCGTTCCTTCCCATAAGTCGATGAGTATCTAGTATTTTGTCCGCGTTGTCTTCACTTACTGCCATGACCTCTGTACAGTTATTCCGTAGTATGTCACCTCCAAAAGGCTGCGCAAGCTTTTTAGTTTGCCATGCTGCCGAAAGGAAAAAAAAAATGATTGCAGGGCAATTTTGCCTTAGAGAGATATACATTAAAAGAACGGACATTTTAGGGGGCTGAAAAGTTCATGGCGTAGTGGCACAGCGCGAACAGGCGAAGTAGCGTGAATAATGATGCTTTACGAGCTGTTGCTCCGCATTTTTTTATTGCCAGTTTTCGCTTCTTGGGGTTTAACTTACACTGGGCAGAATTACAAAAAATTAAAATGAGTGTAATGTATCACATATATGAAATCTTCCCTGTCTACACTCATCACATCTGTCCAGAGCGGAACTGTTACGGGAACCGTGGGATAGGTATCAACCCAAGGCCCTTTGTAAATGCACTTGTCAGCGCGGATTTTTTTAAACTTACAACTGACAGATTGTCGAGCGTGAAGTAGTGCGTACCGGATAGAAATAAGACTGCTCTTAACAAGCTTCCTACGCTCTAGTGATTATGCGTCAGGTACTACCTCGAAATGGCCGAAAATACGCTCATTAGTGTTTGATCTAACACGCTGTGCATAAGGTTAGCCAGACTCGCACAACAAAGAGTAAGACGCCACCCACGCATTTCAGACACCAACGTGAATTGACCCTGCGTTCCACGCCATTTGCGGAATAAGGCCTCAAGAATGGTTACAAAACCGACAAAGAAGAACCTTGAAAATTTTCTGTTTATCAAGAGGGAATTGGACTTAGGCTTAGGTTAGTGGGGTGGCACCGCGGGCGTGTAAAATGCATAGTATTGGGAAAGAATAGAAGCGTAGGTTAAACACGAACTATGAGACATCGTAAATGTGGAGTTCGAAAGAAGTGTGACTACATATAAAAAAACACCATGTGGGTATATGCAAAAACAGTGAATGCCGTTAATAGTGCAGGCATACGATATTAGGGCAGCTATTCGCGAAACAGATTAGTGTTCATTGCTAACGCCAGAGAAATGACTTACCAAACGCGTGCAATAGTACAGCATTTTTTTTGGGAGCGTACAAGCAATTGAAGTTCTAAAAAAAATCGGGCCTGAGGTTAACTACTACTGAGAATTTGGAAAAGCTCTTTATTGGAACTGTCGGCGAACTGTGTGACGTCATAGAAGCTTGCCTGAAAGGGCGCGCATACACAGAATCCTTCATCTCACGAAGAAATTGACAGCAGCCCCGAATAAGCCGTTGAACATCAAGAGCACATCAGGTTGCCACCCTCTCACAGCTTCTTAAAGGGAAAAGGTGATATCTCTTTATATAAGTATCCTTGAAGGCAAGCGTTTCAAGCCGATAAAGCGGAGCTGCCATATCTCCTTTATGCTGAGAATGAAGAGAAGATTTGCCGCTATGTCTTCCAAAGAAACGCTTCATACTGTCATGAAATGCTGCCACGTGCAGGTGTACGCCATTTTGTGTCTTTGTTGCTTCGTGCTATTTTAACTCATGTGAAAATGTGTCTAGCTATGCGCGTGTCTGGAAAAGAAGTCGAAACTCGAAAGCCATTCACCTGAACACAGAAGTTTACCAGTTCCGTTGCTTCGCACGCATAGTGCCAAACTCATAAAAAGAAGACGAGAGGTTGTGCAGGGCGTCTCGTAAAGAAGTGATGGTGCACTGTGAAAAAATTATTTGCCGGATCACAAATATTACAAAAAGCAATGCTGAAAGACCGACACACCCTGTCAGATGTCATAACGCGCTGCTAGTGAGAACGTAGTTGACACCGAAGTCGTGAAGTTGCTACGTCTCCATATCAATTTCTTGCGCTTTTGAGATGGATTGTATTTGCGGTTCTTTTTCATGCACGTGAGCATAGTCTCAATTGCTTTGATACATAAAGACAGGGCTTTTTTCAGTCGACACCTTTAAGTAGCAGGAGCCTTTCACGGCAAATCGATTCTTCCGAAAATTGCATAGAAAACGTTTCTGTCGATTTGGGTATTTACTTCCATTTTATTCGCGTATTGCTGGCTTTCTGCCCTGTGTGCCGGTAAGCATCAACTGGACACTCGCCGCCATTTGAAATGTCTTGCGTTCGCAGTAAGCATAGACATTTGTGCAGATGGCGATGGCACCTCGGTCAAAAACAAAAGATGAGATTGACTCAAATCCGCTTTCATCTAAGTTCAGACGATCTGCTTTCTTGTGTGGTTACTGACTTGCTACACAATGTCAGTGAACCTTAAACAGCCCCAGCCGATAGATGTCAATACATACGCCTCAACAACAGAATCTCACAACCTTCGTGCAGCTTCTATATTTCCCAAACAATAGCATACCATACCATACCATACCATGCCATACCACATCACACTACACCACACTACGCCCCAATATACCTCACCATACCACACTACACCACGCCATACAATACCATACCATATCATACCATACGATTGGATACAATAACTTAACATGGGATAGCATAAACATACTACACCCTACCACACCACATATCATACCATACCATACCATACCATACCATACCATACCGTACCGCACCGTACCTTACCGTACGAACCAAAAAATATCATGCTGTACGTGCCACAGTTCATTGCAAGTGGAAGCATTATTGCATCAACCTGCGTATTACTTTGCTTGTATTAATTATCCCGTTAACCCCATACGGCACGCTCTGTCCCGCGAAGACAGGTTGTTACGGTCTTTTTTATTGCGAAGCAATACTACTTTAGGTCGCACTTCAGCCCGTTCCGTGGAGAGGCGGTGGTAGGCACCATTGACCTTTAGCGTGACCTCGCTGCGTGATGTCACACCACGTGACCTAGAGTGACGTCACACCAGCTGTGTAAAAACGGGGCCCCATCTCACGCCGTCGCGAGGCGAGGCGGTAGCCACCAACGGCGGCCTAACTCCCGCTCCTCTCACCAGGGGCGCTACGGTCGGTGTGACGTCACACCAGCTGTGTAAAAACGGGGCCCCATCTCACGCCGTCGCGAGGCGAGGCGGTAGCCACCAACGGCGGCCTAACTCCCGCTCCTCTCACCAGGGGCGCTGCGGTCAGAGTGACGTCACGCCAACTGTAAAAACAGCTCCGCTCCTCTCGCCAAGGCAGTCATACAGCCAGGTGTTACGATGGTGCCTACGAACAAGGCAGCTCGGCAGAATGCAAAGAGGAAGCATCAGCGAGCTACGGAGACGGAAGAAGAACGAGAAGAACGACTTTCTAAGCGGCGTGCCCAGTATGCAGCTCGGCGACAACGTGCAACCTCCTCTGTGGAAACAGCAGAAGCAAAGGAAGAAATTATGAGCTTGCCCGACAGTGAGTCTCCTTCTACTAGTTCAGAACGCTGGAACGCGACTAAACGGCAGAGGCGTGTCAAAGAAACCCCGGAACAGCGGCAGCAGCGGCTCGAGAAGGAACGTGCGTTTCGAGAGAAGGAAAACGAAAAGCGAAAAAAACAGCGTGCAGAAGAAACACCCCAGCAGAGACAAGAGCGTTCGAAGAAAATTGCTTCGCAATCACCAGGCTTAACCAAGCTAAGCCACGGCCGTTTTTAGTTATGCGTTGGAATTCTCGTTTTTTCTGAAAAAAATTCGAAAGACCTCAGAGCCACTCGATGTGCACAATTCAGGCTGCACTGAAAGAAACATATTTATTGTAGCGAAAGCTACACTTGGCTACAAGTTGAGCATTTTGCGGTGCTCCGAGAAGCGTAGTTGTGCGCATGCGCTGCAGCCGGCGAGGATCAACAGGTGCGCCGCGCGTGATGTCAGAGCTTCGCCGCTGCAGCGCGCCGACTCCACCGCTGGCACCGCGCATGACGTCACGCGGAAGAGTGGTTGTGCGTATGTGCGGCAACCAGAGAGGAGAAGCTGACCGGCCTTTACCGCTGGGGCCGCGCATGGCACACGTGGATGTCACGTCCTAGCTATGCGCATAACTAGGCATGCACAGCTGCGTGTATAAAATGCGGAGGTGACCGGCGGCCGTATCACAGTCGTTTCTCATCGGTGACGAGGAGAGGCCGGCCGTTGTTCAGCGGCGGTATCGACAGGACAAGATCAATTTCTCGCTACGTATAACCTGGCCTAGCCGAGCTAAGCCACTGCCATTTTTTCTTTATCAAGCAGATTGGAATAAGGGCCATTTAAGACATGTATACACAGGGTAGCAAAACATACAACCCTTAAGAAACAACGAAGCATGAACAGATTTCGTCACGGGTTACGCAACGCCACATTTCTAGACAGGATGCCTGCAATTGTACTCTTCAGTGTACGTACAATAAAATGTATTTATCACAGCGGGAATGTGTACTTTCTTTCAGTGACGGAATACGCTTTTCTTGAGAATGTGGAAGCAATCCTTTGTTCCGAATGAAAATGCTGGACAATTACACCTGGGAACAAATTTTGTTTTTCATTTTGTAACCTAAAGGCCGATGTGGGAATTACGCAGCGGTGTAACACCATGCAAGGAAAGGAATGAACAAAATAGAATAGTTATACAATGGCATTTAAAGATCATGCTTGAATAGATAATAAAAAGAGGCTAAAGCAATTAGCAATAAGAGCACTATGAATACATTATACTTCAATTGAAACATCCAAGATTGAAATATAGCATACTCGAAGAAAAGAAAAGAGCAAAACAAGTGCAAAGAGTAGAAAACAATCTAGTCACAACATCATTGTGGAAAACCTACTGTCATAGAATATTTTTGAGTACTGAAATAAACTGATGACAATCAATAGTGTTAACTACAGAGTGGGGGAGGGCATTCCATTATCTTATCATGCGTAAAAACAAAAATCTGACAGCGTCTGTTGCCGCAAATGGTGGTTCGACTTTTAGTTCCGGTCAAATCTTTGAAATGTATATATGGCACGACTAATTAGCGGTGCGGAGGACGCTGTTGGGTTATAGTACAGATGCTTTCAGAAATAAATGTAAGGCGCCACAGCGTGGCAAGCCGTGTCCCAGCGCTTTCTAACGCCGGCTCACATAATTGAATAGCTCGGTCGCCAGGAAGCGACAGGCGCTATCAGCAGAGCCTTATCTTGAGCGTCCTGCGATCACTGGCGGCGGCTCGAACGGGTGCTGGTTGCGTTTTAGTTGCAACACCAGGGCTATGTTGGGAGCTGGCTGCGATGTCTTTGAAGTTCGGTTCACGCTGTTTCAAGCGGGTTGGCTGCTGGCGCGTGCGGCCTCCAGCAAAGAGCACACACCACAACAGCCTGCCTTGATTGTTTAGTCTAGTCATGATGCCGCCATGAGCGATGTGTCGCGAGGCGCTGTTTTATTTCTTGCGCTAAAGTCGAAAGCATTCATTAAGGCTTTTCCTTAGGCGGAAGTCGGGCTCACAACCGGAATCCTTTATTTGATGATGACAAAAAGAACGTGAGAACATGCTATGAGCGTGTTAAATATTGTATAATTAACAGGCCGTTTTGTTTATGTGATCATTTATTTGGTGAAATTGCTCGGCATGGTATAATTATTGTCTCAAAGGTTACTCAGAAGAAATGCAATAATCACACAGCTACTGCCCTGAGTTGAGGTTGCAGCCGGTGTTTGCAGTTCTTCCTTATCCTTGTGCAACAGAGTATTGCCTAGCACGTAATGATTTTACCTTCGGATCTAAAAAAAATTTCAGGCGAACACCATTCTACAGCGTAGCAAACCGGAAGAGAGACGTAAAGAGGAATTTACCTGAAAACGTGAAAACATACAAAATATCTAGTCAGATGCAAACAGTAGAATAAAAACTTACCACACTAAGCCGAGAGTGGGATTCGAAGAGGCGCCCGCTTTAAAACACAAGCTTCGTAGGCCAATAAATTAGACCACTTGGGCTACATCGTAGGTTTGTTTCTTTACTGCATGAAGTACTACTAAAAGAAAAACCTGGAAAGACTCATGCGTCAGATAAGCAAGTTTTACGATAGAAACCTGCCGCACACCTCTCCCCGTCCTACTCCGTGTAGCTCGACCGCCATTATGCACCATAAAATTACGTTCGGCATACAAGCACGGCAACTAAGGCTGACCTGTCATGAGTTAATATCAGCGCAGCATAGCACCACGCAAAAAGTGCACTATTTCCAGAACAGAGACTTCACCGAATCGGGTGGCTCGGTACGTCGGCCCATCATGCTGCTCGTCCATAGACTATAAAAAGTAATGTCAACACAAACCGAACACAATGAAGAATGAACTTTTTCTTAGCAGCCTAAAATCTGTAGCCTCGATTGCTACCTTTTAGAGTAGGTGTTATCTCAACGTCGTCCTGATCTTTCATTTGTTCGAACTCCTCTCGCGCCTGTATAGTTCTTCTCTCGTGACCGTGCCATTAAGCCTGATTTACGTAATGGGCAGAAAGGCTAATCATAACCCCTAGAGCGGGTACCTGCCCAAAGATGTGAGAAGGCGGCCAGGGCGGAAAACGCGCTTCTAGGCTGATGAAAAGCGGGCGTACTGTATGGTGCGTCCGACAGCGAAAGCAGCGAGATGCGCTGAGCGCGCTGCTAATCACGAACGGAAGAAGTCGCTCAACAAGAGGGAGCATAAAGCGCCATAGCCGGGAAAGGAACCCAAGAATGCCGCTCAGATAAGAAAGCGACGAATTGTGATGTTTCTCTCGCTCACTTTTATTTTGTTTAATCAATATGCACAGACTTCATTGGACCCATAACCAGATCGGCTAGTAAAAGGTCCAAAATACATTTTCACAAAAGAAATGGCAGACATTCAAACGACAACTGCGAAAAGAAATTAAGTACTACAGTCATGGCACTGCAAATATGTAACGTGCTGAAAAAAGATGGGGAGTGCAAGAGACAAGACGAAAAATTAGTTTACAATTGCGCAAAACCAAAACAGCAACGTCTTTAGTCCCACAGTTTCGGACAGACAAGAAAAAGGTTTTTCAATAAGGCCGTAAAATTATGCTTGAGTTTTGATGCCATCGGGAACTTGATTCCACATCTGTGCACCATTTTATTCTAATTGTCTTTGACCATAAGTGTTGCTACATGGCGGAAGGTTGAATCTATTATTAATGGCGGCTCTTGTTTGTATCAGCAGTTATTCAAACAGTGCAAGAGGAAAGGGATCATTAGTTCCTACTATTGTGTTTATCACTTGAGCTATCTTTAATTTGTAGGCTACTGATACTGGTAATACTCGCATTTATTGAAAGAGTGGTCAGCTAGGGTCAGTTGCCTTTGCAAAGATTATGGCACGAGCGCCAGGCTTCTGAAGACGCATAAATGGTTCTAAATACGTTTTGTAGGCACCGCCCCATGTCTCTAGGCATTAACACAAGTGACTGTGGACTAACAAAAAATACAAATGAAATACAAAAATCAAAATAAATACGCTCTTAAAGCCGCTAAAACTGCCTTTGAGACCATGCGTGCTACCTAGTTCAAAGAACAGAGGCGCCTAAAAGACAGGGGCACATACAGGAGCTACAGGCCCTGAAGTATACTTGTGAGGGGTACTATTATCCATGAGCCATCCCAGGATGCGTGGAACCGCTTTCCATTTATGAATTATTGAGATTTCCCTTTAATATGGGCCACTTGAGCATGTGTGTCCGCAAATAAAATGCCTAGGCAACACGATGTGAAAGAGTGGTTCCGGGAAGCTTTACGAGCTCCGAGTGTTTTGAAAGAAGCTGCCAACTGAACAGTTTTGTCTGCATATGGAATTGTCGCATGTACTTGGCTTGCAGGCAAATATTGGAACATTTACATTATTACAAAGGACATCCGAAGAGTAAGTTCAATTGCTTGACTTAAAAAATACATAAGGAGCAAAAAATAAATATTTTCTAACGAAGACAACATCACTCCAATGCAGCTGTGTAAACGCTTCACTAGTTCCGAGATTATGGGAGAAAAGCTTGGAGTTGGCAGTGCAGTAATCCAGGCACCGCAGTTGATGTCTCAACATCCGTGTTCAACTTCACCACCATAATAAGAAAGGCTTAAATCTTTCACGTACGCATATCCGTCCCGGAGAGGGCTCTTTATTAGGGTATGAATAGTGAAGCAAATGAACGAAACAAGGAAAAATCATAATTACTGCGGCGTCGTCAAAAGCGGACTGCCTCATAAGCCTGAGCTGTATATTCAATAGCAATGGTTGTCATAGGGTCATATTTGTGTTTAGTGATCTTTGCATAGGTCTTGAAACAACTGCATCAAAAAACATGGAAAGTAAAACATAAATGCCCCTTTTTTTTCCCTCGCCGTTCACAGAACCTAATGCAACTCGGTAAAGTCTGCAACTGCCCTTTGCGCACATGCTATCCTTGTAGCTTATTTATAACCTCCCAGGAGGTCACATAAAGCCTCGACACTTTCCTCTGCAATCTTCAGAAGTTGGTAAAAGAGAAAATCACAGGCATAAGGAACCTTAATTTATTTCCTTTCTTCCTGAAACAACCTTTTTTATAGTCTAACAACGAAAACATAGGACAATTACATTTATCTTAAATTGCTTCCTTGCCTCATCACCTCTGCTACGTGTAGCGCAAAATACTCTAGTTTATTCAGAGAAAAATATATGCTATGCAGGCGACTTACGAGTGCAAATTTCGCCGGCCATTGCCTCGACAACTATGCTAGTAGGGGTGGAGCGACATTGTTTGTCGTACGTAGTGGAAACAGATGCTTGAACACAGCACTAGACTCATTTTGAAAGAAGACAACATCACCTTTCTCTTTTTCAGCCACATGCCCAATATAGGGGCGGCCTCAACAGTGGGTATTCCAAATAAGGACCATCCATTCGAGACGCAAATTTGTATACATTCCTTTCCACGTTTGCAGAAAAGGGCAATGAGAATCTCCTGCTTCTGAAGGTGCCCTCTGTTTTCTAAGGTAAGGCCGGGAATTGAGATAATGCGTCAGCCTCCATTCAGCCAAGTCAGCATCTGGATAGTCGGCGCGGTTTTATTCTCTAGCATATAGGAGAATCTGAAGGGTGAAGAAACCACCAACACCTAAAAATTACTGCAGTTCGTTTTTATTTGTCGGAGTTGAATATGACGGCAAAAAACCAATGATTGATGTGTGAAAGTGATCGTCTGCTCATACAGCCCGAAAACTAGAAACGTATACAACAGTGCAAGCGGTATAGAAACGGTGAAAGCTTGATAAAATTGATGAAATAGCTTCTAGTGTTAATGCGTCGTGCACATAATGTTGTCAAATGTGCTTTTGTTTATTTTGCGAAAAGTAACATTGAGCGCTCCACACGAGCTGAGATCTCCAATGGTAATACTGCATTTACGCGGGCACCCTTAAGCATGGTTAAGTAAACTGCGGTTACCCTTAACTATAGTTAGCAGCACTCACACGGAAAGCCAGACAGTAGTTGCGCCACTAACTGCAGTTGCCGTAAACCGAGCTGGCTAACCTACGTTCGCGCTAAACCGACAAAATGGCGGCGCCCGCGGAAGGCATGGCGGCAGCAGCAGCAGTGTCGCAGGAATCGTCCTCCCAAAGGCGTTTCAACTGGCCTGATGTGACAACAGCGGCTTTGATTCGCATCTGGGAGGACCAGATACCCGCTCTGCATGTATATACGCGCAATGCGCGTATAAACGCTGCCATAGCTGCAGAGCTGAATGCCGGGCTTGCGCCGGGCGAAGGCCCCTGCACTGTAAAACAGGTGAAGCAAAAAATGAACAATCTAAACAAAAAATACCGGTAAGTCTTGCCTCTACTCTCATTGCATTCCTCATCTAGCGCTGTTTTTATGGATGCGACGTCAGCCCCACATGTGCGGCAGCAGCGTTCTGGTTGTTGTTGTGGTTGTTAGCCTTTCAAAAGATGGTACATCAGCAACGTGCAAACTCTTTTCGCCGTCGTCGCGTATTGTTTACCTCGCAAGCGCCCAAGATATTTTAAATATTTACTCATACAAAAACCAAACAACAAATGCCTTGTGACAGGAGCAGCTTATGTTGCACTCTAAACACAGCGCCAGTCTGTTCTTCGTTTTTTTTCTTCGTAATCTGCGTAGTAGTTTGGGTTGCTATTCACCTGTACTCAGTTAATAAAAAGAAAATCACCTTTTCGTCTTCGTTTGTGTACGCGAGCATGCACCGCTCGGCATGCAAACTTCGTCTTTCTCATTTTCGCGGTAGCTGTTGCCGTTCAAAGCTTTTGTTTGCTAACTGACAGCGCTGTACTGGCGACCTTGCCATACAGCCGTTAGCACGCATGACTACAGCAAAGAAGCGCTGTGATCATTACTTATCTCCTATTTAGCTTATACTGATCGATTGGCAGGCAAAACTCGCATGCAATCAAATTCCGCTCAAGTGTAAGCATTGTATGCAGAACCAAATACACATGCTTCAAAATTTAAGTTTTTTTTCCTTGAGTTAAGTTGATTTTATACAGTGCTCAGGTACTTATGGTTACCAGCTAAGCTAACAGCAAATCAAATTTCTCGATTTTTTTTAAATATAGCTGTTGGCCTCAGTGGCCTACTACGCAGTACTGCTAGAATGCTATCAGCTGAACCAATCACTTAAAAGCTCCAACTGATGCAGTTAAGTGACATTTTCACCAGTAACTGCCGGTTGGTACCTGCATATTTATGTAACATTTGTCTTAAGTTACATTGTTCACAGGGAAGCTTGATAGCCTAAAGAGATCACCAAGGGCACATTTATTATGGAAGTCATTTCCATTATTTCAAGCAGATCAGACGAACTGGAACTGCCATTGGCTCTCCTGGTGTCCCGTGGCAGCTTTACTGGCCCGTTTACAGTTTCCTCGGCAGCCTACCCATCAGTGATTACGGGCGGGTCGAAGAAAGTTTGGAGGCAATTTGCAATTTAAAGCATTACCCGTTATTATACCGCTCAGTCACTCTGGAATTACATCACTAGGAATTTTTAAATGTACAGAATGCTGCTCAAGGGAGGCCGGCTGCGGATATTACAGAACTAAGTAGAAAAGAGGGGGAAGTGGTTGCAAAGAAAAAACGACACTTGTACAACCATGGTTGTCAGGTAAGGGCGAACAAAATGTTCTTAACCACACCTGTTCAAACTAAAGTGTCATACTGCAGTTTCCACTTCATCTCTATCTACTTTGGTTCATTGGTTTCTCCTCTTGCCAAGGATATATGCAGAGTTGTACGTAATTGATTACTTGTAATATATTACTTGTAATTGATTACATTTTTATGTAATTTTGTAATCAGTTGATTACTTTTTCAGACTGTAACGTTTCGGGTTACACAGCAGTTATTCTATTTCTGTAATAGATTACCGGTAATCGATTATTTCTTTGCAAAAGAAAAAAGGCAACCGGGGCAAAGCATCCGTGACAATGTGATTGCGATATATAGTTCGGCCGCGCACCCATGTGCGCATGGCTGCCTGACGTGTTGCGCTTTCCAAACTATTCGTTCCTGGCGTAGCTGGTGGCAACTGTAATCAATTGTTCTGTAATTATTCAGTTACTTTTCTGGGGAAGTAATTGACGACTGTAATCAGTTGCATTTCATATGGAATGATTGTAATTGTAATCGGTTACGTATTTTATTCAACGTCTACAAGACTGGTTATATATTACCAATGACACTCTCGATGTCTCGTTCATTTTAAACATGCTATTGATTATTGCTTTTGAGTGATCAGTTTTTGCTAGACTGTATTATTAAGTTCTTCAATAATATATCTATGCAGTTACTAGACTGCATTGTTAAGTTCTTCAATAATATATCTATGCAGTTATGTGCAGATAAAAGTTTTGAACAGTCCCTTTGTTTAGGCCGGCATGGGTCGGGGCAGCTGATGATTACATACTATCACGGCAACTTTGACCATTCACCTGGGAAGATGAAAAATACAATGTACTATACTGGGTCATGTGCAGTCGTCAATGAGGCACCAGACAATGCCGAAGTACTCGCGTCAGGGGAAGACGGGCCCCTCGGAGACACAGCGGACCCCCAACTCCTCGGCACTGCAGACACGCAGGGTAGCAGCACCACTTCTTCAGTGCTGAGCACGTCTTCCCTGGCTGTGCTACCCAGTACCAGTGATGCCATGGGCTGCAGCAGCTGATAAAACGTTGGTGGCACAACTGGAGGCTAAAGAAGCCGTAGCAAGCGGGACAACAGTTCAGTTGTACACCAACTGCTTGCGCTTCATAAAGAAGCAGCAGCGCAGGGGATGGAAGCCGAGAAAAGGTCCCGCAATATTAGGAAGAAGGTGCTACGCATGACGCAAAAGGGCAATGAAATGAACGCAAGCTTGGTTCGGCTATGAGACCGATAAATTACATCGAAAGCAAATAAAGAAAGTAACGACCAGTAATCCAACAAGACTGTTAGCTGGGCGAGTTGGTTGATTTTACTCGAGGGGATGCTTGTAGCGCGACAAAAAACAGACAAGGGACAGAAAATGAGCGGGGCAAGCGCTACTCTTAACTAGTTTTATTTAAAGATTGATCGCACACATTTACACAATTTAACCTTTCTTTCAGGAAAGCAACCACCAGTACACTCACGCGAATGACACGCAAATTTCACACGCGTGCATCAGATTAGGCTATCTAAAAACTTATACTCCTTATAGTGCATCTTCACCGAAGGGCTGCTGACGCAGTCCGACCTTTTCTTTTTGAAATGGAACGCCTCTATCAGTTCCTGCGTTAGCGCGAGCATGAGAAATGCCTCGAGAATGGGAGGGGTACAAATTTGGCAGTTCACTGCAAGTCTTGCAAATGCTCACCATTCCTAAATAAGACAAAATGTCATTGGTCGAAGTAAAGACGCGCTAGCGCGGGAACTGATAGAGGCGTTCCAGATCAAAAAGAAAGGGTCGGGTTTCGCCAGTAGCCCTTCGGTGAAGATGAACTCTAACGACTAAAAGTTTTTAGATAGCCTTATGTGATGCAAGCGTGTGAAATTTGTGTGTGATTGGCATGAGTGTTCTGGTGATTGCGTTCTTGAAGGAAAAAGGAAATTTTATAAATGTATGGGATGGATCATTCAATAAAACTAGTTTAGAGTAGCGCTCGTGCCGTTCATCTTCTGTCACTTGTCTGTTTTTTGTCGCGCCACAAGCATCCCCTCAAGTAAAATGAACCAACTCGCCCAGCAAAAAGTTTTATTGAACGTTTCTAGTACAGAGGACCCTTCTTACGTGTTTTCCTCTCCATCTCAAGAATCTGTGTAAATCACCCACATTGCTTGGACGCCGTGCAAGTCGAGACGCTTGGCGTATTGCATAAGGAAAGGGCTGGTGCCGGTTGAGTTGGCTGCCTGGTTTAGCTCTGTTCTTAAGTGCATTGAAGAGAATGCGGTGATAGCTTTTCAGAATGCAGCTGGCACAACTGTTGGAAGCTTCATGTCACTTCTTCAATTTTATCTGGGCGCAACGGTTGGCACTTTCGAAGGCAGATCGTTTGTGCAAAAGAGTGGCATATGTATTGGGCCATGTGTGGGGCCTGTTTTGTGCAAAATCTTTCTCTCTTCCATTGACCGCTTTTTAGACGATATTTGAGACAAGAAAAAGTAATTAAAGTTTTAGGTACGTTGATGATTTTTTAGTCGTTTTTAAAAAAACTAGAAACTGTGACCTACGACGGGAGTGTGGTGGAAATTTTAGCTACTGTTAGAAAGTATGGAAAGGGGCTAAATTTCACTCATGAGGTTGCCGAAGACAAGAGGTTGCAGTTTATAGATCTTCAGATTTATATTCAAGATGTGCATGCTCGCTCGGGCTATAAGTCTCGTGCCCAGAAAGGAATAATGCCGTTTGATTCTGCCCGGTCCAAGACTGTAAAAAGAGCCGTCGCGACCATATGCATTGAAGAAGCCATCAATAAGTCTTGTATTCTTGCTGTTCAGGAAAGTTCTGATTACCAAGTGTCTAGGCCGCTATCAGCAGGGTTTCCCTTGTCTTTTTTGGCTATGGTTGCAGAAGCATTGCTGCAAAAGAATATCAAAGTAAGAAGAGAAAGAGAAAGCAACATAAGGCCAAAGGTGATTCCATATTCGCATCGCGTGGCCCACAACATGAAAAAAGTGGCAAATAATTACAGAATTCCTATAGTTTTTCGGCACCCTGCAAGCTAAAAAGCATTTGCGCAAAGGTTAATGAAAAAAACCAAAAAAGAAAGATTGCGAAACGAGGCATGAGCACCGATATGTTGGTTGCAAGGTGGAAATTGTGTGTCATATTCCACTCTCATGTGGCAAAGTGTATATTGGTCAGTCCGGACGATGCCTGAACAAGCGCCTGCGCGAGCATAAAAAATGCCTGGACTGCATAGATCATGATCATCTCATCAATAAACTTACCTCATATGGCATTTGCGGGACCCCTTTAACTTTAATTCAAACTTGCCTCAAAAACAGAAACCAAAGTGTTTCAATTAAAAACCAATGCTCGGCTCTTTTAACCACCACAAGTGGCGTACCACAGGAAAGTACATTAGGTCTCCCTGGCCGCCGCGGGGCTCAGTGGTTTTGGTTCGATTCCGGCCGGAGCACTCGAATTTCAATGGAGGCGAAATTTCCAGACACCCGTGAACTGTGCGATATCAGTGCACGTTAAAGAACCCCAGGTGGTCGAAATTATTCCGGAGCCCTTCGCTACGGCTTCCCCATAGCCTGAGTCTCTTTGGGACGTTAAAACCCCATAAAAATATATTAGGCCCCTTCCTATTCAACACGTATATCAATGACATTGTAAACATAGACTCTTCTGTTCAGTTGGTGATATATGCTGATGAAAGCACCTTTCTTCTTTCTGGTGGCAGTATCGACCAGCTCATACTAAGGAGCAATGATGTCCTTTCAAAACTTTAATCCTGGTCCAAAGCAAACAGGATAAGGGTGAACCCAGCAAAAACTAAAGCTGTTGTTTTCCGCGCAAAAATTAAGAGTTCCACCAGGTTACTCATTGCGATATGAAGATCAATACGTAGAAACTGTGAACGTACATATAACCCTTGGTGTTTACTTCTCCTCTCATCTAGAGTGAGACATTCATACAGAATACCTGCGAAAGAAGCTTTCCGCTGTTACTTAAATATTGTCGCGTTACCGAATGATCCTTCCTCAAACTGCTTAACTCCAAATGTATCATGCCTTGTTTCTTTCATATATAAATTATTGCAAGCTAGTCTGGGGTACGACAACTAGAACAAACATAAACTTCTACTTCAAAAAAAAAAGCAATCCATCATGTAGGGGATATACAGCCAATGAACAAACTATGAATACTATAAGTACATATAACATGATACGTGTTGATCGTATATGTGAATTTCGATTACTACATGTTTGCATTTTCCTAGATCTGGTGCTAAAAACTTTCTAGAAAATCTTGGGTCTTTGAGCTACAGGAGTACAAATATTAAAACTCGGAGCACTGATGTATGGGAAATATCGCATTTCAGAACAAACTATAAGCTACTATTATTGGCTCATAATCTGCCATTTGTACTAAACAAATACAAGCACACAGTTGCTTTTAGTCCCAAAACAGTGAGGACTCATTTTGTGCATATGAAAGTGTAAACTGCTAATCTATATGTACTATTGTAACTTACACTATTGTATTTTGCCTTATGTGTTGTTTTTATATTTCGCGCTATAGTGCTGATTGCCTTAATTTTGTATGTATGATAGTGTTGTATTTATACTCTATATCTTCAGTAAAAGTGGTTTTCCTTACTATTTCTTTCTTGCTGTAATGTGATTATGATCTGCATCTCTTATGTTGCTTGGTGTACCTTTCATGTTGTGTTATAGAAGCAAATTGTTTTTTCTTACGTTCGCTGCTGTCATGTAATGGTGCCCTGGGCCTTTGTCGAGCTTCGTACACAGCTTTTAGCCAAGGGTGACGAGCCAGATTTTCTGATAAATAAAACTGCATTGATTGATTGACTGAAGTCTTGCGACTGCTCACCATTCCTAAATAAGACAGAGGTCATTGGTTGAAGCAAAGACGCGTTAACGTGGGAACTGATAGAGGCGTTCCAAATCAAAAAAAGGGTCGGAATGCGTCAGCAGCCCTTCGTTGAAGATGTACTGTAAACAGTATAAGTTTTTAGAGAGAGAGAGAGAGAGAGAGGAAAACTTTTAATATCCAACAGAAAGAGGGTAGCCAGAGGGCTACCCGCCTAGACGACGGCCGAAAGGTCTTGACTCTCGGCGGCGGCTTCGGCCAGTCGGACGAGTTGTAATTGAGCCGCCGGGTCGGAGCTCAGTAGTAAGGTCTCCCATTGATCTTTTGTGTTAATACCTCGTCCCTCCCGGGGAGCATGATGACATTCCCATAGTATGTGGTCCAAGGTGGCCCTAAGTTCGCAGTTCGCGCATTTTTCTGAAAATTGCCCTGGGTACTTAAGACTCCAGAGGGCCGGGTTTGGAAATGTGTAAGTTTGTAACCGGCGCCAGTTGATGGCTTGGTATCTGGACAAGGATCTATACGCTGGAGGAAGTCTAGCTCGTTGCAAACGATAGTGTTGTGTAATTTCTCTGTAGGTCACCATACGATCCCTGTCTGTAAAGACCACCTCGCTCGGGTCCGCCCGGAAAGAAAAGCCTCGGGCGAACTCGTGGGCCGTCTCATTACCAGGCAGGGATGCATGTGCTGGTGTCCAGACTAGCGTAATTTTCCGGTCTATTACATGACGGCTTAGAATTGTATTCGTTAGAGGGGAGACCCGGCCCCTGCTGAAATTTAGTATGGCAACTTTGGAGTCACTGATGATGTATCTCGCTTTTGTGCCTACACAAGCCAGTGCTATGGCAGCTTCCTCTGCAGTCTCTGGGTTACCCGAGAGTATGGAGGCACTTGTTTTGTGGAGTTGTTTATTATTGACGACCGCGACGGTCATCGTTTTTAGACAGCCTGATCTGATGCTAGCGTGGGAAATTTGCGTGTCATTCGCATGCGTGTTCTGGTAATTGTGTTCTCGAAGGAAAAGGGAAATTGTATAAAAGTGTCGATCAATCTTTAAATAAAACTAGTTGAGAGTAGAGCTTGTCCCGTTCACCCTCTGTCCCTTGTCTGTTTTTTTGTCACGCTACAAGCATCCCCTCAAGTAAAATGACCAGTGAATACAGTAAATGTCATATACTCAGGTCATCAACTACTTTGAAGATCATAGCATTATCTTCGATCATCAGCGCGGTTTTGGCGAGGGCTACTCATGCGGCAGCCAACTTGCCGGTTTTGTTAAAGACGTAAATGCACCGACTGACGCTGGTTTTCAAGTTGACGCAATATTTTTTTCATTTTTCTCAAGCATTTGACAGCGTTCGTCAGCAATGGTTATTACTTAAAGATTCAAAACTGAACATTCACCCTTATAATATTGCATGGATAGGCGATTTCCTCTCATGTAGAATCCAATTCACATCAGTTAACAACTCAAACACATGTTTTGCTAATGTTACGTATGGAAGGCACATTACTTTTTCTCATCTATAATAATGATTTACCCAGTTACATGACGTCTATAATCAGACTATTTGCGGACGATTGTGTGCTTTATCGATGTATAACCTGCAACACTGACAACCAATTACTCCAGTCTGGTATAGAGGGGGTAAGCACATGGTGTTTAATTTGTTAATTCCTTTAAATTTTTCCAAATCTAAGGTCATGTCTTCCACCAACAAGCCACGTATTCCCATCACCTACCTTCTTCATAGCAATAGTGTAGAATTCACAAGTTACAAGTATCTTTGCATTAACCTTCAGTCCAACTTATCATAGAATCATCATATTAATATCACTCTTGCTTCCGCTAATGTAATTACGGACTTCTCAAACATAATTAAAGAGAGGCCGCAACAAAGGAAAAAAACGCGTATACAGTATTCATTAGCCCGAAACTCTAATACGCGTCTGCCATTTGGGATCCTCATCAAACTTATATCACCAGTAACATCGAAGCCTTGCAAAACCGTGCTGCAGCGATTCATATTTTCTGATTATTCATGTTACACCAGCGTCACCTCATTGAAGTCTAAAGCCGAGTTAGAAAGCTTAAAACTGCGCCGAGAAATTTCCAGCCTATAACTTTTCCATAAACTTTATCACTATTATTCCCTTCATGGTGAATTATTTCAGCCACTGACAGTTACCTTTCTATGTTGTGATCATCCTTACAAAGTTAAACGCATTAACTACCAGTAATCCCAGTATGCATATTCTTTTTTACCATGCACAATAACTGAATGAAACGCTTTACCATCACACATTGCCATATGAGACCTAAATAAGCTCCAACGCCTTATTCACTCGTGTTTCAACAACTGAAAAGGTTTTTTTTTTCAGCGTACTGTCTTGCGCCTTGTCTTCTTTTTTTATTTTTTATGGGTACTTCAGCGCACTCTTTCCAGCATTGTCTTTTTCTTGCAGTGCTGTTGTTTGTTCCTAAAATTCGGCTGCTATGTGCATTGTTCCGACTCATCTTGTGGATGTCTATTTTTCATTAACATTAGTGATTTCTCTGTTTTCTTTTAGTGCAATATTATAACCTTGAAACAGTGTCTTGTACCCACTTCCGTCCCCCCCTCTCCCTCATGTAATACCCACGAATGAGGGCCTATGGGGATATTTAATAAATAAAATAAATAAACTGAAGATTCATCATGAATGCTCAGTATTTGTTGGTTTGCAGTTCACGATACAACAGCATGCGATTAGTAGTAGTAGTAAGTGTTTAATATGAAATAAAAAACAAAAAGGAAGGTAAAAGATTTGTGCTAACCCCGGCATCTGCCACCGCTACGGCCACGGTACCTGAGCTGGGACAGCAGAAATAAAGAATAGCGGGCAGTTTGAAGAAGTGAAATGAAAGAGGTGAAGGGACAGTAAGAAAGGGTAGAGGGAGAGGTGATAAATGCACTATTTACATAACAATACATTTGTACAAGTTTCGCGCGTGCAGAGTTAATAAAAGAAAGGAAAAACACACGCGCACAACAATCGTCTGAGGTTGCACACACAGAGCATTCGGTCACCAGTAGCATAAATACCTGGCGGAGAACAGACGGGACGTCAAGCCCGTCTGTACGAGAAATGCACAGAGGCTAACGAAGGTTCTCTCACGGGTGCGCCACTGCACTGCGGCCACAATACCGATATTTTACAGGCATAATTTCTAATTAGTCAGCACGCATATGCACTACAATAGTATGTGAATAAGGAGTGGGTGCAGGTAACAAGTAACATCCCTGTTGCTTTCAGAGTATTTAAGAATAGAAAGCACAGTGCAAAACACAGGATATTAAACATTCGCGAAACAATGCATTTATTATTATTTTTTTGCAACTACCTTTGTAGCCATGCTCAGGTCATTCAAACAGGTTACTACTTTAGCTCAAAAGTGTTTTACAACCTGGTGTAGATCATAGTTCAGTTTTGTTGCCACTTTTGTTTAATTTATATGTAAGCAATTTGCCTACTGATATCACTCATTGTAGGTTATTTTAATATGCATACATTACCATTCATCTCTGCAGCCACTCCTCTCTTAACTTTGCTATAGCCCGTTTAGAAGTGGACGCGCCTTTTTTATAAATAGGTACTGAAACAACCAAATCTCTGCCGATCAGCAAAAAACTAAGCGTCTGTTTTTGTAACACTCACGAAAAGCTAGAGATTGTGCCACCTTACGCCAGATTTGCCATATTTATGCAAAATGTTTCAGTTGCCTGCGCCACTGCACTGCGGCCACAATACCGATATTTTACAGGCATAATTTCTAATTAGTCAGCACGCATATGCACTACAAAAGTATATGAATAAGGAGTGGGTGCAGGTAACACCTGTTGCTTTCAGAGTATTTAAGAATAGAAAGCACAGTGCAAAACACAGGATATTAAACATTCGCGAAACAATGCATTTATTATTATTTTTTTGCAACTACCTTTGTAGCCATGCTCAGGTCATTCAAACAGGTGACTACTTTAGCTCAAAAGTGTTTTACAATCTGGTGTAGATCATAGCTCAGTTTTGTTGCCACTTTTGTTTAAATTATATGTAAGCAATTTGCCTACTGATATCACTCATTGTAGGTTATTTTAATATGCATAAATGACCATTCATCTCTGCAGTCACTCCTCTCTCAACTTTGCTATAGCCCGTTTAGAAGTGGACGCGCCTTTTTTATAAATAGGTGCTGAAACAACCAAATCTCTGCTGATCAGCAAAAAACTAAGCGTCTGTTTTTGCAACACTCACGAAAAGCTAGAGATTGTGCCACCTTATTCCAGATTTGTCATATTTATGCAAAATTTTTCAGTTGCCTGCAAGGTGGTTCGCCATGGCATTCCTTACTGCTATTCCTGACGGCTCTAATTGGCTACTCGTGCATACTGGGAGGACGCCTTTCGTTTGCGCTTTGCACCGCACTCAGCTAATCCTGCATCACACTGATCACTGCGTTGCTCGCAGACATTGTGTAGCACACAAGCAGCTCGGATCACAATGTTCACATTGCGAATATCGCACTCGAGGCCCTTCAACAGCATTCTGAAGATTGCCTTCACATGTCCAAACGCATTTTCTACAACACGTCTGGCACTTGATAAATGGCAGTTGAAGGTCTGTGCGGGAGACCGAGCAGCGCCAAGAAATGGGTAGGGTTTCATTACATACCTCCTCAGGGCGAACGCTTGGTCAGCAAGAAGCAGTGGACCAACTTGCACCCCTTGAATTGTCCTTGTTTCTAATTGCTTGTTTCTAATTGAAACAGATCACTGGCTAATACACGTGGAAGTCGTGAGATCTGAAACACTGCAGAGTCATTGTTTCTTCCAGGACTCCCAGTGTTTGTGTGCAGGAACTTGTACCTGTGGTTAACCACAGCGAGGAGGATGGTGCTGTACCACCCGTTAGGGTTAAAATAATCTGCCGCCTTATCCCTTTGGAGGGCACACCTCGATGTGGCCGCCATACAGAGCACCAACACCTTGAGGAAAGCCACAAACTGCAGCGAACTGGCGCATGTGCTCCTGCAATTCATGCAACTTCGGAACACCCACAAATTGAGCTTCCAAGTTGTGCACAATTACGGCGCAGACCTCACGGAATAACGGAATATCATGTTCACGGAGGAACGGCTCGCGCCAAAAAGGTTTGCGACAGTCCGCTCTTCAGCTGACGTTGCGAGGTGGTAAAGGCCAATCGCCACGCGTTTTTCTAGAGCAATTGCCTTTCGTATGTTGGCGTCTGTGTACTGAAATGCATTTGAAACGCCCCGTGTGTACTGAAATCTGGAGAGGTTAATCCTGAAATTATCGCGGAAGCCGCTGTCCGGAAGATGGGGCAGCGTCGTTTCGCACCACGAGTTTGGGCGTGGGTACATCCATAACGCTCGCTGCCGCGTGCACTGAAGAATCACCGCCAAGAAAATGCGTTTAGATCGCCTTCGATTACGCCTGCTCTTCGCCTCCAGCATGCTGATGTCGGCGCTGAGAGCAAGCTGCTGCAAGCGGAGGCGTTGAAGTGCTGCCTGATGCGCCGCGAAAGCAGCCCAAAATTCAACGTCGGCGTCGTCCCCACCGTCCGCCACAAGCCCGCTTGAAGCCACCGCAGCCTGAATGCTGAACGTCGACACACTCACAAGATACGATATTGCACACACAGAACGTAAGCAGGCAATGAGACGCCGCACTTGACTGCGCTAATCACGTACACGAGGTGCGATTGCAGTCAAAAGAGGTCCAATTCTCACATGACGGCTCCCAGCAAAGTGGTGGCTACAAGTGCCTCTTATGTCGGCTAAAAAGTCAGCTAAAACCACTGTTTGTAGACTTCTGCTTGGTTTCCGTTAATGTCCGCCACATGCGTAACCAAAACTCTGTCCCGCGGGGGGTAGTGCGATAAACAGCCTTTTTTTTCTTTCGTTTATCCTTTTTAAAGTAACCTTATTTAATAATACACAGCTATAGATGCGGTCACAAATTCGCAATGGAGGTGATCACATGGTGGTTTCCGTCACACTAACCGACATGCCCAATCCACGTGTTAGCGCTGCTAACTACGGTTTTCGCTAACCATAGTTAAGCCCTATAACCGCAGTTAAGCTTAACTATAGTTAGGCTGTCCGTGTAAAGAGGGTATAACAAGCCGGTTCCCTTGACTGATCTCGGTTTTCACAAGCAATGCATTGATTTAATGTAGTGTAGAGGCTTCAGGTACAGTTATATTTAGTGGCAGTGTTCATTCCAACTGGGATTCAAATGAATTGTAATCTGTAGAAATAAACATTCAATTACTCAAGCATCTCAGAGTGTGCCCACGCTAAGAGTTATTAATGAACCATCGGTTTTTGTGAAAAGTGAGCCTAAGCAGTGCTTTCAAAGTTCGTCAGGAATATCTGTTAGTGATTTTTTTGGAACTTGTAACTTTTTATTTAAATTAGACATTTGCTAAGCGGGAAAATAGCTTACATCTCCAAAAAGAAAGAATTTGCATATGGTTTTGCGTTGCCCCCACTCTTTGGGATTTACTTTTAGCCAAATATGACAGACTACTGTGAGACAGTCTTGAGGGAACCAATGTATTTAGTGTTTTTAGATTTGTAATGACGTTTTAGTGTTATGTAGCGCTAGCTACACTACGCTAACACTTCGAGTCTTCAGCGTGGCCCCCCTTCAGTTGCGTTGCCGTCCTTGAGCTCCGTGGTGGCGCCGTGGCTGGTCACGTGGTCGGTCATGCGGTGCGGCGCGCCGGCGAAACCGATATGGGGGAGGGGAGTGCAGAGGGGGAGAGAGGAAAGATAGTGAATCTAGCTCCAGGGACTAAGATGAAGAAGGAACGCGCAGCGAAACGGAGCGGTGAAAGACTGACTGCCATTCGACTGAGCAAGTTCCACTCGGCCAGATGTAACTATCGCGTCACTCCACGTTTAACCAGAGCTAAACCATAGCCATTTTTTTTAACACCAAGTCTGGTTCTCAGGAGCATGATTTTTTTAGCACACTCACCGTTTTTTGTGAGGGTCTTAAGCAACTAAATCTGACGCACGAACTTCCGTAAGATGAAACAATTCGCTTATAAGATCTGAAGATAGTATTTTCTGATAACCGCATTTGTTGGGTATATGATCCCCGCTCCAACAAGCCGCTACTTCAAATTCATTCAGCGCATTCCAAACTGGTGAAGAGAGATATTGTGAATTCACGTTTAAAGAACGCCCTCAAGAAATCATGTCCCCACATAGCAGGCTACAGTTTCGCTCAGAAATCGTCCCGACTATCGGTAGTGTGTATTTGTATGCATAGGGTATTAGGACACAGGCACTGAAATCAGTAAGAACACACCGTAGTTAGCGCGGTAAGAGGAGCTGATAAATAATAAAAAAATCACAGGTGGTTATGAAGTGTAGGAAATGCTTTTTGTGTATAGTAAGAATAAAACAAAAAAAAAGAAATTATTTCTTTGCGAGAAAATAAAGCCGCATTATTGGTGTCTCGACAGCTACCTCAGCCGCGTGGTTGGAGAAGGCCTGTAGAAGGGAATAAAACAAAGAGGACAAGAGGGGTCGCTCTGGAGCATAGCAGATTTATTTATATACTACGTGAGATTCATTAGCGTGCGCTGACATCACACAATCCACAGGCGTTTTCAGCATGTCGCTTGCATCGAAACGTGACCGCGGCGGCGGGGTTCGTTTCTCGAGTACCCGTGCGGAGTACTCAGTACGCCGCCACCACTGAGGAAACGGATAAAGGTGGAATGGAAAGGAGGATAGGTCGCCAAGACTGCTCAAATAAGGTAGGATAGGAGTTGTTCCGGACGGGGTGGGTGTGCGGCCAGCTCGCTGGCACATGCCGCAATCTAGCACCCTGACGGAAGATTTGGTCCGAACGCTGCAAGAGAACAGTAAGCTCGCTGGCACGTTGTGCCACCTGGCGGCCGACCGGCGGACTTTGAAAACATATGACTACAGTTGCCTGGTGTTTAGATCAAAAGAATTCCCTTTTGATGCAAGCCTATCTGGCTTCGCAATGACGCTGTTGTGGGTGATAATCTCAAGTTCTTGCGTAGCTGGTACAGCTCAATCAACGATACCTTGAACTGAGGCTTTCAAAAAACAGGCAGCAAGAATTTTTGAGCATTGTTCGAGCTAAGCAGATTTTTTTCTTAAGCAGGTACTACAGGATGGATGGAAACCAGACGGGCAAAATTTTCGGGCCAAGAGAGGGGGAAATAAAGGCGTTAAATATATTCCTGCGTTACAAAACTGCTCAGGCAGATTTGCCGCATCCTTTAGCATGGTAGCCTTTGCGTCGTGTATGCTGGTCGATTAATTTGGGAGATAACAAGGCGGAGATGATTTGTAACAAAGAAGATGTTACTCAGTGACACACACCTAGGTGCAGCCTTACGACTACAAACGCTGCGGTTTGCAGCGATAGCCTTTAGGTAGAGCCTCCGCTGCGCGTGCAAGAGGGGAGCGGTTCGAAGTTTCGGCGCAGCGCAATCATGCACTGAATGAAATAAAACTCGCGTGTCGGTATAATTGCACAACAAGGTGTAGCGGCGCCCTGATGTCGGTGACCAGAGTTGGAACCGGTAATATCCCGGTAGGACCTTAAGCAAAGCCGAAAGTTGGGCGAGTTGGATAACGTTCATGATGAAAAAAATAGCGCAAAAGGAGCACGATGGACGGAAAGAGAACGATGTAGACAAGCGCTTGTCTGCGTCGTTCCGTTTCCGTCCATCGTGTCTCTTTAGCGCTATTTTTTCTCTATAGAAGAGATATTAGGCTTTAAGTTCCTACAAGGGCCTTAATATTTAAGCAGTGAACACAAATCTGACAGCTATCCTTAGTGAGTGCGCAGCAGGTTACCGGCAAGTTGCCTCAGGAGATTAAAGATTTCATTAAGGAAGGACAAAGCATGAAAGCCTGTAGCCCGGAAGATTGAACAGAACTGGTAAAACTACCAAAAGTACTTGCTAAGCGCAAGATAACCGACATGAGGATTCATAATACAGAAAGAATCAAGACTGCTTTAAAGAGCGGAGGCAGCTGAAAAGCGGTCAAGGGGAAAATAGGCATATGCAAAAATCAAGTATGTCCTAAGAGACATAAGAAAAATATCAATAGCAAATTAGATAAGATAGTAAATGTAGGCGAATAGCTCCCCACCAATATATACAGTCACCAACATAAAGAGGACTTGATTGCGAGATGGAGTAGTGCAGAACAGTAGGACATCCCGCCAGTCACGAAGTGGGGACAATTTAGACCATTTCAAAAGCAAGCAGAGGGTGAGGATCAGGTAACCACCGCTCTATTGAAGGACATTGGGCAGATTGTGCTAAAAAAATGAGCACCCTGTATACATAATGCCTTATGATCGTGTGCGTACAAGAACCTCGGAAAAAACATTAATTCCGCACATAAAAAGGAGACGCCAAGGACTCGAAAAATTACTCAACAATCAGCTTGCTGTCTGTTGCCTACAAGGTGTCTACTAAGGCAATCGTAAATAGAGTTTGGACAACCTTAGAGTTCAATCAGCAAAGTGACCAGGCTAGCTTTCGTAAAGGCCGTTTGACAATATACCATATTCACGCTACCCTTCACGCGATATAGAAATGCACAGAATATGACCAACAGCTACATATAACCTTAATACATTGGGGTTAAGCATTTGACTCAGTCGAAGCCCCGGCAGTCGTGCAGGCGTTGCTGAACCAGGAGGGAGAAGAGCCTTATATAAAAATACTGGAATATATCTATAACGGCTGCACAGCACCATTGTCCTCCAAAAAAAAGCAATACAATTCTGATAAGGGAGGGTGTTAGGCCGAGAGGCCACACGTCTCCAATGCTATTCACAGCCTTTTTACGGAGTTTACACCATTGGGAACATTGATGAGTTAGTGGAAAATACGTTACTAATCTGCAATTCGCTGATGACAATGAGTTGCTAAGTCATTCAGGGGATGGAGCGTGAATCATGATCAATGACTTAGACAGGCAAAGGAGGGCGGTAGGTCTGGAAGTAATTAGCAGAAATCTAAAGCAGCCTCAAAAGGGAAGAGAAGTTTATGACTGGTATCGAGATGCCGGATGCATGAACGGAACACGTCCTCTTAGAGCAGCTAGTTACTGCAGATCCGGACCACGACAGCGATATAACTATAAAAATAGGGTTAAGCGCATTTGGTAGCTTGTCTCAGGTGAGCAGGCTTGGGAGCAGTGTTTTGACGAGAATGGCTTACACGCTGCATTTCGTCATGGTACAGGTCATAACCGCTTGCCGCCCGGCCAGTGTTTCACCAATCGAAGAAAAAGGAACGCCGAGCCTCATTGAGTCATATGGGTCGGACGTGCACACCCGTTCTTGCGAGTAACCTTAACAAAACCTTTTTTTTTGTCCTGGGACCCTGTCCTTCTTCCAGCGGGAACGGTATCGACAAAGGCGGCCCCTTTGTCACAGGACTGAAAAGACTGGAACGCCCCATCACTATTAAGTGGGCTCGGGAAGAGTGATTTTTTGAGCAGCATAGCAAATGGTCTACGTATCGTTATTTTACAGGTTGGTAATTGCCTTCCCTTGTTGCTCAGGAAGGCAATATTCCTTTTAACGTGGTTGATCAGTCCACGGGTTATTAGCGATCTTGTAATCTTGTATTGGAGTGCTTAGAACTTGGTTTCCTTCTCCCACGGAGGAACTCGCCGAAAATCGGCGAAACTCGAATGATAGTAGCTATGAAAATTCTATATTCGAAAATAGCCGTTCATTAGGACATTGCGAAATTATTGCGCTTGCTTACTGACCTTAAGGCTGCTCAGCACTACAATAAGCTAGAGAGAACGATGTAGCCAAAAGTATTGGACATCAAAGAATGTCATAGTAGAATGAACAAGAACTCGAAGACATATGCAAATATATTTTATGCGTGCAGCAGAAAGCGCTCGCATTTGCTGAACTGGAAAAAGAAATTGTTCAAAAATGGTATACTCTAATCAAGCTGACCTGCCAATGAGATTCGCTTATAGCGCTCACAAAACAATGCGAAGGAAGATCTCTGAGGAACAATTTTTCTACACAATTTCTGACAGCAAAAAAACATGAGTAGAATATTAGGTGAAACTGCATTCAGTATTATCAGGCTGTGCAAACAATATCATCAATTGTGACACGGTCGAGCGTGCTCATAGGCTAGGCCGTTATATTGAATCTCCCGGCCGCCAGTTTATAGCTAAGTTTACCAAAAAAAAGTGGTTCACTGCACAGCCTGGTTTTGAAGACAAAGATATTTAATTCAGATACCTCAAGGGCTCTAGGCTAAGGGCTTTACAAAGGCTTGGCCAAGATATTTTTCACCTAAAATTAGGCTCGAGCGCAAAAGCTCTTAGAGTACGCCAATTCAAAGCCGAAGCAACCACGATTCAGTTTGAAATTTAACCAGTTCTTCATAAATATTAAGTGGTAGGTACATGATCATGAGAATCACACTTTCAAGCAGACAAGAAACCGCTCAGCTCCCACTACTGCTTACCGCGCATCGGAACCACCCGAATAACTTTCTTCAAGGTAGCGATGCGCAAGAGGCAATGATGTTTTATTGTGTAACATCAATTCTCAGAAGAAACATTCGAAGTGTCCTAAAAAGACGTCTGACCTTTCTCTTTGTAACTGACATGGGCGACGCTGATATCCTTTTAGTGAGAACGCGCTATTGGCCTCCTAACCTGTAAAATACCGGTGTATAGTGAAGCCTGTAAAGTTAGCCAAGTGATGCGGGAAATGGCAGGAAATAAACAAGATGATGTTTGACCAAGGCTACGCTGGCTTTGGGTGGGGTAGTTAAAGTAAATAGCAATGATAAAGCGATTTATATTTGACTGCCTTTACAGCAAATGCCTTTAGGTGAACGGCATTTAGGGCGAAGGCCTTCAAGGTAAACGCCTTCAGGGTAAAGGACCTTATGACAATTCCTTGTGGTAAAGGCCCTTAGGTCAAATGCCTTTACGTCAGAGGCCTTTATGGTGAAGGCCTATAGTATAAGTCTTCAGGTCAAAGGATGCTTTCGCAATCGCAGCACATACGGACTGTACGAGCCCACCTGAAATTTTTTCTCATGGGAGCGCAGTTGCATTGCGATCTACTTAAGTGCAGCCGTGTTTTCCACAAAAGGAGAGGGAATTCTTATTGCCGTAAAAAAGAACATTTCTTCAGCAATTCATGTTCCTAGCTCAATAGAAGCAACATGTGTGTGCATTGGGACACTGGCTAAGAACAATATTTTCGTGCCGGCAACAGGACCTCTAATTTTTCATCTTTGTTAGCGAACTACGCGATTCCTTTAAATTTATAATTATTGAGTTTCATTTGCTCCTGTTTATTATTTTTGGTGATTTTAACTTCTTCTTAATTCGATGTTTCAATGTTGAACTGGGCTCGCAGACTTCTGTTATCAATGGTAGGGAGTTCTTTGGCATGTGCATCCTATTTAACTTGTCCCAGTTTGACGCCGAATTTACAAAAAAGTATTCCATGGCACTCAGACTTTTTTATTTAGTCTTAACTAGTGCACCTTACTTTTCTTCCGATATATATATCTGCCTGGCCTAAGCCCCAATAATTTTAAGAGAAGGCCTACACTATCGAAAAGCCTTCGGAAACTTTCAAATGAACACTCGAAAAAGAAAAGTAAAATAAACTACGTTTACAACCACACAAATTTTTATGGCAATAATGCGAAACTATGTCCATTTCTAGTTACTTATTTGGAAAACTCAAATACTCGCGGCATTGCTCACAACTGGAACGTTTTTGCAAGCAAAGTTAAAAAGTAATCTACAACCATATTCCGCAATGTGCAGTACTCTCCAACCTAAGCATGGTGTGGTAAAATAAAACAATTAGAGGAGCGTCCAACCGCAAACAAAGCTTATATCGTTCAACCAAAACGGTTGGTACGGAAGAACGTTGGTTGTCATAAAAAAAAATGGGAGGGGACACTTAATCTCCTCCATTGGGGTATGTCGAGATAGCGTAACGGTATAATTGCCATAATAGTAAGCTTATTCTCTTATTTCCATTCACCGATCCCTGGGAGTCCTCATACCCCTCCTGTTGCAGTGGTGCAGCGGTGGGCTTAGTGCGACCCAGGTTGCTCTGGTCGAGCGACCAGTCATTAACTGCCACCTGCCACGGTGAGCAGTTTGCTCACTATCCCGTGGGCAGGCTATGATGATGCCGCTAGGTCACGTGACATAGGCGGCCCACCTGCCTCCTAGAGACGATAATACACCGAGATGAATGTATCTTTTCTGCGGTCAGCGTTTGAAAAGATTGTGTATGACGGAAATTTTTGCCTCAGAACAGAATGCAGTGCTACGGTATTCTTCTGGTCTACAACCATCGTGATACCGTCGCTTCTGAGGTGTCCTTACAAAACTGCGAACACCTCTGTTCTGATTCGTGTCACATTTAGATGAACCTCCGAGCCTTTTTCCGCCATCCACCTCGACGATTAGCGCCTTATAAGGAGTACATGTATACATTATGTCTATGCAGGACCTGTTGCAGTATCCTTACTGAGTATCCGTGATGTAGCTGCAGTTTTGTTCCTACAGAAGCTAGAAGAAAAATAAGCAGATAAAGAATAAGAAATTTGTCGGAAATATTACTCCAGAAACCAGTCTGTACACGCAAAATTGAGTTTTCGTTTTGAACCCCTCCAAGCGAAGAAAAGAAAGTCATGCATGATGAGAAAATTCTGTATCCAGGCGGATCAAACTGTTTTAATTTTTTACTGAGACGGAGTCTTCCAATAATTCTTGATTTTACTTCCATACCAAAGAAATAAAAAAAAAACTGACCTCAAGTTTAACACAACGACCATCTATCTCTATATATCGCACCACGATTGCATATGTGATGCACCTGCACAACCTCGATCATGTTGTTAATTAACTCTGGCGCCTCCGGCAGTTACCACCGACGCAGCTTGGACTGGCCATCGTTGCGGATAGCTGGATGTTTCGCGATGCAAATACCAGAGATATTGAGGCAGGCATCGTCCACAAAAACACGCACGGCATGGAGCCACGGCCATCACCCGTACGTGCTTCTCATTTCCTTCTAGCCTTACCTCGCCGCTCCTCTTACAACACTCACGCGCAATTTGTGCTGGCTGCGAAGTTTCCTGTGTTACTGCTAGCATGGCTGAGATATTGAGCTTCGAGTAGTAACTGAATTACTCAGCCCATCTCGCCCTCTATTGAGTGGACCCGTCTCAACAGGCGAGCCAGTACTGTAAGAATCAATGCCTGCGGGTGACCCGTTTTGTTATCCTCGTTAGTTTCGCGTCAAATCGCTTAGGGCTGCTTGTTTTATGATGTAGCCGAATAGACGAGCAAGTGACTAGGTGTTTTTGGGCACTGAATACCGGAGAAGTCATCTCCTCGGCCTAACTACTGTGACGTGAAGGATCCCCGGAGTATGTGGTGCTGTCAGGATGCTGTGTGTCACTCCGTAGCAATCGAGCTGTCGAAATCTTCCCGCCCTCGATGAAAACCGCAGCTTTATACTCTAAAGCAGTCCAGGAAACGGGCAGATTTTGCTGTGATTTGTATATCTTTTCGTTTTAATTTCGGTCCAGAAATGTAATTGTAGTACCAGCGCCTCACGTTCATATTGCGCAAGAAGACACGTGCAAAAGAAGCAAAAAAAAACGAAGAAGAGAATTTAACATTAGGTAGAAAAAAATATAACAGGACAAGAGATCAGCTGCTATACCGCAATTAGCTTCACTGAATACGTTAAAACGCCTTTGAATGCTTTAGAGAGAGGTCTATTCAACGCCGCTTAAATGATACCCACGTAGGACGCTTATTAGGAGGCGCACAGTAGACGAAGTCGAACGCGTTGATGGAAAAGTCTCCCATAATGCAAAAACGAGAGTGGGAAAAAAGCAGTGAATGTCGTTCGTAATTGAAAACGTGCGTGGACTTCTGCGTATCAATACATGTTGTAGTGGAGAAAAAATGTATCAGCTATTCATGGAATAGCTGGTCATTTACCTACCGCATAAAAAGATGCCCTGCTGCTGCATCCACATAACTGTGGTTTATTGCCTTAGGAACCTCAATTTTTCGGTCTTTTAAAAATATATTCTTTCAAGATTTGGACGAGCCTCGACTTTTTTAAAAGCAATGATATTTAAACTGTAAAGAGTAGAATATGTGAGTAGAAAACGTCAGAAGTATAGGATATTGCAGAGAGCCAAAAGAATGGATGTATTTTGCTTTCTGCCACCTCTGGCAATTTGTGTCGAAAACATTCGCTTAACGCTAGGTTGGGTACCCTGAACAGCGAGGAATATAGCTAACAAGTCATTTATGCAGTCATTTTCATTCCAATATAGCAATTATAACAATATGATGTCGAACTATATTGGCTGTGCACAGAATTTTTGTGCTCACACCTGATGAAGAGGCGGTCATTTTGAAATAAGCATGATGTCCATACAGGTGAAAGATTACGCCGAATCTGCTCTCTAGAAAATGTCATGTCATGCAGCTCTCCTCCAGTTATTCGGCCTCTTTCTACTCAAGCGCTCAGCCCTCATGCATCTATGTCGTTGCCACGCAGGAAGACGATGCTTGTGTATAAGAAGAAGGTATCTATTGCCAACAGATAGCAATCGAAGACGCAGGTGATCAGCGAAATTTAGCCGCCACATGGTTATTTCTCCTAAAATTAGCGAACTATCTTCCTCGCCCGGAAAATGCCCACGTTGGCAACGAATATTGACTTTCTACCTCAACCCCTCTTTTTCTTGACATGTTCCAAGATCAAGGCAGCCGTGATTAAAAAAAGAAATAAGCGTTGAACTGTAACCTGCTTTTTCGTCCGCAGAACAATAGAGATCCACTTTTCCTATTGCAAAAGAGGAACCTAATGCGCCAGTGCGATAGCTGAAACCGCAACACGCGTGGAGCAGAAACAAGACTTTCCCCGTCCTTTTGTCTCACGCAGTCGGATGACGGCCTTATTGCGCAAACTTGCTTTAAATGAATGTGCTTAAAAAGGACCTGTCAGAAAATGCAGGATATCTGGCAAAAGGACGCACTGCGCCATCTGCAATTAGTCGTCTTTAGAAGTGTGTGCGTTTTATACCAAGCAAATATAATTCCTTGAGCACATTCACGGCGCTCTCCTGCGCGTTTTTTCAAGTGGATGAGAGGTTTGGCCATTTCCGGAAAATAAAAGATTGCCTAAAAAAATGAATATGAGAATGCACGAGGATAATCAATGTCGAAGAGTCGTGACTCAGCCCCTCGCCGAGTCTACAGAAGGTTACTACATAGGTAATGGCAATGGCAATTTTATGAAATAAAATGCAAGGAGTCTGACGTGATGCACTAAGATTCGCCTGAGCGGGTGTTTCCCGTTGCGCATCGTCGACGCCTTTCATATTTCCGGCTGATCGTTAGGACTGCGGAAATAAAATGAGGGCTTAGATGTTTCCCCATTGACCGTTTTTATCAATAAAGTCCAAGGACCACTGGAAGACCTATATTCTCTTCTCCGTCCCGGAGACTCAAGCAAATATTTTGAAACTGGCTCAAGACGCCTGACCCGCCGCGGTGGCTCAGTGGTTAGGGCGCTCGACTACTGAGCCGGAATTCCCGGGTTCGAACCCGACCGCGGCGGCTGCGTTTTTATGGAGGAAAAACGCTAAGGCGCCCGTGTGCTGTGCGATGTCGGTGCACGTTAATGATCACCAGGTGGTCGAAATTATTCCGGAGCCCTCCACTACGGCACCTATTTCTTCCTTTCTTCTTTCACTCCCTCCCTTATCCCTTCCCATACGGCGCGGTTCAGGTGTCCAACGATATATGAGACAGATACTGCGCCATTTCCTTTCCCAAAAAACCAATTATTATTATTATTATTTAGACGCCGCCAGCGCATACAGCATCCTGGCTGCCGTCTAAAGCAGGGGTATAGTGCCTAGAATGTAGTCTAGGCACTATTGCAGGGGTGTTAGCCCCACAGTGTGTAAAGTCAGTGATGATGATGATGATGATGATGATGCTTATAACATTTACGCCAGAAACATCAAAAATGGTACGCCGTCGCCGTCCATTCAAGCAATAAAAAATACTTATTTTTGGAGTGGAAGGGCGCATTGACTTCTCTTTTTCGATGGACACGTCAACTCAGCCATGAAATTAGTAGCTTTTGAGGAAAGGAAATGGCGCACTAGCTGTCTCACTTCTTTATAGACACCCGAACCGCGCCGTGAGAGAAAGGAGGAAGGTGGAAGTTGAAGAAGAAAGAGAGAAAGGGGTGCCGTAGCGGAGGGCTCCGGAAAAATTCCTACTACATTCATTGATTGGACAACTTGAATTTCGACCATAAAAACCGTTTCTCCCCGCCCCCGGCACTCAGGCCTGGGAGACGGGGAGTTGCGCGTCCGCGGTTAGAGGCTGGCTGGCAGTCCTTGACTGGTAGCGACCTCTTCCGCCAGATGGATGGTGTTGCGCTGGAGCTCAGGGTCCGGGCTTCTCAGCAGGGTCTTGCAGGCTTCCCTACTATCAATATTTCTGCCCGCCCCTGGAGAATTGGGGCACTCCCAAATTATGTGGTCGAGGGTCCCTCTCGCCCCACAGTGTGTGCATCGATCATGCGACTTCAGCTCTTGGTACACGTAGTACGCCCATACCGGGTTCATAAATGTATTGGTTTGTAGCCGAATCCACGCGACAGCTTCTCTATTGCTTTCTGTTGGGTCTGGGTGGGAGGAGGTACAAGCTCGCGTCACAATTTGTAATGGTTAACAATTTCCCCGTAATTTTGCAGGCACTCCTCTTTCCCCCAGTGCTCGGGGGCCTCTACAGCTACCCGGAAATAGAGAACTCGGGCTAGCTCGTGAGCCGCCTCGTTACCGGGGGCGCCGGCGTGTGCAGATGTCCAAATTAAACGAATTTTCCTATCAAGCGGTTGTTGGCTAAGGATCTTGGCCGCTTCCGATGAGATCCTGCCTGTTCCAAAACTTTGAATGGCAGTTTTACTGTCACTTACTACGAATTTTGCTTTTGTTCCTACGCAGGTGAGCGCTATAGGAACTGCTACCACATGGAGATAATTCATGTGCACTGACATCGCTCAACGCACGGGAGACTTTAGCGTTTCACATCCATCGAAACGCGGCCGCTGCAACAGAGCAGTGAAAGAAAACTGGCTGTTCCGCTGATTTGTGAGACAATTTGTGCTCCTGTTCTATTCATCAAGAGCCAACAGAGCCATGGAAGAAATTTGGCTGTTGAGAATAGAACGGGGCCAGCAACAACCTTACCACTTGGTGGATGCCTCAAACGCGCCATAAGGGAAGGAATGATGGTAAGGTGAAATCTTAAATTAGAAAGAAGCGCCGTATTGAAGTTCTCCGCAATAATTAGTGCTACTGTGGTTTCATTATACGCATCGGCATCTCGCTCCACATTTGATTCATAGACATAACGAACCCAACTTGATTTGTGCCATAGGTTGAAAATTGGTTGAACTGAATCCACAGAGCGACTGCGTCTGCATACATGAATATAAGTAGTTCTAAGGCAAGACAAGTCGCGGTATGACTATTCCAGTGGCTGTACACTGAACTGTACCGTGTAGGATAGGATGATGAAATGAGTAAAGGAGGACAGATACGACCGATCAGACTTCCGAAAGCATATGTTTAGCCTGGTTGGTTCATGGGCTTGTTTTGCTGGGCCTTCGGCGCGTCTTGTGACGATCTTAGCTGAATAGTAGTGAAGGGCGGTTTTTTAGGACGCGGAAAGCGCTGGCGTCGAAGGCGCTTGTGCAAGTAATCGATGAAGCTGCGGGGCGAGAGGCAGGATCACAAGGAGGAAGGAAGGAAGGCGCAGTTCTCCAGCACGAGCGTGAGCCCGCCACCCCAAGAGCTTCGTCGTCGCTGATATCGGCGGATGATCATCTTCTTCATTCAAGTAGCATTAGTGGATGAACACCACGATGTACAACGCACAGCGACAGATTGTGTATATTAGCTCCATAGTGGTAATAGTTGATGACGACGACGATGTGCAATGCACTGCGCCAGAGTGTGTATATTAGTTCTATAGCAGTACCAGTTGATAGTAGTACCAGTTGATATGCAATGCACGGCGCGAAAGTACGTTACAGTTCAACACGAGGTATAATCGACTACGGCGATAGCTTAGTGCTCTCGTGCAGTGGCGAGCGAAGATGACCGGTTGGCGCCGCCGCGGGCTGAATCCCAGTCGCGGCTGTATTTTTTAAATTTAATATATGTATGGTTTGCCCAAGGTTACCCTCAAGGTAAAGCTTCACACAAACTTGTTGAGCCGGTTTGACTTCGTGAAGTATTGCTTTCGCACTGAAATATATTTTGGAGCCCGCCCCTGTGGCGCCTCTTTTCTGAAGGCCTTGTCCAGGGGTTGTACTGCACCATGACGCAAAGAAACATTACGAAGAGTGGTTAGAGGCAGAGAGATAAAAGCACAGGCGGATGCCTCCTGACCAAAGTCGCTCCGTAAAACAGCGAGTGTATGGTGAGTTCTGGCGCCACGTTCCCTAAGCGGGGATCTTTATTGTCCACCGAGCTCGTGCCGCACATGGTTACCTTTTACGGTGTCTTTGGATGTAAACGAGGCAGTCGATGCTGGGTTTGCGCTTTCGTATTTAGACTCAGTAGTTGAGCGCCCGTTGTCGGAGGACCCTCGTAGGCAAACGTAGGCGCATCGGCCGCGTTTCATCGGACGCGAATAGGAAATGTGACAGGCGCTGCGGTGAAAATAATAATAATAATAATAATAATAATAATAATAATAATAATAATAATAATAAAAATAATAATAATAATAATAATAATAATAATAATAATAATAATAATAATAATAATAATAATAATAATAATAATAATAATTTGTTTTGGGGGAAAGGAAATGGCGCAGTATCTGTCTCACATATCGGGCGTCGGTGGTTCAGTGGTAGAATACTCGCCTGCCACGCGGTGAAAATGAGCAAAACGAACATGCGAGTGAATCAGTGAGTGAAAGATGGTTTGGATTAGAGGGTTTAACGTCGCAAAGAGACTCATGCTATGAGAGACGCCATTGTGGAGGGCGCCGGAAATTTCGAGCACCTGAGGTTCTTTAACGTGCACTGACATCGCACAGTACACCGGCATCTGGAATTTCGCCTCCATCGAAATTCGACCGCCGCGGCCGGAATAATCGAACACGCTTCTTTCGGCCCAGCAGCCGAGCACCATAACCACTGAGCCACCACGGCGGCTTCAGTGGGAGAACTAGTAAAGTTTTATTTCCGAACAGAGGGGGGGGGGGGATGATTGGAACTGGGAGGATGGGGATCAGTTGAGGATCCCAAGGGCTAATTACAAGGGATGCGTTGGAGGGCTGTCTTTGTTTCCAAGGCGACGCTACGAAGCAGCACCTCCCACTGCTCCAAGGCCGCGTTGGGTGGCTTTAACTGGTGCGGTTTGTTAGTGCATGTACGTGTTACTAGGATAGGCGTCGGGGAGCCGCCTCGCTATGGCCAGCGCGCCATCGGAGAGAGAGATAAGGCGTTGAGGATGATCAAGTTTGGAGAGTGGTGGTTTGAATTCGACAGAGCGCGTACTCGTCCGACAAGGATATTAGTTTTTGGAGGGGGGGGGGGGATTAAGACGGCAACTGAGACGGAGGTTCTCAAGGCGCGTTAAGTAGTGGCCTAAGAGGGGGAACATGTCAAGTCTGGCCGACTCCAGGAAAGAACATAGTGGGGATAGATTTCTTCTCTCAGAATGTGCAGGGCAAGTCTAAGCACTACGTTAGTAAATAATCAACTTCTGGACCTACTTGTTACTGAAGGATTCCTCATTCTCCGAGATACTACTTTTCATGTAGCTGCACTCGGCAATAGTGTCACGTTTACTTACTAATGGCAAAAAGCAGTGCTGTGATCTTTGAACCGGCTTTCATCCGCACTCAGGGCAGTGCTGCGACAGGTGGGCGCCTGGAAATAACTTCGATAACTAGCAGCAGTAAGAGATAATTAACTAAATTTTCTTGCACGAACGCAGAGGCACAGTTTGCGGCTTCATTGCTGCTCAAGTCAAAAATAAATATAGTAAATATTGGCACGAGAAGAAAAACTTTATTTTGTAGCGAAGTGGCAGCGTAATGCTGGATTTATGAGCTATAGATTAGGAATTTTATGGTTGTACCTGATGCATTTCGAGAGTTCTATTGTGCACCGCGTTTTGTATATTGCGACATTTCCCATTACGTCTTGCTTTTTAACGCGATAGCGTTAGTACCCGCATGTCGAATAAAATTGTCCAGTGTTGGCGTTGGCGACCGTTTGAACCCTCGCAGCCGGAGCCGCTGCCCCGGCAGCCTGGGTGGGTCACCTACGTCACGTGGCCTCGCGGCGTCATCACAACATGCCCACCGGATTTTGCAAACTGACAACCGTGGCAGGTGGCAGTTATATTAAGAATTGGTCGCGAGAAGTTACTCGGAAACAGGAAAGTGGGTCTCACAAGCCCCACCGGTGGAAACAACAGAAAATATAGAAAAGTGCTACAGTTAACAAAAAAAAATGTCCAGAAAGTAGTACTGGTGTTTGAAAAATTGAAAATTAATGGAGGTAGGTGCGCTTAGGTTAATTCAACGAACACGCGCTATCTGCTGCGCGACGAGGCAGCGGAGCGAGAGAAAGCGGACCGTGAAACATCACAAGTGCGACAAACTGCGTTGATAAGCTCTCTTATTAGAACATTATGGATGAGTTAGATCTGCAATACGGAGATTTTGTGACACTAAGTAAGAATATGTCGCTAACTCTTAATGAACTCTGACTGTATCTTAAAACTTGGATTTAAAAATGTATTAATTAATACGTGCCCCTAAAAACTGAAAAGACAAGAATGAACATCCCTTGGATCACGAGGATATTGTTAACATAAAGCGAAAACTTAGACGGCACAGGAAAGGTTTACGCAACAGACATAACTGAGCATCATTGAATGATATTGCCTGTTTGGGCGATCGACTACAGCTCATAATAAAAGATTTTAAAACACAAATATTATAATGTTGCTCTACAGAAGTACCTACAGGAACCATCTGATATGTTTTGGAAACAGCTAGCTCCTACTAAAAGTTAGTTTTGGAGGTTACAACACATAACACCACACTTAAAAATTAACAAGAAATAGAGAATTGTTTCAGCCAATTTTTCTCCAGCGTTTTTACCACAGACAACGACCAGATGGCAGAATATCAGCCGGCTACAGCACGTTCCACTTGGCGAGATTGAACTGAACACTGAAACAAAGTTAATGCAGTTGCTTTACTCCAATGAAACGAAATCGGTAGGCTTTGATGAAATTCCAAACGGTTTTTTAAACGGTACACTAAATAGTCCGCTAAATACCTCTTGCTGATATTCCACAAGCCAATAACCTCTAGCACAATCCCACCAGATTGAAGAATGAGTAAAATAATACCCTTATTGAAATGTGGGGATGCAAAGTGAGGTCGATGCATCATCCATCGTCCTGTGGAAAAGAGGGGCGTTCCCGACGAAGACAAGAAACGGAAAGGAGAGCCTAAATCATGATGCCTAAACTATCCCCCGAGTTGAAGCGAAAGATGCCGCCAAGGCATAGTTTGGTCTTCGTTTCAAAAGCCAGTGCATTAGCTGTGAATGGCTGCAAAAGGCATAACAAAGGGCATCCATGTGCAGCAAGTGACAATGTAAGAAGCGCTGCTTGTTCGCCATTTACTCCCAGATACGCGATGACGCAAAAACATTTAAATAAAGGAGGTAAGCAGGCTCAAGAACGTTCAGAACTGAGAACGCCTTATCACTGAAAAAAACTGTACAACAATTTAGAGGCCTCCCAAGGAAATCAGCAACTAGGCATTGCTTTAAAGTGGTGTTATAATGATACCACGTAGGTTAGCTGTCCATGGAAAAAACAGGACAGCTATTAATACATGTGATTCATTATAGCTGCCCATTTGTAAAATGTTCTGGTATATAATGCTATCTGAAGGCAAGCTCTCAGGATAGCCGCGGAAATTTACTCTGAGGCGACTTCAGGAGGTGTTTGTTTTCAAACCTGGATACCGGAAATAAGTATGCCGAAAAAACGGCGTCTTTTATGTATATTTCGAGCAAAACATGTAAACTTCTTTCTGCTGAAAAAGTTCACAAAGTCATTTGCTGAGCGCAACCTGCTCTCATTTTGTATATAGTGTTGCAGAGCTTTTTTATTTTCAAGGAGCTCCTTGTAATTCATGCCACCCGAATTGAATATAATCTACTTCAATTGTTCTGCCGATCACCCAGAAAAAATTTCTACATACAACACCACCCCACAGCCTTAAAGCAATGCACGCATTGCTCAAGGCTTCTTCCAGGCCGTGCCACAGGCAAGTTCCGGTGAACAAAGTTTCACTTGAGCGGAGGTGTTTCCGAGAGAGGTTGCCTTGAACAGGAAGAGCGCTTGACAAAGCATTCTTCTTTGCATACTGCTCGATCAAGGGACACGCAATAACTTGACGCAGGGCTCTTCCGACGAGTGCCTTCGTTTTTGCTTTTGTTTTAGTTGCTGCTGACCTTAAAATGCGCGGAGCTTGCGCTTCACTGTCAACAGAGTTATCCTCGAGGACCTGTCAAGTGCGCCAGAGAACGACCTCCTTTTGACTAAGAAGTGGCGATACAAGTGCGCTCACGCAATCTCGAGAAATTTAAACAAACTTTGTTAATCCGTATTTTTAGATAAAAATACCATCCTAAACACTCTCGCCATTCCTTGTCATGTTTTGCTTCCGCATGTGAACAAAACGTGCCAAAAAGACAACAATCAGCAAAGAAAAAGTTCCCCAAAGGAGCCTATAAGGCAACCCGCCTGGTAGCCGGTTACTCTTTAGGTTTTAATTTTCCTATTTAAACTGGCAGTAAATTATTTCTTCGCTTACCACAGAAAAAAAAAGCAATTTCACGCTAAGGCGCCCGTGTGCTGTGCTATGTCAGTGCACGTTAAAGATCCCCAGGTGGTCGAAATTATTCCGGAGCCCTCCACTACGGCACCTCTTCTTCCTTTCTTCTTTCACTCCCTCCTTTATCCCTTCCCTTACGGCGCGGTTCAGGTGTCCAACGATATATGAGACAGATACTGCGCCATTTCCATTCCCCCCAAAACCAACCAACCAACCAACCGGTAGTTTGGATGAAAAAATTTACTCATGGATAAATTAAAAATGGTTCTATTATTGCCGCGAATTATAGCGTTGAAAAAATTTCTTTTTAGGGAAAGGAAATGGCGCAGTACCCGTCTCACATATCGGAGGACACCTGAACCGCGCCGTAAGGAAAAGGATAAAGGAGGGACTGAGAAAAGAAAGGAAGAGGTGCCGTAGTTGAGGGCTCCGGAATAATTTCGACCACCTGGGGATCTTTTAACACTTTGATCTGAGCCAAAAGGCGTAATAATAATAATAATAATAATAATAATAATAATAATAATAATAATAATAATAATAATTGGTTTTCTGTGAAAAGAAAATGCGCAGTATCTGTCTCGTATATCGTTGAACACCTGAACCGCACCGCACGGGAAGGGATAAAGGAGGGAGTGAAAGAAGAAAAGAAGAGAGAGGGGCCGTAGTGGAGGGCTCCGGAATAATTTAGACCACCTGGGGATCGTTAACTTGCACTGACATCGCGCAGTACACGGAAGCCTTAGTGTTCTGCCTCCATAAAAACGCAGCCGCCGCGGTCGGGTTCGAACCCGGGAACTCCGGATCAGTAGCAGAGCGTTCTAACCACTGAGCCACCGCGGCGGGTTAAAACCCGCGGCGGAGAAGAATAATACGCGCCGCGGTCGCTTAGTGCTTTGCGCGCTCGGCTGCTGATCCTGAGTTCCCGGGTTCGAACCCGACCGCGGCGGCAGCGTTTAGATGGAGGTGAAACGCATAGGCGCCCGTGTGCTGTGCGATGTCAATGCATGTTAAAGATGCCCAGGTGGTCGAAATTATTACGGAGCCCTTCACTACGGCACCTCTTTCTTCTTTCGCTCTCTTCTTTATTGCTTCCCTTACGGCGCGGTTCAGGTGTCCGCCGATATGTGAGACAGATACTGTACCATTTCCTTTCCCCAAAAACCAATTTTCATTTCAATTTTGATCTTTAACGTGCGCTGACATCGCACAGCACACAGGCGCCTTAGTGTTTCGCCTCCATCGAAAGGGAGCCGCTGCGAATGAACTTTTTTAATGACATGAGGAATGAAACAAAACATTATTACTTTTGAAGAAATATATCTTTGAAGGAAACAGTTTGAGATACGTGCGCGAAACTTACCAAAAAATATTAAATATATTGATTCAAACTTAGGGTGATGAAAATGTTTGAATATATGTATGCGCTTATTGATTAGAAACCAGCGTGCAACGTTAAGAAATAAAATTACATCACGCGAAGCGCCTTGGGCGAGTCGGCAATGGGGCACCAACGTCCATCTCGGGCTGCCTTGGTGAAAAATCAATCCGCTGCGTTGCTAGGGGCACAGAATCGTTCAGAGCATGCCCGGTACTTTCATTTAGGCTTGCAAAGCAGCCATTCTCTTTGGCAAAGGCAAATAGAAAAGTTACCGATGGGCACCTGTGGACACTACGACCTGGGCGAAACATAAATATGTTCCCGAACTCAGAATAGAAGAATAAAATAATGAGATCACTGAGGCACCCACGTTAGAGGAATGCGTAAGGATTGAGCAGGATTCGAACCTCGGTTATTGCGGCCACAATGCAAGGTACTAACCGCTATACGATCACGGCTGCCCGGGAGGGACGGATGGTATAGGGTCCGGTGATCATCTGATCGAGAGAATTGATGTCAGCTGACCCAATTTCTCAATTGCCTGAATTAATTGCCTTAATTAATCAAGTTCCATCATTGCCCATTTTAAGTTTTCAAACTGGGCGCCACGCTTTGTTTTCAAGCGCCACGCTTCGCTTCGTCCACACTTCCAGTGTTTCAAATTTGACGCCTAGTTTTGCTTCGGTCCCGGCCACTTTTTGGACATTTTTGGCTCTAATTAATTTACCCATATGCACCTCATGATTCTTCCTCGGAGATTTTTTTATGCTAATGCAATCACTCTTTCTTATAACTCCATTCGTTCGAACGTTATCGTGATGATAAGCTTGTGATGACACGAAACTGCAAACATAGCTGTGCAATGCTTACGCATTAGAACGCGCTTTTTTTCGAAAAAGCAGCCGCTTGTATCTCCACAGACATGCGTCGATTAGTGAAAATAGTGCCGTTGCTGAGCAGGGTCGCTGCAAGACGAGGACTCCGTTTTGAATGCAATGCTGGCCGTGATCTCTTCATGTTGATAGGTTGCGAGCGACGTTTGAAATAATCTGTCCTATGCCTGACGTGTAAACCAAGAACGAAATTAAAGAGCTGCTTTGCAACCAACTGGGTGGGTGTGGTTTTTGTCCCGAAGCTCCCCGGATCGAGTAGAATGGGCCATGGGCCTTCACAGTAGCAAAAATTGCTCATACCTTGTTTTTCCACTGAGATCACAGATGGTAGAGCGGCCCTGTTTGCTTTACGGCCAGCAAGGGAGAGCATTCCGGATGAATAACCATATAGCGTACGCGCTTGAATACTTCTCAAAGAGGGTTACGTAACGGCTGGCTAAACAGTTTACTGCTCGTCTCTTGCTGCCGCAGCATGTAGCACGTGTAAAATTAGATACCATAGAACTTACGCGAAAATGTTAGACGCTTTTTGTCCTGCCTTCATCTCGCTTAAATTATGACCTAAACAAAAATAAAACTAACTAAAACATATAAAGCTTTCAATCGTCAAACTGACGTCGGATATCAAATAGAAACGCAAGAAAATCCTAAAATTTCTGCTCTTTTTTAAAATATATTCCTTTTCTGTGTTTTTTTCTGCTGTCCTGTTTATAATCTTGGTCATCTCAACAGTGGTATTGCGGAATACGTGAGGGCAGTTGTAGAAACACCTGCTTTTCGCTTTTTTTCTTATGCACTGCTCCGCGGTCACTAAGACGTTACGTTTACGTAGTATCAACAGAGAGTGAAATTGTTCTCGTGCATTCACCATCGGTACTTCTCAGTTCACAATGCTTAAGTTCGAAAAACAAAGAAAATAAGCGATCGAAATGAAGTAATCGTTACACAAAAATAAAAATAATTGGAGGCACTGTTATATTATATGCTGTTTCTGTCTTGCAGATGGAGGAAAACAATAGTATCAAAGCCGCTAGCTCGCGTGGAGCTTTTGCTATATTATTGGCTTCGAGACAGGCTGCAAAACCAAAGTACCCACCACGAGGGACGAGCGCTATGCACCCAATGAAGCGTTCATAATAATATCTGCCGCCCGCCAGACACATGTCCCGCAATGCACTGAGTACACAAATAGTAATTTTCTCGAAGCTGAATAAACCATCGAAGTTCCAACGCTGAACGCACTATACCTCATCCCCATGGCGAGGGAAACTATGTTCGTCGAAGTCTCTGCGGTGAGATCGTCAACACAGACGCCGGTCTCTGTTAATTAATAATAATAATTGGTTTTTGGTGGAATGGAAATGGCGCAGTATCTGTCTCATATATCGTTGGACACCTGAACCGCGCCGTAAGGGAAGGGATAAAGGAGGGAGTGAAAGAAGATAGGAACGAATAGGTCCGTAGTGGAGGGCTCCGGCAATTCTCTGTTTTTCGTGTTTTCTTTTACAGGGTGCTACTCTCTAAGTGTCTGCCGTGGCTGGAGAGCGCTGCATAGCACTGGAATCACTAAATTATTCTTGCAGCGCTTTGCCTGCGAGGGTGCTTCCTTTCAGCATGATCGATTTTAGCAGTGTACGAAGCACTCGCTTGCTCCGAAGGAAAAAAGCAAGGAGGTCCCCTTGGTTAGCAGAGCAAAGGTGCATTCTCATTATCTAAGTGGCGTAATGTTGTTGCTGCTCAAAGCTAGGGTTATCAGTCGAACTAAGTTTTCGAGGTGTTTATAACAGGTGAGTCCCCGCCAATTTGCGGAGGTTTCCCGAACGGCGTGAGCTTCTCGATTGTTATTCCCGCTGTAACTCTCCAGACACAATAAATTCTTGATGGGGCATGCAAAAGCAATATATACTCACATGGTAAATGCTGTCGCGGCCACTCCTCTGTTTTTTTGCGACCAGCCATTATCATGCGACTTTCATACTTGTGTCTGGCGCCCTAACACTGTTCCAGATCATCCTCCGACTAGCAACGGCAGATTGCATATTTTTGTACACCTTCGCCTAATGTGTGCCTGCACGCCTCCACTTAAGCCAAATAATGGCTTGAATGATTGCAAAAGATTACAGTGAGCGCATAGCAGTTAAGTTATAGTAATGCGAAAGCACTTCAATTTTATTCGAAGTTCATACTAATTGTAACCCAATTCTATTTCAGGTCTGTTCCGATCACATTATATTTCTATTCGAATTTTATTCCATTGATTTGTTGCTGGCGCAGTTGTAAGTATTAGCACTGGTTAACATTTCGCATTTTTCTGCCTTTGATGACGTTTACTGTTTCGACCAATCGCGAATTTTGTAACGCTGTCACTTTTTGGGCAACCCCGGGTTTTCGTGTTGATGGGCCTTCGAACACTTTGGCTTTAATAAACATTTGTAACGAAACGTTTTGTCTGTGCATAACTGTAGCCGAGCTTGTGTCATTTATTGCTCATCTTGTGTCGTTTTAATCGATTTCTTTTATAAATAGTGGGCTAGCAAATATATCTTGAGGCCCGTTTACAGAACAATCGATGCCGTGACTTATTTAAGTACGGAGTGTGCCTGTTTTCAGAACGTATTTTCAATTCCAGTCTGAAGAAATCTTCGGCAGAAGTATTAGTAGAACTTGTCGGCCAAGTTGATGAACCATAGATACGAAGAAAGAACTGCCCGAATAAGACACCAACGGCGAAGAGAAAAGGACAGACATAAACGCGGACGTACAACTTTACAACGTGAAGGAATACAAGAAGCACGTATCAGCGATCTCAGCATCTCAATTACAATCTAATTCAAAAACAATCTAATCCAAAAAGCGCCAGCACGTGAACAGGTGCCAAGGCAAGAATTGATACTAGCTGTAAAACTATCGCGTACAAATTGATAGTCGTAAGCTGGGCCGGCCCACTCTATGCAAACAGAGAAAACAGTAAAAAAATCGTGCATCGAAAGCACACTCGATTCCTTCACGATCTGGAGAATGACGGAGACTGCAGCAGGTCGTTTCATTTTGCTTCGTTGTTTTTTTAGGAAAGATTTTCCGGCTTTGATGGGCGTCAGCGCTTGTGCTTAAGACAGATTAGGCTTCTTGGTTGCTATCAGATGGTTATTGTTTCCTATGTCCAGATCGTGAAGCACTCGAGTCTGTGCTTTCTCGGAGAGATTTTTTACGGTTTTCTGTTTTCATAGATTGGGTCGGCCCAGTTTACAACTACCAATTTGTACGGGATAGTTTTGGAGCTTGTGTCACTTCTTGCCTGGGCACTTATTCACGTGCCGTCGTCTTTTCGATTATATTGTAGGTGAGATGTTCGAAGCGCTATGCACGCCTTGTATTCCTTCACGTAGTAAAGTTGTTAGTCTGTGTCTGCTTATGTCTTTGTGTCCATCCGTGTCTCGTTAGGGCAGTTCTTTCTTCGCATGTTCGACAGAAAACTGGAAGCGCAAGTTTGTACACAAGGAAGCGCGGAAGCAGAATAAGTCGATGATTCAGAAATCCTGCCCATCTAGACAAGGATGTATAGAAAAACGTTCCTACGTGATTCTATTCTCGTAGATTCCATTGCAACAGAGAGCATATTTCCAAGGAAAAGGAATAGAGACATACGAGAACTTCCTTCGGCGCTCCTCTAATACTGATGTGCGGCCGTTGTTTTCGGAAGATGTCTTCAGCTTCCACCCCAAGTAAATCACAAGACCAGCGTACTAACCCTGTCGCTCGCGGCGTCGGCGGGTAACGTGGCGCTCAAAGCGTTAAGAGCCCCCATAGTCATTCATAGGTTAGTTTTCGACGTCCTCTCAAGCGGATGAAAACGAGCGGCAGCAAGAAATCGAAGACATGGTTAAGCACGATATGGTAACCGTCCGCCCTTCTCATGTTGGACGTACGAGTGAGCCCCAGGCTTCGCCCAGAACATAACGTACATATTAACGCTCAAATGTGGCGCCGCATACTCACATAAATTTAACCACTGCATGAAAGAAGATAACGAGTTGTTGAAAAGGATAGAAAGGGGGAAGTGCTGTGTATGCGAGGAGAATGTGTACCGAGAGCTCTCCGTCTATTTGAGAGTAATCAAGGCCAGTCCTAAGTGCAGCATTCGCTGAGAGTTTGTCTGGCACATGGTTTCCTTGATTACCAAGCTTTCACGCTTAAGTGAAGCTCTGGACACGGAATGAGGTTTGTAGGCAAGGAAGAGAAAACGTCAAGGAAACTGGCAGCATATTCAGCTGTTTGCTCTATGCATATACTTGAAATGACAAGTGGATGTCAGCTGCGACTCCTCTATGCCCTGTCTGCATTCCCAGGCTGCTTGCGCTGCACATGTTTTCCCAAAGCTCTAAGCTTAGAGAAATTCTCCGCCTTCGCGACCGTTATCGAATTCTTGGTGCAAAGTCTGTGGAATTGCAGCAGTCGTGATGCATTATTTAAGTCGTTAAGCCGCGAGAAATCAAAGTACTTCTAGTGTTTTGATATATAAAGTTAGGAGAATATACTGACGCATGCCTCACCAAAAGTTCCTAGCCATGAATGGGTTTTTAGTAGGGGACAGAGTTTTTCAAGCCACCGGGCAAAACAAAGTGTGGCTAAACTAAGCAAGCGGTGGCCAAGTGGTTGAGTATCCGCCTCTCATGCGGGAGGAGCGGGGTTCGATTCCCAGTGCCGCCGGGTACCCACCGGTGATAAAGTGGGTGTAAGCTTTCCCTTGGACTGATGCTCGGCTTATCTGGTGTGAAATGCTTGGAAAATGGGACCCTGACCCCACCTTGAATAGTCGGAAATACCTTGTGCCATGGCGCTCCTTGGCAACAGGTGGCCTTGCGCCATAAAAATATATAATCATCATCAAAATAAGCCAGCAAAACTTGCCTGTGAAAGTTGGGAGAACCAATGCTAATTTATGAAACTCTTATCGAACTGCTGCGTCTGCTACATTCATCTGTGTTCCTCTTTAAGCACGGTAAGCCTGATACACAAGCTTCAGCCGTAGCTGCTGTTAAACACGCGTGTTTGTTATGCTTCCTGTTGTGCTCTCTTCGTTTGGCAAGACTGCGAAGGTTCACTGCTCAAGTAGTAGTTGGGAAGGCAACGTGATGTAAACTGCACTTTCGGGACGAAGGCGACCCGAAAGAAACCAAACATAATTTTTCGTATAAGTAGCAACATGGTCGCTTCTTTTGTCGTGACTACTTTTGTCAGCTTGCTGTGCAACATGCTGCCAGTAATAACTAATAGATGACATTATAAAACCACTAAAATGCACAGGACCGCATGGAAGGAAACTTCTTGGTGTTTTGAAATTGTGGGTAAAAGTATGTACCAGGTTTTCTTTTCTTTTCAGTCCTGCAGCTGTGCAGCGGACAGTCGGCTTGAACCTGATACGTTGAACGTTCATTTTTTTTCAATGAAGATGAAAAGCCACTGAAGTTCTACGTGATTTACGCTGCAATGAACTTTTAGGTGTAACTCGGGGCTGATTGTTCTAGATGCCACTACGGCACTTCACGCAAGTAGTCGAGTAAGTAAGGGGCCAATGAATGCATCGGAAAAAGCTGCGCGTGTCGAACAACAAGCTTGTATAGGCGCCTTCGCTCAATGCCATCTTCGACACCCTTTTCCGGCTATTAAGCGTCTGCCTTATCAGTTCTCACTGCTCTGATTTATTCAGTTTCAAGCGAGGAAGCAGTAGCGCTCGTTTTTTGAGAAAAATTCGCAGCTTCGGTTCCCAGTTTTTGTGGAAGCATTATTTCAGCATATCAGTGCTCTTGGTGAGGTAGAGCACCGTTTACAAAAAAAAAAGATTCAGAAATATACAAGAGAAATTTAACTTCCACGTGACTAAAGCTGATTAAGCACGCGATGCTATCCGGTTACTATTCGTGGTAAAAGGGGAAAAATGCGAGAAGCAAAGAGCAAACGTTTGCTAATAAAATAATAATGCAGTGAGTAGCAAACTGTTATCCGGATACTGAAAAATGTTCGCGCAAACAAATATAGATTTTTGTTCCCATTTTAGCCTTTTCTGACGGCCCTGCGAACATTTTTTTTTAGCGGTTAGCGTCGGTAGATGGGTGGTGATGCAGTTGCAAATTCACCCCGTGTTAGCGCAGCTAGGTACTGTCAAATGACACACTGATTTCATGATTTATCTTTTGGAGCGATCATAATGCCACTCCTCAAAATATTCCTCCCGGCTTGATAACTGTATACGGCGCTCATCTTAAGGCACACATGAAGTGCGCAGAGCTGAGGAAAACCTGTTTCTGAACTATGCCAGGAAGTGGACACAGTACTGCACGTTTATTTTCATTCGTCGAAGTTGACAGGGTAATAAAAAAAAAGCATTTCTTCGTAATGAAAATTCTATGTGGGTGAAACAACACACCTGAGACACCCATCTGCTTCCAATGACTGTTCTTTTCATTCGGTGCTGTAAACTGACAGCCATGTGACTTAAACTTGCCCGAACAACCACGTCTGTTGATTTTATCGTATCCCGAAAGGTACGCATTCCTTTTCTTTGGGTTTCCTCTTCAGAACGCTTTGAGAATTTTTAGTTATTCAGGGCGTCAAGAAGACATTTCAATACTGTGTGGCGCATGATTGCCTTAGTCCCACTTGCGCGATAAAACTTAAAACAGGAAAAACAAGAAGTTGTGTATTGAAATTAAGGCCTGAGGCAATGGCATAATCGCGAAATGCGTGCAATATTCATGAATTCGAGAACAGTGCCCAGAATCTGCTGTATAGCGCGACGTGAGTCCGTTCACTGTATACGCAATTCCCGATTTCGGAGTCGGGCTGTATGTTTCACTAACGCGCTTTGCCATAGGGCGCAGATACGTTTCTATCCCTTATGTCACACCAGTTAAGCTTGTTTTAATAGTTTCAGTTGGTTTATTCAACCCGTTGCCGCTGTTAGTAACTTCAACATTTGCACCTCAGTCACTTGGCTGGTTTGCCAACTGGCGAATATAAGAATCCAATTGTCTACCTTCGAACTATGGCTCTTTCAACTCCTTTCCATAGCTGACGTTCAATTCCACGTGCCGTGCTATTTATAGTTGCATATTTTTTATCCTGTATATTTTTCCACCCTTTCAGTATCTTTTTCACAGTTTCTCCAGATGTGTCCACTTTCGCATGTCAAAGTGGGAATTCGTCACGCGTTTGTTTCTGGCACTTCCTACAGCCGGAAACACACGCTGATGCTTTGCACTTCCTTGACGAGGTGAAAAGAAAAACTCATCACATGCTCTCTCTACCAACTTCTCCATGCAACTCAACTTTCTGCCCATAAAGTTGGCGACTGCGGCGCATAGACGTCGTAAGAGAGGACGCGCCCGTCGATTCCAAGCGGTAATAAAGGAAGTGTGTGTCCACCGGTAGAGATGAAATCCTTTGATTCATTTTTGCTCTTGTCCTTTGGTGAAAGGCAAAAAGAAATAGGAAAGAAAGGTAGCTTTGGAGGTGGCCGAACGCGTCAAAATCGACATAAAGTTGTCAACATTTAAAATTGAGAAAAGAAATTCGTTTTCCTTATTGAAAGCAGAACTTTCTCTAGCGATTGTCTGGAGAAGAAAGACAGCTTGAGACATTCTGGAAAGCGTGTCAGTTGCTGTAAAAGAAATAAGAAAGTGACCTTGAAAAAATATATCAGAAAGGTCGGATTTTCCGCTGTTATTGCTGGCACATAATTCTTCGAAAGAGCAGAACTGCAATGTTTCTACTGGCCTGCTGCCGAAGAAAGCGAGGATCAATATTTACTGAACAATGACTTTGTCGTGGTTAATTCGCAAAAATTGTAAGAGAAAAAAAGACCCCAAGGGCAAGTATCGTGACGTCCTCCTAGCTGTATCCCCGGACGATCAAGAGGAGTCTACCAGACCTTTCCATATAGAGAAAAAAACAGTTGTATTGAAAAATACGGAATAACACTAAAACTAAGAAGGAAAAACTAACACACCAGAAAAGGGTCAGCGTGAGAAGAGTTCATCAGTCTGTGGTGACCAGTCCAGCAGTGGGAACGAGGTGCGGTTGAGGGATAACAAGGTCAGCGTGGCAAACGACCGATGTGTAACCAAGTCTGTAGTTGCTGATGTCCGATATTGTGGACGCGACGGGGCGAAGTACCGCCGCAGACCTGATCTCGCGGCTGCAGTCAGGACGCCGGGTGACGAGCCATGGAAGCGGTGGTTAAGGCATTTTCTAAGCCTTTTTCTAAGGAGGCTAACGAAAAGGGTTAAGCTCAAGTTAAGGACAACGCAGAAAGCTACGGAAAGAAAAATGATGGGTGTAACGTTAAGGGGCCGAAAGCGGGAAGAGTGGGTGAGGGAACCAACGCAGGTTAACGATATCCTAGTCGAAATGAAGAGGAAGAAATGGTCTTGGGCAGTCATCACATGGCCTACCGCAGTTCGCAGTTTGCGCATTATTCTGGAAATTGTCCTGGGTACATATGACTCAAGAAGGCAGGGTTTGGAAAGGTGTAAGTTTATTACCGGCGCCAGTATGGCTTGGTATCTGATCAAGGATCTATCCGCTGGAGGAAGTCTAGCTCGTTGCAAACGGTAGTTCCGTGTAATTTCTCTTTATGCCACCATGATATCACTGTTGTGAAGACCACCTCGCTCGGGTCCGCCCGGAAGGAGAAGCCTCGGGCGAACTCGTGGGCCATCTCATTACCGGGCAGGGATGTATGTGCCGGTGTCCAGACTAGTGTAATTTTTCTTTATATTGCATGACGGCTTAGAATTGTATTTGTTAGGGGGAAGACACGGCCCCTGGTGAAATTTAGTATGGAAAATTTGGAGCACTGATGATGTACCTCGCTTTTGTGGCTACACAAGCCAGTGCCATGGCAGCTTCCTCTGCAGTCTCTGGGTTACCCGAGAGTATGAATTTATTATTGACGACCGCGAGGGTCATTGTTTTCATACCATACTCAGTGGCATCTACGTAGACCCCGTCCTCTTCTTTGTAGGAGCGGAAGCGTTTCTCGAGCGCTTTTGCCCGTTTGGCCCGGCGCACTAAGTGATGAATAGGATGCATATTCATGGGTAGTGGTGGAACAATTATATAGTCCTCAATTTCTCCGAGCATGTCGACTTTGCCGGTTGTTCTGTTGTCTCGACTCGGATGGAGTTTATGAATGGCCCTGCCGGTTGTTGTCCCGGCTAAGCGTTCGATTTGGGATGCTCTTACTGCTTCTGTAATTTCTTCCAGGGTATTGTGCATGCATAGCTCGAAGAGGCAGTGAGTGGATGTACGGATGGGCAACCGTAGAGCTTGTATCGTGCATCGCTTGATAATTCCATATTTATTAATTAATTTGTTTTTGGGGAAAGGAAAATGGCGCAGTATCTGTCTCATATATCGTTGGACACCTGAACCGCGCATTAAGGAAATGGATAAAGGAGGGAGTGAAAGAAGAAAGGAAGAAAGGGTTGCCGCAGTGGAGGGCTACGGAATAATTTCGACCACCTGGGGGTCGTTAACGCGCACTGACATCGCACAGCACACGGGCGCCTTAGCGTTTTGCCTCCATAAAAACCCAGCCGCCGCGGTTGGGTTCGATCCCGGAAATTCCGGATCAGTAGCCGAGCGCCTAACCACTGAGCCACCGCGGCGGGTATAATTCCATCTATCTTTTGCTTTTCTGCAACTTTAAGATCGAGGAGAGGGGGCAGCATACGAGATACGGCTAACTATAAACGTCTGTACCAGCCGCAGGAGATTGTTCTTTCATGCCGTTTCTTTTGTTGGCAATGCGCTTTATGAAGCGCATTTTTTACTGTGCGCAGTTTTCTATCTTAGTTATTGCATCACCGTTATACCCGTTGCTGTGTATAATCGTGCCTAGAATTCTGATTTTTCTTAACATGGGGGATCTCCGCCTCTTGCGCTTGTAATTTGATGCTAGGGATGGTTCTAGTTTCTCTCTGATGCAGAGGTCGATAAAAAAGAAGTTCAGACTTCTGCGGCGAGCACTGCAAACCTCTATGGCTGACATAGTTCTCGACCTCCTTTATGGCCCTCTGAAGTGTACTTTCAAGGTGTGCGTTGTTTCCACGGGTGATCCACATGGTGATGTCATCCGCATATATGGAGAAGTTCAAGCCATCTATCCCCTCCAGCCTCATCGGTAGCCGTATCATGGCCACGTTGACGAGAAGGAGGGAAAGTACCGAACCCTGCGGGCTGCCTATGCTGCCCAAGTGTATGTCTTGAGACTGCCTTTCAACAAATTGGATGCACGCTATCCTGCCCGATAGGAAATTGGCAATGCAGTTGTATGTGCGTTCCCCGACATTTAAAAGAGCCAAGCTTTCTAGTATCGTCTCGTGTTTTACATTATCGGAAGCATTGGTGAGGTGAAGTCCCACTATTACTTTCGCATCGAGTGACTTAGTGTCTAATATGCCATGTTCGAGTTGTATAATGACATCTTGCGTGGACAAAATAAATCTAATACATGTAATTGAATGGGGCTTTAAGTCGTTGTCTTCCATGAAATTGTTTAGTCACGTTTGTATCAGATCTTCCATCAGTTTTCAGAAGCAAGATCTGAGGTATGAAAACTACCTTAGTGGTTTTCTGCTGTTTGGGAATCTCCCCCTTCTCCCAACATTCGTGCAAGAAATTCGTCAGCGCTGTTATATATTTTTCATCTATGTTTTTCTAAGCGTTTTGTTGGTTACACCATGGGGTCAGGGGACTCATTTACTTTTGAGCTTTCCAGACAGACAGATTGTTTCCAGACAGATCGGATCATCGTGGGAAATGATTGGCGCCTTGCTTTCACCGCTGCCGTTCCGTATATATGGGGAAGAATGCTTCTACCCGCCACGACGCAGTTAGGGCGGAGAGATTACGCAACGGAACGTACGCCTCGCCAAGGCTGCTCGTCGGAGAACCCTTTCTGCCGCGGACTAAGACAGAAAAATTCTTCCGTTGATGAAGCAGCCGCTGTGGCGGCGTTAAGGATGCGGGCACCACGCTTACGCCTCTTTGGAGCGTTACTGCTGAGAGTTCATAGGAAATTCCTCCCGGGTTGTAGCCTCCATTATTAACAGGGACCAGATTGCGCCTGCAAGATCGTAGTTTTGGGATTTCGTCGCCTTCAGGTCCACCAAAGGCGTCACAGAAAGAGTGTGACTGGAAAGGAAATATGCACCTTGATGAGCAGAGCCGCGCCGATGCACGATGGTGAAACGGCACTCTTGAAATTCAAGGGATTATTGCGCGATGTTTGCATCCAAATGTTTGACAAAGTGCCCGAAAATAAGAGCTGTTTTTCGTGACCGTGGTAAAGTGGCGGTTATACTGGTAGGACGGAACTTCTCGACGGCCCGCACAATGGCGCGACATTCGAGGTTTGAATTGTAGCAGCGCCGCTAAACGTCGAAGAGCTGGCGGCTAGCAAAAGCCAGCACACCCTGGTCGCCAGACTCGTCTTCCTGTTGGAAGGCCACTGAGCTCCATCTTTGCTGGCGTAATTGCGGAGGGTGGTCAGGGCAGGCTCATCGTAATAGGCTAACGTAAGGGACCTGAGGAGGACAGCCTTGATTTTTGCAGAATTCTTGCTGTTGGACATCTGTCCCAATCTACGCGGCCGTCTTTTTTGGGAGTGCTAACAAAGACAGGCTGTGCTTGGCAAAGCTGGGAATAAAACGACAGAAATAGTATACGCGAATCCAAGGAAACGTTTGAGTAATATGCGAATAGCTGAAGTTTCGTAACCCATAAGGGCCTACAGCTTGACACGGTCGACGCGAATGCCACGCCGGTCCACGATGTGCCCCAAGCGCGTCACCTCGGCAAAACCAAAGAACTTTTCATTCAGGCTTCTAGCGAAAGCTGGCCGATGTAGGTGCTTCGAGGACAAGTTTTAGGTAAGTTTTGACAAGTTTTGATGTGCATATTTCCTCCTCGGACGAGGCACCTCTGTGTCACACGCTACTTGTGCTAGAATGCTGAGACTGCTGCTGTCAGGTGGATGAGAAGGCAATTGACAGGATATTAGTAGGAAGGTGAGCCCTTATAGAAAATCACCAATTTCCGGCTCGGACATTTCAGGTAAACACACAGAAAAAATAGGAGGCATTACTTTCAGAATGGCGCTTATTAGGATCCGCGGCTTAAAATGTTCTCTGTTTTTCATTGTGTCTGGATTCCCAGGCTGCACTAAAGGCATATAGAAACATTGTGCCAGCAGACAGCAAAAGTTCTTTAATTTCTGGAATGCCTAGTACGCAATAGTGATTCTCCTAAAGTTCAGGAAAGCAAACAAATGGCAATGAACAAGAAATAACACAGACACCATATTATATTACGTACTGGCAAAGCGACAGCATCAGAGGCAATTCATGCCTTTTCATATAGTTTTCTGTCGTTCTTTCGTGGTGTTCGCAGATTCCAGCGTGTCTGTCTGTTCACAACCCGGTATTTCTTTGAGTCGTCTAGCTGGTGGTAAGATCTTTCATTGAAGGTTTCTAGGTTCTGACATGGACGCGTTGAGGAGGCATCGAAATGCATAATTCCTACTTCGGTCTTTTGAAATCACTTCATTCCAGCCAATTAAATATTGTTATGACCGATGACACGATTTTTAATGCGACAGTCTTATAAGACCTATGAAAACGAAAACTGTCCGGCGGCGTCTGCGTCTCTGTGAAGCCTCCACCTGCTATGTCATGTTTACGGGGATTGTCCTTTCTCCTCTTGCCAGTTGTCATTAATTCATTTCCCTCTCTTCCCTTGTAGGAGAGAAGAGAGAAAGGTCAAATAAAGGATGACTGACGAAAACGGAAATGACTAAGATTAAAGTGACGTGGACAACAGCAGACCAGCGTGCAAAATATACAGGCTCCCGATGAACTATGTGTGCAAAAGTTCATCCACTGCGCCGCCAGTATTATGAAGACTTGCGGCCGTCTATCAATGTGACACATTTTGCGTAGTTGCGTTGTCGGAATTGGAATAGAATAAGCACTGAATAAAAAATTGGGAGAGTAAACAATAAACTCAAATTTAGAATAGAATCACAAATGGGATAGCTTGGCAACTCAAAGAATTAATGCAGTCACATTTCCTCCGCATCAATCCAAATGATCGTCCTTAATATTCTTCCTCGATGAATGTTCTTGCCATCGCATTTAAGCATCAGAGGGGATGAATTGCTCTTTTGCGCCTGCCAAGAGGAAGCCGCAGGCGACGAGAGGAGAAAGCTGTATGCTGCCTATGTGGGTTCCTAATACGGAGCTATCATTGCAGCAAGCGCTGTGAGGTAGGCAACTGTCGCCGTTTCGACGGCGCACTCGATTCGCCAAGAGAAGCGCCTTCTGAAACAAGCTTTTCCATAATTTGTCACTTCTACTCTGAAACTGAGTAAGAGAAGAAAGCTCGTGTCTCATATTGTAGGTAGTTATAGCAACTCGCATTCAGTTCAACACACGCGCAAGGCAGCAATGAAAAGCATAAATGCTCTTCTGCCACAATTTAATGCGTGATGGCAAATTGCGGTCGGCCTGATTTTAGGTCAGCCTACCGCAAGAGCGATTGTCCCTAAGAAGCATGGACTCTGCCAGCTTTCCGCTGCGATATAAGCTGCCCAGAGAGAGGAAGTTTTTTCATAGACCAAATGCAGCGGCAGATAATGGCATATTTATTATAAGCAGTCATGAAAAAGGGCAATTTAGTGCTACACAGTGGTCTCTGTTAATTTTGCTTTTTGTCATGTGAGAGCAAATAATGGTCTGCTGCCTTAAAATGTTGAAATGAAATTGGAATTTTTTTATGGTGTATGAAGCTGCAGAAAACAGTGCATTTCTGTTAGACTTAAAAAAAAAAACCAAAATGAAAACCCTCGCCCTACGTTTGCGCCTTAGACAGTTGAAGATGAATGTTTTTCAGGTACAAAATTTTAAGTAGGACTGGAAAGAATCAAGAAAGCATGGAGCGCACATCCCGGGCAATCACACACACTAAACAGTATTGAGAGAGCTCTAAAGAAGAAACCACAATTACTTCAAAAATTTGTTGGAGCACTTTGCAAGCAATGGATTTCATAGAACTCTATGAAAGCGGCTTTTCTCGGCGCTTAGCTGCTGAATGTCCCGAAGCCACTCCACTGCTCTGATAGCCTTTCCTGAACCAATGGCGCTCGCCATGGAAACTGCCTGCCTGCCGGCCTAAGCCCCAAGCGCGATTTTAAATCCTTGCACCTGTCAGCGCTTCGGCTGGCTTTCAAGCCGTCTGTTGGGCTCACACTACCTGAACATAGTGTGTTTTAAATGACTGCCTTCAGGCGTGCATGTCTTCGCATTTCTACGCGACTCTTTACAGCAGTAAGCCTGGGTCGCGGCTGGACGGAAAATTGTTTGCGTATTTACAATTTTAACGCAGCATATGCGAACTTTTGGCAATTGACAAACATCAAAAAGAGGAACAAGAAGGTGTGTGCAAGGTCTTTCCAAAAACAATGCAGGGGAAAAAATTTCACACCAAGCTCAGAAGGAGCTCTTCGATGACAAGTTAATGTAGGTCAAGTAGGTTTAGTATACAACACCGTAAAGCTTAAACCTTAAAGCTTAAACGCGCTTGAGGCCATGACAGCGATGGCGAAGTCAGTAGATTGCCATACCGTTATGAACGGCATATTGGCATTAACGTCACGATTTACATGTGGGCTACAAGGCACGCGGGATGTAGATGATTGCAGAAATAACATGAGGGACACTCAAGCTGTGCCTCTCGGGCGCGACGCGATGGCGTTAACGGGTCCCTTCAGCGTACTGGAGCTTTATTAGCTCATCGCATCTCAGGTACGGTTACTGTCTACTTTACATACATGAGCCGCGGGGAGTCCTCATACCACTCCTGGTGCAGCGCTTAAGTGATGCGCTACTCCTCCGGCAGGTCGCTCTTTCAAGCAAAGTCACCGGAGGTGCTGAGAGACCCAGGTTGTTCTCAATGAGCAATCTCTCGGAACCAATCATTAATTAACCACCGCCTGCCACATTGAGGAGGTGGTGATAACGTCACAAGATCACGTGATCTCGGCAGCAAGTGGGCCACCGGCTTTTTAGCCCACAACGCCGACCGCGCGTATACGTCGGATTTTGTGCAGAACACGGTTGCGTTAAAATTTCGACAAGCCATTGTTCATTAGGGGCACTGACATAGGCAGCACCCGGACGGCCTCCTGCTTCGTCTGCCACCGAAATATGCAGAACTCAACCTTGATTAAATCTCATGATCAGATCAGCAGCTCAACATCGTTGCCACGGGGGACAACGGAGGGTAGCTTTTTCAGATAGAGGGTTTGAAATGCGTTATTTCCTGCATGGCGCTCTGAAGGGTGAGGAGAGGGAGCGCGACAAAACAATACAATCCGGCAGCACCATGAAAAAAACAATCGACTATCAGTTGAAAGAGGTGGAGAAAAAGAAGAAAGTTAATGGCTTTTCTTTCTTCCCTGAAGCATGTTTTACTAAGAGACTAAGATCTGTTTTTCAGTTGACGGAGCTTTAGTGTTTACTTACAGTGGATACATTTCTCACCTATACGAAAGGTTTGCGGTGACAGCATGCACGTTTTACACGCAACTGGAGCCACATCTAGGTCATTTATCGGAGTATTGCACGGCTTAGTGTTCTTAAAGTGAGGTCTGCTGTTTTTACACCCAATACCAGAACTCCAGAAAATTTTTTTTCTGCACGAGGCGCTATACTTACTCGGTTTTAGTCAGGGCAAATAATCGGCAGCGCGTTGAGCCAGTGTGCTCTGCAGCATCAGCGTTTCGCTAATGGCCATGAGCAGTGCTAGCCTACATGACACGCATTTTTTAAAGAAAGGAATGCTGAAACTGGCAAGCCTCCATCGTTCACCGGAGTAGCACTTGTGTATTCTAGTGGTGTACTCTCGGGGACAAAAGTCTCCAGGGCTTGCCATCGGGAACCGAAGCTGATAGCTCTGTGATTAGCCACTGGCTGGAGACCACATTTGTCGAAGTGAAAGTAGGACTCGCGTGTTATGATGTGTGCTAGTGATAGCAGCTGACCGCTGAAAAACACAGCAGCTATTAGCCAAAATTGATTGCGCTCGTCCCGGAGAATTTTGTCTCCCATATTACTCAAGACTATCTGCTTTGTGATTATAAATTGCTTAGGTCGTCGTTAAGGCAAAAGAAGAGTGTGTTACGTCACAGAACACGGATTATTCAAATTCATCCTCATATTCTGAGAAAGTATGTATATCGGAGGGACAGACACGCAATCAGAGCTAGATCTAATGGGCACCGTGCTTACGCAGAAAAGAGAGTTCGAAATGAAATATCTGAATAATTTATTGAAAGTGGCCATAAATTGGATGAATTTTACATATTAAATGTCACACCATGCTTTAAATCTGCAATAGATAGAGAATAAACTGAGGCATTCCTAATCAATCATTTTTGAACATTCGTAACCATCAACGTTTCCAAAGCAAGCTGAAATTTTAAGGTATGTTCATTCACTGACGGAATTCACTGATATTTGGTCACTTATTTTGCGATCAAGGCACTACACATGATCAGAGTCGGGATAAAAGTATAGCACAATAACAAAATAAACAACGCACTACACTCCCTTCCAACAACTTCACATCGCGTCTTTCTCGTTTCTTCTTATTCTTAGTAACGTTATCTATCGCTATCTTCAGCTGTGCGCCTACAACTACCGTTTCAGTATGTTTTCCCTCTTCACTCCTCTCTATTTTTAGATCGAAAGGTTTACTCCTCCCGTACAAAGCTGAACGTGATGTGGATATAAAATTTGATCGTCAAACCACGAGGAGCGGAGGATTCGCTCTGATGTCATGCCACGTGACTCGCCACAGCTGCGCCAGTTCAGCTGACGGCGCTCGCTCGCCTGGAAACTATGGAATCACGTCCTTGAAACTATGGAATCACGTGACTCGCTGCGACTTGCCACAGCTGCGAAGGGGCGGAGCCGATGGCACTCTCGCGACTGCCGCAAATCGCGTGACGCGCCGTTCGCTATATAAAAGCGTGTGACGTGTGCTCAGCTTCACACAAAGCCGATGATGACCGACGTGCTGGAACTAGAGCTTCGATGACGTATCGTCGCTGTCAAGCAGAACCTGAGGATCTTTACGATATAGAAGGGCGTCAGATGGGATTGGCAAAAGAGAGAGCCAGATAATAACGTGCCCGATTACAAGCCGAAACCGAATATGAGCGCCAAGCTAGACTCGAGAAGAAAGGGGAAAATGGGCGTGCTAGACGAGAGCGGAAACGAGCAGCTTAGGCTGCCCGTGCGTCTGCTTTGACCAGTGCATCAACCTCCGCAAAGCTTTCGGTCGTGTTAATAAGTTCAGCCGGGTAGAACCACGCCAGTTTTTTCCCTTTAAATTTCCCTTGCTTTTCTTTGGCATTTGCGGGAAAAAGACACTCTTTTCTATGCCGTTTCTTCCCATTCTTCTTGTTCTAGCAGCCGCGGTGGCTCAGCAGTTACGCTCTCCGCTGCTGACCCGAAAGACGCGGGTTCGGTCCCGGCCGCGGCGGTCGAATTTTGATGGAGGCGAAAATCTGAAGGGCTGTGTACTGTGCGATGTCAGTGCCGCCTAAAGAACACCAGGTGGTCGAAATTTCCGGAGCCCTTCACTACGGCGTCTCTCATAGCCTGAGTCGCTTCGGGCCGGTAAATATGCATAAACCATAAACCTATTCTTCTTTTGTTTTCCCCCACCCCTTATTCTTTTTTCTTCTTACCTTCTAAGTATATGCTTCTGCGAAGCCTCTTGGTTTCTTTACGTCACACACGTCATTACGTCATTACGTCATTCGTTACGTCATTTCTTTACGTCACTTGGTTTCTTTGCGTCCTCGGGACGCAGGAACTATTTAACTCCTGTAAATGATAAATACATGTCCCAAGCGAAGTCCAGTTCTCATGCCGAAACGTTGTCTAGCGGACTGAAACTTCCCCTCGATCCTTGTCCATTTTGCTTTGCGTTGGCAGCAGTCGCATCTTCCTGCCCTCTGTGTACCACTAATGCTTACACTTTTTATGAACTTTCGATTTCCAGCCACGAGGAAAACCGCATGAATAAATGAACGAGTGGTGTAGCGTCGAACATGCTGCACTCCTTCTATACACTCTCGCAGCTGTACTTCTTTGATTGCAAACGCAGCCAGCCGCGAAAAACACCAGCAAAAACACATCCCGCAACCTGTGGGACTCGACTTGCGTAGGTGAAAACAAGTATAGGGAGGGCGATCACGGGCTCGAGCATCGCTTGTCCATCAAGGCTCAAAACAAGAACGAGAAAAAAAAGAAGCTTGGCTGATAAAAGCACGCGCCGCTGATAATGAAAGCGTACCTTCTGCAGAGCGTTCCGAGAGCGCATCAACCCATATCTGTGTAAGTGCGAGCTACCTCCACGAGATCCCAGCCACAGCTGTTAATTAAATCCTGCGGGGGTGAAGGCTCCGGCTAGCGGTCGTCGCGCCCGCATCCGAGCTGTCGACAGCTGCCAGCGGGGAAGGGAAGACGCGGAGCCAAACAAGTGAAAGGGAAACTGTGGCAGGCATATCGTCAACAGAAGCAATTGCGGAATAACACCCCATGAAGCCACCGACCTCGGCGGCGGCGGCGCGCGTCACAGAGGTGTGTATACGCATCCCTCTTCTTTTTTTGGTATATAGACGTCACGCGAGCCCAGGCTTTTCTCGTGCTGCACAAATTTTTCCCCCGTTACACACTGCTCTGCTTCGGGTCCGCGGAGGCTGATGGACCCGCATATAACCGCCTGAGAGTCTCACACATGAAGCCATGTTGTGGCTGCAGCGGTTGTAAGAGGTCGTGTTTGCGTGCACGCGCTAATCGATCTTGCTGGCCAGGGAAGTTCTGCTGTGCTTAGGCCCGCTTAGATACCGTAGTGGGGACTAGCAGTTTATATGTGGAATGCAGGAGCGTCACCCTGTGACGAGAAGCTGCAGTGCGCTACCATGCAAAAGCCCAGAGAACGCATGCTTTTGAGTGCGGATGCAGTACCGGAGGTTTAAAAGGCCACTCTTAAACTGAGAATATTCAGGAGACGATCGGTAACAAAAGCCGACAGAAGTGAATGAAGTGGCACGAGCATTGATGGTTATGAGTACAGGTGAATAATATTTGTAACCTTATAATGAAAATAGGAAACCATTACCTCTGTCCATGTAGCGTATCATAACTCACTCCCATACACATTTTTCGGTCACAAGGAAATCACCCCTGAATAGTCTAACTTAACGTAACCTGGGTTTTCGTAACAGCTATTTCGGTTGGCGCATGGAAACCTGCAAAAATAAAAGTTTTTCATATAACGTTACATTATAATCTCACAAGGGTGATTCCGTGCAGAACGAAACAATGTTTGCACTGGACCCACTCCAATCTCTGTCATACAATATGTGGCTTTTTATTGAACCTTAGGAGTATTTGCCTTCATTTACTTTATGGAAAAAAATTACTGGTCATGCGGCAGCCCTTTGAATTTCTCAATTGACTCCAAAGACGTCACAAAAAAATAAGAAAATCAAATATTTTTCTTTTGTGCTCGGGAAGATTTTATAGATAACGGATATGCATTGTTAGTTTTTTGTTGCACATGAAGAAAAATTCAGCAAAACGATTTTTGCGTTCTTTGAACTCTTCGAAACATCTAACCACACAAAAGCATTGCCATGTGCTTGCGTGCTTTTGAGGATAATTTATGTCCTGAAAATAATTGAGTGTGTAATCTGCGAATCAATTACTAGAAAAGTCCCGGTATTAGTTAGGGCCCATTGCGTGTTTATTGTCCAGATGTGTTCTTTGGGAATCGGATTACTTTTAAAATTTGCGCTTCAAAGAAGTGTTCAAGAAACTTTTTTTGACCAAAAAGCCGTAGACTAGGCCAATTACCTGCTTAAAACTAAACGATTCAGTTATTGACCTTGTACCTGTAGTTAAGTGCCTTGGTGCATTCTTTGATGAACACATGTCATGGAACTCGCAAGTTGAGTTTGTAACAACAAAGGAAGGTCGCGTGTCTGGAATTCTTTCAAAATTACGATCATATTTACCAAAAAACATTAAAATTCAAATATGTAAATCACTATTTCTGTCCAGTATAGACTATTGTCAATTAATATGGGGCTCAACTAATGTCTCAAATATTAATAAGCTGCATATTCCACAAACGACAGCAATTCGCGCCATCATGAACGCACCATTTGACAGCAACACACAACCAAATTTTACTGAACTAAACTTTTTTGCCATCCAAGACATGTGTAAAACCAAACTGCTCAGGGGCTATGAGACCGGTGTGAAAGATAATAACATGCTTGCTAACATCGCTAACCTAAAGCTTAAAAAAATATCCGTGCTACCCGACGTGCCTAAACCTGGGAAATTCCACAATAACGAACAAATCATGGACTTCAAATGCTGCGTCATCTCCTGCGCTCATACTTAAACAAATATAGGTAAGAAGTTTGTCTTTTGTACATGCATATAGTAGATGTAGTGCCACTGATTCTGTGAACATTCACTTGTATATATATTTTTATCTTACAGTTCTGTTGCAACTAATAAAAAATTGTTTATTCAACCTTGCTGTATGCCATGCTGCCATGTATCTAAAGGGCCGTGGGCCTAGAAAGCCCATGTAGAGGCTTTTCGTCCACGGCCATCAGCATTTTGTGATGCGGAAATAAAGATATGATTTGATTAGACTTGACACCTTAGCTACAGATTATGCAAAGTCGTCGGAAAAATGGCTGTGGGTTAGCTCTGGTTAAACCTGAAGGGACGCGATAGCTACAGCTCGCCGAGTGGAACTCGCTCAGTCGAATTGCAAAGTCAGTATTTTGCCGCTGCGTTTCACTGGGCGTTCCTTCTTCACCTTCATCCCTGGACGGGGATTTACTGTTTCCCCCTCTCCACTCCTCCCCCACTTGGTTTCGCCGGCAGCTGCCACAATGGCCACGGCGCCGCCAAGCTAAAGGCTCGAAATGCCAGCGCAATGTAGGCGCGCGGCGCGCACACCAGCTGCGTGCTCTGACGTCACTCCGCGCATGCGCACAACTGACGAGGCGGGCGGTGCCTGTTCCGCCGTCGGCGCGGCGGCAGAACGCGCGGCGCGCACACCAGCTGCGGGCTATGACGTCACTCTGCTCGTGCGCACAGCTGGCGAAGCGGTGGTGCCACGGCTCAGCGCGTAACCACGCTGACCTCGCGAAGTAGCTGGCATAATGTAGCTATCGCTACAAAACTCCTTCAGACTTTGTAAATAAGGGCCCAGTATACTCCATCTCCTAAGTTGCCTGCAGTGGAGTGGAAGCTACGAGCGCCCGACGAAGGCTTCCACAATTTCACTCTTCCCACGCGCTCTCCGGCCGGCCGGAACTCATATTTTGCGCGCTTCTGGTAAACAACTTGTGAGGCGAAGTAAAATTGCAAAGGTGGCATATTTTACATTGTGAATCAAATATCAATCATACTGATATGTTTACAGATTGTGCCCACAACAATAAGCAATGTTTCGCTGGCTATAAAACACAACTTGAAGAAAAATATTTTCTATGTGTTGTACACATGACAACGTGTGATCACAATATAAAGCGGAAGAAAGAGCCGTAAAACTCCTTATTTTGTTATAGTCCCTTGTAATGAATTCTAAGGCAACAGTGACAAGATATATTGTTGGCTCCTTATCGAACTTATCGCTCTTTTTCAAACTAGAAGTCTAGGTCAAGTAAAAAACAGTAACGCTAATAGACATATCCATTTCCTATCCGCCTCTTACTTCACTGAATGTGTGATCCAACACCAACTAGCCGGACAGCTTGTGGTAACAGACTGATGCTCCGCATAACGTTGCTCTTAAAGTAATTTTATCAGGGTTGGCTCCTCTTGGTTCAGAACCATTATGTATTTGTTTTTAATTATTTTTATGAAATGCTCTCAGGCCCTCACAACTGAGGGCATCACGTAGGCGGGGTACATGCATTAGACCAAAATACCATCGTTTGGTACCTTGCTCTATTGCCTGAGTGTTCTGAACATGGTAACCTTAGGTAACCTGTTCACGAGAGCGTGGAGCCGACGTTGACAGCACATTCTCGCAGAAAATATGAAGACTAAAGGGAGTTATATTTGTTAACCTGATAATTTTATCACTGTTTTTTGACTATTGCACGCTGCGTGGAAGTTAAAGTCCGCGGAAATGAAGGCATGAACATGAAATTTTCCTTCGATGCACGTTTAGGCTTTGCTGTAAGGATAGGCATGAGCATGATTTCGGTCATATGTAAGCCAAAAAGCAGATATTTCCCTGTGCAACCACCTGTTCCCTTTTCTGTCCACCTCTTCTTATTTCTCCGTCATCCGGAATTCGGGCTGAATAAGTGGCAGTTCTGAGCTCACATTTGGGTACTAATTGGATTATGCTGCGAATCGTTCCTAATTCTGGGTTTATTGGGGCATTTCTTTTTTTCCTTTGAAACAAAATTACTGGAATGTTGCCATTGCTGATCATCTTCGTTAACTTTACGAACTGCCAGGTGCCACTAGAGATTTCACACGACAGATGCTTCTCTTATCATTTATTACAATTATTTCTATTCGTGTATTATCATCACCTGCACATCACTTCTGTGTTCTTACAACATATACGTGTGCTCGTAAACTGCGAGAAGATTAGCCAATCACTGACACCTTTAAAATCACGACTACCCTCGAGCTGGGCGTCGGTAGCGTGGAAGTGTGATACACAATCATTTCGTTCAGACGTCCGGTGAACAGCCGTGGATTGAGCATTCGGTTCTGAAAGATACTTTTGGAACGTGCCCTCAAATCAAGCGTCATTATTATTAACAGGCGTAAAAGATATTTATAATCCCCAGCAGCGACAGACAGACACCCCTTTGGAATAAACAAAAAACACGCTAATTTTCGTGCAGCGTCTTCAGCTTTGTGAGCAGTAAAACTGCGTTTTCCAGGAGGCTCATTTTGGAGTTGAAGAAATCGGCCTTAACCCGTTTTTCGAGATATCTGTTCGAGGGTTAAGAATGAAGTAAACCCGCGTTTCAGCCTAAAACGTAGGCTAGTGATTTTATTAGCTAAGGAGACCTGTGATAAGAACGCAAGAGCTGGTCGAGGTTATTTGAAAGAAAATACTTTAAAATTACCCCGGGGTGCACAAGCATTTACATTTCGATCAAGAAGTGAAAAATATGACGGAACAGATTTGCAGTCTGGAAGAGTTCTAAATGCAGGCTTCAAGCTGTATGTTTGATAGAGACCTCTATTACTTGTGTTTATTTGTTTCGTTTTATCTTGACATTAAGCTTGGAGTTCAAGATTTTATGTCATGTCGATGTGTCCTCTCGGCAAAATGATAGCGCAAATTTGAGGCGGCAACCCAGTTGCTTAAAACGCCATTGGCGCTTCTGTTTGCGCATACAAGCCACTGAGGCTGCAAGCACAGTGGAACCAAAAATTAATCCAGGCAGATTTTATTTTTACATCTTTGTGCGTGTGGACGGGTGTAAAGAGAGAAAATATCGGGGATTACAGTTCGAAAAAATTGACGAATAAAGCATTCCTATGCTTTCGCCTCTAAGAATGTCAAAGCGTAATTCATGAGTTTTGATGTCTCGAAGTGACACGTGGAATATAAGGGACGCCATGGGGTAGGCCTCCGGGTAAAGATAGACCGCTTGCTATTCCTTAAATTGCGCTGACATCACACAGACAAGTGTGCCTTCTGTTTTTTTCCTCCATCGAAACGCGGCCGCCGCGGTGGAGATAGAGCTTGAGTCCTACAGCCCATTAGCCGAGCGCGCTAACCACTGAGCCACCGGGGAGAGTTTTAACGCCATGTTGTTGTGCTTGTTGAATACGTAGGCAATATCAAAATTTAAAAAGTCTTCTTCGCAGTACTCTCTCTATATGCCCTTTCACAGCGTTGATCTTGTTATTTTATATAACCCGTATCTTGCTGAAAAAAAAACAGTTTAAAAATAGTGAAATATTCAGGTCATTTGGGGAGCACAACATTCTGACACGGACACAGGGACAGAGACATGGACGAGTGTTGCATCCATGATTTGTTCAGTTAAATAAACATCATTTAATCCTCGTAACAATGCTGCTTGAATTACTGCAACAGCACGAAAACAAGCGATAACCTAGTATTACCCCCTGGTTTTCGTGCTAATCCCGTAATTCTCGTACCTCGATGACGCGCATTCAACAAATGTGGGCTTCAGCCATTAGATCGCTTGGAAGCAGCAGTACTCGTCTGTCTCAGTCACCCTGTTCCCGCGTGAATCTTGAGCCTTAGTAAACAATGTTTAAGCAGCAACTATCTCTATATACCAGTCATATGTACTTGATATATTCAGGGAACGGAAGTGACGCGATAGCAGCTAGCGCTTATGTTATTTAATGTAACGAAACCGTAAAAACGCCAGAACGGTACGGTGTTGTAGTATCCAGTCCTTCAACAATATTTCAAAAGTAGGTCAGGCCTGTGGCGTTGGGTGCTACAAATCCTGAACTAAGAGCGGAGAAATCTCCTAACCGTTGCATTGCTAAGCGGATTGGCTATCGTTGCGGAAACAGGCGGCAGGGCGAAATGTTCTGAAGGGAAAATGCCTGTGACAAAGTGAAGTATTACATTTTTTTTTTCAGCTCACACTACTGTGTGCTGATCATTCAGCCTCATTCTTCACTTGGCCCGTTTTTATACCACTGGAGAATACAAGCTCTTGAGCTTTGAAAAAAACAAACTAACGTTTATGCAGTTCCTGCTTTAATAAACAACGAATGCTTCTTTTAAATCAAAACGCTTTTGTACAATTCGCATCCTGATTTCCCGCGAGACCTTCTGGCCACGCACATTTAAGCCAAAGCTTATGCGGTCGGATGGCTTCTTTCGCTCAAGTTCGATGGTGGTAATACGTTTCACGAAGGCGGACGCCATGTTGCTAAAATAATAAAGAAGACGAGCACAATGTTTTCACCAGATCATACTGTTTCCTTTCGTTTGAACCTAGAACTTTCTGTTCCTCTCAAAGTAACGACTACAGTCTGGAAACTGCTGCTGTTACAGTGTCTATGCTCCTCATATATCTTAACTGTTTGGGGAGTGTCGCAGTGTGATGAAGGCAGGCGCGAGTGGAAAAAAGACGCAATTGGACCTTTGGAGAACTGAAAACGCGTTTCGGGCGACTTTCTGCACGAAAAATGAGAACCGCAAACAGGCGGCGATCGCAGCAAATGCACTCGTCTTTCGACGAAGATTACAACGTCCGTCGCCCTCGGTGGCGCTGAATTTAGTGGTGAACCTTCGCGACAAGGCACCTAGATTATCTAAAATTGGCGTCCATATTGTATAAAGAGCTGGGCTCGGCTGGAATTAAAATGCTGCGTATCGCTGGCTTTGAACATGCAAAATGAAGAGAAGAAACATGAAAAGTTCGTGGTAGGAATGTTTGTGTGCAATTTCCTAGGCTAATCTTTATGATTTTTCAGATTGCGTTTTTATATTTCCGAAAGCGGTGTGTTCGCATTCATGAAGCAACCTTGCCCTCCCATGCAGCATACTAGGCGAAACGCTGCTCTTTACTTAATGATAAGGAAAAACTGAACCAAAGGGTTAAGAAAAGAAAAAGGAACACACACGACACTTACTAACGATTCCTTTTATTTATTTATTTATTTACCCTCAGGGCCGTTAGGCGTTACATAGGGGAGTAGGAATAACATACAAGTACAAAAAACAAAAACAGCAGCTAAAAATTTGAATATAGTTACACTACACACTGGTTTAAGATCAATAACAGCACTAGCAAAAGGCAGCATTACACAAAAGAAACCACAAAAGAAAACAGCAGCTAATAAAATAAAACATAGATATAGACAGAGACTTTATTAAGTTAGTAACAGCGTTACGAAAGGCAAAAATATCAGTAATTTCCCCAATATCGTGGGGAAGCTGATTCCAGCTGACACAAGTTCTGGGTATGAATGAATCGTGAAAACATCTCGTGCGACAAGGAGGGATCCAAACTTTGTGGCGGTGATCCATGCGTGCTGAAATATACGATCATCTTTTAACAACCTCTCTTTAAGATAAGGATTATGATAAATTTTGTGAAAAGTACATAATGAAGCTATTGACCAGCGATGGGAAAGAAGCGGTAGGGAAAGGTTAGCTTTCATGGAAGTTACACTACTAGTACGATGATAGTTGGAAAATATGAAACGACAACCCCGGTTTTGAACTGATTCTAAGTCAGAAATGAGAGATTCGACCCCAGGGTTCCACACCGATTAAGCATATTCTAATTTAGAGCGGACCAAAGTTTTGTAAAGTAGTAGTTTTAATGAAGTCGGCGCACATGAAAAATTTCTGCGAAGGTATCCAAGGATGCGGTTAGCGTTATTTATAATGTAGCCAACATGAGGTTTCCAAGACAGGTTAGAAGAGACATGAACACCCAGATATTTATAAGACGACACAGTTTCAAGAGTGATGCCATTAATGCAGTAGGTAGAGTGTGTAGTAGACAGACGAAAAATGGGCAAATGCTTGCATTTAGTAATGTTTAGCTTCATATTCCACAGGTTACACCAATCCAGTACCTTGTTAATATCTGACTGAAGAACAGATATTAAATTGTCTTGTCTTAATCCTTTCGAGCAGTTTACACGCATCATTCAGCATGAACGAACTAGCCCTAGAAATGTTATTGCTCTTAACTCTTTGCGAGACATTGGGAGCAACCTGGGCTATATACAACAGGCTCAGAGGGTGCCTACGGCCCAGTGCCTCTCGTCTGTTTCGAGGTTTTCATAGGAGCTCGAATAACACCTCATTCATTTTACGTATAATTTAGATGCCTCACACGGGAGCGCTGAATTTGCAAACTCCGAGAAAGGGAAGGGGGTCTGTTTACCTGCGGGCAGCCTACGCCGTCAAACCAGGGTAAGATCTGTTAACGGCTACCGCCGTAAGATTTCTCCGCCAATTGATTCAAACTCTTGATGCCAAGCCCAAAATTTGGCTGGGCACTTAACTCTTCCTACGTGTAGGAGTGCGAAAGCGTGAAACTTTTGTAGAACAAGGGTTTTTTTCCACGACGCCAGTACACGTTACATTTTTATTTTTATTTAGTTTTCTTACTTTTTAATCTTTTTATTTAGGTTTTCACGTCCAGGTGCAATGTCGACTCCGTGGCTGTTTTGACATCCGAGGGCTATGTCGACTTCCGTGGATATTGTCACGTCTAAGCGTAAGTTTCGCGTTTTATTAGGTAATTACAGTTCATCAACCAAATGTGTTTCTCAAAGCAAGATCTCATCACGTACTATCTAAAGCAATTCGTTCTCCACATTTATCTTCACAGAACGACGTAATCGTGCGAAGAAAGTTTTGCTGACATGATACACGGAGCTATTGTGACGTCAAAGTGTAATTTTCGTGTTTAACTAATTAATTGCATTGCATAAACGAAAGTTTAGCCTCAGCAACATCGAATCACGCGCTAACAGAATCAAAGTTTTTCACTTTTATTATTATGGGGCGACACAATCGTGCGGCGGAAGTTTTACTGACGTGACGTAGCCATCTAAAGCTTTCGCATTAAAAATAACCCTGCTACCACCAATTTGAAGCAAATAACGGTTGAGCTTATCCTTAGAGATGCACGAAAAAAGATTCTCCGGCCACCATGGCAGTTTATTTGCTAGAACGGCCGGAATTTGTGGCACGTGTATTTTATTTTGGATCTTCTACCTTAGAAAATCCCAGCTTTAAATCAGTGTAACATCATGGGCATTAGGATGCTCTAGGCTGTCGCCGCAAGTGTACTTAATTTTTCCTCGCTATAGCTTTGACAAAGGAACAAGACAGAATTAGCCTTCGATAGATTTGTCTGAGCTCCAAAAAAAAATACCTTTATTGAAAGGCTTCGGAATGATTTCCACGACCCGTTCTTACGATGAAGTGGTGGTGAACTGTTTCTGATTCCTATAGAGAGAGAATGGAGTTGTATGTCTTGGTAAGTAGAGCAAAATGAGGAAATATTGCAAGTCTTTGCTTGTTGTGAAAGCAGAACAAATTAGTAGGCTTGCAAAATTTTTCTTGTCATGCAGACTCCGGAGCTGCAAAAAATATGTAAAAAAAGTAAAATGCCAGGAAATATTTAAAATATACAGACTATAATAACATGATAAAGTACCGTTGTCTGAATAAAACAAAAAATATGGGTGCAGATCGAAAACAACAATGACTACCCTGGGTACGTATTTCCTCAGAATAATAGCTTTTTCTCTGGCAGATTCTCGACAAATATTTTTGATATTCTCTTTCGTGACAGTTTATTTGCGCTATAGGCTTTCTGAGGTTCATGCTGTAAGTGAAAAAAAAGAAGAATATGGCACTGTCGTTCCAATATGAAAAAAATTCCCGCTTAATGCACGCTTACGCGCTTCTCTGGGTCCCGAATACGTACCCGTCGGGTGCTATGCTCACTGCGGAAAGCAGACACGCAAAATTGTTCTTGTTTTGATGGGCAATTTTTTTTTGTCAAAGTAAAATAGCCCGATATAATTCGGAGCGTTGGGCGTCGCAAAACTAGAACCAGCGGACGAATATCGGAACCTTCACGCGAATAGCGCAATCGAGCTGCATAGTTCAAGACGCGAATTGCTTTCGTGACGAAAGACTTAGGAACTGCAAAACGTAATTCGAATTTTATTCCCAACGTCTAACCGTGCTGACCTGTGACGTGCCACGCAGTCTACGAACTGCACGCCAGACTACATGGATTAAGGCGAAAGACACGTGCTGCGGGGATATAAAGAGGCCACATTTCTTGTGCGCGGAAAACCTCGTCCTGCTCAGGCCAAAGTCGCTGAGTCTAGCAGTGTCAGATGAAGAAAATAGTCACTCGTTTAGAAAAAGAAGAAAAGATTTTAGTTGAAGAAATATACAGGCCTGCCATTCTTTGCAATTAAAAAGCAAAGCAAAGTTGCTGATGCATCACCTGAAGCTACATCAGAGACCTAAAAAAATTATAACGAGAAACCGACTATACGAAGCCATGCTTAATATTGGCCTGATCCCTACCAGTAAGCCCGCCGAGATTTTTATGCCTTCCACGCAATGATGATTGAATCAGCGCTGCTGTTATCTTTGACAAAGTAGTGCCCACTGCTAGCTTACTCAGGTTAGTTGCTAGATTTTCTAGATTCACCTGTAATCTAGAATAAGAAGTTTGCTAATGCCATATTTCAGTGTTTTGCATTGTGTACTCCTTTTCTTGTAAATTTTCTGAGGGGTTAAAAAGCCATCCGCACAACGACGCAGTGCAAATTTTTGGGAATTATATGTTAGGATGCAATTGATTTCCTGCGCGGCTCATCACTGCTATCTAGCTCAAAAAGCGCATGCAGTTATGTATAGGATGATGAGCGTCACCTCGCTGCTTGAGTAGGGGGCTGTCCCGAGAGTGTACTACGGATGTCACTTACCATGCACTCCTGTGTTTGTTTAACTCGACGCCTTATATGTCTGCCGATAAGTCGCGCCTTTATCCGCCAACAAGCGGATATAATGCTTTCTGGTTCGGTGAATGCCTTCGAGTCATCCGATATATTCAGCCCTTCGTCACTTGCAGGAGTACAGACAGAAAATTTTGGGAGCGAACTGAATGATTTTTGTGAAGTGAGTAGGATACGTTTCGGCTGGTTTTAGCCGCAGGAGTTTAGTGGAACATAATTTAATATGACTTTGAATCTTGTCTGAAGAGCTACTCGGTCTTTCCACTTAATCGAGTGCAATTGCTCACTTATTTTTACGTCACTGAATGTAGTGATTGTTTTCAGGAGCAACCACAGATTGTTGACGACGCCGATGTGATCTGTATTGTGGTAGTGCAAGTTGGCCGGTTGACTGTGACGTCAGGGTACAGTTCAGAGCTCGCACGCCGTACACTGAAAGTTCTGGTAAAGAATTGTTGTAATGAGTTATTAACGCTGCGCACTAATGTTTCGAGCACATTTTCATGATTACTAGGGATGTAGGCCTATTTAGAGGCAAAGAAACGGACCCCCTAAAATGATGTGTCTGTACCCTTTTATAGACAAGGATGCCATCATGTCGCGCACTGCGGCCAATTGCCTTTGGCGTACTCAACACGCAGGCGGTCGAAGCAACCTTTCAACGCCACGCCTGACATCCCACTAACAAGCACTTCGCACCCGTGCGCACATCAAGGAAGTGAAGTACACATTGATAGAGCACAAGGGAACATAGATACAAGCTATGACACTACACGTAGGAGAAATAGAGAGCAAGCATAGTGTACTGACACCACATAATGAAGCAGAGAGAGAAAGAGAGAGGGGACAGCGGAAGGAACGAGGGAAAACGTAACCGAATGATGTTTCTTCACTCACTGAGTTCTTCGAGGCAGCACACAAGCACTTTCATTACCGCGTCATTGGCAATGGAGCACCCAAGTACCCGCGGAATGATACGGGCTGCCTGTTCCACACGCTTGAATACTGGGCTCATCCTGGACCTATTGCCAGAGACACTGCAGGCGTTTGAAGCAGCGCCCCAAGCACTTCGTCGGGAGTGAGGGCTTGACGGGCCTAAGTAAGCGGACTGTTAAGCGTCAGGCTGGTCAACACCGGCAAAACGCGAAGGCGGCTGTATGAAGAGGAAGCCTCTGGGGAACGTAGATGACAGAAAAAAAAACAAAGAAAAGAAGAGAGCACTTCATCGGTCCCAAGAATAGGCCTGAATAAGGTGCTGCCGTGGGCGATGCGAAAAAAAAAAAAAACTGGGCGGCAGCTTTTCCTTTTATTTTTCTTCTGTCGCTTCTGTTCCGTTTTCCGTTCGCTTCCTTATGCGCTGATGGGGTTTGATGAGAAAGCAGGGGAGAGATGGCCGGGCTGCCGCCTTCCGAACGAAGCAACGAACGAATGACCGAACAAACGAACGAAGGAAATATGAAGAGACTTACGGAAGGAATGAATTAAGAAAGGAAGGAAGGACGGAGCGTAGGAAGAAAGGTAGGAGCGGAGGAAGGAGCGGAGGAAGGAGCGGAGGAAAGAGCGAAGAAGTGAAGGAAGGACCGAAGGAAGGAAATAATGAAGGATCGAACGAAATAATGAAGGAGTGCAAATGATGTATAACCAACAAACAAACAAACTTTGTGAACACCGGCGAAACATGATGTTACAGGATACCGAAAAGTATTTAACAAGCAGCGCTGCTACCGCCGCGTTAATGCAGCAGTTACGTAGCCAATTGACATTTATAACGCACTAATGCGTATGAGCTCCAGAAATTTCGCAAGGAGTATCTAACCAGGCTAGGTCAGCGTTGGTCGCTTAAGAAGGACGTTCTGGCGGGCTAGTTGGTTCATAATGAAGAGAATGAATACAAACTGCGCGAACAAGACGGGACGTGCCTTACGTGTCTAACGTGCCTTACGTGCCTTACGTGCCGTCTTGTTCACGCAGTTTGTACTCATTGGTCGCTTAACGCGCCCAGTACCATATCGAGAATATTATTGACATTGCGGCTTGCTTGATATGCTATTCGAATCGCACATGGTCAGAATCAGAAACTCCATTTAAATGAGAAGTCACAGCTCCATCTTTGGGCACCTTTTTAAAACATAATTTGGCTGAAACAAAGAACAAAGGACTTGTCCAAGTACACACGATGAGTATCAGCGCCACAGTTCTGCCCATTCTCTTTTAAGCTTATAGCAGAGTGCTATGGAAATAGTCACGAGGACAGATTCTTTGGCATGCATGACACACCCAAGTCAATATTTAGTTTACTACTACTCTGTTCAGGGCGTGAGTGAGAATGTTCTCGCGATTGGACACAGATTATTCCAAATAATGATGCTTGCACACTGCCTGATCATGACATCGCAAAACACCGATAAGAGCTATGCAGACGGTACAAATGAACGAGGTGAAAGGTGCCTCATGTATCAGATTAAGCATGGTGGCTGTACTGCCAAACAGCCGATTTCCCCCGGAAATGCCCATAGACACACCGTGGACTGAAAGCTCGTTGGACGTCAGCCTTCGAATAACCGGAAAAAAAAAACTTTTTCACAAACAAAGTTTTATTAAGATACGTGTATTAAAGTAGCATTTCATAGATCATCTAAGTATGCTAAACTCAAGGTTAGGTTTGCATGCGTCAGGAAGGGTTAGATGTTTGTTAATAACAGTGGCAAATGCCCTTGAAAACAAGCCCTGGAACGAGTGGCACGTACCTGCTGTGATGGTGTCCCAATAAACCACCTTGCTCCATTTAGCGTGGGATGTCACGAGACCACGTGCAAGCGGTAATTTAGCTGGCAAGAGCAACGCGGTTGGCTGCGACGTCATGACAACATTTCAAGGCCATTTGTTGAAGGAATTCTTCCAACTTCATTTGCTGTTGAATTCCTAAATTTTATTCGACTATATTTTTACCCCTCTCCTCTGTTTTGTTGGCGTTTAATGTTCAAGAACACAGCGATCTATGTTTCATTAGTTTTGTTCTTGTCCTTGTGATAGGTTAAGGCATGCAGGCCGTACGCTTTCTCGAGCAAACAGAACATACACCCTGTGTCGCAGTCTTAACATGAGAATAAAACACTAGAATATTAAAAATATATACTTCAAAAGACGTGCTCATCGGCGTCAGTGCTGATGTTTCGCTCTTAAGTCAATACAGTTCCCTCCCCTTCAACATTAACCTCAAGCTCATTTAGATAATCATTACTCCACAGTGGGCGCGGCCACTAGTAAGTTCGTGGTTCACTCGGTAGAGCTTTCATACAGGAACATAAGTCGGTGAGTGCAGTTCCAACTTCGACTTAGTTCTCTTTGTCTTTCATAAGGCATGTTCTAAATTTGGCTAAAAAAAGGAAGATTCGGCAGAGGCAGTTAAAGACAGCTTGCGTGTGTGAAAGCGGGAGCATTACTGTCCCTGGGTTCACCGAAACCCATCCGCACATATACCGCCCACACACGCGCGCGCGCTCTTATGACACCACCCGGAACGCTGCACGACGAGCGGTTGCATCAGAGTTTTGATAAGAAAGTGTCCACTCCCTCGAAGAAGGATTTGCCACGGGGCGTAAACAAGCTGGAGGTGTCTATGTTGCGTCTCGCTATGCAGACTTAAACAAAATATATAGAAAAGAGCAGCAACGCGAAACATGCCAAACAACCGCACTTTCAATAGACATGCCGCCTTCAGCGATGTCGCAAATGCTGTTGATTTAGGACGAGAGTCGTCGTCGGTTATTGCGACGTCCGTCGCAGTAACAGACGACGACTCTCGTCCTGGCTCGCTCCCACTTCGGTGCTAGGCGAGCAGGACGAGAAAGTTCGGCGCCGCATGTGCTCATGACAGGACTGAACTTCCAGCACCTCGACTCGGTATTCATTCGCAGCCTGTCAGCATGATGCCGCCGAGAACGTTAGGCAACTGACAGGCAAATACATTTTCCAAGTGTAGCATTAGTGTTGCGGTGCACTTACGAGCACGTATGACAAGCGCATGTCTTCTTCAAATGCAGATATATCGACACTTCACCAGATTTGAACTTTATCACAAAGCATTCCGCCTCATAAATACTTGTCAGTGACTAAAGAAAGGGCAAGCATGAAATATAAGAACTTATTGAGATCCAACATGATAAAGAGGCAGCGACCACTCTTTAAGCGTGACGTGACCAGCAGAGTGAACAAGAATATGACATTCTGGGGACACTAATAAAAACCAAGTGCGAGACACCTGAACGCCCCATAAAACTCTCGACTATCGGAAGAGAACGAACACTGTCGAATGACTTAGACATTAAAAGCAATGTACAGCCGAGAACAAACACATTGCCGGAGGCCATCTGGATTCTCATTGTCGGAAATGTCTTAAACTTAAGCCAGTCTTTATTTCAGTGCGAACGACGCGCATCGATTCAACGCTGCCGCAGTGGCTCAGTGGTTATAGCACACGACTGCTGGCTCGAAAAACGAGGGTTAGTCCGCGGCCATGGTGGTCGCATTTCGACGGAGGCGAAATGCTGTAGGCCTGTGTACTGTGCGATGTCAGTGCATGTTAAAAAACCCCAGGTGGTCGAAATTGTTCGGAGCCCTCTTCTACGACGTACCTGAGTTGCTTTGGGACGTAAAACCACCTAAAACAAAAATCGAACATAACATTGACGGCCAAACAGAAAGAAAACGTTTCATAGAACTTAGCGCACGCTTTACGACGGACAAGAAACAGTGACGCAAAGAAAGCACCAGATAAAGACAAATTAAAGAAAGCATGCAGGCTGCTACATTTCAAAGATTTGGTTGGAATAGTTTTAATTTCATTTGGCGTACAGTTCTTCAGCGAGCTACAATAGAAAGGGACAAATATATTTGCATTAAGGCAAAACATATGCTGCATGAATGCATTACCTTTGCTTCAGAAATGCTTTAACTAAGAATTAAGATTACTTCTTGGCTAATGTCTTCTTTTTTTATTGCTTCTCTCTCTGCAGTTTATTCTGATTTATTGTAAATACAGCCAATATTTGCCCTGGATAAAATAAAAACCAACAATTCCGCTCATCTCGCCTTAAAGCGGCGAGATCACGAAGGACTTGTCATCAAAGACTTTCTAAGAAGGGTCATAAAACCATTTCGTTCTGGATGGTTTACCTACTTTTTCTATGTGATAAGCAATGCAGAGACTGGAAAATCCTATACCCTTGCGCAGTGGTTGTCATTCATAAAAATAGAAGGGTTTCGAATTCGGCGCTCCGGTATGCCCGATATATTCCTAAGACCTCACAGAAGCCTGAGTCAGGAGTGCGTTTCCGTTTAATTTTGATTTACGTACTGGGAGATTTCGTCCATATGAATGCGACAAATTGTCTGAGGAAATAAGAATAAAACTTTTCCAACGGTTTATATTTCGCATTTCAATCAAGGATAAGTTTTATTGAACTTACCCTTATTTTCATATTTGTCAACCACCCACCCACACAAAATGTATCCCTCTAAAAACTTCGCTCCTCTGGTTGGACGGGTCTGGGCATTCGAAAATAGCATGAAGCTTAACGCGCATTAACTACCTTAATGGGAGACATGCGGGAGCCCAAAATACACCCGGTTAAGAAGTGTGACCAAATTTCTAATTTCACAGACGATGAAAGGACCGAATACGTTCAAGCTCGCAAACAGAAGATAATAGTTGGTTTTCCGCGTTATATCCAAAATTTTATGCGGCAATTCTGATTCTAATTTGTAGTGTTGATTCTTTTCACCATATTTTCGAAAAGCGTTGTTTGTTTTTAAGTTTATCTTCTCTTTTCTTGCTCTTTACTAATACCAACGGTGCATATGCGTGTCCCCTTAGTCGTTATTACTAGGCAATAACAGACAACAGCCTTCCCAAACAGTCAGAATAATTGCTATTTACACATTTTTTTGAGGTGACCGTCGTGTTTTCATGCCCATGCCCGCTATTTCGAATTTTGTATAATGATGTCTAATTTGGCACACCCGAAAGCAATATTGATGATGTTAGTCGATGACTGCCGAGCATGTCGATGAGTACGCTTGGTGCTTTCGCAGCTGCGAAGTTGATCAATCCATTGTGTGCGCTGGCAGCCCAATTAACAGCTTCAATTGAAGGCCAGTCTACTGTATGCGTTTGTGCTGCTACCACAGCCAGGTGAAAATGCAGTATTTATTCCAGTAGAATGGATCTAACGTATTGGTGTGTTTATGTTCATCACGGCTTGTAAAGGATTTTAATGCGGATGCATAGCAGTGCATTGCAAAACAGCGGCATTATTGAATCTAAAATTCTATGTCATTTTTTCGAAAAGTGCGGAACTGCCATTGCTGACCGTTATGCATAGCACCAAGCCTAATAAGAAAACCGAAGCCGTCAAAATAACATCAGGCTTCGTAGCCTAACGAATAAATTCATCGAAAGTTTATTGAGCAGTAAACGAAGGGCGCAGTAATTTTATGGCGCGCAATTCTTTGTATAGGAAATGAGTTTTCACACCTCTAAATTCTAACTGCCTCTGTTTTCTAATGAAAACTTCCTGCGTAGTGAATTGTTTCTGGATAGCCGTCGCAAATATTGCATCGGTTTCCTTCTTGGAAAATGTAGGGAGCAAAGAAGGAAGAGTTTGACATTTCTGCAGTGCGCATGCAGAGTCCGTACGCGAAACAAAGACGATAATAAGGCAAACAGGTATTTCAGCCTAATTAAGGGCTCGAAGAAGCGTAAAAAAGTTTCTTTCATGGCTCAAGTTTGAAAAAAACGCGAGGCACACAGCGATAATGTTCTTCTGATGTTGTCACACGCAGAGGTGAAGGTTCGTCTGCTTTTCTAACCTCGTTCAATAATTATTCTTTCGGCGAACATTTTCGTGAACTTTCTTTAGTCAATGCTCCACCCTTGAGATGGCAGTGAGCGAGCACGATTCTTTCGCTGTCTTATAAATTAGCACCACTATTCCGAGCACAGTCGGTAACCGTGAATTTACATGGTGGTGGCATCTTTGGGTGTTTTCGTTTAGTTGGTTCACCTTTAATTGAGATTTGAATGAAAAAAGTTCGTCTCAACCTATAGTCATCTGAAATCATCGACCATACCGTCATTGCATGCCAGTGTTTCCAGAGTGACTGCGATCTTGTCTTGAGTGAACTGTTTATACTTCTGAGTTGCTGGCCTCTATTAAGAGTTATGAGCATTCAAACTTAAGAGGTCTCGATGTCGGCGGCAGTCTATTAGACGGTCATGCGGCTGCCACCCGTGGATATTTTTTCCACTTCTAAAACCAGATCGCCTGAGTGACTTGTTCGTGCCCGAGCCACTTCTCGTGTATTCCCTTCTGGAATTCAGGCACATTTGAATTGTGGCTTTCACGGCCACGCACTTTTCACATACATGATTGTGTCAGAGCATTTTCTATTTCAGTGAGGATTGAGTTCTACCGCCGTCATTCCACGCTAATAGAGTAAGAGGAAAACCTGATACCGTTCTTTGATTGAAAACGTTGCCATTGTCAGCATCCAATGACACAAACGCAGGCAGCGTTCAATCATTCGTGCAAAGGCTGAAAAGGGCATAGAGGTTTGGCATCGGGAGCTTAGCAGAGAACAGAACTGCTAGCAGGCACACTGTCTCAATAAAAAAAGATGACTTCTTTAATATGACATAAGTTGAATTTTATTGTTTAATGCGCAACCCAATATTTTGTTTGTGCGAAAGCAACAAGGGTGCACTTTTCGAAAGATATCTACAGGTCATGCTTGCGGCGGTAAGATGTAAGAATACTTGACGCTTTTTTAAGCCTAGCTAGAACTTGTTGACGCTTAACACCTGATGCTCAAAAAAAAAAGCCCGCACAGCTAAAGAGATGGACCGAAGGTGGAAATAAGTCAAAAGCGCCATCAAGTGCAAGACTGAAATTGTGAGCTGCAGACTCGACTCTGTGGGACGACATTTCACTGCCCACAGTCCGCACAAGGAGTGGAGGAGGAGGAAACACAGATTAATGATCACAAGGAGTGATCTGTCGAATAAATAAATGCGTATCTAGCGAACCACGCGAACGCAATGTTCAGTGGGTTCAAAAGCGGCCTAAATGGCCCGGTGGTTTACTGATTCGCATGCGCCTTCCACATCCTGGATGAACGCTGTGGTCTATCGCTTAAAGTGATTCTCGTTTTGAATGGAGTTTCGCTAAAGTCGCTATTGTGCATTTTTTTCCGCTACGATATTAAGAGGCGCATGGCGGTTGTCAGCAGTTTTCTCAATGAGCAATAAGTTGCTTCGTCCTAGCCACGCTAAAGTCATCAGCAGCTCCTAGTCCATAAAAGTTGCTCCAAAGCACTAAATGTGTTATTTTGTCTGTTTGGTTAACAAATTATTTCGTTTCGGCATATATAGAATTATAATTTCACATTGAAACTACTCGAAGTGAGACTGCTTGCGAAACAGCGGAACAATACTTCTGGGACTTTGGCGAAAACGGGCCACACCACTGTCGCACTGAATTACAGCTTGCGAAATAGCACTAAAACAGACTAGAGTAGACATCACCTCTATTCGGTTTCCTCTCTAAGAGGAACCTGGTGGAGAGATAGCGACTTTCGTGAAGCTAGTCTTGATTCGAACCGTCAGTAAATATTTGGGATGGTTTTTTCTTCAGCAAGGCTTTGTCGATTTTATAAGCATACTTTGCTTATATAGGCAGAGAAAAGCGTCCTCCAGGGAATGTTCATTCCAACACCGCACACACACGTGACAGCAAGGCACGCATTCTGATCTCAGCTCAGTCGCATCAGCAGAAATAGGCTGTCAGCTCCACGTGTCAGCGAGATATCTCTTGCCCCAGCCTCATGCATCTCTTCTGCCGTCTGCTGTCCCCATGTGCTCTCGCAGAACACGACGAGATCGAGTAATATCGCCAGACACGTCGACGAGATCGATTGACACGTATTCCTGTGCCCCCTATGCAGACCGCATAATGGTATGAGCAAACAGGAAGCAATCCCAGGGAATCCATCCGCAAGAATTGATATAGGTGCGAGCGCGTTTTTGCCGAACTGGGGAACAAACATGCTACTCAAATGCTCGCTTGCTGCATAACCTGACAACGTCTCCATTGTAGTTAGATCTCCTTTTCGCTGCCTTTTTTCTTACGGTCTCTTGCTTTTACAATTTTAAGAAGAGAATTTTGTTCCAAGCAGGGGCAGCGTGGGATTGGGAGGAATTTAACAGCCTTATCTGAGCTCTAGTTGCCTTTTTTCTGCACAAATGCCTTCCCTATGCATTTCCTGCATCTGACGTGCGCATTTTATACGATGGATTCGCAGATTAGACTCCTATAGCACAGAGGTCAGTCACTGCTTGTTTTTATTTTTCTGCTTCTCCATACACATTTGTTGCGGGTGTAGATTGAGATAAATTGCCTTTAGGGCACGACCACCTCTGTGGAGATATTTGTTTAAGCACAGAGGGTTGTTGAGTGACCATGACGTTGAGCTTTGAGGGCTACGCACGCGAGATCGAAGTCATGCTGCGCGATTGTTTCGCGAAATGTTTAATGCGTTATGATTCATATTTGCAACATTGGTAATTCTTCGCTTAGCATTCGTAGATCGCGGCTAGTACTGATACCACTACCAGTGCATCGGCGTAGCACTTAAGGAATGCGCACCACTGCATTGGCAGGTGCCTGTTTCTATCGCAGCCCCTGGTAGGTATTTTGCGAACCATGTTGCTCTTATTTTCCCGAGCAATCTCTCGAGATCAAGACCAGCCATAAAAGGCAAGACAGGATACTTGCTCGGGGTTGGTATCTCTGGAATACCGCTGTGGCGCTAATATTGCACCTCACGTATTTTTCGATCAGGAAAAATGGCCTGGTGTAAGTACAAGGAAGTGGAAAACTCAGAACTTGCGGAATAAATAGATGTGGATGTAGGAAACTAGCAGCAGTAAAGAAGACAAAGAGTCGCTAGTAAATGTCTTAGAAGAAAGGAAAAGTCATAAATAGGGGCTTTCTCGCATTTAACATAAGTGGAAGAGTCAATGGCAAAAATTAGCACCACTTCGAAACGAGAAGCCGAAGCCAAACATTTTGCCTCCTACACCCACTGAAAAGACTAAGCCTATTGGGAGGTCAGCTATAGTTGCTGTGTGGTATGACCGAATCTGCTACTGCTTGTCTGCAGTCAAAGATTAAGAACGATGCAAAATAGGAGGTTTACCGGTCACTCAGAACAAATGAAGAAAAAACGCTCTGCAAATACGCACTTGGAGGAATTAAAAAAATGAAAACGAAGAGGATTCAAGGGTTTTCGTGGGCCGCCAGCTTTGCGATGTTTAGATCTTTACTAGGAAAGTGAACAGGCAAAAAAAAGGGACGCAGGACCAAAGAAAACACATACACACACGCAGTTTCAAGACTTATGACTTGTATAAGTCCGGCGACTGTTTGTGTGTGTGTGCGTGTTTCCTCTGGTCCTGCGTCTTTTTTTCTGGTTCTTTTTCCTTGTCGGCATGAACCAACTGTCCCAGCAGTTCACTCTTCTGAACTGTGTAGATATTTGTGCGCCCGTAGGCATGGTTAAAATGGCCTCTCTATTTTTGAATATTCTAACCTCTGAACACTGGCATTCACATATCAGGACATGTTTCCCGTATTCAAGAAACATGCAAGTGTGTGATATCCATATACTTTAACGTTTCGGTGATTGGTAAAAGAGTTATAGAAAGGAGTAAAAAAATTACAGGATTTCAATAAAAGCTTCAGGGCTTCAAGGGTGAATTCGCAGCCACAGATCCGGCGTCCCTGATAGCTCACGTTCAGGTTTTGGACGTTAAGCCCAACAATATACTTGTGCGACTACTACTGCAACTAATATTAGTACCGCTTTTGCTGCTGCTATTACTCCTAGTATTAGTACCGTTACTAATATTGTTTTGCTTCAAGTGAGTGACTGGACAAAGCGATTTGCAGAAAATGTTTTCTGGTTTCGAAAAAGAAAAACAACCAACTGAGAACAGAAAACTCTTAAGTACGCATAGTGACAGTGCATTGACTCAGTTTAGCCTATGCATGAGCGCGCTATGCTCCTTGCTCAATATGAGGTTGTGATTAATGAGGAAGTGTTTACATTGCTCTTAGCCATGTTCTGTCCGCTTGAGATAGAAAGCTGACTGGGGATAGTTTTTGCTGAATGTAACTTTACTATGAGTAATAAATGGCTGTACTCGAGGTATTGCAGTGTTTTCCGTTATCCGCTACCGCTGCGAGTTGTCAGCGTAAATGTGTCGGGGGCAAAAACGTCTGCATTCCCCTATTGTGCGGCCAGAATTAAACAAAGCCCCGGGATTCATGGTCGTGGAGTGCGTATCTTGAGTGTTCCAGTTGGTATCAGAGCTCTTTGATATCCATCAGTTTTTTAAACGCTCCATACTAGCTGAAGTGACATTTATTGAAATTGCAATGATTTGAACTTGAAGTTCAGCTGATTCAAAAGGGAGGGGCTTTTAGTCGGGAACTCTTGCGGATTTTTCTGTTGGGCTGGCGCGGTGAACGAGCTATCGATGATCGTCCAGGCAGAACTCGTTTATCAGCTTCTGGAGCTATCATTCTGGGCTATGACTTGCTCAAAACCCCGAAGCTAGAAGAGTGTGATGTCATCTTCTGTGTTCGAAAAAATTACTCGGCCTAGCTCAAAACACGAACACAGTTGTAGAAATGACAGTTCCAGAGTGCCATCGTTTATTTGCTGCCCATATATTAGTTTGCGCCACTATTCGTTAACTAACGTGAAGTGTCCAGAAGATTGTATTCGTCTAGGCTTTGCCTATAGCCAGTAGTCTATGGACAGCCAATAGAGTGTCTAAAGAAATGTTTGTAAGGGGAGGGCTTAAGAATAAAGGGAATGGTCCCTATACTGCGTGTCGAAGACGCGGGTTGAAGCTAAAAATAAACATTTCAGGATTACGTGCCGTTGCTTTCGTTCAGAACAGTGCATGGGCTATGAGTGCAATCTTTCACGACGTATTGGTCTTGCTTTTGGCTGTCTATAATCATGCTTCTTTCGGGGCAATAATCCACTGACTTGCAATACTGGGACGGGACTGCTGTCAGCGGCGTCGGCTCCCTGATGTCTGCAGAAGCCTCCAGTTTCCATTAGCATTTTGTGCTCAATAAGGTAAAAGACTTCGTCTCCGTCTGGAACCACTGTCAAGAACATTAGTATCGCCAGGCAACCCGTAATTACGGCTGGCTTTCGCCTCAGGCACTAAGGACATCATTCCTTTCAATCAGGCAAGTAATTGCTACTTGGTGTAGCCGAAACGTGGACGGTATCTAGCTTCCGAGAGAGAGAGATTTACGGCTATAAAAAAACAAGAGGATTAAACCACGCATTAAGAGGTCTGAAACTGGGGTCGCGAGAAAATTACCCGCAGCAAAAGAGAAGGACCTGTGACAGGCAGTATTAATTTAGACACCGAGAAGACCGGAGCCGGAGCACCCGGGTTCGAGCCCGACCGCAGCTGCCATGTTTTCAAGGAGGTGAAGCGCAAAAGGCGCCCGTGAGCTGTGCGATGTCAGTGTACGCTGAAGATCCCCAGGTGGTCGAAATTATTGCGGAGCCCTCCACTACGGCACCTCTTTCTTCCTTTCTTCTTTCACGCCCTCCTTTATCCCTTCCCTTATAGCGGGGTTCTAGTGTCCATCGAGATATGAGCGACAGTTACTGCGCTATTTCATTCTTAAAAAATCCATTTTAAACCAAGACGACCATCTTTTTATTGTTTTTCATTGTGTCTTACACGGGAAAGACCCGAGGAACCTAGAAAAAATTCGCTCATCCTCAAAAAAACCCCTAAATAAACCTGCTTAAAATACAAAATTTCAATGTAACAGAAACACCCTCATTGTTTTAGTAACTGCTATAACACGGTGCTCTGGTTTGCGGAGCAGCTAGACGAAACATCAAAATCGCCAGAGCTAAGCAGAGTTCCTTTTGGAATTGATGCTTTTCATTGTTTTGTGTAATAAAACATCTTATTGACATGCTTTCAACAGGCTTATGTGCTCGCATCGGCATAGAAATTTTCATCATTTGGTTGAGCTTTTACTTTCACAGCTACCGCTCGAAATGCCGGATTTCGCATCGTTGCAGTAGTAGTAAAGGTAGATGGCGTAACCGGAGGATGCTTATCACGTGCACCACTCGGACGGAGGTTACCATGGATGGAAGACGGCATGACGAAAGCGTATAAATGCGCGACCGGAAGGTGGCTGCCGCGGAAGGAGGAGGAGGGTATATCATGTGAGTGGAATTCGCAATCAGAGGGTGGTTTTCACAGGAGGCTCCCTCTCGGCGTTAACCGCGAAAAGAGGAGTGTATGGCGAGAGCGTAAGAACAGTCAACAGGGGAGCCGTTCCCACGTGAACCACCCAGAGGGTGCTCACCAAAGAAGAAGGACACGGAAGAAGCGTAGGAATGCGTAACAGGAGAGTGGTTACCGTGCAAGGATGAGGAAGCGTACGGCGATAGCCATGGAATGCGGCAACTGCTGCGAAACGCACCGCCAGAGGAGGAGCCCACCGGAGATAGCATCTCGCGACTGGAACGACGGACCAGAGAAGAGCGATATTCGGAATGGATGTGAGTGGGGAAGGACTACATATATATGCGTGTATAGTAAAATGAAAATACCTCGACAGCTCTCGGTGAATATCGCGGTAGACGCAGGTAAGCATCCCGTGAGCTTTTTTCTTTTTGATGGGATTGGGATAGCTTGGTTTTTCATGCTGTTTTTACGTGATAACTTAAGATTTTTTGGAATAGGCGTTCTGTAAACACCGTTCTCTTGCATGGAGCATATTAGAGATTCTCGAGTCTGGTTCGCAGCCTAGCGCTATTTGCAGACTATGCAGTCAGATGTATTTAAAGAAAAAAAAAACAGCACGTATCTAGCTCACATTGCAGGTGGACACCTCGACCGTGCCGTGCGGGGAAAAAATCACGGACACCTATTAAAAAGCTTCAGTTGCCAACTTCGTCCTTTTACTCGTTCGCGTTTCTGGATCGAGTGCTGTTTGGCACCAGCCGTTGTTGACATTGAATTGTGCACGATGTGTGAGGCGCGTCTTGGGTGCATGGGCAGATAACACTGTCACAGGGAAGGGTTTCGAGTGGTCACAGGACCACGGGTGAACGCGCGTACTACCCGAAAAAGACAAATGCAGAGCAAGTACGTGGCGGGCATGGTGACATATTTGGTGGCCTTCGCAAGAACGGCACCCAACTCCCAGATGAATCAGTAGCAGCTGCTCTTTAAAACTCTGAATATGCTGCACTACCAACCCCGCACGTGGTTAGTAAGACAATATTTGCGAGTGGCGTTTTCACAAACCGTAGCATCCTGTTTTTAGCGATATGAATTTTGAAAATGATTCCGCAGTATTTATTACGCTGTTGCGAGTACGAGTTTTACACGCTCTTGGTATTATATGAGATAAGCTCGCCGATCTACGCCCCCTACTGCTCCTCCTCCCCGAATTTCATTTTTTCTTTTGTTAACCAGTGCCTTTATTTGAAATAACGTGAGTTATCATTACTGATATATTGGTCTCTAGTAGCGGATATTTCTGTCCCAGAGTCGAGCTGTTCATGATTTGGCTGCGTGTGCCCTTGGTACATTGAAGATGGCGAAAAAGCTCAACTGGAGCTTCCATTCATTATTGTCGAAAGGATGGCTGTTCTTTTAATAGTGTTTAAATGCAGGCTAAAGCCCACTTTCTTGATTGTGGAATTACTTTCTCATGTGAGCTTTTCTATTTCGCATTGCGCGCAGACATCTTTGTAATCGCTATGTGGATTGGGTGTGGCCATGCTTTAGGTAATGATTCCGTACTCACGATCTTCGGAAGGTGCTAATGAATGAGAACCGAATGGATAAAAAAACTGCTGTATTTTGACCAGTGTTCATACCGTGCTTATTCAAACTGAAATGGAGTATGAATATAATTGCATTATTTCCTTGCAGTGGCCCCAAATAGACGCATGCGCAGTAACCGGCTGCCTATGCTAAATTCCAACGGTGCTTCGCATTCAACTAAGCTAGCTTGTGACGGCAACGTTTATCTTGAAAATAATTAATAAATTACTTGAAATAACACAACGGTTAGTACACTGCGCTATAAAGCCATTAAACAGAAGTCTTGGCAACTTAATGGAAACGTGCCAAAACTGTATTATATGTAATGCACATAGTGAAAAAAAGGTTCATAAAATGGAGGCATCATTTCGCTCTATCCATGATTGATCACTGCATATCTTTCCGAACGAATTGGAGTGCACAAGATAGTCAAACTTTAATCGCGCGCATACAAATAATATTGCCTGCCAAGATTCGTTTGGTGTAATCGAAGAGAAAACACACAAACATTATAGAAGTGCCGTACATGTGGCGGCTTTTAACCCGAGAATTTTAATGCTCTCGTACTGCTTAAAATCTGGGGTTGGTGTTGTGAGCGACAAAGCTGGTTGCCCACCCGCCAGAGAGGTAACATGTCATTGTGACATCCTCATAACGTGCCTACTGTGGCAGGTGGCAGTTAAATTATTGTTTGGTCGCGACGCGTTGCTCTCGGTGTCACAAGCTACACGGCTGGCTGTTCTTGAAACAGCCACCGCCTTCCCGGGCAGTGCCGCAACCCTTATCCGCAGCACCACTGCGCCAGGAGTGGTATGAGGACTGCCCGGAATCTATGAATGTAAAGTAGACAATTACCGATTCTGCACATATGGCATGTAGGCGGAACCCAGGCGAAGTTATAGGGAAAGAGTACGCCAGGTCGCTGAAGGTAGCCATAAAAGCTATCGCTGGTGCCCTTAACCTAGAGTTTTAAGGCGAAAGCCTTTAATGGCTCATACTGTAGTCCGTCCGTTAACAGAGGGTGTTACACATGTTAACTCGGGAAGCAAAAAAAGATAGGAGAAATCCAATCGTTGCTTGAGATAGAGGAGGAGAAAATTATCCTTGAAGCAACGTTTGATGATTGTAGAATACTTAGTTAATTATAGTCAAAAATGTCAAAATTGCGTCGAAATAGCACAGATGTCAATATAGCCACGGGAACGTTGTGACGTCACATCCACCGGAAGTCATCAGAGATAATAAAAATTGTCGCAGAATTGTCAGAAAAACGTCGGATTTGTGTCAAATTAGACGAAAAAATGTGTAATTAAGCGTAATTCATACTTAAGATCCGCAAAAGTTGTATAATTTGGATATAGATATAGCTGCGGGAAAACTGTGACGTCACATTTACCGGAATCCGTCAAGCCATAGCGAAAATTGTCACAGAATGGTCGGCTTTCGCCTCTGAACACTGTAGTTGCCAAAGTTTTTCGTAATTTTCTTATCCCCTCAAGTTATTTTACGTGAAAGCGTTAAGACTCAGTTCTGCAGAAATTTCAGCTTCGGCGTCGTCACCACCGCCGGCGTTGTAAGCAAAAAATTCCCTGGAGAGGCAGCCTAGGTGGGCCACCTACGTTACGTGAACTTGTGTCGTCATGACAACCTGCCCGCCGGATTGTGAGAAAACTGGCCATGGGACAGGTGGCAGTTAAATTCATGATTGGTCGCGAAGAAATCGTCGCTTAACCGTTTAACCACTGCGCCAGTATTGATATCAGGACTCCCAAGAATCTATGAATATAAAGTCGCGAATGACCAATTCTGTATACATGGACATTAACGCTATCGCGTCATACCCTTAAAGCGGAGCACAGGTGTTCTCTCCAATTTTGTTTATTCGCGTAGCTCAGCTCAGATATCAGTTGTTTCCAAAGCTTAAATGAAATTATTGCGAAGCATACAACAAACAAGCATCGAAAATATTTGCAAGGTACGCATTTTAGTGACGAACTGCGAGAAGTAATTCTCCTAATCCAGTTTAAAAAAAAATCTGTACAATCTTATTTTTCAACAGAAAGTGTTTAAAAAAGCAATTTTTCATGATTCCATTCTCATAATAACTATATCCGGACATCACCCGTCAGCAGGCTTGCATTCGTTTCCTATTAAGTTTTTGCCCTCGTCAAAAACAATCTCCATTCTTTTCGGTGGCAACCATAACTACACGATGCTAGCGATGGACAAACTTCCATTAGGTTTCCCGCGCTAGTTAGTTCATGCTTATGTAGGGTGCAGCTGCGCGAAACTGTTGCGCTTTTAAGTGTCATGTGTGTTCGTTCATATTAGCCCTTTCGCGCTGTTACACCCTCCACCAGGACAAATTTCAAAAGAGAGATTTCGTTACGCCCAGGTAAAATGGGTCGTTACCTTCAATATTTTCAAACAGTATCTTAAAATATAATACAGTTGCGTTACAACTAAAAATGATGAAACAGTATCCTGGACTTGTGACTGCTGGGCTGTACTGTAGTGCGAATTGACATTTTCAGGCTGCATTTTCGATTACTCGCTTTATGAAAGTGGGCAACTTAAGGGAGACAGGTTCTGGAAACTGAAAGCCTATTTCTTCCTCCTGATTTCGACTTGGATTTACGATACCTTTGTATGTTTAAAATGAGAGGCTCATTTGGTTTCTGTTCTGACCTAATATGACACATTAAACAAGGCAACGGGAGGGCCTTGCGCGCACTGTAGAAAGTTTTCTTCGACTGCATTTTACAAAAAAACTACTCCGGTTGTGGAAGCCTCTACGTGCTGTTCATAGAATTAACAAATGTTGCTAGGCTTTCTGCTGCATAACTCGTGCATATACATGCTATATGTACAAGGGTTTCATTATAGCAGCGGACAAATGCTGTTCTGTCTTCCTATTTAGTTCATGTCTTTGGTTTACGCTCCTGTTTTATCATCAAGTTCCCGTGACAGTTGGCGTACTCCAACGCAGTGTCTTTTTCATACTTTCGTGTTACGCAAAATCTAACTAAAGTCGTACAAAACTTACGAACATCACTTGAGGAAGGACTTCAAACAAGATTATTACTTAGAGAGTCTTCACTTACACTACCACGCACAAACCGAACAAGTCATTTATAGCTTACAGTTTCGAACAAGTCATTTATAGCTTACAGCTGCGCAGAATAATTAGTGGGGCTACGATTTCCCGAGCAAACTTGGTCCGAATAACATTATTCACACGAAGAAATTCTAGCACATTGTTCTCGCTCTTACCAAAGCAGGAGGAATGCAGCGAAATCTGAAGCTTCTTGGTACAGCATAACGAGAAATCCATTATTAGCGCACAAGTGCATTAACGGCGCCTTTTATCAGAGTCGCTGGTGGTTCACCTTGTCAGCGGACGTGGCAAATCGTTTTATTCCTCTCCTTTTATCTTCTCACAAACGCTCCGGAACATTACTACATTAGCGATCACTGCCGCGCTGGAAGCGGACACTGTCATCCAGCGCCATTACGTCGTGCATTCGCAGTGGTTCGGCGAACACGGTCCGTTTAGCTGCTCAGGAGCAAAAATCTCGCTAACGACAGCACTTCCATGTTTACGCTCGGCACCAACCATGTATGCTCGCCAGAAATGAGCGGAGATATTGCGTTTAGTGAGGCAATGTTTCAGGTTGTTGCCGGTGATTTTCTAGTCCATAGTTAGAGATGCAGCAACATGTTCCACAGTGCATAGCGTGACATAAAAAAAAGAACTGCTGTGTAGTAGTTATGGCGCGCGTGTGATGGAATGCTGCAGTCTTAGTTAAAATGTCTCTTTTAAGTATATGAATAGGAGCGTTTGAAGTAACCGAACAATTGTTTCTCTGTGCATCCATCTGTGCCGCGAACCATATGCCTTTGAGCGCACCCTTTTTGCCAAATGGTAAGCAATGAGAGTACGGAGGCCAACGTGGTGAAAATTTCAAAAGAGGAGGCTGAACAATATCTAATAGACATATTCACGAATTCACTGCCCTCTGCGATCATTGGGCGCAGCTGGAAAACTGCCCTTATTGTACCCATCTTCCAGTGTGGTAACAGGTAGTACATCACGAACTACCGGCTTACTTTATGAATAATATTTTCCGTAAAATTTTGTCATAGGACATAGCTTGTCCCAAATTACTACAAAAATTTTACCGTCGTGTCGGCGGTATAGCGAACTTGAGTATTGACGCGACCGAAGTGACGCTGTAGTTATGACAGTGGTCTGCATATGACTTCAAGAAATTCTGTTGTCAGGCTCTAAAATACAACAAAAATATGTTGCGACAACAGAAAATACCTCGTTGTTTTTCGACAGGGTTTAAACGTAGTATTCAGAAACACACCGTCGAATTCTTACCTGGAAACAATACCATAACGAACCTTCAGTAAGCTTTGCGACATCTCTCCGCAAAACGCCGCTCAAGAAATTCGCTGATGATATTACATCAGAGCACAGTAACCGTTGACAGGTAGATGCCGCCTTCATGAACAAAGCAAAAGTTTTCGACCGCAGTGTGCCATAACAATCGAGTTTTTTCTTGAAATTCTACTCGGTGAATTTTAACACTCAACTGGTGGGATCGATGGCCTATTACTTAACTTTGAAATCGATATCAGTAAATTTTAACTGCTACTAATTTTCACCTGATGTTTTACCATCTGTGCCTGAGGGCACTCCATGGGATCCGCTTCTGATTTTCGATAATAATTACTCAAAACACAGCAATTGAAGAAACACCAGTTGAACTAAGCTTATGCGTTGATTTTGTTTTGTACTATGATATTAGTAACGTCCAGGAACAAATGCTGCTAATAAACTTTTTCCCAGGTTTTGTGAGTGCAACGACAACTGAAAAATGAAAATTAATTTTACGAAAACTCTTCTATGACATGTATGTAATTTTAATTGGTTTTTGGGGAAAGGAAATGGCACAGTATCTGTCTCATTATCGTTGGGCACCTGAACTGCGTCATAAGAAAAGGTATAAAGGTGGGAGCGAAAGAAGAAAGGAAGAAAAAGGTGCCGTAGTGGAGGGCTCCGGGATAATTTCGACCACCTGGGGATCTTTAACTTGCACTGACATCGCACAGCACACGGGCGCCTTAGCGTTTTTCCTCCATAAAAACGCGGCCGCCGCGGTCGGGTCTATGACATCCGCGAGCAACAGTTTTATTTCCAATGCACTTCGTCGCGAATTAATAGCACGTCCCCGACTTTCCGAAGGGGAACGCTATCGCATGCAGGTTCGAATGAAACAACAAAGAGAACAGACAGTACAAAACAGAGCCGTATTTATAATTTAAAGGAAAAGAGCCGATACGAAACGAAAACAATAAAAGCACACACTCACCACGTGTACAACACTACAGAATAAAGGAATGAGTTCACCAGTTGCTGAGCGTCCCACGTTAGGCGGAGATGCCTTGCAGACAGGGCGGACGCGGGAGGTTGTAGTGCGACGCGTCGCTTGTCTTGCGTTGAATGAAGCGGCGGAAGGGAGCCAGGTGGTAGTAGGAGCAGAGACGAACAGAGGGAGGCGCCGGTGGGCCCCCGTCAAGAGCCCGAAAGAACTTAACAGCAGCAGGAAAAACGTAGCCAGGTCCCATCGACGGCGTCACGAAGCACCGGAGGCTTAAAACAGGCTATCCAAGAGTGCCTTTCGGCATTTCGGCATCTCGGTCCATCGGCTGCTATCTCGACACTTGCAAAGAAAGCAGGAGGCTTGCGTTGGTGATCCAAGGGAGGTCCACGGCAGCATGGACACAACGTCCGACGGCTGCCACCTCCACGCTTGAATGACCCGATCTCCGCTGCGCTGTCTTTTTTCACACATCGGTTCTCTGACACGTCAGCTCTCCGCACCTCCTGCTCGCCACGCTCTTCATCGCCGGCGCCTCGCACACATCCTTCGCACGCTTACACGCGCAACGCTGGGCTGGTACGCGCAGCGCCCCGCTGTCCGACCCAGCCCTGTTGACGCCCCGCGTTCACAAACCCTCCGAGATCTTTGGTGCACCTCAAACACTTACAGCATTAATAGACATTTGAGATCGTAGGCAAGTTACCTTACCCTCGCATTACGGCCGCATTAACCTAAAATGACACAGGCATGTCGACATCACCTCGTATAGATTGTCAAAATTCGCCTATTTATTCCGCACGGTAACAACTCAGCAAAGCAATGGAGACTAACAGCATAGAAATCATGGCTCAGCCTTAACTTTTTTTTAATTAGAATATTTGCTATGTGACATAAAAAGAGACTGTCGATAAGATAAAGTATGGCGTGGAGACTTCTTATCCAGAAACCTGAGCAGTCTGCTACTCTTAGTGTTGTCCGTTAGCCACAAGGAAAGATGTTCCTCCCTGGTAGCCGCATGTCCAGCCTCCAGTAATCGTCTTCCTGAGTCCTGTGTTCCTGGGCACGTCTACAAAAGGTAGAGAATATCCACATCAGTGGCCGGTGTGGCACCTTTTGGACATGTGCTGAGCCCTGCATCTGCCTGAGAGCCCGATCGGCACTTCACGGACGGCGTAAGGGCCGCCCCAGTCCTTATTCTCCAAAAGGACACCTCCTCCAATCTCGTTAAGTTATGAGGGAGGTGATAACTGCAAGGGGAATCGAAGCACGTGTACTTCTCCTTATAGAGGACGACAAGACGGGAATAGCGGAACGGAGATGAAGAGGGAGGATAGGGGGGGGGGATTCGTATTTGAGGCTTGGTGTGTTAAGGCGATTGTTTTCCTCTGGTCAATATTGTGAGTGTCTTTTTGTGTCCAATGTATATGGATGCGGCCCTGACTCAGTATGCACGCGTAGTCAAATCGTCGTCGTCTATGTGGCACTAATTCGATCGTTCTGATCAGAGAAAAATCGTTTCTTGCAGATCGTATGTCCGAGAAGCGCGAGCGCTCCGTCTCGCGGCACTGCCACCATCGTCGCCGTCTACGTAGCACAAATCCGTGCTTTCGCACTGTTTCGAATATAGCGAATACCCTCTGTCATTTTTTCGCAGTCCAAATTGAACTTGAAATACAATCCACAGTCATAATATGTGGAATTGCAGCCTCTGCACACCTGCGACGAAACAAAATCGGAACCTCTATACCTAGGCAAGCTGTAAGGATGAAGTGACGAAGATACCCCAGCGCTCGTTTCCACGAACGTACAAACTCCACTGCCTGCGAACAGAACTTTGCGAGTCCGTTGGACAGGCGATGCACGCTACGTGACCAGCTGGACCAGCAAGGCATAACACCTAACTGGCATCTAAACTTCTGAAGTCGCTGCCATTTCGTTGGTGCTGATAAGCGACCGTTTTCAGTAGTCTTACTCTCAACGCTGCCCTCTCTCAAGCCGCCACCTTTTTTCTTCAAGTTGTACGGTTTTCACAATCGGCAAGTACGCTCTTCGACATCAACCCTACAGCCCCTTGGCGCACGCAGAGACGGCAGTTTTTTAGTTTTAATGGTACCTTGTATAATTTGGTGGAGTGGGGGGAATTTACGTTTTTTTTTCTTCCTGGATAGGAGATGTCGAAAGTGTCAGGGGGCTCAGAACGTGCCCTACGATCTTACTTGCTTCCAGAAAGTGCGAGTGTTTCGCCTGCAGGGGCGAGGTTACGGGGCCTCCTCGTTCGGTACACCCAAATGGTGCAGTCGCAGTGGTTCGTCGTATCTCAGGCACCATGTCATTACACTTGTACGTGCTTTCATAGTAGCAGCAGCCTCGTTAATAATAACCAATGCTTCGTTATAACTGCGGACTTTATATATGGGCTACACTATGACTATTAATTAGAACTGGCCTTTTAAGACATAACTGCCCTGATGTCGGAAAAAGCAGCCGATGGCAAAATAACATAATCCACACTGTGGAGAAATATATGGGGAACAGCAATTTCGAAAGGCATGCCATGCTCAAGATTGCCAGCCAGAATAAGGAATAGTCTACCGTTAAGGCAATGTATCCGTCGAAGCACGATTCACAAGAATAAAAGTTCTGCGTGTCTGCTTGGGTCAGAGACGCTAACCAGTCAGGTTAGCGACTAAAGTGAGATACACAATCAGAGTCGCATACAAGGCAGGCGCCTGTGAATGGCGTATCAGTTTATTGCAAGACGCCTTGCGCTCTTACGAAATATAAGTTTCGGGAATTTAGTTCCGCAAACTGAAATTGGAGAGCCAGACTTTAAACCAACAAAAAAATCCCTATTGTTGCATTAAGAACAGCGGTTCACCGCAGAAAAGACAGCGTTACGTAAAACTGCTGATTTCAGAAAAAAAACAAGGAGAATAAACGATCACCCGGTATACACAATCTGCACGGCGGCTGAAATGCATCCAGTGCATCCATCTGGAAACGGCCGGATGGGACATACAGGCTTCGTTAACCATGGAGGTAAAATGAGGCATTCTTGAAAACGGAGAAGCCGTGGCGAGACAAGGAATAACGACGGGGGGATACAAGACGCTTACATGCTATCGATCTAAGTTAGGAAAGATTGCGCTGTAGGGGTCGGATTAGCGCAAACTCGACCCGTCCGGCTAAATGTGTCAGCAACTTGTGCGGATAGAAAGCTCTTCCTGAGAGCTTGAGAGCTTGCCATTGGTCTGTATTTTGTTGCGCTTCAATGCGACAGTCTTTTTTTTTTCCACATGTGGTCTGTTTTCTTCTCACTACTACCGTAGATCTTCCTTGATCACTTTTTATCTCAGCAGCTTGAAATATGCATGCTTGGTTATCGTCTGCAGGAATAAAATAAACAGGAGCGTCCTCCTTTTTGAATGACCAAGATAAGTTTTTAGGTCTTAGGCAGCGTTGTATCCTACTCAGCGCAAACTACAGTAAGGAAAAAAAAGAAGCGAATCGCTATATTAGGAATTCTTTTTTTTTACCTATTCATCTTCAGTGCACAAAGTGGCAACACAAGCTTTTTATGTGAATTTGCTTTTTTATGATATGCTTAGGTGGAAATGTGCAGCTTTTTCAATACTGTAATAACCCTCGTATAAACGCGAAGAGAAAGTAAATTGACAAGCTACAAATAGTTTGCAGGAATTAAGTGAAATATACCGGACCCATTAAATTGACTTAAGTTCTACTAACTGATGGAAGATGATCTTTAACTTGCGTTTGCCAGCGTTCCGTAGGCCTTGCTTAAAAAGTCCAGATTTCACAATTTAAAACTTTCAAGGTTCTCGAAAAGAACAAGTACCGTGTGTACTCGAATATAGTCTGCGACTATAAAACTTTAAAAGCCAGAATTGCGCATTGGTCGGGACGATTTTTAATAAGGAAGTAATTACTTGATGGCATTCACACAAGCGGAGCCCAACGGCTACAAAGTTAGACTTTGCCGTTTCCACAGAAACTTCGTAATTAAAAAAAAATTCGTCCTGCTTCGTCCTGTCCAGGACAAATTTTTCTTTAACTACGATTTTTTCGTGCAAGCTGCATTGCATTCCTGTGTATCCGTACGGCCGCGTTTGGGTGGATGCTAATGAGTAGTTGCTCTTTTATTACAGGTTTACACCACATTTGGGGACTACACTGGATTCAATTTTTCAGTTCGTTGGTCAAAGCCGGAGTAGCCCACTATGCCCCTTCGCAATGGCTTGCATGCGTGCGGATCTCACGGATAGTGTGAAAGGAAAGCTGAAAAATGAAGGTCTTTCGATTTTCATAATGATAGGTGGCATGAATAAGCAACTCAAGCCTTTTGATATCTCTCTGAAGGAGGGCTTCAAGTACAATGTTCGTACGAACTGGGAAGCTGGCTGCAGTAAGGTAGCCATGCACCAGCAACAGACGGATGCCCAGAGGGCAGCTTTCGCGGATGTGTGAAAGTGGGTTAAGCAAAGATACAAGGGCGGCTGGTTGATTCTGAATCTTCAAAGTATCAGCGCTGTACTTAAGCGCGAGAATAGGAGAACAAGCAAAAGGAGGCGCAGGTTGGTTGCTGAATCGTGGCACACCGTCCTATGTCAAGTGGTCAACAGATTCGGGAAAGGCGAACTAAAACCGTGGCAACAGAAATGTCCGATTATGAATGTGACAAAATTGTGATGAGCGGTTCCAGTATCCAGAAAACCTGGATCATTTTATTCTGAGAGCCCCAGCAAAAATATTCCCTCGTATTTCAGAACTGCCTTCTTTGTGGTCGAGTAAATATCTGAGAGTTTTGCAGCCTCAAAATAAATTTTTGCTTACCGATTTGTATGCTGCTAGACTGCAATTCAAAGCGCTATTTATTTTAAGTCAAAGTCCGTTGTTCTTGACTTGACACCGTATGCGGTCTATATAATCAAGCTATTTTTATTAAGCCAGAATTTGCCCATACGTATTAGCAAAAACGATATTAAAATCTTGTAAAATGCAATTAAGCAAGTGCTTGGTGTGGGAAAATGCTGTTTAAAGCTGTTATTTGAGCGTCGTCAGTACATAAAATTTTTCTAACCTGCAAGTAAAAAAAACAAAAAGAGCGGAATTACACCCTTGAAAACAATATTAACGGCCAGCAGAAATGGCTCTAAAGCACTCTTTATGCTCATTATGTCGTGTAAAAACATTAAATATGGATGATTAGCACTCATCTCGAAACCATTCGCATGAATCAATGTAATTCATTCAGGATCGGATGTTCTTCCTGGTAACTGGCGCCTGGACACTATACTAACCATCCTCCGGCATTAATATGACCACCAAAAGGTTGTGAATGGCACCGTGCTACGAAGCTCAACGAACCGCTCTCTCGAACGTTTTTCGCGTTTTGTACTTGAAGTGTTGAAGTGCTAAAGTGTGCATTTTATGCTGTGAAACAAATTTACACCAAGAAGTTCCAAGTGTCATCAGTTTTCTTCTTAAACTATCTTTAGAGTGAAAGTTCTCTTCAAAGTGATGTCACCATAAGTGCATTCAAACCACGAAATCTGTTTTGACACGCTGGGAAATTTATTACGCACACGGGAATCAGCTGAAAAGTGTGCGAATTTGATGGAGGGTTTTTACGATGAAGGCAAACATTGCTAAGCCCAGTGTCACGCGAGTACAGAGCACGAAACGCCGCCTCAAATTTGCTGTCATAAGAAAGCTTTTAGAACAAGCCGACAGAGGACGCGGAGTGCTATTAGAGTTTATAGGGATGGCGAACAAAAATGTAAACAGAGCGGCGCTTACGTGCTCAGCTTTTCGGATTTTATTTGATCGCGCTTTCTCTTAAATGGTAGGAAAAAGATGGTAGAGTGGTCTATAATACGGTTATGAACCTCTATAGAGTAATTTTTGTGCCTTTTAACTTCGAGATGAAATAAAATCCAAAAGCGGAGCTTGTAGGCCCCGCGGTGATCTGAGTTCTTTTTATTGCGATTGTCAGTGAAAATGTGTTACCGTTTCTGCATAAATTGTTGGCAAAATATTTTCTTTCAGAGCGTCGTCGCAGGCTTTTACCCTTCCAAGCTGTGCTCTTAGAAGTACAGTGAGTGTGTGAAATGCCTTCACAGCCCGTACAGTAACTCGGAACTTTTATGGCGATGGCACGTTCTCGTGTTTACATTGAGCCTGAATTTAAAACAGCAGTCCATGTGTATCAGATGCATTCATGTTTTCTGACAAAGCGTCACCCTTAGCGTCATTGCGTGCCGAAATCACGTGCAACATTGCAAAAAGTGAGTATTGCCGGAGCCTGTATGAACGCACTTTCCGCTTTTTTTTTCTACTCAGTACAGGGTGGTGTACTAAGCCGCTAAAGAGATGCTGTCATTGGCATCGACAAGATTCAGTGCAAAAGTTCGAAGATTTTGGTTGAAAAAATAATAAGAGAGAAATTTTAATTCTTTAACACATTTTCGATATGAAATGGCCCCGTAATCACATTATGTGAAGGTGACGTGATCGCATTAGAAACTGTTGATGCCTTTGCGTCGAGTTTTGTGCCATACTTTCATGGTTATGTTTGTAAACCCCTACACAACTGTATGCATACAACCAGGAATAACTCCTGGTCATCTAGGTGGTGGAATGCTTTCCCGAAGGTAACTAGAGGTGGCGACACGGACGCAATGAATATACATTGAAACGCGTTATTGCCACTTCTGGTCTGGTGACGTCAGTTCTCTCCAGTCAATGAGAATTATCCTGTCTGGCCACGACACTTACCTCCAGCCAATGTGCGAACTTTATAACTGGCATCATTTTTTCCCTGGTCAGGTTTTTCAATGCTCTTGATTGGAAAAGAAAAGAATCTTGATCGGCATTCCAATATAAGGGAGACCATTTGTTCGTCAGTTGGGAGCTCACTGCTAGGACATTCACCAGGACGAGGTAAGTTAGCTGCAGTTCTCCGTATTTTTTTTTGTTTTTGCCTTTTTTTAGTAGATGATAAACGCGCTGCCTACGAATGCTCTTCTGCGACTGAATGGTTTGCCAGTTAGCAACGCGACGCAGTAGCATCACTCACGGCAGCATATCAGAAGTTCGTTATGAACGAAACATCCACCAAAGACTCGCACTTGCTCGCACTTCATGATTTCTGGAATTTCACAGCCGACGATGATTAGCCGCGAACGTTACGGCAATAAGTTACGAAATGTTCGCAGAGAAGAGGTCTTTGCTGTATATTCTTGCTAAAAAATTGCAGATCGAAGGGAACGATGCCCCAGGGCAGAGTGGAGCTTTGAGCAGTGAAGGAGAAGGGAGGTATCGTTGTAAAGCTTTCTGGAAGCAGTCTATCATTAAATAAACAAAAAGTAGCCTTCTTTTATGATAATGGCAAGTCCTTAAGATTAGCGTTATCCCTGTTCGTGGTTATGAAGATCGTTCAAGCGCCATTTCATCGCAATGTTTTCGAAAAAAAAGTTGTAGCTTCAGCACGGTTCATAGCTTGTGCGAGGCCGTTTTCTTCTTGCGCAGCAGTGAAATTACGCTCTGATCAAGAAGGCTTAGGTGGCTGCCCAGAAAACGGTTTCGTTGCGGGCAGGAAAAGTGTGGTGCCTTCACGGTGCGTTATTAAAGAACAATGGTTTCATGAACACAAACCTGTTTTTTTTTCCAGTGCAATCTTTACTCTTTGTTTGCTGCATATTTCAATCCACGTAGTGTTCGAGAAGATTGTGTTAAAATCTTAATTCAGAGCCAAGATATCATGCAAGAGCATTGTACATGAACTCCTGTAATCTGGAGCCGAATGCTGAGGAGCGAAGCTTTATGTCTACTTAGTGCATATGAAACCTGAACTGTAGCGGTATATACAAACCACTCTCTCAAAAAAGGCACACGAGAACCAACGGCGTTTGAAGCATTGCCCGATTGGTCTGTCTACACATAGCGAGTGAGATCGTCTTCCTCATTATCATCGTTCAAACTAAATTTCCACAGGACTCTCACAAACACTCCAGTTAACCCTATGCTTCAAAGGTGCTAGCCAAGTACTACACTAGGTTGGCTGAATCCTGCAATTGGGAAGAGTCCGTTGTGGGCTCTGGTCGCCGGGATCGGGCCGCATCTCATGCCTCGTCATTCAGTTTTATCAACAATAGAATTTTTTTTTTGTTTTAATCTGACTAAGAACTGCGTTGGAATAGGAATTCGAACCGTGGGCCAAGTGCCCGTGAGATCGATGCTATAACTCGATGCGAACCGAGAGAGGTGCTGAAGAGCGCAATAGAGAAAAGACAAGAAATGTTGAGTTCAAATAGTAGTTGAGCTCAACGGGTAACAGCGCCAAATTTTGGCTAATACAGTCTTGCGACATATTGAGAGCCACGCAGTATGTAGAAAAACCTGCAACCTATTATAACTCTTTATTTAAAATCCGCGTTGTGGACCTTTTTTATATTTTGAAGCAGACACGCGGTATCCCGATGAGCACAAGATTCCGAACCTCGGACGCCATTAAGCATGAATTCAGTTATTCAGTTATTAAACCTAGAGGCTTTGCCTGTGAGAAATATGTCAATGCAGCGCTCCACGTTAATTTCGCTATCACGAGATGTTATTTAAAGGAAACCAAATTCTCATTACATTGGCTTTTGCACTTCGCTTCCATAGGGCCTTGGGCATCGTCTTCACTTCATGCGAACAAGAAGTATCGTTGCTATACTAGAAGCATTGGGTACTAAAGCACCTCCCGAATTTCTGCTCTCCTCTGTAAAGAAGAGTGTACAACGACTGTGATTTTTTCAGCCTCATTTTCATCATAGTCTATCTGGTTTGAAATATATTTGAGTGAAAGCAAAACGAGCGTGGGTTTGTACAAGTGTTTTAGCTATTGTACTTTGTTGTTGGCAGTAAAAAGTTTAGCCAGTTCTGACGCTACGGGGTCTTATTATGTTAGTAAAATAGAAGAGAAAATAAACTCAAAAAACCTTTTTATCACATTTCACGCTGCAGGGTAAATGCCTCAATTGCTATCGTCATGATTGTCGACTAAAAGACAACCGTTCTGTACAAAAGAGAATTTTTTTTTTGGAATTGGTAACGACCGAACATGCCAAGACGTTTTACTGAAGCACTTGCAAAGCAATTGAACAAGCAGCCGCTTCCCGGAAACTAGGACAGCCAATAACGCTAGCGAAATTCCTACTTTATTTGAGGATAACGCAAATACGTCGCTGCTTTGTGAGGAAAATAAAAGAAATGGCAAATTTTAGTGCTCATCAATAAAGACCTTAAGGACCATATTGCGTGGGCCTGAATGACAGCGTAGAGTGCAGTGAAGATTATTTTTACTGATCGAGGACACGGAAGAACCCGCACAGCGAATTTGAACGCGATATAGTCATACAGCGCTTTTGGTATACGCCACTTCACTAGCGGCTAAGACAGCTTAATCATGGCAGCAGTTTAACCATAGAAATATTTCTAAAAGGCTTGCAAGAAGTTTTAACAGTAATTTTACAGGAGTCCAGTGCTTGTGAACGACGCAAAGAGCCCCTTACGCTTCTGCGGTAGGGCGCGACTATCAGTAAGAGTTTCAGCGCGTAAACGCATTTGCCGGCATGCACGTCAGGTTGCACCCACTTCTGCATAAGCTGAGTATAGAAACAGGTCAAAGATAGCCTTGGTAATAACAAAGGTGCCTCATGTTTCAGGAGCGCGCGCTGCATACATTCCCCGTAAATAGAAGAATAGATTAACCATGGCCTCCTGGCGACCGTATAGAAAAAAAGCTGAAGAAAAAGTAAGAACTAAAGGCAGAAGGAAAAGAAAGCTGCGATGGGACGTTCAGGCCAACACGACATTAATAGAGGGGCAGCGATGGCCAAACTGCTTCAGTGCATTTAGGAAGCTTTCCCGCACAGGATTTGTGTTGATATCGGGGGTGAATTTTTGTTAGAAAGTCATTCAGCTTCGGCAGAATAAACAATTTCAAACTGCTGGAGTTCTAACGATCAATTCGCACCAAACTAGAAGGTCAAAAAATAACAGAAGTGACGTTCTTATTCATCTCACTGTTCATCGGGCCCGCTTTATTGGCGTGAGAAAATTAGATAACGTCGATTTGATAAAGCTGCGGCAGAGAGATGTATGCGGGCGGCAGGTGCAAATGTTAATGGTGTTCCGGAAGTTCGTTTGTAGAGCGAGTTCGCGGCCGCACCGTAACCGTATAACTCGATCATCAAAGTGTGCGGAACGAATGCAGAAATTTAAAAAAAAATAGATGGTAAATTGGAGCTCTGCATATAATGGCTGGTTACGAATTCCCTTTTAGCGCGACTGGCGCAAAAATCTAACTAGCGAAGGAATAAAATGTATTGATGAACGGTGCTGACAGAGGTCAAATACTGCAGAAGCCCAATTAGGCATGGCGCTGTGGGAAATTTGCAAGGCTGGTTCAGCCATATCGATTTCCTAGAGAGCAAACTGCACTGCTAATCAGGAAGCTTTAGCGGTTTATGTTCATTTGATCGTAGCGACAGTGAATTGATGTTTATGCTGGTAGAAGAGGTCTGTTATTTTTTCTTCATTTGCGTGTACAGCAGGCCACATTGTGGCCATGGCATGAGGTGCGAGACAAATGCAAAAGTGCCACCAGGTGATTGAAGGAAGAAACTATAAAGCCTTTAAACGAGTTTAATACACAAGGTAATCCAACTACTAAATCTGTAGTACCAATTCTAAGGTGCCGGTATTCAAAGATACACCAAAGTACCAAAATAGAGCGGATGTAGTTAGATCTTGCTTTATTTGAAAGATTCTATTATCTGAAGCCATATACTTCAGCACTCAAATAAGATGGCATCCAGCGCTTAGAAGGAAGGCACAAAAATGCATCTTAAGAAAGGAGCGACTCTCAATTTCTTCACAGCTTCTGAGTAATAGTTCGTAATCCTTATTTAGGCGGGTGATAGAGGCTCTCCTCTTCAACTCTTAGGGTCTTTGGCTATAACCGTGTCGTTCCAAGAAAAAAAAGAATCAATTAGACGGTTGAGAGCCAGAGACATTTTTTAGTTATGGTGCTTAGGACTCATATCAGATATGGATAAGAAGAGGTTCATCATAAAAGCGTTTGTCCTGCGTTTGGTGGACCCACGCAGTCGATGGATGATGATGGTGCTGTGGTGGGCTGAAAATTGGTAAAAAAATGGTGGTGCTTTCTCTCTGGTTATGCATGGAGTGGCGCGATAGCTACAGCTGGCCGAGTGGAACTTGCTCATTTCAAATGCAAAGTAAGCTTTTCGCCGCTCCGTTCCTCTGGGCGTTCCTTCATATTTGCCCCACTTGACACGGCGCATGCGCACAGCTGTTACAGCTCAGTTTCGCCCGCTCGCTGCGCCTGCGGCAGCAACAGCTGCTCCGCACCACGTGGCTCGTCACGTGACCAACCACGTGACCACGTGGCGGTAGCGGCGCCTTAAAGCTGTGGCTGCGCCGCCATGGTCACGTGCCACCGCCATACCGAAGGCTGGAAATGCTACCGTGCTGTACCTATCGCTATACAACTAGTTTTTGAGGAGAGGAAATGACGCAGTAACTTCCTCACATACTTCGGTGGACACCGGAACCGCGCTCTAAGGGAAGAGATAAAGGAAGGAGTGAAATAAGATAGTGAGAAAAAGGTGCCGTAGCGGAGGTCTCGATGAATAATTGCGACCACCTGGGGATATTTAACATGCAGTGACGTCCTACAGCACACGGGCGCCTTTTGCGTTTCGCCACCATCGAAACGCGGCCACTCTGCTCGTGTTCGAACCCGGGTACTCGGCTGAGTGGACGAGTGCCTTGTGGAGGTCGCCCAGGAAGGCGACCGCGGCCACATTTATTGAGGGCTGCCGGGGAGGGGGCAGCAGCGGAGCGGCGGCGGCGGCATCCAGCCCTGGCCAAGGTCCCGAACGTTCTCCCCAGCGCTTGCTGGGGACACTTTGTTCTTTCCGGCATCACGCGCACAGCCAGCCGCGCGGGGCATACAGGGCTCCCCATTTAGACGATCAGTCGGTATGTGTCAAGAGTCGTGCAGGCCGTCCGGGGTCCGAATGCGAGGTCCAGGTGGGCGACTCTGTCTGTGGCGTTGAGGCCGAGCTTTCGGAGGAAGTCGAGGGACGCGTAGTGCCAGTGCAGGGCAGTGGGTAGGCCTGCTGTGCGGACCAAGCGCTGGCGGTTCTGGTGCAGCAATCAACTGTTGACGCATGATGGACGGCGCAGCAGAGGGACCTAGTTGTGCCGCGGGTTGTGAGATTCGCGTAACTCTCGCCGGTTGGAGCCGCCCGCCTGGGTGCTGCACGTCCGCGGTCCTGGTCAGCCAAGGGAACTTGCTAGACGGCGGCTGATGAAGGTGCAGTATGTGTGTGTGTTACCGGAATCTGCTGACGATGAGAGGTTGTGGGCGGTGGGCTGCCGTCGAACTTGCGTTTGGCGGCGGCCGAGCCAGAGGTGTCAGGCGTCTGAAGATTCTGACACCGCTGGGTAACAAGAGGAACCCACAGCATTGGCCGCGGGTGGCTTGAAGACTGGCGCTGGCATCGGATCAGGGCAGGGGTTCAGGGTGAGGGACGGTGCAGACGCCACCGGATGCGGTGAATGAGACGCACGGTGGTGTCTGTGACGCCTCGCGGAAAACAGGAGCTGCAGTGGTTGTCTCGGCTTACGGCATCAGATGTACAGCTAGCGGCGTGGCGCAATTCAAGCCGATTGTCCGATGCAACTGAGCAGCATTGAGTGTATGTGTGGCTAGCGGCAGGAGGCAGGGACGGAGGTGCCGACGAATTGTGCGTGGAATGCGACGGGGATTCACAGGTCGGAGAACCAGTCGAGGAGATGGGGTGCTCGGCGAGGGGCACCTCATCCGGTAGTAGCGCGAGAGTACTCACGGGAGTATGCGAGCAAAGCTGAGCTGGAGCCGCTGTCGGACGGGTGCTATTGGCTGTACTGGCTTCCGTCGCCCCACAGTGTGGGGGATTGTTGGGAGCGAGGAGGTGGAGTGCAGCGCCGTAAAAACGAAAAATGCTTCTTTTAGTCTATCGAACAGGTTTTCGTCGGGCGGTGGAAGGTCAAGATGGTCAAAGATGTTGGCGGGCAACTTCCACTTGACGAGCAGGAACCGCCAAATCTGGGACGACACGCCGTTGACGCATAGCTGGGCGTCCACTTACGCGAACAAAGCAGTGGGGCTGTGCGGGCGGAACGGCCACAGCTGTACTCGGGATGGGTCCTTGGGCGGGATTGGGCGCCACTCATCTTGCGGTAGGTCCATGGTGAGGCAGGAACTCGAAAGTACAGCTGCGGTGCTCCGGTTGCGGGGCCTTCAGGCTGTCCTAGGTCACCACAATGTGGAGGTCGCCCAGGAAGTTGACCGCGGCCACATTTATTGAGGGCTGCCGGAGAGGAGACAACAGCGGAGCGGCGGCGGCGGCGTCCGTCCGTCTCTGGCCAAGGTCCCGAACGTTCTCCCCAGCACGTGCTGGGGACATTTCGTCCTTTTCGGCATCACGCGCACTGGCAGCCGCGCGGGTCGCTGCAGCCTTAACCGCTGTGCCTACCTCTAGTTCTAAACACTGATATAATAATAATAGAGATTTATTCATCACAACGATGAAAAGGGCCGAGGACTCGTGCGATCAGCGAGGCAATACAGTCGAGCTCTTATAACGAATATTACGGTCGGGCGGATAGCGTTCGTTTTATCCGAGGTTCTTAGTAAGTGTACTTACTATTGTGCAGAAAAAAAAGTAACCAAGCCCAGAATTGTCCGTCCTTTATGCTCATCTGCTTCTTCAAGCTACACCCCATTCCAGCGCTTTCCAAGCTCTCTAGCGCAGTCACTGGCACCTATCCGACGCCCTTGCTACGAACAAGCTTGTTTAGATTCGCGATAAAGTAATCGCCGCGGAAGCGATCACGGCTGCAGATGGTAGGTAAGTGATTTCCGCAGTGATTTCCGTCCACGGGACATTGCGTTTCCTCAGCGAGGAACAGAGGAATTAGGACTAGGGCGTCGTGGCAGCTGGTAGGTTGATTATTATCAGTACGCGCTGGTGACGCGGCGCTGATGCAACCTGAGGCCGTATTTACAGTGCTTCCTCGTTTGCTGTAACCGAGTTGTGCATACACAGGTGTTCGTTGTACTGGAGACGCAATGTAATCGCCCTAATAGATATTTTGACGATAGTACAGCTTTCATTCGTAACAAGGGAACATGTGTTCCAACTGCGGCCGTTATTAGTGGCCTCGACTGCACTAGCAAATATGAAGCAACACTAGAAAGGCCAGCTGATAAAATATTTAAGACTTTTCACCATTTATCGATCGAAGAGTGGTTTACTGGTGCATAATTTTATTGGTGTTGTATCACACAGATAACTGTTCTTTATATTTTCGCGGAGTGGTTAAAGCAGCTTTTGCAAGAATTATGAAAGCAAGTCGGACAAATGTGAGTTCTGGGTGTCAGCTGTGCGCACACCCCAACTAACTCGCTTAACTGAGCTCTCCCGAGGTGTGCGCATCAGCGCAGCTAATTCATTTGCGTCAGCATACAGTAGGTCACGTAACAGTTTTACAGCTCCTTCTTGCAGGACAGAAAGGAAACCTTTAGGTTCCACTTATTGTTAGTGCTTTGTGATGGCCGTCGATCAATATTTATCAACAAAGAAATGCACAATATACAAGCGTGCCAAAGCCAGACATGCACATGGGATTGATGGGCAGTGCTCGGCAGTTGAGAGCGTCGAGAATTTCGTAATATGCCAGGAACAATATAAAAAAGAATTTTAAAAAATTTATAATTTTCTTCGCTTGCTGGTTGAATGCAAACAAAAATATTTACGAAATCTGCTATGCCAATAGCCGAAGCAGGTATAGGCCCATTGCACACATTCGGTATTCCAGCAGCAAAATATACATAAGCTCGGTTATACACGATTAGTCCACAGAGCGATGTCGATAAACAATGAGAAGCCGACATTTCAATGAAAAACAAATATAAGCATTGGTTTTTAAAAACGTAAAAACGACGAGGCCAATTACCACGAACGTTTTGCAGTGGAATGTCTAAATCCCACAACATTTCCCTAATTTATCGGCGAGATTAAAAGAACACTTCATTCCTGAGCTTATAAAGCCTAAGCGGCCCATACCAGGACCAAGTGCGCTCACTGAATTTGCGTTCACGATGTTTGATTATTTCATAAAACCATGCCTCGTATGCCTTCTTTTTTCCCTGCCGCGGTCAGAAATAGAACTAACTTCGCACTTTGGCTACAAACTCTTAATTTGTAGCGATAACTACATTACTGTAGCATTTCAAGCCTTCAGCGTGGCGGCGCCGCTACGCCATGGCTGCACCGCCACCCGGTCACGTGGTTGGTGACTTGGTGCGGAGCACCTGCCGGCGGCGCGGCACCGTGTCTGATCACGTGGTTGGTCACGTGACCAAGTTTCACTCGGCCAGCTGTAGCTATCGCGTCACTCCGGGTTTAACCAGAGCTAAACCACCACCAATTTTTTGCATATTCCGTTTGAGATTTACGAGATTTGCAGAGGCATAGCGCTCGCGCTGTTCCGCGAACGTATAAAATAGAAGCAAAATATGAAATGCCTCAACAATGACGCTGCCCTAGAGGCAAAAGTAGCACTGCCGCAACCTCTACAGGCACCTGTGTATGGTTGCAACCACATTTTAACTAGCGATCTCAGCATCTAACGTGGTTGCAGGCTACTAAGTTCTGTTAACCGAAAATGTGAGCAACATTCACCTTCTAGTCGTATGTACGCTTCATTTTTCGTCAGGTGGCTAGAGCATAGCAGTGTCATATGACAAAGCAGTCCCCGAACACTTATTGCTTCTTTTCGTTTGAGCAAAAATTACGTTTAGCCATGAATTCATTAAACGAGAGAAAAAAAAACGCGCTTTTGCTTCCTCGCAAAAACTGAAGAAAGCAAGAGAGATTCTGTCCTTTGGGGCCTGCAAACGATGGCATTTTTCAAATGTAAATCGAAGTTTTTCCATAGAACTTAATACAGTAAGTAATTCAAAATTTCGGAAGAACGCTTTGCAACAGCAGACCATATGATCTCTCAAGAAGAAAATTTTTTCGACAGAGTATAATGCCCCGCAAATAATAAGAAGATGGATTTAGAAGCGGCAGCCGTTATGCTGTTTGGGCAGAACTTCAGCTGCAAGTTCGGGATGAGAGTCTTAATTACAACTGTACTGAATACCGCCAACCCCTGACCTATATGCAATCAAGAAAACTACACAAAGCGAGCATGAGGCAGGCAGCTAGCTCAACGCGAATATTCTCTTCATGGACATCGTGATGAAGAGAGAGGAGAAAGTCGTACGTTCGCAAACACGCGTGCGATGAGAAGAGCGCCCGTTCTTAGGCGAATGCCAGTCTTCAAGTCTGCTAACTCAGTTATGGGGCTTCTTGGTGCTCGGAAAACGGCACTTGAGCAAGGTGAGCTGCACGAGGCGCCGTTAACGCTGCACTCTTCCCGACTGATGACCATGTTTTTTTTCTTCATGCAGAGAAAACGTTTTCGCAGAAGATGCGCAGTTGACTGTTTAAACAAGCCGAGGCAAGAAGACGGATAAACACGGAGAGTTGTATAGTGTTCTCGATTCGTCTGCAGCAGCAGGAGAGACAACTCGTGGGTTCTGGGTTCTTGCGTACAGTTTCGTATTTATTTGCGCGGCCTATGAATTCAGACCTGCTTCGACCCTCCAAACAAAACAGGGCTGTGGAAAGGGGCCCGTTGCCTTCAGTACCAAATTTTTTTTGCACAATGGTAACGCTATGTTCAACAATGCCGCAGTCGCTAGCGGTCTGTTAGGAAGTCCCCCACAGCATAATAAAGTTTTTGTCATCATCTCTACAGCCGACGGCAGTTAGAGTACTGCATTGGGCTTTTTATTCCTCTATAATCGATAATGTGCAGTGCAATATTATTGACGATGACCTAGAAATTATAACTCTCCATTTCCCGGAAAAAAAATTACAACAAACTTATTTACGATACCGCTGATGTTATTACAAGACCATTGCAGGGAAAAATAATACATTGAAAACAGAGAATAAAAAAGATATATACATCATCTTCAAAGGCAGCACACTTGGGCAGCACGGCCACAGGTAAGCAAGAAGAGAAAAATGGCCGTGGTAAAAAGATATATCTATACCAGTAATCGAAAATGGCTGTAACTACTTCACAATCCTCTCAACGTCGCATACATGTTGTAAAAATCTTATTTACATTTAGCAGTGCATTCATCAGATTGTGCTTCTATCAAAAGCTCCAACTGTGATTCGAAAAACATGGGGACTGAGTGCTACAAAGTTATGCCCTAAGCGAATCCATTCGCTAATAGAACGAGGAAAGAAAAATGCTTTAACGTGTCATTATGACACATAGACTCGGTTAGAGTGCATGCGTGTTTGTGCCGCGATGGTCGTGTTTTAGAGTAGGATAAGTATTTTTGCAGATTGTTCTTTGGTTGGGGTGGAATATTGGAATAAAAACTTTAATTTGACAAAGCTAAATGAAGCTGCAAGCGGTCTGGGAATCGGTGCGCTTGTTTTTGTTATGTATTTTTGGTAGCGCTTTCTGTTCAGTAACCTGTTTGTGATGTCAGTTACTTATTTGGGGAACCTGACTGTGTTGGCGTGTTCTAAAACTGTCCTTACAAAGGCTGTGTAGGTCAAAGCTTTCTAGACGCTGGTGTGAATCGTAAACGCCCCCTGATTAAGAAAAGTTTGCGTAAAGGAGCAGATGTGATAGTAGCACTGTGAGAGTACCACCTCAGGTCAGAAGGCAGCGTGATTTATTGAGATTTGTAATGTTTAACGTTTGTTAATGTATGCCGTTTATGGTGTAAGAAAAGCATGATGAGTTTCTTTTTTTGTCATGGTCATACAAACGCCTTTAGCATGTTCATTACCATTGCCATGTAGTGCATCATTCGGTTATTTTTTTTAGTGAACTGTTTAACGAGAGATGGTCTTTAAGGCTGTTCATTGTTCTGTAAAGAATGCAGTCATAACAAAATTATTTGACTCTAATTTAATGCCGTTAGTCCTGTCGTTGGTAAAAAGTAGAAATAACAGCGGACGAAGGACTGATCCCTGAGAAACTTTCTACGTAACGGGAACTGTTCTGTATGTAACATACTCAAAAACTACAAACTGAAACTTTTGTGACAAAAAAATCTGTCAACCAATAAAGTAATTTCTCGTCCCCGGCAAATGAAAAGACGTCAGTAGAGATATAACCTTAAAACAGCGTTGCGCTGGAAAGAGAGCGTGAACTAGCTCTGACAGCTTGCACAGCGTAATATTGCGCAGTCGACTAAACTTTGTGCGAGGAACATAAGGCTAGAATTTTTGGGTTCCCTTGGGTGCGCTTTTTGTGGCGCTGTAGCATCTCAAGTGTTTGTATCTTATTCCAGTCTGTGTCTGCACTGTCCCACTGCAACAGTGCAATGCGTGCTTCGCCGTGTTTAGGAGCCAAGAATACATAGCCAGCGGTGTCATGACTACCGCGGTGGCTGAGTGGCTATGACGCTCGGCTGCCGGCCCGAAAGACGCGGGTTCGATCCTGGGCTCTGCGTTCGAATTTCTATGGAGACAAATTTCTTCACTACGGCGTCCCTCATAGCCTGAGTTGCTTTGGGACGTTAAACTTCCATGAACCATAAACCATTAACCAGCGTTGTCAATGAAATACCTTTATGCGCTCATTTTCTTGGGTTTGAGTTGAGCGCCGTATCCCAGGACATCGACCAGGTGATCAACGTCCTCTTAAAGCTCTGCCTCTCGTACCTCTCAACTTTCTTCCATTGTCGAATGACTTACACAGCGCTGCAAAAGCTTGGATGAACTACATGCTAGACACATCATTGCTTAAGGTATTCTTCCCTCGTCGGCACTAGCCAGCTCCTTGAGATGACGGGCTTGGTAGCTCTTTGCCGGCGAACAAACTCTCGCTCGAAATTATTTCATGCTCGCATTCCTCATTCAAGGCGAAATCACACAACGAACGACATTTCGCCTTTTTTGAACCTTTTTTTGTCGTTTATGCTCATTCATTGGCGTGGCCGACACGTTTACATTGCTGTGCATGTAGCATTTGTCCTGAGTTGCCGTTTTTTGGCTCCGCTTATCATTTCCATGCGCCGCTCGTTTGCCGTGAAGCTGTGTCTTGTAATGCCCAACGTAGGCCTCTAAATTTTTGGATGAGAAAGGCCTCGTGAAAAAATACCCAACTGTGTTGAGGTGGAAGAATCTGGTCGGACCCTCGAGCGTCATTTTAAGACGTTTGCTCCCCCACGCTATTCAGTTGTTGGTCCAGCCGAGGACTCTTACACGTTTTTGACGTCAACGTATATTATGTACAGTAAGTACTCCAGAGCGCTTGACAATACATTCAAAGCTTTCACAGAATGGTTGCAATGCTTGTAAGCGGACATTTACAACTGACGCGACGTGATGATCTTTCTTGTGGAAGGTGGCTCGGCTTAGTGCACATGTATGTGATGCAGGTAGTTTCCTTTTATTTGCTTAAAGGTGCTAGGCTTCATTCAGTTATGATTTTAATCTTGCAGCCTAACATAATGAAGCTACTTCACAACTTAGCGCTTCCCTCAGATTTTGTCGGGCCGCCCTGTTTACTAGAATTCATGCATAAAGTATATGCTTTGGTGTGTTTTCAGACAAATAATTTTAGATGATTACAATGTTCTAGTTCGTGCGAAAATTTTTGGGAACAAACCTCGGGAACTGGCCAGGTGACCATTGCCTGGAGTTGAGCTTGACCGCACAACCCTCCGGCAAGGCTTTCGTCGTTCTTGACTTACATGTGGTAGCTAGCAACGGAAGGCGCCTATTTATTTATTTACAGCACCCTCAATCTCCGAAGCATTGCAGAGGGGAGTGGGGTTAAAATGGTATTACATGCAAAGAAATTTATTATGCGGAGACATCTGCTACAGCAGTGGACATTTGTGAGGCATCTTGGTCAAAGAGTAGGAAGTTGTATGTAGAAGACTTTAGGAAAAAACGGTATTAATAACCAGACTTCGAAAACATTAGACTAAGCAGTAACAAACCGTTAAAAGCCTGACATAACATTAACAACAAACACCTAAGAATGAAAAAGTGTAGATGACCAAACGCAAAGTTAAACTTTGTTCTTTCACGAGTGCGAAAACGTAAGGATACAGAGCCATAGAAAACGAGGAAAAAATGCAAAACCATGCCCGCGTAGCGAACGCCACGTACAATAAATCCCCACGGCGACACTGGAGAAATGTGACCTTTAGGTCTTGGTTTTGGGAAGCTTGAAGAGCGTGGACGATAGCTCGCGGCTCTGCTTTTCACCAGTGGAATATATCCTCCGGGGAAGGGATCGAGCTACTTAGCTCCGTCCAGCCCGGAGCTCGGTGTCGTGCAGCTTTGGCTCGTACGAACACTGGCCTTTAACTTAATCTTGTGAATCGGACATCCTTGACATTTGTTAAGTTTGGAGAACTTGGGCCTGGGAGGAATTCGTAGAAGACCAAGGTGAAGGCGGATCAGTGATCGGGATGACATGCAGAGGCGAGGTCTGGCGTTCGCGGAGGCAGTGACTGCAGCAACGGCGGCAGTGGCGGCGCCAGGCGGTCGTGTATGACTCGGCTTGCTGGACGGAGTGATGCTATTCATCGGTCACGTTGGGGATGTTAATTGAAAGACAGCTGCGACTTCGGTAGTGTTCCAGCGTCTCGGGCAATAAGCGGGGAGATGAAAGGCTGTTCACCAACCTGCTGGGAGTCGTCTTGTCATTCGATTCTCACGGGGCGCCCTCCTGTCAGCTGTGGTAGCATCGTCGCGCTAGTGTTCGATGCGTGTTTGTCTTTGTGCACCTGCTGGAAATTGGCGTGACTCACGAAGGCATCGACCTGGTCGCCGTGGCGTCATCGACGCAACAGTGCTGAAGCACTCTTTCCCCCTTTCTATCGACCGAGCTGTGAGAGAGCATCAGCACCGCCACCTGCCGTGGGCGGTACTACCAGTGTCATCATCTGTTCACTTGTTTGGGCATTATTCTCCGAACCTCATTCCCTAGTCAGGGATCCGGGGAATGCAAAGGCTATTTAACGAGCTGCTGATTTGCTACCGACACGCTTCTACCTCGACTGTAAATACGTAAAATATACATACTGTACAGTTTCCTTCTTAACGGGGTCCGACAACGTCCTTCGGAGACGGGACCTGCGGGGCTGAACGGGTCATTCAACTCAAGCGCCCCTCCGTCTCCAGCTCTGGTGGCACCGGTAGAATTGAAGACCCATCTCTAAGATAGTCCACCGTAGCCCGTCCGAGGAACATCTCGTATATCACTGGCAGGTGTACACTATCGGTAGCAATACGCGCCGCTTGGGTCAGCGAATGGTCGTATTTCGATGTTCCCAAGCGCACAGCCCGCCGAGCACTGTTTTCGCGTTGTTTCGCTTGCGGTCATGAGATGGAGTGGCGGCCTATCAGCCACGGATCAGCGTAGATTATGTATATATATACACTTCTTCACCAAATTTAAAAAGGCAGTAATAAAAGGCTTCTTGCGTCTTTACTGCGTCGCTCTTTCCATTTCGGTCTTATGTTGCATGATGTGGAAACTGAAGTGCGAAAAATGTTGACTCTCCTTGTACCCGAAAATTTATTGCCAAACTACACAGCAAGCCTTATCTATAAAAATATTTCTTAATAAACAGGTCATTCCGGCTTTTCTGTTACCTGCTGTCAATGCAATGTACAGGAAGCGACAGAAAGCGTAACCGCAGAGCTGAATTTTCCTTCGGAATGGGCTTTAAACATTCGCAGAAAAAATATGCTTTAAATTCCTACAGCGTGAGATACCTTGTCGCCACTCAACTTGATCACAAACAATATGACGCAGTTTTTCTAATTAGGCTCAACTGCGTGTAGAATACGCACATAATGAACTGCACCCCATATCTTGACGTTTTCCGCCAAAACACGGTTTGGTCAAGCTGCCCTCTTTTTTTTTTGGTCAAGCTGCCTGCTAAATAGTACGTACACATAGCCCGTTTCTGAAAATAAACGCTCGTAATAAAACAATGTTACAAAACAAACAACTGAGGGCATAGCAGAGAAATTCAAAGCGTTGCGCACGCTTCTGACTCGTTATCAATGGGCCATTGGTTCGAACTGTCTCAGTCCCAAAATTATTTCAGATATGTTTTTATTTTGGGTGTTGTCTAGTGGTGTGGGCGGATGGACGGACAAATAATTGCCGCCAATGGAAGGCGAAGATGCACATGTTAACCGCATTCCAGAATTAAATTTAAGGTGAATAGGTCCATGAATGTTAAGAGCGAAATCTTTGCAATACTGTGCGGCGGTAGCCACCAGGCTCAGCATTTTGTTCCTGCATATTGTGAACAAAATCTCTCAAACTCCGTAAGTGGTATCTAAAAATTCAACCTTATAAAACACATATTCCATTCACTTTTACGGTATAGCTACTTTGTATACTGGCCTGATTTTAGTCCGCCAGTATTCCACTAGCTTCATACTAGTATTTAAGGCTGACGTATTCACCTCATATTCGTCATCTTGGAATTGTTGGGCCTTAGGGACATTGAGGGCGCTTGTAAGCACACCGGAATAGACACCTCCACATTATAGCAAAATATTCGGCCCTTTGTTAGCAGGGTTAGATTCGACGCTCTTTATTGTGTAGCTTGGTGCGTGAACAAAAGCTTTGTAGTGGATGTGTTTTTGACATCTTACCATTACAAAAAGAACCGTCTTTTCAACGCATCAACCTTTATATGCACGTGTAAGTCATGTTTGCAAACTACATCCCGTTCCGAAAAAAAAGGAAATCTGTGGTGCACATGCTTTGTAGTTTTTTGTTAGTGCAAACTTTTCTGGTAGCTTATTTTTTCCTTGGATCAATGCTAGCATAACTGACCCCACACTCAGTAGACTAGTTTCGCGACTATTAACGTGGTTAGAGTGGGGGAAGGGGATCATCCCACCTTCCCCTGGACGAAGCATCCTTCTCGTTTATTCATATTAGCTTTCCCCACTACACTCTCACCTAACCAGTTCGGTTTCAGAATGGGATTTTCCACCGAATTAGCTGTGATCGCTCTCACCGATAAAATTAAATCCTACATCGACGCAGGTAACTTTGCTGGTGCATTATTTATTGACCTTTCCAATGCTTTTGATTCCCTCAACCATGCTATTTTATTCAATAAGCTTGACGCTGTCGGCATAACTGGGCCTTCACTTTCGCTAATCAGAAGCTATTTATTGAATAGAAAACAAGCCGTGTTCATCTCAGGAACTCACTAAAAATTCAAGACTATTAACGTTGGAATTCCGCAAGCCTCCCTTCTTGGCCCTGTTCTATTTTTATTATATATCAAGGACCTCCCTAAGTGTCTTTATAATTCCAACTGTTTTCTTTATGCTGACGACACAACAATCTTAACCTCAGATTCACATATAAATAAAGTGGTCGATAAACTTAACATTGACGCACAGAATGTGTTCGAAATAATTTGCTGTTCATTAATGCATCCAAATCCAGCTTTATAGTTTTTAGGTCACTTCAAAAAAGTCTTTGCGAAATCCCGTCTGTTAGCATACGCTCAAACTCAATCATTTCAGCTGATCACGTATTCTTTTTAGGCGTAGTACTGGACAAACATCTTAAATTTCAGACCCACATCTCATCTATTTCCCGAAAAAAGGCGTAGGGTATTAGAGTATTAAATAAAGTTCGCCCGTATTTCCATGTTCTCATTCTCATTTCCCTCTATTACTCGTCCATCCACTCCTATATTCAGTATTGCATTTCATCTTGGGGAAACACGTATCATTCGCATTTATCTTCTCTGCAAACTATTCAAAATCAAGCAATTCGAATTATCAATTATAGTCACAACTCTGCAAATGCCCCTCGTCTGCTCCTATCATAAAATATTTTATCGGTGCCCAAAATAATCGACTACAAATTATGTACCCTTGTGTACAAATCTGTTAGAAACCTACTTCCGTTTTCGTCAACTAGAAGTGATCAAAATCCGCGTCGCAACGACATGCGTTTTGCTAATAAATTTAACTTTTTACTCCCTAAACCTAACACTAATTATGGAAAGCAAACAGTTTGTTTCACTGCCACTACATTATGGAACTCATTACCAGTTAGCATTAAGCAATAACCTAATATCTGTGCCTTTAAATCCGCTCTCCGTCAGTTTTTACAATCCCCCTAATAGTATTTTACTTGGTACATGGTACTAGTTTTGTAATTTATATTATTCAATGAGTTGTCTTTTGTACTGGTCTGTGTGATGTTAGGTGTGTAATCATTTTTCATTCAAATAAGGGTTTGCATTATTTCTCGTATTTCACTCACTGCTCATTTATGATGCCAACAACTCTAATTTTTTTGTTGCATCTGCTGTCTGTAATTCATTTTTACAATTGTTCTTACAGGAGGTCCCGTCCACAATCTCTGACTTTGGGACCTCCTTCTGTATTTCAATGTTTTTCTCTTACCTTGTACCATAAACATGTAATAAACGAACCTTGAACCTTGAAAAAATTATCAGGCATATCATTATATTCATCGAAGATAAAGCCTTTGCTTTCATGCTTCAAAACTACGAATCTACACATAGAGGTGGATGCTGCCCAGAGGTTGCTGTAGATTCTCCAACATTCTGCAGCGGTCAGCTAAGTCCATCATTCTTTGGTGCACAGGGCTCCTTCATCATGGAGAACTTTTTGTTTTCTCCAAGTGACGAAAAAGTGGAAATTAAAGCTCTGCTACACTATTAAATTGAAATCAACCTGTTGATTCTAACGTTGCCATTCAGAGGGAGTGCTGTGGAGGGCAGGCGGAAAGCTTTCAAGATGCTTGACGACTTTATCACCGTACATACGTTGGTGATTGGCGGTGACCATACATCCATGAGAAAAAACATAAAAAAATAAAACCTTAAATTACCACTTTCGCTATCCATACAACGGTGCCCACTTACAAGTTTAGTTTTACCGTACAAGCGTGGGTGGTACATTTTTGAGAACCCCCAAAGTCGGCACGAAGCATACTGCTGGGTCTCCGAGGCAGCTCGTTAATTTGAATCGTAATTAGTGCCCATTAGCTAGCATGTTTAGTTACTTAGCAAGCCATCACATGTTAGAGTGCCCGATTTTATGCATGTAGGCCTGAAAAATATATATCGGCGCAGAGGGACCCGCCGTCGTTGCCAAGACGTAGATTACTAAAGACGTCTGCTTGGAACATTTGAAGACAGACTTCCGGTGGCCACTGCGCAGTTTGCATTCATTAATGAATCCAGAATCCTTCAGCCTCAAATGCGACTTGAGACGATTCACGTTGAATGGTGTAGTTTCCAGTGAGAAATGCTACTACGTTTAGTTCATTCAAAGCATAAAATTTTCCGACATGCAATATGCACGTGAAACAGGAGTTCCGGCATTTGAGAATTTATCAGTAGTATAGTTGTATAGATCTGTGACATCCTCGTTCTCTAAAACATATGTTCAAAAAGGCGTGTACGTGCCTCAGGTTCGGTTACTGTATTGGTAAGGGGTTCGTGCAAAATGTTTTAGTTAAGTCGGTTCCAACAGTTGCAACACCCTTCGCACTCAAGAAGCTGGAGCATCGGACGGGCGGGCTAGAAATTAATTTTAAGTATATAAGAGACGTTGTTGGAGTTTAAAACGCATGTTTATCGTCTTAAGAATGCACTGTGGCAATTATTCTAAGAAAAAAAAGCTGTTAAAGTGCAAGAAGCAAATTGTTTTAAATTGTTTCCTAAGTACAAAGAAATTGTTAAAAACCGACTGACATAGTTTAGATGCCACGCAAATAGACAACGCCTCTCAAAGTTACATTGTTATATCAAGTATCCCGGTGCAATTACGGTAATTAGGAATGAATGTAAAGTGTCTCCTGTATTGGAGTATTTTGATGCCAACTAAGGAATATCGTGATTTTGAGAGCTTTGCTAATTTTTCTCCTAAGATTTTTGGGCATTACTTAAAGATTAATTTTATGCCAAGTCTTGATTTTGTCATATATTTCTACACCATGTCTATCTTTCTCATCAAGTGTGCCTTTTTTTCTTCGTCATTTTTTGCCTACATAATAACTTGCTGTTGGGAATATAGCTTCCATGGTTATTATTCCAACTGAGATACATAACGCTTTACGCCTTAAGAGTTTCTCGAACCGACTCAGGCTAAATGTGTGCTGTTTTTTTAGCCCACGTTATTCCGCTGTGCTCAAAAGTTAAGGAAAAGCTAAGTGGTTGACCGACTTGAAGGATGCTTAGCTGCACAACGCTAGCGCTCTTATTTTTTTCGGTCACCAGGGCTTTAAAGAAGTACATCTTCTGAGGATTTGCACACAGTCACTGGGGTTTCAATGAATCACGAATTGTTTGGTCGGACGTGTGCCATAGCTAAGATGAACCTGAGTTGCGAAGATTGCACCAGTCTAAAACACCCGTGTACTCTTGGTCTCTTTACGCGTGTATATCAGGCAAGCTAAACAACGCAGATTCTTGGTAACACACGTGTCCAACTCAAAAAGCAGCTTTAAATGCAGCCGATTTCACTTCGTCTCAGATTTTTTTGGTTGTCTCAGTGCTAAGTGGCGGCAAGAAATTTAATTTAAAGCTAAATAAAAGCACCATTTTTCTATCACCCCTCCTTCTCAGTTTAATACTTATTACTACTCCAGATCCAAACTTCTTGCAGCGCCCCACCTTAAAGTTTCATGCTTTTATTCCGAGAGAGAGAGAGCAGTATCGAATATTTTGGTTATGGAGTCGCGGGCAGTTCCCGGGATTGGAAGTAATGCAGGCGTGTTTTCCAATGCTTTTTTGTCGCCTACTTTTATGCTGAAAGGTCTTCATAACTCCTGCTCATTGAGCGCGAGCTCAGGACCGCACCGGGAAACATAGGTAATTATGTTCACAGAAACGTTCGTGGCTGTGAGGTAGACATCACCCCTCCTCCCCTTTTTTTCTCTTTCTGTCTCGATCTCGCCCGCTGTCTCTCTGGCCGTCCTGTTTTCTTGCTGCCTCCAAGGGCGCTGTTTGTTTCTTTCCTTCACTAAAGTGTGAGTGCCCGTAGCAGCTCTGGTGAGTGCCCGTAGCTCTCGACCACAATTTCAACCAATCATTTTGTTTGGTCTTTGAAGAATGTTACTCTGTACTTGGGCGGTGCATTTTATTGCACTAACCGCAGAGCCTCCTTTGTGGACCTCCCAGGCGCCTACAATTGTTTTGTCAGCAGCTACAACAGTTTTTGTTTATGGCGTAAGCCAAGACATGACAAGAAAAACAGCGACAAAAACGCAGTTTCTGATGAATTGCTTTCTGAAAGCAAGAGGGCCCGACAGAGATAATTTGCGATGCAGGATCCCGTATGGCTGAGAAAATTACTCTATGTAGATGTTGAAAACGCATAGTGAACAAATAATATACATGGCAGAGGAACTCATCGGGTGGCTCTTATTTCATCATGTTCATCACCTTGCCTCTTGTCTCTTGCCGTTGTGTTTTGGAACGAATGAACCAGCTTGTCCTGCTATGCGTCCCATCTGTACTCCTCGTCTCCATTGCTTGGCATAATCTATCTTCTCATGCTATGCCCCAGTGTGCCAGAAAACAGTGCCCCACAAACTAAAACAAGGTTAATATGAGAATGAAGGAGACCAGGTGAGGAACACACGCCAACACAAGCGCACACGCTAACAATGAAACATAGCTCTATTTTTTCCTGACGTTTTCTATGTTGTGATACGCGACAGGGGAACATTTTCAGGGCATCAGAAGAAAGTTGTGCAACTCGGACAATGTATATGACAGGAACTGCGTACCGCCTGGCAGTGTGCAACTTTAAAGCCCTTGACGAGGCCTGCCCGGCGCTACACAGTCGAGATATGTTCGAACACTTTCTGCGCCTTTGAAGAATCTTTTTATCCTCAACAGCCGCCTATGAAGATGAGGCATTGATGTTTTATCGTATGAGCAAAAAGGAAGGTGTAGTTGTCCCTACGAAAAAAAAAAACACTTCAAAGTAAACGCAAATAGCTCTTTTTTGGCGGCTTTGACAGGTCCGTGCCATTAATCTACCTTTGAAAACTTGTGTAGAAAGACTCGAGATATAGTTCGAAAAAAGCACATACTAACGACCTCACTGACAACTGTACCGTTCGCAACAAGGAACCCCAGAAGCCTACTCTGTTTATGCATATAAATTATCACGCCCTCGCCTTCAGTCTAGGGCGATTAGCACGTGATGGCTACTCCCGGCTTAGCTAAGGCGGCGGTCGCGGTAGCAAGTCTCGTCTTGAAGTGGCCAGTTACACCTTTGCTTTTGCAGCCTCTGTCTGCTTGACGAAGAATGCTTCCGGGCCTCCCGTAATGAACCACCCGTAGAGGACCCGGAGTCATCTGGCTCCAATAACCGTGCTCGGGCCTATAACGGTGCGGCCGTGATGAACAGAAAAGGCCAACGGGCTGATGTTGAGCAGAAAACGACCCTATTTCCGGTGTCTCTTCACGTATATCGAGCCCCGCCACAGAGAACGGGTGGGCAGTATAGCCCATTGCCGCGACTATGTTTGTACACAAATGTCCTGTTGCCAACGCTTCCTCTCCCGCATGCTTGTTTTGCGCGTCGGGTGTAATGGTTTATGGTTTATGGGGGTTTAACGTCCCAAAGCGACTAAGGCTATGAGGGACGCCATAGAGAAGGGCTACGGAGATTTCCACCACCTGGGGTTCTTTAACGTGCACTGACATCGCACAGCACACGACCCTTTAGAATTTCGCCTCCATCGAAATTCGGCCGCCACGGCCGGGATCGAACCCGCGTCTTTCGGGCCGGCAGCCGAGTGCCATAACCACTCAGCCACCGCGGCGGCTACGTCGGGTGTAATGAAGACAGATATCGGAAGCACGTTTTTATTACTAGCTCGGCATGGAACATCACATGCTGCGCAGTCGTCGATTCTTCGAAGGCATCCTCCTCTCCCTCAAACTTAGCACATGCTGGGGGGGAGGGGGGGGGGGCGTGTCCACAAATGAGAGAGTGTGTGACCGCGCACTAAAGAGAACTTGATAGGACACTCCTTCCTCGGCAGGAAATGATCTATCCAGGCGCTTTGGGAAATAAGAGCCATTTAACTGAGCACACTGCCTGATTGAGATTTTGTCATAATCTTAACATTTATTGCGCGAATATGCAAGCGCCAGTACTCCGGCGTTTTAGAGTTGTCTGTATGTCTGGGATGTTTTTTTCAGTCAGGTATTGTTCGTTGTCCACGCCGCTCGCAGTAAGCATTCCTTTTACTTCAACAAGGATCCTGGCTTTCCCTGTTATGGATGCGTGCATACTTTCTGGTCAGTTTTCTTGTACTTTTCTGCCACTTTGCAGACTAAGCTATATCTGAGAAATACTCAAAAAGCTTAGCACTAAATCTATTGCGTCGCCTCGCATGTTTGTGTAAGGTTACGAGAAGTGCCAGTCGGAGACATAGGGAAGCGCTTTTTGCATCATAAACCATGCGACTCCTTCGCATGGCGATGGTAGCTGCTTTCCTTCTATCATACAATTGGAAACACACGGCAGCGGATGACACAAGACAAGGCAACGATTTTGCTATTTCCAATTTTTATTACCAACAGAAACACGTAGCGCTATATGCTGCGACAGTTTGTGACGTCAGGAAAACAATTCTGTCCCTTTTCTTTTCTGGTTTCAACCCCGCTCGGAGCAAGGGTAGGCAAAACATTTTTAGCTCTTGGATACCGCTCGAGCAGAAAATTTTGTAATGTATCCAATAAGTCCCCTTTTATGTTCGGCTCTTGGCTCGGAACAATTTCCGGACGAAGGCCGCCCTATTCCGCTGAAAAGAGGAAATGAAATCTTGTTTACTACATGCGCGGTACGAACGAGGAAATGCTGTCATCCCAGGTTTGTGTAAGAAATTGGGCAGAAACGGCTCTTGTATGCGCGTTTGCTTCCGTTATCCTCCCTTCAGTTTCCTTATTTTACTGTCATGTGCGGGCTTTTCTTGTCCTTTGTATGCTCGGTAGAACTTCTTCCTTGACGAAGAGCAGCTCACGCGTGGTATGCCTTCGCATGCTACAGCTTCCACCTGCGGTGATACATGAGCACGAGGTAACAGTCAGCGCACTCAGGTATAATTACAATGAGCTCTGGAATACTATTAAAAGCAGAATAAGAGTGTACCGACAGAAGAGTACCAGTAACAGGTATCCAAGCCCTGCAAATTTTATTATAATGCTTAGCGCAGGAATTATATTTATCCTCATGACTGTTCAAGAAAGAGGGAGATTAAAACGTAAACGACGCATGGCAAATAAATTCAATCGCTGAGAAAAAACAACTCTTAAGACGTCCCACGGAATCTTGTTTAAACAAACAGGCCGACGGGTGTCCTTGCCCATTACCTTACTGCCTATTGCCTTATTACCTATTACCTTATCACCTATTACCTTATTGCCTATTACTTTATTAACCTTCAACCCAAGGCGTTTAATTTTCAGTCAAGAATTCGAAAAAAAAACGATTATCGGGTTTATCGCTATCGCATAAAATAAAAAAACTTTGCCAGTTAGCCATAATATTGTGACGTAATAAGTGAGAGAAAAAAAAACACGCGACTTACAAGGAAAAAAGAAATCGAGAAGACACTCGATTGACGGTTTCCTTCTAACGCTGTCCGTTTTGTGCATTTTTTTCGTGTTTGTTACAATGTCGCAACCGGTTACTCATGAACAGCCAGCATATCCTCCCCCCCCCCCCTTTTTCGACAATATTGCACCACCAACGCAGCGAATCTGTTGCGTTTATCTCCCCCTGAACTACCCGCGTAGAAACGAGAGAATAGTTAGTACGTACGCGTATTAGTGTTCAATTTGCTCAATTCCTAATTTAAATGCGTTTCCGAGGTTGGTTTTTTAAAGGCACGGATATACGAAGAGAAGTGCGAGTGTAAATAAGGTAGCCTCGACATAACCCTTTACAGAATACTACGAGCAGTGTGCGTACCTGTTGAGGCCTTGCAACTTGTTTACCCGGAAACTCGTGCTTCGAACATATTGCCGCGAACAATTGCAGTGTTTCTTCATTATTCAAATCTGCCGCCACGCAACTTTATCGCTTTGTTTGCTACGCAAGACGCGACTAGACTTATCTAGATTGATCTCAGCCTCGCAGCGCTGATTCTACGTCGTTCCGGAATGTTCTAGTAACTTCGCACGCTTAATCCCGAAAGTTCGTTATCAGCTTTAAATTGAGCACGGTCGACAGCGGCGGGCATTCTGTTCGACGACCGCCGAGCAGGCTTGTCGCTTCTCCACCGCCGAGTGATTCAGTCCATTTTAGATGCAAGTCAGCCCAATAAACAGGTTTCTTTTAGAAGACCTTTTGTCCGTCTTCATCGCTGCTTCGACTGACGTCACCACTACGTCACATCTGGTGGAGGTGCGGGGTGGCCTTCCGTGTTCCGGACGCCATCTTCAAGTCGTGAAGCCAGCCATCAGCGCTTCGCCCCCGAGGACAAGTCAGCAGATCAGCGAGCCAGCCGACGTCTCCAGGGAGAGGAGCCTTAGTTCTGGACCCTGTCAGACCGCATCAGACAGCGAAAAGACGCTGCTACGAGGAGCACAACCTCACCGAAGATGTCGACACCGATCATACTGCAGCAGCCGCGGGTGCCGCCAACTTTCAATGGATCCCTAGGCGAAGACCCTGAAGAATGGTTGGACCAATTTGAGCGCGTGGCGTCATTCAACAAGCGGGATGATGCGGCGAAAATTGGACACGCGTTGTTCTCATTGGATGGCTCCGCACAACCGTGGTACGAAAACTACGAGTCGTCCCTTACGACATGGTAGCTATTCAAGAGTGAACTATTGAAGATATTCACCACTGTCGTGAACAAAGAGAGCCGAACGACTCCTCGAGTCCAGGATCCAGTTTCCGAATGATCCCGTCCGCGGTTACGTCGACGAGATGAAGCGCCTATTTCGTCGCGCCGACCCCCGAGATGACCGAGGAAAAGAAAGTTCAGTTTTTAATGCGCGGCGTAAAAGAACAACTCTTTGGCTGCCTCGTCCACCAGCTGCCAAAAACAGTCGAGGAATTCTTGCAAGAAGCCTGCACGATTGAGAAGACCCTCGACGTCCGAGCTCGGCAGTACAATCGCCATTCCTCTGCCTGTGCAATCCGTTCGGACACAACGGCCACCACCAGCGACAGCTTGCGGGAACTTATCCGCGAAATCGTCCGAGAGGAGCAACGTCGATTACTGCCATCCTCCCCACAGCCTCAAGCAGCGACACTGATGAATGTGGTACGGGAAGAAGTGCAACAACCACTTGGAACCCCGACGGCCACAGAAACCCAGGCCGTGACCTACGCCGCTGCAGTAAGGACTCCTCAGCCCCAACGACAACCCCTGCACCCTGTCCGACATGACCAACTTGTTCCCGAGCGCCACCTCCCTGCCCCCGCCCGCCCAGCATACGATCGACGCTCAAGCCCCAGGAAATGCGACGCCTGGAGGACTTCGGAGAACCGGCCATTGTGCTTCCATTGCGGTGAGGCCGGCCATATTCTTCGTCACTGCCCGTACCGACGTATCGGTCTTCGAGGATTTGCCGTTAACGCACCACGACCACGCTTCGGCCAACATCCGCAGGAAATCGACGAGTACCTGCGTCGAGAGGAGCACACGCCGAACCGCATTTCGCGCTCGCCATCGCCGTCAACCTTGCGCTTCGCGTCGCCACGCCGAAGCTACGCAGCCGCGGTACGAGGAAGGTCTCCCAGCCCCCGTAGGGGAAACTAGAGACAGCAACCTTTGGAGGTGAGGTTGCTCACGAGCGAAACGCCGAAGATCCTCCACCCACCACGCCCATGAACACGCTGCATGCACTGACGCGGCACATAATGACAACCCCGAGCACGACGCAAACTGCCTTCAAAACGATGTCGCCACCGAGAAAAGCTTCGACCACACGCTCCACCCACAAATCGCGTACGCGACGAAGGCGTGACCCGACGCCCAGAGCGACATGCAATGCAAGAGCCAGGACCTCCGACTTGGAAGTGACTATCGACGGCCAGAAAGTTACCGCTCTGGTCGACACAGGAGCCGATTACTCGGTGATGAATGGAACATTCGCTGTGCATCTGAGAAAAGTCATAACGGATTGGGACGGCCCACAAATTCACATTGCAGGGGCCACCTCATTAAGCCATCAGGACGATGCACTGCGCGAGTGACTGTCAAAGGACATACCTATCCTGCGACCTTTGTTGTGCTACCGCAATGCTCCCGCGAAGTGATCTTGGGTATGGTTTTCCTTAATAAGCATCAGGCGATTATTGACCCGTGATCCAAGCTGATCACGCTTTCGACGGACGAAACCATCGCTTCGATGAAAACTCGGGAAAATCACGTTGCCCTGAGTGTTCTGGAGGAAGAAGTGATCGTCCCACCCCGTTCAAGTGTTATCGTGAATATAGGCGCCACGAAAGCCATTAACGCTGAAGCCATCATCGAGGGGAACATGCAGTTGCTTCAAGACCGAGGAATCAGCATCGCAAGAGGTATCCCACATTTCCGCAATGGCCAGGCAGAAGTACTGCTAACTAAATTCAGCGAAGAATACCGGCACATTAACAGAGGAACTACGATTGCTTTCTTCGACGAAATATCCGACGTACGCGACTCCTTCGCCCTCTCTGACCTATCCGCAGAAGATTCCCCTGAACAAGAGAACTCGCCCACTTCCGACATCAACAAAGCCCTGCCCCGGAACAGACAAGACCAGATCCGCAATCTGCTTCGAAGCTACAGTGAGTGCTTTTCGACATCGCCGAAGGTCCGACAAACGCCAATTCCCAAGCATCGATTATAACGGACCAACACATCCGACCTCTCCGTCAAAGCCCCTACCGTGTGTCACCGCGAGAACGACAAGTCATCCGGGAGCAAGCCGAAGAAATGCTTCGCGACGATGTCATCCAGCCTTCAAACAGCCCATGGTGGGCAACGGCTGTTCTAGTGAGAAAGAAAGACGGCGCACTTCGATTCTGCGTTGATTACCGCCGCTTGAACAACATAGCAAAGAAGGACGTCTACCCCCTCCCCCGCATCGACGACACGCTGGACCGCCTCTGCAACGCCAAATATTTCTCGTCGATGGACCTCAAGAGCGACTACTGGCAAATTGAGGTCGACGAAAGAGATTGCGAGAAGACTGCATTCATCATTCTGGACGGGCTCTTCGAGTTCAAGGTGATGCCATTTGGTCTCTGTTCCGCACCAGCGACGTTTAAGCGAGTAATGGATACAATGCTAGCATGTCTGAAGTGGCAAATTTGTCTGGTGTATTTAGACGACGTCGTTGTCTTCGCCTCGAACTTTGATGAGCACCTCAAAAGACTTCAAACAGTACTAGACTCCATCAAGTCGTCAGGCCTAACCTTGAAAGCAGAGAAGTGGCACTTTGCTTACGAAGAGCTGCTATTTCTTGGCCACGTCGTTAGCAAGGAGGGAGTACGCCCGGACCCGCCGAAAACAGCTGCTATTGAACAGTTTCGACCGCCGGCAGATAAGAAAGCAGTGCGCAGATTTCTGGGACTGTGCGCATATTACCGACGATTTGTGAAAAACTTTTCGCGCATCGCTGAACCCCTGACCCAGCTGACGAAAGCAGACGTGCTGTTTAAATGGGAAGCGCCGCAAGCAGAAGCCTTGAAGGAACTTCAGCGTCGTTTACAGTCCCCACCGATCCTCGCGCATTTTGATGAAAACGCCGATACTGAAGTTCATACCGACGCAAGCAGCTTGGGTCTAGGTGCCGTTGACGTTCAAAAAAGCGACGGGTGGGAGAAAGTAATTGCATACGCTATGCCGTTCCGTTTCCAAGGTCGAGGCTAACTATTCGACAACTGAGAAGAAGTGCCTTGCCATCATCTGGGCTACGTCAAAATTCCGCCCCTACGTGTACGGATTACCGTTCGAGGTGGTCAGCGATCAACACGCGCTGTGCTGGCTTGCCAATTTTGAAGGACCCCTCTGGAAGTTTGACGTCACCGTCGTTTACAAGTCCGGACGCAAGCACTCTGACGCCGATTGCCTCTCACGAGCCGCTCTAGATACACCGCCGCCGGACGACGATGAGGACGCCTTCCTGGGACCCATCAGCCCCAGTTCTTTTGCTCAGCAGCAACGCTCGGACCCGGACCTAATACGCCTCATCGAGTACATGAATGGCAAGGTTTCTTCACCCCGCCCATATCATTCAAGCGAGGACACTCTTCCTTCTGTGTGGAGAATGAGGTCCTTTTGAAGTACTTTGCAGCGAGCAAAACAGCCTACCTCCTTGTTGTACCTGCTTGTATCCGCGAAGAAGTTCTACACACTTCACACGACGAGCCGACAGCTGGACATCTCGGGTTTACTCGCACCCTCCGACGCATTCAAGACAAGTATTACTGGCTCCGACTGTCTGCCGATGTCGCACATTATGTGAAAACCTGCCGAGATTGTCAGCGACGAAAGACCCTCCCACACGACCAGCATGATTTCTGAACCCCATTGAACCTCCCTCAAGGCCCTTTCAGCAAATCGGCATGGACTTGCTAGGCCCTTTTTCAACGTCAACGTCTGGAAATAAGTGGATCATCATAGAGACCGACTACCTGACCCGCAACGCCGAGGCGAAAGCCCTACAGAAAGGAACAGCAGCAGAAGTCGCCAAATTTTTCGTGGAGTGCATTCTTCTTCGACACGCCGCCCCCGAAGTGCTCATCACGGACAGAGGAACAGCATTCACGGCGGCACTAACGCAAGCCATCCTGCGTTATAGTAAAAACGAGCCCCTGGAGGACAACTGCGTACCATCCGCCGGCCAACGGACTAACCGAGCGCCTGACCAAATCCATCGCCGATATGCTCGCCATGTATGTCGATGCCGAACACAAAACCTGGGATGCCATCCTGCCTTACGTCGTCTTCGCCTACAACACCGCAGTGCAGGAGAGCACCCAGATGACGCCTTTTAGGCTCGTCCATGGCAGGGAGGCCACGACCACCTTAGACGCCATGGTGTCCAACTTTACAGAAGAAGAGAACGTCGACTTTGCCGCCTACCTTCAACGGCGCAGAAGAAGCTCGAAGGCTTGCCCGATTACGGATCAAAGATCAGCAGCGGTCCGGCGCCAGACGTTACAACCTACCAAGACGCAACGCGGAATACAAGCCAGGAGCCCAAGTCTGGGTTTGAACTCCCATTTGCTGCTGTGGATTGAGTGAAAAGCTTTTGCGCCGCTTTTTGGGCCGGTATAGGTTCTTCGTCGGCTAGGTGAACTGGGTTATGAAGTAATCCCTGCCGCAAAGACTGCATTCCAGCGACGCCGCGTACGACCAGAAGTTGTCCATGTAGTCTGTCTGAAGCCGTATTATGCGCGCTAAAGGACGCTGCATTTCTATATTCTATTTTCGCAAGTTCTGTTTCATCTCTTACTAGTTGCATTAATTGTTTTAATGCATCGGGTCTAGTCTTCTTTGAGAAGGGAGTAATGCCGCGAACATTTGCAGCGTTTGTTCGTTTTTTCAAATCTGCCGCGACACCACCTTATCGCTTTGTTTGCGACGCAAGACGCGACTAGATTTATCTCGATTGATCGCAGCCTGGCAGCGCTGATTTTACGTTGTTACGCGAGGTTCTAGTAACTTTGCACGCTTTATCTCGAAAGTTCGCAATCAGCTTTAAATTGAGCACGGCAAACATGGCGGGCTTTCTGTTCGACGACCGCTGAGCACGCTTGTCGCTTCGCCGCCACCGAGTGATTCAGTCCATTTTGGGTGCAAGTAAGCCCAATAAACAGTTTTCATTTTGAAGACCTTTTGTCCGCCTTTATCGCTGCTTCGACTGCCGTCACCACTATGTGACAATATCATTTTAAAACTGTGTACAAAGGGGAGCCAAACATAACTTAATTATTTTTCCTTTCGAAGGCAATGATTTAGAATATAAGTATTTATACGTTTTTAGCATAGGCACGGCCCGGCTAGCGCAGGTGCTCCAGTGGTTCACCAATGCCAGAAATCCGCGAAATACATTGTGCATTATTTGAGACAGAAATGGTAATAGCGCTGCAATTAGTCCTGTGTCAGTCTTTCTTGTGTACGTCTAATTGCAGCGCTATTACCATTTCTGTCTCAAATAATGCACCATCTAGCCCAAACTGACGTTCTACTAAATACATTGTACAGTTTCAGCCTCCAGGCGTCTGCAAGGAAACCTGCCTTCATGTCATACTTCGTGCTTAAATTTATCATTCAGTGTTGATCTTTGCTTCCAGGCATAACTCGTACACTGGCTTAAGTAGATGACGGGAGTGTTCGCGTAATCTTTCTTCCTCATTCATGAATATGATATCATGTTTCAATTTCTTCACTGCGCGGATAGTAACACACTGTCAGTTCCTCGGACACACGTCCAATACGGTCACCATGTACGATAGGCTACAACGACGTTATCTGTTCATATGACGTCGTAGGAGCACGACACAATGCTCAACGTGGCAGATGGGAATAACATTCCCAGTATAGAATTATTATTTTTATTTGTCATTTGAATTTTACATTTTAAATCACCCTCGAACTTCCTTCGAGACACAAAACTGTAAACCGAGCCAGTGCAGACTAGACATTCATAGTAAATATCGGCAAAGTTCTCTTAGTAATGTGCTGATTTTGGTCTAATTCTCCGTCATTTTTCATCGGCATTCAGTACTGGAAGGGTCCCAGTTTCTAGTCTAAGTCTTCACCACAGCACTCACGACTGTGACTATAGTGAAACTAGAGCAAAAAGCAATGTTTGCTTATAAAATTCTGTCGTTTGACGAAAAGCCTCCATATTGTAGGATAGCAAATCTCTTATCAGAAGAACAGAAGTTCTTTCGTGATTCTACTAATTTGGCGCGGCGATAATGTCGCTGCTAGTGTAAGTTGACACGATTCTTGGCATACCATTTAGAGGGAATAAAAAACGGATGTGAACCACGTCTAGCGTGGCGCTGCGTTGGCCGGCACGCCATTCGTCACGTCAGCTGCTTCCGGTACGCAGTGAGGTTGGAGTTGTGAAATTCCCGCCGGAAATGGCGGCCGACTGTAGTTAAGCGTTTAACGGAAATGGTGGCGCTCGCGGGCGATAATGAAGCTGCTTTGAACTGTCATTTCACAAAGCTCGCCTAAAGAAATCGCAAATTTGAAGCGCCTAAAGTGCGCGAGAGCGAAATAGGCGAATGTTTAACGCCTTACACCATTGCTGAAAAGCCTCGCAGTGCTTTTATAGTTGTCTTTATTTATACATAGATATATGAAGCGGAAGTCTGATATGTCATTAGTGTAACTGTAAGTGTCATTTCACGCGTGTTTAACTATATCAGGCCTAAGTATAGCCCAAGTTTCAAGTTAGCTATGACTGCGGCGGTCGAATTTCAATGAAGGCGAAATTCTTGAGGCCCGTGTATTGTACGATTTCAGTGCACGTTGAAGAACCCCGGGTGATCGAAATTAACGTAGCCCTTCACTACAGCGTCCCTCATAGCCTGAGTTGTTTTGGGACGTTAAACCTCTATAAATCAATTCAAGTTGGTTATGCAATATAGCCTTTGATTGTTCTAGCTTTGGCACATTTTTTTTTTAATTTTATGTAACTTTGGTTGCTTTATTTGCGACCTTTGCTGCTGTTATCATTTCAATTCAGTGGGCTCACAAGAAGTTTTTGACGGTTTGTTTTCGTTAACCTGACCGCTACGCCGTGTAGGGAAGGCGGCTATAAAGTCTATTGGCTTGTTCAGCTTGGTAAACAGCGTCAATCAACAAGCCTCTCTTCCGATTCAAGAAAGAACTGTAAATGTGACAGAACATCACGCCCAGAGTAATGCAGTTCTTTCGACGTAACTTCCAGTACGCTATCATGTGAACATTTTTTATGACAGGCGAGTTGTTGAAGGAAACAAAAATCTTAACGATGATTTTGGTGGTCCTTTGTTTTATTCGCACTACTCATGGCGTTCTCCTTTTTACGCCTGAGAAAGACTAACATTTCTTCGTCCTTACAGACGCAAGCTTTTCGTTTCTTTAGAATCTGATGCTTCTCCAGCTTTCCTGTCTGACGATTTCAAGCCTTCGTATAACGACTTCGGGCTCTATTTCTGATATAATAAACATCGTGAGGTAGAAAAACAATCGTCTCGATCCTTATACAAATTTTGTGCATCGTGGCGCGGTTAAGGCGATCGTTAAGCTATAGCACGATACCCTTAAGCCGGAGCTGAAGTATCCCCTCCAAGTTTTTGTGAAATATAAATAACTTTACAGCGGTGAAATATAAATAACTTTTTGCGAATTTTGAAAAATAACATACTGCTGCTTTAGCAGTGCAAACATGGCTCCAAGGAGACGTAATACGCGTGCCGTGAAGCACGAACTGCTCGTTCAGAAGAAAAACAAGACATTGAAGTGATCACTTTCTGCTATTATGTGGATGCCATATTCTCTTGGAATGCGTTAAAGAAAACACTAAAAACGGGCTTGGAGTGTTGATGTGGGCATAATTTTTCTATAGTGGTTAAAGAAAACTACGTCTCATCTTACTGAAAATTTGTGCCAAGTATCGAAAAACTAGTCGAAACATTTTGAATAGTTTTGAAATAGCTATTTAATTCATTCAATGAACCGAAGAAGAGGATACATATATTGTGTTCAAAAATTTCTAATATTCGCACGGGCCTTGTCATACCAGCTAGGATGTCGTAAAAAACAACATACCGAAAAACCAGCACAGTGACATACCAGCACTGCAACAGAACGGCATAGTGAGAGCACAAACGGCGCTAAAGAGCGAAGCGCACATCGCTACTGCGTTGCGGGACGAGTTTATGAGCCTGTAATAAACCGGTATAGAGAAAAAATACAGGGTAACTCTAGTGATAAAGGAAAAAAAGCTGAGTGGCCGGGCCTGTTTGCAAACAGTGTACAACAGTGGGCGATTATTGACTGCCTACTATACGCTTTCAATGACTCATTCGTTTTTTGTTTTATGGGCTGTGAGTTTGCGGCACCCATTTTGACTCGACCTGTGCGAGGCAGATTTGCACAGACACTGGTTTCCGCGCAACCTGCCATTACAGTTTGCGAATGCATTCAGTGCCGTTTAACTGATTATGACGGTATAGTTTTCCGGGAAACTTTCCGGCTTTTTATAGCGTGTAGATGTTTTAGAGCTGTTTCACCGAATGTACGTCGCATTTTCCACCGTTTTTTAATCGATCACGTGACCATCCTACCACCGCGTAGCACTGCCGACCTGCCGGGCACGCGTGTACCTGATTCGGACAGCCGCTCTTCGCCGCAGCTGATGCACGCGCTTCGCTACAGCTGCCATGACACCGCATCTGGCCTTTCCAGCAGTTGGCACCGCGTGCTTCGGCGCGCTACCTTAGACCACGCAGAAGATTCGTACGATCATCCATACACGATGAACAACGAGTGTGACCTGCTATCACAAAATTTTCATGGTGGACGTCGTGCCCTATGAACAGGGCCGCTCGCAGGAGTGCTCGGAAACGGAAGCGGGAGCCCGAGCAGCGGCAGGATCGAGACGTGTGTCAAGCTAAACGCGAGCGTGAGAGAATTCGGGACTAAATAGAACACCGGCGTCAGGTGCTCGCAAACACGAGCTTCGAAATTTTCTAATCGTTTTTTTTAGTTGGGTCGTGTTCGTCACTCTTCCTTTCTTCAATAACAAAACTCAAGCTATGGATGCTCTATTAAACGCCAGTGATTTGAGGCTTAAACAACACAGGAAATGTATTAATTTACGTCGTTGGGAGAGTTTGTGACTAAGAATTATGAAGGAACACAGCGCAAAAAGAACAGGACAAAAGAGACAGATGTGTGTCTTGAGTGCTTGTGTGTGTTGTTTTTGCGCTGTGTTCTTTTAAAATACAGGGTGTGTATGAGAACTCATGCTTCTGAAAATGCCGCGTAAGGTACGCCCTGAAGCACGAATAAGCAGAATGGTAATAATGTGAGAGGGCCTTGATTTTGATGCGTCTACTGGTTCCGTCGTATTTGATAATGCATCAGCGTGAAATGCCACAGCCGCATTTAATAGACTTATTATAATAACATTCGCTAAGAAAACGCCTGCTTTGTTTTCTCTGCACGAATTAGCTTGACGTGATTAAACCTGTTTCCAGGCAGTGTTGCATTTTTGAGAAGTAATGCTAGGATATTTAAGACGCAACTAGTAATCTTACCGACATTCAAATTCCTTCAAAGTAAGAGTAGGTAAGCAAATCAGCACAAAGAATATGCCGTGCAGGATTGCATATTATAAGCACCTCCTTTACGTGTTCATAAGAAAGGGATCGAAGCAGGACACATCACACAGCTTCTTTCTTTTGGCGATGGTACTTACTTGTGATAGCACAGAAGCAAAATAGATGAAGCAATGGTACGTGAAAACAAATAATCGGTTTAGGCTAATTTTAGCCACTAGTGAATGTTGCATTTGTGATAAACAGGCGGCACATTGCTGTGGGATCAGTCAGTTTCTGGAGCTGCTGATGGCTTCCTGTAACCTGTTTAATGCCCTCAGCTTGCTGAAGCATACATGACTTATTTTTACTCATACATATGTACCTCTAACGTTAGCTTTCCACAGAGGTCCACAAGTGCAACCCAGGATAGCAAAAGTAGTTATATTTCATAGCGAATTTTATAAATCATTGCCCTAGCAACTTTTTGCAGAAATTTCATCTACCCTAATTTCGACCCAGAAAGGTGTCTCCCCGAAAGTGTAACTTGCGAAAATAATTGAAGGTTTTTTTAATCAGGGCACCACATTCGTTCTCATTATTTTGGCATCAAAATTTCCTAAATTATGTTTGGTAAATTATTTCACACTTCTTATCCATGGACTAGATTGCGTTCAGTAAGAAGCGAACCGCCATAAAACAAGTACTAACCCAGTGCCTTACTACCGTCATTGTGTCAAGCCCTAAACGCTGTAACGTTTATTAACTGTGTATTGTGTTTCAAATACCACTAGCGACATTTTATGGTTTTGTAGTGGATGTGCAGACCTCTTCACGCGCGCATACTTAAGCACGCTGTGGCCTGACCGGTGCAGTAGTTTTGTGCTGGACTCGCTCCCGGCTCGAGGTTGCATACTGAATGGTGAGTTTTTCTGAATACGATAATCACTTTTGCGTTGTCACGTGTCGAACAAAGCTAGGTCGAGTCAAATCACAAGTCTTAACGCATCAATGCATTTAACAACTCCATTTTCACCTCTCGTTTTCCGCAAATTTGTCCGTCCGTCCTTTCGTTCGTCCGTCTATGACCTAGAAAGAACTCAAGAAAATAAAACACGCGCAACAGTCGGACTGGAGCACTCGTCTCAACGGGGATGGTTAGTAAACCTAAACACTATGCTGTCTGGAGAAGTCATCCGATTATATTTGTGGTGTGCATTTCCGCTTACTGAAAGCATTTGCGGTATCTCGATCGTTATGCACTTAAGTTATTTTGGTTTAATTTATATCGTAACCGTTCAGGAATTCTCAAATGCATCTTAAGGTGTAAAACGAGCACTTCACTTCGCAACGTCGAAGTGCTATTCACATTCGGCATTACTTGGCACCAGTGTTGTTTTTCTCATGTCAGCAGTAACGGCCATTTACGTACACCACTGGCTGTTCAGCTGACGTTCGGATTCCTTGGAAAGTTTCGCCACGCTACTTATTCCCCGTAAAGTTGCCAACATCCAAGCCGAAGTTTTTATAAAGATGGGGAATTTTTTTAGGCGAAAACTTCTAATCCACATGTTATTCAGATAATAACAGAGGAAGAGCGTGCGAGGTGCGGCTAGCTGAACGCGAAGCTTCTTGACATGTAAACGATAATTAAGGTTTTAGGACAGATGCGCTATTTGGAAGTGAGTTCGACAAAACAAACACGCCCGTTGAATAAACAACGTGTTTTTCGCCGAACGCCCGTCTTCCGGTTTGGTAACTCAATTATAACGCTTCCTCGTGTACTGAAGATAGCAAGTGAAATCTAAGATGTGCATTTGAAGGAGTGCTTTGCACTAAGCACAGTGAGCTAATATAGGTTCTTCTTTTCGTGACAAAAAAAAACTGTCCCTGCGAAGGAAGACTTCAATGTTTATGCAAGCTGCGACGAGGAAGCGGATAAACACGATAATTCATTGGGTGCATCATAGACTGCCTCGAGCAGGCGTGGAAAGTCGAGGGAGACAGGCTGCTGTTTACAGTTTGGTTTTGCCTACGTGGCCTACATGGTACGACTTGCTCTGCCTTTGCAGACAAAGCAGTACCATCGAGCGAGACAAATTGCCGTTTGTATTTTATTTTTGACGAAAGATAAAGTAGTTTCCGCCTATTTCTTAAGAACTGGCAGCTTGCGAAGTTCTCTGCAGCCTAAAGGAATTACTGGAGTTTGCTGGGTGTTGGCCTCTAAAGCTCTGGCAGAGATGGTTCCTTAGTTATTCAATGCGGCTTAACTCTCTTTACCAAACCATCTTCAAGCCTTCCCCTACGAGAAAAAAAAAGTAGTGCGGACAACTGAACACGCTCGCTGCCTTGAACTATGTAAGAGCATTGCGTTGAGAAGGTTACATGGCTTTGCTCATGCACATTGCTGTGCACAGTGCTGCGAAAACGAGTAAAACTTGCTGTAGAACACAAGGATCCCATACAAAAATATCCTACGGCCGGCTATAGGCGTTTGGCCCAAATAGCTATAAGCCTTTCCTATCTCCATCTATAGCCGTCTTTTCAGGCGGATATATTTTTCTATAGGGAGGTAAAACAGTTGTATCGTTCCAAAGCTATAGCTTTAGTGGCATACATTTTTTATTAGCTGGCAATAAACACCTCTTTGGGAGCCTATAGACGTTCATAAAAGGCCATAGACGGACATAGCTTTTTCCACATTTTAAACTATTTTATTGCAACCCAAAGCGAGGAGCTCATCTGCCGCCTTTTAACGGAAAGAACAGAAACAGAAAAAAGCTTGCAGTCCTTCTCTTTTTCCACAGACGCCCATAGGACGTTTTTGTGTGGAATATGCCTTGTGATTGTCTTGTGTAACGCTAACTTGCTCTGAAGAAGCTTCATGATGTTTGTCGAACCAATCTTGAAGATTTTATTTGATTTACAACGACAGCTGTTAAGAGCCCATTCCTGAATTACGCATCGTGCTAGTAGCATGTCGTAGCCGTAGGCGTAGCCGATGGGTGCGCCGTCATCGGACCCATTCGGAGGCTGGTCACCGTGGTAGAAGGAGAGCATGACGTAAGCGACGGAGTGCATACCAGGTGGGTAGTCTCCACCAGAACCACCCGGAAGGCAGTGACCTTGAAAGGTGCGGATGTGGCGAGAGCGCAGGAATCCTCAGCGGGAGGATATTTACCCTGGAAAGAGCAGGGAGACGACGGCGAGATAGGAGGATTGTAGAAGGGGCCAACTGCGGGAGCTGCTTCGAAACGCACTTCCCAAGGACAGAGTCAGGGGTGGGTCCGCGGGCCTATATCTGCGAACTGGAGGGAAAAGCTTGCCGAAAAATGACTATAAGTGGAAACAAGAAAGGGCGCTCTGGAACTATACAGATATGAAGTTGTCAAATTGTCGAGCTCAACATATAAAATATAAACATACCTTAACAGTTGTTACTGAATCTGGCGTTATAATTTGGTAACCATTCGGTAAAGTTCTTTCTCCTGCTGGATGAAGAATATCCATCAATGGCAGTGTTATTAACAATTAGGAGTACAATACAAAGCAATATTTCCTTGTTTTTTGCCCTTTATTTTCGTGAGGTCACGGCTGACCTCGGTAGTGGCTGATTACTCCCCTGGGAAAAAGACGCAAACTAAACACACAGCTGCGCATGCAGTATCTTTATTCTTTCTTTCACCCTGTCCTCGAAGCTCTCCGCGTCGTATCTTCTCTCGCATATTGAGTCCTGGAAACAGAGACCAGGGTCGTTGGTTAAGATCGCATACATGCGTATGCATTTCAAACATTCCTCTTGAAAAAGCGAACAGGCACACGTAATTACATTATGCGTCTACGATGCGATACCATTTGAAGCTCTTGATGCCTTTACTGGAAGTGACTATTGGGGCTTGTGAGACCCAGCTTGCTCTTTTCTGACAATTCCGAGAAGTAGGTCTCGCACGCCTCTGTTTTCCATAAGCAGTTCTTCAGGAGGCTGTCCATTTTGCACTAGGCCAGTAGTTGGCTGAGTCATTTTCTTTTTAGGCATCAGTCTACCTCACCTCACCCCGTACCTCTTACCACAGTTGGCGGGTGGCGGCTACACGCAGACGAACCTGGTCTGCTGACGTCATTTCCTTCTAACCAATAGCCAATCTCCGTTCCGATGTCTCCACTCTCTATCTTGTGAAGGGATATTCCTCTAGCCTATGGAATTAATAAGGTCTAATTAAGTCACTTTAATCCAGCCAATTACAGAATTGTATGATACACTGCGCCAGACGCCACCGAATTTTTTTTCTCAGAAACGTATGATGTCTTATTTTTGTGACGTCACGGTGAACCAGATTCTAATGGCCATCTAGCGCCAAGTGACCGTGGATCAAAGAAAGCGATTTACCGTGACGTCACGACGTTATGTGTAAGCCGCTGGTTTTACAGCCTCCTTTGGAGTCCACTTGCGCTTAGTTTTTGGGTTGTATCTCAGTATGGTTTCTCGCTTGTTATAGCCGATACAGTCGAGGTGAGAGAAATTATCTAACGTCAGCGTACTAAGTCAAACGATTGACGCAGAGTTTATAGAATACTGCTAACTTCGTGGAAGCGAAGGGGCTTTGCTTTAACGCTTCGTTACTTCGAACCTATGCTATTTAATTTTTGTTTACAGATACTGTTAATCGTATTCGGGATTACGGCAGGAGGGCATAGTTAAGTCAACAAGAAAGAGGTCTAGTAATAACACATTCAACAGATAAATATGTTAAGAAAAAACAAACATGGTACAAGGCAAATACAACAAAGCTGTGATATAAACAGTGAAATAATGAATGAAATAAGGCTATTGTCAGTAACATTATACAAAGAATAACACAATGTGGAAAATTATGCTACTTTTTAGAATATGGAGACAAGAAGTAAACAAGAAATATTATCCACGTACAGTGAAAAGGCATTGACATAGTATACATAGGTATTTTTTGTAACACCGCATGGGTGAAATAACAAGTTTCAACATGAGAAAAAAACTACATAATCATGAGTATAATAACAGCACAAGCAATCGGGAGCTAACACCGCTACATTGTGTTAAGAGCAATACTAAAATTTGTCAGTGATGAGATGTTAGTAATGTATGAATTATGGCTGTTTCAATATCTAATTACTATTGGGAAAACCGAGTATTTGAAGCAGTCTGTATTAACATGATACTCACTCAACGCATGTGACACTTTATAACACGTCGATCTTGCTTCGGAAAAGGAAATGTATTTAGTTGTGTCCAGTTCTGGATGCCGATTAATGACCTGAAACATGAGTTTAAGCTGCGCGTATTTAGCACGTGTCTGTATTGATTTGATTCCTTCTGCTCTCATTATTTCAGCAGGCGAATCAATTATTTGGTATTTGTTTAATATGAATCTGACTGTTTTTCTCTTAACTGCGTCTAGTTTGCTTATATCTTGATGTATATAAAGAAGCCAACGAAATTAGCATAATCGAGAAGAGATCTAACTAAAGCATTGTGGGCTAATAGCTTTGTTTGAAAACCGTGTAATCTGAGGCGTCTTGTAATAAAAAAAAGTCGTGTTTAGAGCTCTTGAGATGATTGCATCCACGCAAGCATCCCACTTGAGGTCATGGGTTATTAGTACGCCAAGATAATTACGTTCAGTTGCTGCAGTAAGTGGTGCGTAATTTATAGTGTTCTTAAAGCAAGAATTATGCTTCTTCCTAAAAAATGTCTTAATAGCAGAGCTGGTTTCTGCTTTCAGGGTCCTGCATGGTCCTAAATAATTGGTTGTTATGAACTCTACGAACCATTCTTCATAACAGCGAACCTTCCAAGATATCACTTTCTCCAAGGCATGAAGTAGCAGTTATTTCTCTACCACACACTCGAAGTCCGAATGTAAGCAAAATGGCAATATTTAAGAACATTTAGAATGGCAGGCAAAAAGACTTTTAGGTGGTCGCCGAGCCCTTAGCGGTATATGTTTGACAAAAAATAGGACAATAAACTTCGTGACCAAGAATATAAATAAATATAGAATAGTTACATGTGTGCAGCGTAAATGTTAGACCGCTAGCTCTGGAGTTAATGCGCAGAATTTTTCACACACGTGTTTTTTTTTCCCCACACTCAGAAAGTCGGAAGTGAATCATTTCTGTTTTCGAGCTTCTTACACAGTTAACCTAGTACTTGAACTTAAACCACCGTGTGTGAAAACGGTAACACGGACCACCCTTTCAGGAAGAGGTGTTGGAAAATATGTTTGCCCCTAAAAGGGCGCAGTGGGGTTTGCGGGGCCTCTGAGATGCGCGATCCTGTAAGAAAGACGGGCGCGAGGCCGGGGACGCTTGTATCCGTCCTTGTCCGGTGGTGTGTTTAGAGCCGACCACCTTCCCCCGCCAGGGCGGGCGCCGTAAGCACTTGGCCTCCTGTTGCCTCCCACCATCTCACCCCCTTCCCTCTACTTCCTCTCTACTCAAATGGCAGAGAGGAAGTATTCTCTATCTTCTTGGGCACCTGCCAACGGAGGCAGGTAGCGCGGTGTGTTACGGACGCCGACGATCAGGGCTCAAAACTAAGGAACGATACATTAAGAGCTGCGATATAAAATGAAAGACCATAAATAACGCCACCCCTCTCCCAACAAAAGAAACTGCATTTAGGCTCAACGCTTTCGCATGATCGTAGGTGGTAGGTGCTTTCACATGATCAAAACGTAGACAAATTGAAAACGAATGTTGCGCAGAACACAGCCCTTCCTGTTTCTTTAAAGAGCTTTTTTTTCCTTTCCACGCAGAACACATCGTTTTCCAAATATTTCATCAAATAATTAAGCCCGAAGGCCAAAAAATTTAAATTCCTTTTACCATTGAGATTGCTGATCGACGTACACGGGACATATTTAGAGATTTATTACAAACACCGCTATTGTATCTGCTGTCTTCAGTAATCCCAGTATTTAGCTACATTATTCCATGCTATTTATGGTGAACAGAGAACTGTGATCACTAGCCGCCGCGGTGGCTGAGTGGTTGTGGCGCTCGGCTGCTGGCCCGAAAGACGCCGGTTCGATCCCGGCCGCGGCGGTCGAATTTCGATGGAGGCGAAATTCTAGAGGCACGTGTGGTGTGCGATGTCAGTGCACGTAAAAGAACCCAGGTGGTCGAAATTTCCGGAGCCCTTCACTATGGCGTCTCTCATAGCCTGAGTCGCTTTAAACCCTCATAAAAACAAAAAAACTGTGAATACTGCATGCCATGTTATAATCTTCTATGTAAACAAATCAATATCGTGCATAGCTGAGCTTGACCGATGTCTCTGCGCGAAGATTTTTCGCCATTATTTCGGAAGCATGTACGTGCACAGAGCTGTTCATGCCGTGTAGCTTGTAATCCAGTCTACCTTTCTAACGAAACATGCCTCTCTGTCTGAACTTCTTACGTTTACGACTACTTTCTCTTATAGCACCATAGCTTCTCATTTCAGTTTGTATTGCAATAAAGTCCACGCTGACGTCTGGGTAAAGCTGTAGCCCGATGAAACGAAGAGCCAGTTATATATTTTTTACTCCAAGTTTTTCCTATTTACACAATGATTCGTATCCTAATGCCTGATTATTTGAACGATGCGAAACTTTAGTGAACTTTGGTGCTACTTTTTTATTCAGTCCTTAATGCTTTGAAAAAATATTTCCTTTCAGGCTTTGCGCAATGTATCTGTGGTCGTGGTGAAACGCGGAATGTATGTTATAAGGTGACTCTTAAACAAGCGCAAGGGGTAAAACGTGTACTGATTCAAAACTTCCGCGACCCGTCTGTTGTTTTCTCCGGGTTTAACCAGAACCGGCATCGAGTTCGACAGCGCCACCGATCGCAGACGTAATTTTCTAATGATACAGGCTTAATCTGGTCTAGAAGTTTGGGCGGGGGCCTGAGCGCTAAATGAGCACCGAAGAGTTTCAATAGTGCATCCTTCTCTCTGTGATATTGGTTCGCCTATTTAACAATCCTCTCACTCCGTTCAACCTCGCTACAGTGTCGACGAGAAGTTTCTTTAAGGACTTGGGGTGCGTTCTCATGCGCGGAAGGAATGCAGCCTAGTTTGCCAAGTTTGTTCTGTACGCTCCGCTCGAGCACAGCGCCAGCCTACTTTCGTACAGGAAGGCTTTCGTAAATACTCCTCATTTAGAGTGCACAGTGCACGACTTACAGACCAAACCAGTGTTAGTGGGGCGCACCCGGCCGGCGGCCACCTCAACTGGGGTTCCAAACTAGGGACCTCCAATTAGTGCTTGTAAGGATCGGTCCGGGACGGGCTGATCCAAGCATACCTCCTTTCTCTTGTATAGCCAATAAATGTTTTCAACACAGACACGCACACACACAGGCACGAACGAACATGCACACACGCACGCACACACACGCACACACACACACATGCACACGCACGCACACACACACACACACACACACGCACGCACACACACGCCGTGCGCACACACGCACACACGCACACGCACACACACACACACACACTCGCACACACACACATACACACACGCACACACACACACGCCGTGCACACACACACACACACTTACGCACGCACACACGCACACGCACAGGCACACACGCACACACACATACGCACACACACACACACACCTACACACACGCACACACGCGCGCACACACACACACACATGTACACGCGCACACACACACACAAGCACGCACAGCACACACGCGCGCACACACACACACACACACATACACACACGCACACACGCACAAAAACGCACACACACGCACACACATGCACACACACAAGCACATGCGCACACGCACACACGCGTACACACACGCACGCACACACACGCGCGCACGCACACACACGCACGCAAACACACACACACACGGACACGCACACATAGACACGCACACGCACGCACACACGCGCGCGCACACACGCGCATACACACACGCACACACGCACAAAAACGCACGTACACGCACACGCGCACACGCACACACGCGTACACACACGCACGCACACACACGCGCGCACACACACACACGCACGCAAACACACACACACACACACACACGGACACGCACACAAACACACACACACACACGGACGCGCACACACAGACACGCACACACACGCACAGACACGCGCACGCACACGCACACGCGCGCGCACACACACGCACACGCGCGCGCACACACATACACACAGAGACACGTGCACCCACGCACCCACGCACACACACGCACACACACAAACACACACACACACGCACACACACACACACACACACACACACACACACACACACACACGCGCGCGCGCGCGCACGCACGCACGCACACATACACAGGTACACACACACGCGCGCGCTCCACATACACGCACACACACACGCACACAAGGACACACATACACACGCACACGCACACACGCACACGCGCGCGTACACACACACGCGCGCGCACACACACACAGACGCGCGCACGCACGCAGACACACACACACAAACACACACACGTACACACAGTGTTCGTACCGCAGACAATGGTGCTTGTTTTATCAAAGAAATGTTACGCGTCTATAATTTCCTGCGGAATGGGGAAAGGGAAGGAGCAACCATTCTAATGTTTGGACAATAGATGGCACCATATTGAGCAGCCGCACCAACGGCCAAAAGTCTTTATACAATGGCTTTTCGCGAAATTGAACAGCCTTGGCCTCAATGATTCCCCGCGTTTAAAGCAAATAACGCTACCAGAACTCTTGTTAATTGAAGTTTTTTATGGTCAGCTGTTGGTTCATCTGGCCTTTCTGTCTGATTTTTCGTGTGCGGATTTATGTTTAGGGTGAGAATCTATAACGGATTACAACCACGTTGTACACTGTGATGGTTCTCTTAATAATTGTCTCAAGAAGCAACGCCAGGCCTCTGTATCTCTGGCTGAACGTTATGTCTAATCTGTGCTTCACACCCACTCTAAATATAGCAACTCGCAATAGTGAGGGCCTGCGAGCAATGCGGCCATCATGAGCTCGTAGACCAGGGTATTTTACAAGACCGCGGGCCATGCCGCCACATGGTGCGAAACAGATGTCACTGAGCTCACGGAACCGACTTTAGAACTTTCTGCTAAGAGCATTTCAATGAACCAATCTATTACTCCGCAAGGTAGCAGAGGAAATTTTTGATGCGCATTACGCCCAAAAAAACAGTCTAACTGCATTCAAACGGAAATATAAAATGAATTCTCCATCATCTATTCTACTTCTACGTGACTTTGCAGTTCATTTCAACCCTGTAGATTTCAATGCGTCTCACCTGATTTTCAATTTGATGTGAAGGTTCAGATGGGCAGTCACTCACTGATATTGTGCCCATATCTTCATGGCTTTCACTCGCATGTGCCTGTGCGAGTTCTTCGGCTCTTCACAGATGCAGTTGTGTCCGAGCAGATTTTCGCACATAGTGGGTCATTAATCGTCTGTTTCCGAAGCCACATATGAAAACCGCTGCTTTGCTCCGACAGAAATTTAGTATTTCTGTTGCGTATTATTCGCAACATATCCGATAATTCTGGGCAAAAACATTTTTGAGCGGGAAACCGTTTCCGAATGCATTTTTTCATCTAGTGTAAAATTTCACTATAACAATCAATCCGCACAACTTCCGTCTACACATTCCGTCCACGCCACTCATGAGCCAAGAAAGGCTTACGCCTTAATATTCCCGTGCTCTAAAGTGGACCGCCTTCTATTGACCGAGAGCAACAAGAAGACTGTGTGCTTGCCGCCGGATGTATACTTTGATATCTCGCGTTACGGAAGGTAAACTATGTATTTCAAGACGTGGGATTGTACAGTCCTGGTGGCAGGAAATGACGGATGGGAGGAGGGCTCGTAGATAACGAACAAATAATTTTGAGAATAATTTGTAATCTGAATTTAGTCGGGTAATAGGGCGCCAATCTTCCGGACATGTCGGCTAACGAGGATTTTTTTAACAAATGAGGACAGTGCGGCCTCTTTTGAATAATTTAGGAAAGATAACCTGAGTGAACCAGAAAATGGAGCCCACATTATGCCAGAATTGTAAATAGAACTCGACAGGAAGGCCATCTAGCCCAGGTGTAGAGCCTCGTCCTAACACGTCCTTGATTTCATCCGCTTTTGGGAAAGCCATAAGGTCGTCATGAAGTTCAGTGGCAACCTGAGGCAAGACTAAAAAAAATGGGTGAGCGGAAACGTCATAGCGATAAACCTGGAGGAGCTATTGAGCAACATCCCGGAAATTACTGAAAAACGCCGCGGCCGGGACACCGCCGCGCTGGTATATGTATAAGCAGGGACACCTGGAGGGCACAACAAGAACTGGCGCGCAAACTGAAGTACCTTGTGATGAACAATTGGACTGCGCCAACGACGCCACGCAGCCGATGCCAAAGAGCAGGCACGTAAAAGACGCCGTAGACGCTCCAAAATCTCCTCTTTTATTGCGCACGTAAGCGATGAAGGCGAGGAGGTGCACTGAGCAATAGGCAGCTTCGTCGTCGCCAGGCGCACCTGATCGGACATACTAACCTTAAGGGCTCCACCAGACGCGGCGCAGTTGTGACGCCAGTGCTCATTCAGACAGTTCCACTTACCAGGCAGGGCTCAACAACGAGAAACGCGTTAGTTATTCTTTCGCGCTGGCATCGAGAAGGATATGCACATCCAAACGGCGTTTTCTCGGAGGAGACACCGCAGGCGCCGGAACCACGACTGGCAAGAAAGGGGCGATTGTCTCATGTATACGCCGAAGGGAATGGCTGCGTTAATATGTTAGCGGCACACATTGTCCCCGAAACGCCCGTCGGAACATACGCCCTGCATAGCCCGTATAACGCCGCCAAAGAGGAGCTCATAAGCTTCTGTGAGCAAAGACTAGTTTACTAGGCGGCGCAACTGACGCGCAATTCAGCCTTGTCTACCCCTACCGAGATGTGCACATCGCCGACCGTATCGAGCACGCAGCTGAAATCGCCCAACGTCACCAGGTTACGCCCTACAAGAAAATACGCATCTAAATCGTTAAAGAATCCTTTCACCAAAAATTGAATGTGCAGATGCATAGATGCCAACAATTCTCAGGTGAAGTGCGTTAAATGTGCTGTCAAACTCCGGCACGCACGCGCCCAAGCGCGTCGTAGATGGTGTCCCAGGACTGAGTGGTTCATGAGACCACCAACGCCGCTAGGTCGCGCGCTGGTATACAAAAAGAAAGCATTAAATTCCAACTCTCCACTCTGCAGGCCGAGCATATCGTAACAACGAACGTGTGATGTCAACTGCATCTTTTAAGAGAATTTTATTTTTCCGAAAACATCTACAGTGCTAAAGACTCTGCACACGAGTGGTCTGGTTTCCACGGACTGATATCACAATGAACCATTATTGTACAGGTATCACATATATGCAAATGAAATTTCAGTGAACAATTCGTGGTTTCTACATGAAGGTGGCTTAAAGCAGCTTCATTATGCGCTGAAGTGGAATACAAGTAAGGAAAAAAAATGAGCAACACTCACCAAACTTCCTAATACGGAAGGATGGGCGTGGACACACCTCTATCGCTAACAAGAATGAGCCTTGTTGACCAGCGGAGGAGGAAGACCTCTTCACCTAACACGACGAGTTCTTCTCTCAAGTGTTTCAGCATCAAAGTTCTAAGGCGGTACAGTAAAGGGAACATTGCTTTCTGCAGGCGTCACCGCAAGACAGAAAGTCCCCCCTTTTTGCTTTCTGCGGGCGTCCCCGCAAGATAGAAAGTCTCCTCTTTTTTTCAGAGTACATAAGCACCCACACACATTATTAATTCAACAAAGAAATCGCGACAGCGACTCCGCCACCGCCTGCGCACCTGGAACATGCGCGCTACCAAGCGCCAGAGATTGCGAGCGACTGTGCATCTCCAGTTAATCGTCATTGTTTCGCAGTGTTTGAAAAACGTGCTATAATATTTAGCGTACAAGGATGTGATGTGTTAAGCTTTCCTAACCAGGCAGTGCATTCAAATAAAAAAAAGGCTTGCTCTTCGGTGGAATGTGTGAAGCTGCCTTCAAGGCGTAACATTCAGTTGTTAATAATAATTGGTTTTTGGAGGGAAAGGAAATGGCGCAGTATCTGTCTCATATATCTTTGGACACCTGAACCGCGCCGTAAGGGAAGGGTAAAGGAGGGAGTGAAAGAAGAAAGGAAGAGAGAGGTGCAGTAGTGGAGGGCTCTAGAATAATTTCGACCACCTGGGTATTTTAAACGTGCACATGACATCGTACAGTACAGCCTTTTGAAGCGAAAACCTTCACATCGCCAGCTCTTCGGCGCCGCCAGCGGAGCCGCAATTTTGACCTTGAATGCAGCTAGAGGTCCGCGGGGCCGCAAGTTTGACCTTGAATGCAGCTAAAGGTCAAACCATGAGCATAGCTGGTGGTAGACAGGTTCGACAGATGACGTCAGCTACAGGAGCGACACAAGCGGCTGTTACACCAACTATCTCGGCTCTGACCTTTGACATTTGACCTTGGCCTTCGGTCAAGCGGGAAAGCGTCTGCCGGCATCGCATGCGCAGGTCATGAAAGTGGGTGCTGCATAGGCGAAACGCTAAGGCGCATGCGTGCTGTGCGATGTCCGTGCACGTTAAAAATCCCCCGGTGGTCGAAATTACTCCGTAGTCATCCACTACGGCACCTCTTTCTTCCTTTATTCTTTCACTCCCTCCTTTATCCATCCCCTACGGCGAGGTTCAGGTGTCCGCCGATATGTGCGACAGATACTGAACCATTTCCTTCCCCCTCCCCCCCAAAAAAAACCCAATTAAAACGCCGGTGCACTTTGATGCGCTCAGCGGAACGCTAGATGTGATCGATGCGACGCCCGCCGTGGAGAGCGGCAGATATGCACTCCGTCACCGCGTGGCAGAGAGGAGGAAGGGAGGCATCCCAGGTGTGCTGCCTACTCCCTCCGTTACATCACACAACTTGACCAGTGGCGGTGGTGGAAAAATTTATTGCCAAATACCGAGGGGGGCAAACCCCCTAACATGGCAAGAGGCAACCCTTACGAGGCTGCCCTTACAGGGCAAAGGACAGCCCTTGGAGGGCTATCCGCTTCAGGGCGTCGGTAATTATCCGGCGCTGGTCTGCAGCAGCGGAGCTGGCCAGGAGAGTCTCCCAGTATTACTCCGCCGTGGTGGGGAATGGAGGGTGTGGGAAGGCATGACATGTGAGGAGGACATGAAGGAAGTCTCCCGGTTTCCCGCTGAGCTTACAAGAAGAAAGGAATTGATCGGCGTAGCGGGCATGAAGGACAATGGGGTAGGGAGCAGTTCGGGTCTGGAGTCGGCGCCAGTGGGAGGCCTCGATTAAGGTTATTGAGGGAGCGGGCGGTGCGTAAATACGCCGGGTATATCGGTAGTAGGGAAGAATATATTTGAACGTAAGCAGACGCTCTCGGGATGGCGGAGGAGGTCCAACTCCGGCCCGGAAATTGAGACCTCGGGCGAGGGAGTGGACCTCCTCGTTACCCGGGAGGCCTGCGTGTGCGGGGGTCCAGATAAGGGTTACGGGGTGGGTGGGGTGCCAGAAGCGTAGAAGCCGAGCCGCGGTGCGGGATATCAGGCCTTTGGCGAAATTGGATAGGGCGGATTTTGAGTCGGAGATAATTTTGGTGGCAGAGGTCGAGGCAAGAGCGAGTGCAATGGCCGCTTCCTCTGCAATTTCCTATGAGTCTGTGGTGACGAATCCTGATGCGATTAGTCGGGCCTGAGAATTAGCGACGGCGAGAACCATGCCGGAGCCCGACGAGTACGCTGCCGCGTCCACGTAGGCTACCTCGGGACTGTTGCCGTAGAGCTTGTGCAAGGCTTTGGCGCGGGCTGTCCTGCGTTCTCCGTCGTGCTCGGGGTGCATGTTCTTAGCGATTAGAAGGATGATGAGATGGGAGCGTAGGTCTGGAGGTATGGGAACCCCCTCGGTAGGATGGGTGATCGGGGTGATGCCTAGCTGACAGAGTAGAGTGCGGCCTGCCGCGGTACTCGACAGGCGAGTCAGCTGTGCTGTTAGGTTGGCTTCTGCCATCTCCTCAAACGTGTTGTACCGAGGTTGAGGAGCCGGGTAGTAGAGGTGCTGGGGGTAGACGGAGAGCAACCTTCGTGCAGCTCCTGAGGAGCGCGTTGATGAGGTCCCTCTCCTGCTTTAGAGGGAGGTAGGGGAATGAGTACGCCGTGCAGCCCGTGATGTAAGCTTGGGTGAGGCGGAGAGTGTTCCGCTCTCGCAGACCCGCGCGCCAGTTCGCCACACGCCGAATGAGACGGGTGGCTTGCTGGGCTTAGTTCTGGAGAGTTTGGATGGAGATTCGCACAACGCCATCCAAACTCTTCAGACCCAAGCACACCTTGACTGAGCGGAGCGGGAAAACGTTTGTTGGAATCGCATGCGCAGGGCATAAAAAAATTGGTTTTGGGAAAAAGGAAATGGTGCAGTATCTGTCCCACATCTCGGCGGACTCCTGAACCGCGCCGTAAGGGAGGGAGTTAAAGAAGAAAGGAAGAAAGAGGTGCCGTAGTGGACGGCTCCGGAATAAATTTCGACCACCCGGGGATCTTTAACGTGCACTGATATCGCACAGCACACGGGTACCTTTGCGTTTCGCCTCCATCGAAACGCTGCTGCCGCGGTCGGGTTCGAACCTGGGTGCATAGGATCAGTAGTCGAGCGCGCTAACCACTCAACCACAGTGGCGGGTAATTAAAGTGGATTCTGCATCAAACGCCGGTGCACTGTGATGCGTTCAGCCTAAGGTGTGTTTCATGCGACGCCTGCCGTGGAGACCGCCAGTCGCTCGACCACAATCGTAGCCAAGGAGATGCAGCTTTTCGCTTCCGACCAAGGTGAACGAGAGCTAAACCACCATCAATTTTTTTGCGTTTTCGCCTCCATCGAAACGCTGCCGCCGCGTTCGGGTTCGAGACCTGGCACTCCGGATGAGTAGCCGAGCGCACTAACCACTGAGCCACCACGGCGGGTAGCTACCATATTGAAGCTCATGCAGCTGGTATTATGCTGTCCAAGGCATACTCGCATTTGCCTCTTAGCTACACTACGGCTGGTGTGACGCCAAATTTTTGCGAACATCTCTAGGCCGCGACAACAACAGCGGTCATCGACGGAATATCGTCTAATGGGGCTACGATGGCTTTCGCCTTAAAGCTTATTAAGTATTCTTGTACCACTTGTAATTGATGGTGAGTGAAAAGCGATGAATGCTTACCAACTCGCCCAAATCTCAGCTGCACCTGTAATTGACTGATATCAAAGCAAAAATTATGTCCCTTGCGTCGCACACACCGTTCATCTGCCGAAAAAGAGCACTGAGCGCCAGAAAACCACTACAACAACAACGCCAGGAGTGCATATTTGAAAAACAGGTCGGCTATAATTTTGCAGCGCTTCACTGGTATAATAAGCAAAATCTTATGAATTGTTTTACGGTGTCAGAAATTAGGTGAAGAAGAAAATCGGCGACAAAAACTCTGAATGAGGACTCACATTTATTTACCACGAGCTAAATATTCTGACACTGCCGTCTTATGGCCCTCACCTGTCTCAGCCATTCCAACCACTACTTTACAGCAATCACACAGAGGTTTTACGATAACAACAGGAAGAGGGGAAAAACAAGACCTCAAGCACATAGTAGCGGGAGAACATCGTTATCGAGGGCACATGTGCTTATTAGGTATCACCAAACACGGCATCATTTCCAGGAAGAGTTGTATATGTCTGGATAATGCACAATGTATCCCCTCTTTAAGGTGAAAATGTTCCGCTATGTGGCGGCTACATTTATCCTTGTGATTACCAAAAATGTTCATGTTTTCAGACTGGGCAAAACAGGTACCCGCTCCAATGCTGCACTGAATAAAATAAAAGAATTACAGATGGTTTACATGGCAAGCGAAATATATCAGTATTCTGGGGCCGATAGTCTGATGCACGTAAATGCTTTAGTTCAGATAACTAAATTTAGTCAACCGGACGCAATATAAGTCGTTGCCAATGTACGAAGACGTTTCCGCAATCAAATGGTGATTAAACACAGCCACAACGTGACACAAATAAAACGCATTCAGACAACCAGATTTGTGTTCAGTAAATACAAACAAGGAGTGAATGAAAGTTGCAACTTTCTTTGCAGTTGCAGTTGCAATGCAGCTGCAGTTGCTCAAAGGTGCAGATGCGACAACTGCTATTTGCACTGCAAGGATATACCATATACTATACACTCACATGTGAATTCAGGTTCAACGATTGTGCGTTTACTGAAGGCTGACAATGGAGCGGACACGGCAAGAGTTTGAATAAGTTCTATCATAAGCAAGAAACAGCATTACAAATATCCCGCGGACTGTTGTTTGCATAAGCAAGCCGACGGGCATATATGCGGTCACCAATCTACACGACCAGCCGCGATCAGAGCGGTATGAATGTTTACGGAAGCACTCAGTCCTTAATCTTAGTCGTCACCACTACATATCGTCAGTGCATGACCTTCGGGGTTTTCTGCGTTTACGTGTTTGTGTTTTCGCCAACCATGTTATTGTTCTGCACTTCACTCTTCCAGCGTCCGGATGCGTTGTTTTCGCTTATAGCGTCACTGGAGCTCCGTTTGTTTGTATTCTTTCTAACCGCTGCGAGCATCATCTGGTGGGGCCCTTCTTCTGGTTTAGGCGCGCAAAGTACATCTGAAATGCCGAGATCAGTCGATTGTGAAATGCAGACTTATTGCAGCCTGGCCCCGGGAGCCAAACTTTGCGTCCGGCACCGGCATCTCTTCACGTACGGTAGCTATTACATGATGTACGCCCATAGAAGGCAAACGCGCGGGCACTAAATCCGCGAGGAAAAAGTTCGCTACAGAGCTCTAGAGAGATGCGTTTAGAGGCTCACGGTTGTCGCTTGAAAAGCTGCATTGAAAAGCACGTGAACAGTTAGGAGACTTTTTGGTAGTGGCGTTGTTCTAAAAGAAGGATAACGCAAGGATAGGGAAGAAACTGTCTAGATGTGGGGTCACTTCCTTGTATTCCGGCTTTTTTAAATATGAATTTGAGCGCAGGCAATTATGGCGTCTTTTTGGCTTGTGAATTTTTTTAGCTTTACCATTTTCATGGGCTAGATGATAGCGAAGTGGCTAATGATGCGGTACGCAGCATTAGCAGTGATTAAACCATTCCGCTCATTCTTGGCCGATATCTCTGTGTGCATATTACCAGGTGTTTCAGGGAAGACTTACAAAAATAAAAAATAGGCTTGTTGGGGTAAAAATATGCCTTTGCGGCGTAGTGTTACCATCGCTGGCGGCCACCGAAAAGCTGATGAATTGCCTTATTTAATAAGTTTTTAACTAATTTTTGATCACGAACTTTTAAATTATCACAGATAGGCAACTTATTTCAGTTAGAGATTTGTAGCCGGTCAGTACTAACACCCATATCAGTTTTCAAAATTTCGAAAACGTGATTACTCTCGCCGCTGTGGCTCTACAAAAGTTGGCTTTATCGTGGGAAAATGCATGCGCTTTCGAAAAGCATGCAGGCAAAGCAACCCCTCCAGTGAACATAACTAGTCGCAAAAGCCAAATTTTGTCGACACATAGCGCCATGAGTAATCACGTTTCGAAATTCTAAAAAACTGACATGGCTATTACTAACGCAGGATATACAATTTTCTAATTGAAACTAGGCGCCTGACTCTATTACTTAGAAAGTTCATTTTTAAAAATTAGTTAACCAGCTTACTACTTGAGACGATTCACAGGTTTACTGATGTCTGCCAACACCGGTAATACTATGCCACAAAAGCAACAATTTTACCCCAAACAGCCTGTTTTTGAAAATTTTTAACGTCTTCGCTGAAACATCCGCTATGCCATTTGTTCTCGGGCAACAGCAACAAGAACAAATCATGCCGTCCATATCACTCAAGCCACCCCGTATTCGTCAGCTTTGTGTGTTGTAAAAGTATTGTCACCACCATCTGGGTAAATTTCCTTTAAACATTTTGCAGTTAGTGCCCACAGTTGTGGCCTAATTTGATTGTTGAGCGAGAAACACACTCACTAATCTCACTTTAAAGTACTTTGAGTTCGTGCTGTACAATATATTTTACGTCTATATAAAACCATTGTAATTAGTAATACATGTTTATGGAGTCGTTCGCCCATGGCATGGAAAAGGCTATATGAGAGATTGAAACTGACTTGATCTTATAGCAGGTAGAATTACAACAAATCGCCAACGTACTACTGCCTACGTGGCAATCTTCTACTTTTAACAAGACCCTAGGGTGCGCAACATCTTTGCTGTCGATGACTGAAGATGGATCAGATGACACGGCAGTAAGTATAACAAGATTAGACGAAAATAGTGTGAATCGTCTGGTATCGCTAGGAAAATGAGTCATTGGGTTCGGATTTTTGTTAGTACGATAATACATAAAGATGTGTATTTTAACCGGACCTAATTGTTCATCCCTCAGTCAAAGCTACCTCATTTGCACGGGAGTAGATTTACCTGGGAATTTCCTGTCTTGTCAACGCCCCCTACAACCCGCGATTTTTGTGCAAGCCTATCTATTTTCAAATTTTGATAAGACAAGGAAACTCAAGACGGGAGAGCGCATGAATATTGGCAGTTCTATAAAAGTTTCTTCTTTTTTAAGCCTATTAAAAGGGTATTTACCAGCTCATTTTGGAGCGGATTATTTTTTCCTGTGTGACATGGTGAACTCTCACGATGAAATGCAAAATCGGGATGTGCATCAAAAAGAAACAGATAGCTCTTCTCTGTCGTCGTCGTTCACTGTGTCGGTAATGCCGATGACCTAAGCCGACGCCTGCACTGAAGCTTAACAGAAGGAAGGTGCGCGTAACACCTTTTATTCGTTCTTCTTTCATTTAAAATTAGAGCAAAGTCACAATGCTGTCACTCGCGACGTCAAAAGTTTCATACCACTCTGCGTGGCGCGTCGCCATGGCGAGTTTAAGATTCTGGTTATCAAGCGCCTTTAGCTGTCCTGGCAACTTCCTCATGGCCATATTAAACAGTAGTGGCGATAGAACCGCCCCCTGCGGTGTCCCCCTACTTCCTAGCTGGATCATTTCCGAAGTGCTCTCCTGAAACACTACCTCGGCTCTCCCTTCTCGCAAGAAATCCCTGATGTAGTTGTAGGTTCTCACACCTACTCCTACCTCATTCAGCCCCTCTAGGACCGCCGAGTGCTTAACATTATCGAAAGCCTTCTTTAGATCCAGCCCTAAAATCACCTTCGCATCCTGTGTCTTGGAATCCACAATGTCATGCTTCAGGAGCAGCATAATATCCTGCTTGCTAAGATGCGGCCTAAAACCGAACATTTCGTCCGGCCATAGCCCCTTCCTATCCATAAACCTAGACAGCCTAGTCTGCACTACATGTTCCATCAATTTTCCGACGCACGAGGTCTATGAGATTGGCCGAAGATTACCTATTCCAGGTTTCTTTCCTGGCTTAGGAATTAGTTTCACCTTCGCCATTTTCTACTGATTCGGGATTCTCCCCTCTATCTAGCATAAATTCATAAATCTAGTGATATCCCTAATAGAGCTATCATCTAGATTTCTTATAATTTTGTTAGTAATGCCATCGGGCCCCGGTGCCGACCTAACTATTAGTCTAACTATTTCGGTCCTCATCTTCGCCTCAGTGAAATCCGAATCCAATGCCAAATTTTCCTCTCTCTCGTAGTCTGGTGGCTGTACCGAGCTGGTGTCTCTTATATATGTCTCCACCAATTTTTCCATGAAAGCCTGATCACTAACATCCCCACACGCATGTCTGAATTTGGCCATGTTTACCCTCGCCTGACCTTTGGATTTCTCCGGGTCAAGCAAGTGTCTTAACAAGTTCCAAGTCCTAGGAAGATTCATGCCCCTCTTAATCTCTCCACATTTACTGTACCATTGCTGTTCGCACAGCTTGAATGCATAGTTTTCAATCTCTTTGTTGAGTCTGGCCAAGCGCCTTTTCAGATTGCGATTCCGCCTGCCTTGCCTCTTCATACGGTGCTTCATGCTCTGCTTGGCCTCCCACATATGCAGCAGCCGACCGACTGCAACATCCGGGCCGCTATCCCCCTCAATTTTCTTAGTGGCGCCTTTAACATCGTTCTTGAGGTTTTCACACCAGAGCTCATAGTCCAGAATTTCGTACTCATCATCTCTGTTGCTTCTAATCGCCCTGAAGCTATCCCACTTTGTCACATACAATGGGGCCTCCTTCCTGGGCCTAAAATTACCTTTCAAATCCGCCCTGACTATCAGTACAAAGTGATCACTTCCAAGGTTTTGCCCAGTATTGCGCCACTCCCATTCCCCTACGTTCTTGCTGAACGTAAGATCTGGGGACGTGTCTTTGCACACACTATTACCCTTACTCGTTGGGAGCTCCGGGAGCTTGTATGCAGATGACATTAATTTGTGGATCGATAAGGGCAGTGATGGAGAGGTTGAACAAACTCTCCAGGCGGCAGCCGACTGCATTGCAACATACGCGGCGGAAATGAGGCTGGAGTGCTCTCCGGAAAAGTCTGAATTATTCCTATACAAGGACAGGGCACTTAGAAATAAGCCGCCTTCAAAAATTCAAATTCTGGTAGGTGGGGTGCAGGTTCCGGAGGTGGAGACGATTAGGATTCTGGGCTTACACCTGAAGGCGAATGGCCAGAATACTGTTATCATCAAAAAGTTGGAAGGCTACGCCATGCAGAGTTTGGGTCTCCTTAGGAGAATCTCAAGTAAGAAAGGGGGTCTTAGAGAGAAAGGTTCAGGCCTTTATTACAAGTAGGGTGAGCTATGCCACGCCTTACTTGAACTTAAAGGCGGCAGAAAGGGGGAAAATTGGTGCGCTTATGAGAAAGTGTATCAAGACGGCTCTGGGGCTGCCTATGACGGCGTTCACGGAGAGATTGTTGGCAATGGGAATGCATAATACTTTGGTGGAACTGATTGAAGCGGTAAATGTCTCGCAGTTAGAAAGGCTCAGCACCACAATGGTGGGGAGGGCAACTTTAGAAAAAGCGGTGCTGAAAACGGAGAGGGGGAGGGGCAGCCAGGCCACCATAGGATGGAAGGCGCGAGAGTGCCTTAGAGTTCCCCCCTCCCCCTTTGCCGACAAACATGCCCCCAGAATATAATAAAGAGAGAAGGCAGAAAAGGGCGGAGGCGCTGGAACGCATATATTCAAAGAAGCCGAGGGAGCAAGCCGCATTTGTAGATGCGGCGGGCGGAAAAAGAGGAGAAGGAACCTTAGAGGTAGTGGTGGACGGGGGAGGGGGCCCGATCTGGGCACTATCGGTTAAGAGTGATGATATTGATGTGGCAGAGGAGGTTGCAACAGCTCTTGCTTGCGTCGGCACAAAGACCACGTATGCGTTGAGCGACAGTAAAACTGCAATTCAGAATTTTGGTAGCGGGAGGATATCTCCCATGGCACTCAAAGTTCTAAGACAAAGAGAATTGGATAGGACTATCAATCTAATTTGGACCCCGGCGCAAGAATCTGTAAGTGGCAACGAGGCTGCTTACAACCTGGCTCGAGATCTCTACTGCCGAGCAGGTCGGAATGAGCAAGCCGAGGAGGGCTACAACAGAGAAGGGCGTCTGCTGTCGTATTATGATGTGACGCAATATTATAGAAGGCAGCGTCTGAAACTCCCCCCTCCAGACAAGACTCTAGACGGAAAACAGATGACGGCACCGAAGTGTCTGCAAGCAGATACTTATCCAAATCCGTCTTGAATAAATATATATTCCCAGATTTTGAAGACGAGAGCTGCAGTGTTTGCGGCGAGAGGTGTACCCTGAACCACATAATATGGGAGTGTTTGAATTCCCCAGGCAGGGCAAACAAAATTAATAGTAGGGAAGCCTGGGACGCCTTGCTGGAAATCCCAACCCCGGAGCACCAGCTGCTAGCTGTTCGACTGGCTGAAGAGGCAGCCGAGATCCAATGGATTTCGGCCAGCATCTGAAGCGGATTCCCACCTGCCTTAGGGTGCCTCTCCTCTATGGGGGAGGACCTGGGGCAGGGAAGAAGCCTTTTCTGCTGGACAGTAAAGTTGATTCACTCACCCACTCACTCATGGCGAGTTACAGAGAAGTCACGAATAACATTGTTGCAGCACTACTCCTGTTTCTCAGCAGCAACCACTCTCCTGTTACGCATCCTACTACTACAATGGCAAACTGAGGGAACGGGCTTCTAACAGCTGTTTCTTTAAAAAATTATGTTGAACCGAGATTGAGGTTGTAGTCAATGTCGGCAATATTTCTGCGAGTTTTGACATTAAAACCATTTTTCTTTAATCATCACCTTCATTTAGCTTCGCAGAGGCGGCTGCGTCCATATTTAATATTCGGCGAATGTGCTCACAACTATGATTTGGATTTTAAAAAGCGCAAGAAATATTGACACACTGCTCACATTCTGCGAGCGCCGCCATGCGGCCGAGCGGAATGACTTGGCTCTTGACGGAGTGAGGAAGACGACGCTTCCGCTCCGGTGCGCGCTGCTGGTCTACTTAGCCGTTCGATTAAAAAGCCTTTTTTTGAGTCGCGCTATGTTTGTCGGCGACATTATGTTCGCTTTGGAATTGTCTCGTCTTTCACTGGCATCATAGAAATTGGGACACTATTAAAGGCTTTGTTAGGTGTAAGTGAACTTTCTTTCTGGCAACTTTTACTTTGGCACAGGAGTAAGTTCACTGCTGGTGAAGACTGAGATGAATGTGTGCTTCGCGTTTAGTGGTGGTGTAAAACGGAAGAGAAGCGTATATCTAAAGTGACGGTGCCTAAGCGGGCACGCAATTCATCATGTCAGTTCCTTCCGGTGCACAGTATGACACGGGTTTGGAAATTCTAGCCGAATGTAAAGGCCGACTGGCATTAACCGTTTCGGAGAAAGTGTGCCTCTGACAGGCAGTAATGAAGCCGCGTCTTACCAGAATGACAAAGTTAGAGTGCCTCTACAGCCTGCAGGGGGCAAAATGCGCGAATTTCTAATCCTCCTTAGCGCAATGAGAAGACCTGTGCTGCTTGCGCACAAGTTTCTTTTTTTTTTGCCTAGATCAAGATATATAGCACCAATGCCTATATCTTGAAATTGTTGTCTTAATTCATTTATTAGAACTGTTCACGCCTGAGGAAGCCTGATGATTAATTTTGGCTTCTGGTCCAGGAGTTTCGTTTCGTTATATTGTGCTAGGTCTGTATCTTTACGGGTAATAGTATTAAAAGACTTCAGAAGAACCATTTCAGGCTCTCATTCGGGCATATCAAAATTGTTATTAAGCAGAAGCGCCATTGACGCTTGTGGAATTTTTGTACGCCGTTGCACCCTGGAACGATCCCACTTTCTCGAGAGTTTCTTTTTCTCTGCGTACAACAAACTTTTGCAGCGGTGAGTTTTATTTCACATTTTTCTGAAACATGCCAGATCGATTTGTGTTGACGTGTTGCTCCACAGTCTTTGAATTGCAGCCCGTAACTGAGCATTTAAAAAAAAATTTGACTGCATCGTTACCATTTTATAACGCATATGATTCAGCAACAGATGTTAAGCTATTGATATGTTCTCATATTTTGTGGTAAACAATATGGGAGCGGCTTCATACATGCACACTTCCAGAACCTGCACTTCACTTTTCCACACATACTCGTTTGTGGAATAGCACTCCTCTCAAGTGCACCGCTCTAGGTGCGCAGCATCATTGATGGTCCTCTTTTCTGGCGGCGCGTTTCGCAGGAGGTACCACAGATGTACCACGTTACATTCCTCAACCTCCACCATACGCTCCGTGCTCCTTCCAACGCAACAACCCTCCGGATGGTTCCTGTGGTAACTGACCTCTGGTTACGTATTTCTATGCTCTCGCAGTGCTCCCCTCCTTGCACTCTGCTCCTTCCTGGGTAAATACCGTACGGGTGGGTCCCATGTATGGAGGTATGCTCTCGCCATACCTTCCTCCTTCCTACCTAACCACCATCCGGTAATGCTTTACTATGCTCTGGCCATACCCTCTTGCTTCCATAGTACTGATACTCCGGATGGCGATTTGTCTGCTTTCGCCGCACCCGGATTCTCCCAAGGTAACCACCTTCTGGACGGTTCAAGTGGTAACTAACCTCAGGTTACACCGTCATACGATCTGCCATAGCCCCTCCTCCCACGGCGACATTCCTCCAATTATGGATTACGTCACTCTCTCTCAACTCTGCTTTCATGGTGACCTCCTTCCGGTAACGCCCCCTAATCTCTCGCCATATCCTGCTCCTTCCAGGGTAACTGCTGCGCGGGTGGTTTCCGTGGCAGCCGCTTACGTGTAGCGCCTTCTTATTGTCTCGCCATGGTATCCAACTTCCACTGAAACAGTCCTCCGACTGGAGATTTCACTTTTTCCACGATACGTTCCTCCTTCCACGGCAACCAAGACCCGGATACTTCCGGTACTAACCAACTACCGGCTGCGCATTCCTGCGCTCACGTCAGACCAACCTTCTTCAACCGCATTTACCCTCCGAGAGGCTCCGATCGCAGCGCACCAGCAGGTAACGCTACTGAGGCATACTACTCCTAAACAAACGCGGAACGCAAGAAAGGGACAAGTGTGGCGTTTGCGCTTGCTGGTGAAGGTCTATACCTAACACAGCTCTAAAAACGGGAAAACAGCGCTTGTTTCACCTCCTTCTTTTGTCCCGTCTTTCGCGCTGTTTTAAGCAAGAAAGGGCGCATGACAGCTCTCGCTCTGCAAGAAAAACTACAATTGGTGGCTGAGAATTACAGAGTGAGAAAAAACCAGGATGAATCAAAATCTTTCGTCCAGAAAAGACAAGCTCAGGTAAATTCGGCCCTGGCGGTGGACCGAGAGTTCAAAGCTCGTAATGCTGACATCCAGGGATCCGGTTAGCTTGGCGCTCCAATGAGCCCAGTCAATCGCCCGCAACCGTTCCGTCGACGTGTCGAAAGAATGGGATGTCCAAGTATCCTCGAGCATTCTGATTTGCGCAGGATTTTTTGTTCACGTTTCCGACCAACTCCAGCCGATAGTGGATGCAGTGCTAGGGGTATCCGCCAATTTGGCGCGCCGATGCGCCTCCTTCGTTTTCAGGTCCTTTCCATTTTAGTAGCTGCTGAAGCAAGCAAAATGATTTTTGTGCTCTGACTTTCAGGCAGTTTGGCTTGACCTAAATTTTATCTCGGAAGCCTGCACGGAATAGCGTCCCTATGCGCTGGTCCTTCCACCTGTCGTATCAAGTTCTTGGCTGTGGACGACGCAGGGTGCCATTAGGCTCTTCAAGTTTTCTTGTAACAAACCAGAGGCAGTTAAGATAACGTCTAGCAACAATGTCTAAAAAATGCATGGAACGTTTTTTTTTTATTTTTAGCAAGAAAATATAGGGGTATCTTGGCTTCACTAGTGCATGGGTTATAATCTATTCACAGCGGCTAACACTGCTGGGGATCTGTTTTTACCAAGGTACATAGAAACCTCCAGTGATCAGATTGTGCATAGAGTGCAACTGCCTATCGAAGAGGCCGCAGAAGCAGGAACACGTTTAAGCTGTTAATCGTGAGATGCGACGCCTGTTCGAAGAGAATTCTGACCTGCGAGACGCTGAATGTGAGTCTGACCGTCGGAGGGATCAGTGTGACTGCCGACGGCAAATAAAAGTTGAGCATTCGCGAAACGGACGCTACGGCCAGAGAGAAAACCTCGGGCATCCACACCTCCTACTACAGCAGCTGAACCATGTCTTTCTATAACAGTAGTGAAACATGTTGTTGGCAAGCAATAGTAATAAGTGTACAGATTCGCTACTGCAAAGCGGCTAAAATTTCTTCCGGTTGAATCTCCTTCTGGAAAGAACGTCCAGCAGCCAGAAGAACGCCTAATTGAAGAGGCCTGATGGCCTCTGTAGCCGCTTGCAGTCGAAGAAACCTTGTAGACAACGTGGTGACACTTGAGGTATAGAGACAAAGTTTCGTGAGCTCTTAGTTTTTTTATCAACGGGACCTGAAATCGCTACATCCTGGAGGCTTCGAATGCTCTGAGCGATAATTCTAGGATGCCAACTCACGTTTTTGTTCTCGTTGAATAAAACAAAATATAAGTCTGGGTTTTTCTCAGCGGAAATCTCTTTTACACTGCCGACTTATTAAAGGCGTCCTGGTCCGTGCCACAAAGTATAAAGGGATTGATTCAATAAGCAGAAAAGTAAGAAATGATAAAAAAAGATTTTTTTTATGGAGGAAATTAATGAAAAAGATAAAAACGTGTTGGTTTCTATATGAGTCGCAGCTTTCAAAGGACAATTAAGAATATGAGTTATTTTTTCAGGCCGATAAATAATGAATAATGATATCTTGCTGAGTTGGCTTTGGTAATGAAAACTAATTCCATATTAATAATGAAGAGAGGCCAGGATTTCGGGCCTCTCGTCGTTCATTATCATTCATCATTCATTCGCATTATGGCTCTCATCATCGCTCGAGGACATACTAACCGAGCGACGGCTGATGCCTTGGGACTCGAGCCAGTTACCAAGACGTACGGCGGCATACTGGAGCACCTTAAGGGACTAAGAAGGGTTTATCCCCCACCCCATAGCCACCTTACTAAAGAGCAGGCTGTAAGTTGGAGGCAGCTGCAAACCAACACATACCCATGCTCATTTATTTTGCACAAGATACACCCCAATACAAACAGGTCCGCACAAACATGGTGCGGAGATACAGCCACACCATACCGCACCACCCAGTCATACACAGTGACACACCGGAGAAGTGGTAGGCAGCGCTGCTCAGTTAGCATCCACTGGTCGAACGGGCCCAAGCTGCCGCTGCTGAAGTCCTGTACTAGGAACTCAACCCACAGGGCCCCTAAGACTCCAGGAGCAGTGACTAAATGGTTTGTCTCCCTCTCGTGATGTTCACTCCTGGAGGGCAGATCAACAAGGATTTGAGAGAGGTGGAGACAAATTAATAATAGAGAAAACTCCGGGGATGATGGGTACCATTATCTGAAAAAAAAAAACGCCTCAGAGGATAATGAGTGCAGCCCTCACATCTCGTATAGTGAGTGCTATTAGTTGTAGGTTTTCTTTTGGGAATTAAGTGGCTGCAAACTTCAAATGAGTGGTACTCACCTCATTGACAGCATGGGTCCATATTTTGATGGCAGCAATTTGAAGCTGCGCTGGGTATTTAGAATGATTAACTCAAATGTGATCTAGAAGTTTAGAGGCAGTATCCGTTGCTAAATGCGGTAATGGTATTTTTTGCGCGTGTTTTGAATACGAGCGTATTTTCTTTGTTTTATTGTGAATGACGTGTTTGGTATTTGAGCTGATTGTTATTTTCTCGATGTGTGCGATGTATAGTGTGTAAACTTTAGACTCGAATGATGTCGCCTTTTCTTGTGTGCATTCCACTTTTCGCAATTTTTGAACGCCCGAGAACAACGTTACAAGTTTACGCGGTTGCTTAACAGGTCAACACTGCACGTTCTCGAGTCGTAGAAGAATAAATTAAAAAAAAGCACAATGAACAGCTTACAATAATTCTGTAACAACTTCGCCGGAAAACAAAATGCCACTTCTAGCGGAAACGAAACGTTCTCCTTCATGTACTAACGACGCTTTGCTTTTGTTTTTGTTTCAGATGATAGTTTGTATTCGTCGTATTCAAGGTAAAAGTAGAAAAGGGGCTTAGGAAACTACAAAATATATCATAAGGGCTGTAAATGTTGCAGACGGTAAGTAATGATGAACAAACATAAACACTTGAGAGTGACAAATGGAGTCCCCGTTGGCTTCCCTTATTACCTTCAACTAATGCAACTAGTGCAACTATTCAGGATTATTATTTTTCTTGTATAGAAACTGCAACAAAAACCTATCATAAAATAGCCGGACGCAAATTAAAAAAAGAACAGCAGTTGTTAACGATGCGCCAAGTTCCGCGGCGCCCTGTCTTACTCCGCTAATCAGTCACAGCTGTAACAAAGTCAGTTTTTTTTTCCTGTTTGCCTTTATCAAACAAGCCAGAGGCATCAAAATTCTAGAACCAATTATTTCATCTCACGGTTAGATTTGTTTTTAGGTAACAAGAAAACCTTAACATTCAACCACTTTTGTAGCGACAGCTACACTACACCAGCCACTTCGCGAGGTCAGCGTGACTGCACACTGAGCCGTGACACCGCCGTTCCACCAGCTGTGCGTATGTGCGGAGGGACGTCATAGCCCGCAGCTGGAGTGCGCGCCTCGCTCTGCGCTGACGGCGGAGCAGACGCCGCCCACCTCGTTAGTTGTGCGCATGCGCGGAGTGACGTCAGAGCACGCAGCTTTGTGCGCGCCGCGCGCCTACATTACGCTAGCATTTCGAGCCTTCAGCGTAGCGGCGTCGTGGCCACCGTGACAGCTGCCGCCGGCGCGCCGCGCCGGCGAAGCCGATTGAGGGAGGAGTGGAGAGGTGGAGATGGAGAGAGTGAATCCACATCCAGAAATGAAGATGAAGTAGGAACGCCCAGCGAAACGCAGTGGCGGAAGACTGGCTTTGCAATTCGACTGAGCGAGCTCCACTCGGCCAGCTGTAGCTATGGCGTTACTCCAGGTTTAAGCAGAGCTAAACCACAGCAATTTTTTCTCATGGAGGAATTCTGAGTGGCGGTCACTGCAGGCTTAAGTTGTAGGCGGCAATAATAAAGCACTGGCAGCTGGTTACCAACCAAACCGCTCGCTTAGATCTTCTTGAATCAATGCAAAGCTTTCAACATACACGTCACTTCTTCGCTCTGTAGCGGATTATGGAGTAATTGACTTATTCCTCCTCAGCAAAAATTGTATTAAAAGTTCGAGAGCGCAGAATGGAAAGAGGGGAGATTATTGCTCAGGAAATATTGCCGGCATGACCACCAAGAGAATTTCCGGAAAAGCCGACCTTCATAAGCACACAGTCCACCCCGATTTCAGCGCCTCAAGTTCCTTTTCCTTCTTCATAATGGCAGCATGCAAACTGATATCAGTAAGTACTTAGATAGGTCAAATGCATGCAGCACCAGAACAAAACATATTACGCACTTCTCAACGACCTAATAAGGTGATTCTTCAGCCCACTAGTTATTCGGGAGGGTAATAGTTTTGCATGCGGTGCAGTCAGCTGCTCATCACTCCACGCTGTCATTGCCAACATATCAAGAAATATGTGGTAGTCAATACCAGGACATAGGTGCGCTGTCTTGTGTTTTTTTGTCATCCTTTCTGTTCACCATGATACCTTTATTGACTGATCTGTGACTTGTTTTCTATCTTGGCACTTTTTCACCAGCGACAGTTGTCAGGAGCTGGTGTGTATTTGTTCTCACGGCCTGAATATGAAACTTGTCTACAATTTCGTTATTATATTGCTTTCGTGCGGTAATATTATATAATGATCCTTAATTTTATTCCTTGTTATTTTCTAGCACTTCAATAATGAAAGTTTAGGGCTTATGTAGTGGCTAGTTTCACTCTATTTGCCTTAATGTCCGCGACTAATTCAATGTTCTTTTGTTCTTTTCCTGCAACGGAATCAAAGGCTAGCAGTACGTTCAAATAAGTAAATAAATAAAGTATTACTTTTAATGCGTATTGCAATGGGTTGAATGAACTTCGCTTTTGGGAGTAGTTTTTTTCATTACAAACACCCATGAATATGAATTTTTTACAGCTACTGACGACTCTTGCAATCCCTTGGCATATACACAGACGCAAAAAGTAAGCACATTTGAAATTATGTACGCAAATTAACGAGGTTGTGCTTAATTTATCTCACAAGTTGCCAAAAAAATACGAGAGTTAATTCAGGAGCTTTATTGCTTATTCACTACACATGCTACGGTAGACATCAAGAAAACGAAAGGCTGCCTTTAAACCGCCTTCTTTACCGATAAAACTTTCGTGGCTCAGCCTTTCTTCCAGATTGTGAAAAGCTATAATACCACTGAATAACTGCACAAAAAATACAACAAAGCCGGCCTATAAACTTGATTGCGGGTTCTTTGTAGACATAGCGTGGTCTTCCGGCCTCGGAAACCGGAAGCGGTTTCCGGAAAACTTTCCACAGAGGAAAAAATATTTAAGCGCGCAACGACACACACTTGCTGCTGTTAATATTAGCAGTATAGTGAAAAGTTCGCCCTTGGGTTTCTTAGAAGAGCTTACGAAAGGCATCCCATCGTGAATAAATGACTGTGTTCCACAAAAAACAATATTCAGATCATTCCGGCGCTGTGATCGCTCTTTAAGCGTGTGAAAAGGTAAAGTGCTGCGCGCCTTAGGTTCAGAATAAGGGCTTAGTAACGACAACGTTCCACAAAAAAATTTGGGAGCGAGATAGCAGAACTGCTCCATGTATTTGAAGCCTCACAAAGCCGCGTTTCTGAGCCGGAAGCTGAGCATAGTGCCGGTGCTACTTGTGAAATTTACGGTCATTTAGTACTGTTTAAAGCTTTCTTTGGGGCCTTTTCAGGTACTACATCGGGGACTATGGAAATGCTGATAAAGCTATGGTTAGTGTAGCGGTTGAAGAAAACAAACAGACTTAAGACAGCATCCCAGTTCTAGCGCTCTCAGTTCTTCAGTTCTCAGTAAAAATAAAGTTTAGAGCTTGGTTATCGTAAGACATTTATTAATGTTTTGCTAACACCATCAAATTGTCGCATAATGTAGCGATCAAGTGGGTGTACTGACACTGTCTTGCTGACAACTATTCGACGCTTCTGCAACTTTTCGGCATCCGCAACCGATCCGTGCCATTTATTCCGTTGAATTTCTACTAGCCTGCTTGCATCTTCTGCTTATATACTGAAGAACTGCTAATGGGTCATGTTGGTAAAAATTCGTATGTGAAAAAAAGCAGTGCGAAGAAAGCATTAACTCGGAGGAAAGAGCAGAAATGAAAAGTGTTGACTAACAATCGAATACCGTAATTAGCCACAAAACGACCTATACGCGCATCAAACGTTGGTTCTTTCCGTGCCATAGGAAAGTTGTCATTTTTACCGGTTGTTGTTTTTTCACCTCAGAAGATCGTTGCAAGTTATATGTATTGAAGCATATCGAAATAAAGCCGAACACGTCTACTATTTCATAGTGTGCATTTCAAGTAAAATTATTAGGAAATGAAGTGAAATATTTCTTTTCGTCTTGTCTTTGGAAGTCTAGTTAAACATCGTTGTGTTAAGTTTATACAGCGTGTAAGCATCTAAGGCGCTCAGGCGACTAGCTCAAGGCATATGAAAGTTGTTTTCTGTAAAATATCACAAATATGTGGAGAACCATCAGTGGTGTAGATGACGTAGAAAGTTGGTTCATACTACCTAGTGCTGACAGAGGAAAAAAATTTTAGAAGTGGTCGATAATAAGGTATCTAACGGTCAGTTAACAGCAGCGGCCATCCTTGGCAGAGCAGGGAGCTCGAAGCTCCCCACCAATCAAATAAAGACATTACCTATTTAGTCAGGAATGAAAAATTAGTTTAGGTGAAAAAAAAATCAAGCGAAGTGGGTAAAAATTTTGATGTTTTCTAGGGAACCTACTTAGGACGTATTTAAATCGATGTGCTCAGCCAACGTGGAGAACACCAAATCCAAACTTACTATTGCGATTTGCAACCACCTTCGCCTTATCCGGTAATTTTTTTGTTATATCACTTCATGAATTGTTAAAAGTGTGTATCAGAACACGACAAATTATTTGACACCATCCGGAACACCCTACGACATACTGTTCGGCCGTAATGGCCGTTTGAAGATCCTCGGAATTCATGGTTTGAGGGCGGAAGGGTCGTCGTTGCGAATCCCACACATATTTTGGGCTTCGTCTCAAATAGTAATTTAGTCTTCAGAAGCATGCCAAGTCATTTGAAACCACTTCAAACATTCTGCGTCAAACGGGTGGCCCCCAAATTTTATGAAAATGGTGGTCTCGGGGGGGGGGGGGGATCCCACATCGATGGCCGCTATACTGGCACATATATTACGGAACGAAAGTACAAGCATCACTTGAGCCTCTACGCGCCCACTGTTGCTATGTGATAAACTGTTGTCACGTGGTTTGTTTTTGTCAATTTGACCTCCATTACAGAAAGACGCGCTCTTGACAAACAAAAGAAGTAAGAGCTAACGCTCTTAAAAGAAGTCTGGTTGGACGATAATACTATATGAGATGCACCTTATTCTACCCTGTGGTTGCCGCATGGTAACCGGAGCGCCATAAAACACAACACACAGAAGTTGCACCCTATATTACTCTGATGCTTAAAATTGGTTTGGTCTCCGACTGTTTATAAACCAAAACGTCGAAACTCTGCTCATTGAGACGAAAAATATCCTAAACTAAGCACATTTTACTTACAATCAGTCGAAGAGGTAATGTTCGGGAAATAGATTGCCATGCAGATAAATTCCTTTGTTAGCCGCTACTCGAATGTCAAGGAAAAGATATTTTTTACCCAACTGGTGCCTTGTTGAACCATTTTTAATTGCTGAAATCCATCTAAACCTTCAAGAAAAAACTGATGCGTGCAAGGACAAGCCCTATTACTGAAGAATACATTATACTTCCGCTCCATATTTTCTGGAGACGAAAAACGCTGTTGGCATGGTGTATTTGTTTAGGGACTCCAGAGAAATGAGCACAAAATTTGTCTCGGTACCGGGGAATTTATGATCTGTTGCTGGAAGGAGGTCATTCGCTGCTGCGTTTGTTGTTTCTACTGTTAGAGTTGCTGTGGCACGATCTTCAAGATATCGTTTTTCATGCGGTCCAACTAATCCAACGAGGCAGGAGTGAAGGGCGTTGATGTTTGGGGGTTGGCTTTGCTGTCGAAATGTTTGAGGGGGGGGGGGGGGCGTTACTGAAGCAGGCACGGATGGGTTATGCGACTGGTTTCAAGGAGCTTGTGATGTGGCCTTGGTGTTTCGTTGACCTAGCTGTGTTTTAAGGCGTGATACTTCTGCCTTGTGGTGATTTGTGTACATCGAGTTTTTGGTGCAGAGAAGGCAACAACTGACCAGCTCACCTTTGCCCTTGAGGCTGGTGCTTCCAACTGTGGACAAAGCCCCTTGGTCGTCCCGGATGGTTGGCTGACCGGTGTTCTACTTGCCTTCATGCGCATTAGGGAGAAGGTCTGCTTTCGAGGAGGCTTTTATGAGGATTCCCTTTCGGAGCTGAACCATCTTCGGCAACCCTCTTGAGTTTTTGGTGTTGACGTTCGAGTTTTCCGGATCATGTTTTGATCCAGACGTTGGCGGCATTCCCGTGCGCCAGTGAGATGAGCTTCCCCGCAGAATGCGCGCCTCGGGGTGCAAAGATGTCCAGTGGTTGGGTGGAGAGTGGCACAGGTGTGGCAGATAGAAGTGTCCGGCGTGGGGCAGATGTAGGAACGGTAGCCCACTTGGTGACAGACTTGACATACTTGCTTGGTCGGCTTGAATGTGCAGCAGGGCAGTTCACTTCCACTGTAGATGACCGACCGCGGAGCATTATGGGTGTTGAAGGTAAGGACGGCCGTTCTCGTGGCACCCAGCATGCGAGGCCATGGACTCCCACGCTGGGAAAGGGGGTTGTGAGGGCAACCATAAACTCAGTTTCCGAGGTGCTAGGGCTGAGGCCATGAATGACGCCCATGGAGACGGTCTCCAGAGTTGCCACGTAGACAGCGACAGCGTAGGCCTTGGAGGCGAGCGTAAAGCTGTCGGTCTGTGAGACTTGATTTTTCATATGAAGATCGCAGGTGCTGGTTATAATGATGTCGGAGGCCTAATGAATGCGCACCCTGAGGGAGCAAAGATGAGGGCAGTGGTGTGGTACAGAGAACTGGCGCTATGCCAGTGGCCATTAAATGAGATCTATGCCATTGTTCATCGCGCCATATACTTTGGCTGGTCGCCACGTAATATTTGATGTCAGGTGCGGAGTTTCATTCCCATCCTGGTCCTGGAGCTTCGGCGTCCTCCGTCAGCCGTGGTCGTCGGCCGTGACTTCTTGGCCTGCGTCGCCAGGGCGTGCCCCAGCCTTTCACACCTGAACCGAAATCGCCGCTTCCACCATCCCCTGCCCCGACCACCTGACACGGCGAACCTAGCCGACGCAATGACCAGATTTTCCAACCCCACCGACCCGAGACGCCACCCACCTACGAGGAAACAGCCCCCCTGCACATGCCAATTGGTGCGTCCAAGGGTCGGCTGCTGCTGACCTCCTGCCCGGAAGCTTCGCGGACCAGGAACCATTCGCCCATTTCCTTCATCGTAGCGGCCAGCACGTCATCCCACTCTCCTTAATGTTGAACCGTCCCCTGAAACTTGTCACCATTTCATGTGTCTCTTCAACAATCGGGACGATCGCTCATGGCCCCGGGTAGTGTTACGAAGACGACGAAGCTGGCAGTGGCGCGGGACGCAGCGCTCGCCCCAGGTCAGCGGCCATTAAATCATCATTGTTCATCGCGCCTCACTCTTCGGCTGGTCGCCACGTAACAATATTTATGGGGGAGCGGCAGGTTTGGTCAACTACAATGGAGATCTCTGCGGTGTTGAAATCCTTCAGAGGAAGATCATTCTAGGGGCACAGAATAATTTTGCAGTCCTGCTTGGGTAATGGGGGAAGGCAGTCGCGACGAGGCGGAGGCTTCGAAGGGGTGGATATAGGTACCGCAGATGAGGGTTGGATTGTGACTCCCGCCACCGTGACTGGCTTACCTCCAGCCAGGCGTTTCTGTTTGCTTTGCTTCAGATAGAGAGTACAGTCAGAATATGAGTCCTTCATAGGCGTCCCTGTCGGAGGACCAGCGTTCTCCTGCGCCGGCGGAATGTCTGGAGGAGGAGTATTGAGCTCCATGTCTTCTTCCTTGTCGGTGGTGGAAAGGAGGAAGCGCCGGCAGCAACGAGAGCCATATGGAGCTTTTTCGTCGTCGCAAACACGCTGCTGCCTCGTTGCACGTGGCTCGCATCTGTGGACGTACCTGCGCGGAGCCTAGGTAGGCTTAGCGGGGTGGCCTGAACCTTTTGAGTTTCAAAGGGCCGGTAAAAGGTGTAATTACTGTTATCCAGACGTAAAACTTGCCCCAGAGTGCTTGATGATGTTCGGTCGGTGGTGCACAATGAAGAGTAGCGTCCGGTTAAGACTTTTGAGGTAATTGATGAAATTTGTGGAGCCCTTGTGAAGTTTAACAGAGTATACTGAGGGGCCAGTTGGTCAGACATATAAACAAAAACGTAGCATATGGAAGGGACGAAGAAGGGCGAAGACAGGACGGTTGCTACTAGCACTAGCAACCGTCCTGTACACAGCGCGTCCGTACACATCAGCCGCCTAGTGGCAGTATATATTTCAGCCGAACTTTCCGTTCTGCAAGATCAGTTAAACGTACTCTTCTCGGATAATGGTGGTTTACACGAGACGAGTTCACCGCATTTGCCGCGAGGATTGCATGGTATCCTTAAGCTTGCCGTTATTTACACCTGACATGAATTTTACCCAAAACGTATCCCCCTTTTACACTACCACAATCTTGAGCCTTCGGCTTATAACAAATTTTATCATTCAGTTACTCAAGAAGTTTATGATACGCTGGAGCGTCGCGCACGTTCCAGTTAGGACATCAGCAGTTTACGCTGTTTTGTATCATGCCGCCTTTCGTAGCTCTTGCAAATAGCCTTTGCAAAGTGAAATATTTATATTTTAGAAATTTACCGCACCAAAGCGCCTCAGGCTGTCAGAGACACCGTAGTGAAGGGCTCTGTAAATTAGTTTATGGGGTTTAACGTCCTAGGTGACTCTGGTTATGAGGGACACCGTAGTGAAGGGCTCCGGAGATATCGACCACCTGCAGTTCTTTAACCATGACTGACATCGCACAGCACATGTGCCTAGCATTTTGCCTCCATCGGAATTCGACCGCCGCGGCCGGGATCGAAACCACTTCTTTGGAGTCAGCAGCCGAGCGCCATAACTACTCAGCCACCGCGGCGGCCAGTGAGAAAAAAAGGTAAAGGTGGAGTATTTCCGATAGCTGCTCACAGCCCGCACATTACATATTATGAAATTGCTCACTGGTAATCTTTAATATGATGCATCAAGCAAATAATTGTGCTGCAAAAGTGTTTCACTCTTTCTTTTACTGTTTACTCATAAAAACAATTCCGCAGTGCCTGCGAACCCTACTGAGCACAGGCGAAAAAACTTGGACAGAAACTTGGAACAACACAGGGGGAAGTGGCATTAAAGTGAGAGGTAGATTATCGCTTGAAAGCAAAAACCCCTCCCCCGTCTCCTCATTTGATTCGACTGAGGCACGCTTGAACAAGCATCGGCTCTCGGAACTTCAAGGCATATATGAGTTTTCTCCGATTCCCGCCATTCACCACTTCAATTAACATATATGTTGCAAGGCATTGCTTGCAGTAAAAACAAAGGGAACAGTAATTCAATTTATAACGAAGTAATGCCCCGCAGGGGCGTCTCTTACATGCAGAAGTTGGTGAGTTGCGACACCACGGGTTCCTGAGCATCCGCAGGGACATCCCCGCAGAGGGATTGTGGTGAGCAGTGCGTCACCACGGACCCAAGCACCCGCGCTTAGCCGTGCGTGGCATTGCCGTGTCCGGGGGAAAGGGGATCCTGGTGGTTGAGTCAATGCAGAACGTTTGCATCTTTAAGGCCACTCGGTGAAGGCAGCACACCACAATTTGGCCCCAGCTTCCTTTTGACGGCACCTCCGGCCTGACCGAGCCTGAGGAAACCGGCAGTCGCCTTTTCTTGTCCTTCCCTCCATCTTTCATTTTCTTATCTTCTTTCTCATATCTCTCGAGAGACAGGATCCTGTCTCCTATTCTCTTAGATTTTCTTTTCTTCCTGGTGGCTATAGGTTAACATCCTGTGACCAACTACCCTGAGTTGAGTCATATTTGGTTATAGTTGGGGTGTACAGCTCGTGTGGGCAGGACCTGCTTCCAAGTTCCTGTCCCGTCCCCATGTAAGGCTCCATGCTGGGTGGTTGGCACCGCGGCCGAAAAATATATGCTCTTTATGGCTCGATTCCTATCCAAACACGATCGCACTCTGAGAAGAGTGCGACCGAGGTAAGAGACGTTTTCCGAAAAAAGGGAACATTCACCAAATTCTATGTCCTCCACAGCGAAATAGTTGAGAAGCAAGCCAGAATTCTATCCCCATTCTTTGCGTCGAAATGCCTAACAGATACCTTGGACTCTGGTTACAAGGTATCCAACATGGCCCATAGATACTTACTGTTAGAACTCCTTGACAATGTCCAGCACTCTAAAATCGCAAACATTGCATCCATTCAAGAAATACCAGTCTCCATAACAGCACACCGATCCTTAAACTCTGTCCGTGACGTCATCTCTGAAAATGATTTCATACACCTCGCCGAAAAAAAATGCTAGAAGGCCTCTGCTGCCAAGACGTCACAGATGTCTACAGAATCAAAATCTGGAAGGACAACAAAGAAACAGATTTAAAACACTTTTTTCTCACATTCGACCACATATACATTCCCTGAAACTATCGAAGTAGGATACCTCAAATTAAATTTCAGGCACTATTTTTCGAACCGACGAAGGTGCTTCAATTGTGAGAGGTTTGACCACGGCTCACAAAGCTGCCACGACCGCAAAACCTGTGCGAAATGCACTTCTAAGAACCATCATTCTGAAGAATGTGACGCTTCACTGCACTGCGAAAACTGCGAAGGAGACCACGCTGCATACTCCAGGGCCTGTCCGTCCTGGAAGAAGGAAAAGGAGATAATCAGCATAAAGACCAAGGAAAATATTATATTTAGAGAAGCGATAAGGCGATTTGCTCTTACCAACACATTCTCCTTCACAGCAAAATCCAGCTTCACTGATGTGGGGCGCAGAGACGGTGCACCACACAGCACTCCGGCACCTGCCGAGGCCGCTTTCAACGAGCCGATGGCAGGGCCATCCACGCCCCAGGCAGGGACAGCGAAGGCTGCTCTGCCACCTCCAAAGTAGGGAGCGATGGTCCACGGGTCGGTATCCTGCAGGACTTCTCCCCGTCAGGGGATGTCTAAAACTCATACACCCGCGGCTTCTCCGCGGTCCTCCAGCACCACTCGTGAGGTGATGAACACAGCTCCTCCCTCGCCACCCCCCCCCCCCCCCCCTGCAGCGGCGGCAAAGCTCTCTCTAGTGAAAAAAAAGAGGTAAAGTCCGTATAACAGGTCCAAAAGACCCAACTAAGTTTTTAAACCTTACTCCTAACTAGTCAATAATCATGGCATTTCTAGTTCACTAGAACTGTCGTGGACTTTTAAACAACTACACTGACGTAACAGATATTTTAAACTCATCCTCTCCGGTAGCACTGTGTCTCCTGGAGACAAACCTAGGACAATGAGAGAAAAAAGAATCCTTAAAAAGCGCCAAGTCTTTCGCGGTGACCGAGAGAACGCAAGGAGGCTCTCTAGAGGCGCTGATATTGTGGTCTATGGTGGTGTTGCTACTCGAAACATTGGCCTAAAAACCTTATCTGAGGCAGTTGTCACTGTCCTCGATTTTAAAACAATAACAATATGTTCATTATGCATTGAACATCACCTAACCATCACATTTCACGATTTAAAAAGCCTTTATAATACAGCTGCTGGAGGCACATCTTTTAGTTGAGGATTTTAATGCTCACTCCTGTTTTTGGGGAAGTGAACAAACGGACCTCAGAGGCCGTTATCTAGAAGATTTTATTCCCTGTAATAATGTCTACCTCGTGAACACGGGCAAACACACTTACTTTTCTCCAAGCAATGAGGAAATGAGCTCTCTAGATTAATCTTTTTGTTCACCAATTGTTTTTACCGATTTGAAATGGGCTGTCCTTGACAACCTGTATGGGAACGATCACCTTCCTGTCATAAGCCTGTCATCCTCATTAGCAGTCATGCCGACCAAACCACAGTGCTGAAAGTTACATTTAGCTGACTGGGAATTGTTTAGTGAAAAAGCCGGTTTAGAGAATGTTGCTGCAGAAAATCTCAGCATAGACGATATAAATGAAATTTTCACAACATGCATCCTTACTGCTGCCCACTTATCAATACCAAAATCCCCACGAGTGGTCCGTCAGAACCACAGAGTGTGGTGCACACGTTAATGCAAGGAGGCAAAAAAACGACAAAATAAAGAGTGAAGAGTCTTTTGCACATACCCAACATACGAGAGCCTTATCCTTTTCAAAAATCTTGGAATCAAGGTTTTCCAATTATAACTTCTGGCTTAGTTCCCAACGACCGCCTCCGTGATCTTTTCACGCTATAGCGTTGCGTATTGCTTGCTTCTGCACATGTGGGTGTAGTGGGCTTCTTTTCCTTAATTATCCTGTATTCTTTTCCCTGAACTCCTCACATGGTTGTCATCGCGTGAGAAGATACTTCGTGAACCAGTCTAAACCTATCGTGAAGTGGCATTTTTAAGGAATTTTCAGGCAGGATGAAGAAAATGGGTGCACACGAAATTCATTATGACGTCGTGTTTAGAGCACGTAGCCTAATATCTCTGTAACGTTAAACATTAAACATTGAAGAGAGAGTACAAATGTATAAAATACTACCACGTAACTACGGATGAAAAAAAAAGTTATCCAGTTCTCCTTCAACGCTCTCCGTATGTTGACCAAGCAAGAAAACCGCCTTCCATCTTGCAACGTTCACTGCAGGGCAAATGAAAAATTGTGTAATGAGCTTGGTGTTAATGACACAAAACAAACGACCAACACATCTCCGAAAAAGGAACAGAGGCCGTATAATAACGCGTGCATGCCCAACGAGAGCACAGGTAAGGGCGTCCACACTTCTTTAAGAATTTTCCGAAAAGACAGCCTGTAGGAGTTTCATTTTGGCGAGAGTTCATTTCTGTTTTATTAACCGCACGGCGTATCCCTGCGATGGATATATCTAAGCGCTGCATGGATTCAGCGGAGAAAAAATATGACCATAGCTACAGCGAACAATATCTCGTCACAAAGATAGAATGAAAAGAGGAGCTATAGACACATGATTGACGGTATATAGAGCCGCGCTGCTTTGACGTATATGTCTAGAATGGCAAATGACCACCAGGATGTATTCACGGAGATGACCTCTATAACAACAAAACGTTTCGGGCTAGTATTGAGGTACAATATTATGGAAAGGAAGGAACCTGAGGTACGGCCAGCTGGTCCACATAAATGGAGGAAAAGTGGACGGCATTGCTGCCGCTAGGGCGCTGCCTACAACAGCGGACTATTGTAGCACTTGGTGAAAAAATATAGCGTTGGAGAAAATATCATGAAAAGCAAGCCTAGGGAAATGAATTATCATAGGCCTGGTATTTTTATAGCAAGTCGTTAACAAAAGCGCCGTTTTGTAGCAAGCGCTCTTGCTCCTACTTGTTTGCTTGTGCGTATAGAAAGCTAGCTTTAACGTTGAAAAACACTGTCCGTTATACTGCCAGGTTTGGCAACTTTATGGTTTCAGGTGTGAAACTGCATTTCAGTAAACTCTGTGCGCATGTAGTGTGTGGGCTCATATTTGGCAACATTTGAAAGGAGGCTCAGCAATGGGTCAATATATTTACAGCTCAGGCAGCAGAAATCCTTCGTTCCCAGCGAAAGAGAGCGTAATGTCGGTTTCGGGCAGAGTGGGATCCCAATAAAGATACGTTTGTGGGGTTTACACAAGCGACGTTTTATTGTGCATTATGATCAATCTAAGCTCACCAGTAATTAGCAGGTTTGTATTATGCGCAGTGGATTACCACCTAGAGCAACTTCTATATCTTTTGTACAAGTCCTTTTGTAGGCGCATGGCTGCGCTCGGGTAGATGTCTATGTGTGATTACTCCCTGCTTCAATTCTACTCCACCTTGGGGGATTCCCCTAACATTTCACTAAGTCTAGTAAGAAAGCTTCAAAAACTTCTGGTTGAAATTTCCTTTATTAATAGACGTATGTTGTCTTCAGAAAATGGACGCAAAATCTGTGAACGGTATTTTTGAGAGTAACAGGTCGATAAACTGCATCTCAACACAAACTGAGAGGCGATCGTTCTGCAATTTTCTTGATCGCCAGATTGCTTGCACTGAAATTTTGTAGATCTCTCACTTTCAATGATCTTGTTGCGTCCGTTCAGTTGGCGTAACACGCGATCCGCCTTCGAAGCTGGAATGCCCGCCTCGATTGCAGAGAGCCTCTGAAGAGGACAGCGTATATACTAGTATCGCCTTCTTACTTTCCGCATTTCTGGTGCGGTCGTACTGACATTCCGCATTGCGACAGTCGGCATACCTGGTCGATAAAACGTGAGAAATAAAAGCGTCTGATTGCACTGCCATAATTACCTTTCTTGTGCGTTTTCAGGAACAAAAATTGCCCCCCGACTTGAAACATCGAACATAGATCTCTATAAACCTCGTTTGTTTAATTACAGCGCTCGAGAAACAGCCCCAACTTTCAGCCGCAACCGCTTTAATCTACAGTTGTGCTTTCACACGCCTGAGGCGGTCGCCCAAAAAACGAAACCCTTGGTCGAATACCGCGTTAACCACTGCGCTTGCCCGGCTAATGTTTTAGGCGGTAAAATCAATAAACTCGTTCGTTCGCCCATCAGCTAATTATATCTGGAATGTATGGACAGACCAACTAAGTTCCTTAAGGTACAAGTCAATGTTCGTGATTCTTTCAGGTAAACTAAAGAAGTTATGTTCTGCGTATAAGAGAAAGACAGTTAACGAATAGCATAAAACAAATGGTCGAAAAGCAGTTTAGGTCTTTTCCTTGCCCAGCGGAAAACACATTTAGAACAATCCTGAAGTTAATTACCCAGACAGCGCACGTAGCTGTCGTGTGAAAATAACACTTGTAAACAGCCCTTATCCCGTGGTGAGAGCTTCCGCCATAAAATAAGCTTCGACGAAAAACGCAAAAAAGAGCTATACAGCACTTATCCAGCACAGCTAAGACTTGGAGCGATGAGTTTTGGAGTCCGCGGACGAAATTTACTGCCAATAATTTGTCCTGCAATGATAAGCGCAGTTCTACGGCCCCTGCCTAAATGGAATGATATCAGAACACTTTCATTTAAGAAAGCTTAGTCCTAGGGGGAGCCATGTTGGCATTAGGCTTGCCGTTCTTTGCTCTCGGCCTGGAACTTGCCGTTTTAAGTTTTTCTACCCACTACTCCTTATAGGCTTTCTCAAAAAGTATTGTTCTCATTATCCCTAGCGCCAAGAGCCGCCGATATAAGCCTGGAGAAACCCAGGAATTCTCCGTCGTAAGGAAGCGTGATTTTAACACCGTCGTATAACATTACCATTGCACTTGAGTTGGGAAAATCGCGAAACTCGATAAAAGGACGAGAAGTTCTTCTCCAGGATTGTTATTCGTGTAATGAAACACGCAGGACTTATCGCATTGTTCCTTTCAGTATATGGGCCTCCATAAAAGCCGACAGTAGAAAATTATCATCCAATTACGTGGCTTCCGACTCGAATGTTGAAGCTGATAACAGAAGCAGGCTTTGGTCTTCCCTTGCGCTTATCATATTCAGTTAAATTTATTAGACTACGGGTGCGCAACAAAAGAAAGAGCGGCATCTCGAATTAAAGAAACATATCCCAGATGAAAACTATGAGGAAATTTTCAGGCGCTTTAAAAGCTTTCTAAGCAGGGTGAAATAAATTTATAGTGCGATAGCTTGGTTTAAAACGTGGTCAAGAGACTCGCCACGTCCAACATTCTTAGACAAAAATTTTGAATATCAGAAAATAATAAGGTACTCTTATGGAAATCTTGAAGGTAATAGTTCATTCTTCCAATGCGTAGAGAAATGTTTCTTTTAAAGTTTTTCCATCGCTTGCGTCTAGTCGTTAAGACTGCCTCAGAAAACCAATACGGAACTCTTTATAATGGCCAAAAATGCAAGCCTGCCGAAGGGAGGTCTGCGGATATGTTGAGTGCTTTAGTGGGATTTTATATAATATGAAGAAATTGTGTTCAGAAACTCTTTCCCGTTCTAAAATGCTTCTGTCCGGAATTATTCGGTATGATGGCAGACGAGGCACACTGTGAGGCACGAACTCATCGCAAAAAGAGTGTTTACACTATAAATAAAAGGAACAAAGTGAACATTCAAGCACAAGAACGAATGCTGCTCTGGCTTCTATGTATTTTGAGGGCAGTTAAGTCACATTCTCGTAAAGAAGGGGTTTGCGTATTGACGATGTCCACAGCGAACCAATGGGGCAGGTCCTTCCGTATGGTTCTGAGAACCCTATTCCCTTCGGTGGACCTTCTGGTCTACGTGCTGGCAGAGCGAATTGATGGCAACAGTTTTCTAAGTCTAACGGAATATGTTGGCAGCCAGGAGATGCTCCGAAACCTGCAAAAGCGTTTTAACAGTGGTGGTAAAGTTTAGCTGAATTACGCGTCAAAACCGATGCGCCTGTACAGAAAACCACATAAGGGAGCAGTATTTTGCTGGCCGCAGAGCGGATTTTTATGCTCTGACAGTGTTAAAGTTCGTTCCAAAAAAAGAAGGTGCCCGCAAGAAGTAAACTTAAAAAAAAAATGGCTGCGCTCCAACATAGCTTGATCCTAGCAATACGAGCGAAATATCTGTTAAGCATAGTCTCCAGTCTCTCAAATCAAGTGTCAAGGTCAGGTGCCCAATGGTTATAGTCATATGATCACATGGTCATGCTACCATGGTTTGGACCATACCACCATGCTGTTAATTTTGGTTTGACCTTGTGAGGCACTAGAGGTCATTGTCTCATTCACATCGAAATGAGAAATTGTACCCCAAGGCGTAAAATTTTCGCGCTAAAAAAAAGTTCAACCATTTTGATGCGTCCTAAAATTTACCTTTTAGTAGAAATGGTCTTGGTCAACGAAGTTACAGAGGAGAGACCGTCTCTTGTTGGCAGGGACGCATTATAAGAGGAGGTAAGTTTTACGGCCAACTTATGACCGCTATTTTGTATGTTGGTGAACACTCTCACTATGAGTTTGTGGAGATTGCCCAATAAGGCGACCGCGGCCACATTTATTGAGGGATGCCGGAGAGTAGACAACAGCGGAGTTGCGACGCCAGCATCCGGCCCTGGCCAAGATCCCAAGCGTTGTCCCCAGCGCGTGCTGGGAACACTTCGTCCTTTTCGTTATCAGGCGCACTGTCAGCCGCGCGGGGCGCTACAAGTCTGATAGTTTTCAAGTGGCTGGCGAAGCTTCTATTTTGTAGTCGCGTCCAACTTCTCTGCGACGAAATTCAACGCTGCATACTGGACCTCTAGCTCGAGTTCTGCCGTTTCATGTCTTGCAATGGCGCTTGGAATCAATACATTCTACTTGATGCTGTACAGTTCACTGTGAAGTGCATCGCTGGTCAAAGTTTCTTTGAGCAACTCTGCGACAGCATATGCCGCCTTTATTTTTTTTTTTACGAAGCCTTCTACCTTAATCTTACTTCTTGCACAATACCTCTCTGCTCTTTGGAGTATGCCCCGTTGTGTCAGCACTGATTCTGGAGGAGAAAGATTTGAATTTGATAAAAAAGCGAACATCGTTTGACAGATATACATAGCATTCTCAGCATTTCAGACGCAAACGTATTTACCGCAGAGTGTATGTGGCGAATCTCCTGTGCGAGGCGACGCATTGCATGCGCGATGCTGCAACTTTAGGTTAGGAAACAGTAACTAGAGATTCTGGAACGCGGATTTAATATGTGAAGCTTAATGAGTCCTTACGGCAAACTGTGTTTCATTTTAGACATCTTCGGGTCACCACCTGAGGCAAGCATTCATAAATTCACTTTATCATCATCATCATCATCATCATCATCATCATCATCATCATTTATTGTCCCTTAAAGGCCCCTGTCGGGGTATTACATAAGGGGGGAGCGTATACAAGGTTGATGTGGAAAAACAAAGGTCACAAAAATATAACAATGCAATATAGGAACATAAGGAGAAGCAAGGAACGCGAATAGTTAGAACGATGCATGTAAAAAATGCCTTTAGGCCACAAGCACCACACACGTCGGCGAAAGGTTAGGGGGAAAAAAAAAATGTCAACCCAGGTGATCTAACAACATCGCCTTAAATCTTGTCGCATCGTGCACATTTGTTAGTGAGTCGGGCAGAAGGTTCCATTCTTCAATTGCGGTCGGAAAGAAGGACTTGTTGAAAGCATTGGTGGAGCCATGAAGTCGTTGGACGCTATTTGAATTAAAAAGGCGGCGCGATGTACGAAAGGGAGGAGATATGAGGGAACCACGGAGATAGGGGAAATTGAAGTATAACTTATGGAACAAGCAAAGGCGCGCAACTTTTCGTCTGAGAGCTAAGGAAGTGAGGTCAAGTGATGATTTAATGGAACTTACGCTGGAATGAAAGTCGTATGTTGACGATATGAAGCGTGCTGCACGGTTCTGGACGGCTTCGAGCATGTTAATTAGGTAGGACTGATGAGGACTCCAGATCGCGGATGCATACTCCAGCCTAATGCGGACAAAAGTTTCATATGCCAGTTTACGTATGTTAGCGGGAGAAGAGGGAAGTGATCTTCTAATAAAACCAAGTGTACGTGAAGCGTCGGCCGTGATTTTTGTAATATGATCGACCCAAGTTAATTTGCTATTGATTGTGATGCCAAGGTAACGATAAGATTCAACTTGCAATAGGTCCTCAGAAAATAAAGAGTAAGGATAAGTTAAATTGGAGCGTTTCCGAGAAATTGTTAGTTTACTTCACAAAGCCGACATTCAGGATCTCAGACCGGGAAAGTGAACCGTTCCGGAGAGACAAAAGCACACTGAAAACGAAATGGTAACAGGGATCGGTTGTTTCTTCCATTTGGAAGTGAAAAACCTAGCCAATATGGCCGTCCAAGCTAACCATTGATATGCAATAAAGTTTAATCTAAGCTGAACCATGTCAAACCATGCTTAACAGAGCTTTCAATCGTCTTACTAAGCTGTGCCTGGTTGAACCACAGCTTATTTCTTTTCATCGCTGAACGGTGATGCTTTAGAGGATGCAAAAGTACAAATATTTTCTTTTTGAAAGTGGAAAGCGTTGTGGCTATCACAGTCTCGGTGGAGAAAAACGCAAGGAAGGAGTGAAAAATTAAAGAGAGTAACATGCTGCGTAGGGGATGCTTCCGGAGTGATTTCGACCTCCTGGGGTTGTTTACCGCCCACTGTCATCGAACAGCACATGGCAGTTATTTTCATTCCACCCAAATCTAGACCACATGACAACTTCTGCGCAGTAGAAAGGAAGCCCCTAGAACGAGGCGACAGTACCCGAAAGTGCACTGTGGTCGAACGGTCGCGAACCATACGCACAACTCTAGGAGCCAACCCTTCGCTCCTGTAGATTGCCCTCCAATGCGAAAATATTCTAGGGCACCCTCTTAAGTCACCAAATTTCCTAATGTGATTCTCCCTTCTTGCTCTACACTCCTTGCTTTTTTACAAGTCACTCTTTCTCAGGAAAGGAGAATGTTTCGGCTACATATAAACACCAATAGCCCTAAATTCTACCCCGTTTTAAAGCGCTCCAACGGAGCATCGAAGAAACAAAATTGTCACGAAAATGTAAAAAAAATTGACTAAATGAAGTTGCTGAGGCAGAACAACCTCTGTAAGCAGTTAGGCTAGCGGCAACGGGAGGCGCAGCATAATTAAAGCCTCCAAAAACCTGAACAGCGTCCGCCTAACGCTCTGAAGGCCCTGAACAAGAAGAGAATGTCGCAGTGCGTCCTTATGGTTTAGCTGGAGCAGCGATAGATGGCGCATACTGCATGAACGCCAGCAGCATAGACGTGCTTGCGTTGGTTGGACAGCCTTCCTACTTCGCCCACCTTGTCACCGCAAGAAGCGACGATGAGAGAGAGAAAAAAGAGCGCTGTTACGCTGAGTTGCAAAAGTGAGACCAGCAAACGGCGCTAAATGACACAAAAGAAGACATATAACTATATGCAAGGCGGCTAGGCCTGTGCTACCGCGGCTGGTGGTGACGGTCAGACTACGACTAACAGTGTCTGTGAAAGCTGTATAGCTTTCCTTTGTAGCCGTTCGGCTGCGCTCTGGGGGATGCCAATGAGTAATAACTCGTTTATATTAACAAGGCTAATGTCCGCAGGACAGCGTCATTGCGTTCCTGTTGAGCTTTGAGCTCATTACTCATCAGTCAGCTGAAAAGAAGTTTCTGTTTAGTTTCTGTATAGTTTTCCATTACAGCCGTCATGCTGCGTTGGGAGGGGGGTGGGGCAATGAGTAATTACTCGTTTATATTAACATGACTAATGTCACCAGGATAGGGTCACTGCGTTCCTGGTAAGCTTTAAGCTCATCACTTATATTCTTAGTCAGCTGAAAAGTGGTTTCTGTGGAAGCTTAAAAGTTCTCCGTTATAGCCGTATGGCTGCGCTCGGCTGGATGAAGGGAATAGTTCCTCCCTTATTATAACATGAATAAGTTCCGCGGGAAAGCGCTACTTCTTTCCTGTTCAGTTTTGAGCTCATCACTTGTATTCTCAGTCAGCTGAAAACAAAAAGTTTTGTGCCTATTTTTGTTCAAATTCTTGAGAACGTGGCAGTTTCTGATTTAAATATGAGGCACATTTCCACAATCTGTATAAAATGTTTTTTACTGCAATCGCTAACACATGAAAAGCTGTTCTTTATTAGCGAGCAGAAGAACTCTGCAGTTGCGTTGTGCATGGCTTCTCATTGAAATCTATAAAAATATATTCTATGGGCCAAAACGGACAATTTTCTAAAGACGTCAATGCAGTTTAGTTCAGCTTCAAAGGCACATTTGGCACTTTTATTGAAGCAAGCTGTTGCCGCAATGGAGCTCTTTTTTGCCGTAAAATTTCAGATAAGTACTTTCCGCCTATAAGAATGGCTTCTATCTAATTGTTATGCGCATACTACGCGGAGCTGCTTTCAACCAAAAGAGACCATTACGTGTAAAGAAAAGTTTCTGTAGACAGGCGGATGTTTTTCTACAGCAATTCCAAAAAAAAAACTGACTTTATAAAGCGCTTTTTCTACTGCCCACTTGTTAGAAAGAGGCACGTCAAGGCCTTGATGCGCTGCTGTCACAAGTGTGTGCATTTCCTGTCCTTTTTTTATCTGTAATGCTGACGCGAGCCAAATATCTGCGGTTTTACTTTTGCTTACAAAGGCTCAAGATGACTATGACAAGTAGAACTCATGCCAGCAGAACTAGAACATTCAGACGAAGAAGAATTAGCTTGATGTAAAATTGCTAATTTCTCTAGCCACAGAGATGCTGCCAACGAAAATCTCTTTCTTGGCTTGTTTATAGAGCGTTGAGCAGATGCGTCATGTCCAGCGCAGATTAAAATGCCAAATCATATTCCCTGAAGTTTGTCAACAACGAAATATCCCTTCCCTTTACGTGGAGTAGGAAATTACTGAATCCATACCGGGCTCCATTTTACTCCTTTGCTAGAATTTCAAGAGAAGGGGTGCCATCTGACTGCCTTTCATGGTAGCCCCGTTCTGTAAATATCAACTTTATTCTAGCCGGCAAAGTAAGCTCCGTATTACGTGTTGCAGAAAAATTTTGAAATTATGATTGTTTGTAATTCTTAGTGGACTGTAATGTACCATGTTCGTATGTGCTTGTGCCAAAGCTAAATAAAGTGCGGGTGCGGCCACGGCTCTGTTACTCTCGTTCTGCACTTCTTTCTGCACTTCGTCTGCATTGGATTCCGTAGCTGGATCTTCCGCTGCACCGTAGGGAATCGCGAGGGGTAGTGGACAGTTGTCATCATCGATATCAGTTCTTTATACTAACGTCAGGAGCCTACTTAACAAGCATACTTCTTTGTCTTCTGCCATTGAGACATGCTCAGCTGACATTATAGCGCTAACGGAAACCTGGCTCCCAACGCATGTGTCAGATTCCGAAATATCCCATAACGCTCATTGCTATTCGGTATATCGTTGCGATAGAACAGCTAAGCGTGGCGGCGGTGCTTTACTTGCCATTTCCAAAGACATTCCATCTTCATGTATTCAAGTCTTCAGCGAATTAGAACTAATTTTTGCGTCAATAGTGATAGGTCATCTCAAATTGGTTATTGGCGTTTGTTACCGTGCTCCTTCTTATTCGTCTACATTCACTAACGAACTTCACGACGCTATAAATCTTGTTCGCGTACGATTTGCTTCATCACCGCTTTTTCTACTTGGGGACTTTAATTTCCCAACTATTTGATGGACTGCTCAGCCGCCTTCTTCATCTCCCCCTTTGCATCAAGCTAAATAATTCTTAGAACTATGCGCCACATTCTCGCTAACTCAGTTAGTTACAAAAGCCACTAGGACGGGTAAATAACGCTTCAAATACTCTCGATCTAATTCAAGCAACTAATCCAGAGTTAGCTACTGACATAGCATATCTTCCAGGCATAAGCGATCACGTTCTGCTCAATTTTTGCATTAGTATACCACGCCCAAAAGTGAATAAAATACAAAATCATTCTACATTACAAACGCGCCAACTTTACCGCTATTAACAATGAACTGGGCACATTTGCTGATTACTTGATTGCAAACTCAGACTACTGCTCTGTCGAGGATAACTTGATATCATTCAAAACGAAGGTTCACGAACTAACTGATAAGTATATCCCAAAGCGCATTGTCACCTCTAATCCACAAGCACCATGGCACAACTCTCACATCAGACGATTATCTAACAAAAAGAACATGTTTTGCCAGTGTTTGACGAGATGGCGTGCTGTACGTCCTGATTTTCCTTTCCGAAGGTAGAGCCCACTTTGCATCAGACGGGTTCCGGATCTTGATATTCCCTTGGCATTTTGAAAGAATACTCAACTTGAAAATAACAGCCTAATCAAAGCAAAGAAGACAAGACGTTACATTTTATGAACACATTAAAACGGAAACTTGGTAGTGTTTAGTACCAAGCTGGAGATAATAATTGTTCCAGTATCCGGATATAAAAAGAATGATGGCGTTGTAGTTGATCATACTGTGCCGCTACCTTTGACATCAAAAGATTAAGAATAATGTTGCGTAACTCTTTCGTATTTGGCATCGTTGCAGTGTGTATCACTGAAGAATATTATTAACTTATGAAATGAAGAAGCGAAACCTGTCATAGTGCGATAACATAAAAACTCGCAGAGTTGAAAAGGCAGATATGAAGTGCACTCGTTTGTTTTCGAAAGTTTTTGCTTAACACCTTCGTTCCGCGTCCTGCATGAGGAGGCAGCTAAGCAGAGGCGGGAAACTTTCATGCTGATGAGCAACACAAGCAATCTGAGGTATTTTACATAACTATTTATTAATTGCTGGTAAATGTCGACCAGTTACACCTATTTTTCGCCACTTACTAAATAAAATTACATGAATCATTTTGTGTAAAGCCTTCGAGAATAAACAAAAACAGATCCAGCAAACTTAGCTTCGTCTTTCGCAGTCTTTAACTCATCAGTTAGTGTAGTAAGAGCTAGCTGTGTAGAATACCCTGAGCGAAAAGCATACTACCTTGAAATATTGATCCTCCTAAGCGCATTTCTATAAAATATTTCTCTAGTAAAGGCCAGGATGGAAGTGTATTTGACTAATTAAAGTTCGGGACTCATAGCTTTAAAAAAAGTAACCTTAATTTTTTGCAGAATAAACTCAAGGAGGTGCCTTGATATATTTATCCCTAACAAAATAAAGAAAACTGTGGAAAGAAATCCTTGGACTGCTCCAGAAATCTTGCATCTAACATATAAAAATCAGTGGTAAAAACGAGCCAGCGCCTGCCGCAGAATTATTCAAGCTAAGCAATGTTAACTTAGTATTGCTGTTAAGAAAGCCAAATAACACTATTTTCAGGGTACTTTGGTCAATTTTATATGAAGTGCACCAAATAAATTCTGGAAATATTTGTGCAAAAAGAGAAATACTATTGATCAAATAATGCACGCTGGGGCGTTGCTCGTTGACAAATCAACCAATGCTGCTGAATTCAATCGCCTCTCTTATAGTGTATTTTCAGTACATACTTCATATAAGCAGCATGGTGGTGCAGCTGCACAGCTGTCCTTGCCATTCTACCGCGTCCTGGTATGATTCCTATGTTGCTGAACCTGAACACAAAGACGTCACCTGGACCGGACAGAATACCCAACAGTTTTTACGTCGTTATGCTGAAGCCTTATCTAAGTTTCTGGTTACAGTTTTTAATGTCTCCTTATTATCTAGTAGCGTCTCTTCGGACTGGAGACCAGCACGTGTTGTGCCGGTGTTTAAGAAGGGAGACGGTTTTACGGTTTCAAATTATCGTCCAGTTTCTATTGCTTCCAGTTTCTGTAAAGTAATTGAACATATTATAGCCAATGAAATAACCAAGTTCCTGAACGCCTGTAACACACTGTCATCTTTTCAGCATGATTTTAGGAAACGTTTTTCTAGTGGAACTCAATTAGCTACTGTAATCTATAGATTTTCAAGTGTTCTGAATAAGTCAGGTGAAATTCATGTTATATTTCTAAAGTTTAGTACACCATCTGACCTCGTTTTCCACTCCGAGCAAACTCTCAAACTTCATTTGATTGGCTTTCCGTACTTCACAATGAACTGGGTGTCTGCTTACCTCAATAATCAAATCCAGTTTGTTTTTATTGATGATAACTTCTCTGACTACCTTCGAGTAAATTCATGAGCGTCACAAGGTAGCGTGCTTGGGCAAGTGTTGTTTCTAATATACCGGGTGTTACAAGGAAGACATTAAGTAATTTTCAAAAATAGGATTTCTTGGGAAAAATATGGCATTCGCGGCATGCTATTGCCAAGGCTCGCAGACTCCAGAAAACCTGTTAATGACCTTACCTACTGAGATGGTTGACTAATTTCCAATAATTAACATTTAACTAGTAGAGTGAGGCGTCTAGTTGCAATTAGATTTATAGCCGACCGTCAGTAACCGCTATATCATTTTTTTGGAATTTCGAAAACGCAATTGCCCTCGCCACTGTTGCATGAAAAAATATGGCTGCATCATGCGAAAATACATGCTCTTTCGAAAGCATGCTGGCAAGCAACCCCTCCAGTGCACGTAACAAGTAAAAAAAAAGTCAAATTCTGTCGAGCCACAGCAGCGAGGGTAATCACATTTTCAAAAGTCCAAAACCTGATATGGTGGTTACTAACGGTCGGCTACAATCCTCCAATTGCAACCGGACGCCTAACTCTAAAAGTTAAAAAAGTTATTTATTGAAAATTAGTTAACCATCTACCTAGGTAGATTGATTCACCTTTGTTCTGGCGTCCGCCGACCCTGGCAATTCTGCGCTGCAAAAGCCATAATTTTGTTTCAGAAATCCTATTTTTGATAATTACTTCAAGCCTTTTTTGTAACACCTAGTATTTTAATGTGATTGTCAATGTCATAGGTGACCCTGTTCAAATTACGCTCTTTGCACACGACAACTTCCTGTTTAATGAGATTATCACTCAGAGGGATCAATTCCTCTATCTCGAGTCTTAATAACATTCATGCGTGGTGCAGTAAGTGCGACATGAAACTGAACATTGATAAAAAAAAGTCTTCAAAAAATAACAAACATGCGGGCGAAGCACATTCATTTCAGTACAGTGTTCCGTCGCAGCCTCTAATTGAAGTTAGTGAGCATAAATGCCTAGGAGCCACTATAACTAAAACATAACTGGAACAGACATGCTTCTAACATATGTTTATCGTTTTAAAAGCTGTGTTTTCTGCGACATAAACTAAAGAAAACTCAAAGCAAAGCAAAAGAAGAGGATTATTTTGCCTCGTTTGAGTTCTTTTGGAAAAATGACAGTTTTAAATATTAAATTAACAATACGAGAAAGCGCATGAGAAATAATGTGAACAAGTACTTATATATCAGTTGCGTTAATGTCTAGGGCTTGTAAACTTTAATTGGCGTATAACATCAATAATTTCCTGTGCAGTACTGAGAAAAATTAAAACTGAGTATGGTTGGGGGTTATGTGCTGGTTCGTAATAATTTCTTGGTGACCTAGGATTATCGTTAATAGCGTAATTAGTAAAAAACACATCTGAAATATCCTTGGGAGTAGTAGACAACACATTGTGCTCAATCTTGGATATCTGCATTGATGATGCCTTTCTGTTAAGAAACGAATCACACAATACCCCGTTTATTCTGTGTAGTATTATCACACCGTAAAATGCGGTAATCCAAATAGCTTTTGTGCTCTTCTTAATTAATCGTTAAGAAGAGTATCCGTCGTATCTGGGCATAGAGTCGAGCCCACTTATAACGGCTACAGATATAACGAACGCTCGCTTATTAAGAACTGCGGTGGTGCTACCGCCAAAAGATGCATAAAAATGCCTGCTTCCAGCAAGCGCACAGGCCTAAGAGTGTTTCGGAGTTTCCATGACACTATCCCGAAAAGGACATGTTGAACAAAGAAAAAGCAATAAAAAGTCAGAAGTACTTGCAACTGGGATTGTTGGTGCGTATTCGTGAAAGACATGAGAGCGCAAAAAATGGCAACACGGACGAGTAAGGGAACAGGACGAGTGCTGCACTTTCAACAGGATTTATTCAAGGAAGAGCCTTTACATAGCCCCTGCCCTTATCCATGTTCCCAATCGCAGTTGACAAACAATCGCCTCTCACAGATGTGCATCAAGAAACAGCATTTCACTGTGGCGAAGAACAACTGACGTGTCACTGATGCAATAATCACCTCGCTTCTTGATATAGACGGCTTCCACGAGCTCACGTTCTGTCTTATCTCGGCTTTTCAAGAGCACTTTGCAATCCGATAGTCGAGGCTTGCAGGCTATACGCGTCTCTTTCGAGCAGGCTTGGCAGTGGTGAGGCAGATGGGCACCTTTCTTGTTTAATGAATTCTTGTGCTCAAGCAGGCGCTCATTAAGACACCGTCCGGTTTGTCCAACGTACACCTAGTCGCATGTAAGCGGGAACTCGTAAATCACACCTTTCTTGCACGCAACGTGTGGACTTCGGTGTATGATGGCGCACTCTTGCACTTTTTTCTCCCGATGCAAGAACACATCCCGGCGAGTTTTCGAGGCGCTGAAAATACCACGTCGACGCCGTATTTATTCCCACCTTCTTGAGGTTATGAGATGTAAGGTGTACGTAAGGTACAACTTCCGGCCTTGCCAGCTTTTTCTCTTGAGGTCGGGTGTTTTCCTTGCTGCCCTTCAGCTTTTTCAGCAAGGTCTGCGTCACGGAGAGAACCAGGCAAGCCGGGAAGCCTGCTTTCTGCAGCCTGGACACCTGAGATGCAAAGCTGGCGTGCATGGCATGGTGGCGGGACTTCTTTAGTGCGGACGCTAAGCAGTGGGAAGCGATAGCCCTCTTAACGGTCTTTGAATGGTTCGAATGAAATAGAAACAAATCTTTCTTGGCGCGTGAACAGTATCGCCAGCAAACATGTGAAGGTCGAAAGGTTAGAGTGAGATCTAAAAACTGTAATTTGTTATTACTGCTAGGCAGTTCGTGAGTGAAGGTGAGGCCCATGCTGTTCCGACCAAACGTACCTAAAACATCAGCTACTGCTTCGTCAAGACTTAAATCGCTATCTGCCAAAAAGACCAGATAATCGTGTACATATCTAAAAACCTGGACTATACAATCCGTGTCGAGTGCTTCACTCAAGGAGCGGTCAATTTCAGATAAATATATATTACAAAGGACCGGGGGCGACACACAAGCCAATGCAAATTCCCTTTTTTTGTAGATATGTGTGGTCATTAAAAACAATAAAAGTGGCCTTGAGATAAAACTGAAGTAATAACATTAAGTTGTTCACATTCATACTTTTGGCGTTCTGAAAGCCGTGGCTCCATTTCTATCCATGCAATCACGCACTGCAGAAAAGAGATGTCGATGTGGAACAGAGTGGAAAAGATCTTCTACATCAATTGAAATACCAGACCTTATGTTCCTATTAGTCTGAAGGAGGCTATCACATCATCAGAGTTCTTAGTTGCAAAGGAATCTTCCAGAGTCTTCATGTGTTTGAGCAAAAATAGGGCTGATTTGCCGTTGCTAGGTTTCCTTTTCGCTTACTATAGTCCGGAAAGGTATTTCCCAGTTGTGTGTTTCGCGGCGAAAAAAACCGAAAGGCTGTTCTTTTCAGACTTGCAGATGGCACTAGCTAGTTTATGCAGCTGCAGTTCCTCACAAAAGGACACAGCACCTTTTTTCATTTGCATCGTTTTCAACTTTCAAGGGCCTGAAATTCTTCTTGACTGCTTCTATAGCCTTTTCGTTGTATAAATCGGACGGTAATATAACAAAACCGCCTTCTTTGTCTGCCTGCACAAGCTGCAGATCATTCGCTCTAAAAAACGACACGACCTTCGCTGTGGGATCAGCTCGATGGCTGGCAGGGTTTGGATTCCTGACTGACCTGGTGAGGGTGTCAACGCCGTCCAATAGGCGCCTTTTCTGGTTTTCTTTCGTTGTTTTGTTGGACAGTCGTCACTTGAGGGCTAACCATTCCTGTGGCTTGAGTTTGGCTTGTACGCTGAATTTTGGCCATTCTTTTAGGACTGCCGCTATTCGAATCTTCTGGGAGTTGGGCTCTTGCCAAGACTATCAAATCACGGCGTCAGGGGTTCTTGGTATCCTCCTTCTTCAGTTGTCCAATTGGCTCGATACTTGGTTCATGGAGCAATTCCACCAAAGCTCTGTTGTCTGGGCTGCAAGCTTCTTGCTTTCTCGATGTCTGATGGCCGCCAGCCACTTTTGGTCTTGGGCGTAGCATGCTGCGCGTAGATGTTCTTGAACCAAACTCACTTGGTACCATAGTTCGGACCACCGTAGGCCACGCCAAACGAGTCTGCAAGATACTCCGGTCCGAACTGTGGTACCAAGTGAGGCTGCTTCATGAACTTCTACGCGCAGCATGCTACGCCCAAGATCAAGAGTGGCTGGCGGCCATCAGACATCGAGAAAGCAAGAAGCTTGCAGCCCAGACAACAGAGCTTTGATGGAAGTGCTCCATGAACCAAGTATCAAGACAATTGGAACAACTGAAAAAGGGGGAGACCAAGAACCCCGGACGCCATGATGCGATAGTCTTGGGAGGAGGCCAACTCCCGAAAGGAATAGTGGCAGTCCTAAAAGAAGGGCCAGAATTCAGCGTACAAGCCAAAATCAAGCCACACGAATGGCTAGCCCTAAACCGACGACTGTCCAACAGAGCAACGAAAGAAAACCAGAAAAGGCGCCTATTGGACGGCGTTGACACCCTCACCAGGTCAGTCAGGAATCCAAACCCTGCCAGCCATCGAGCTGATCCCACAGCGAAGGTCGTGTCATTTTTTAGAGCGAATGATCTGCAGCTTGTGCAGGCAGACAAAGAAGGCGGTTTTGTTATATTACCGTCCGATTTATACAACGAAAAGGCTATAGAAGCAGTCAAGAAGAATTTCAGGCCCTTGAAAGTGAAAACGACGCAAATGAAAAAAGGTGCTGTGTCCTTTTGTGAGGAACTGCAGCTGCATAAACTAGCTAGTGCCATCTGCAAGTCTGAAAAGAACAGCCTTTCGGTTTTTTTCGCCGCGAAAACACACAACTGGGAAATACCTTTCCGGACTATAGTAAGCGAAAAGGAAACCTAGCAACGGCAAATCAGCCTATTTTTGCTCAAACACATGAAGACTCTGGAAGATTTCTTTGCAACTAAGAACTCTGATGATGTGATAGCCTTCCTTCAGACTAATAGGAACATAAGGTCTGGTATTTCAATTGATGTAGAAGATCTTTTCCACTCTGTTCCACATCGACATCTCTTTTCTGCAGTGCGTGATTGCATGGATAGAAATGGAGCCACGGCTTTTCAGAACGCCACCAGTATGAATGTGAACAACTTAATGTTATTACTTCAGTTTTATCTCAAGGCCACTTTTATTGATTTTAATGACCACACATATCTACAAAAAAAGGGCATTTGCATTGGCTCGTGTGTCGCCCCGGTCCTTTGTAATATATATTTATCTGAAATTGACCGCTCCTTGAGTGAAGCACTCGACACGGATTGTATAGTCCAGGTTTTTAGATATGTACACGATTACCTGGTCTTTTTGGCAGATAGCGATTTAAGTCTTGACGAAGCAGTAGCTGATGTTTTAGGTACGTTTGGTCGGAACAGCATGGGCCTCACCTTCACTCACGAACTGCCTAGCAGTAATAACAAATTACAGTTTTTAGATCTCACTCTAACCTTTCGACCTTCACATGTTTGCTGGCGATACTGTTCACGCGCCAAGAAAGATTTGTTTCTATTTCATTCGAACCATTCAAAGACCGTTAAGTGGGCTATCGCTTCCCACTGCTTAGCGTCCGCACTAAAGAAGTCCCGCCACCATGCCATGCACGCCAGCTTTGCATCTCAGGTGTCCAGGCTGCAGAAAGCAGGCTTCCCGGCTTGCCTGGTTCTCTCCGTGACGCAGACCTTGCTGAAAAAGCTGAAGGGCAGCAAGGAAAACACCCGACCTCAAGAGAAAAAGCTGGCAAGGCCGGAAGTTGTACCTTATGTACACCTTACATCTCATAACCTCAAGAAGGTGGGAATAAATACGGCGTCGACGTGGTATTTTCAGCGCCTCGAAAACTCGCCGGAATGTGTTCTCGCATAGGGGGAAAAAGTGCAAGAGTGCGCCATCATACACCGAAGTCCACACGTTGCGTGCAAGAAAGGTGTGATTTACGAGTTCCCGCTTACATGCGACTAGGTGTACGTTGGACAAACCGGACGGTGTCTTAATGAGCGCCTGCTTGAGCACAAGAATTCATTAAACAAGAAAGGTGCCCATCTGCCTCACCACTGCCAAGCCTGCTCGAAAGAGACGCGTATAGCCTGCAAGCCTCGACTATCGGATTGCAAAGTGCTCTTGAAAAGCCGAGATAAGACAGAACGTGAGCTCGTGGAAGCCGTCTATATCAAGAAGCGAGGTGATTATTGCATCAGTGACACGTCAGTTGTTCTTCGCCACAGTGAAATGCTGTTTCTTGATGCACATCCGTGAGAGGCGATTGTTTGTCAACTGCGATTGGGAACATGGATAAGGGCAGGGGCTATGTAAAGGCTCTTCCTTGAATAAATCCTGTTGAAAGTGCAGCACTCGTCCTGTTTCCTGACTCATCCGTGTTGCCATTTTTTGCGCTCTCATGTATTTCGCCAATAAAAAGTCGTCATTGAAAGTGTAGGCAATCGCCTGCCAAGCACGCCGATGTCTTACAAGGTCAATCATTCCTTGCCCAAATGTCGACTGGGCTAAGCGCCTAACGTGGGAGAAGTGCGGTGGGCGCGATTCAGTGGCACCATGGAAAGCGAAGCTACTGCGGGAGAAATTTGAGAACTTAAAATTACTTCCTTTTTTCGCTGGTCAACTGGTCTGCGTCGTCTGCACATTCGGCTCTCCGCCGTATTTGCTGCTATCGCGTGCAGACAGCGCAGACAGCAGACAGTGCAGCCGATACGTTCTGAGCGCACGTGCGCTGCGCTACACCTTCGCTATTGCATGGGCCCACGAAGTACGTTGTATACATGAGGATGTCAAAAACTTATACGTGCCTATGAGACGCGTGTGGACTTGCAAAAATACGCCGATGTTGCATAGCTGGTCGAATGTTTGCTGGGATGACTTTGTCGACATTGCAAGTACGTACAGTAAGGAGCTGTGGAAATAAAAATGCTAAGTGTAACGTTAAGAGACCGGAAGCAGGCAGAGTGGGTGAGGGAACAAACGCGGGTTAACGACATCCTAGTCGAAATCAAGAGGAATAACCGGGCTTGGGCAGGGCATGTGATGCGAAGGCAAGATAACCGTTATTCCTTAAGGGTAATGGAGTGAATTCCAAGAGAAAGTAAGCGTAGCAGGGGGCGGCAGAAGGTTAGGTGGGCGGATGAGATTAGGAAGTTTGCAGGCATAGGGTGTGCGCAGCTCGCAAAGGACAGGGTTAACTGGAGATACATGGGAGAGACCTTTGCCCTGCAGTGAGTGCAGTCAGTCTGATGATGATGATGACAGTAACGAAGCCATTGTACGGGAAGTACGAGGACACCCCCCCCCCCCCCCCCCCCCCCCCTGGAATTTAATGCAGCCTTTATGCAGCCTTTTATTCTTCAACCGCGATTTGTTATGCCGCATCCTAAGTTCTCAGCGTCACAACATTATCGCACTCGAGAGCTTGGACAGCGGCGTGATACAGTCTGCTTTGAAGAAACAGATACACAGAACTCACGTTTTTAAGAAACTATCGCCAGAAAGCGCTGCGATAGAGTCTGTTTTGAAAAAATAAACCTCAATAACTCACAATTTTAAGAAATAAACGCCACTTTCTTGGACTTGATATTTTGTCAGTAAAATTGAAGTCAATAGACAATGAAGTTCGTATACATCGAACGCCATCCGCGTAACCTTCGTGTTCGTTATAAGTGGGCTCAACTGTATTCATAGCCTGAACATTATTACCTTAGAGTGCAAGACAAATGCCGCACATCCTGCTATTACTTTCTGGAACATTCCTTTATCAAGGAGGTCCGGGATAACAGTCACTACTTCGCTGAGGAAGATGTACTTCCTTTGATCTTATATATCTTCGTCACAACCTGAGCGAAAAGTCATTCCTAGCGCATAGTGTTCCACATTACTTCCTTTTATAGCAATATTTAGGCCTACCGTTGCATTTTCTATGATATAGATGGTTTGTTATGGGCTGGAACTATTCTATTAATGTTTCAGTTTGCAGCCAACATGAAAATGCTTCCATAGCTAAGATTAAACGAGAACATTCGGAGCTCTTGACGTAGACCTTCCCCTTGAAATTTGCTTAGTTTTGTTGCTGATGATGATGATCCAAGGAGCAAATACACCGAATCTTTACTGTTTGGTTTTCAGCCGATAACTTTGTCCGTGAAACGCCCAAATAGAGGCCAAACGTGCCCCAATATCCTGTTGATAATTACAGCGCTTTATGTTTCTTACAGTTACAATTTCGTTCTCTTCACCGGTCACACCTAGGATGATCCACATACTCGCCACAATATAAGTCCACTGATAACTAAGTAACTCATCCGCTCCTGTGTTTTATGGTGCAAATCTAAATGCGCCACAAGTCATGTGCGATCTTAGGAGACGAAGTAGCCGCGAATGCGGTACTGTTCTGATTGCGAACAAGTCGCCCGCCGGGAACATTGCCGCCAAAGACTGACGAAACCGAAACTGGAGCTGTAGGAGGGCAAAAAGTTTTAATGAATCATATATCAACAAACTTTCAACAAACTGGGACGCATTCAACGGAAAGCAGCAAGGTTCATCTTCAATAAATACCGTCGTGTTTCTATCACTGAATTGGTTCCACAATGCGGCTTCCTCTCGACAAGTGAGAGACATCGCATATGTAGGTTAAATTCTTTTTTCAGTTACTAACAGGACATTACAATATGAACACTTCTGCTATATTTACTTTTTCGACAGGTTATAAAAGAAAACAAGAACAAGACACAACCATATTGCGCCTAAACTGAAGAATAATTCTTGTATGCACTCTAACTTTCCACGACCTATAATTGACTGGAATAACCTCACTAACCACGCAGTCACGCAGAAATTATAAAATATTTTGTGAGAGCACCTGAAGTAATGCATTGATATTGTTCTGTTTTATGTATGTGAAATTATGTACATGTACCTACCCTGCTAAGGTCTTGAACAAACACCGCAGTATGTATAAAGAAAAAAAAGCACATCCAGACATATCTTTACCGGACCTCGAGTTTCTAAAATATGTGCGTCTTTTCCAACCTAAACATTTCGACAGAATTGCCTGCCTTGCAGGGTTTGATAACCTATAGTAAACCATGACACATCTCCAACCTAAAAATTTTCAACTTGAAACGCAATGTTTCGGAACATCTCACCTCCTTTTTCAGGTGCGACTGGGGGCTGTGGCTCTGTCTTTAACTAAACATGGTATGGTGGAAAGGGGCAGAATGAAGGAATGCAGCGATTTGATGGGTGCGGGAGGGGAGCGGACGTTGACACTAGGCGTTAAGGCTTTCAGCTACGTTGGCGGGCTCTGAGGTCGCTGGAGCCTTTTCTTCTTTCATGGACCACAGAGCGAAGTACCTGCGTGTATACGGGGGCTGGCTTCCCTTTGTGTCACTTACATTGTTTGAGGTCGTTTGAAGCAAATGACCAAAGAAGGCATTTCCTCTAGTAATCGCATATTCAAATGAAACCAAACAATGCCCATTGCACAAAAGGAAACCTACACGCAGTATACACGAAGGGGACTTCACTCTGCAGACCCCAGAAGAAACGCACCAGCGACAATCGCCGCACTGCCTGGAACGTGACTGGCAGCCTTAACCCTCGGGATCAACGTCCTCTTCCCTCTCTGTTTCCTTCAGGCCACCGCATTCCTGCTTTAAGCCCCTTTCTGCCCTACCATTATTCTTTACGACGCTAGAAGCAGCCCCAGTCACCCCTGAAGAAAGAGCCGAGCCGGCTGCGAAACAGCATCATCAGCCTAAATAAGTCCACTGCAAGGGCTCTCTTATATTTGTCCTATTAATTAGCTGCGGCCTGCCTATCTCCGCAATCTTGTTAATCACATCCGCCCACCTATATTTCTGCCGCCCCATGCTACCCTTGCCTTACCTACGAATCAACTCCGTTACCCTTGAGGACCAGCGGTTATTTTGCCTTTGCATTACATGCCCTGTCCAAGCCCATTTCTTCCTCTTGATTTTGACTACAATGTCGTTAACACGCGTTTGTTCTCTCACGAACTCTGCCTGCTTCTGGTCTGCTAACGTTACACCTATCATTTTCCATTCCATGGCTCGCTGCGTTGTCCTTACCTTAAGCTGAACCCTTTTCGTTAGCCTCCACGTTTCTGCCCCGTAGGTGAGTACCAGTAACAACAGCTGTTGTATACTTTTCTCTTGAGCGATATTCGTAAAGTACCATTCATTGCCTGAGAGAACCTGCCATATCCGCTCCCGCTATTCTTATTCTCAGAGACCAGACTGCTTTCTCGTAGTTCTAATTGTTGCGTTTCAAATTTAGAAATTGGAGGAGACACTTTAATCATCGCCTTAAAGGTATGACGCGAGAGCGTAATGGGTAAATTCGTATATATGGAGGTCATTCTATACGTTACATTTATTTGTCCCTAGCAGACCTCAAACCATTTCCTGCTCAGCGGTGCAGCGGTTTAGCGACGCGCCACTGCCTCGAGGATGGCAGGTGGTGCCAACGATGGGCCTTCTGCGACCCAGGTTCCTCTTCCCGAGCTACCAGTAATGAATTTCCCTGTCGCCTGCCACGGTCGGCAGTACTCTCACTGTCGGGTGTGTAGGTTGCGGTGATGCCGCTAGGTCACGTGACCTAGGTGGTCTACTTACCTCCTAGGCTGCTCTCTGGGTTCGATATGGGTCACACTTTACTATGAAAATGTGCGTCTTTTGTGGAGAAAAAAAGGACAACCTGGAAACATTGGTAATTATAGTTGTTGGGCTAGAAAGGAGCTTAAGCTTAATAATGATAACGGCAACATAATGTCGTGAAAAACAACCATTCCTTGTGACCATTCCCGAAGAGTTTGCACCGCCTGTCAATAAGTTCATAGATGAGCAAATAAAAGTGTTTTTAAGAATACCATGGTTCTGAAGTATCGTTTGTCATAATTTTGCCGTTATTTTTCATACATTTAACGTTCATTACTGTCACTTACGTCAGCTAGAAATGCTACTTTTATTATGCGATAGCATTAGAGTCCCCATGACGCACAAATGATGGCGTCAGTAACTTAATTAGCTGATTAGTCGAGATATCTCACGGGGCTTTGTGACGCCATCACAACCTGCCCATCGAAGTAGTAGCAACCGGCCCACTTCCCCGTTATCTTGCGACGTCATCGCAACCGGCCCACCGTTGCAGGTGGCAATCAGTCCACAGGATAGTTAGCAACCTGCCCGCCGTGGCAGGGGAGAACCGGCCGACCAAATTGAGAGGTCACATGAGCTTGTGATTACTATACAATAGGCCAATCGGACCATAAGCAATACGCCCGTTGTGGCACACGGAAATTAAAATAATCATCGGCAGAGGGAAGTCCCATGACCTCGTGGCTTCATCATATATCAACCCATGGAAGAAGAGAAACAAGAAAAAGAAGGTAGAAAGTGCAAGAAGGATAAGAGAAAGAGAAGAAGCGAAGAAAAAGAAGAAAGAAAGAATGACTAGAAAATCCGCTTAAATTCTGTTCTACAATTCGGCTAGCAAAGAAAGCCCGTCTTCATCTTTTGCTTGTGGAGCATGCGCACCTTGTTCAAAAACATTTAAAAACAAGAATAAAATTGTTTAAACATTAAGAACAAAAGCACGAAAGAAAGTAGCAGAAATGGGGATGAAAAACGTTATAGCATTCCACTCTTGAAGTTCATAAAGTGTCCCCAAGGTTTTGTACAAGTACATACGTGAACCGTGAAAAACGGCAGCACTCCATGGTTCTGATGCTACGCGGCAGAGCACTAGCTACTCGGGTGAAACACAGAGCCCAAGCGACAGCTGGGAAGAGAAAATCGCCAGGCACTCATATGCCAAGAACCATATCACACGCAGACACTACTAACAATACACAGTGTTGCCACTAGTGAGTTGGACTGTGGAATATGATACACTCGCGTCCACGTGCTGTAGAGAGACCCAGATCAGACGCGCAATTGAACGTGTGCATCTACGGAGCAGTGGCAGTGAAGCATTCCCTCTCACGTCAGGCGTGATTTTCCTTCTCCGCACGTCAGACACCGGTCACACACATTTCCATTACCGCACCCCAATGCACGTGCGGCCACGGCACCACTCCAAGCTGTTCGCCGGAAGCCTGGCTGTTCCATATCGTCTTCCTATGCGTGGCATCCAATCGGACTTGATAAAAAGGAACGAGACAGGGAATCGGTTACGGCGTAGAGAAACGCGTGATTGCTGTCAGAACACGGGTAAACTTGAGCACTCCTCGTCCTCTGTGAAGATTGAACGAGATGCCAGAATGCGTGCATGCGAGTCCGGGTAAATATTTGCGCCAGTCCTGTTCTGCCATTTCTTCCTGTTTCCACTTTCCGTGACTGTCGACGCCACTGCCAGGTGACTGCTTTTGAGGCGTGAAACGAATTTACCAGCAGTCGGATACAACTCAATAACAAAACGCTAGATGCGGCTCAAAGTGGCCCGTCTAGCCATTGGCGTGGGCCGGTTCCCATGTCGTTTCCATGACCAGTTCCCAATCCGCTTGGATCTGCAGGCGCGACATGGGAGCGGGTGGCAGGGTCTCCTTTAAGAACGCATCTGCCGCTTCGTTATTGAGCTGTATCCGAATATGTTAGAGTTTCCCTCGTGCCTTTCAACTTCACTCCTTTCGGCTTTTGCATCTTTTACTGCTATGCAACACTCGTTGCATTAAATGGATCAAGTGTGCAAGGCGTAATAAATATTTGGATAACGGTCTCATAGAAGCCTTTTGACGCAGCTTTAAACTGAAATCAGAATTGAATTTTCCCATGCATCTCATAGCTTTTTCTTTTAAATGATTTAGTGCTGCAGGATAATTTAGACGACATTTTGAAGCGAGAAACTTCACTACGCTAGGTAAAGCAGCCTTCGGGTAGGCAGCGCAATGTCCTTCAACGACCTTCAGTCCAACCAAGGATAGCCGTGTATGAGCATATGTGGTACAGTTATGGTGTTGAACCCTTCACCTCTGACCTTCACCCATGACCTTAAGTTGACATATAACTTTTGACATTGGGTGACCTTTGTGTTGACCTTTGACCTTAAGAACATCCGATGGGGTGCTGTGAAGCCACTTGATGGCATCCGAGGGGGTGTTGTGAGACCATCTGTTACCACATCAGTCAACTAATCGGGGGGGGGGGGGGAGTATATATAAAACGGCGGTTGTGAGCGTGTAGCGCAGCTACCATGAACGTGCCTCAAAAGCTTGAGGGGGAGAGGGGTGAAGAGCAGATCCCTTTGTTACGGATATATGCTAAAATCAGGTGATTAATAATAGTCAGAAGTCAAGAATGCTAAGGCAAGAAATTTTATATCAGTAAGAGGCTAAGCATTTGTATAAATTAATGATAAGAGCGATACCTATGGTGCCGGCGTGAAAACAATTAACGGGATACGGGTGCACGGAAAGAAAATGTTTCTTCATGTTCGAGCAGAGCAGGTCAATGAACACCAAAGAAGCGCAAAGGGACACTCGTGTTCCATCGTCTGAAGCCATACTAGCTGCCTCATCAATTGCGAGGCAATGCGTAAATAAATGCTTTCCCACAGTCCTCATTCCATAACTATTTACCTATGATTGTACATTAGTGAGTCTAGTTTATAGAATACCGTGTTCCTGAAGAATGTTGCATACGGATGTTCAAATATTCGAATTTTCGGAATGCAGAATTGAACATCCTGCTTCTGGATTCGTCGAAGCATACGGTGCGCTGTAAAATTACTTGAAACTGATAAAAACAGCACTTAAGCTCTCGAATCTTTTCAAATTAATTGGTTTCGTTTTCGAAGAAGTCACGCATTGTTTTCTTCCACGACTGTTTTAAAAACAGAACCCACTCCGACGCCCCACACCATGCCAGCGCAGTATGGTAGTGCGGGATGCAGGGTTCAACGGCGCGACGCGATGCGACATCTCCTGTAACATTTTGAACGAAAACAGCGCTAAAGGAACGGCACAGAAGAGACAGACGCACACGAGCGCTCACCAGCAACTGAATGCATTTCTTGTGCGAGCGCATCAATACATGCGAAGAAGGTTTGCGCCAAAGCAAGAAAAAAAGGAGCAAAAACAAATGCACTAGGGCTCGTCATTCAGGAATTCAGATACACACACTCTTGGCGGGCTGGAAGACTGAATGTATGCTGATATATGATGCCCTCTTGCGCGCGATAGCAGAGGCTTCAACGATATCCCTTGTCCGTGCACCGGAGTAATGCCCGATAAATAATTGGTGAACACCAATTGCCAGCTTTTGTACTGGACCGCCAGGTTGCTGTTGGGGGCAGGGGCATCTAGTTACGAGGCATGCTCTGTGAGGTGTTCATTTATGCATCACCCCGTTTACCCAACATATGCGGGACCGCACAAAAAGCACATCATAAATAACATGCCCACAGCAGGGAACAAAACGCGATTTATGCCGCTTGCGGCGCACAACACGGCAATGCGCGGAGAAGTTCACTTACCTGTACGACCGCTCTAGCTTTTATGATGCTGTGAACATAACATGAACTCCCACCCTGCGCGCAACGCGTTTCAGCTTGTATGAAGTGCCGTTCTCGTGCGACGCCTCGCATGTTGGCCAAACGGCGCGATGCATAAATGATCGCCAAAGTGAGCATGCTTCGTGCCAAGATTCAGCCGCCTCCGACAGCATACTGGCGAGCCACTAGAAAAGGTGCAAAGAGTGTTTCCCGATTTTTGGTCGGTGCGTCATGCTCAGGCGCTAATCCAAAGCACGGAGAAGAGAAATCTTTGAGACCTGCGCTATGGCGCGCCAGGCGCGTCATGTGTCAGCAAACCTTCAGTCTCCCTGTTCCGCCACGAGTTGGTGTACCATAATTCCTGACCGATGAGCCCTAGTGCATTTGCTTTTGGTGCCGTTTCAAAGCAATAGCGGTAAACAGCTCGTGTCGCAGAAAATCCGGCGTCGGCGCCGTCGGCATCGTTGACAGGGAGCGAAAAATCCACGAAAAATCCCCAGAGGAGCAACCTAGGAGGTGGGTGTGCCACCTAGGTCACGTAGCTTGTGGCGTCATCACAACTTGTTAACCGGATCGAGTGCAGGCTGTGCGCCGTGAGGGTGGAATTTAAATAATGATCGGATCGAGAGGTCCCATCGATGGCAGCACCTGCCAACACGTGGCCGTGGCGCATCACATAACCGCTGCATCACTGTGCCAGGAGTGGTAGGTGGACCCACAGGGATCTATGAATGTTCAGAAGAGAATGACCAATTGTTCACATATGTGCATTGACTATTGCATTCTACCCTTAAAGCGAAGCTTAATCGTCCCTTCCAATTTGTTTTGCTTCTGCGCAAGCCTTCTTCACATGTAATTAGGCGCTCGCGGAATGAATGCATTCTGTTGCCAGTCAGCGCTTGTCTGTGTATTCTCTTCTGTCCCGTTCCTTTATCGGTGTGTTTCTTGATAATCTTCACTCACTAACTCGCCCAATGCTGTACTTCAATGCATGTCCCCCAAGTTTCGGCAATATGGCATGCTCAGGCAGGTTGAACAAACGCCGTTTTGATTCTCCGTCCAGGAGTTCTTAGCACACACGTAGCTCTTGCCACTATCATCTACTGAGTTGTGTTGCTACATTATTCGCTGCTGCATTCGGCTGCAAAATATTATCTTCCAGTGCATCTTTTTCATACTTTCATTTACGAACACTCTCAAGGTTACGTGGTAGTAGTAAAACATTTTACTCTCAAAGGAGATATTAACTGCTCAAACTGAACTTCGCCGGCACTCAAGGCCGAGCTGATCTTCATTTGAAGAAGCCAGCTAGGTAGGTCAAGAGGGATCTGAGGATGTGGAATGAGGGTAGAAAGGAGATTGAGCAGCGAGAGGACAGTTGAAGAGGCCGCGAGCAAGATGCGCATTGAGTTCAGGGCAGTAGAGGCACGACGGATCGGAGCGAGAAAAGGTACAAATACTGTTGTGTTTGGTGTAATTGGTGTGTTCGTCTGAATTTTACAAAGGTTATGAGCCCGCGATACAGAGAGATGGGGGTGTGGGGCAGGGGGAACGGCAATCTTTGCCTGAATTCCAGGTAGGACTACGATAAGGCTTTGCAGGTTAGAAGGCCTCCGTCACACAAAGATGGGCTTGACCACGGATTGATGGAGCCCGTTTAATAATCTCGCGGCAGAGCTCATTACACCGCTCGTTTCCAGCAAACCCTGCATTGATAGGGATCCAGCCTAATGTGACTGTACAAGGTTTCAGAAACAAAAGCGTCATGTCCAGGTCAGAATGTATATCTGGAAGTATTGTCCACTTTTGAAATGCACGTAGGGCGGCTTGGAAGTCACTGTACGCGACGTACTGGTTGGTTGGGGGAAGACGAACGAATTACTGGACAGAGGGCACAATCCAGGGGATCTGCATGGTAGTACTGTCCGGTTGTCTAGGAAGGAACCGCTGATAGAAGAGAGAAGCGCAGGTAAGAAAGGTAAATATATGAGCTCGACTGCAGTACCGAGATATTTACGTATGGAGGCGTCGGTGAACGCAGCAGTGTGAGTGTGTAGAGGCGAGGTTTCACGAGTATCTAGGGCTTGCCAAAGTCCCGAGTGAAGGATTGGGGGCAGGTTGAGGCGAATGGGTGCGATAAGGAGGTTGGAGACGTGAGGGAGGCCAGGGACCTGAACGGTGTTGGGCATTGGATGGATGTGAGTCTGGGAAGGAGTTCATCTGCCTTTCTGCGTAGAAGATAGGCGAACAAGTTGACAATCACAGTGCAATTTAAGAAGGGAGCGTGTAGGGATAAATAAACCGGCATCAGAGAGACGCTGTGCAGAAAATTCTGCTGAGAGTTGAAGGATAGCGCACAGCCGCTGTCAGATGGTAGCGCGGAAAATTCGGAGGTAATTGGCTCGGATCCAAGTTGGTGCATGCGGTTTTTCTTCCTTCTACTTTCTTATGATATACTTTGCTGCCGTAAGGTGAGTATACTAATAATTTCCCGTTATCACAGCCTATTTAGCTTACCTGGACAAACGCAAATTATGTTCGCCTGCACTTAGCGTTTCATTTCGCTTTCTGTCCGAGGACAAGGTTTCAAGATGAGGCTTCTGGCAAAGATGGGCGAAATCAGTGGTTGAGGATCTTATTGGTAGCGTAGTTTAAATTTTTGTGATCGCTTAATGCATCCCAACAGTTTTCGGCAGGGATGTGCACAAGGCTAATGAACATATCACTCATGCTGCCCTCATTGAGGCGCTGCACTGGATGCACTTACCCGGCAACATCTCCACATTCGTTCACACCTTTTTTACATCTCGTGAGTTCGCCATCCGCATCAACAAAGAAAATGTGAGATCCATTCGGCTACATCGTGGTGTACCACAAAGGTCAGTGCTAGGTCTACTAATTTTCACCATTTGCCCCCTACCCTTGGCATGGCGCTTGAGCGAGGTAACTGACCTGCACGCTCTCATTTATGTGGATGACATTACAGGCTGGTCCGTTGATCGATATCTCCAAACTGATGCCAGGAGCTTAGAGCTCGCTCTGAAAATTACAGATCAGGGGTGTACTTTTGTAGGACTCACGTTGTATCAAAAGACCGCACTATCTGTTATTTTATTTCTGCATGTCTTACTTCTGGCACTCAAACAGGCAATGGTTTTTTTTTACGAGATTGAAAGCCTGAGTATTAGTGCAATAACAACTTCATTTACCTATGCCTTCGGTCGTTTCGATGGCTGTCGGTTCGTTAACATGTATGACAAAACAAGTCCCAAATTTCCCCTACCCTTGTCTGCTTGGTAACTTAACGATAGCCTCGGTTCGAGCAGTGTAGATGCCACAGCTAGCATAGAAGAGTTCTCGTTCAGATTCCTCTCTCATAGTGCAATCTCGTTGCACGTGGCTGTCGCGGGAGTAAATGACGTAATACGTCCGCCGCTGTTTTGCAGGGCGGCTCTGGTGAACACTCTCAACATTAGGCTGCACGCAACATAACTACCCCGAACGTAGAAGATAGACTAGCCACCCCCTTAGCTCAGTTGGTAGAGCATCGGACACGTAATTTGGAAATCCTGAGTTCGAATGCCACCGGTATCGTGTGGTTGTTATTCATCTACATTTTTCTATCAATATTCAGCCTTAAGGTGATTGCACTATTATTTCCCAATAGTTTCACTGCAAAATAAAAACACTTAATTGCCCTATGCTACCTTTGGCTTCGACATCTAATTTCTTCCTTAATATATGTGTAGTGGGGCAGCAATAACGATGAAGAGGAAATGAACGGTGCAGGAGCAAGAGAAGATGGCGTCGACGAGTGTGCAGATGAAAGCAGAGGGTTCGAACGAACCGCCGCGTTTCTGCTTAACTTCATTACAGTCATAACAAGCCCCTCATTTGCCTACGCTTGTCTGCTTAATGGCGGTCGTTACGAAAGTGGCTGCAGCTTGCTTGTTCTCTAGTGCGGAACTTTGTGGCGTCTTTTGACAACGTAAGCTATAGTTTCGCAATGTTTACCTTGGTATCACAGCGTCACCGCTAGCGCTTGTCTATTTAACACGTTGATTCGTTTTACGCGAAAATTCTGAAGTGTAGCCAGCATTCGTGAAGTTATTTGATTCGAAATATATTTATTTTTAGCCGCACAGTTTGTATTAGATTCAACATCAGAGCTACAATATTCACATTTTTTTGGTTCTGGAAAATGTCCGATGACCACGCTCCTAATGATGCAGGCTAATTTCTCGTGCCCTTATTTACTTTGCCGCGTAACTGTAATGTAAACGTCACCGAAGATTCGTGGTCGTAATAGTTTCTCTCGAATTTCCATCTCGCGACCATGAGTACGGAGCAAAAAAAGAGGCCTGCGAATGAGCTTGCCAGCGTCCACTTATCTAGCGTCATTAAAGAGGCCCCCAATTGCGCGGCACAAAATTTTCTTCGGTATACAGCGGTATGTCTTCCTCTTTTAGGCTTAGTGTAAACACCAATAAAGAGTATCTTTCCCTCTTTATCAAGAACGATTCACCCTAAAAGATTTGATAATACATGTTTAATGTAGGGGGTTTTTAATGTTGCAGAGAAGTTACAGAAATCTCGTGGCTTGATTTCGAGGCTTTATTTTGAACAGCATTCTGTTTAATATTTATCTATTTATATCTAATATTTATCTTTTATCTATATATACATAATATGGCACATATGTGCGTTCTGGGAGGAGTTTGTAAAGGAAAACCACGAGATACACTTCACAGTAAAATTCTGTTGTTGATGATTCTAGTTTTAATTTCTTGCCGTTGTTTGTGAGACATTGTATATCTTGAATTAACGTTGCTGTATTCGGCTCCGTTCATGTTGTTGTTTCCCCCCTTTACGCTTCAATGTTTACTTTTGTGTTTTGCATTTTTATTGCAGTCTCATACGCTTTTATCTGTTTTGTTGTAGTTTCTTGAAATTGTGGTTTACTTGTTTACATTTGATTACATGCCTGTACCTCCCCCCTCCCCTATGTAATATCCTCGAACTGAGGGCCCTTAGGCGTATTTTGAATAAATTAATGAATAAATAAATTATTTGTAATGGGATCGACCGACAGGAGTGCCAGCAGTGCTGCGAAGAGGTATACGAAGTGCAGCTGTGATTCTCGAGTGACGCCTATGCGTGTGCCCGTCGTGTCGCCGTTCGACCAACGTCAACCGACATGGGCTTCGAATAAACACCTTTACACTTGGTGGGGGTGTCTCGGTTTCCGCCCCTGTCCTCATCCTGGAACATCGAAGCGGAACGCTTCAGGTCCCCGCAACCATGCCGGAAGGTCCGCGCGAACCATCCAAACCCATCCCTACCACCGTCCTCTGTTCTGGGGTGCAGCGCCAGCGTGACCGTTCTCCATTTAGTGGCACACACGACCAGGACGTCGACGATTGGCTGGCTCCTACGAGCGCGTCAGCACTTACAATCGGTGGGAAGATTCCGTTAAACTTAGCAACGTCCTCTTCTACCTAACGGACGTTGCCAATCTCTGGTTTCGCAACAATGATGCCAAACTTCCCACCTGGTCCTCCTTTAAAACGAGTTTCGCCGACATTTTTTGCCGCCCCATCGTCCGGAAACTTCGCGCAGAGCAACGCCTTCGAGCTCAAGCACAGCTTCCTGCCGAGACATTCACTAGCTATGTCCAAGATATCGTTGACTTGTGCAAGCGTGTCAACCCGTCCATGACCGAAACTGATAAAGTCAACCACATCCTTAAAGGGATCGCCGATGACGCTTTACAAATGCTCCTGGCGAAGAACCCCAGCTGCCAGCTGTGCCAAAGCTGCAACGAACTACAAAAGCAAACGCGCATCTACACGGCAGTCTGGCGCGCCTGCAGAGGGTCTTGCTGGCTTGGTCCTTGGTGGCTCCTCTTCTGAGCAGTCCCTGTTCATGCAGCAGGTCAAAGACTTCGTCTGCGAAGAAGTCGCACGCCAGCTTTCTCTGCTGCGTCACAGTCCCAACCCCATCTGCCCTCAGCCCGACTTGGCGCCATCCCTCGCGTCCACTACCCGCCGTGCTAATCAAGAGCAGGTTGCTGCAGTTCTGCCACCCAGCCCCCCAGTTCCCACTGCGGCAGCGCTACTCACCTATGCCGAAGCAGTAACCAGCAGTCGGCGCTCGCCCACCTCTGCCACCTGCCGTAGCAGCCCGGCATTTTATGCTCCACCGCCGTCCACACCCCCGCCGCCAGTCCCGTTTCGTCGACCCCGCCGACCCCCTACGAAACCTTGGCGTACCGACGACAATCGACCAATATGCTTCTCTTGCAGTCTCCCGGGCCATGTCGCACGTATTTGCCGTCAGCCATCCCCTCGTTCTTCGGATGACGTGCGCACGTTCCGCTACAATTCCGAGCCGTCCTTGCCTAATCTCTCTTCTGGCTCATCTACCCTTCGCTCCCAGTACCCTACTCGCCGCACGCCTTCAACTCTCCGACGTTCCATTTCTTCGATGCTCCGCCGCCCGGACCCTTCGCCGCCAAGCCCACCATTTCGCCGTTCGTGATGGCCTCTTATACCTCCGTAGCTACCTTTCCGACGGGCGGAAGTGGCTATTGGTGATCCTTCGACACATCCGTGCTGCCATTTAGGCCTCTTTCCACGCAACTCCACAATGTGGCCACGCCGGTGTGCTGAAAACATATGCTCGCCTTCGTCTGCGATATTACTGGCATGGTATGTACCGCTACATACGTTAGTAAATTCATTCATGCACCGCCTGCCAACGTCGTAAGAAACTTCCCCACTCCGCTGCCGCTGCTTTGCCGCCGTTACCTTGGCCTGGCCGTCCCTTTGACCGCGTCGGCATTCATCTTTATGGCCCGCTTCCATCTACATCGGCTAACAATCGCTGGGTCATCGTAGCCTTTGACCACCTAACACGTTACGTTGAAGCGTCGGCTCTCAGATCTGCTACCGCAAACGATGTCGCTCGCTTCATTCTACACAGTCTTGTTCTTCGTCATGCGCCCCAAAACAACTGCTAAGGCACCGCGGCCGTGTTTTTCTCTCGGACGCCGTCGAGGCCCTGCTAAAGCATTGCCAAATCGTTCATCGCTGCACCAGCGCCTGTCACCCCCGGACCAACGGCATGACTGAGCGGTTCAACCGCACACTCAGTGACATGCTCGTCATGTACGTTGACGCCACCCACTCCAACTGGGACCAAGTGCTCCCTTTCGTCACGTGCGCGTATAATACGGCTACGCAGACAACGACGGGGTTTTCTCCATTCTTTTTCTTATATGGCCAGGAGCCTACATCCACCATGGACACCATCCTTCCCTATCGGCCTGAGCCTTCCATGACCACATCACTCCCGGAAGCTCACCTGTATGCCGAAGAGTGGCGGCAACCTGCCCGCTCTTTCACTACACAGCTCCAATGGCATCAGAAGCGCCGTCGGGATTCCTCGGACACTCCCGCGTCATACCCATCTGGCACCATCGTTTTGCTCTGGGTGCCTTCCTACACTCCCGGCCTCGCCACGAGACTGCTTTCTCGCTATCAAGCACCTTACCGCGTTGTGCAGCAAACTTCTCTCGCGAATTACATCGTTTAGCCGGTCGCCCCTCTGCGGACCACCGTAGCCGGGGGTGCGAATCTGTGCACGACGAGCGCCTCAAGCCTTATTATGATCGCCCCACGCTTTCCTCCCCTTAAATCGCCAGGATGGCTCCTTTTTCGTCGGGGAAGTAACTGCAATGGGACCGACCGGAAGGAGTGCAAGCAGTGTAGCGAAGATGTAGACGAAGTGCAGCCGGGATTTTCGAGTGACGCCTGTGAGTGTGTCCGTCGTGTCGCCGTTCGACCAACGCCAACTGACCTGCGCTTCGAATAAATAAATAAATAAATAAATAAATAAATAAATAAATAAATAAATAAATAAATACATTATTAAAGAAAAACGCTTAGGATGACGGCCGAGACTACGGGACGGAGAAGAGCGAATAGTCCCTGGTAGTAAATGTAATCTTCGCTTCAACGGGAAAAATACCTGTATATAGTGCAGCAAATTTTGGTTTCTGCCTATTAACATTCTAGGCAGCACTGTTTTCCTGTATTTTACGTTCTTGTTTTCCTTCTTATTTGGCTGCACCTGGCAGTGCTTTTAGCTGCCATGAGCACTTTGTTTTAAAATTTTCAATAACGCGTGGACTTGTAAGATTAAAACATGAGTACCGATCCTTTCTGTGCTAATCAAAGGCACCTTTCTGGTGGCTGAAGAAAAAAGAGACGTCGAAATAAAACGAAAACAATGCACATATCCAAATAAAAAAACTGCTTCAGCTAGGCAAAAACATTCTTTCAGGGTTGTGATGCCCCTCCATTTATAGTTTACTTATTTTTCTGCTCCCATTTTTTTGCTCTTGCTTCTTGTTTCTTGATTCTGTTCTTTTTCTTTGTCTTATTTCTTTGATTTCTTAACTTATGTCAATTCTTTCTTCTCTTGTTTCTTTTTCGCTGCTTTCCTTCAATTTTCCTCGCTAGGTTTTGCTTGCGTATTCTTATTCTTCGCTGCTTCTTTGTTGTGCTCCTTTTTGTTCTAGTTCCTATTCTTTCGTCTCCTACTAGTTTTTCTCTGCTTCTTCTCCTTTCTCTTCTCGTCCATCTTTCATCCGCTCTTCATTTTTATGTGTTAAATTGCCTTGGATCTTTGACATGGCTAGGTTTGTTGGCTGGCATATTTCTACGGCTACTACAACTACTACGACAGGCTTCGGCCACACGATCACTCTAGATAGTGGGATTGATTCCCACCAAAAGAATGATCAGGCCATGTTCAGACAAATACGGACTGTGCGCTCAACCAGATCACAATATTTCTTGTCTTTTTATGAGTTGTGTTGTTGTGCTTTTGTGGTACATATTGCTACAAACTGTTATGAAGGGCAACGAAATTACAATGTAAAGATCGAATTTTCGCCTGTTAAAGAATACTCTGCAATGCGACATATTGCCACTAACTCTTATGGAGACGGAGATTAGTGGGCCGGCTGTCTGACACCGGTCCGTAATTTTCGGCTTTATTTTCTCACTTCAGAGGTTTTCCAATCTTTTTGGCGTGTGGCCTCGACGTGCGACGACCTGGGGGTCCCTGGCCGCCGGCAAAAGCACGTCAAGCGACCTCCTCGGCGCTGTGCGCCGTATCAACGCCGACACGGAACATCACCGCCAGCTGAACTCCATGCTGCACTGATGGCAGCAGCGCCAGCGGCGGGTCCAGCGGCCCCTGTAGTTGCGGCTACAGACCAGGCCCGTCAAACAAGAGACTGCGCGATGAGCAAGCCAGCAACGAGTCTCTGACCGACCATCCAGAGGACATGGACCAAGCATCATTTACAGTTGTATCGTACAAGAAAAAGAGAGCTACCGGTGTTCCTGTAGTTTTCAGGCCCACTGAGGAAGGAGGAAGCCTATGGAAAGCCAACCCCAACATTGTGGCTTCGGCGGTTGTAGCATCGGCTCAAGAAAAAGTCCTCAGCCATCGCATTCACAAGGATGGGAGCCTGATGGTTACAGTATCGACGCTGCCCGCCGCCAACCGTCTGCTCACGGTAACTAAGCTGGCTGGAGTGGCTGTAGAGGCCAGAGTACCATACTCTTACATGGCAAGCTATGGCAAAATACAAGATGTACCTGTCACCTACACAGACGAAGATCTACAGGAATATCTACGCGACCAAGGTGTCCTCTCAGCAAGGAGGCTAATTGTCTACACTCCTGATGATGGTGGAAAGATAAAAGCGGTACGCCGTCACACAGTTATATTGGAATTCGCAAAAGATGCGCCGCTACCAAAACGAGTAATGCTGGGGTTCTGTAGTTACCCTGTAACTGAATACGTCGGAGCAGCAACTCAGTGCTATAAATGTCAGAGGCATGGCCACATATCAAGACACTGTAACGGCCCCGTGCGCTGCAAAGTGTGCGCCAGCCCCCACTCGCACAAAGACTGCACTTCGAGAGCGCAACCTAAATGCGCTAACTGCGGTGGCCCACACCCTGCTTCCTATAGAGGGTGTTATAAAAAGAAAGCAGCCACAGTTGCTCGCACGGCAGAGCAAACACAAGGGAAACCCCCTAAGCGCCATGAACCACCACCTAACCCCGACGTGGTTTTCACGATTACGGCAGCTCTTTCCGAGAATCAGTCAACACAGCGTGGCAGAGCAGCTGACGCGACCTACACAGATGCGGTAAAAAAGAAGCGTGGGAAGTCCGTTGGTTCTTCTCCTTCATCAAAGCTACTGCAACGCACTACACAAGACCCGACAAACAGCGTCGCTTGCTCTTACCCTAGGGCGCCACAACATGACAAGAAGATCAGCGGCAGGCAGCAAACCGGAAGCTCTGAACAAGATGTCACATGCCTACTGATTCCGATGCTGTTTGCAGCCACCAAGGCTCTTATCCGTGCAAACCCCTTGTCAGGAAGACTCCCAGAAGTAGAAGCTGTCCTTGCAATGGAGCCGTTGGTGTCGGTCTCTTACGCTCCGCAGGGGCGTAATACCACACTTCAGTAATCATGGCTTCCACAGCGAGAACTTCACCGCAGCTGACAATCCACAACATTTTTCGTACATGCACCATTTTCCAGTGGAACGCTCGCGGGCTACGCTCTAAACTCTCAGATTTCCGACAGCTCGTGCGAGCGTACCGCTTCCCCTTCATAGTCATCTGTGAATCACGCGTCGAGGAAACTTTCCGACTCAATGGATACTATTTCCATCATTCACAACGACCAGATAACGTCAGCAGATTGCTGATAGGCTTCCGCAAGGATATCCCGGCCTCACCGGTTGATGTCCCGCCTCACAGCGACAATGAATACGTATGCGCTGTCACAGTTATTGCCGGACAACAGTACACTCTGATTGGAGTATATCTTGAGCCAGGCACGCCATTTGATGCTTTGAGACTTGAAGACTTGATAGCAAGGACGCCCTCTCCGCATATTATTTGCGGAGACTTCAATGCTCATAATGAAATTTGGGGCAGCTCACATACATGTGCCCGAGGTGCCAAGCTTGCAAAACTTCTCTCCAAGCATTCAGTTCAGCCATTAAATGACGGCAGCATCACCTACCTCCGAGGCCCGACGACTACCAGCAGCATCGACGTGACATTTGTCACAAGTTCATTCGCCCACAACTTTGGCTGGTGCACTGATTTGGAGACACGTGGAAGCGACCATTACCCAATCCTCATATCGGCTTTCCATGCGCAGAGGAACCCAAAGAAATTCCTTATAAAATCTACAGACTGGGACGCATACAAGGCCGCTGTAAGCAGAGGAGTTACTGCGGCAACTCGCAATGAGGAATTAGCATCGACAATTGCGTATTGCCTGAGGGCGAGTACACAACTTACATCGAAAAATGATAACCTACCTTCAAATGATGACACATTCAAAAGGCTTTGCGCTAAACGCAGGCGAGCTGAAAGGAAAGCTCTGCGCACAAAAAGCCTCGATGACCTACGTGCATGCCGACGGGCACAATGTCACATTCGACGCTACATGGATAAACTCAGTCGGCAAAAGTGGCGTGACTTTTGTTCTACTCTGGATGTGCGCAAACCAGTAACCAATATTTGGCGGATAGTTAGAGGTATGCGCACGCCACTTCAACAACTCCACCCCTTCGCTGCACTCTCCCTTCACGAACAAAAATTTATAAAAGAAGTCTCAGAAGAATACTGCAAGCTGCTGTCGGCAGGGTCAGGGCATTCGACACTCCCCGCAGATGGTCAAACAGGCATCCCAAAGGCGGCAGTGCCAGCGTTAGACCTGCCTTTCACAATGGAAGAACTATCCACAGCTATCGCGGAGACAAACAGGCACACGTCTCCGGGTCATGCTGAGGTGACCTATGACGCCATTGCAAAGCTACCCCACACCTCCCGTCTTCGACTCCTGGAGTATTACAATTCTTCCTGGATGGCTGGTGAGGTCCCCACGGAATGGAAGCTGGCGAAAATCGTGCCCGTTTTGAAACCCTGTAAGCAGCCAACAAGCTACGCATCATTCCGGCCCATTGCCCTACTAAGCAGCGTAGGTAAGCTCATGGAGCGCATGATCTGCAAGCGCAAAACTTGGTTCCTAGAAAGCCGAAATGAGTTCCCCCAAGAAATGGAAGGGTTCCGTCAAAACAGGTCTGCGACTGACAATATCATCGCCCTCGTCTCATCAATTGAGGAGTACCTTCATGCTGGGTACATCCCAACAGCCGTTTTCCTAGACATCAAGGCCGCTTTTGACTCCGTCTTTCACCATGCAATTCTCGCAGCCTTTGGCAGTCTTTGCCTTGGAGGAAGGCTATACAAGTGGATTGGGCATTATTTAAAAGAACGACAAATTTTTATTACCACTCCAAATGTTCCAACACGCTTTCACGCAGTGGAGAGGGGCGTACCACAGGGAGCGGTGCTCAGCCCTCTCCTGTTCAATATTGTCCTTATTCACATAAGAAGACACCTTCCGCGAGGGGTCCGCATAACAATTTATGCTTATGATATCTGCATCTGGACCGCGTCGCGTTCGCGCTATATTACCCAGCAACGTCTTCAGAGAGCACTGTTGCACATTTCGATGTACCTAGCTTCCAGAGGTCTTCGTCTCTCGCCAGAAAAGAGTGTTGCAATGTCGTTTACAAGAAAAACGATGACCCGATATCCGCTGCTCCTAGGCGGACGATCGCTGCCAAATGTACGATCTCAGCGATTCCTGGGTGTTGTAATCGACTATAATCCGTCATGGTCACCTCAGATCAAAAAACTCCGTGCGAGGATTACTGCAGCATCGCAAGTGTTTAGGTTCATGGCGGGAAGAAGGTGGGGTAGCAACTGCCGATCAATGCTTCTGCTTGAAAAAGCCTACGTTGAAGGAACCTTGCGCTACTGTCTACCGGTGCTACAAAGATTATCTACATTAAGCAATAATACTCTCAATGTCGCACGGAACAACTGCCTGCGAATATGTCTCGGCCTCCCAAAGGGTTCCTCTGCATCAGGAACAGTAGCGGAGGCAGGATGTCTCCCACTAGAGGTAATTGCCGCCCAGGAAACTATGCGTACCCATCTCCGCCATGTCCTGCAAGGGAAGAAGCACTTCCTACACCGTGTCCACCTAACTCACAGCAACTCTAGCTTTGGCCAGGCAGTGCAGCTCCTGCCCCTTCCTACTATTAATCAGCCTCAGAAACTACTACCTCTGGCCTTTCCTCCATGGACACTCTCTCCTCTAAAGGTGAAGAAGTCCTTTCCAGGTGTGAATGCAAAGAGCCGCATGCCACAGGCAGCACTTCTGCAAGCTACTCTCGCCTACTTAATCGAAGAATATACACAGCACACCCATATCTTCACTGATGGTTACAATTATAAACAAACTTCTTCTTGTGGCCTTTATGTGCCCTCAACAGGCCATGCCCTTTCTTACCGGCTGCAGCGGAGGACCTCCTCTACAACAGCTAAGCTTCACGGCATTAAGGAAGCTGTTTCTTACATCCTGCGCCGAACCGCCGGCCGTTGGGTTATCTTCACCGATTCAAAAGCATCTCTGCAGATCCTGGCCAACATGCTGAAGAAAACGAATCAACAGCCAGTTTCCCTGGACATTGGGTATATCCATCATTTAGCTATTGCCGCAGGCCACTGCATAACATTTCAGTGGGTACCTGCTCACTGTGGCATTATGGCTAATGAAAAAGCAGATGAAGCGGCCCGTAAGGGCCATCAACATCAGAGATACATTCGAAGTTTTCTCACGAAATCTGATGCGTCCCAAATGGCTAAATGTTTTGCGTACGAAGAAACGTATCGGCTTTGGAGTTTGCCGACACATCAGTACCAATTTCTTCACTCAATCGACCCACATCTTAGATCAAGACTCTCACCCAGAATTCCTCGACAACTCGAAACACTTTATCACCGACTTCGTCTCAATGCTGCATATACAAATGGCCTGCGATACCGTTTTGGACAAATGAACAGTCCGCATTGTGACAACTGTGCTTCGATAGAAACTGTGGAACATATCCTGCTTGAGTGCCCTGCGTATGCTAACGAGCGTGCGTACTATGAACATTGCATGCAGAAGCTCTGCCCAGTGCCCCTAACAATGGACAAAGTTTTAGGCCCCTTAGCCTGCTTCAGGCAACAGAGACTTTCAATGAACTTTCTTTTTACATATTTAAAAGACATTGGACATCTCGATAAGCTCTAAATTCACTTGCAGGTTACCTTCATGCATTCTTCTTGCAGTGAACTTCGTCAGCCCATTCGTCGGACTATGCACTCCATCATTCCATAGGTTACATCAATACTCGCCACTGCATCCTTAGTACCCATTTCGTGGCTGCATTTTATCTTCGTTTTTTTCTTCTTCTACCTCTTCCATGCTGCTCTCCTTCAGTCTTTATCTCCCAAATTCCCCTCCCTACGCAGAGTAGCATGCCAGCGATATTGAAACGCCGGCTAAATTCTCTGTTTCTTCATTAAAGAGTCTCTCTCACTAACTCTTATGAAGGACAACGGCATTACAATACGCACGACCGGATTTTTTCCTGCTCAACAATACTCTGCAATGCGTCGGGGTCTTCTGTTGATGGGACAGTTCAGTCATTAAAATAGCCGTATGATGGAGTGGCGTACCGAGCCACCACATTCGACAAAGTATTTGATCGCAGAGCAGTGCGCATTGTTGCGCAGAAATAGCCTCTTGAAGAGCTGCACTTTCGTGAAGCGCGTGTATGCCTCCTAGGGCCTTGGCGTGCTTGCTGGAGGAGGAGTGACCGCGTATGACGGGATCGCATAATATGACACGGTTATGTCATCTATAAGTAGATTTTGAGAGGCACAAGTTTTTAATGGTACAAAAATAAAAAGATTAAGCCAAGGTCCGAGCGGCCTCAAAGAGAAATCGAGTATCCGAACGGTTCGCGCTGCCGAGAATTGGACACGCGGGATACGCAGTGATACGCGAGAATTCGAGACATTCCGCCATTCGCTCGTTTGGTAACGATCACGAGAAGATACAAAGGGCTCCAATTGACAACACACAGATAACTGTTGGAAAAACTACCAAAATTAAAATTGGACAGCGTCGTGCAATACTGAAGAAGCCACTTTAGCTGCTCACTGGTTGGTAAAAGAGGAGAACAATACATTTTTTTGTGTTTTTACTCGTATATCTCTGTTTTTGTGCGCCAAATATTATGTTTTCTATCATTTATTAGCTATGTCGATAATGGAACTGAACGTGCTCTAATGACTTGATGCGCAAGAAGGTAGGTAGGAAAGACTTTTAATGCTCTAGAAAGGTGCTAGTAGCAGACGAGAAAGAAGAGGTCCATCTTCCTTCTTCTCACAGGGTCGGTGCCCCTATTCCAGGGCTCCGCTGAGCTTCGCTGCTCGTTGGGCGTGCTGGATCAGACCTTGTTGGCAACCCAGATCGCCGCTGGAGAGCCGGCTCTCCCACTGTTCCGCACTCGGGTCTTTGCGAAAGCTGTCGTTTTTACTGCATTCCCACGTGATGTGGTACAACGATGGTTTGCTGCCACACCACGGGCAAGTGTCCTGATATTGCGTCGGGTAAATCTTGCTAAGGATATATAGGTTTGGGAATGTTCCTGTCTGCAATATTCGCCAATACACTGCCTCTAGTTGATTTAGATCAGGATGAGGCGGCGGGTAGCGGATCCGTACCCCCTTATAGTAGTTGAGAATGTCTGAGTACGTAGGACTGACTCGGTCGGGTAGATCGTCCGATTGGGAGGAAGCTCGGCTCGTATACCCTCGAGCTACCTCGTCGGCGCGTTCGTTCCCCGCTATGTCGGTGTGTCCTGGCACCCAGGAAATGCTATGTATGACTTTTGGTGGGGTCGCGCTCTGGAGGAGCCGGAGAGCGGCGCGACCTGTGCGGCCGTTCATGTAGTTACGGCACGCTTCTCTCGAATCTGTAAGGATGGTAAGGGACATGTTGCTTCGATAACCGGCTACCGCCGCTAGAGCTACGGCCCGCTCCTCCCCTTCGGTTACCGTGCAATCCCTCACTGAGGCGCTAGCTAATTCCTTTATGTTCGAATCAACAACTACCGCCACTGTGCTGTTATGTGAGCTTCTTGTATACGGAGCCGCGTCCGTGTATACCGTTGTGGATTTTGTAGCTAGATTTTGTTGTACATACCTCGCCCGGGCTGCCCTACGGGCCGCATGCAAGTTGGAGTCCATGTTCCGGGGAAGGGAGCGAACCTATAGCGTCTGGCGGATTGCGTCCGGTATGCTCGCAGTACGATTCTCGAATTCCGCAGTTCCGCCTAGCCCCAGTCGGCTAAGGAGCGAGCGCCCCGTAGGAGTCTGCTGGAACCTAGCTAACTGCGTGACCAGTTGGGCTTCTTTGATCTCTTCGAAGGTGTTGTGAATTCCAAGAGCCAATAGTTTTTCGTTGGAGGTGTTCATTGGTAGATGCAGGGCTGTCTTGTAAGCTTTGCGGAGTATGGTGTCTGCACTATCCACTTCTCCTTTGTTGAGGTTGAAGTACGGGAGGGCGTAACCCACGCGACTAACCACCAGGCTCTGAACCAGGCGCAGGGTATCCCCCTCTCGCATGCCGCTCCGCTTCTGCGACACGCGCGTGATCATTCTGGCGACCTGAGTGGTCGATTGCTTGAGAAGGCCGAGCGTGTGGCCGCATCGCTGGTTGCTCTGCAGCCACATTCCCAAGACGCGTATCTTGTCTCGTTCGGGAATTAGCTGTCCTTCGAGGGAGACATTGAGGGACCCATCCTTGTGTTTCCCTTTGTGGACTCGCAGGAGTTCTGATTTTTCGGTCGACCAACTGACCACCTTCCTCAACGGGCACTGGGCCGCAGGAACGGTTCCTGAAGAGTGGAAGCATGCAGAGGTCGTAATGATCCCCAAACCGGGTAAGAAACTCCAGATCGAAAATCTCCGACCTATCTCACTCACCTCCTGCCTAGGCAAGCTCTACGAGCGAGTCGTTACTCGGAGGCTCCAAAGCTACATGGAAGACGAAGACCTGTACCCCCACAGTATGTTCGGCTTCCGAGCCCACCTCTCCACCCAGGACATCCTCTTACAACTCAAAGAGGAAGTCCTCACCAACGTCCCAAGCGTAGGCGAGAACGTGGTTATGACCCTCGACATCAAAGGAGCCTTTGACAACGTTAGCCACACGGCTGTAATGGAAGGACTCGACAACCTCCACTGCGGCGAGAAAATTCACAGCTACGTGAAGGCCTTTCTCTCCAACCGCACTGCAACGGTTGGGTTCGGAGACCTTCGTAGCGCTAAATTTTCGACCCCAAACAAAGGCACACCTCAAGGGTCCGTCATCTCGCCACTACTTTTCAACGTGGCCATGATCGGCCTCGCAAGACAACTCGAGAAGATCGAAGGCATACAGCACGCAATATACGCTGACGACGTCACGGTCTGGGTTACCACTGGGTCGCTCGGCCAGAAAGAAGAACGACTGCAACCAGCGGCTACCTGCGTGGAAGAATATGCCAGTGCACGAGGCCTCGCCTGCTCCACTGATGCGCAAGAAACAGAGGCCCTATGAGCTATTACTTCAAGCGGCGAAATTTGTTCTGACCATCTATGTACTCAAAACTGCCTATTTGCGTCGGGTTAGGATCTAATTCATCGATATACCGAGAGCCAGACAACACTACCTTAGAAGCGGAATCAGTGATTACTTTATTGTAGGCAATCACAGTTCTTCGTTTTCTGTGGAGGGCAGCATTTTAGTCCATCCATTTATGGTTGAAATACCGGAGAAGAAACAGCCGGGAAATCCGGATGAACCACATTTATCATATATATTAAGCGGGTGATAAACTATTATATTTTTGTAATATAGAAGGTCAAAGAGGTTGTTATTATGTGCGCTTAGATAATTGGCTTACAGTGCGCCAAACATATTCCAGTTAAACATTCACGATGATCTTAAAAACTACGTTCTGATAAGCGTGAACAACTCACCTGTTACATCTCTGTACTAAAGCAAACTGTGTTACTTGCGTTATGACGCCGCAAATGCCTGGTTCAGTGAAGACGCAAGCAATTAATTATAGGCTGCAAACCAGATAAGCAAGGTAGTTTTGCCGAGCATGCAAAATTCCCAAAACCCGATTACGATTCTAAACTGTCTCAATCGATCTGTTTATTTCTATTATCGTTGAAAAGAACGTGCTTCTCCTGAGCGCAGTTTTTAAAAAAATCTCAGCAAGGCAAAGTGTCCCACGAAACATAGAAAAGCAACAAGATTGAAAAGGTCCTTAACACGTACTGGCGATCAAACCTTAGGAATGTCTTGTACACGGAGTAGAATAGAGCTACGAAATTAAAGAATAAATGAGAGCGCTAATTAGCTAATTAAGATATCGTGGTTCGTGTCCTTTTTGCTGACGTGTTTTAAGGGCGATGAATAGCCCTTAAGTGGTTTCATTTTCCCGTGCCTAATACCTCTCCGATCTGGAGTACGCAAAGAACATTGCAAGCCACCGTTCGCATCAGGTTCTCGTTAGTACACCGTGTTCTTCTTTCTCGACAAGGATCGGCTTCTTGTCGCGAGGGGCCATGCAAATGTAGAATCATTTTGCACTTTTAATGCTCTCACGAAGCCTTTTCTTTGGCACTCTTTCCCTTTAAGGATGGCTGCAATGGCATCCGCAGTCTAATGCGAGTCTGAGCTTGGGCTGGGACCGACTTTGCCACTTCTTTTATTCTGAGCACGACTGATCAAGAGGGCCATGGAATTTTGTGAAAACAGAGGTAGACGAGATTTTTCAGGGGCCTTCCGTCGTGGCAACTGCCTATGCTTGTTTCTCTCAAGTGGATTTTGTTCATTTGCGCAAAATGTCTGTTCTGAAGCCAAGGCGACAAATAAGGAATAGCTAGGCTCCTCTCAGACACAGAATAGACGAGGAGAAGAAAACCAAGGAAAGAACAGTCATGTTCCAGCAAGATGTTTATTTGTACGCACAGCCTAACATAACCAGATAAATTTCCAAAAGCAATTTGTGAGGTGCATGTACAACCGTCCTCAAGAAATTGCTGAGCTTTTAGCGCGTCTTTATGTGGAGCCCTGAACTATCTATTCTTTCTAATCTTTTCAGTCCTGGTGAGCAGTCAGCAAAAGTGTTTTATTCAGCGAATATTACTGCTACTATTTCTGAAATTTCAAGAATGAAATTATGTTGAAACGGTTTAAGAGAAGTGCTGGAGTATTCAGCGAGTTTCATGACATGCAAGCGGCAATTACTTTAACTACTGCCGGCAAACCTTTTCTGTTTTGGGGCTGATATTGCACACATGGAAAGCTTGCCGTTTAGCCTCCAAGAGTTCTGACATGTAATTGTGGTTATGCACATGCACTTTTTACTTGACTCGGCGGCTGGGGGAACATATCGGAGTCAGAATTTCTTTGCTTCTCTTGCCAATCGCTGTAACTAGCATAACATTTTTGTCCCCTTTGCTGGACCCTCCTCGCATTGCTTTATCGCACAAAGACGTGTCCTCCGTTCTGAGTGGCGCAAGCTTTTGTTTGTTGTTCGCTCTTCAGGTCTGGAGCGACGGCATTCCGAGAAGTGCATGGCGTGGTCATCTTTTGTCGCATTGCTGAGGACCTCGTCGACGATCGAACAATTCGATTGCGAGCCGGCCCAAGAATTTTCCCATCAACGCGTAGACAAACGTGCCCAGACAGATGCACCTCATTGCGAGTTTCGTGCATGAGCAAAATCGACTCGCGAGCTTCGCCTATGGCCTAGTGCTAAGAACGTGCATGCACTCACCGTCTTCTTCCACTCTCCTCCTTTATTTCCCCTCCTTCTACTTTTTCTCTTTTTCCCTTCAGCGCTTGCGTGAGAGGAGTGAAGAAATCTTGTGGCAGACCATTTCTGTATGCAGGAAAAACGCCTCCCAGAACATTCCTTTGAGAACGCCTGCAGGGGGTTTGTGCCAGATTGAGAACTTCATAGCTTAGACCTGAAAACGTGTCTTCGGAAGCAAGCCTTCACGGCGTTAGATTCTCCAATAAAGATTTTTATTACTGCAGCTTAAGCATTAGATGAGTGTCGCACTTTTATGCCCGACCTTTGCACCGTATAATGATCCGAGCGTGCATGACTTAATTAGTTTTATTGAGAAACCATTTAGGCGTGAAAATAACTTTTTGTCTTGCTTTTCTCGGTCCAACAAAATGGCACTGACGTCCGAAAGCTGGGGATTTATTGTTCACTGGCTCTTTAGAGACCAGCGTGAGTAGGATTAAATATTTTTCCTGAAAAGCGCAACCGTGAATAATTAAACCTAATAAATCAATCATATCCAAGTGTCCGTCGTACAAGCATGTAAACAGCCGTTAAGGCAGTGTTAAGCCACTAGCTTAGCATCTAATAAGCGCAACCTTAAGCTCACGTTAAGTTAAGGTTTCGAAAAGACAGAAGGAGACACGCGCATCATTCTGGAAGCCATGCTGCTACGACGGTCGTTGGGAGAGAAAAATGAGGCACAGTAATGCCAACGAATTGATTGAATCTCGGGGATGACCGCTGTAATCATATGACTATCAAGAAATGGAAATAACTGGGAGGACGTTTTTTTCAATGTCAAGAAATTTTCAAGCATGTGTGAGACGGGAAAAACTCTTTGCAAATGACAATAGGCCGTGTCCTAAATCGGATCAAAGGAACTATAATCCCGTGGTGTAACGACACAAGTCCAGGATTCTTGGGCAACAAATTTAATTCTAAGGTACATGTTGAACTTTGTAAGGTACCGTTATCAAAATACTAAAAGCGATGGTGCACTCTTTGGATGCATAGAAGAATCTTTCTTTTAAAGTTTGACGATCGCTCTCATCGTGTAGTTAAGGCTGTCATAAAATACCAATGAGGAACGTTTTTGGCGATAAAGAGCGTTAATAGCGAAAAAATACATGCCTTCTGTAGGGATATCTGCGGATATATTGACAGTAATAGTGAAAGCTTACAACATATGAGAAACAATTGCGCTCATAAACTATTTTCCAGTTGAAAAAGTTCTTGTTCAGAATTTGTAATATATATTTTAAGATAGTGCTCGGAGGGAATCGTCACGAAACAATTAGTTTAATTTTGTCGACAGATTCCTGTGCTATTGATCAGGAAACGCTCTTATACCGACTACGTCATTCATGGTTGCCACACGTTCAGGTCATCTACAACCTGTAATGACAAGCAAAACTTCTCAGTGGTCTTTATCGAAAATAATAGAGCAGCGCGTAACAAGACGGGACAAAAGGAGGAAAAAGATCCATTCCAAGACGCGGGGCCGTCCAAAGCCGTGCATGCCCCATAATAAAAGGAGCAAAGTTATCAGCTGCCACAATGATAAGCATGTTAGAGAGATTATAGAGGCTCATAATATTTCACATGCAGGCAACAATTGTGCGAGCGTGGCATCACTGGCACTATCAGCAAAAAAGCTCGCTTTTCCAAATCGATGGCAACCAGCGAAAGACTGAGTTGTATTGCTTGTATCAGCTTACCTGATTGCTCTTTCCCATTTGATGCCGTGGTTCATTATGAATAACCAACTCGCCCAACGAGCAACACTTCAGGTCTTTTTAGACTGGGATAAGATGTCAAAACCAAAGGAATACCTAAATACACAACGAGTGTGCTTAAGTCTTACTGTAGTGGCTCAGCCGCTGCTGGATTCCAACATTCCGGTCCTGTTAGTACAGCCTTATTCATGAATGTCCTCCTTGTTATGACGGGGACATCAAACTTTCTTTCGAGCGCTGGCTTTACACGTTTTTCGGTTTGTTTCTCAATGTGTTCCTTATATTTTAGATTTCGTGTAGTTTAGAGTTTATATTGGTAACTGTAGAATTTTTCTCAGTTTTTTCCAAATGTACGAAACATCGTTGTGCTGACGCTTAGACCCCAGTTGATAGATACTGCAAGCTATAACATCGCGTGCTTCTGCTGCAGCAGGAGGGGAAAACCTTATGAATCCTACGTCACCAGTTGTACCACACAAGACATCTTTCTAACTAAAAAAGTTTGTCTAAAAAAAACTGGCAGCCTTCACTGAGAAGCCTTAGACACTATTTTGCGCTTTTTTAAAGCAAATGGTTGGTCATAATCACTAAACTCATAGACAAACACTGCAGTTTTCGTTATAATTTAGGTGAATAAAATATGTTTATACTTGACTGCGGTGCCGTTACCTTTCTAAATATTGTCGGTCTTCCTGTTCTCTTAAAATGTGTAAAATATAGTGTGCCCTCATGAACGTAGACATGATGACAAGCCGCGCTGGGCGAGAGATAAGTTAGAAAAAGTTTACGTCTTAGGGTAACAAAACTTTTTTTCGGAGGGACTTGGCGCATGACAAAAGCTGTGACATCTCAAGGTGAATATTACTGAGTAGGTAAACCGTCTATACTAGTTTCATGAAACAACTTCTGTAACGATCAATAGAGGGTAGCAAGGAAGCTACTGTTCACTCTCAGCTTTCGGCTGCTTTTTAGAGCGAAAGCTGTACATTACGACCGAAGCTGCAAAAGCCGATTCATGTCTGACGCCTCAACCTTAAGCTTGACCTAGAAGGTGACCTTCGACAAACTACAAATAAATAATAAAATATTACCGCGCCTTGGTTCCAACTCGCGGCAGCGCGAACAGGTCAGCTTCGCTGAACACGGCACGAGAGCTTAGTGTTAAACTGGAACAGTCTCGTGTCCGAGTGTGTACGCCAGTGACGTGTGTAAACTATGCGCGAAGGAGAGAGCCACCGCGGCTCACATCCTTTGGGACTGTAGTGTAAATCCGCGAGAAGACAGCGAGAAGACGACGATCCCGCCGCAGCTAGAGGCTGCAACGAGGAGCTATGATCAAGAAACACAACTCAAGGCCGTCCAGCAGGTCTCTGCAGCTCTAGAAAGGCAGCGACCGAGCGAAACCGAGGAGAAGGGGAGCAACACCCCCAGGAAGGGGGCGGCGGCCCTCTCGGACCCGCGGAAGTAGCGACGGACCAAGACCTCGAGGAGCACAACGCACGAGATTGACGTAGTGGCCGCGTCGCGGTAAAAGCTTGTCCTCCCTGCGTGGAAGGAGCCTAACCGATTCTGCAGGCATTTTCAAAAAAGTTGTTCTCTCTCTCTCTCTCTCTCTCACATAGTCTCGCGTCATGCATTGCGTGTCGTCGCATTCATCAACTGATACCCGGAACGCGAACTGATAAGATTAGCTTAACCTCGATCAGAGCTTAACTTAGTCTAATAGCGTCGCCAGACGTGCCGACAACCCAGCAGGGTAGAACAATAAGATAATTAGGCTATACACATGCTTTTAGAGGTCTGTGCGGTTAAAATAAGTTAAAATCCTACTATTTTTCTGCGTCAATTTTCTGGCTCACCATGTAGGCTCACTTCTGTAGTCGTCGTGTGTGTTTATGGCCCAACTGCTGTTCTGATCTGCCCTTTCTGTTCTGTTTCTCGCGTTGAAATTCGCCCAAGCAGATAGGAAAGAAATAATAGTTGGCTTACTCGTTATTACATTCTGGAACCATTGCGCGAGAAAGCCCTGGCTAGAAAATATGATTCATTCAAAGTGCTTCGCAAATATATACACATACGTCTTCCTCTGAAACCTGAAAAAAAAATACGATACAGAATCTCTAATAGCACACGTATGTTTGGTAAGGAACCTAGGATTTTTATCTCTAATTCCCATTAAGACAGCATAGTTTGGATAATGGAAACAATTATTGTAAATAGGCAAGTTTGTTATGGTACTTTCTTTACTGGTATGTTGAAATGCGTCACGCATTGTGTTTTAACACGAGTTGACCTGCAGAGCGCCTCCGGAGGTCCAATAGTTGACGTCCGGAAGGGTTAATGAAACAGCGAATGGGCGCGATTGAAAGAATTTATGAAATCCATATTTTTCGGAAACCAAAAACGTGACTCTCCTCTTCTCGACGAAATTCATGACGTTAGTTTCAAGAAAATCCTGTCGTCTTCGAATATAAAGCTGGAGAGAGATCCCTAGCTGATACGAAGAAACAGCAACGTGTAAATTTTGAAACGGCAAGCAAATAGCGCTGATGTATTTGACAAGACAGCCCTTTGTCCTGAGAAAACTCCTTTATCGAACACCTATGTTTTTTTTTCCCTCGGAAGATGTCCTCATCATCATCTTCAGCCTGCCTACGTCCACTACAAGACTAAGGTCTCTCCCTTCTATTTCCATTTAACCCTGTCCTATAGACTACATGCGTTTCTGAAGATGAACTGTGGTTCTCCACTTAGGACGCCACAAAACAGAATTAGTAAGAAATTGTCACCACTCTTCACTCTTCAACTCATAGGCTGCCGCGGTGGCTCAGTGGTTATGGCACTCGACTGCTGACCCGAAAGATGCGTGTTCGATCACGGCCGCGGCGGTGGAATTTTTATGAAGCCGAAGTGCTAGAGGCCCATGTGCTGTGCGATGTTAGTGCACGTTAAAGAGCTCAGGTGGCCGAAATTTCTGGAGCCCTCCACTGCAGCGTCCTCCATAGGCTTAGATGCTTTAGGATGTTAAACCCCCATAAACCATCTTCAATTAACATTTTGCCTCAAAAGAGGCATCTTTAGTTCGTACTACACTATAACACGCTGCATCTGTCTGCGACCCCAGTCAACAGACGCTCATCTATCAACTTGAATCTCTCCAGAATCAGCCGGCTTGTTTCATTCCTTCAAGGTATCACGGCAACTCCAGCGTCGCTGCTATGAAAGCTAGATCATGGTTTCACGTGCTGTCACAGCGTTGAAAAATTTTCCATCTTTTCATATTCCACAGGATGTATCATGAGAACCTCATTCAAAGGAATAAGTCGATAATAGCACCTCTTGACGTTTCACATAGTATTGATCATCTTTATAAGGTTGGTATTTCTCCTTGCCAAACCAACTATTTGCGCCATTATTTCATCCCCAGTGCGTCAGTAAGTTCGAATCACCTTCCCTGAACTCTCGTCTAATTTTCTGAGAATTCTCCGTTGATGTCTGCATTAACTAACCCGCAGCTGCCATACACCAAAGAAATGGCAGCATTCAAATTTGTCTCTTTTTACTTCATTTTCTGATCAAGCCAATAAAATGGTTGTTCTGTTTGTTATGTAGGAACCTGCTACAGGGTTTTCACGCCATATCTCTTGTCATTTTTTATTGACTGCAAAAGTGATCGTTATGCCCTTGTATGCTTATCTGCTTTTTCCCTCTTTTCCTTCTTTCTTCTTTTTGTTGTTTGCTGTTTTTTTTTTCTTGTCTTGATGCAACCTTTTTTTATTTCCGTGAGCCTCATTTATATTTATATGTGTATTTACTTCGGTATTCCTGTGTACCACTTTGGTCCAATACCCCTCTCTAATTCCATCTGGCCCTCAGGGTAATGTAATACATAAAAAAGAAAATCTTTTTTCCTCTCTTGGTTGAAGACTGGAGAACTCAGTCAGAAGCGCCAAGTATAGAAACATTTACCGAAAAGACGTAAAGAAGAACAAAGCAGCTTCGCGCGTTGATAAAATTATTCTTAAATAGCGATTGTGACTGAAAGCTTATGTTTCATTTTGTGTTTTTCATTTCTCAAAGCTATAATAACTTTCTTAAACCCCAAAGCAAGGAACACCCTGAAAAAGTGTGCCCCTTCTCCGAGCGTCGTGGCCTCTGAAAATCAAGCGAGGAGTTGAGAAAGGTCGTATCTGATGGATACCATTGAACCAGTCCTTGCAACACTGGCGGCACAAGCTTCAGATCTGCACTCCTCTAGGATTCCTTTGCTTCCTACTAGGAGGAGGAAAAAGTGCATTACTTAAGCGTCTGACATAACGGTAAAAGACAGTGCTCTGATACGGCTCGGGTATGTTTAACAGGCTGAAGCTTTGGTAATGACAGCCTTCCTTCCCATAGAAAACATTTATTTCTCTGGAACCCCTCGCTTCATTATTATTTTTCCCAAAGGAGAAAGAAACGGACCTCCCATAAAAAGAAAAACTCCTGAGCCTGACGAGTCATCGATTACAGTTATTTTGTTTAATGCCTTATTGATGTGTCGATCGGCTCCTGAGAGAGGGTTTGGTGTAGGCTCATAGGGTTTAACGTCCCGAAGCGACTAAGGCTGTGAGAGACGCCGTAGTGAAGGGTTCCGAAAATTTCCACCAGCTGGGGTTCTATAACGTGCACAGACATCGCACAGAACACGGGCCTCTAGAATTTCGCCTTCATCGAAATGCGACCGCCGCGTCCGGGATCGAACCCGCGTCTTTCGGGTTGGGAGCCGAGGGCCATATGCACTGGGCCACCATGGCGCCCTCCTGAGCGATGGTTCTGCAGTTCATGAGCCAGAGGGTTAAATTGTACTCCAAGGAAGCAGACTTCAAAAGCGAAGTAATTATGAATAGAAAAGTTTCTTTGTTAACGAGCATGTACTCATTAAGAAAGACTCCTAGGATGAAGAAACCCGAAGCTAGAAGCTGAATTAAGGAACGCTCTCAATCTTAAGACAGCCGCATAAGTTTCAAAGCCCCCCTTTCACTGGTCGCCCCTAACTACGGTCAGCACGTGTTCAGGGCCGGTGAATAGGAGCAAGACTTTGAGACCGTTTTGAGACTCTCTTCAGATTAAGGTCGTTCCGTAATCCGGCCTCCAAGCGCTTCGAATGTAGAGGTGCTGTGATCACTCCATTAGTTAATGTATGTTCGCAAAAACGAACGCATAAAAGGGTAATGTACTTTAAGCGAGCGCACGGCGTTGTGGATAGATGAAAAGGCTGCCACATCCGATTCAAGGCACGTACGCCCTACGCCACATTCTGCGCCTCCCAGTGTCTGCGACTGCACTCAAATGAATATCACGCTTTGTGCAAATCCATAGGAGTTCCAATTAAAGGGGAAATGAAACTCTTCTGAGGTCTTAGGGGCTGAACGTATCACGTCTTGAAGTCGTCTCTGCGGCACTCCCGTGAAGCAGTGCCGTCCACAAAGTTTAGGAAAGATGAAGTGGTGGGTACATTCCAGTCGTGTTCAGTAATTGGAGCAAGCAACCACGTCGGATAGTCTATGTAGAGCTTTAGTAATCAGTATGAATGAAATGTTCCACATTAATAATTACATGAAAGTTTTGTGTCTTAATGTCTCAATGTAGCATTACTCTGGTGAACGCTTCAATTAGTAAGATATACATGGAGCTAAACGCTACTAAATATAAATCTATGACATTTAGAAGCGAAGCATGGTATGACTAACTTCAACTACTCTATTACTAAGACCTTCCTATCCAAAGATATGCCTTACAAATATCTGGGAATTCAGCTCATACCAAATCGTTCATGGCCTTGTCACACTTCAGCAGTCTGCAACAAAGCGTTGAGTTTTCATATACGCCGTAACCTGCGCAACTCTCCTAGCTCCGTTCGCAACTCGCATACCTAACTTTTGTTCGACACAGTTGGAATTCATCTCATCTATATGGCCGCCCCATAAAAAAATGTCTCATTATATTGCTTGAAACTATTCAAAACTGAGTTGCCCGGTACTAGAAAATCTGGGCTCGTCCTGTGTCCCCCTTTGTCCTTGTTTGTCTCGGGCCAAGCCAACCTGCAAATCATGAATCACCAACTGGCCCAAACGGCACTTTGCTAGTAATTATTGTCCCCTCGCTAGTGTCTCCCATCTTAAAACCTTTAATGATTTACAGATACTCGAAATTCGTGGTTGACTTTCGCTTCTGTGTTTATTTCAATAATATGTTTACACCTGCCGCTCGTTTTTGCTCCCAGAATCACCGTGCCGCTCTTCAGCGCACTTTTATAATCATCTCAGCTTCAATAGTATATATGGCAAAACTCAATCATTTAATTCATCTTCATTACCGCTACCACTAATAATCAGCATCAGCATCTTTATCAGGAGCAGCATCACCATCGTCGGAAGCATTGTCCTCATGAACATCAACAACAGCATCGCCATCGTCTTCATCATCATCTCCGTTTTGAGCAACAGAGGGGCATTATCATCAACCGTAGCAGCGTCATCATCGTCGTCATCATCGGCAACATGATCGGCATAATCACAATAATGATTATGGACGACGTCCTTTTCACAATAGTATCATCATTAGCAGCGTCATTATCATCAGCCGCAGTCATTAACTTAGGCTCACCTAAACGTCTTTGATAGGCTAACAACAACGATCTTTTGATAGGCTGAGAACAACAACACCTAAACGTCAGTGAGGGTCTTTTCATACTTCGCTGCAAGTGACATGCGACAGTCGTCTTCTTGTACACGATAACGGGAATACTAGTGGCCTGACGTGTTCATAAACATATGGTTGCAAGGACACGACAAAAATGAAATTAGGTATGACACTAAAATTTCTGCGTTTGCTAACACGTTTGTTTTCTAAGCGCATTGAACATTCTTGTCCAGTTGGTAAAGGATGAGCTAAATTGTAGGGGGATTGCTTTCAAAGCCAGATGAATGGTAGGAATTAAAAAAAATTCTCGTTGATTGTTTTATTTGAACAATTTTCACGCGACTCATCTTGACTATGCACTGCACACCATGAAATAGAAAAACCCAAGCGTCATGGACAGTTGGTGGATACTAAGCATTTAACATTGATTCAAAGAAAAAAAACGACTCTCATGTGACACGCCACAAGTCGTCTTTTAATGAACAATTTTATGCAGTAAGAGCATCGAATTTTTCTTGGCTTTGGTTTATTATTCCACTATAATCACTCACACTGGCTAAAAAAGGTCACAGAGCCACTGAACTTAACGAAAACGAAATTAAAGTATAGAAAGATGTTTACATAGTGGTGCAAGTTGAAAGTGAACGGTTTGCACCACGAGCAAAAAAAAAAGCACAGTGAATGTCAGTACTCAAGCGCTATCAGCATTGTATAAACACACTTTATCAAAAGCAGCATCACTCGCTAGGAGCCAGTTCGAAAAAAAAGCATGACCCAGAATAAACATAACGAGAAGAGGAGAACGACAAAGTTGATAGCAACAAGGAGGTTTTGGAAGATTTACCTGAGCAATAGCCCGGTCAAAAAACAAAAGCATGGAGCAAGCATAAGGAGCAATACTACGTTCTTAACCATTTTTTTTCATACACTGGAGAGCACTATAGTCACACAGAGAATGAAAACGATAGTCATGTTAGGGTACATACAAAAAAAAAGCTAGCAGCCTTTTAAACCATGCAAAGCAGAAGCAAATCTTTGTTCACCTTTAAACAAGATTCAGAAACAAACGAAGGAATGTTAAAAAAGGGCGGCAATGCGTGACCGCCGAGGCCAAATTTCAAATAAGACTTCAGCACCTGGCACAAGATATCAGAGTGTGACAAATACTTCAGAGCTTAGGATGCTGTAAACTTAAAAAAATTAGAACCTTATTAACTGCAATAAAAAAAATGAGATAAAGTTTGAAGGTTGGTCGATCCCAAATGTTCCAAAGAAACCTCCAAATTTTAACAGTAGGACCCATTTAAACGGGCTAAGGTGGATTAGTGGCGATTACTGGGTGGAACATGGTGAAAATTTGGTTATTCGTTGTTGCCTTTAGGTGGTTTAGTGTGAGTAGTGAGCTGATAAATGTGGGTTAGTGGGTTATCGATACGGAGTAATGGGGATTAGTGGGTGGATTGTGATGTAAGGGTGGGTTGGGTTAGTGAAATTCCATGTGACAATCGAATGAATATTGCTCGAACAATCCAGTCCCCAGCCTCCCCTGTCCTCCTGTCAAGTTTAGCAGGCTAGAAGGTCAGCGCTCCTAAGCCGGCCCCAGCACCGAAGGAAGAAGTTCACGACACTTGATAGTCAAAATGTATTTTGGTGCTGAATATACGTGCCTCCACTGGGAACTTTTCCAAAATGCGTATTCTATAGCTTATCATGAGATGATCAGGCTGGATTCTATTGCACATATAGATAGCAGTCAGTCCGTCTGTAAAGGAGACAGCGAAAAGGCTTTAAAAACCTTTGTTTAGCTGACTCATGCCCACAAATAACTTAAAGACTCAGCGGCGGCGTAGCACAAGCGTGCTCGGCTGTCGTTGAACAGAAAACCTTCCGCTCTCAGCTGCACTCATTTCAAATCGAGCAAGGAACATGGAGATAAGGCGCGAAAGCAACCATAATAATCTGGAGCAAAGTTGAAGCAGTTGCGCGTGTCTGTGATCATTCCAGATATGTCTGGTCGCAGCCTGAGTCACAAGTAAAATGATAAAGCCGAGTACCGGCGGCTTTGAGCTTGAACAAACAAACATTACAAAGATTCGTGGCAATATCGTTATCACTAAAAACAGCCCGGAACTGGCGGGGAAATAAGAGAGGTAGGTCAGCGTTGGCTTTGCAGTGCGCTTTCTTTAGCATTTATTTTCCTCGATTTTTTTAGTAATGTCACCTTTTTGTCGGAGATAGCTTAATCACCGCCATCTGACCCCTAGGCAAACATTCCTTGCTTGGCCGGGACTATTGCAGAACCCTTACCGCACAGAGCCTAACGGCACTTAAATGTGATCGCTATCGGCTTGATCAAGCGGCACTAAAGTGCTCTAATGCTGTGTGCTGCTGAAGGAAATCTGAACGACCAATCCTAGCCTTTAACGATAAACGTCTTGACACATGCCATGCTTCTGCATCCACCTTTCAATTTGGGTATACATGTTTGTGCTTTTTCTCCGCTTTTTTCTAAATGTACTTATAATCTTACGTTATAGTGGAGGTGTGCAGCAAACAATTTCCACTCAGTTTTTTTTACTTCTTTATTGTCATGCTTGCTTGCAAAGAGCGCAATGTTATTGTATTCTTTGGCATTATATTATTTCTCAGAACTCCCTCTCTCCTGTAATGCTCAATGCTGAAATTGTGGGTTGGTAAAAATAAATAACTAAAATATCTATGCTTATAGGCAATCGCTTGTTTCCTCTATTAAAGGTTAAGTGACTACAACATAATAACACAGAAAAAGTGCATTGGTCTCGCTGTACCAAAAAACAAAAACGATCACTTTCACATTAATCTTGAGCGTACGAGCATCCTAGCTGGGATCTAATTTCACACATTCCTACTCTTGCCAGGAGGTGGCGCCTGCCTTTCATCCAAGTGATGCGAATCACGAGAAACGAAAGAGGCTGTCTGCCGGTTGTAGAATATACTGCCGGACAGCGGTCCTTTCGTTCCACCACTCTCTTTCTATCTCACACACACCCTGCACATCCGTAACTTTTTCCATCCCCTTGGAGCTTGCCAGGTCTTGGGCGCTTTCATTTTTCCTGGCCTGAAAAGGTCATCTCAACACCAACGAGACCTTCGAGTTTTAACTCTTTGTGCACGGTTGGAAGGAGTAGGGAACTTTTCTACTTTGCAAAAGCGCCCTGTGGAGGGAATGCGTCAAAGGTAAAGCTGCTTTGCCCGCTGAATAATCAGCCTGTGCGGATCGTGTATGCACCTGAGCGCTTCCGCTTCTGCAGTTGCTTTGTGCGACGGCTGCGCACGGTTTGAGTAGGCACAACGCTCAGCTAGCCGGCTTAATATTCTCGTGTATCTGTTGCATTAGCATTATTGCATTTGCCCGCTTTCAAGAAAATTTGCTCAAGGGAATATTTTGCAATATATAAATGACAAAATAATCATGGCCGGCAAATCGAGTGCGACCGAGTACTAGGGGCAGTTACCAACATTCTCCCGATTTGTCACTCCGTTTCTCATACTTATCTTTCCCTTTTACAAGAGCGTGGTGTTCGCGAAGAGTGACCTTTATGTTGTCTCAGGGCAGTAGTGTTATATCCTACCGCAAATCGGTAATTAATTTGTATTTTCGACTGTTTCAATGTTTTGTGAAACGCGAAGTGCTGCCTGACACATTAGTGCTGATAGGCAGGAATGAATTATCGCTCGCAGTGCTAAGAAAGAAAAGAACCAAGATTATGCTAAAACAGTCAGATTCTCCCTTTCTGTAAAGCGGTGAGGTGCATACCACATTTGACTGTTCACTTCATTCTATACGGATTCTTCTCGGCGCTGATGACTGGACGATACTTAGTTCGCTATGTAAAGAAAAAACTGATCTTCACGTTGCATATGTGGTACAATAATATACGCAAGACATATGTCCGAAATATAAAGACAAATAAAACATACATCTATAGTAGCTCTCAGAGCTCATCACCGCGCGCATGGCGGCTTGATGAACACAGCAAAGTCGACGATTTGCGCGCTTATCCTCACAAAGCCTTTGATGCGCCCAAAGACACACGACGAAACCAGGTACATTCTAATGACGTGTGTACGACGTCGTATATTACACAGGCGGTGCGAAAACAGTTCGGACGGCACCAGGGAGGAAGGTACGGCTGTCTGGATAACACTTGTGGCACAATCAATGAGCGCCGAACGGTGAGAGAGAGAATCAGTGCCGAGGTGGAGGCTATGACAGCACCAGTCGAGTGCACTCAACGAAACTCAAGGACGACTTCCTGGTATAGACACACGAGCAATGCAGATGCTAAAGATCAGTTTCCTACCTCCTTCGACCAGGCGTGCAATGCCTGCGGTTGCAGACGTGAACACTATACGCAAGCGACGACCGAGAGTAGAACATACCACTGACACTTGCGCTCCCGCATCAATCAAGGCTGTGACAGGCACGCCATGCACTCTCACTGCTTGTAAGTTGCAGGTTAGTCGAAATGTTAAAGAAGAAACTTCAGGCCAGGCGTAGCGTCACCACTTGACACAGAAGTCAATAATTTTACGCCTGTGGGCGGAGTCTAGATAAGGCGGAAGAAGAACTGCGCAATAGCGGCGACGGGGAGCGGCTGCAGGAGGGAGCTGAGGCGTTGCTGTTGGAAACCATGGGTTCAGAACGAAAGAAGCTGCCAAAATTGTTAGCTTTCGGCCTGTGGGGGAGGCAGACGACGAGAAGCTGCGGCAGTGTAGAATGCAAAAGCACCGAAGTTTGGGCCAGTTGGTATTGATCCATCTTGAGAACACGAAGCAGGACGAAAAAACTGGGACCAAAAAGACACACAAACGAAACACAAACGCAGCATTCGTCCTGTCGTACGTGTGTCTTTTTGGTCCCCGTTTTCTCGTGCTGCTTCGTGTTCTCAAAATGTAGAATGACATCCCCAACTCGGCATCAGCTGGAACACTTAGGCCGATCGTTAGTGTTATTCTTTCGAAGAGGGTGGGGTTGCGGCGAGGATAAAACAGAGTTCCTGCTTGAGAACCTGGCGAATGCAGCGCGCATTCCGGGAACTGATGGAACACAGAGGCCGAAGTCGGAAATCGATGAATTTCTGGCGGACAACAGCCTGAATGAGACAGATGTCGTAGTTGGTGCCGGTGTTGGAAAAGCGGTTGCTGACATGGGTTATAGTTTCCGACGTACAATGCGCGTCAGGTTGTTCGGTGTCGCCGAAAAGCGTGGTGGACTTGGATCTAAGCGCTATGACGTCTAAGACATATTCGGCAGCAGGTTGAATTGCCTAGAAGACGGCGGCTGCTTCCTTATTTGAAACTAGGCATTCCTCACACCATCAAACGCCGCAAACTTCTCGAAGACAGGAAGGTCGAAGGCGCGGTCGCGGTGCTTTCTAGGACATTACCAACTTTGTTAGTCTGATATTGGGGCATCTTCTTTTAGCAGAGGTCTAACATATCCTGGATTTAAGAAACGTTGCACAACGTGGACGTCTGTGCTCGGCAGGTGAGCTCCGTCTTCGCAGCGAGCTGACGGCCGGTCAGCTGATGAGGATTTTCCGGATCTTTTGCTTGCAACTGTCCCATCTGGTCAGCTCTTCCTGGTGAGTCTCGGAAAAAGGCCTAGCCAAGCCCAGGTGATAAAAGATGACATCAGCCAGCGTAAGGATGACGTCTAGCGGGCTCGTATGGTGACACGATGGCTCGTATGGTGACAAGCCTGGAAGAAAAGAAAGATAAAAAAGTGCAAGATGGGCCTGAAGTGCGAAGTACGAATCCATTAAATTTGGGCCATCTAGGGAAGGCCTTTTAAGCGAAACAAGAGCGGGGAATGATCTTGTAATCCTATACCAGCTTGAAGGAATCAGTCCGAATGAGCACTGAGGTGTAGTTTCAACTGCCGTTTCGCGAATTTATGTGTTTGTTTTAAGTCCAAAGAACATTGACTGCCCGTTATAGAGCTGAGCAAAAGCAGGTAAAAATCACTCCTCTTCTTCAAGCTACTAAGTTTTAGGCTAAAAGGAGGCGAGGCTAACGACTTCTGGTGCAGAACATTGCTTGTTAAGCGCTCAGCCATTACCACGAGTGCCGTTTAATTGAATGCCGCAAATTATGGGCATCCCAGAAGCTCCCCACGCTTTAATTATAGACCTCATTCGTGTATTTATTACTCTACAGAATAATGGCAGGTCGCAAAAAGTACTTAGTCGTTGTGCATTTTATGGCGCGCTCAAAACGTTCGTCACGATGATAGAACGGTTCTATTTTAATGGTTTTTCAAATAATTCTTTATGGCTTGAAAATGTACAATATTCTGAAGTCCTGGCTTCCAGATGAACCTGTCCTAAGCCAACCGTTTTCTATTTCGTTTTGACGTTTCATATTTCGCCACTTTTTAAGTGCAGTTGTAAAGGCTCCACCAATTAAGGCTTCGTGTTTCCCTGTTGAATTTGAAACCACAATTTGTTTGGGATGTGCTCTTTTTTGTTGTTGTGTAAACGTTCACTTCATACTAGTTTTCATTGGGATAACGGTCATTTTTGGTGACGTCTGCTTTCATTAGTCAAACTAGTTTAGAAGAGTCCTTTCAACATTCATTGCAAAAAATATTACAACTGTTTTTGGCATTTCTTATATTTCCAGGAGCTGTTGTGGTGCATCAAGCTCGCAATACTTCGAAATTTTTACAATTGTGGACTAACCGTTTTCGGTTCTATATCAGTGGACGTTAAAGAACCCCAGGTGGTCGAAATTCCCGGGGCCCTTTACTACAGCGTCTCTCATAGCCTGAGTCGCTTTGGGACGTTAAAACCCCCCTAAACCAAAACTATACACAGACCTAAAGTGCCTGACAAGTGCCTATATATTTGGCCCTTCAATTCCGAAGTGCATGCCTTCTTCACCAGTACTTCCAAATATTACAACGTTTTATCTTAGCGTGTACCGCTTAGACCTACCTTTTACCGCGTCCCACTACCCACGACTACGCATGCGCAGATGCTCGCAGAACGCGGCAAGCGGCTGAGGGGGCAGTATGCACAATGCTAAATGTTCTATTTCTGTCAAAGTAAATTACATTAACGTACCCGTCAGTACTGTCGGCGACAAAATCTTCAAGACGCGTGCGCTCGTACCAAAATATATCCCGTAAACACTTGCGGAGTGGTGCTCGCTGTTGATAGTGAACACGATGCGTCCATACTTGGAAGAAATAGTGGTGGTGGGCAATGTATTTGGAATTGTGTTCCAGTCCTAAGGCTTTATATGTAGAGCAACGCTGTGGTAACTGACAGTGGAGCGCAGGTAATAAAATCATAAGAACTTTTGTTCACTTCATCGGAAGCTCTTTGCCTTGGCACATCAGTGCAGCGGCACTAGAAAGGAGCCACATGAGATTCTCGACACTGCGTGGGTTCGCTTGATGCACCAATTTTCAGGAAGGTAGAGCAGACATTTCCGGACTAATACTGTTGCGTGAGAAACCAATTCGCCAAACGCAGGCCCTGCCGTAAAGATCCGAGTGATCAGGTGACGCGCCGTTGAGATTCGCCCTGCTCTCTTACGTGCAGAGAAGTTCAATCAACGTCACAATTTACGTTCGAGAATACTGTCACAAGTGCCGCACTTTTGGTCACTATTATAATTCTCCAAAATCTTCTACAGACGTGAGTGCCAAAGCAAAAACGGGCTCCTAAGTACTGCCATATCTCACAAATTTGTTAAATGACAATGTTAAAATTTAATTGGGGAAGCAGCATTTAAGAGTCTTTTGGTTATTTTCGCATAAAATGTTCTTATATTTAGCAGACATAAGAAAGGTGTCAAGTTATTTTGAGAGCTGCTTTTAGTTTAACCTAGCTAGCACCCTTATTGAGCTAGGCGGCAGTCCACCACTCGGGCGGAAAGCTAACATGAGGAGTTGTAAAACACTGGGCTTAACAATTTTAGAGAAAGTGCACAACCATTTCATGTCAGCATGTTCACAAAGCCCGGTTCTGTGCAATAATGCTGTTAGGTCTTTTCTTAAGTATGTATTGTTCATTTAAATAAAAGGGAAATTCTAGCTTTCATAGATACAAGAAAATGGGTCTTACAATAGTAACTTTAAAAATCATTGAGCACGTTCATAGAAACCTGGAGAGCTGTATTGAACTCTACAACGTAAAATGATTCATGGGCAAAAATCACAATAACTGTATTGGGATTGTTTATGAATTGTAAGAGATGAGTGATAGCATTCAGAGAAAATAGTAAGCTGAGAAAATCATCCTTAAAATTTATTTCCTTCTTTGCATCGTTTATCGCCTAGCTTTCTTTTGCTTTTCTTCACAGAAATGTGGCATAGCAACCGATACAAGCTCTGATCTTTTAATTTCTCCCCGCCTGGTGACACTAGGATGATGTTAGTCCGTCGTAGGAAAGCCGCGGAATGAGCTATGCACCGGAGCCATATGAGACGCAGTTGACTCATAAATTTCGAAAACCACGCATCAATTAACGCCTTCTGTTATTTTTTGTTACGTATATCAGTATATATTTATTTTGGCCAGGAGACAGATGAAGACCCCAGTTGAGCGAAAAAACTTTTATGTGTAATCGAAAACTGTCACCAAATCGGCGATATTATTTGCCGCGTCTCTTCTTAATTAGAAATTAGATCTACCCATTGCAACATCTTAGGTTTCAACTATGAGATAAAACACAACATGGTATCCTTTGCGTCACGGTGAACCTCAGCACAGGCCACTAGCTGAAGTACAGCTTTTTAAACAGGTGGCTAAGAAGCGAAAAGCTGCTTTGTTAGGATATGCGAGTATTAAAGTCAGTGAACCCAACTGTATAAAAGAAGTGAACCTATAGCAAAGATAAAATGATTCTCTAGTTCGTAAATGAGATGTGTAATCATTTGTTTTTCATTTTTAGTGTGTGGGCGTGTATTCGTGCGTGCACACTTCCGCCTCTCTCTTTCATATTCACGTGTATCGATCCATTACTAGCCTTTAGCTATGGATCCGCTCAGCTTTGTGTATTGAAGATGTACCTGGGATGACAATAAATAATAATAAATAAACAAAATAGATGTGAAGTTGCTGCCGAGTGCGACGCCTCCTATGAAGAAATGGTACCATAAAAATTCTGTGCCTAAGGGTAGCTCATCTATTGGATTGGCTCCGAAGGGCAATTTGAAGTATTGGTCCCTTGGCTTCTCCCTCCTTTCGCAAAGCCTGTTTGCGCATTACGTTTTCTATTTTGGAGCCGTCGGAGCCTACGTGACTCGTCATATTTGCAGAAAGCCTCTCGGGAGACTGCTATATAAAATAAAATAAAAAATGCGGGGCCTCATCTTGAAGGCGATGCACTCAAAACATGTGGAGGGCTGGAAGGCGCTGGAAGCTGCATGAACACATCAGAAAAATATCAACAGTGTCACTGCTGTTTCGGTACTCTCAGTGCGTTCTTTAGCCTTCGAAGTACGCTGTTCCATCGCCCCAAGCCCTGCAGGCATACTGTCGAGGTATCGACTCTGACATCCTAAGCTTTCTTCGGAGCACAACGGAAACAGTTCCCGCCTCAGGCGCAATGCACACAGCGAGAAATACACCTGCCGAAAACGAACATAGAGCAAGTGCGACATGACGTCTTGCATTTCATCAGATATCTGACAAGCAATACAATGCAGGCATCAACGAGATCCGTTTAGCCTCTGCCATGTGAAGCGAGCTCCAGAAATCCAATAGCTCATAGTCATGCTTAATGTTATCTGTTTTCAAAACTCTAAGAAATCGAATCACTCATTTTGAAGCCACGAAAAAGAAACTCTTTGAAAAATTTACTGCTTTCTACGCAGAGAAGTCGGAGCAGTTGTAGACGCCACATGTCAAAGGTCAAGTCCGGGACCTAAATTGAAGCTTCTAAAGTCTTTATGTGCCTACGAGGTCTCCTAGATGATTTTTTTGTTTGGTTTATGGGGTTTAACGTCACAAGTGACTCAGGCTATGAGGGAGGCCGCAGTGAGGGGCTCCGGAAATTTCGACCCCCTGGGGTTCTGTAACGTGCACTGACATCGCACAGCACACGGGTCTAGATGACTTAGAATGATAACCAAGCCCAATCACTGTACGCGTTCTCTTAAAAGACGACGGTAAAGAAGGACAGTGCATGTTGTGGAGCCATATAGCCCTCTACTATAGCTTTCTCATAGCGCGGGTGCAAATTCAGGTGCCATTATTACAATAATTTCGCAAGCCACCTGCAACATAGTTCTTTTTTATTGCGGCAGTGTACCTGCTGGCATAATATATTTAAAAATATATATACACACTGGAAACTTGAAGAAACACATAGGAAAAGTTAAGTACATGTGCAAGATGCGAGATGGAACACATAACTATTGTTTTCGTCGAAGTAAAAAACTTAATGAATCCATTTTACTTGACGGTGCTTTAGAGACCTTGCGGTGTTTCACTGGTGCAACGTTTCAGAATAAACATTTGCGTGCAATATTCATCCAAAAATGATAATCTTTTTTGTGTATCTCAGAATCTCGCTCAGTGTTTCTTGGGAAGAAAAATTCCTGCCTTCCACATTTGTTTTCTTTTTATTCTTATCATGTGTTCTCTATAGTAGTTGTTACAGATAACTTCCAGTTGTGAAACTCTGGCGATACTTCCTTTTTACCTTTCGTAATCATATTCGGCTTTTCTGTTGATTATCAGAATTTGAACAGAGAACTAGCACAAATAACGCATCATGAGCAATACGTTTCTTTTTGCTGAAAACACGAAGTATGCATCGTCCACCATAATTTTGGTCAATGCACGGAGAGCATAGTATTGTGTGCCGTGGCACAGTGACTGAGGAGCTGCAGTGGGATGACTGATTGCAAGCGAGACATGCGTTTATAAAAAAAAATCGAATGTGTTCAGAAGAGTCCCTGTACTGTGAAAAAAACAACTTACGTTACGAAGTGCATGTTGACAAGGCTCAACATCCCAAAAATAAAATTAGCTGCAAAATCTGGCAAAGGCCTAAATGTGACAAGAGCAGGCGCTCGCGCTTGGTCATGTTTGCCTTTGTCGCATTTCCTTGAGCGGGTCTTTTCGACGCTTTCTTTTTTCGTGCAACAAGTAACCACTTTTGTGGACAGATATTTTTTATTTGAAGTCACATCCGGTTTACCGCAGCTGCGGTGAAAGTTTCTTGGTTTGGTGTATGGGGGTATGACGTCCCCAATTGACTACGGCTATCAGGGACGCCGTAGTCGAGGGCTCCGGAAGTTTCGGTCACGCGGGATTGTTTAACATGCACTAACGTCGCACAGCACACCGGCCTCTAGAATTTCCCCTCTCTCTCTAGAATTTCCTCCCCTAGAAGTTTGACTGCCGCGGCCGGAATCGAACCGGTGTCTTTCGGGTCAGCAGCCGAGCGCCATAACCACTGTGCCACCGTGGCGTGGAAGCGAAAGTTACCATTGTATATCATGTATCTACTTCAGAGATGGCGTTTGTCTCCGCCCTATAAGCCGCAGTGTCTTAACGCTGGGGCATTAAGGTACTCGTGTCGCAGAAACGGTTGCGGTGGCAAACCTTTATTGTCATCAGGAAAAGGAGGGTTAGGGGTGGGGATAAGGGCCGTGTTGAAATAGCCTGCGTGGGCCCTCACTGCGGCGAGAGACGTCGGGAAGTCTGTGCTTCCGGACGACCTCTAGGGCCAAGCTCACTGTCTGGAGTTGTCCCCGATCCGAGCTAAGCAACGCAGTTCCCTGGGGAAGCCATTAGGACAATCGCACCATAAATCATTAGATCATATACTATATGATTATCGCCGAAATTCATACCTCGCTGTAGTCTGTGTTGTTGATCATGAGCATACAATCTGTGCGAAATCCATAGAGAAGCAACATAGGAGGCATATGGGCCACATATGTGATGTGACATTGTGGCGTCATCACAACCTGTGTACCGTATTGTGAGCAAACTGCCCACCTTCGCAAGTGGCAGTTGAATTAATGATCGGCCACTAAGGATGAAGAACCTGGATCGCAAAAGCCCTACCGGTGGCAGCACCTGCCATCGCAGGGCAGTGACGCATCACTTAACCGCTACACCACTACGGTAGTTGTGGTATGACGACTCCCAGGGATCTATTTATGTAAAGTAGATAAAGGCCAATTGAGAAAATATGGGCTTAAAACCATCAAAGTTACGCGTCATTCTCTTAAGGCGGAGTTCAAGCTAGTGTCCCTTATAGCCTTAGAACGCATGGGCCTCCCGCAAATTACGCTACCACTTTACATCAACGTTGGAAATGCTGTGGAAGCAGCTTCAAAATTATGCTTTGCGTGCCGTTGAAACCGAATAGAGGCGGCGATGATGGCTGGATCAATCAGAGATGATCCGATGTAAAGGTTATGCACGGCCGCAGCGATGATTCGGCACTGCTTGTTGCCAGTGACAGGCGACCAGAAGGGAACTCCCTGTTTAAAACTGAAGACTTGGTGCAGCAATTGGAGCATATTTCGGGTTGCTTGACCAACCACAAGGCGCATTTATCCCTTTGGAGGAAGAAACGAGAACGGGATGGTGATAGGTACGCTGACAGACAGATTACTGATAAGAGGAAGTAAAATGTATTATGTCAACTCTATATGTGTTTGATGTTTTAAAGTGAGCCTAGAGGCGAATATCCCTTCAAAGCTGCGTTACTGTATTAGCGTATTTCTTATTACCGAGTATTGCATCATCCTTTGATTTGTCTTCTGCGAGAAAAAAAGGGGTTGCATTTGGCTTTCTGTATTAAATTTGTTCTCTCGAGAGGGGGGGGGGGGATAGTTTGTGCTAGTTTAGGTGCAGCCGCTGCAAATAATGGGCCTACGTTTTTTCAATGCGTTAAAGACCATAAGATTGCTGGCCGGTTTACTGCCACAACAGCTACTCCGAGGAATAATGATGACGACGAATAACGTTTATTTCGCAGGCGAAGATTCGGCCATTGAACGCTGCGGAACACTATATTTGCGTCTACACAAGGTGAAGACAAAGACCGATCGCAAAAGCTTTTTTACTTTTGTGTAAAAATATCGTGGTTGAAACTACCAAAAAAATAAAGGTCGGAAAAATTTTTTACCTACCAGGGGGTTGTAGGAGGCATAGACCAAATAAAAACATATAAATGGGCGAAAATCCAAAGAAAATTGTCAAAATGTAATACCATGAGAATGAAAAGGGGGCGCTAAAAAAGGCCGCCACCGACTGGAAGACGAATAAGCGTTAGCTGTTTGCTTCATTAGACGAAGAAAGCGAAGAAGAATGCGCCCGTTGTCGAGTTATACCCCCTCAAGATACGTCCCAAACGGAATTTGCTTCGTTTTGGGGGGTCAAGGCGGGCCTAGAATGCGGCTTGCTTTGCGATTGGTAACACTTCAATTAGTAATTGCATGTATGCAATGTTTACTTATTATTTATTATGATTTTATTTCTATACCACAACCCATAGCGACTTATTGGCCTAACAAATTCTGAACGCAACTGTTCCAGGATGGTTGCCCCTTGTTGTTGGAGTATATATATATATATATATATATATATATATATATATATATATATATATATATATATATATATATATATATATATATATATATATATATATATATATATATATATATATATATAGCGGAACGAGGGGCCATATAAATGCTAATTTTTGAAATTTGGAGGAGTGCTTGGCTTGAAACACTCTGGCACGGGTCCACCCGGTGTTGCACTTTCTCCGGGATCGGCCCGGGCCATATTTGAGCGGCGCGTCTTTTCTTTCAGCGGCGGCGGCGGCGGCGGCGGCGGCGGCAGCGGCGGCGGCAGCGGCAGCGGCAGCAGCAGCAGCGGCGGCAGCGGCGGCGGCGGCGGCGGCGGCGGCAGCGGCGGCGGCAGCGGCAGCGGCGGTGGCAGCGGCAGCAGCAGCAGCAGCAGCAGCAGCAGCAGCAGCAGCAGCAGCAGCAGCAGCAGCAGCAGCAGCAGCAGCAGCAGCAGCAGCAGCAGCAGCAGCAGCAGCAGCAGCAGCAGCAGCAGCGGCAGCAGCAGCAGCAGCAGCAGCGGCAGCAGCAGCGGCGGCGGCAGCGGCAGCAGCAGCGGCAGCAGCGGCGGCAGCAGCGGCGGCAGCGGCGGCGGCAGCGGCGGCGGCGGCAGCGGCAGCAGCAGCAGCAGCTGCAGCCATATAAGCCTATATGGCCTGATACTTGACACCTGATTTAATCGGATTTTGTTATTGTTTCGGGACGACACTAGTCGCCAGTTTGTATCTTTTGTGCAGGTCGGGCGACACTGGTCGCCAAAGCGCATTTTTTGTGTATGTCGGGCGACACTAGTCGGAGTTCTATATTTTTGTTTGCATGAGGGACGGCTGCCTCTTTCGGACCTGTGGTTAATAAACTTATCTTGAATCTGCTGCTGGTCCTGGGACCTTAGATATTAAACTTATTTTCGGAATATGGCGGAGTGCTAGACGCAATCTGGCACGGGTCGGCCAAGTATTGCACTGCCTCTGGGATCGGCCCGAGGCCTATGGGCCTATTAGCGCATGGCGCCTTTTCTTTATATATACTCTCCTATCCTTTAACTCTCCTACTTTCAGCACGCGGCAGCGAGCGCGGCTCGGCATGAGCTAGTATGCAGGCCCGTGCACTTTTCTTCCTGTCAGCAACAGCAGCAATGTGTACACATATAGCGGTCCCACAACGGGACAGTTTTTCTCCCGTTATAGGATGTGTTTTGGGGAAGGGGAATAGGATGGGGAGTGCGCAACCAATGTTAATGGCCATCTTGAATTTGAGAAACCGAAACTATACTGCCATTTCATTCCCTGACGTAATACGGACATAGTTCCATCTCTATCCAACATATTAGACCGCGACGTCATCATTGGCAGGTGGTTGTTCCTGCAATGCTATTGTATATGGCGCTGCAAGTCTCAGTGCAAAATGTGCTGTTTTCTATTTGATGCCACAGATGGCGCTGTGATCTCAAGGTGGTAGCAGACGCCACGAAATCTCGAAACGAGATGAGTAAGAGATAACGCTCTTAAAAGCAGAGGCGGCGAAGAGGGAGCAAAGCAGGGCAAAAGAATCCTGATAACAGCGTGCACAGAAAAAAGAATGAGGCAGAAAGAGATGCGTTTTGCCCGAAGACTTGAGCGCTGGCTGCTTGCTGGCAGAGGTGTAATCTGTAAATGGGTTAAAGAAAAGGAAAAGGCAGTAAAAGGTACAAAGGAGTACCCCACCCGAGGCAAGCCGAGCTCAAGTCCAGGGCAAAGCTTGTACCGACTGTATCACAGGTGGATACTAGGCGGCCCTGGGGATCGAACTCCTCACGTCTCGCATGCCAGCCCGGTACTCAAACTACGATGCCGCCGCAGTGGTGAGTAGCACCGATGAAAGACGAGACAAAAGCGCGAGCAAAGAGTAGCATGCCGTATCAGGCTGCTGCCGTACACACAGTATGAAGAGCATGGATACAGTATGAGGCAAAAATTATTTCTTTTAATGCGATAACATTTAGATTGTTTTCTTGCAAAAACCACCCAGTTTCTCCATAAAGAAAAAAATCTTGATTGGTCGAGAGGGTCGTGACGCCATAAGCACAGCCAAATTTGAAAATGTGAAGACTGAATGCTTGAGTACACTCCGTTGGATTATCATACGTAATATACTAACCCCTTCCATTATTCCTCCTCAGTGCAGTCAATTATCTCCACCAGCCTGCTCTACTCGACCCACAAATCTGTACTAATCCAACTTAATCCACCAAATAATCCTCACTGCCTTAATCCATATACTGAGGTGGACCTACTTTCGAAATTTTGGGACTCCTTTGAAATTTTTGGGGATGGGCCAACTACCAGATGCTATCGATTTTCCTTTAAGAATATTGATACGAAGGTCTGAAGTTTTATACCACTCGAGAGCGCGAAAAACTTCTTAAAGCCCATTTTCTTATTCCTGCAATGAGTGTCCTATATTGTGGTCAAATTAAAACGTAGGCACAGCGATTGTAGTCAAGTGCACGAAAATGCTTCTAGAAATATGGAATACTCCTTTCCTTTTTGTGTCATTAAAATTTCTACTAAGAAAGCCTAAGAGATGAAGAATGTCATAATACCTTTGGTTTTACATTTTCTGTAGTGGTGCGGTGTTTACTTTTCAGTTTGTTTTGCAATAGACTGACAAGCAGAAAGCAGGAATTAAAACGAATGACAATTTCATGTCAGCAGGCTACCGCTAGCGCGTTAGGTTCACAAAGTACTGTTGAAGAGTTAGTTGTTTCCACGACACGTAGCCCGCCTTGCTGTACAAAGAGCGGCTTGAGGCTGCTAGATGACATTTCGTGGTAATCTCATTGAAGGGCTTAAACTGCAGCAAGTAGTGGATGTGCGCTTCTATGTATCGCCATTCGGGCTAAGGACATCCAAGGCTGCTGAAGGAATCTCAGATGCGACGTGATTATCGAATCACTGCTAGGGCTATAGAATAATTCAACTCATGCTATGCGAAGCGGGACGTCCTTTGCACTCGTAAGGCAGCGGCAGAGCGCGACCATCCACAAAGACACCGAAGTACGCGCTCGACGCGGCAGCTGGTCATTTCTCTTTGAAAGGAGATTGTGGCCGCCAGGCGAGTTACTAATGCCGCCTTTGACAGGTCGCTTTCGACCGCTTTAGAGTGCTCTGAGAGGCGCCCGCACACACGGCTGGCCGAAACCGGCAACTGTGACTACATTCGGCTCATCTTTCCGAGCGCTCGCCTCTCACTCAGAGCGCCTCGAGGCGCTCCGACTGTCTCTCCAGAGTGGTAGGGGTGCTCCGAGTCCCGTGGGTACACAAACCAATCCTAGCACGGCGCAGGCGCGGCGGCAATCAGCAGTGGGGAAGTCGTCAGCGGCGAGCGGCGAAATGGCTCGGTGGCAGCGTTTTGATGTTCTTGCACACGAGTTGCTCACAGGCTTCCTGCGAACGAAGTTCATGCATATATGCTGTTTCAATTGCGTATCTTTGCTGCGCACAGCAGCACTGATCACCGTTGTCATGTCCGTGACAGAGCAAACTGTGTTTTGCTTAGCGCGAGGGGACTTCTGCGGTGTCTTTGCACTTGCATTTGGGACAGAGACATCTTTGCGGCCTTGTTATTTCACTATAAATTCAGTACAGATTATGTAGACGTGGACACTGAAACAGCAATGTTTCTGTGGCTTAAACTAGCAGCGTCAGGAGGCGAACTGATCGATCGGGATGACGACGCTAGCGAAGCTCGATAGTCATGGGACGGTACCGACCAAACAGGTTTCTCATCGAGCGCTAGGAGGGTGGAATATGGATTTACTTTGACGGGAAGGTAATATGCGGAATAAATAAAATGCGTCAAATGTTGCCATCAGTTTGCGCCCAGCGAAGAGCTCTACTATTTTTTTGTTTTTTTTTTTCGTGCCGAGAACACTCTGAAATATCCTCTCGTACTTGGTTTGACGGTGCCTCGGATTCAGAGGTCACACTGATCTGCGGGCTCCGAGCCTGGTGATCAAAGCGACTGTCGAAGACGCCGTAAACCTTCTACGCTGGGTTTACTAAAGAGGTTGAGTGGGACCCAGTCTGCTTTAATTTTTTGCCAGATTTGAGCAGCGAGACAATAACTTTTCTGCCTTCGTACGTAGCAGGCAGTCATCTGTCGAACTGGAAGGAGACAGTTGGCGTAGGCCATATGCATTAAGGGTTATTAGGAATGGCCGCCAGCTGGTATTAGGATTGGCGCCAGCATGTCTCGAGGATTGCCACCAAGACAGAATCTCTCGCCATGTGTCTGCGGTATGCATTTACCGCGCTCGCCCGGTCGTTGTCTCGAGGATTGCCACCAAGACAGAATCTCTCGCCAGGTGTCTGTGGGGTGCATTTACCGCACTCGCCCGGTCGTTGCTGCGTGGGACAAGCGGGGAGCAGGGTTCTGTGGAAATCCCTTGAAGGAGTCGCTGCCACGGGCCGTGAAGTGGTTCCGGCTGTCTTCCAATTTTCCCCGACGTCTCTACCGACCCGTCTACCCCTGGCCTCACGGGCACCGCACCAGCGTGGGAACAGATCGCCACAGTGGCTTGTCTGCATGCTTCGCCGGCCATCGCTAATGGCAGAACCACTGGGGATTATCTCCCGACGGGGCTGCGCCTCAGTTTCTTCGAAGTTCACCGACCGGCGGAGAGCGGGCCGACCGCCTGACGTCGCCTGCCAGCCTGATGGGGTCCTGGCCGCACACCCCTCTTCCTCGGGCTCAACTTATGCCAGGGGCCTGTCCATGTGTGCGGAGGTGTCTGTTTGTGTGTGATAGCGCAAGTTTTGTCCACACCCACCACGGAGAGGGCGTCCCCTACCTGGGGAATCTAGGGAAGACGCAGTGTATAAAACTGGACTGCAGATGCAGTTGCAGCAGCTCACTTCAGAACTCAAAAGCTTGTAAATATGTAAAATAAACCAAGTCTTCTTCCTCCACTAACGAATCCTTCACTCAGCGGCACTCCTGTCCTGGACGGAGCGGGCGTCTTCTTGACCGAGGTTGTGTCGAGAAGCGACCCCGATCCCCACCTTCAACAGAGTGTAGATGCGAGATAAGAAAGAGCCATGGCGACCAATTGCTTACGAAACGAGGACAGTTGTTCTTGAAGCTAGGTGCCTCATTTAAAGGAGGCCGTAAAGATCAATAAATTGAATTTGCCAGAAACAGTTTGAAAGTAGCACAAAGTCAAAAAGCCACTTGAGGTGTGTCTTTTGCAGAATATCAGCGAACAATATAGGCGCGCAGTTTATAAGTATTACATGACGTCGAGGTTTCGAAACTAACGGCGAAGAGAAACTGCCTTCATGAGCCCACATTACTTTTCCTACGTCTTTGCGGTTGTGTCAATAAAGGTTCTCCTTTATTTTTCTTTATTATTTACTTATTTATTTATTTCTTTATTGATGGTGATCTTGTACAAGAATCACTTGACGCCGTTTCTTAGTGAGAGACGCGCCGCATAGAAGTAAAGGCTGTCTTTTTCTAAAACAAACCGGTGCAGTACAAACGGTAGAAAAAAAACGGTACTCGCTCACAATATCTTTTTTTTTTCAAATATTTATTCCAACATTACACCATACAGATATAATGTCGAGGATGGCAGGCAAAAAGCCTCCTGGAGGCTTGACCGGTCCTGCATCCTGGTGTACACTTGGCAGAGCAGCGGTGGCAGTAAGCTCATCAGAACACAAGAAGTGAATAAAGAAAGCCCAAAACAAAACATAGAAACATTCACAAATATGTATGAAGGAGAGACAGAGGTATTAAAGAAATAATAAAGACAAAAATATATTGCATTTTATGCAGTATAGGAACGCATGAAGGCTTTAAATTTTGACGGGTTCATGCTTAGAATGTCGATACCCATTTCAATTAGGGAATTCAACAACCTTGGTAAATTATTCTCAAGCATCTGTTTGCTATAATTAGTTCTGTATCTCGAAACATTCCATATTTCTGTGCGGCGTGTAGTGTAGGCAGGTACATTCTGATGCAGGTTCGCGATTTTCACTAACGTAAAATTAAATTTCCTGCTGCTATAGTAAAAATCCCGCAGAAGTTTGTATGTGTAAATGTCGTGAATCTTTCTTATATTATACTTCTCGAAGAGTGGTTCAGTGTTGTTCCGTAAAGGATACATGGCAATAATACGTAGAGCCCTTTTCTGCATGATTAATATATTATTAAGATTTGATTGTGTCGTTGTACTCAATACTAAATGACCATAATTAATGTGCGAGGCAAACAAGGCATTATACAAAATTATTTTAACAAAAGTAGGAAAAATGTGTCGATTGCGACTTAGCATACCAACCGTACTGCTTAGGTTCTTGAGGACTGAATCTGCATGCTCGTCCCATTGTAGGCTGCTGGAGAAGGTTACACCAAGAATTTTAATTGAGTTAACAACCTCAATTTGCATAAACTCGAACATTATATTATGGTACTGTGGGATTTCTTTTCCTTGAGTTCGATAAATTACTGCTCTTGTTTTACTGCAAGTAACCTGTAGGCAATTTTTTTTCGACCAAATTGAAAGTCTCCCGACAAGTTCATTTGCCATTCTTATTAAGTCTGTGTAATTGCAGGACGATAAAAAAAATACTTGTGTCATCTGCGTACATTATAAATTTTGCTTCTTGATAAATCGATACTATATCATTAACATAAATGTTAAAAAGTAGGCCCGAGAATACTTCCCTGTGGTACACCTGAGATTATGCCCTTGGTTTGCGATTTGAATTCGCTTAATGAGACACATTGGTGCCTGTTTTTGAGGTAGGAAGATAATAAAGCGAGTGGTGTGCCCCTTACGCCGTACCATTCTAGTTTATTGAGGAGAATATTGTGGTTGATATGGTCAAACGCCTGAGTGTAATCAACAAATATACCGAGAGTTAAAAGCTTGTTTTCAAAGTTTCTTAATATGTGCTCTTTCTGATCTAAAAGCGCTAGTTCTGTGGACTTCTTTTTCTGAAATCCATACTGTGCTTTGGTTATAAGCTGGTGTTTACTGCAAAATGAAGACAGCCTATTGAGGATAATTTTCTCAAAACCTTTAGAAAAAATGGGGAGAATCGATATTGGACGGTAATTTTTTATATTCTGTTTGTCGCCTTTTTTAAAAATAGGAATTACTCTTGCGGTTTTCATTCTGTCGGGAAAAACCCCGCAAGAGATACACATGTTATAAATGTACACCAGTATAGGGGCGAGTTCATGTATGGCATATTTAACAGGCCGTATCTGTAGGTCGTCTATGTCGCAGCTGCGTGAATTTTTAAGGTTGAGATAAATGGAGCACACCTCATCACTGTCAGTTGGCGCGAAAAAAATGGAATTATTGTTTCTAGGTGCAGTGAGGTCATTGCTAGGACGGGCATTCTGATCAGTATCTTTTGTTACAAAGTACTGATTAAATGCATCAGCAAGCTCCCGGTCTCTCACTAAGCGTCCATTTAACGAAATCTCTTGTGGTTGTTCTCCCTTCTGTTTCCGTCCTGTAAGAGCATTTACCTTGTTCCACAGTTTATTCGTCTGTCCGGCACAGGATACAAATTCCTGAATATAATACGCGTCTCTTGCTATTCTTAACTCTTTAGTTAACTTATTTCTGAAGGTCTTAAACAATTTGAGATGTGAGCGTTCTCGAGTTTTTAGAAATTTCGCATACAACCTGTCTCGTTTTCTAATTTTCCTTAAAAGCTCATTGGTTACCCAAGGCTTCCGAATCTTTTTATTTATTTTTTTGCTCTTTAGAGACAAAGTGTTTCTTGTATACTGTCACAAAGTGACTTATGAAGGTATCATAAGCCTCCTGTGCTGTATGTTGTAAAAACACGGTATCCCAGCAAGTACCTTGTATGTCGATGCGGAAAGTCTCTAGAGAATTTTCAGTGATGCTTTGCAAGTTTATACATGCTTTCTTCGTATTCGGTGCTCTTTCGGGTGCTTTAACGGACATACATATTGGCATATGATCACCTATACAGCAGCTTAGTACGGCACTGGACACACATGGCAGATCGTAGTTCGTGATAAAAAGGTCAAGTAAAGTAGCTGACGTGGAAGTTATCCTTGTTTCAGATTTTATAACATTCGCGTATCCATAGGATGCAAGTAGTCTTTCAAAGTCTATTGATTTGCGAGTAGCACCTTTGATATCAATGTTGAAATCGCCGCCAATTATAACTCTCTGCCTATTCTGACTTGCAAAGACAAAAAATTTCTCAAGAAAATTGAAGAATGCACTATGGTCTCCATCAGGGGGCCGATGTGAGTCTAAGCCTGCTCTTTCGGTTGAGTGACCACGTATGAACTACAAGCATACATTTTACTTGGTAGGCACGCCATAAAAAATCACTCGATACTAAATAAATGCTGGTCGGCACGACAGGAAGGCCGCGGTGATCTTACGCGTATATCACCCGGCCAACGACCTCTCTAGCCGGGAAGCATGAGCGGAAAGTATGGCTGCTGTTGTGCGGCGTCTGATCCATTTTCCCCAAGGCGATAGCTCTAGATGACACAAGAAGGAAGTAAGCAAAAATAAAAATGAAAGCAGCTCAGAGATGCCGGGGAACCGAGGAACGGACAGCCATAATGCATGGTATCCGTCGTGAGGAAACGGCTGTCCAGGAGAGCATTTCATCCTACGGAGCAGTGACCGTCAGCCACGTACACCAGACTCATGGAACATCGCCATTTGTCCCGGCAGCGTCTCGAAAACCACTGAAACAGCCTTAGTGTCCTTAGGTCGGAGAACACCGTTAAGTCTCAACGCCATCTGACGCTGCACAAGGTAACTAATGCTTCGCAACGGCTTTTGGGGCGCTGTGGGAACTACTTTCCGCGCAATATACGGTTTCATTTCTTGTTGCAGTAGCCTTCAATGGGTTGGAGAGGCGCCGAATGTTTCGCCATGAGCGCCCTTCGAGTGTTTCATGGTGATGTACTGAATCACAGGACATTATTAAAATAATCCGGGTTCTTTCTCTCCTACGAAAGCCGTTCAATGTTTTCCAAGGGAAAAGCATGGTGACGGCGAGTAACTTTCGAATTTAATTCTTGTCAAACTAAAGGTCGGACAACCGAAGTAGTGAGGTCAGGCTTAAAAAGATACGCGTAATTCCTGGGCTAAGCATAAAACAGGAAAACACAGTCATGAGGAAAATGAAGGATATGGTCAAGCAAGGGCGCCTGCTAACTGCTTTATGCCTTCCGATACGCAGACTTAAAAACCGCAAAAATTATTTTTCTAAACTATGAACAATACTTAGAATGTCAGATAACGTTTTATTAAAACGTCTTATTAAAATAGGCTACGCGGAATAGCTTGAAGAAAACTAGTCCCGAACCCTCCGGTTCATTGGTCATGTTCCTAACAGTGCAATCTGTAGCGCTTCACTGATAATCGTAAAGCTTATGTTGTCATATACGCAAACACAAAAGTCGAGATTGCATGTAAATACTGTAATTAAGAATGAATGCTCATTTAACTGGCAACTGATGATTAGGAGTTACATTTCTGTGACCAACAGAAACAACAACATACAAAGCTACACGGGGTAGTTCTGCGTTCTCTTCTTCGGTGTTCCAGACGAAAACAACCAGGATGCCAAGATAAAAAATACCTAATAAAACCAGCAAATAATCAATTGACGACTCATAGTTGAGGAATACCACCTTGTATGAAATGTATCTATGTTCGGTTAAAACTTCAGTGCAAATTTTGGTTTTAAAGTAAAAAATAAGCATTGCGTTCGGCAAACAAGAAGCTCAGAGATTGGCACAGTTAAAAAAAAAAAAACTTATGAGAAACTTGCTCTCGAACTATTCTTTAGTTCTTAACCAAGAAATAGCAAACAATTAATGCAGTACCCCACGCCATAACTGAAAATTATGTCGCAGGTGGTCTTCAGAGGTTTTCCTTTGGGGATGAAGACGCAGTTGTCTCCCTCTCTCTCCACTTATAGGGGGAAAGACGGGAGAAGTCGGATTTATGACGACTAATGAAAAGTGAAGATGAATAAGAATGACTCAGCAACGTTTAGGATAACTAGGAATGACATAGAAACATTTTAAATTTGATAGAATGTTTAACAAAGAGATGAATTTACCGAGGTGGAGCTTGTGCGTGGTTGAAACGTTGGTGCAGAATAGCGCATTATAGACAGCATAGTATAATGGTTACAATACATCTTTAATACGAGCATTCGAAAATTCGAGTTCTGTCACATTTCCTTCGCATCAATCCAAGTGATCGCCTCTAAATTTTTATTTCATAGCCCTTATTACAGACAATACAAATTACCGCTGCACTATGCTTTTAACTCAGTAAGCGTATGAATGATTTGTGGAGAGTTTTGAATATGTGTGTTTCTCTTTCAGGGTGCGGCAGTTGTCACGTAAATGCCGCACAGGCAACAGAAGTAAATGGTCTGCTTTTTATTTGCGATAAATGATAAACTTCGACATTCGAGCAACAGGTACATCTGGTACATTAGCCTGTATTTGTAAACAGAAAACTAGAAAGTGGAAAGGAAGGAGAAACAAAAAGCGTTTACTTCTTTGCACCAAGCTCCCGCGGTGGCTCAGTGCCTATGCTGCTCGGCTGCTGACCGGAAAGACGCTGGTTCTATTGCGGCCACGGCGGGTGCATTTCGAAGGAGGGAACATGCTAGAGGCCCTTGTACTATGAGATGCGAGATCATGTTAAACAACACCAAGTGGTTGAAATTATCCCGAGATCTCCACTATAATGTCCCTCCTAGCTCGAGCCGCTTTGGGACATTAAACCTCATAAACAAAACTATCTACCAAACTTTTTCTTGCACTCCGTACCCAGTCAGTTACATTCCTCAGATAGGATTTTCAGTTTTAATGAGGGAGTAATTACTGATTGGCATCAACCCAAGCGCAGCCGTACGACTACAATGGAAAGGTATTCTTTTATGATACCTTCTTTATACTATTGTTTATTTTGTTACAGGGTCCTAAGAATATATTAGGACTGAGCTGTATCAATAAATTTGTTTGGTCACTTTTTCAAGGTAAGAATACTTAAGGACACAAAGGAAGGGTTAGAAATCTGTCTCAGTAAGAGGTAAACAAGAATTTCTGGCCGCGATTCTGGTGCGGACTTTTCCGAAAAAGTCAGTGAGACGACTAGAGACCAGCAACAGGACTTTTATTTCAAACATTACTATAGCAGCTAAGTGGGCACTTCACTGCAACTTCTTATTCTCCATCTAACCACCATGTTTTTTTTTAAAGCGTCATTCAAGATCAGTTCATGTTTCCCTTTATTGATAGTCCACTCCAAATCACAGGGGTGCCCCTAACAACTGCCTATCTTGCAAGTGACTTTGCACTGAATGTTCTCCGCAGATACCTCAGAATATGCTACAACACCAGTCTATCCGAAACGGTGGCAACCAGTCTCGTTTGTGGTAAGAACGTCGCGATTATGAATGACGATACTAATTTTCTCTCCAATAAGTCTTTTTTTCTCATGCAGGGCAAACGTTAGCATAATTAGAAGGAGCCAGTGACTTAAATAGTTATGAGAACCATAACTGGTGGAAATTCCCATCAGTGTCCCTTAAAAGGCCCGTATCAAGATGGGTCATTTCAGATAAACAAGCCCAGTGTGTATATCGAGCCGCTTAGATCGTCTCGGCAGAATATTAGAGCCAAAAGTACTGCAGTCTGTGGAAAACTACATCCAAAACTCGTTTGCGCTCTGTTTACTCTGTGCTGCCAACCAAGCTTTCTCACTGACGCAGCAACGCTCTTCATTTCACTGATGCAGCAATTTCGTTCACGGAAGAACGACGGGCAACGCGTCGTCGATTGATACTTGATTTTATTCCTTTTCGATGCGCCGTACGCGGCAATACAGAACGCACTACGTACGCCGCTATGGACGAGGCTTGCACTGGAGAACACTCAAGATTTGGTAGAACGCAGCATAAATACCCCGAAAGACCAGAGTGGACAGACGCCCTCGTTGCTCAATTGGTAGACCACCGGACGCGAAATTAGAAGGTAGTGCGTTTGGATCCCACAGGAGGCATGTGGTGCGCTTTCTCTTCGGCTTTCGGATGATCTATGTTCCAAAGTTAAAGCTACCCTATTCATATTCTGTTGAATTAACTCGAAAATTAAATATATATATAAAAGAGGGCAACGCCCCCTATGCTACTTGGTTTTCGTGAGTTTGCTTCCTTCATATATTAGCAGAGAAAGACATACATAAAATCAAGCCCGGATGTATTGATTATTGCTTACATTATATGGTGAGAATTTCCTCTTAAAAATCCCATCCAAACGTATAGAACTCCGGTTCAGCAGAACATTCGACGCTATTTTTCAAGCAGAAAATCAAAAAACAGAGAAATCAGGGATCTCAAGAAAGAGCTTCCTACGTTATGAACTAGTTATCGTCCGTTAACTGCCTCGCGGTTGCGTTTGAATGGAATTTACATTGCAGTCATTACAGAGGCTCATTTGTTAACAAGCTTGGTCGCTCGTATTGTGGAAGTAATTGAAAAGTTCACTATTTTATAGTTCCTCCTCTATATCGCAAGTCACAGCCGTTTAGTCTGGGCAACACGAGAATTTCAGTCGTCACGAATCTTTTCCTATTGCAGAAGTTAACTCTGTGCGCAATTGGTAGTATACATGTGACGCATACGCGCTACTTCTTTTCAGAGGCCTTCACCTTACAATCTGTCCTCGCCATCACTCATATCATTTTGTTCTAACCTTCCGAAACTCGAAAAAATCTACGCAGTGACTTTATTTAGCGATTATATGATTTAACAGTCAATTCCAGTAGCTACAAAAGCGTGTCTTAAAGAAGAATTGCATAACCTAAATGTGTGCACTAAGTACGCGCAGTAAACGTTGCGCCACACAATATGTTAATTATATTACAAAGAAACTAGCTTCAAACGAATATTTTTCCTGACTATAGACCTATTATAATTTGCATTTTGCATGTTTTTGTTACTGTAATATATATATATATATATTGTGACGTAATTTGTAACTGTAACTTGATTTGAATGCTATGCTTGATGTGGACAATTATTCCTGCTGGAAATGAACGCTAACAATGTTTCAAGGGTCTTTCGATGTTTCCTTCGCGCATCTGCGGTGCACTGCCTCTTTTATGGAATCTGAAAACACTTGCTTCGTGTACACTTTAGTTATTCTACTTTTTTTCTCATATCTCGTCACGCTGTTTTAGAAGGTTTGTAGGTACACTGAATTGTTTTTATATTTGTAATGCTCCATTTGTTTTATGCTGAAAGGGCTAATTTTTTAATATGACATAACTTATGTGTATCAATTTATTAGCTTCCCCTTATGTACATGCAATCATAAGGGGTTTCCTCCACATCTATCGTTTTCTTTGTCATTATAGCCTTGTTATCTGGCGGTTCAGACTAGCACAAAACAACGACACTAAATCGGGCTGGGCATACAAAGATATATGAACGATTAAGGGCCAAATTTCAACTTTTTCATTTGATTTAAACTTTACCATTAAGTGTTGCTAATGCCCTTTCTGTCAATGTGCACCTTGTAGTAATTATTAGACTTTTTTTACTACGTGCATCATTGTATTTTTTATTTCAGAATATCCAAAATAATGTGTTTTTGTGGAGGGTACAGACCAATAGGTTCGATTTCTTACCCTCTTTGTCTGTACGCCTCCCACCCGAACATGTATGCATGGGCATAAACACGGCTACTTAGCATTCAAACTTATAGGGAAAGCTAAAACTGGGAATTGCTAAACATGTATGGCGAATGCGCAAATAGGTTTTTTAGGTTTGTCTTGTCCGCATACGCGCACCACAAGATCAGGTCAAACTACGAGATTTGTGTCACCAGCGGACTACACATACTGCTGTCAAACTCCAATAGTCCATAAAAAAAAGTGGGATAAAGCAGCGCTCCTTGTAATTTTCCTTCAAGTACACGTGACGTCTAGACACTTTTATTTCGAGGGAGAGTCTCGATGGTGGAGGATCTGGCTTTGATGGCGAAAAATATATATGTTTTGTATTGTTTTTGCTGAAGACGGAACACTGTCACCAAAAAAGAAATAGGTTTTTGCCTTTGAGACAACGATTGCGAAAAGCCTCTAAACTAAATCCTAAGTTGCGCTTGATAATTAAGGCATAAGAAATGACGCTTAAGTCCGCCATGCATATTAACGAGGTCCGCCTCTCATTTGTCGGATACAGACAGGAATTAAGCAGGAGGTTAAGCATTGCATGCTGCATTTTATACGCTGAAATCTAGACTGAATGAACCAGAGGTAGGTAGGGAGAGAGAGAGAGGCGGAGGAGGGGGTCATAAACATGTAATCATTAGGGACCAGACAGTTTGATGTGGTTAATTGCGCTTGAGCCTTAGTTGAGGACCGAAAGATTAAACTCAACGAGCGTCGGCTTTCGAGAGCTTGACAACTGCAGTTCTTGAAAGTGGGCGCTTTTTGCTCGTATAGGTTTTCCGTCCGCATCTTCGCGTCCTGCGCTTTTAACATCAACATGCAAAGCGAAAATGCACAAAATCCTGTTCTGGCATTAGTGGCTTGCGCATGTAAAACACTTTAATGGCAGTTTTTTTACTCCAATACGCTGCATCGCCGCCGTGTTCAGCGATGCGAACCGGTCGTGCAATATATTTGGAGAGCCAGTGTAACCTGGATTAAGATGAACGTTCAGTAATTACAGCAAAGGGAGCGCAGCCTCTTGAACTGATTAAACTGCCGTCACTCATAAAGCACACATTTGCCTTGATGGCACAACTTCACATGAGCACATTCATTAAACACGCGTACCTGAGGACCTTTCTCTACTCGAAATCATATTCTAGATATTACTACCGGTGACTTAGCCACAGAGAGGTAAAGAATTTTCGGGGTACATTTCGTTTTTGAAGCTCTATTCATATACTGCCTAGAGCTCTCATGCATTTTACGCTTAAATTTCTGTACCTAATTGCGCAATACCTTATGTTATGCGCAGGAAACCTTTGCACCCACAAACAAGCTCGTTTTATGCTGCTAGTTGGCTTCCCCCGCTGAACTGTTTGGGAATAGGATTAAACAGTCGGGTTTGCTGCCTTCCATAATCTCCTTGCGGCTCACTTGTCCTAGCGCATTGAGCGCAACGCAAGTGAGCATTAGGTTGTTCATCAGTTTTAGCAAGATTTCTTGAAGGATATACCGGCAGTCACGTGTCGCTGAAGAACCAGGATACAGTACCTTACCAAGTTTTTAGAGTATGTGGCCAGTATTGATATTATTTGCGCATTTAGAAACTTCAATTCAGAAAGGAGTAGGGTAACCGAATTCGACAATGGGTACATTTCCTGAAAAGATACGCCGCGGAGGAGGGGGGGGGGTGGAAGAAGCATACGACAAACTTATGCGGAAAGATGCTTCCGGTGCACGGCACGGCAGATTCACCGCTGAATTCGTGGCATTTATTTATTCTTGACCCGGCACTTTATAACGCTTCCCCTACGATACACTGCTTTCGAACTAGCCGGAGTAGGAGCGTAGCTCAGTCATGATAGCCAAAAAAACAAGTGTCCAGTAATGGGCGGTCACGTGTCAAAGGCTTGTGAGCCTCGGCCGCGAATCAAAAATTTTTACCTGTGGCAAATAAAGCCAATTTTTATAGAAAGCCGGCTTTCTTGTGCTTGAAAATAATTGTATACTGTGCTGTGCGACCATCCGGCGCCTGCTTCGGATTATGAGAGCGCAGATGCCACTTCCACGCGGTCGCTAATGGAGACATCTAGTGAAGATAATTTGACTGGGCGACAAGTTGTTTGGTTGTAATGAAATGGTCCCGGCGCTCAACTGTGACCCCTTTCTCTTTCTTTCTTTCCTTCTTTCTTCCTTTCTTTCTTCCTTTCGTTCTCTCTTTCTTTTTTTCTTTCTTTCTTCCTTTCTTTCTTTCTTTCTTTCCTTCCTTCTTTCTTTCTTTCTTCCTTCCTTTCTTTCTTTCTTTCTTTCTTTCTTCCTTTCTTTCGTTCTTTCTTCCTTTCTCTGTTTCTTTCTTTCTTTCCTTCTTCCTTTCTTTCTTTCTTTCTTTCTTTCTTCCTTTCGTTCTTTCTTTCTTTCTTTCTTTCTTTCTTTCTTTCTCCGTTTCTTTCTTTCTTTCCTTCTTCCTTTCTTCCTTTCTTTCTTTCGTTCTTTCTTTCTTTCTTTCTCTGTTTCTTTCTTTCTTTCTTTCGTTTTCTTTTTCTTCCTTTTCCTTTCTTTCTTTACTTCTTCCTTTCATTGCTTTTTTCTTTTTCCTTTCTTTCCTGCTTCTTTCTTTCATTAGTTGAGTTGGCCCCTGAGAAGTGAGAGAGTGACTCGGCCTTTACTCCTCAGAAAATCGTCCAAAAATCGCGATGCCAGCTCTCGAACTGGAGTGGACGCCGGAACACAAAGTCTGACTGGAGCCAAATCTGTCGCAAACCGAGCACGAGTTGGCGAACAGATTTGCGCGCATTTCCTAGCAATTACTGGTCACGCTGTCTCGAGTTGCACACTGCTGCTTCTTTATAGGCAGCGGCCGCATCTCGCTCGTCCTACTAGCGTTAACGACGCCCCTTCTCGCTGGCGCTTTCGACGCTGTCGTTGCAGCGCAGACGTGAGGAGTAGCCCTTCGGCATCCAACAGCATGCTGCGCTCACCAGGCAGCGCTGCGCCCGCCTTTGACGACCTAGGCAAGGCTGAAGCCTCCAACAAAGCTTCCACCGCCTTCGACGTTCACGCGAAGCAGCAGAGACTCCCATTATACATTCGTCGTCTTCGGGTGGGTTGGGCATTCATTAATGCTCACTTGCTCGCTCTCGCCGTTCATGCATTTAGGGGAAGCGGGGTTACACGGGAAGGGTATGACGGGAACATGCTTGAGTCTGTCACGTAAAGACTTCTATAAAGTGCTGATGAGCTGTCATTTGGAAATAAAATTCCCTCGCATAAATAAATTGGACGACGAGACGTTACAGATATGCCGTAAAAATCTCAGTCATAAAAAACTTCCTGCTTACGTCTATCACGAGACTATATCTCCCGAGGCATCTATTTAAGCATGTTTGGCACCTAAGATATGGAGACACAGGGTATCTGTCTTTTGACACAGCCACAGCCGTCGCTTCAGAACAGATGGCAGCGACATGCGTCAATACTATATCTTGCCTACTGGTCCGGAGTACTCGGGTTGCCTACTGGTCGGGAGTACTCGGGCCGCGTTTCGACGCAGGCGAAACGCTAAGGTGCGCGTGTGCCGTGCGGTGTCAGTGCACGTTAAAGGTCCCCAGGTTGTCGAAATTATTCCGGAGCCTTCCACTACGGCATCTCTTTCTTCCTTTCTCCTTTCACTCCCTCCTTTATCCATTTCCTTACGGCGCAGTTCAGGCGTCCGCCGATATGTTAAGACAGATACTGCGCCATTTACGTTCCCTAAAAACCAATTTCCAGCTTTTTTTATATCTTGCGCGCCTGTAATTCAACTCTTTGATATGGACGAAGAATTGCAAGCTGTCTGTTTATTACCAATAGACAGGTCCGTCCACTTTCCGTTTCTTCGGTCAGACGCACACGCACACACTACACACACACACACACACACACACATGAACACACGCTGCACGTACCTTGTCTGTCGACAATTTGGCTACTTATCGAACATTTATCAGTGCGCTTTGGGCTTGACGACGTGTGTCTCACGTATTGTTCATCTGAGACATACAGGGAGGAAATTCACTTCAATGCTTCCGAATGAGCACTAATTGGTGCCCTAAGTTACCTAGAGACCTCTGTCTGAACTTTTTTCTTCCTTCTCATACAGTTACGAGAAGTTATGAGGGTCATTATGCCTTATCAGTGGAGAACATTGCGTGCAACTCAAATCTGCCACGAGTGAATTGGAAAATTTGAGCGTGCCAGCGGGCACGAGAAATTCTCAAAGTTTATATAGAAGCTTGTCGTCAACAACATGCAAAAGAGAAGAAAGATGTTATTAGCAGACAAAACCGCTAGAACACCTCAAAGTAAAATTCTAATGTACCCGCGTGCGGCCCACTGACAAGTAGAGGAAAGCTGTAGAAAAATTAGCTGTGCTTCGACCTGGCTGAACCTAGCAACACGAGCGGGAGCTTTGTTAAGGTAAGCACCCGCCATGCGCTCTTATATAGCGAAGTGTGCGTCACGCGATTTCTGGGATTTGCGAGAGTGCCGTTGGCTCCGCAACCGAGCAGTGGCGAGGCGCAGCGAGTCACGTGACTCGATAGTCGCGAGGCGAGCGTGCGCCATCGGCTGAAAACGCGCAGCAATGACGAGGCCTGGTGAGTCACGTTGCATGACGTCAGAGCCAAACCTCCACTCCTCCTGGTTTGAAAGTCAAATTTCATAGCCACATGACCTTGAGCTTTGTACGGGAGGAGGTGAGCTCTCGCTGTAAAAAGCAACACTACTCATGGGTGGGAAAAATGCAACTGGTTACCAGGAAACGAGAGGCGCACTTATTCTCTGCGGACAACCTCTCTGCGAAGTGAGATGAGGAATGAAAGAAAGAGGGGTAGTAGTGCAGGGCTATAGAATAATTTAAACCATGTGCACACGTTTATTGCGGTCTCACATCGCATATCACTTTGTAATTTCTTAACATCCCTACTTTTAACGCAATCCCATTGCCGGGTTTTCATCCACCGTTGTCATAACCATCAGCAGAGCGTGGTAACCACGGAGCCGCTGCGGCGGGTAGATCTGCATGGGCAACTGGAGAAATAATGTGTAACGTGTGAGAATTTATAAAGGGCATACGTCTCTTGATCCTCGGCGGACGTATTTCGCAGGCGGAAAATGCTAAAACATCCGTCTTTAGATATTTCAAGGGATGCTCAAAAACCTTACGTACATGAAATTGATCCACACCTCCCGTGGACAGCGGCCTGGCGTGCACCTGACAGCGTTGCTTAAGCGGCTGAAATCACCTTGAAATAATCACTATTTTTAAATAGATAGAAATTATAGTGAATGTGCTCAATCACCTGAAAACTGCAAATTTTTGCTCGTACTTTCGTATAATTTGGATCGCCGCCCTGGGAACTTTTCTTCACACAAGGGCAAAATACACCGGCGACCAGAGACTGCTGCCACGGCTCCCACAAGCCAGTGGGGATGTTACCAGTTTGCGATGCTTTAAAATTAAAAAAAAAACACAGGGCATTTGTTGGCTAATGCTGCCGGTAGAAGATAAGGCTCTGTGCCAAAGTCGGTAGAGCGATGTGGCAGTGGGGTGAGAGTTTGAAAAGTTGGCGCGTCGGATTTCCCCAGCTTACCTAAGTTGGAAGTTTTATGGACGAGAGCGGTGAATAATGGTCATGCGTTTCCGCTTCGACTGGAACGGTTTTGGTCGACTAATTGTCTCGCCCGTTACGCCTGTCATGAAACCAATTTCGCCGAATCTGTCATTGGGGCAACTAACTGCTCGATGCGACTCGTTCCGCCTTCTTGCATTTTTTTGTGCCATTTTATTTACGCGTTTCAAAGTGGCATCTGCGCTGGCATTCTGCTTTGCTAAAAATCATTTCTCATTAATGCACACAATAAGTCACTTGCTTTCGCTTCCTGAACTAACACGTCTTTGAATTACACAAGCAACATCCGAGTCCTGTTTGGGCCTTTCCAAAACTTCGTTATAGACAGGTTGGAACTATTGCATTTCGTGTAAACAATGGATACTGCTAATTTATTTGAGAGCTACATCTCAAGGAGCAATTTCCGCCGTAGCAAGTCGGTCGTCAACATTATAGGATGTCTCAGCTGAGAACTGCGGACATCTCGGCCCCCCTTTTCTAATAAATTATCCTTCGTCCCCACAGTAGGTATAGAACAGACGGCGGTGGTACCTATCAATGAAATGTTTCTCACTAATACTGAAAACTCTTTACAGAGCTCTTATATCTGCAACTTTTTCTCTAACCTGATTTAGGGATGACGGTGAGTGCGTTATGAAATTTTTATTTCCTTCCTGTTTGTCCGGCGATACTCAAAATAATTTTGTTATCCTTCAGAATGTATTACAAAATATTGTATTTTGCACGCAAGTATTAAAGAGAAAGTGTGCAAGCACAGTTTCACTGCCTCCGAACTCTGGACACTTTCCTATGAGAATGCGCATTACATTTCTGAAGTTTTAACAAGACATCTGTATTAATTAATTTCATTTACGTATGTACTTTCGGCACACCACTATACGGTCTTAAATAGTACACAACACTGCTAACACTGATAAGAGGCCATCACGAACGGCGAAATGGTGGGCTTGGCGGCGACGGGTTCGGGACGAAGAATGCGGCCTAGGATTGTTCAGGAAAGTCAGCTGCGAGGTGATTCAAGGATCCTTCAGTTGTTCGAAGAGCATATCAGGGACGTCGAACGACGAGAAATCGTAGGCACAGGCGAGGGCAGAGGGTGAATCGTACGGGAGCGGTGAACGAGAAAGGGCGTCGGCGTCCGAGTGCTTCCGGCCAGAGCGATAAATGACGTCAATATCAAACTCCTGGAGACGTAATGCCCAGCGGGCGAGTCGGCCAGAAGTATCTTTGAGGGCGGATAGCCAGCAGAGGGCGTGATGGTCTGTGACGACATAGAAGCGGCGGCAGTAAATGTAAGGTCGGAACTTGGCAATCGCCCAAACGATGGCGAGACATTCTTTTTCTGTGACAGAATAGTTCGATTCCGCCTTGGTGAGGGCACGGCTGGCGTAAGCGACAACATATTCTGGATACCCAGACATTCGCTGGGCAAGACCGGCGCTCAAGCCCACACCGCTCGCGTCAGTATGAATTTCAGTCGGACAGACGGGATCAAAATGGCGAAGAATTGGGGGGGGGGGGGGGGGAGACCAACAGGCGACGTAAAGTGCAGAACATGGTATCGCAGGCTGAGGACCAAGGCGAGGGGTTCGGGCTGCCGGCAAGAAGTTGCGTTAAAGGGGCAATGATACAGGCGAAATTGCGGATGAAGCGGCGAAAATAGGAGCATAAGCCTATAAAACTGGGAAGTGTTTTAAGGTGGTCGGTTTGGGGAAGTCAGCGACGGCGCTAAGTTTTGCACGGTCAGGAAGAACGCCGTCCTTATTGCTAACATGACCTAATATTTTCAGCTGCGTAGTACCGAAGTAACATTCTTCAAGTTGAGGTGTAGCCCGGCGTCAGTAAGGCACAGGAGCACGCGCTGAAGGCGCTGTAGATGGAAAGGAAAATCTTTGGCAAAAATGACATTGTCATTCAGGTAACATAGAGAAGTTTCCCATTTGAGGCCGCTGAGAATATCATTCATCATTCTCTCGAATGTTGCTGGAGCATTGCAGAGGCCGAATGGCATCACATTGAATTCATACAAGCCGTCTGGGGTGACGAAAGCGGTTTTCGGCCGGTCAGCGGCAGCCATCGGCACTTGCCAGTAGCCGGAGTGTAAGTCGAGAGATGAAAAACGGTCATGGACGGGTTCACACGCTTGCACAGGTCAACGATATCTTCGATATAACTAGCGAATGTCTCAGCAGGAAGCTGTGCGCGAACACGAAGACGTTGCTCGGCGCGAAGTTTCCGGACGGCAGGGCGGCTGAAAACGTCAGTGAAGCTCGCCTTAAAGGAGGACCAGGTGGGAAGATAGGCCTCATGGTTGCGAAACCAGAGGTTGGCAACGTCCGTGAGGTAGAAGAGTACGTTGCTTAGTTAAACAGAATCATCCCACCGATTGTGAGTGCTGACGCGCTCGTAGGAGGCCAGCCAATCGTCGACGTCATGGTCGTCAGTGCCACTAAATAGAGTAGGGTCCCGATGGCGCTGCACCCTGGAACAGAGGACGGTGGTAGCGATGGGCTGCGGTGGTTCGCTCGGACCTTCCGGCATGGTTGCGGGGACGAGAAGCGTTCCGCTTCAAAGTTCTAGGATGAGAACGCGACGGGTACCAAAACACCTCCACCAAGTGTAAAGGTGTTTTTTGGAAGCGCAGGTCGGTTGGCGCTGGTGGGACAGCTATACGACGGACACACACACAGGCCTCACTCGAAGCAAGGAAGGAAGGAAGGCCTCAGACGTTGCTGGCACATACCCACTCGAAATCCCAGCTGCACTTCGTCTACTTCGTCTACCTCTTCGCTGCGCGGCTTCAACTCCTGTCGGTCGGTCCCATTACAGTATTTATATGTATGGGTGTGACCCACGTTTTTGCTAATTTTCTGTGACCGTTTAATTTGGTTGAAAGCAATATGTCAGCGGTATATTGTTATGAATTTGAAAATGAACTTTGAGTACGCTACATCTGCGTCTTGTACCCTGTATAAGTGGGACAAATCGTGAGACCTAACCTCATACTTGAATGTTTGCAGAGAGCGATTTCATATATATCTTTACCAGAAATAGTTATTTAAAGACACCGGTGACATTTCGGTCAAGTTTAATAGAACAGAAACACAGGAAAATTATCTCTGACATGTGATGTAATGATACCAGTTTGATTGACGCTGGCTTCAATGTTTGCAATGAGGTGATCAATACAGGGTGAAGTAATATGTGTAGCGCATATCGGTGTATTGATTATTGTTTATGGGTGTTTAACGTCCAAAAGCGGCTTAGGCTATGATGGAAGCCGTAGTGAAGGGCTCCGGAAGTTTCGTCTACCTCGGGGTCTTTAACGTGCGCTGAAATCGCACAGTACACAGGCCTCTAGAATGTCGCCTCCATCGAAATTCAACCGCAGCGGCAGGGATTAAACCCGCATCTTTTTGTTTCAGCAAGCGAGCACCATAACCAGTGAGCCATCGCAGCGGCCGGTGTGTTGATTAAATAGATGGAACCAGTTGACTGTACGGTAGTCAGAAAATATTGTGTAAGGTGAAATCCCCTATAATATGTAGATTGAAATATCCTCCGGAGAGGAGGCAAAATTTCGTTTGTCTAACATAATCTCAATATGTTTCAGAGAAGTCTATGAAGCATCAAGAAATGCCCTTCTGAGACCAGTATACTGCTTGTATTTTTTCCAAGTGGCATTTCATGTTCAACATTTAATAATTACTGGTTATAATTCAGAACCTTAGAAGAAAAACGCAACGGAGCAGTTTCCATGCATGCGGTAACACCGCCACCGCGCCTGTTTGGCTGGTTAAGAAAGTAATTGTTGTACACCTTTGGTGTAGAGTGCTTCTATCGCTATTAAACAATGCTTCGGTGAGAATAACAACAAGAAATGAAAACTAAATTGGCTCAGCATTTCAGTTCTCTGGTTTTATTTATTATTATTGGAACGAGCATTAAGGTGTAAAGCCGCCGCGGTGACTGAGTGGTTATGGCGCTCGGCTGCTGGCCCGAAAGACGCGGGTTCGATCCCGGCCGCAGTGGTCGAATTTCGATGGAGGCGAAATTCTAGAGGGCCGTGTGCTGTACAATGTCAGAGCACGTTAAAGAACCCCAGGTGGTCGAAATTTCCGGAGCCCTTCACTACGGCGTCTCTCATAGCCTGAGTCGCTTTGGGACGTTAAACCCCCATAAACCAAGCCATTAAGGTGCAAAATAAAACTAAGAGGCTGGTATGGAAGATGATTGTGTTAGGCAAAAATGAAATCGTGATTTTTCATTTTGACTACTTATGAAGGCGCATCAGTAGAGGTACTTGGTTCAGGGCCTGCCTTGGCCGAGTCCACTTCACGAGATAATGGAGTGCATGCAGCTTCAGAGACATCGGGGCCACTTTTTGGATGGTCAGCTTCACAAGATATATATGCAACTTCAGGATTACTGTCCGCCTTGCTAAGGTCCTTGTTTTGTTTGTCGAGACAGACTTCCATTAAAAGTCGTGTTTTTTTCACTGCCATTGCTAGCAGCTTTTGCTGTGCCGGACAAAGGTGATCTTTCACGTTGCCCGGTACTCCGTCCCCTAGCCCTATGTGTTTGTTAGTTGCCAGTGTCTCCTTTGTTTTCCTGAGGGCAGCGTCATGCTTTTCCTTCGCCTAGACTGCACCATTTTTTTTGTTACGTCAGGTGCGGGTCGGAACTTGATCGCATGTATCGATATCATTTTCACTGATAGGGTCTTTAATGGTTTTAGCAATCTTGGACAGATTGGCTACAGCATTTTCGCTTTCTTTCTCGATGACCCCAAGACAATTGGTTTTTGAGGAATAGAAACGGCCCAGTAACTCTCTCACTTATCTCGACGGACACCCGAACCATTGCGTAAGGGAAGGGTCAAAGGAGGTAGTAGAAGAATAAAGGAAGAGAGAGGTGCCGTAGTGGTGGCCTCCGGATTAATTTCGACCCCCTGGGGATTTTTAACGTGCTCTGACATCGCATCAAGATTTCCTCTTCGCGTGTATTGCTATGAATGAACAACTCGTTTTTCTGAAAGCTCTGACAATCTACCTCTGAAAATTTATGAAGGGGCAGATGAAATGCCAGCGATGGCATCACTGGCTGACCTCAATGTGGTGGCAGTATTCCTGGCTACATTCGCACCAAAAGTGAGCAGGTTAGAGCTACCGTTCATCGTACAGCGTTCCGAGTGGTGTCATATGATTTGTCTTTGTATATAGCTTACGTGTTTTAATCAACTTTGAAGCTAGCTTACGACAGGGGTTCGGACCGATGGCATATGCACCTTTAGTTGCGTGCTTTATGGCGCCATTGAGGTGTCCACCGAGATGTCGAGGTGTGAGAGCTACTTCGCCCTTTTCGTTCCTCAAAACACATGTTTTAGCACTCCTTCACGTAAGTAGACATTAGTTGCAATATAATTTTTTTTCTTGCAATCGTAATAATATTATAGAGTGCGGTGAGATCGTACGCAAACATGGGGAAGTGATCTAGCTTCATCCTTGGAATATGAGAAATGTGATTTTCAACACGGTTCCTTTAGCCGCATCGAGTAGCTTTAGCTCCAATGAAAATCAGTGGGATATACCAAACATTCGAAGTTCATGTGGCAATCTTCGATGTATAAAGCCATGCGGTGCATGGCGGCAGCAGCGTGAACTGGAATTGCCTGTGGCGGATTTCTGATTTCAAGAAAACTCCTTGGTTGCTGCGTTGTTTATCGCTGTTTTTCTAGGCGTGCAAAGTAAGATGCCTTCACGTTACTCTCACACTGCGCCTTAAGCATGTATTCATTCCTACAGATTTCACGCAGAAGTGATCAGCTGAGTGGCATTGCGTTCGGCTTTCGCTGGCATTGCCAAAATGCACGTGTCTGAACGTACTTGTTTCTTCCAATAGGGCTAAATCCTCGAGAGAGGCGCAGTCATTTAGTCCTCTGAAGCCGCTGTCACCGATGGCAGTCCTTTATGCTAGCCTGTAATTACTGCCCGTGCTCCTAAGCGGGCGCTCTGAAAGCTATTGCTTTCGATTACCAAAGTAATTAGCAGCTTGGACCGTGGAGACGCTGAGTACATTACATGGTCCGCTTCAGCAGCACTTACCACGCAAGAAGAGGCAGAACCATCACGTAGATTTAACACGTCGGACAGTTTTGTTCCTTTTTGTTATCTTCTACAAAAATGTGTGGCAACTTAATGTGATGCATGATAAAGGTAGGCTTGACCAACCAATGATTACGTCCTTCCAGGCCAATGGTGGACCGTAAAATTCAAAGTAGAGGGGGACAATACCGAAAGAAGAATGAAAATGAAAAGTCTATATGGTTTTACTAGCTTCTCAAGCTCCCAAGACAAAGTCGGCAGTCTCTTCATGGTATTACTAAAGATCGGAACGTCTGGAGTAGAGACAGAAATGGTTTGATTATGCTGGACGTTAGTTTGATGCCAGTTAAGGCGAACAACATATTACGTGAGAAGAAAAGAAGTGCTTTCACGTTAGATATGCATTACAACCAGGTATAGAACAATCAAGCCAATTTGTGATGCTGTGGCATGGAATTTGGGCAATCATTTTTCTTAAAGTTGTGTTAGAAAACCTTTTGCAAAAACAAACGTCCCCAAAATTGTAAATGCTGGTTTTATGCGAGTTCAAAAAAATCACCAAACATTTAAAAGCATTTAAGGAAAGTAATTCATACTCGATAACCAGAGCATAGAGTTGCCATATGTGTTGTGTTGGCGACGTTAAAATTTGTTTTCTCAATAGGGTAAGGATGGTGCATATTGGGGTACAGTCTGAACAAAAAAATAAGTGATTTGTAGCACGGGTAACGACACTGCAGCACGGGTACTCAATATTTGGGGGAGAGTAGACAGCCTAGAAAGTTCAGTGGAAAGTTGGCACTTGCAGGAGCATAGCGAGTTCCGTAAATTTCCTTTCCATTTGCTCTCTGCAGTTTGGCAAATCCTGTTGCAGGCACCCTGCTAAATCTTCTTAGAAAAACAGTAGTCTAAATGAAAACCCCTTTGCATTAAACTAGTCTTTAGTTTGCGATGGTCACTATGACCTGGCACGTGACAAGCCTGTCGAGCTCCTAAGCGTTGCAGAGGTACGTTTATTATAGTTGTTATCCTCAGACTTGTGATCACTGTTACACACAACGTCGCTTGAAATGCACGGCGCATCGAAAAGATGTGTATGTTTACGCGCAATACTCGTACAGATTGGTAAGAGGCATGAGAATATGAACAACAATATATTTGTCCAGCAGCTTTCCTTCGCTGCAGGAATGTCAACAGCCAAAATATTAGCGTTTTCACATTGCATCCTTGAACTTAGGACGCAGTTTATCCCAATTATGGTCGTTTTTACCACTTCGTATGAGCGTTATTTGTGTAGCTCAGTTTATGATAAGCTCGTGCGATCTCCGCTGTAACCTCCATTTTAGTTTGCTTCCATTCCCAGCATTTCGCATTTTGTGGTGACTAACACATTTCCGAATAAATTATTTTTGTCCTTGTCATTCGCTAAATCCCTATTTTCTCCCCTTTCCGTAGTGGACTAACACCCTCTGCTCTTCGTTGCCCATGCAGTCACTGAATGCAGCTCAAATTCATAAGTAGCAAAGAAAGTGTTTGAAATAAAGGGCAAAATATATCTGCCTCCCGACAAACGTATTTTTTGTCACTTTACTAAGGCGTACGCACGAGAGTTTTGGTAACTCGGAAATCTTACCATATTGAAGACACAGGATGTATACATGCTTTAGTGTGCCAGCTGTGAACGGCAATGTCTTAGTTCAAGCTTTCAGTTCTAGGAACAACGGTAACGAATGTATCACTCACCTCCTGATATTTTTTTTCTAACCACGGCGAAGAGTAGATCTTGAGAGAACAGCGCGGCAATCTGAACAACCTCAAGCTCAAGAACATGAAGCTTTGAACCTTGTCAAGGCGTTCATACCGAAAAGCAAGTTCTCTTCACTCGGCGCCAGACCAGAGTCGAAGCATGGCATGGTACCAGGATCAAAGTGTGATCTGTGGTGCATGCAGCTGAATTAGTTTGTTGAAATCGTTACACTCTTCTTTACATCCAGGGACGCGTAAATGGGCCGAGTTCAGCGCGCTTTCAAGAGTAAGACAGGTAAGCACTCGACAAACAGAGATACATGGTTGCTGTGTAAGACGGGCTGAAAAATAATGAATTTCGAGTTTCAGCCGCTAAGTACTGTGACTGCTTCAAAAGAAGCTCCGTTGACTTTCGCCCACTAATAGGAAACGTTGCGACGAAATTTCTTTTTTAAAATCACGCGAAACTCTGCGATATTTTGCTCCAGCCGGGTCACAGAGACGTTCCATTCGTAGGCTTAAGGAAGAGGTTTAGTCATTAGGTGCTGGTTCATAATAAAGGAAACTGATCTTGAGACAACGAGCCGATGTAAGATCACAAGACTCAAACTGCGTTAGGATACTAGCCTGACGGTTGAAGATCCTCATTTTACTGGTAGAAAGTTAGTAGTGAACTGCTTTGCAAAATTCTCAATAGTTTTTCTAGAATTATTTTTAATCCGCTATCTGCGAAATTCAAAAATACTTCACCGAAAACAGGCTCCGCGCCGGAATGAAAGCACTGAGACTGCCGACGATACGCTGAAAAATCTCTTTGTTTGCGCATAAAGACCACGCTTGACTGGGAAGATAGCTGGGGATCATCGCTCACACCTCATTTATTTTTAGACATCTTATCTCGCTTTCTGAACCGCATGGTTTGAAGTTATGCGTTAGAAAAGAAATCAGGGGGGAGCACGACAATATTTGTATTTTCAATGAGCTGATAACTGCGCTTCCTCCTCGTTGAACAGCACGTCAGCACATTCGTCGAGAATGGAGGAACAGCTATCAGCGGTTTTATGGCGCCCGAATCGAGCGACCAGTGCCAGGCACTGAGGAACAAAATTTTCAATAAACTACAATAGAACGCTGAACAATCAACATTGACCCAGTACGGCGGCGACAATCTGGTTTTCTACAGGGCGTTAAAAAGATATTGCCAGACGAGAAGCTTCCTATATTCAGTTCAATGACATGTTTAATATTTCAATTTCACTACTCAGCGCCTTGACGAAGGATGCCTAACATTTCTTTTGGAATGTGATTTCTTTGACAGTTGACACAGATGATCTATGTACAAAAAATATGAAAGCAACAATCTTTCGAGTTTCTACTTTGCTGATTTAAACACCACAAAAACAACGCATAACCTTGCTGCCATTCTGCTGGCCTTTCAGAAGCCGTGTCAGCATAAAATGTATACTAATGCAGAATACCCGCACGAAAGGGCGGGCACTAGCAGCTATCCAGAGCCCGCTGCCACTTCGGCTCCTGAAGGCTTGTTGAAACAGAGCCCTATGATGAAGACAGCAGAGGGAAGCGAGAGCCGGTTAAAATATTAGGCCATACATGGGAGGCTGCGGTAGATAAACACTTTAATGCGTCTGCAGAAAAAAAAACAAGCACTGGAATAAGCTTTACCGGCGATGTCATACTTCAGGAAATATAGTTAGCTATCCAAGTCTGCTATTGAACTGTTTAGAGCTCTCGGTGCTTTCAGCTTGCATAACGACAAAATAGTTCGCGCCGTGTTACCATGCACATATATACGCTTGGTGAAATGCCTTCAGGTCGCGTTGCTGGCTTTTAAACACAGTTGTTAAAAGCCTATGAAAATTCGTAAAGGTGTAAGTATCCTAACTGATGGAGAGCCTTCGTCTTTGCGTTTTCGGATAATTGACTTTTTGAATAAAAATGTAGGTCATCTTCGCAGCTGTAAGCTGGAGTATGGTCTGCTGTGTGCTGTACCGCTAAGTACAGGGGTACTGGGGACACATTGATTCTACTGGTATGGTTTCCGGAGACAGAAGTATGGAACGTGAGCTACCACGGGATAAGAAGGTGCGCCATTAAACTTGTACCACCTTAATTTTTGTGCTTTCAGCCACGGGCTTAATGCGCACATTGTTGCCGGGAGAGCCGCTGTAGCTGCTCACACTTCTTGGGAACTTGAGTCCACAGCAGCCATCGTGCACTGATCTCCCAGTCTATGCATAACGTGCGGCGCTGTTACCAAGCGGCCCAAGTCGCAGAGCTTATGCCTCACTTGTTTTTCATAGCTACCAGCTGAGCGGGGTTTTCTTCCTTTATAACATTTTGAGTCGTAAAAAATAATACTTTACTATCTATACCGCGGTGTTCAACGCCCTTTCCATTGGAGAACTACCCAAACAGTACTTTGCTAAGCGCGCATCCGTCCAGCCGGATTAGGGTTCCACATATTAGCCCACATATGAGCCGGACAGCCAGCCAGACAGCCCTAGATCCAAAGGAAACCAAGATATTCCATACCAAACTTGACCGAATCTTCCTTCCATCATAATCAGTTCTTAACCCTAATGGTCCCGTTAAGGAAATTGAAAAAAGGAGGGAGGAGAATACAGAGGAATTTCGAGTAATACATACAATCGAAAAGGCAAACAGCAATAACAATGCCAGTGAAAAAAGGATCAGATAAAGATTTAAAAAAGTGCGCTTAAGTTCACGAAAATTCGCTAAATTGGAGTCCGCGAAAAAAAACCCTAGTCCTTGGTTTCAAGCTGACGTTTCAGGACATTTTGAAAGAAACATATCACAACAAATTTCAGAAACACGCCAAGAGAGTACAGGAGGCATTCATTATTAGCTGAACGACAAACTGAAGAACCCTCGATCTGAGTACCTCGCGATTATTCCCGTTCACAGGCTTCATTAGCAGTTTTTCTCTATTTTTTCCACGTGAAGGCCAGGAAAGGACTGTTCATTACCGAGTGTCGTGGAAGCGAAAGCCCTTTCGTTGGGACCACAACGTTAGGGCCAACGCTCTGCGCGACGGCACGAATGCACCTCCTTTATGTTAAAATACAAACGCCAGTGCTTAATGGCATTCCAAGCTACGGACAACCACAACAGTCAAACTAACTTCGCTTCTTCGCCAATGCGAAGCCAGTTCGAAAGTGCAAAAAGGAGCGGTGGTTGGGCATTGTGTAGGTAGGAATTCGCCCGTAGCGCGGCACGATTATGGGCTAAGCCCATTTATTAACGCAGAATAGTACAAAAAATAACATATGTCGCAAGATGAGTAGAGCGATCTTGTTCTACATTAGCTGGCGCACGAATATATATAGATTGCCGCCTCCGCTAAAACACAGGCGGTTAATACAAAATGTTGCATCATCGTCAGATTAGGGAATTAGTGAACCTATGGTTTGTCTTTTTTTTTCTGAGTATTGGTGTATCATTGAGCCTAGGTTTCATATCGTGCAACTAAATGGCAACGCTTCCTAGGCGAGGGTTCATATGTTCTATGCCTTCACACATCCGCAACGTGAACATACCACTCATTACATATATGTATTTGCTGGTTGAATTTTTAACATTTAGTTTTATTTATCGTAAAAACATTCACAGATACGTCGGTTTAGTCTGTTGAGCTGGATTTTATAGCAAGGCGGACATTGTGCATCTTATATTGATCGATAAATAAAGGAATATTTAATTGATATCAACAAATAATTTTTTTATTTTCAGAGGCAATGCTATACTGTGAAACTCACTGTAGTCAAAATGGAAGTTGTGCTGTGTTTTTTTTTAAGTTTTCTTAATGGACAATGTGGTTCAAATAATGCAACTTGAAAAATATGCACTTGAAAGCGCTTTGAGTTGCCTTTCCCGTTTTGCATGTTTATAAAATGGCGTCTCTTGCACAGAAGACGTTAACTTCATTTCGCGATGATACAACACGCAGTAACGCCTATAGAGGAAAGCGAAGGGGATGGTGCTTGGACAAATGTTAAGGAATTTGGCGGCGAAAATGTAGAGAAACTTTACACAAGAGCAAACAATTGTCTACCATCTGACCTGCACAATCGCCACATGCTGAAGCTTTCTGGCCAGCCCCGCTGTCAGGTATGTGGCGCCAACCTTGAAGACACACCTCCTCTTGCACAAATTCCTACCCAGTCAGGCACCCTATTTTGGCAGAGCTGGGCCGCTCGTCCTGTTGCTGCACGCTCTATACTCTGGCCACTGCTCGTTGCCCATATCGCCCACGAGTTGGAAGGTATGGGCTCCGACTATCTGACTCAAGACGGCGACCCGGACTGGGGTCGGATAAAAAGTTTTTCTTCTCTCTCTCTCTCTCTCTTTGAGTAAAGAGAAAATATTCGTAACAGAAAAGTACATTCAGTAGTGCAACAATTAACATAAAATCGCCGCGGAGGCCTTTGCGCATAACCTTTGTAAATAGAACCTGTAACAATATCATGTGACTTGAAACGACCTCGAGATATGATCTTACCGCAGGGATTTCTGCTAAAATTCAGGACGCTGGCGCGGTTCGTATTATCGTTAAGAAAATTATGTATGCTGTTGTTGTACTGCGTTATCAGCGTGGGCAGCCTTTGGCAGTAAACTGCACCTGTACACTGCACCTGTACTAGTGTACTTCTTCAGTATGCTGCTTGTATCTTTTGCATACATTTTTCTTAGAAGCTGTAGCTTCGAGCTTGGGATCTTTTGTTTCTGTTATTCCGGCTTCGTTCTTCATCTTTTGCCACTTCGTTGTGTCTTTCTTTAGTTGTGCATTCTAAACATTTACGGAGAACAGTTTAAACTGCTTACGTTCTTTGAAGGAGAAAACATTATCTTTTTAATTAATATTTTTGCTTCCGTTCTAGTGACACACCGGCTCATTCGCGTACAGCCACACCTTCGGAAGAAGTTTTTCTTCTTTGCACAGCCGCACCTTCGGAAGAAGTTTTTTTTCTTTGCTGGTTATGTATTTAGGGGTTTTGTGGACAATTTGTTCTGAATGCCGACAAGGACGCCGAGATTGTTGCCAGGGGGTCATACAAGGCTGTACCCTTAATACAACGAGCATATGTAAATAGGCGAGTAAGAAGAAATGCTCAGTTGAGTGGCTATCGCAGCTGCAGTGTTGCGCTGTGGGGCGCTTCGTGAGCAAGCGTACTGATGACGTCACTGCCAAGTGATTTCCACGTTTGCAGGAAGGATAGGTAGACAGAAATTACCTTTTGGCCAAGCTCGCTACGTAGAACCCTCGGGGTGCCAGTGCACTAACTCAGGCGCTGGCCAGTCCTTCTTGGCTCTGCACATGGCCTTCTTTCTAACACCTTGGTGCTGAGCAATGACAGCTGCATTTGTATGGCTTTTTGTTACTGTTTTATAACGAAAATACCGGAAAAAACGAAAGAAATAAATAATTCCTCGAGGGCGATGATTTTCCGATGAGCTCCCATGGAATGAAACGTAGGAATGGCTTGCCACTTTCGTTGTTGGTGTAGCGTTCAACCGCAGCGCCAGGCGCCGTCATTACAACGCTCCCGTGATAAATAAATTAATAATAATTGGTTTTTTGGGTGGGAAAGGAAATGGCGCAGTATCTGTCTCATATCTGTCTCATATATCATTGGACACCTGAACCGCGCCGTAAGGGAAGGGTAAAGGAGGGAGTGAAAGAAGAAAGGAAGAAAGAGGTGCCGTAGTGGAGGGCTCTGGCATAATTTCGACCACCTGGGGATCTTTAACGTGCACTGACATCGCACAGCACACGGGCGCCTTAGCGTTTTGCCTCCATAAAAACGCAGCTGCCGCGGTCGGGTTCGAACCCGGGAACTCCGGATCAGTAGCCGAGTGCCCTAACCGCTGAGCCACCGCGGCGCGTGATAAATAAATTGCGCTAATCATTTTTTCTCGTAACAGTACTGGTCGGTCACTTGTGGCGATCTGTGCAAGCACTCTAGTCGACATGACATTTTTTTTTCTTTCAACGCAGAATAGCTGGCGAAGGGTTTTGCAGCTTCGTTTAGAAGTGCGTTTTGTGCACAAATGTGACTTTTATATCAGGCTCTGAATAGTCCAAGCGAGCAAAACGTGGTTTGTCTAGTCATGGCGCTACGGTTTGGAAGAACAATTTCCTCGTGCATATTTCTCGGTGATACACATCACTTTCATCAACTGACATGTTTGATTTAAGTGTTGCAAATTTCATTGTAGCCCGTCTCGCCAATTTTAATAGGTTTAATAATAAGTGATTTTGGAAATGAGCAGTGACTGTTCCTTACCCACATTGGTAGAATTAGCTGAATAAGAAATTTGAAAGTGAGTCGTCTAGTCATTCCACGACAAAGCTCAACTTGGACTGTTTGCTTCTCACTTCTCATTGGATCGAATTTTGTATAAAAGGTAAAATTCCCCAAAGTTAGGAATACGGAAAGAAAGCGGCTAGAAGCGGTGTTCTTCAATCCTGAACGCTAGTTAGGCATTTAGAATAACCTGCAGAAAATTCCAAAATGATATAAGAGCTTTTGTTTGTATTAACTGAGCAAAAAGTCTTGTAATTTCATTTTCCTTGCAGAAATTGACTTCCTCTCAACAGGCCACTAGGTTCAGTCTATTACATTTCCTGCTCTGTTGTAAACTAACAAAGGCGAAGTACACGCATTTGCTAGCATTTTTTTATGTAGGAGCTGGCATACAGTATTTGTATATTTGCACAGTAATATTTAGGCTTCAACAAGGACCGCCATATACGTGTTCCAGGTATTTATTGCCTCCTGCTCATGAATTCTTAAAGAGCGCCTTTGCTTAGGCGCCTTTTTCTTCCCTGTAACGGTGTCATTCGATTATAAATGGAGAGGCAGTTTTATGCCCCCGGCTTTCGTGATCACCCACGCACCTTGAGCTTCTTGCTCGGCGGTTTGTAAAGTAAGCATGCGTCACGCGCGAAGGTAGGGGTGAAACTTACGCGTTTCCCGCAGGCGGGATTACGGTTGGTCCTCCAGCGAACTTTGGGACGCCGTTGCACTTGAGCCGATTAATAGGGTGGTGTGTTGTTTACGATAGGTTTCGCTTTAACTCTGATTCGGCGATAGAGTTCTCCCTTCATGAAGCGGCGCTCCGCATTCTATAAATAGACTATATATATGGTCGCAGAATATGTCGAGAATTGGGACAGCGCTAACGGTTCCCTGTACTCGAAGTACCTTCACTACCCGGAAGAAGGCATAAAAGTGATTTCGTCAATTGGGGAGCATTTCATCAGTGCTTTTGGCAGCAGACTCTATGTTTTGTGCATATGGGGCGCCGAATTAAAATTGGAACCCATCGAAAAATCTTACGATATTTTCAAATCCTGAACTCGACTGAAATATGGATGAGGAGGCAGCGGTAGAAGTCATTTTAATTCCGTATATACCCTACATATAGCTTTCCTGATTTTTTTCTTTGATGTGCTCTGTTGATATGGACCATAATCATTGTAACGACAAGTCAGAAGCTAAATTCCTTGTCAATTACGGGGGAAATTGTCGCCACCGAATCTTCAAGGTCCTCGACTAGAGCCGCTGTTACGTTTCTGGGCGATTCGACGAACGACGAGCAAGCGGCGGCACCGAATGTTGTCAGCAATGCCTTTATTCCATCTCGGCAGCCGGGCAGGAAAGAGAGACGCAGCGCTCTGCCGTAGCGCTTAAATAGCCCGCGATACCAGCGCCGCGATATTAGCGTTTTGGTACGCGTCATGATGAACGAGAAATCAGAAATGTTTCGCGCGAAAGAGGGTGTTACCACCAGAAGAACGTAACTCGCTAGTCAAGAAGAAAGTCCTCTGCAAGAATATCACGTCTTTCTGAACATATATTCATCACGAATGGAGAATGTTGCGTCTTCTTCAGATAAACAGCAAACTTCATGCGTAGCCGCCATTCTTTAATGAATACTATGTAATACAAACATAGAGATAAACACAACCAAAAAAGCATGACTAAACATTTTCAAACAACTCAATACCTATGTGGGTAAAAGAATCTGGCCGCTAGCTTCCATACCTATGAAAGCAACCTTATCGTCGAATACTGCTGGGAGGGAGGGGGGGGGGGGGGATGTAGACAATCTGCTTAACTGAAGGCCAGGCAAAGTAAGCACTCTTTTATTTTTGCAACACACACTTGCATGGACAGGCTGGCCCTATAGAAGTAATTTAGAGAATTGGCAAGGAGGTAGAGAAAGGGGTTTATAGTAAAAGTGACCTGAAAACTATTGGTTCCACTTCATCACTGTCAATCGGCTCGTGAGGAAAGACTTATGAATGTGTTAGATTCGTTTCTGGACTGGCAGTGTTATAAACTAAGTACGCAGACTGAGAAATTTTCTTGCAGGACAGTAATTCTCCTGTTTGCTCTTTTTTTATCCGTCATCCTCAGTTTGTAGGAGCATTGGGGCGCGAAAATTCCGCGAAAAAACAGCTGGCCTAAGTTTGGATTTTTGTGGGAAAGGGTTCGATACACTTTTGCCTTCTTTCCGGTGTAGCTGAAAAAGACAGTACATAAGGATAACGAGCGTAGGTTTGCTGTTATAACCTCCAGGAAGTCCGGTCGAAGCGTTCTCCGTTCAGCTAAATAGCGCATTCGTCGCGTGAACTCCTTCTTTGTCCAACCGAACGAAGGGTGAATTCTGCTTACTCTAATGCAAGGGTGCTGCAACAATAAAGATGTACTTTTATTGTGTTATAACCGCCTGCTGCTACACCTCCGGGCAAAGTGGGATTATTTCCCAATGAAGAATAATTTAAGTTCCAAGAATGGATCATATTAAGACACGCATGCTTAATTCATTTGGCAGTTTAAGGCAGAGAGAGGAGGAAGAGGAGGTTGGTGGTCAGAGGAAGTTGAAAGAAGTAGGAAAGGAAGGAGATTTACGATATGGAATAGCAAATTCCTCTAGGCCGGTCGCTTCAGACGAGCATAATTTAGTAACCGCGTGAAGCGGAACCATGTCCTAGCCCACCACAAAGCGAGTTAGTCCCGAGGAGAGGGTGTACGACCTTAAATATGCAGCTGTGGAAGAGGTAGGTAAAGCTGAAAGTGGGCAAAGTGTAACAGGTGCAGTGTACCCATTGTACAGCATATCGGTTGGAACCAGCGGGATTACGTATCAGACTTGCATGGAGACATACACGAGCACAAGCGAACTAGGAACGTAGACAGGTTCCACAGTCATACTAAAGTAGTGTATACTTGCAGGCATAAAAATGATTTAGGCGCAGATATAATCGCCTGTTCTATAACCTGTTCCGAGCTGTTTGCAAGTACCATGACGGAGCACGTGTTAGAGGTTTGAAAGAGACGGGACTTATTTCTTGGCTTTACAAAGGAGGAGAAGGAAATGGGAATTGTGATTAGGGTGTCACCAATGCGCACAAGTTGCGCGCGCTTCCAGACACCTTTAGAGCGTGTGGGTGTAGAGGTTTCGGTTCCTCAGGAGTTGAGCAAAGCGTTGAATTGAGCTAGTTGCTATAGGTTTCTTGTAAAACAGAGCGAAAAACGAGGGACCAGTGAAAAAAGACACAGGACAAGCGCTGACTCGCAACTAAAGGATATATTTGCTATAACCTCCATGTATAAAGCAGCACTCAGAGGCTTGAAAAGTGATAATAGAGTTAACCATTAAAACTCAATAATAAAAATTAAAACCACTAAGAGATGAGCGCGACCCTCAAGCATTCTCAATAAAAACTGTCTCCCTATCGTTTTAAATGAACAGCCATATTTTGATGAAGCACTTCTGTTGGTCTTTTGCGATATGGAAAGTCTAAACCAGTTCCTGCGTTGACTGCTCTTTGCTGGTGTAAAGTACACGTGCAAGACGAAACAATGCTGCGCACTTATTCTTTTCGGGGTATGAGGCGATGTGCAAAGGTTCGTGCAGATCCCTGAATTTAAAAGCGGAAAAGCCTTTAGTAATATGCCTTCCCTCGCACCGCTCGAAAAACTGCAGTCAAAAAGGGGTTTACATTGCCTCGGTAAAGATTGTGAATGCTCACGGCACTGTTTATCTTAGAATAGAAAAAAATTGATGCAAACATAACTTCGATAGCGCTTTTTCCTCGGTAAATATCGCCCTTGTCATTGCCACTGCGCCAAAGAGTGACGATCGGCACTGAACCGAGAAGGATAGGCTGACAGAAATAGAAAGACCGCTTCGAGATGACACAAGAACACTTGAAAAACATCGCATTGCTTTCAAGGAAGCGAAAAGTACGTTCACTTGTGTTACTCTTTCCTTTCGGCATCCAATCTTAGTTGTCTCTAAGACGCGTGCTCTACTTTTTGATTCTAATTATGAAACGCTTCTGTTTACTAATATATTACAGATGGTGACTAAACCAAATACTGAAAGCTGGTGTTTAAAATAGTCGGTGCAAAGGAGATCTTTTTAGAGAAAACATTTTCCGGAACACATCTTCAGTTTGGAAAGTGGCAGCTAAGAAATAAACGGTGTCAGTAGAGAATAGGAACACAAAAAACGAGAATACCTAATAAATCTGAGTCATTAGCTTTGTGCCTTCTGCAAGTGATGCCTCGCGCATTTTCTTCAAGACATGTGTACACTTTCTATTGCTTGTTTTTTAAGTGCTCCTACGGCGTACCATCTAACAGCGCCAAAGGCGGTGAAAGGTTAGAATCTCCTGAACACATTGCCTTTCCTATGTTCTCAGGCAAGGGCTTCCGTTTTTCAACATTTGTAGGAGAATCAACCTACGTAAACTTGATGGGAGGCGGTGAAGAATGGAGCTCTACTTCGACAATGATGGCTCTACAATGTGAGCTAAGAAGCGGAAACAAACACACGCACCAGGGCTAGCCTCTCAATCTTTGAGCCCCTATATTACGGGGGATTTGGGTGTGCTTGAAATCGCTTACGATGGCTTTAACACCACTCGTGACAAAAATACATGTGCAGCGGGTAATCCGATATTAGGGGCTTGGAAATCCGTATTTATTTCCTGATTTCGCTCACTGAACAAAAGCGGCCAAGTCAGGGGTTTTTGTCGTGCATTTTTTATTCTGGCCAATGGTCGCGCCGCGTTCAGTGCACTTTGGAAACAAAGCCGATTAATCAGCTTTGCAACGCCCACTATTGTTATCACCAGAAGCCCATTTGCTGACGCTTTACTGGCTTTGTACATCATTGTGCTTTCCGGGCCGCTCAGTTTCTGCACACCGCATTTGTCAATCGCAACGAACATCGATGTTTGTGGAAACTTTTCGAACAAAAATAAAGGATTATAGGCTGAAAACTCGCAGAATTACATGACCACAGGCATTCATTGTGTTTATCCATGGTCAGCGGCTTCACACGAACCTTTATGGAAGCATTCTCGCTGCCCGCAGGAAATCTCGCAATGTTATACCTCTAGCGCCTAAACTGCAATATTGTGAAGAATTCATTGTCGCTTGTCATAAGTGACGCACTGCTATTCCTCTGAATGGTAGCGAGATAAAAATTTCATTGAAATAAGGGCAAATGCAGAAAAAGAAAGAAGACTTAGGCAGGCAGGAAACGTAGTGATCTTAGTAAAGGCATATCTTCAAAAGGGAAACAGGGCCTTATAGTTGCGGGAATACAGCACCTGTTGTCCAGCCTCGCACATTGCGCAAGACGTATATCAATCGCAACAACTTAGTAGATGTAAGGTTCAGATAACATAATTTATCTTGCGTGACGCTCAGAATTATCTGTGTCAAGCAGTGGTGCATTGCGGTGGGTGCTGTAATGCAATAAAAAGAGAAAAATGTCATTTGGAAAAATAAAGCGCAGGCAAACACAGGCGAAACCAAACAGTATCGTTATTGGAGGCGGCTGAAATGAAACAACTGAACTCGTGTTTAACTATTTTGTGCGTCTTGTAGTCAAGCATTACACAAATTTTGCCACATGCAAATGACCCCGTGTGGCCAAACTCTGGAATTCGTAGTTTTGCTGATGTAACCCAAGTTATATCCGTGCGTCAAAAGACTCTGATAGTTCTAAATGTTGTCTAGAGGTGCAACTTTGAAACGTCCAAAAAGTTAAATTTGGTAGACTGAACTACCTGCGAAATTTTATTTATTTTGAAATCGACGTTCTAAGCATTGTCTTAGTGATGGCCTGAAAAGCAGAATCTAGTAATAACTGCGGGGCCTAAGAAAGTTAATTTATGCATTTATAGGGCCTAAAAGGTCATATGAAATGTACTACATGCGTTCTCTTCGCACTCATTACACGCCGCAAGTGCCAACCGTGCCGAATCGTTTCGCATAGTAACTTTGCTGTTATTACAATTTATCATACAAGGCAAAATTACTTTTAAAAAAAATTTTAAATCTTGAAATTTTCAAATATGTTAATAAATTGTATTTCCAAATGCTGGTCACAAAAAAGTAGTTACAACGATTGCAAATACCCTAAGAAAGTAATAGCGCTTACATCAAGTTTATTTTTAATTTTCGCATATTTAAGAAGTACATTGAACGCAGCTGCTGCAATCATTTCGGATTCCTAAATTCGCTGCATCCAAGGAGCAGCTGAGCTTCAAAGTGATTTCATTACTACCATGACTGCAATTCAGAGACATTGTTCCGAAACCATGATTTCGGTATACGTGCATCAAGAAAGGAGAAGAAAAGAAAAATACTCAAGACCTCATCGGCTTCCTTTTTCTGCCTGGCATGGAGTGACTGAAGAATTTGTGGCATTTTAAACATTTTGGGTGTCGTAAATGACCACAATGAATATATTGCAAAACGCAGCAGTTTCAGTGCCTAAAATACTTCTTTGATGACAGAAAATGAATCAGTCAGTCGACAGCCCAATCATGATCGCCAAGGAGAACGAAACCAGGTTGTGACAACCCTGTTATGTGAAAGAAAAAAAACATGTCCCATACATAGTTTTACGTCCAGAAACGTCGATCATTCGAAGAAATTGCAGGGCGATTGGTCCAGGGGCAAAATACGAGTGCATAGGCCGTATTTGACTATATGAGAAATGCGCAGAAATCTTCTCATAGGGCGCGTAATCGAGCCCACTATGAAATTAGCCTTCGAAAATTCAAAATTTAAACCAGAACAGTAAGAAGTCATTATCAAATACATACCTTACCACTAGCGAAGCTAGTTAAGATGGTTGCCTAAGACATCTGCGATGCACTCTAAAACCAAAAATTTGAAAACAGGATAGCAACATGGATTGAAGTATTTTTGCGTTAATTTATGAATCAAGGCGATGTGCGCTTCAAAACTAAATACTTGAAGTCATTGAGAATATGAGTGACACCTTGACCTTTGCAGTAGAAAACACGCCGCCTTCATACATTGGGGAGATCCACCGCAAAAAATGGTGGTTTTCGTGAGATTTATCTCAATGTATTGCTGCTGCCGCTAACGTCTTTTTTCTTGTTCTGAGTGTCTCGTCAAACTGTATGCCAATATTCATTTATCACATCATTTTAGGGGGTGCCTGGTCTCTTTAAATGCAAAGTTAAGAAAAGAAGCCTATTATTCGGGTGACTCGTAATAAGGGCACGAGGGTTAAGTTGACTTTCTTAGTGACGAAAAATTTATTTTCGCAATTCATCTGTCATATTATTCACTGGTAAAGCTGCTTGGCAGTTTCTTTGAAACAAAAATGCACAGAATATACTAGAGAATAAACTCTACGAAAGCCACTGGCAATACCTAATTACAGTATGCATACGCAAGCCAGATTAAGTATTTTCTGACCTTTAAATGCCCCCCCCCCTCCCCTTCCCGAAGGAAAATTTGAATTTGCGAACAGTAACTCCCCATAAATGTACAGAACGCACCTATTTCTTGCCCGAGTCAGTAAAAGCTGTGCAGCTGGCGGAGCTGCGGAGCGAAAATAGGCGAGCGAAGTTGACGTCTAATTTCACAGTACATGTGCGCCCTACTTGAAACCTAAATTCCGTGCTCGTATCCAATCAAACACAGTGTTCTTTTTAAAATTCCTCTCCCCTCCTATTCAATACTGACCACACCGTGAAGCTACTCCTTATACTCCTTAAAGCTGAAGCACGAGCCCTGACCTCTGCTATAGTCCACTTGCCATATAATGAAAATTTCTAGGTCTAAAACGATTCAATAACCGCTACTTTATGCACAGCAAACCAGTCTCAGTGCCGCACGGAATATTACCTCAAGCAACGTTCTTTGTTTCGCCAGTCGTCTTGTAATGTATTACTGGCTTGCTGACGTTGCATAAAAACTTTAGTGCGTGACACAAGATGACACAGGAAAAGCAACAAATGCGCACTTCGAGACATGTTCGTTTCTCAGGAGTAAGAACCTATATGTCCAGCTTCCTCTTCTCACCTCAACAGAAGAATAGTTTCTGCTAACTCGTAAGTTGCTCATCGATGCTTGTTTTATTTTTTCCTGATACAACACAGGTGAGAGAAGGGCGAAGGTTTCGCTCTGAGTGATATGTCGTGTATATCAGTGACGAGAAATAGAAGCACGCAATCTCCAACATCGGATGCAGAAGGCTACAGTAGCCGGAGTATATAAAAAATAAAATCTAGAGCCCATTAGACGAAAGTCCCCTTTATCAGCTTTCTATGGCGAGCCGACTAAGACGTCTTGCGCGTTCATCGGATAGAGTTCGAGACGCTACGTTTTCCCGCCTCTTTCTGCCCCAAGAAGTCTGTTCTACAAGGGTCTCCTTCCATGAAGACATGGTCCATTACTTATCTTACACCACAGCGGCGGCTTAGCGGTTTGAGCATCCACCTTATATGCGGTTGGTGAGCGGTTCAATTCACTGAGCTGCCAGGTAGGGACCAGTGTTACAATCGGTAAAAGCTTTGCGCTGGCCAGGTGCTTGGCTTCACTCGGTTGAAATGCTAGGAAAATAAGTCGTTCGCCACTCTTTTTGAACAGAAAATGCCTTGTGCTCTGGCGCTCTTTGGCCAAAGCTTCCTCGGCGCCACTAAAAATAATCGCCTTCACGATGACTTACCTTAGGGCTGGTCGTTCAGACCGCAGCGGTGACTATAAGCAATTACGAAATATCTACGGAAGCACAACAGTGTTTCCCGCCGATGTTTAGTTTGGCATGTATTAGCGAATTAGGGATCCAGCAACCAGAGGGCCGAAATGCACAAGGAAAATAAACAAGAACGTTCCATATCCTCATTGGAAGAGGAGTCACTAGTGGATCAACTTTAGCTCATGATCGCGGCAAATAACAGATATTACTCAGAACAGCCATCAGCTGGCAATTTCCGTGTGTCACTCGCATCCGTTCCCCAAAATTGGCGTTAATACCTCAACGGTTTCTCTGGCCGCCTGATTTAGAGTGTTTACTATGTTTTAATATGTGTACTCTTTGGTTTGCGCCGAATTCACACAACTATTGTGTCGTATTGAGGTTACGGATTATTTGTTAATGTTGAATTGTGGTTCACTGTGACTGGAGCAACGTTTTTGCGCCTAGGGTTGGCGCACCCGTTGCCAGAATATATTCCTTTGGAACTTGCTGGGGTGAAACGGCTAAACCATTTTAGGCCTAAATCCTCGAGATATAAACAATTGCGGTAACGTGCCGACACGCCTTTAGAAAAGACGGCTTGTCTGTTATATGCTTTAGCGTCCTCTCATATGTAGCGGTAGTTGCCGATTCCACATGTTCTCTCGCATGTAAACAGTGTGACGAAAGGTCTATACTAACCCTGGTTAGGTATGGAAAGTAATGTCAAGAATGCTTGCTGAAAAAGTGACACAAAATCAACTTTTCGGAATGCTTCAAGCAGAGTTCAAATCTGCTTAATGAAAATAGGTTTCTCTGGGCATTCTGAATTTAAAAACGTCAGAGAAATGATGTCTCAATCAGTCATCATTGTGCCTGTTAGCTTCCCGTGATGAGAAATGATTGTAGATGCCTGATGAACACTCTTTGTAATTAGGCCACAAAATAATACAGGCTATGAAGGGGGGGGGGGGGGGGGGAGCAAAATAACAGCAGCCATTCGGTCTAAGAGAATGTAGAAATAGTGCATGTGGGTGCATTGGCGCTGATTTCGCTGTAAATTCAGTACTTTATCTGTTAGAAGTGCGCTGGCGCTGAATACGCATCATTATTTCCCTTCTGCTGCCCCGAAAGACGCGGGTTTAGTCCCGACCGCGGCGGTCGAATTTCGATGGAAGCGAAATTCTAGAGGCCCGTGTGCTGTACGATGTCAGCGCAAGTTGAAGAACTCCAGGTCGTTGAAATCATTACGGAGACCTCCACTGCGGCTTCCCTCGTGGCCTTAGTCGCTTTGGGCCGCTAAACCCCCATAATCCGTAAACCGTTTGGGATCACCCTATTTCGTGGTCACCGCAAATAGCCTGTCAGGGGAAACCGGACACGTACACGTCATTTATTTGGTGCTGCCTGTTATAAGTTCAGAGATCTTAACAAGCTGTCGTCTAGAAATTTCCCACGGCTGCCTTCCAACTCAGCCAAGGCAGTGGACTCCACTTCCAGCCCAGATAAAGAAGCAGGCTATAGTCGTCTACCAGTGGTCGTTTTTCCTTATTACTTCCTTATTTTCGAATTTACTATAGAAAGACTATACAAACAATTTTTATTAATAACTCATCATTGCATATTGGTCTCCACATTCTCAGAGGCCGACTAGTCGCGTAAGAGTACAGTGGGAGGCTTAGCGGTGCGTTCATTTATTGATCATCCCGTGGCTGAATGCGCCCTTGGGTTAAGATTTAAGGGACAGAATTTCACCAGGAATTCGAAACAATTATAGCGTCGTAAAGACCACTTAGGTTTTGCTAGCCTTTAAAGTAGTGCTCTTTCTTCCGGTACCTTAAGTTAAGTGTGTGGGACCGTGATGTGATCTGGAATAAAGTTCTTACGCGCACCGATGGCGTTAAGCACAATAGATCAGTCGAAGTTAACTAAATTTCGCGAGATCTCTGCGGACCTCTTCATCGCGCCTGACGTTGTGTGCTAGCTCTTTTTTTATCAGGTTATGCTCTAAGGGCAAGCTCCACGTCGTTTAATGCGCTTATAATACAGGAGAGAGCGCTGAGTGTAAATAGCGCCGCTAAAGCATTAATGAGGTGCTTCGATAAGCTTCTCTCTGCGGTTAAGGAAGACGGGTATTAATGGCGCACATGGCTCCTGTGCTAGGAAGAGTGAAAAATAGTGTAATTCCTCTTTGTTTATGACTCTCGCTAGGATAAATCGCAGTTGAGCAGAATAAGGCATTAGATGATGTTAGGCATGCCTGGGTGAGAACGTTGAAGCCTTAGGAAATCGACCTCGTTGGCTAACCCCTACGCATGACCCGGAACACCTACGGCGTGAAGAAAACCCAGGCACTAATCCTTCAGCGACTCGAACGGCTTATATTATTTATTTTTATTTATTTATTCAAATACCCTCAGGGCCCGAAGGCATTAAAGAGGGGAGTGGGAAGGACATACATTGGGTCCGATACAGTGCAGCAGAAAAGCAGAATAGAAGAAAGGAAAACGCGGCGACAAATGAACAAAACATAACACAAAATAAGGCAAGAGAAGGCAAAGGGGAAAAAACAGCAATTCCCCAAAAAAGAGAACATTTCCGGCAGACAGCAAAAAGACAACGAAAACGAACGCAAAATAAAACTGACTAAAATCTACAAATAAAGATTACATAGGGCAGTCTTAAAAGAACTTGGATTAGAAATATCGACAATGTGCCTGGGAAGGTGGTTCCAACTGTCAGAAGTTTCGGGGACAAAAGAAGAAAAAGTGTGTTTAGTATGGCATGACGGAACACCTACTTGGCGAAGATGATCAATGCGGCCTGAAACATATGTAGGGGTGGTTAGTAGCCGGCTCTTAAGGACGGGATTGTAGTAATAGATCTTATGAAACAGGCATAAGCGCGAAATTTTTCTGCGGAGTGAAAGAGGTGGCAATGATAAAGTAGTTTTCATAGCAGTAACACTGGAGATACGGTGATAATTGGAAAGTATGAAACGCGACGCACGGTTTTGAACAGATTCGATTTCAGCAGCTAATGATGACAGGTCAGGGTCCCAGATAGATGCTGCATTTTCCAATTTAGGCCGAACAAGTGTTTTATAAAGGAGCAATTTTATTGAAGTAGAAGAAAGGGAGAAGTTTCTGCGCAGGTACCCCAACATGCCGTTAGCATTGTTAGTAATAAATTCCACGTACATATTCCAAGAAAGATTAGAAGTTATGTGCACGCCAAGGTACTCATACGAAGACACAGTTTCAAGAGGGATATTATTAAGGTCGTAAGTGGCTATTCCAGTGTTACATCGAGAAACACGCAAATGTTTAAACTTATTATTGTTAAGTTCCATGTGCCATAATTTGCACCATTCTGAAAATTGGTCAATATCAGAATGAAGGACAGAAGTGTTAGAGTCACTGTTAATTTCACGGTAAATAACGCAATCGTTGCCAAAAGACATACGGAAGAAGCAATGTTGTTAGGAAAGTCATTATTATATAAATGAGAAAAAGTAGGGGCCCTAGGACAGAACCCTGGGGAACGGCTGAGCCCACTGGAGAGTAACGAGAGTTGAATTTATTAGCAGTCACATATTGAGAACGATTAGTGAGGAAAGACTGAAGCCACGAGATGATGTTAGGGTCGAGATTGAGATTATTTGTATTGAAAAGTAGTAATTGGTGAGAGACTTTGTCAAAGGCTTTGGAGAAATCGAAGAATATACAGTCAGCTATGGAACCCCGGTCAAGAATGAAATTAAGATCGTGTGTAAAGCATAGAAGTTGCGTCTCATATGAGAATAATTTACGAAACCCGTGTTGGCAATGAGTGAAAAAAGAATTTGACTCAAGAAAATTGGCAAGGTGAGATTAGATGACATTTTACATGATCTAACAAGGGATACTAAGAAGTGAAATGGGCCGATAATTATTAGGATAATGTTTGACACCAGCCTTGTGCGGAGGAACCACCTTGCCTGCCTTCCAGTCGCTAGGAATACAGCCAGACACAAGAGATTGTTGAAAGAGTTCAGCAAAAATAATAGCACTGTACACTTTGCTATTTTTCAAGATTTTCGAGTTTATGCTATCCACTCCGCATGATGATGACGTCTTCAGCTGATCAATTATTTTTTCGATGCCAACAGAATCCATTATAATAGGATTCATAGACAAGAAGTCTTGGGGTGGGTAAAGAGTAATTGCGGCAATTAAAGCGCTAGTAAAAGAAGCTGTAAACACATAATTAAGAACATCAAAACGCATTTAACTGGAAATTACTTGATTGTCTAAAGTTTTAAGATTAATTGTAGGTGGATCAGTTTTCTTAACCACGTTCCAAATTTGTTTGAGAATAATTAATAGCTTCGACGGAAGAGTATGACCAAAAAATAACTCTTTAGCTAGTTTTAGTGCTGACTTATATTCAGACGCAGCGGAGCGATAAGCATCCCACCGGAGCACAGAATTGGACAGTTTGGCGGAACGAAACAGACGTTTAATTCTTTTCGTTTGATAGCCTTTTTAGTGAAGAACTAAACCAGGGCGAACATTTGTTAGTTAATACTTTTCTCAGGTGCACATATGAATCTGTCAGGGACGCAATTTTCTGATTAAAAAGGTTCCAGTTAATTTTGATTGGACGCTTGTGAAAAGACGGTAAGCGCACATAGATAAAACCAGCGAGTTCACGATTTATGGCCTCAAAGTTGGCATTTTTGTAGTCACTGATGTATTTAGAATCGTTATTTTGGCGCGGTCACACGACGTGCAATTAAAAATGAAGCATACAATGATCACTTAAGCCCGGCAAACAAAATATAGGATCAACAAGGTCAGGCGGCGTGGTAAGAACAAGGTCTGTCAAGTTGGACGATGAAGATGTCACGCGGGTAGGCTTAGTAACAAGTTGGGAGAGATTAAAGTCTGCACATAAGCGCAAAAAACCACCGCACTTCGTGGGAAAAGGGTCCGCGTAAGAACGTACATTGGACCAAATAATAGTTGGAAAGTTGAAGTCTCCAACCAAAACAATAGGAACATTAGGAAAGCGAACGGTAATCGCGCAAACAGCATCATGAAGTTCTTCAATGAAATTGGCACTGTACGAGGGAGGGCGATAGCAAACGCCCAAAATCAATTTTTTCACGCGCGTGCGCTGTTCAACCCAAAGAAGTTCTAATCTGGTAACAACATGAACAGGAGAAGAAAAAAGTGCGTCAGCAACAGCTAACAAAACACTACCACCGTTTCTGTCGCCCCTGTCGTACCGATAAGTGGTAAAATGCTTGCGGCAATGGAATATTTCCAAGCTATCAACTTTACCTGAAAGCCACGTTTCAGTAAGGCAAACGATGTCGGCATCACATGCGTCGATAGTCGCACAAAGCTCATCACGTTTAGGCAGAACACTTCTAATATTAGTATACAGAAACGATAATGAGCGATTGGACAGTGACGGGTGCCCACTACCCCTCACGCATCGTTAATCTGCGGGCGATTCGGATGAAAGGCATCCAACACCGCGAACTTCAGAAACGCTGTCGTTAAGCTGATCTGAACAGTAACACCTACCGTTGATGTAAAGGTGTCCGCAAAATGCTCATGATAAACTGAAGAGCGAACCTCAATTCATAAAGACCAAGTGGACAGCGGATGCTTTGAATGGAGTTCCGCTATATAGAGGCAATGCTTTGCTAACTGCTCCCAGGAACATGAACCTGAGGGGCGTATCCTGTACTGGGTTCCCTGGAGAAGGCTGGGTTGTCTGCTTCGAAACAGAGGTCTCTTTCTCACGTGGGAAGCGAGGCTTCCCGGCTTCTCCAATATCTGCTTGACAAGTAAATAAGCTAGAAGTTGTGACATCGGCTTCTAGAAATGTTTTTATATCAAGGCGCCATGACACAACTTCAAGGACACTGCAGTGCGCCAGGAATTGTGGCGTGCCCTTCCATTTTATACCTTTCTACGGTGGAGGAACTGGCGGACGCAATCACGAAATCAGCTCCGCAAGTAGCTAGTGACTAGCTCAGCAGCATTTTCAAATAACTCTGGTCTATTCGAAGGGTTTCTCATTAAACAGCTTGTGAGGAAACGGTCGTAGAAATCATTCAAAGTGCCAAACAATTCTGCTGGTTTTACCGTATGGGCGAAAACATCTTGACTCATATTTTTATTGTAATTAAAGGTGTGAATAAGGATTCACTCCTAGGAATGTAACTCACGACGTTTCCACTTATTTCGCAGCGAGGCAATCAGATCGCTACTCAGTTCTCTTAATTTGAGCCCTTCCCTAAATTATATAACATGCCGAACGCAATTTATTTTAATATGATCCGCACGTGGTGCCCTGCTGATGCCTATTTGATGTGCTGCAAGCTTTCCACCTGTGTACCGTGCCATTTCCTACGGTGTGCGAATGAAGAGAGCGTCTCTCCAGTCACTGACGTCTTCTGATAGATTTCGTCTGGTTAAACTTCGATCACAATTGTGTTGTAATCGAAGTTTAAGCAGATGAAAGTCGAAACTGTGTTGAGATCTAAGTTTAACTAGATGAAATCTTTCAGATGACGTCGGTAACTGGAGAGACGCACTCTCAATTCGTACACCGCAGGAAATGGCAGGGTATCGAGGTGAAAAGCTTGCAGCATATCAAATAGACATCATCCTGGCACCACATGTGGAGCAGGTAAAATATGTCAAAAGAAAGACTAAATATCTAGGATCGACATCAATGCGTGCTCAGATTGTTTTTTCTCTAATCGCATGATGTTAAGCTGCCTTGACTACGACAATTTTCTGTAGCTATGCTGTGTTATACTCCACACTTCTGTTACACGAAATTTTTAGCATCTTTGCCTCTGCGGTTGAGGCGTGCAAGGAGCTGAAGTTCCGTAATATATTTAGATATAATGGTTATCCTTGCACCACCGATGCAAAACAAGAACTCATAAACTATCCGCCCAGGCTAAATAAGCGATCGCTACAACTGGCGCCCACGAAGAATGGAAATGGGGGGCGGCGAAGACAGCAAGCGCACACGGTTGTGTCGAAATTCACAGTGCCCATCGCTCTCGACAACACTATAATTAGGCGCGAAGGGAACGTTCCATATATAGCGCTTAAAATCCCGACATTGACTTTGAACTTGGTAGAGAACGCCACGCGTGAATAGGATTCTGTTCAGCTTTCGTAGCTAGCGTCTCACTTGGGAAATACAAGGCGACGTGCCTGCGGCGATAAACAATGAATATAAACAAAGCAGAAAGGAAACAATGTTTTCCGTAAAATTCAAGCCGAAGTCTATAGCGTTTGCCAATAAGTCGGAGATAACGATGTCCAGGTGGGCCCGGGTACTTGACGATGGTGACAATTAATAGTGCGTGTTTTACAACGCAGCTGTTACGCGAGAATTACTGAGTTTTGGGTCATTGGGCTGGGATGTAACTGTAAGAGTGGGAGGAGGAAATGGGAAGGAGAAGGCTAAGGCGATAGTGATGGAGAGAGCAGTACCTGCCAGCTTGTAGCGCTCCGCAAGACCAGCATTGGCAGCGCTATCTGAGTGCCGAAGACTACGAAGTTGTCAATAGAGGTTAGCACATGACTTAGAGGATACTGGAACCTAACTAGTGGAACCTTAGGTTCCATTTCTCGAACCTAGGGTTTGACCGCGCCGAATTAACATTTCAAGAGCGACTACCATTTCTGACTGCGTTCTTTTGGGGGACAACAGCTATCGCTCATTTATGAAAAACACCTCGATCCATTAGGCGAGCCATTCCGGAAACAAGTGGCCACCGTTGCAAGAGCTAGTCAGCACGCAGGTGAACAGTCCGTTCCGCGTGAACTGCACGAGTCCGACTGCTGTTACAATTTGTTAGCCACCAATTCTTTTACAGCGGCGCTATTTAAGGCTTTTTGCACTATTTGAGTAGCGAGAGAGGCTGAAACTTCGAAAATGTTAAGGAGGAAAGCGGAGGAGTAAGTTAGAGGGTGAGAGGCGGAATGATCAATCGCTAGGGGGAGTTGCTCGGAATGGACAAATAAAACCCTGCAAGTGGCGCACGTGGGCGCTGACATGAGCAAGTTCTCGGTCGGTGCATTGTGCTAGCACTAGATAGCACCTCCTGAAGAGCGCCGCCCTCTCTAAACTCTGCTGTTCATTTGTAATATTGAGAACCATAACCTGGCTGAAATTTTAAAACTAAATGCCCCTCGTGCACACTAAATGCCCATGGTTCAAACTTAACGCCCCTGGTTCAAGGTAGTGCGGTAAGGGCCTTGTAGGAGGGAGAACAGTCTGACGTATGTTGGACTGTGATGAGCGCTTCGTTCTGGCTTGCTATGGCAGTGCAGCAGGTACCATATATTTGTTTGTTTTCAGCGCGAAAATACAAGGACCTAAATGATTGACCATGACGGAGGGAGTGCTTTTTCGCTCTCAAGAATGCCCATATATTCCATTGCATCCTGTTCTCGATGCATCAGAAAGAGATCAACGTCAAGACACCGTTCGTTGCCATGTAGTGCAGTTGCTTGTAATACATCAACTCACGCAAAATATCACGCGGACGCGAAGTCATTCTGTCATTAGTATTACGAATCGAAACCAGCAAACAAATGCGTGCACAACGTGCATATTAATAGCGCCACGAGAACGTACAAACCACTAATAATGAATTATTCTGAAGTTTTAAAGGTTTAGTTCAATTACAAATGAATGGTAATAAAGAGATGTTCATTCTCTGGGAACTACACGGTTGCTAAAAAATGATTTATTAAATAATGAGGTAAATGCTGGAGGCTGGCGACGTCATGGCGAGGATGCGGATACATGGTAACAACACGAGTAGTGCTGCATAAAGTGGAGAGCAATAAAATGAAGGTAACTGCAAAGGGTAGGAGTATATCGCAGATAGCAACGACAAGGAATAAACGCATTTTTCTTAGTCCACACCTCACTTAATACGAAGACAAGACAATCACGTCCGGCTGGTACTATACGAGCTGAGTAGCTGAGTAGTTTCTAATCGCTGCTGCATGACCCTCTTTCCCGTTCTATACCTTAGAAATAAAGCGATGACTGCTTCAGTCCGAATCAAGAGATGGCATGCCAGCTTCATTGTTTCGTGCACAAGTAGCAGTTAGTGTGCAAAGAACTAATTTGGACCCCTTCGCCGCTGCTTCTCAGTTAGGCATCTTTTATGAAATTAAAATGCGGTTATAGAAATGTTGAGTTTCATGAGGATCAACACAGCACCTACAGGATTCTCAAGGTTATTTGTTGATCTCGAGGGAATATGCTGCATCGACAGAGCCCTTTGGACAGAAATCTAACAGAAGAGTTTATTAATGCCACATATCCTCTTCTTAAAACTTTCTGGCCACCCGGATGTCAGCAGAAATAGATAAGGGGCAGAGCCCCGTAGAATAAAAAAAAATCAATATATTTCATACTTCTCACGGTCATGATTTTTTCATCACATGAAGAAGAAGAATCGAAGTGCGTCTGTATTTTCTTGATTTTTTTCGCAACGCAAAAATACATCAGCATGAAATATTCTTGAGCTTCGAAAGTGCCTTCCTGTTCTTCCTGAAGTGTACTCCTCGAAACTTCTTTCGAATGACCTACACGTTAAGCTCGTTTTTCCTCATTTATTTCCAGCTGCATGGCAGCAGCCTGGGCGCCGCAAGCATTCATCACCACTTCTCTAACCGTTTTCACAATAACTTGGCAGAGTTGACTGAGCGGCGATGCTTCCTAAAACATGCACAGTGGCGTCACGGCGCGCAATAGGCACTGTATCGCAGCCGACGAGAATAGACGCGCGGGCTTCATTTCTCATGACATTCGACGGTTCAGCGCCCTCTAAAGCACACTGAAATGCGAACACTTCTTACGGGAGCGGCAGTACAAGAAGACCATAATTTAGCTGTATGCCGACCGGTGCTTTATATTCTCTGTCAGTTCCGCAGCACTGAGAAAAAAAAAGCGCAAGCGAAAGGTTGACTACCTTTCTTTCAAAGCGCATCATTCTTGTCGATGACATGCCTCTCCTGTCTAGCGTACTTCTTACGCAAAAGGAATACCAGCGGCAGGTTTTGGTATTTAAAGACGCAGAGACTGCTCGAGCCAGCCTTCATTATGCGCAACGTGGTATCATTTAGATAGTTATGGATGGAAGTTATTAATGGAATAGAAGATATAACGAAATAAGCTTAAATGAAATTGTCAATCATGTTTATGTGGTAAAAAACACTCTTGTCAATTTAATACGAAAAGCGAAAGGTGAAAGGAGACAAATGCTGTCACCAAAAACAGTTCGTTTATTAGGAACGATGAAATCACCGCCAATAAAGCCCATCCGGGCTGCAGAGGTCGGGATGAAGAATAATACCTTCTTTATTCTGCAAGATTTATGAACTTCTCGATGTAGTGAAACTCAGGGCCTGCATTTCTTGATATCTTAAAAAAAACTGCATGTGGTCTACAAAAGACGCCGTAGTCTTCGAAATAGACATCACACTGCTATTTCTTGGTTGCCTAGCAACGTACCGTAGCTGAACGCGAGATGTGCAGTGTTCACACCCGACCCACTTTTCTGGATGATTGGGTTACGTGTCTTGAAATCGTCATATTAGCAGATTCCCTTGTCTGAAATGCTAACGCGCTCTGATACGGAAAAAACGCTAACGTCATTTCCGGCTTTTACTGAGCTACGAAGCTTTATCTACTAAACGTTAGCGATTTCTAAATTACTGCCTCCTTCCGGGCTGTTTCTCGTTGGGCGCGTAATTAAATTTCTTTTGGGTTCGAGGCTAAGAGGATGTGATTTTGACCGACAGATGTACTATGTATATTTAGCTGTGATCTGTGTGAATGTTTTTCTCAGTTGAAGAAAGTGTTTATCGAGTGCTCAATCTCTAAGAATGTCTCTGGCAGCTAAATCGGCTTTGGAGCTCTTTAAGAAGGTTCGAAAGTTAAATTGAAAAACTAAATCATTCCATGTATTTATCTTCTGTCTCCAACATTATTTTGGAGATTAGGCATACCCCTTATTCAGCGTTACCACTTTGTTCAACACTTCTCAACTAACTGTGCTGTTGTGACATAGCATTTCAGGCTTAGTCACATCAGCTTGAAGATGGTATATGACATAAGTGTACGCTGTAATCAGTTGGGTAATCGTTTTTCAGAATTTTTGAAGCAACTAATAATGGCTTTATTATACAGGAGCAGACGAGAATCATTAGACGGGATTGCGAAATCAAAATGCCATTCAAGCAAACAAATTACGCTGTGGTGCCGCGCTTCTGCCGAGGAAACTGTTTTAGTATTATTGGTGTGGAAAAACCTTGAACTATACTTGTGGTTCTTGTGTTACAAAAAAAAAAAGGATACCAGAAATTGAACATCACGCACAACTTCTACAGAGACAGCCTTTAGGGCAATTATTATTTTTTTTTTTACTCAAGGTCTGTTCTCATTAATGTGTTCTCCTTTCTAAAACTCTTTTTAAAGCTCACTGAGCCAGAGAACTCCGTATATAATTTTGTTGAAGAAAACGAGTTATTTAGTTCTTTCTGGCTGTGTTTTTTCTACCATCTAAGAGATTGATTTTCTGATAAAAAGTTGGCTTAGAGACTGAAGATTTTTTATCGCTACTAGATTAAAACCTGTGACCATAGCTGACAGGATTTGGCAATCACCGTTTCGTATTGAATAGAAGTGCAGCGTAAACTTACAAATCCTCGCTTTAATTATGACTAAGTCGTCGCGTAGATTTCCTGAGGAAACGTAGGCTGGTGGCGACACCTGCATGAAGCTTTTCAGCCTTTTTAGCTGACAAGTTCTCCCTTTCTAGTGAGAGAAACCTCTTTGTAAATACAGCCTGGTAGACTATGATTTCAGAGGCCAAATTCGCTATGTACTCTTCGTCGCTTTGCCACTAAGTCCTGCGATCTACACCGCACCTGCCTGCATGCCTTTTGCAAGCGGGTGGTGTCGTATAATTTCCGGTTATTAAGTCTGGGTTTCTAATCACAGCGCTGATATGAGGGTGTATTCATATAGCATAGAAATAATTGCTGCTGTTTAGAAAGTGTGAAAGGCGTATGTGGCAATAAACGACATTTTTACGAGTAAGTATGGTTTAGGGAAATAAAAGTGCCATACATGAGTCCGGCGTCCAACTTTCCGCAATACTTAGCCAGTTACTTTATTTTCAAGCGCGAAAGGCGTTTACTGGAAGAACATAAGAATTTAACATGTAATATATTTATGCCTTCAGAGCTAGGAACCAAGAATTGGAGATATAATGCCATAAAACTAGCTTTCATAGGTTTCAAGTCTACAACTTGAGGAGTATGAATGACGAGGACTCTGACCTTTGTTTGTTTAGGGGGTTTAACGTCCCAAACTGACTCTGACTATGAACAACGCCTTAGTGAAGGGCTCCGGAAATTTCTACCACCTGAAGCTCTTTAAGGTGCGCCGACATCGCACAGTACACGGGCCTCTAGAATTTCACGCTCCATCGAAATTCGCCCGCGGCGGCCGGGATCAAACCCGCGTCTTTCGGGTCAGCAGCCGAGCGCCATAACCACTGAGCCACCGCGGCGGCTCTGTGGCCTTAGTTCGGTGGACAAGTAAAGCCGAACCCTCTGTCAAAAATATGTAGTCCACACTGGTTGCATTCGGCTCATACGCTGTGGCTTGTTCTTCATCGTTAGCGTTGCAAATTCTATCAATGCGAGAGAACATCTCCTTCTCACTGCTCTGAAAGTAAGGACTAAAAAGCATTCTTAAAGCGCATTGTGCGGCTGGGAAATGATCTCCGTGGTCTGTACATTTTTGACATAGGCTGTTTACTGCTGGAGATCTCGCTTCTAGCCATATATTGTGCACATAACAGAACTAAGGTAAGCAAAAAAGACGCTCAGAAGTCATTGTTGCATCTGCACACATTCAAAAGTCAGCATAATAGCTGCTGACAAGTTAGCGAAACAACTCAGGATGAATTTTGTGCTGAAGGGCATTTTGCAGTGCCCATCTACGAAGAAGTTCAAGATATATTAATACTGATATTTTAATCTTTCACTGCCTTTGGGTGTGAAGATTAGTGATCGGTTGACATTGTCAACTTGTTGCTGCAAGTGAGCTATTAAGGTCGCAATACTGATGGCATCGCATCTCCACCTGAAGTTCTGTAGCAGGCACTGGCATTACAAACACATGGCTGTAGGTTCTTTTTTTTTCACTGATATTATTCCTTCCACAGTAGGATTCGATCCTTTGGACTTGATCTCGTACCGTCCACTGCTGAGGCGCTTTAGAACGTTCCTTATTGAGATAGAATTTTTTATTGCCGTTTTTTTCTCCCAAACGGTATTATACTTCTAATTGCCGTGGAAAGAAATTCCCAAAATTTTCTTATGTGGATAAACCTCACCTGGTCATAAGATGTAGGAAAAAAGCAGGCAAGAACAGATGGCAGCATTGAATAACACATAGTCACTGAGAGTAAGTTCTGAATAGTTAAGAACAACTCAAATATTTTCTATGAAATACTAACAGAAAACTGACGTCAAATATAAACACGGCTTGAATATATTTAACTTGAATTTTGTGTTATGAGATGGATATAACGATTTCAGAGTTAGCCCCTCTTAAAATATTGATTCTGCTTTCAAAAGCTAACGTTTATTAAACACAAGCACACTGAGTGCGTAAGCGGTCTCTTTGTGAAATATGCGCACTATGAAGCGCACTTCAGGAGAGCTAGCTGCCGGGCTAGCTGGTGATGCATGTTGTAAACTAGGAAGCTCAAAATTCCGGACGACGGACAGAGTAAGGGACACAAAAAAAGCGCTCGTGAGCCTGTTTTTTGTGTCCCTTACTCTGTCCGTCGACCGGTATTTTGCGCTTCCTAGTTTACAACATGAAGCGCACTTTTACAGTGGCTGCTAACAATTTTAAAGCTCTCGGTGAAGTCCACGTACACCTCTTTCAATGCGCAGCGATAATACCTTGAATGAAACGAACCTCTTATAAACATTTGATTTTTGTTGCCACCCTTGTGACTTAGATGCAAACGGTGGCCACATGTGGCGAGCACGCTTGAAACTGATGCAGGGAGCCGAAACATGCACAACCTCCGTATGCCATTTCATATATTTGTAATGCAAGTTGTTCTTGCCCACTCCTGCTGCGGCAAAAGAGATGAAAAAAGAGTAGCTGAGACACTTGTTTGCGTTTGTAGCATATTGAGAAATGCGTGCATCGCGCTCATGTTATAACTGACAATAACAAACCATTCAGCTGGTGCTCTTGCAGATCTAAGACTTGTTTACTTAGTATGTCAGGAAGGCACGCTTCAGCATACGCACTCCGCTTCGCTTAGTCGGCAAAGTTTGGTAACTAAACAATGATCATTTGGGGCCTGAAGCCTCCGGGATTCCTCATTGGCGAAAAGTGGGAACTGCCGAAAATTCTGTACGAAAAACAAAGGGCCTTGCATGAGAGCACAGACTGAATAAATGATTGACCAGCGACATTAATCGACTTCGATATGCTCATACTAAATACCGTGCGAAGCAGGCACCGTGTTAACATTTCATTCCGATAGCTCACCGCGACCTAGTTGTGGACCATTTTTACCGATGATTATGAAAGCGGCTACGGCGCTGCGATTGAAACCTTTCCTCCTCTCACTAACTTGTGCAATATGTCCAGCGGAGGGGTTTGCGTACGCTACACTGGACAGGCCTCAAACTCGCTGCATGGGGCATGCTCAAGTCCTCGGCAACATTTATCTCACATCATAAAGCATTCCTTGTAACCCTGTCAAAACGGAAAAGAGAATATCGCCCACCCATTCTCGAAGCATGATTGAAGGCAAATTCAACAGTTGTAAAAGTACAATGTGGACCAGCCCGCACTGACCATATGCATAACCAGGAGTGTAATCGCGGTTATTATCTGAATCCGTATTCGGTTTGATAGATGCAGCAAGCTTCGTTTGCATGCATGTGTCTGTATTTTGTTTTGCGGTGGTGTCTGTAAAATAGGAAGTGCATTTGACCGCGCATTAGTAGCAAATGAAAGCAAAATAAATGTCGCTGTGGTCTATTACAGTTATGTCCGCCCAGAAATACAACCCAGCGGAACCCTACGACAAGGACAAAAAAATGGGGCGCCAACGCGCTCACTGCAGTTGTTTTTTTTTATTTCAGGAAGGAACAGTATGAACAGGCAGAATGGGTGGAGAGGCATCTTAAAAAATTCTGAGTAGGTTATGCAGCACAAGATAACAAACTCAGCAAACTCAGCAGTATTTTTCATGCATGCACTTGTATTAGGTTTGAAAGCACAAGGCACAGTGCAGATTTTATTTTCTTTAATTCTGCGCCAAAAATATTGCTTACATGAACTCTCGTTATACTATAACTGTGCGATTCGCTAGCAGTGCAGCTTCGATAAAAAAATATGCGGCTGAATCCGTCACAGCCGCAAGGGCTGCATGAGACGTTTTTATGCCTGCTGCAAAAGCGTTGCTCGTGTTCAAAAACCGCAGTGGTTTCGCAGTTTCTGAGCTAAGTTTAGGAACAAAACACTGGCGTACGGCACATGAACTGCCATAAGGTTTGATGTACTTCTCGGCTGGAAACGTGTTTAACCGTTAAAGGAAGTCGAGTAAGATAACGCTCTTTCGCAATCTCTGCTTCGGGGTAATTTCTGTATGCCCAAGGCAGTAGAACAGTGCTGAAGAGTACACTTCGGCCGAAGCTAACACGTAGCGCATGCGGTAATAGCCAAAATGCGCTCTAGTGACGCAGAGCCTATACCATGTTTCTTGTGGATGTGGCGTACGCCTCCGGGGCAGACCTTGATATTCAGTTATAAACAATCCTCAAAGACTGGGTTGAAGAATGCCGAATGCATGGGGCGGTCGCAAATGAAAAGGTTTTTTTGGTTTGGAAAAAGTTCGGTATGCTCGTCTTGTTCCCCAAAGGGGGGAATCTGCAGCTTGCAGGCGTTGGGGAGTGGCGACACCGTGGGTTTCCGAGCATCCGCAGGGACGTCCCCACAGAGGGATGATGGTGGACAGGGCATCGCCACGGATCTGAGCACCTGCGCTTAGCCGTGCGTGGCATCGCCGTGTCCGGGGAAAAGGTGATCCTGGTGGTGGAGCCGGTGCCGAGCTTTTGGACCTTTAAGGCCCCTCGGCAGAGGCGACACACAACTTTGGCCCCAGCTTTTTGTAGATGGCACCTCCGGCCTGACCCGACCAGGCGAAATCGGCAGTCGCCTTTTCCTGTCCTCTCCTCGATCTTTCATTTTCCTACCTCTATTTTACAACTCTCCTTTCTCCTCCTCCTTCTTTGGTTTTTCCTTTTTTCCTGGCGGCTAGGGTTAACCTTGTGTGGCGAACTATGCTGGGTTTCCTCATATTTGGCTATAGCAGTGTTGTACAGCTGGCGTGGGCAGGGCTTGTTTTCAAGTTCCAGCCCCGTACTATTGTTTGGCTCTATGGTGGGTGGCTGGCACCATGGCCGAAGAACATAATTTTTTATGGCTTCCTCCCTGCTTCTTAAAGATCGCCCTCTGAAAAGGGGGCGGAACGATGTCAAATCCCAGTTTTTGAACAAAGAGAAGACAACTTTTCCAGTACCACGTCGTCCAGAGAAAAGAAACAGAAAAGCCAGCCAGAAAATATTCCCATTATCTGTTTCAAGAGTTCTTACAGATTGCTTGGGCCCTCAGTACAAAGTCACAAAATTGGCGAGTGGTGACCTCCTGCGCGAACTGCTTGACACAACTCAAGTATCAAAGCTTGCCAACATTGAAACCTTAGGCGATATTCCTGTCTCTGTCACACCACACAAATCATTGAACACAGTACGTGGTGTCATAACAGACAATGACTTTCGGCACCTAAGAGAGGAAGAGATGCTTAAAGGACTTAGTCCTTAAAATGTAACAAACGTCCATAGAATTACAATCCGCAAAGGCAACAAGGAGATTTTTACAAAACACCTGGTCCTGACATTTGCCTCTTGCACCCTACCCGAGTCAATCGAGGTAGGCTATGCAAAAATCTCCGTTCGCCCGTATATACCCAACACTAGACGCTGTTTAAAATGCCAGAAGTTTGGCCACGGCTCTCAATGCTGCCGCTGCCGCAACACCTGTGCTAAATGTGCCTCAAATGACCACCAATCAGACGAATGCGACGCCTCGCCACGCTGTGCAAACTGCAACGGCGCCACGTCGCTTATTCAAGGTCTTGTCCTGTCTTGAAGAAAGAGAAGGAAATAATTACAATAAAGACAAAAGATAATATCACATTTAAAGAGGCAAGAAGGCGTTATGCAATGTCACAAGACACTTTCTGCTTCACACCCCGCACAAACTTCGCCGATGTGGTGGGCGGGCGCGGCGCACCTCACCGGTCTCAGGCACCTGCCCACCTCACATATAGTGAGGCCGAAGCAGGGCCATCCGCGCCTCCGGCAGATGCAGCGAGAGCTGCTATGCCACCCCCGAAAAAGGGCCCGTCGGCCACCAAGTCGGCAGCCCGCAAGGCTTCCCCCGTTCGTGAGAAGCCGACAACCTCCCTGCCCGCGGGCTCCCCGCTGAACTCCAACGCCTCCAGTGAGGCAATAGACACAAGTCATTAGAGCTCACTTCCGCCCCGTGGGCCAACCCCGTGGGCCGAAATCCAACCCCGTGGGCCGAAAAACAAAATTTGTCGCACATTGAGAAGTCAGCATCTCTGCGCAAATACAAAAAAGTTTTGCTCTTCTTATTTAGGCTAAAGCTTACCTAGATTTCGGCGAACAGACAGCGAGAGCCAGAAGACTTTTTTGGCAGCAGAGCACTTAAGGCCTGAAAGATGACCTCAGTCGAGGCGCTACGAGAAATCCAAGAATGCAGGGCGAAGCCAGTAAAAATAAACGCGCCACTCTACTTGGAAGGTAGTTCCAGCTGGCCCTTTGCTCAGTAGGGCATGGCCAAGGAGGTAAGGCATGAAGAGGAAAAGTAAATGAAGAAGCACCTAGTGTACGCATTGCGTCAGAGGCAATTCATGTAGAAAATTAGGCAACACCATTGCGCTGAGCAAAATTCGAGGTGGAGCTGTAGCCGACCTGCCAGCAAACAAACGTCAACGTGAGAGACAGACGGGGGACATAAGAGTGTGGACACGAGAGCCGTTCCTGCTAGCTGAGGAGAGTGGACAGTTGTTTCTTGCAGGCTGTATAGATCGAGACATGACTCGAATTCTTATCCGCTTTCTACAGGTCGGCTACATTAGAATGTTTGCTTTTCCGCAGATACCAGACACCACACGCGGTAACTAAGATACTTCGCCGACAAGTTCCAAGAGGACATGCCAAAACTGTGACCCCCTTTAGTTTCCTCTTTTCCGGTTGTTGCTTTCGCAATATTTCGAGTGGTTGCCTCACTGTTTGGGGACTTGTCTTTGAAGACTTAAGCGGTGAGAGGGCTGGACAGCCAGCGGAAATATCTTTTCTTGTCCACACATATAATAGCGTCGAGGGCTTTAATATTTATTTTTTAGTCTTTGTGAAGAGCAACCCCACTGAGTAGGGGAGAGCGAGTGCAAAATAAAAGTTGACAAGTCGTCTCCGGCGAGCCGATTGCTGTCTAGATTTTTGAAGATAAAGCAGGCATTCGCTCCTGTAAATCGCCTAACTTCTTGCGTACAATTACAGCCGAACAGATAACACCTCCAAAGATGAGCCAGAGATAATTTCTTCATTTTTTGAACACTTTCTTTTAAATGGGGCGAAACTGACTGGCACCTGGATCATACATTTCTGAGCAAATAAAAAAGCTTCGGCAGGCCTTGATACCTCGCACAGCAGCGGAAAAACTTAGCGTTTTAGTTTACATTTAACCCCTTTCCTCCTTATGGCGCGCGTAAATAAAAGTGATTTCGACAACAAATATGCGTGCGTTCTAAAAGTGGGTCTCGTTACAAGCATGAACTGCCGAGGTTTGCACAAAGCCGTGCGGCGTTCTGTTCGGCTAGCAATGCTGAAACTTCTGTTGTTTGCACTTAAGCCTTGCACAGTAGTCCTCTGTGGCGTTTCGTTTCATATAGGCGTCGGCAGGGCCCCTTCGCACAAAATGCCTAATGCTTCTTGGAATCCCTTTCAAAATTATCCATAGGCACCTGTCCACACTGCCGTAAGTGCTTCTCTCATGCTTTGACGGATCAACTCTCTTGGCCTTTTTGTTATTATTCTCCGTAGCCTGAGATGTTTTCCGAAAATGCGAGGCGTATGCCCAGAAACACAATGTGTTGTTCTCTTGCTGCTTTGTACAATTAGACATCATCGACAATATAGCCGATGCTCGAGTCAGCGCTCGAGTCTGCCTTTCTTAGTCCTGTGTTTTTTGCGCTGTTTTCCTACAGACAATGTAGTGCCAACTAATAAAATGGGACGTTTCTTCATACTCTTTCGGCCGTTGTATGACCAGGATTCTTTCAACACGGTCAGATGTCGCCGGCGGTGGTTTGAAACCATACCAATAGGATCACGAGAGGCATAATATCCTTGCCGAACAGGGATCGGACTAGGATAACTTACGACAAACTAAGCATGGTGGTGTAAAATTAATCTCTAATCTCACGAAATAATTACAACTTGCGCACCAACCTAGTCCACCGCGCTTCGGCATCAATCTATTAAAAATTATTAGAAGTTAGAGAGGAGGCCCCGGAAGGAAGAGAAGCATCTAGAGTGCTGGCCAACAGATGCCGAGTGAACTTTCAAGTGCCGTGCAGCACTTCTATTCATTTCAGTGATCGAGTGGGCTTGCTCATCAATATATACGTTCGTTTTGCTTGACACTAATGTCTTTGCAAGGTCTTAACGCATTATTAAACATTTAATTCTCATATCGAAGCAGAAAGATACGAAACCGGCTGCTAATTCGAACCACAGCGTTATTAGCTAAATCGGAATGTAAGGCAACAGTCCAGTGAAGTTAAGGGAAGTGGAGCGCAGTTCTACATCGCAGGTATGACAATTATATCCCACGAAATTTGCACATCAGCCGTTAAGAAGGAAACGACAGGATAGGCCGCACATGTCTGGATGCATTACGAAAGGCGTCCCGCAAGTGACGTGTGTTTTCTTCAGCCTACTTTTGAGGTAATTTACTAAAGGCGTCACTTTTGATAACTTGAAAAATGGCGAGATGCGTGCGCGGGCCTTTGCTTGCTTTTACCGCCGTAGACAATATAGCGGCACACCGTATGAGGGAGCTGAGTCTTCTTCACGGCCGGACCGCACTTTCGGTGCACGGCGTGGCTTCGCAAACTGCGATGTCGGCGCCTCTGTCTTTTTTTCATTCCTCCATGCTTATAGTCGTTCTTCAACTATAATAACAGCTGTATTATAGCCTTCTTTCGCTTTTCACGTTGAGCTGTCTTCGCAAGAGAGAGAGAGAAAGATGAAGGGAAAGGCAGGGAGGGTTAACTAGGCGACGCCCAGTAAGCTACTCTACACGTGGGAAGGGGAACGGAGGGAGATATAGAAAAGAGAGAGATGAAAGGGAGATCACTTTTCTCGTGTCTGTAGGCAATCACTACCACCGTACAAAGGGCATGCACACACTGAAAGTTTACAACCTTCAACGCAATCTGCCTCCGCTAGGAGGGACAAAATTGCTACGTACTCATCCCAGAACAGAGAGCTTTAGCAACTCGACGCAGGAAAAGGACGCAAACTTAACAACAACGTTCGTTGTGGAGCATAGCAATAAAGTTAGAGAAGAATGACGTCAAGGCGTCATCAGTGTGATCGGAAATTAAGCCCGTGGTGCCGTGAACTGAAAATATTGGCGGTCTCTCAAACTTTCCAGGCTGGTGCTACACTTCTCGGCACTGCCGCAGCCAGTACTATGTCAACGAAAAAAAAATAAACGACTCCGGCCCGGCATTGACATTATAGCACGAGCAACCAACGTCTGCATATTTGGATGAAGCAGCGGTTCCTATCACTTTTTAAATATTCATTGAACTGCCTCCAATACAGAAGGAATGGCCAGAAATTGGGCCGCACGAAGTACCCGTGCTCTCATTTGCACGCAAATTGAAGTGAAAGACTTGTTTTTCAACCTGGCGAAACGTATGTGCATCGCTTTTTATGCGTCATTAATGTCGATCGCCGGGAAGGTGCTCCCGCCAAAAATATGTTTGTTCTTTCCGCTCCCTAGTTCTCAGTTTTGTCTGCCCTCGGCTCGTACATTAATTATTCGTAGGCAGCTAACCTCTGTTTCTTTCTGGCCGTAGGCACCGAGTGCATGAGTTCTCTCACTAGTTAGCTCTGCTCGTATTACATACCTTATGAAAGAAATCGACGAAAGTGGCCTTTGATCAGTCAGGGGATGCGAAACCTACCTTTATCTCGAACAAATGCAGCTCCTTCCGATGTCACGTTTAGGCTAGTACTAGAGGACTAGTCTAAAAAGTCATTCTCTACAATGTTTTGTCCCTTTCTGTGCGTTTGGGTGTGTACGTGTCTCGATGGTGAGCATATTTGAGCACGACGGTTTCGTGACTTTGGTGCAAGTTGATATTTCGTCAGAACCAAAATTAGCTTCCAACCGCGGCGCTGGCTCAGTGGTTATAGCGCTCTGCTGCTGACCCGAAAGACGCGGGTTCGATCCCAGCCAAGGTGTTCACATTTTGATGATGGCGAACTGCTAGACGCCCGTGTACTGTGCGATGTCAGTGGAGAACGCCAGTTGGTCAAAATTTCCTTAGCTCTTCACTGTGGCGTCCGTCATAACCCGAGTCGCTTTGAGACGTTAAGCGCTCATGAACCGAACCAAACATGTCTTGATGAATTCGCTGGAACTGTAGTGATCCCATCATCAGCAGGTATTACGCCATGCTTGAAGGTGCTTGCGCCAGTAAACATTTTGTGATGTAATCCAGGGATATTGATCAATGCGTACCAAGTGCTATCCCAGTTAGCTGAACCCTCAGAGATTTGAACTGTTTGTTTTTCTGTACAACAGCAAATGTAGAATTATTAAAACGAAAATTATGTTGCCAAGTAAGGGGTATTTAGTCTAGAAGAGAATAGTTCGCTGCAGCCTCGGACACAATCTTTGTCAAAACTGATATTTTACGCAACCAGTCCACGTTATTATGTCACTGAGTCGTTTATGAAATGCCTCACCAATACCTAATAAACTTGTGTGCATCGGATGATATTCACATGATTGGTAAACTCTGCCAGGAAGCACCCAGAATGGTATTTCAGAGCTTCTGTGTTCCATGGCGATGCTGTCTTCGTCAAGAATCCTGGCAGCCACCACACATTTGACTCGCTGGTCCTTGTTCAACTTAGGATATTCGCATTTATGGCACATGTAATTGTTGCTATTTTGTTGTGCATTGACACTTATGCAGAGTGTTATTTGGACGTAGGGATAATACTTAAAGGCTTTAGGTGCGTATGTCACTATATGGTTTTTCTTTAAAAGCAGCCTTGTTTTACACGCACGGACGCCGTGCAAGACACCTTCACCCGCGAGATATCTGACCAGAATATACGGCAGGGCATAGCTATTACTCTCCGTTTAACAGAAGATCACAAATTCTGGATGTACTCACTAGGACCCTAAAATATCAAGTTGTCATTTGAGCCTGGTAATTTCAAAATTGTAAAACAAGTCTTAGTATATCTCATTTAATATGTGCCTTGTAAAAATTATGCGGCTTCCTAGGGAATGATATTCTCAGCAATCACGTTAGTAGTTTGCTGAAAGTTCGTATGCCTTTTTTAATCGTGGTTGCAGTGGCGAAGAAGCTCCGGCAGGGATTGGAGGCTAGAACACCACGAAGTTGTTAGTCAAGAACGAGTGATACCGACGTTTTTCCGCTGTATTCATAGGGTGTCACAAAAACTGAATATTGTAGGCAGTCCCTACACTTTTCCGCTGATATATTCTGCACTCGCAAGTTTGCCTCATTGTGCCGGCGGTTCGTCTTCGGAGGAAGGAGCGTGCGAGAATGCATGACCCATCAAAGCACTCAGCTCAGGAGGTGATTGGCTTAGGTTGCACATGAGATCCTCTGACCATTGAAAAACTTTACTTTGGTCAAATGTATCGATGTATAAATGAACGACTAAGGAAGCATCAGTCTTCGGTAAAAAACGCACGTTGGTCTAATTTACCTTCACACTGCTTTACATGCCGTTTGGCTACGGGTGATAATCAATGCCGCTCTTTGCTGGCAAGAACAAACATTTTGAGATGAAGTCTTCATAAGATGGCACGTCAGATTGGTGACACGTTTTCATAAAGAACAAAAATAATATGTTTCATTCATCGAACTGTATTATACCCAAGAGGTTTTTGGCATACACTAAGATATTGTGTGTGTTCTTGGGAATAAGGTGAGTAGCGAGACTGCGCCCATCCTTATGTTCTTCACGTCATTTTTTTTAATGCGCAATCCCCTGCTCAACATCATTTGCTTTGATTTACCTCTTCTTGTTATACTTGGTGGAGTGTGGGAAGGAAAAACAAAAAGGGAAGACGCGAAATCAGTAGCAGTTTGAAAACTTCTAAACTTTGGCTTTAATGTCCCCAGAAACACCTAGACACGCAGAAAAACTATACAAATAATAAAGTGAATGCAGAGGTTTTTCGAGCTGCCTCCGGAAAAAAAATGACCAAAATAGGTATTTTGAGGGTCTAAATTAGAGTTCAATCTTTCGGTTTGAAAGCTTTTCTCTCTATTGATATTGAGCAGCTGGAGATCTTTACATGTACTGCAGTCTTGGAGCCGGTAGATTTTTGTCTGTTTTCGCATCTAACGAAATGAAGCCGGACCAATGAATGAGTGCTCAGCAGTAGAAGACCTCAGCCGCCGAGCAAACGAGGTAGGCTTGCATGCCGAATCGGCTTGGGGATGTGGGGGCAGTTAGTCTTGTAAACGCGACATAGAATGCAGGATCGCTGTTCCTTGAGGTTCCCTGGAACATAACTGGCATGTTATTCAGTTTTAAAGTCGCTTATGGGTCAACGATCCCAACTTGAGGCATTTTTCAATTAATAATTTTTTCCACAATATTTGTACTCCAAAACTTACCACATATTCAATCTCTAAGTGCTACTTGATTACTAAACGATACTAAGACCTGTTTATAAGTGGTGAATACAAAATTCTCCATGGATATCGAAAACACAGAGCGGTGCTGTTATATTTATCTTAACAGGAGGTGCTGATTGTAACTTGACATCCCGAGTACCACGACAACGGTCTTCTTCTTTCGATCACGGAACGAATTCGTGCGAACTACAACATTGCGTGGTTGAAGGCGATTTTGTTACGCCATTAAGATGCTGCACATGGAGATGTTCAAATTCTACATATAAAAGAGCATGGTTTTTCGATTGGTTCTGTTTCTTCAGCGTCACTGCATGGAGAATGCACAATGCACCAAAACAAATACAAAATGTTTTTCAACCTTTTTAATTTCGGTATTAGCTTGCTTTGCAGCAAACGAGTTCTATTGACATGTAATGGCTTAAGCCGTATGTGATCGCGGATCAAAATCGGCAGTCAATAGGCCCTACTTATATTAATGTAAAAAGGGTATTTAATCATTAGCGAAGTTCCCATTCGCCAATCAAACGGCGATTTTCTAAGAGTTCGAGAGCTCGTACTTATGTTGTATTTTTATTGGTACCGATGATTCGTTCACTAGACGCACTGTGGTGCTTTCTAAACGGCCTTGTGCTTTGCACGACTCTCACGAAAAGATTCCGAAATACAAGTGCCTGGATAACAAAGACGCTACTCCGAAGGGAACCACTAACCTAAAATTAAAATGCTTCCATCAATGTCCAATAACACTCATCTTTGCAAGTTGCGTCCACGGCTTGCGTGATGCATTAGAAACCGAAGGTCTATTTTCATAAAATTTTCATGAAATACCTCGTCGTTCTTGTGCGAAGAAAGTTTTCTTGGCACTATAAGTAAATGCGGAAACCTCAGAAATGAATTTAAAAAGTGCACCAGTTTTTCTTAATTTCTTGTGAATACCATTCACTAACGATGATGTTGAGGTACGATGTTTTAAACTATTAGTAAATACTCTTTCGGTGAAGATCGTTTCTCCGTCTCAGCAAGAGGGAGTTTATTAAAGATGCAGAAAATTTCCAGGCTCTGATGGCATACCTAAGTGTTTTCTCGTTCGCTCACTAACTAAAGGTGTACCATAATGCTTACCTCCTAAATCAGCTTTTATTTCACCGGAATCATAGGTCGAGAGCACCAGAAGAAAAATCTCTGATCAGCTTAACTGCCTTCTAGTCCCAATCTAAAAAGGCATAAATCCAGAGGGTACAAGAATACAAGGAGCAAAACTAAGGAACTTACAGGAAGAAAAAAGAAATCACTTAATTGTACTCAGCCAATTGATGGTAATTAACAACAATGACACGATATAACTAGTCACATGATTTAAAATAAATTGGCGCACAGAGCAAACAAAAATGAATGGCGCAGTTGTTGCAGTGCGACTTTTAGAATAGAAAAATCCTTTTCTACAGTTCCCATAAGACCTATGCTGACCAACAAAACCGCGAAGCAAAAGCGATGACATAAAGTGCACAAAGCACTAAGAATATAAAAAACCGAGAAGCAATGCTGACTATTTCAGGAAATTCAGTAAGTCGGCTTTAACAAAGGAAGCGGTTTCAAGCCGCTCTCCGCTACTCTAAGAGTAACGGGAGCAAATATAATTTGCGCTTCGTTGTTTTAGTGTTGTATGTACAAAAAAGAGCAAATTACACAGATGCAGTGAGCATGCTGGCCCGACCATTGCATCTTCCTTAAGATATGATAAAAAGGAATTGTTCTGTTTAATTTCTTGTTTGGAACGTGGATGTAGGCGTAAATTGTATGCTTGGAGAGTGTTTATTACATCATTCATGCCTAAGAGCTTTCTAGCAGCAAAGTCCCAGAGAAGATTAAATGCTCCTCGAGTTTCTCTTTGTAGACGGTGAAGTCGGTGGTTATTATTAGACGTTGACCGGCCCATGTAAGATGATATTTAATAAAATTAAAGAGCTTTAGCTTCAGTGGTACAGGTAAGACATGAGGATGCCGGCACAACAGGGCAATGACACGGGAAGCTTTTAAGGCACCATTGTTTACGTGTGCATCCCACAGCAGCTTGTTTGTGGAACACTCTCCAAGTGCTATAAACAAATAATGTCAATTTTAACAATTTTGCAATTTTAAATTCTCGTTGGTTTGATACGGATCAGGAAAGGAGAAAATTTGCCTTGTGCAAAAGTGCCCGGCCTCCCAGGCTTGCTTCAAGGTTTCTAGCAGGACACATTAGATAGCCACCGTAAATACAATGTCAGAGGTTAGGCAGACACATTTTGCGGCACCCGCCTTTTTTAATACCTATATAACGAGGAACAACTCTTCGCACGCAGGAGTTTATGACAAATGCAATCTTGTACCTTTGCCGTGGCTAACATTGCCTGTATCGCAGCTAAAACTATCTCCGGCAATCCGCTTGGTCAAACCGCATTGCTCTGAGGCTGCAGCAATCTGAAGCGCCGAATGGGCTCGTGGGTTTATTGCGGCTGCGTTTGCCACATTTTTAGGTAACGTGAAATCCAAAAGTGCTTTTGTACAGACATATTTTTACTGCTTACTGAATAAAAATTCAATGCGTAATTGAGGTTCGAATGTGACTATTTCCTCGAGATATTTTTTGTGCGCTCTGAGTTTTTGCGGTATACACTGCTTGCCTAATATGCTTCAACTAATTAGCCGATGTGATAAAGTGTTGCCTGTAAAGACGGACGCATGATAAATTTTCGCCGTTCCTGCTTTTAGCGCAGTAATCAAATTTAAAGTAGAAGTAATCTTTGTAATGCTCTTAACCTTTTATATATTTAGGCAAACATCATAGAAAGCTTTTTTTCATTTTTCAATCGCCGCATGTGTCGTACGCGACACTCATCTCCATAGGAATTAAAATATAGGATTTCTGGTGAGTGCAACCAATCTTCGCTCGGATCGACACCCACACTGGTTTTGGCTTCCTGGAAGACGTGGACTATCGTGCGAAGCCTGGATCAACCAGGTAACTTACAGATTCGAATTCTATTTTTGCCACAGGTACTTCACGCACTGCCATGTTGCTGCTCCACAGCAGGTACCAAAAAAATGCAAGCTGCGAGAGTTAGCGATCTTGGGTGAGCGAAGTTGAAAAACGTAGATTTTGCTCCTGCGCGAGCACAATTCATGTGCAGCTAAATCAGCAAACTTCCACTCACAAAATAAAGCGAGGATAATCGCTTTTGACAGGCATCCAGAAAAATTGCAAATAGAGCCATAAGAACGAACACTGTGCAAGCACTAAAAATGTGGCAAAAAAAGGCAGTTCAGTACACCTCTTAATGACCTGAATTTGCGTACCACGTTGATTCTTTTTAATTTTTTTTGCTTCAAGACATTCTATTTCAAACATTGTGGAAGTTTTCTTGTTTTTCTTTCGAGAGTACAGGGCTCAGTGTGAAGAACCTAATAATCCAGATGTGACGCCAGCACATCGGTTCACTGATTTTTTACCATCAGATTGAACAGAGTAATGAGGAAACGTTTTATAAAGTTTCAAGTTTGTTTCAGACTTTCTCTAGTGAGTTGATTTAGTTGAGAATTGCAGACAATAAAAACTGCCGAAATATAAGCAGCCCCAGGAACCTCCCCGCAATGCCCTGTATTTATTTCCAAAATGTACTACGAGTGATTACTTTAGCGGCTGACGAGCTACGCTGTCCACATCAAATCCACCACATTCAAAAAAAATTTTACACTACTAAGCAAATGCGCCGATAACAATTTAGTTGCTGACAAGGATTTGCGAAATCATCATTAAATGCGTAATTAGTAATACATTTCTAAAGTGACTAATAAATGAATATTAATTTCAATATAAATAAAATAAGTCTTGAATAGATTTTCCACAGTGTAAATGAATCTTATCTCATCAAAAATACAGTTATGGAAGGTACTGCTATAAAGCGATACTAAACACAGCTGAACAAATTTTATTCTAGTTGGATAACAATTGATTATACAAGTCTGTATTCATATGTTGATGTTTGTGCAGCCGGCAAATTTGAACTCATTCGCTTAGAAAACTGCATTAAAAATTACAGCAAAGGACGCACTATGCCCTTGCCGAATGGAGCTTTTATTCTGTCCAACATCGTAATTGCGCTTACGAGTGGATTTGTCAGCACACCAACGACTTCCATTCTTGTACAAGAATTTTTTTATTAATTTTTTTTTGCATGGCACGCCGGCTTTGAGACAGCCCGGATATAGCCTTTATAGATTGTAGGCTGAAGGGCAGAAAAGACCATGAGAATTGCAAAAGTAAATACAGCAGCAAGATGCGGAAACGCTATCAATGTGGACATTGAGCCTGTGCTAAATATAAATTCGCTTGCGTTTTCTATTTTCTCTTATTTCCCGGCGTATCGAGCACTGTAGTCTTCTCATTGTTTCCCCTTCGGCGAAGGGCTCGACTGTGAGACTGTTGAGAAAAATGGAGACCTAACTAAAACTAAACTAATGTATGACGTCTCAAACTATGTGCGCAAGTAGGAATGGAGTACAGACATGCTGGACGAGAAGAGGAAGGAAAAAAGATAAAAGAAAACGTTCAATGGAATGTAAAGGGGTAGGTAAGTCTAATAACCGGCAGTGGCCCCGGTCTTTTCCACTCCAAAGAACTAGTAATAGCGACAGAAAAGCTTTGCATGATCAGTTCTTGCATTAGTTTACAAACCAGGAAATATATGCGCATAGGCCTAATGTCAACGCAGGGGTAGTGCGGACAAGGGCCTGAAAAAAATTAGCGCGTTAGTTTGACGGTTACCGGCCCGAAATAAAAAAAAAGAAAAGAAAAAAAACAAAAGACTAAAGTAGGCCTAATTTTCTGTTCCCGTGCATCTTGGGCACAAAGTAAGGAGCAAATTAAAAGGGACGGCGTACCGAAATGCATTCCGGTGTTTAAAATACTGCGACTCTGCCTGTAAATTGCGCATCAAGCCATTAACGCAGTAATGAGAGGCGAAGTTTGGTTTTATAATGCACACAAAGGTCGAGGCGGCTGAAGGTTTTCCGGCGAACTGCGCACCATTTCGTTCAGTCCACTGTGCCCAAGAATGACTCATTACATATAAGCTATGCTGCAACTGGTCTGCTTCACATAAGGCCAAAACATTATCATAAGCTTACACCAAATCCTGAGCACTGTTCGTCGCTAATGAGCATCACCTGATTCATTAAAGGGCGCGGAGTTGCTTACTTCAAGATTGTAAAACTCATCCTCGTCCTGCCGACTGCGAAATGACAGTACACTATACCAGTGTCCCGGCAGGGCTCATTAGCCGCTGATGGCCATTGTGATACATTTAAAAACTTAGAGTAAGGCACTACTAAGCATGGTTTGCACGTACTTTGAGAGCAGCTTGACTCAGCACAGAGCAAACAGGTTAATTATATACCTAGCAAAAAAAGAAAGGGATTTGGAAGAGCTTAGAGCATCGAAGTTTAAACCAGCAACCGGCAGCGAAAGGGACACTCCGGTCAAATCGAAACCGGTCTCTTGCAATAGGGAATGAAAGACGACATACAGGTGATGCCATTGCTGGCCAATCTCAGAAGCTTGTTTAAAGCATTATTAGCTTAAAAATGGAGGCAACCCGTCGTTCTATGTATGAAATTCTAAAGGTTAAATCGAGTGGCGGTGAGATCCTGAAGTACAATTTTCTCTGCGAGATTGCGTCTTTTGCGGGAGGCCAAATGTCAGCATAGCGAGAGGAAGACAAGGAGGATATTGCCACTGAGTAGAATAATTGGATAGACTTGTAGGCCTCAGTGTCCCTTTAAAGTCGATCCATTCAATAAAATAATAGCCGCGTCAAATAAAATAAGGGCCCTGTGCCAGAAGTCATATTGTAGATTTCAAATAATTAGGGATCCTGCACGAAACATGAAACGTAAGCATTCTTCATTTTGCGCTCTAAACATCAATACTCGCAGGTTCGTGACGGAAATTGTTTTATGGGTGCACTAAATAGTGGTTATGTGCACAGAGGGGATAAAAAAGGGCAATTCTGCCAGCCTTTTACACAAACAAGCATACTTTGTTTGTCCCGTTGGTATCAGGTGCAATAGACTGGACAGTTTATGCTGACCGAGCAATATCCCATAACCTAATATAGCGGTGAAATTTAGTCACAGTCCAAGTAAAAAAAAACTAAAATTAATAGTTTGGAATCGCCACAGGCGACCTTCTGCACGGAAACATCAATTTTATGTTTGTTGAATTGGCCTGTTAATGCGTCTGTTCCATTACTTTATAGTACCCTAGGAACGCAACTTCGTTAAACAACTGATAATGTTGGATATAAGCAAGTGGTAACACCGTTCTCACTGGGAACAATACAATTAACTGTTAAAGTACGGTGGACTAAAATTGAGAAGGTAATAAATAATTACTTTCAGTGTTTGTCCACAATATTGTTACGACGAAGTGGAAGGTAGCGTCAGCTGCGTAGTTCCGTCTTCCCGCACCTCCACCAATGATGTTACGAAGAAATACTATTTATTTACATTTATATACAAGCGACACGCGTTTAGAATGAGTAGTCAATCTGTAACAAAAAATGCAGTGTTTATGTAGTCATTTGCTACTGACTTACTTGTAAGTGTTTCTTGTTTTTTGTAAAGCTGAATATTTCATGTTAATCTTTTTTTTTCGTCATTAGTATGGTTTTTATTTAGTGGTCTCGTCTATGCTGCATTGTAAGGGTTGCCTAGGCCTCGTCAAGCTGTTTGATTACAGCTTTTAGCCCAGGTGACCCACCAGCCTTTCTGGTAAATAAAGATCAAGTTCAGTTCAGTTCCGATCAGTTTCTAGCAGAGAGCACCAACACGAACAGGGAGCCACATCAACCTTTTCTTCTTCGTTCGGCGAATCTCGTCCAATCGACTACTAAAAAGACCTGTCAGCGTATGGTGTTTGCTTGCGGTTTTTCATGAAAAATGTTTCAGTAGTTGGCTAAAGAAAGTCGTCATATGATTGTGCCACTTTATTCACTGAATATCTGATAAATTGCAATTCAGTAGCAATAAGCATTCATTTCAGCAAGATGGAGAGGGGCAATTTGATTCACTCATGCCTAAAAGCAACTGCTATAAAAAGAGTGCAATCGAGGAGAAAACCCCTATGATGAGAAGCGCGGGAGGCGATCCTCCATTGACTTTGTTCATCGGTCACGCTTAATTTAGCGTTGTTTATTTAGAATGAAGCATGCGTTATGCATTTTCGGGCGTTCTAAAAGTGTACTATTCCGTAATTTCACGTCGAAATTAGGACGTTGGCTAATCAAGTTTCAGTAATTCGCATGTTTCGCTAACATTCAATTAACGCGGATTATTTCTTTAAAGTCACTTGAGTGCTATTAAATGAACTGCTACTTGATAACTAGAATATATGCAGGCCCTTCAAATAGAATAAGAGTTATATTAGGACATCTATAGGGCTGCTCGTTTTTTTTATTTGTTTTAACCCATATGTATAACAAAGACACTGAACTGCAGAGCTGCTTTCCCAGACAAGTTCTATGGCTCGGAAGGCTGGCTCAGAGGGGCGTTTATACGGTAACCATACAGCACCACCGTACGGAGTAGGATAGGCAACAGTGCTAAGCCACACTGAACGCAAAATTCTCCAGCAAACCGAACATGGGGTTTCATTTTGTCCCTATGGCCTACAAGTGAACCAGCGCTTTACAGTAATATTACTATGAGGAACATTTCTCTTTTTGAGTGTCGCTGACGTAGGCATTAGTAGAGGAGTCAGCGTAGGATTAGGCCTTTACTGAAAACACCAAATCACTTCCTACACAAAGACAAGCATGCCTATATTTTATTTTATTTTATTTATTTACAAATACTGCAGGCCCTATTCGGGCCCAAGCAGGAGTGGGTACATACAACAATTTAAATTACCATTGCCAATTAGCAATTAAGAACACAATAAACATGTACATACATCATTGTAACACTATACGTAACAGAAATAAACATGAACGTACAACAGTGCAATACGTAAACAAAATAACAATGAAAAAGCGTAACGCAAAAGAAACTGCTCTCATTGCGGCAATTTTAGAGGTCAAAGAAAAGGTTATTTGAAAGCTGAACGAACGATTCTATTGTATTAGCGTTAACTACTTCTTCGGGTAATTTATTCCACAGTGAAATTGCATGGGGAAAAAGAGAATATTGATGGATGTTAAGGTTACTTAATGGTTGCTTAATTGTTTTCTTGTGGTTGGTACGAGCAGAGCGCATGGGGGGCTCGGGTAAATAACATTCACGCGCTATTTTGTAGTGACCATGGTACAGCTGATATAAAAATTTGATGCGAGATACAATTCTGCGATGAACTAGTTTTTTCAATTTCGCCCTGTCGCGAAGAACGGACACGCTTGAAAAACGCGAGTATGTGGAGTATATAAACCGCAAAGCTAAATTTTGCACTCTTTCTATTTTCTTGATTAAATATTTTTGATGAGGGCTCCAGATCAAATCCGCATATTCTAATTTTGGTCTGACAAGAGCTTTGTATGCTGTTAACTTAACGGTTGATGAAGTACGGCGCAATTTCCGTTTCAAAAATGCCAGCTTTTTTAGCGCGTTGCTGCAAACGTTTTCTATATGGGGTTCCCAACTTAAATTGCTTGTGAGTGTAACACCTAAATACTTCACTAAGCCTAAAGCTTATAGAACATGAGGGAACTGGAGCGTGGGGTCTCAACCGGGGTTTGGTTGTTTTTTTTTTTTGAGAAAGAGAAAAACTACAGAAACTTTCAAAAATCAAATGACAGCAAGCTACACACATTTGCACTAATGCACTACATTTAAAATAAAACAAAAATACTCCAAAAGACAATGCGGTTAACACTCGCTTGTCGTGTGGGTGGGCTGTTGGATAAAACATGCAAGGGAGCAAAACTGCCCTTTCGAAGGTTGCTTTAGCACGCCAACAATGCGGATCCCCGCTACCTACAACAAAAGTTTTAAAGTTAGTCGTGCCATTATTACCTGCAGAGCTCCGTGCTCTCCTTGGATTTCTTCATGTTAACGAGCTGCGAAAAATGAGGCGCATCGCTCTCAGCTCGACATGACGTCGGTGTAAAGGCACAGTGTTCCTTACAGAATAAGGTGCTCACCTTCAGGCGAGTGTTTTTTCCATAGGCTTGTCTTTGGGCACACTAATGCGTACAGAAGCGAAGAACGGTTTGGAAGTGAAATATTCACTAAAAAAGGTCTCAGATATTTTTTCTTCCTCATTGCCATTCACAATACAACCGACAATCCTCATTACTCTGTCTAGTCCCAAGTTCAACTGGATTATGTGCCTGTAGACGGCAGCAAGTTATCCAAGAGCGATCACCACCAGCCAACACGCTGCTATTTGATCATACGGATGTAGGAACATTTTTTTTTCAGTGAAAAGTGGATATTCTCGGTTATTCCATACCTAGTCGGCGCATATCAAGATTGGTCGTCAATGCCATTTACACTGAAAAGGACTTTCACAAATTGTTAAATAAAAGCTAACAAAGTTTTCCGTGCCGAAGCTGCATTGAAAGTCATCAACTGTGCTGTATATGGCCCAGGACATCTTTATGTGGCTCCTGATTATGTACCAATATTTATAGAACGAAGGTATTTGCATTTTTCTCCCAACCGACCGCTCCGAAAGGCTGAGACCGATATTGAAGCCTAGGCCACGCTCTCTAGAAGCAGAAAAGAACTGCCACTGAACTACTCGACAGAGTGAACGCGGGGCATCAAGCGATACTAAATGTTCACTCAGATTTCAGTCATAAGCAACGACGACGTGGTTCTCTTACATCTGGCGCACGCTAACACAAGAACATCATATTTTATTACATTCCGGTTTATAAATTATGTGCAGGTAGACACGACAATTCGCGTCAGGCGTTCAAAATAGATATATTGAAGTTTTTTATAGCAATATTTAAAAAATATCGATTTCAAGTCATTTACTGCAAAAAATTTCGTCATTGTCACAAAACCTAAATGGCAGCTACACCGTATATAATGATGCCTATTACCTCAGCGGAGCACAGTCGCCTAGCGAATAATTGCGGCCTGCTTGATGGTTCCTTCTGTGTAGGTTTGTTTAAGGTGTTTATTATAAGCAGCATTCAAAAGAACTTTGTGCTTTAGCAGAGTGATTTGCACTGCCGGTTAGGTGAACTAAGTGCCGGCATTCAGATTTGAAATTCGACGAGGCAAGCTGCCGAAAAAGGATGGGCACAGATTTTCTCCTTTCGAAAACGCGCCCACAATGTCATTTAACTTCCACCCGAAAGCAGAGAAAATCTTGTTTTATGCAAACGATTTGATTCGCTGTACTTTGAAACTAGACAGCAGCTTCTTACGGAGAGTGGAAGAGAGCAAATTTACGAGGTTTTTTTCGCAACATAGTTCTCATGACGGTAAACTTGTTTAAAAGACTGGCGAGGTTAACTGGCAGCTACAAAGCACAAAACGCGAGTAAGAGAATCAGGAGTCTTACAAGCCACAGACCCTGAAAGCTTGGCGAAATGTAAGAGGCGCAGAAAGTCCACGGGTGCTATTACCACTGACCCGCAGCTTAAAGATAATATAAATATCGCTCTCTCTTAGAATGATGGATAAATAATTACAATGAGTAGACATTGGTGTATTTCCTCCAGCCGAAAGACCTGCAATACATGAAGGATTGTCCAAGAAGAATTCTGGATCGCAAGAGTTCTGTACTCATTTTCCTAGAACGCGCAGCGAACCAAAGGAGAACAATATCATTAGCGCATTTACACTCTGTTTTTTTAACCACAATTTATCTGTGTTTTTCATGCTCTAAGTTGCCTGAACATTTCAGTTTACTGTCAACGTGTCCAAGGCACTGTGTTTGATACGCACAGGGCTTTAAAGCATATTTATGCACGAGACAAAATAATGCTTGAAAGAAATATTGTGTTGCACATCAGACATAACCAAAATCCAAACAGCGCAGCAAGCACAAAAAGCCAAACTTAACAACTCTCATATTTGCTTCTTTTCTGGCAGATAGAAGTTGCGAAGAGTGATCTCGTTTTGTAAGACTGGAGAAAAGTTTTTTTTTTGTTACTTGGCTCTGGAAGCAGAGATGATGCGAATTTGCTTCCAGGTACCTTTGTTTTTTTTTCTCTTTGAAGTAGCAGTGAGGTATTGTATCCAGAAGGCTTTTCCTTGCACCCAATGTTCGTTGCCACTTTAGGTTGTGTATCTAATATAGTTTTCACCCGTAGCCCGGACAAGACAGTTATGGACGTGTTGCTGCCTTCCTTATTTTTTTTTGCACAAGCTGGAATGCTCTGTCGCACGTAAGACATTCTCAGAGCCTATTTCGTGAGAAGAAACGGCGTATGTGTCGCGAGTACAAACAAGCCAGAGCACTTGGATTGCGTCATTTCGTGATCAAATCCAATTTCCAGTTGCTTGCCCATGCTAGTGTCTGTCTCAATTGCTTCTATAGCACTCGCTCGTTTACCAATTTACTCAGGCGAGATTCTCGCATGTGAGCGCCTCGTTCTACAAAACCATGTAAACGAATTCCTCTTCGAAAAAAGCAAGACATTCATTTTATTCCAGAGCGTTTCCGGCACTGCGTTCCCTATCTCTCTTCGTCCGACGAATTGTGCGTGGGCTCAAGGGACCACAAAACAGATGGAGAACAGGCGCGTGGAAGCAAACGCTCTATTCGTCGAAAACGGCATATGGGATTACATGAAAGCAACGATGATCACATGCTCCTAGCGCGTCGTAGGAGTGCATTCTGGAAAAAATTATTTCGATCAGTTCTCTGATATGAACAATGACTGAGATTAGAAGATAGCTCTCTAAACATGCAAGTTGAATTTCAAAGTGCATCACGCATAATGTTGCAACAAAACCTCCATATAAAAAATTACGATGATGTGATGGGCCGGATTAAAGTACTGGACATTAGGTATGAACCTGTCCTGAATCCGCGTTCACTGCGTTCGTCCGCAGTGCAGGTACAGTGAGGCGTCCCGAAGTGATATGAACGGAGTAAGCAGAAAAAATATGTGATGAATGTTGCGAAAAAACATCAGGAACTGAATTCAAGCATACAAGTACGAGGACAACCGCGTAGAAATCGCAGCCGTTGATGACATTACGGAAAAAATGTGTTTGATGCGTAGAACTGGTCCTAAGATAGGTCAGTATTCCTATTGAACTTCGTCATCGAAACCGCCGTCTAAGATTGTCATTTCGAAATAAGCATTGCTGTTTTACCTTGTTGCCGATCACTAATTTGTGTTATTCTAAATATGATAGGCTTACTGCATCAACAGCTGCTTAGATATTATCATAGTATTCTTATATTTTTAGCATGCATAAATTAACGGGCGAATTCTTTTCTCTCTATCTTTGTTCCGTGCATGTCCATGTCTGTTTGTGCAACCTCTTGTCAGCTTCGCTGTTAAAATAAAACTTTTATCGCAGAGATTGAGGGTAGGTTTTGCAATTCTTCTGTCATTCGTTGAGGAAGCTGGTTATTCGTAATATTACAGTGATAAAGACATATGAAAACCGTAACTCTTTTCGCGAGAAGAAAGAAAAAACAATTATGCGAAATAAATAGACGTTTTTAAGCGTCACGAAAGGATTAACATTCAAGTGAGCAGGTCTGAGCACGCTCGACTTTTTGCCTTCAAAGGCGTCCGTCTGAAATAACCGGACACGATGCACTTATCACCCGCTTGGCCGTTGGTACAGCACTACTTGGTGAAGTGGCTCAAGTAGGAGCGGATTGCACACGTTGATTTGCGTGTGCCGTACTTGAGATTAATTTTCTTGCATTTCTTTATTACAGAGGAAAGCTTAAAGATGGTAGCGAGAGGACATCAGATAAAACTCAACATGCCAGCGCTTCAGCTGATGAAAGCGGAAGAAAATCGCTTTGTCTTCACCTCCTTCAGCAACGTGGCTAGTAGTTATGGTGCTCGGCTGCTGACCCGAAAGACACGGGTTCGATCCCAGCCGCGGCGGTCGAATGTCGATTGAGGCGAAATTCTGGGGGCCTGTGTACTGTGCGATGTCAGTGCACGTTAAAAAACCGCAGGTGGTCCAATTTTCCGGAGCCCTTCACTACGGCGTCTCTCATAGCCTGAGTCGCTTTGGGACATAAAACCTCCATAAACCAATCCTTGAGCAACCGAGGACCACTCACTGCCATGTTATCACTTAGGGATTGCGCATAGTAAGTTGGCCGCCGATAAATAATTAATAACGGCGACGCAAATAAACCAGTAAACTACAAAGTATGCCTGCATTCTCTTTGTTATCAGTGATATGAGGTATCATTAGACTTCAATTAGTTTATGAATCCTCACTGTTTTCATGCTTACTGACTTCCAGAAGGTGAGCAGACTCTTCCAATGCTGCTGGGCTAACGACACCGTGGCACGAGTAACGCACCGTGCACTTTTCACTCCCGCCTGTTGTGCTTCATCTGAGTTACAGGGCACACGGCTGTTCCCAAGAGATAACCCTCACGTAGATTCCTGGGCATGCCTCAATCCCCGGTAACCAGCGCATTCATGCATTCACTCGAGAACTATTTCTCGGGGATCGGAAGATCGGACACCCGAACCCACGCACGAAACCTTGCGAGATCTACTCATGTACCACCAAATCACCAGTCACTGCAAAAGCAGCTGCTTCACCCTCCCACCACCTCACAGTACTCTAAATTCAAAATCAGAGCGGTCTGGGGGCAACTGCAAACAAATTGCTACGTCTCACCTTACTTCCCTCGTCACTATCACCCTATCCTGATCTTCCCACTCTGCTCAACATGATGGATGGCCAAGGCCACCCTCATACACTACCCGTGGGAATGCACCCAACCCGTGGCAGCTACCCCCATACCCAACCCATCCCCTTCCTCATGGGAGGCCACTATACGGGCTGCTCAACTAGCTGGCCTAACATGGCTAGTGGACACAGCTCTCCGTGAAGCCCAGGCCAGTGAACTCATAGACAAGTAGGAGCCAACCCTTGAGGTCCTTTTGTTCTTTTAAAGTTGTTCCTCCGTTTCCTCCTAGGAATTAGCGAGCACACGCGCCGGCCTGCAAGGAACGAAACTTGGTTCCATCCGGGAAAGTTAGCGGTTCTGCCTACAATGCGGGTCACCGTCGGAGCGTACAATTATCCAACGTGGACTACTGACGTGCGCACCGTGAGCACTGCCGCATGTACCCAAACCTCCAGAAAAAGGAAGATGTACTGCATCGACGCCTGCAAGGCATCTACGTTGCTCTCACCTATAATAGAAAATCTGTAGATCAGAACACAGTGGAGCTCGCCACGCGAAGATAAAATACCTTAGTTCCTCTAGGCGTCAGGAGAGTCTTAGCTAAGAAGCCTATTTTTGCTGGTTATCTAAGCCTCTTAAACGAGCAAGAACCGGTGCCTTGATGGCAAAGCAGTGACTCAAGCCTGGCGTTTCCTAGTTCAATTGTTTCTTCTCCCGATCATTCTCTTGCTCATTCGCCACCTCCCATCGCGTTCGTAACTGCACGCCCTCTCTTGTTCCCACGTTAAAATACAAAACCAAAAAACACTTGCAGCGCGACCATGGTGTGGTTGCGATGAACGTTGGCTGGATTTAATGGAATGTAATTGAGCTAAATTGTTTATTTGTAAAATAATGTTGCCACCTAATTCGTGAAATCGATCGAATTAGCGATTAATTTGTAATGTAGCTGACTAATTCAAAGAATTAATCACTACTTTCAACTTATTTTATTACCTATTTAATGATAATTTTGGCAATTTATTAGCTAACTTGAATAACGTCATTATTTGCACCTATAATGAATTACGCCTATAATGGATGATTGTTGGTTCGTGCGGATACGCTCGGATGATACGCTCTGCCGACGCGCGCTGCTGACATGTCCTGTACAGGCCACTCATGAGAAAAGAAATGCTTTCGCATTAAAAAATGCTGTAAAGCTGTTTTGAACCAGTCGCCTCGCTGTGAAAATCAGGGTAGTCTACAGAGAAGGAGACTGAGTGCTGCATCGATTTAGCCGCAGAAGACGCGATCGTGGCAGGGTCTGTGGGAGTGATAAGGTGGCTTTCAAGCGAGCGTGATGGATCACTAAAACCAAAAGAGTTGACCATACCGCAACGTAGCGCAAAGCAGATGTAAGACCTATCGGTCTCTGGAGCTGTGTTAGTCCGACGCGGGTGGAGGATTAGTAAGATTTCCGTTATAACGTGCAAGTAAGAAAAAAAGGCTGAAGAAAGAGGATGATCCGGAGTCCCTCTAGAAATTGTGGTCATGTGAAACCACTCTGTACAGGGGTCAAAGTAAAAACACCGACGGATATCCGCAAAGTAACTGACCATAATTCGAGACGAAAAAGTTGTTGTGAATAGAAAAGCATGTTTTAAATTCAATATTACAGCAACAAACTTATTACTAAACCAAAAAAAAATCATAATTTTGAGCTACGACGAAGTTTCAGTGTTTAGATAGTTAAAGAACTCTGATTATTGCAATCCACGTTAATTAATAAAAAACTAATAATTGGGTCACCCCGTCCAGCCCCGTCTAACACGCGTACTATTTTATGGCGTGAAACTCCCTTTAATTCGGAGGAGATAAGCCGCGCTTCAGTTGATGTAGATAGGTGACCGAGCTCGCATGTGCAGCAGGTGCCAGGAATGGGGCGATGATGGCGCTGAGTAAACCGCAAATCCCGCTACCACAGCGCTAGCGACGCTCGTATCCAACCAAAGTGTAAAGGGTGCGTACTCAATGTTATGATTATAAGAAGAGTAGCTATAGAGGTATGCTTTTTATTGTTTCTGCGGGTATTCTATTCCATTGCCCTTTTTTCTACATTATTTTGTTGGATGCGCGGCGGCGTGTGTGGTCATATATGCGTGTGAGGGCGTGCGTGAGTGATCGTGAGGTAGGCTGTTGATGGACTAAGTGCACCTTTTGGCAGAACTGCCGAAAATAGTTACTGCCAGGCAAACTTCTCGCGTGAGGCAGTGAAAGATTACAGATTTTTTTTCCAACAAATAAAGGCAGGTTGGTGTGGGTTATGAATTTCCTAAATCGAAAATGCATTTTGTTAGGATGCTAAAATAGTACGACATGAGATCAATTTGGACGGTTTCGCTGGTCCGGTGAAATCTAATTAAGGGGACTTTCCGGTGCAGGCTTGATACTAACACCTTAGACTATCTATACACAAGACGCTACTTGCTAACAACCGCTGAGCGCACACGCATAACGGAAGCGTGAGACGCTTTGTGCGTGAATGTACCTATAAGCGAATGCTTTTGTTATTTGTTATTTTTGTTATTTGTTATTCAAGCAGGCAACGAGGGGGAATAAAATTATGAATGACTTACTATAACGCCACCTCTTTATCTTCGCTCTTACATTTATTGCCCAATGCTTTAGCTGCGACAGGAAAAACGTACTCATACGGGCGGATAGTAAGAAGCGAATAGAATTACAATGAAGGTATGTGACCTTACAATCGTTACACGCCTTTCGTAAAACACAGAAAATAAAAAAGGGTCTTTGGTTGCAAAACATAGTGTGCGGGGAAAGCACAGTCATAGATTTCTGACTTTTCGCACCTGCGCACTATCAAAAATCGACATTCGTGTGTAAAATAGTGCCTGTTGTTTAAAATGTATTACACACAAAAAACTCAAAACGGGGGAAGCCTTAGAAGATCAAACTCGTGGGATCAAAAGGGCATTTTACACCTTCTTTTCTATGCAAGCAGAAGCTTAGTCTTGCTTACTGAAGTGCAAAATGCAAAAACGAAAATTAATTCGTTTCCTAGTTCCTTCACTAGCCGTTGTGATAAATCCAACAACGGTGTTCTTGATTTCAAAATCTCTGCAAAGTTCTTGTACACCAGGCACTGTTCCGAAAAAACACCGGCCGTTTTCACACTCCTCAGAGCGATTTATTCCTTGTCCCTTGTTTGGTTTGTTTACACCATCGACAAACAAAACGTGGACCCACACGAAGTCATCGTTTCGACAAAATAGAAGGAGTTTGGTCTGAAGATTTTATAACATCGACAAATGCACCTTGTCTCATCCCAGAAGCAGCTCTCCGCAGGGACGCCATGTTGGATAAAGTAAGGCATGTCCTCTAGGTCTTGAAAACCGGGAAGATTTCAAGCCGGGTTTTTTCTCACAACTTAACTGCCGCCAATGGTTTCTTAGTGTGTGTACTGCGTAGTCTTACTGAAAATGATTTCTTACGAAAATACCCTGTCAACGAAGGAAGTATTTGGCTCGCGTAATTTCATTTGAGGATATGAGCTTAACGAGTTTCGCTTGCTGCTTACTATACACTTTTGGTGCCCGCAAATTACACGATTGTTAACCTGTGTAGCCTAAGTATAACAACGCAGTAATAATGTTCAGTCATGAAGCCCTATATAAGCGTAATATCTTGCTTTGGCACAATTTACAATTTACTGTCCTTTTCTGTAACTTCCAAACAAGTTTAAATAAGCACAGAAAAAGAGTAGGCTTTCATTCAAAACAAATGTGAATGTATTTTGCGAAATCTTCATTATTCTTTATTACAAATTCATTTGACCAAAGGTATCATTTGCTACAATATTTGTTATGCCCTTTATTTGGCATGCTTTTTGCTATTAATTTAACCTGTGTAGTGGATACGATATTCAATGAAATACTTTTTCTCTTTTTAAGTACAGAGTTTGTTATTTCTTTAGCTGCTATACACTTTCGGTTTCTGAATTTTGCCAGGTAACATTTTCGAGCTCTATGCCTCAAACTTTTATTTCTTGCCCTGTGGAACGCTTGTTGGGGACCCTGTAGATAATTGGGATGTGTTTCTCCAATCTTATGCCGTATGTCACCTACTTTTTTCCTTTATTATACACTCATATACAGATTTTTGCTGTTTGCATTCTTTATGCCATGCAATTTCTCCTGTACATTTTCTAACCTTGACATGTGCTTGCAAACATTGCATTCTGCTGCAGTGTAAACAATCCTCAGGCCTTTCCAAGCGATATTCGAGGCTTTTAGCCCAAAAATCTTTTCAGTGACTACAAAAAAATAGTTCACGTCTCAGCCTGAACCTGTCGTCTTGGTAAATAGTAGCTGCATTTCATCAGAGGTCATATGTATCGCTTTTCCTGCGCTGAACGCTGAGTAGATAGGAGGAAGAGATCACAAGAGTTGAGATTGTTTTGTTTCGTTTCAGAAACTTCTAATTTAGTTAATATTGAAAAATAAATTACCACCCAAAGATGCATACGCAAACAATAATCAAGGAATAATGGTCAGGATATGGCAGAATATAAAAGTGGTAATAACTGTCATGATATCGCAAGACAAAATGTCAAAAGTCAAACAGCAAAAACAATTACCAGAGCACGCAGCAGCACTGTGCATACGCAAACAATAATCAAGGAATAATGGTCAGGATATGGCAGAATATAAAAGTGGTAATAACTGTCATGATATCGCAAGACAAAATGTCAAAAGTCAAACAGCAAAAACAATTACCAGAGCACGCAGCAGCACTGAGTCAGATTTTTTATCAGGTTGATATCTTGTCGGCTCTTGTACCTTCATCAAAACTGTACCTTGCATATTTTGTCCAAAAGCAATTTTCTTCTTCTCTCCACGTGGCTGACGGACCACAAGAAGAGCCGGAGCCTGCTAAAGTTCCTGTATAAGAATAGCTTCCAGGAATCTAACCACCTGATGAAAAGAGGCAAGTGCTCAAACAAAAATTAACTATAAACATGTGGTAGGGGCTAAATAGGCTTACATCTGGGTATTGTACGCCAACTTAAAACAAAAGTTTTTTGCAACACCAGTTCATGATTCATAGATTTTTGAAAGTACGAAAGGTCTTAGGAGCCTTTGTGCGCAAGAAGCTTTTTTTTCATTTGGAGAATTTTTGTTTGTAGTGAAAATTTTAGTAACGTTCAGCGCAGACACGATGCTAATAGCAGGCGTGTTTTTTACTTTTTTTCATCAAACCCGGGAGGAACTCGGAGCTTTTAAGGTTTATTACAAGTGCGCAGCACGCAAGGTGAATAAAACAAAAGGCCAGGAATCGCTGCAGCCAGCCATACTCTTTGGTTTGTGTTGTCGATATATTTCGGAACTGCTTCCAACAAATCCCTTAACGATACGTGATCAGCCACTCTCCAGTAACACCTCAAGTGCGAATTATTTGATCAGCTTGAAAGGTTTACTTCTCGAATGTTTCACTGTTTTTTTTTTGTCGTGAAAATTTTGCGCATGAGGCAGGTAAGCCTGAAGCGGAAAAAGATTTTTGCAAACTACCAAACTTCTACTTTTTGAAGGCAGCCCAAGCTTTGTCCACCGCAAATAACTTCCTTGAACTGGGTGGGCAAAGTGTGAATCCCTCTTGCTGCTTCAAGATGCGTGCGTATTTCGTGCCTTTATCGGTAGAAATGCTAATACACTCCACCCTCCCGCTCTCTCAATTGCGCACGCTCTCTTTTGAATTCTCCTGGCTATTCAGCGCCTCGATCATTTAAAAGCGTGAGTTAGGTATTAATGAAGTCGGCGCCCAAATCGAAGGAGGGCTGAAAGCCGCTCTAGTGTCGCCTCCCCCTTGCCTGCAGTTCTTGAGGCTAGTTGGGTGCGCCTTTGGCACCGATGGCAGAGCCAGATTGAGAAAGTTGAAAAAAAACAACAAGAGAGAACGTTCACTCGGATGGAGAAATTGCAGAAAGAAAACCAAGCCGTTCCGCTCTACCGGCATCGAATAAAAAGCAAATAGACTCTACTTGCGCGCCTGAGAGGAGGTAAGGTCCGGCACTAAAGAGACTGATGTCATATTCTCCCGGCCTATAATATAGGGCATGAAGAAGGGAGGCAAAAAAGCCAAATTCACAATCAAATGCCGTGCACACGGCCCTCTACAGGGCCGATGTTCAACGAGTATAAATTAAGGCTACATATTGAGAGAAAATGTGCCGCAGCTCTGTGCATATTTAATCGCTAATCGCTTCACTCTGCTGCTCTGTTATATAATAAAGCAGGCTAATATTGACGCTGGTCGTCGTTTATAATCAGTGCTCTTGCTAATAAATATTGCTCGCTTGTACACCACTAACTTTGTAAGCGTCAACCAGTGCTTTCCTCTACATCAGTAATCTTGCAGACAAGAACCCTCTAAGATCAGTGAGGAATTCCTAATGGAACTTTCTGAAAGGTTTTTAGGGGAAACAGCGTATTTGTGCATCTGCATCTGTTTTCCTGCTGCTAATTACAAGTCATGCCAGGATACATATGTCGCACTTGTCAGCATGGCCATGGTGACAGAACGATCGCAGCCGAAGATTTTTTTCCAGCTTGCTGAGTCAAGCACCATGCCGGGGTCTATCTAGATAACGTTTTCAATCATGATTATTGGAAAGCGGTGGTTTAACCGTGTCATATGGTGATTGGACTACTGAATTAGATCACTATTAAGCTGTTGTTGGAAAGCGCGGGGTGCTGCAGACCTGTTTCCTTCAGGTCAGGGATCTAGGTTTAAATGGACGCTGAAAGCTAGAGACTGACTTTCAGAAAGCGCTCCCGTTATTAAATTGGCAATGACAAAAATAAGAAGATAGAATTCATCCCTCGCCCTTTTGCACATCTAAAGTTAGGTGATGTAAGATAATTTTTTTTTTACCGCGTTGGATCGAGACGTAAGAATTAGGCGCCCCAATGTAATGGTCCTTAGCGAAAACTAATAGGTTTGAAAAATATACTAACCGGACAGAAAGTACATTTTCGATGAATTTGTAAGAATGTTCAAAATATTACTCCTAGCATACTTAGAAAGCATTCGTATTGTAATTTAAGCATAGGGACCGAAAATGCAAAATTAATATGAAATTAATACAATGCGTTGGAAATGCATTTTCAGCACAGCTTTTTTTCGCTAAAGGCGGAAGGCAGACTGCACAGTCTTGTGTACATTTATCGAAAAATTTGTGCGGAAACAGTGAAAAACGTAAAAAAATGAAATAAACAATAGCCACGTACGACCCAGAATGTCATCGACGTCTAAAGCGCGTGTAAGTATACACAAAAATATTCCTCTTCTACATGCGCATTTTTCAGGAAAAGAAAGCATTTCTTCTACCGAATGGAGGCCAGTACTTTTGCGATAGGCCTAGGAGAGAAGTTTGTTCAGAACTAATACCAAAAGCAGGTCTTCTCAGCGTCGGTGGTACGTCGTGTCCGAATATTCTGAGTTTCAATTATGTTTTGCCCTTTATTACCGATGATTGTAACCACTTTTGTTCCACCGTCGCTTCCTTGATGACGGCAAGCTAACAGCGACGGCGCAATGCAGGGCAAAGAACAAGAAGTGTAGAAAAAAAAAGTAGAGAAAGGAAGGCTAAGGGGGTTAACCACCCACACACATCGAGATGAATATTGATGCTGTCTGCTCATTCTGTCTTCGGCGGGCCTTCTCACGATTGTCTTTTATTTGTGCTAGTACTGTTCTTAGTTGGTAAAGCCGAAGACATGCAGCAAGAAATACCTCAGAGAACTGCACTGTTTAGAGAAGACAACACTGCCGGCGCCCTGTGTTGACATACGCTGCTTTAGTACTGCCTGGCAAGCTGAATTATTAAGCTAGTTATATAAAGAATTTTAGATCAAACTTGCAACTAGGAGGAACCGCCACTATAGAAAAGTGGACCGAAATCTGCATGACTTGTAATTTTATGGACCTGAGTCTGTATATATTTAAATATTCTAATTCATAAAAGACCAAATGCATTGCAATCTCGTGAACAAATACTGGTATGAGAGCTACCTAGAATCAAATATTTCTACCTAAAGACAGGGAGATATTTATTTTCGAAAAGAAGAACATTTCTTCCTTTCAGGAAGCAAAAGTAGCGTATTGTGGTCATCGTTTCCAGATGTCTCGCACAGAGTTTGTTTTACATGGCCTGTGCATCAAGACATGCGAATGACGGTACCTCACTTGAATCTGTCCAATTATAGCTATAAGCTAATATGACCAGCCATTCTGATTCAGGGATCTTTCTCATATGTGCTTCACTGAGGGGCTTTTAATGCTTACAGAGAAAAGATCCAGATTTTTTTGTCGTCTCGAAATTGCTTCAGTCTGCCCGCACGTGCACGTGAGATGTCTTTACACGACAGCAGGGATGATCAAAGACAGCACACTCTTGCCAGTATTTATTTTAGACCTGTGTAAGAAGAATCACAGACTATCGTAGATTGTTTGGTGGAAGCCTGAAATAGTAAATGCCTGAAAAGACGTTCTAAAAAGCAACGTAGATACAATATTGAGATTTCATGAGCGCCAGTCGTAATATATTTTTTCCTTCTGACTGTCGCAGAGCGGCACGTCTACACCGTCTCATCTTATAAGAAATTTGCTTTACTTTATTGGCGTGTGTACAAGAGTAGATATTTCAATGGCACATCAATTTCGGAAGTACAATATTATTTCAACTGGGTGAGTAGTAGGAACAGGACTGCCGCTTTTATTTTTATGGCCTAATTATCACTCCGCAAAAATATTTGTTTGAAACAAAATTTCTGCAAGCTGTAGAGAAAAAATCGAAAGGATTGGCGTACATGAATTGTGTACAGAAGTTAAGAAATAAGCAATAATGTAATTCCCTGCCTAAAGAACACAAACCTATCACGCGCGGCCGCACAGCCGCTAAACCGTGTAAGTCCTTGTCGTCAACTGGCGGCACATTGAAGAAGATTCTATTTAGTACTACTAGTGCCTGATCTTACGGTCTCTTCAAGCACTAGCGATTCCCGCCATGAACCACGACACCTTGAACCGGGTTTTAGTTCTGGTCTTACATTTTCTGCCAAAGAAAATGTGTCTCTTACTGCTACTTGGTGCTTCCGGCGCCAAATATACATCATTCACCACTGGCACTGTATGAACGCCGCAAGCAGCATACCGTACCGCTAAATATCTTGCGGAAAATTTCGAGACTTCCCATTTCTGTGCAAAATTTGAAGCTCTATACAATTATTATACAATGGTGGTGGTCAACGTTCACCACCACCACCATAAAGGGAGCCTTTCCGTACTGTGCAGTGGCACTTTTGCGGGGTATCGAGATTCCAGTGCCTCGCTTAGAAGTTTCGGAAAGCATAAGCATTCCTAAGCGCATTAGGCGAACCTAAAAATATTTAGTTACTCAGATTATGAACGACTGATGAACGCCGTATAGTGAAGGCCTTCGGAAATTTCGACGACCTGAGGGTATTTAGCTTTCACTGACATCGCACAGCACACGGGCCTCTAGCATTTCGCCTCAATCTTATTGCGACCGCCGCGGCGCGGATTGAACCCGCAGTTTTGATGTCAAGAACTAAAATTACTGCGGCAGAAGATGCTGAAAAAGGTAGTTAAGTTCAGTTCATTACCTGGAAGGCCCCCTTTTTCAGGGGGTATTGCATAACTGGTAGTCATAACAATGAAAGCAAAATGAGACAAGTGAAGGATTTTCTTGAAAATAAATGAGCGAGCTCGATGGTCTGACATGATATGTACCCTTTAAAGGAAGGCAGGCACCGATGATGAAATTTTTTTCCTTAGTCTTTGAGTAATGAAATTTGGTGTGCTCATTGGGAAGTCTACTGAATGCTTAAATACAGACTTTCACTAGAATTCCGCAAGTAGTTTTATTATAAATCCTTATGTGCTTCAGTATATATCCAACTTGCAGAAAGCCTAGTGTGACAGCAAAACGCTTTAAGAGCAAGGAGTCAAAAGTTTTACCCGATAGGATAGCTGATGCAGTGACATTCTCCAAATAGTTTACTGCCTGATTTTTTAATACACATGACGTTTTATACATTCATTTATGGCGCACTCATTATCGTTATGTCAAAATACTGAGAGAGAAAAAATCTAGCAAGGTATTCAGAAATATAGGATCCTCCCTCTATATTGAACATTTAAAAACACAATGCAATAAACTGTATGACAATCCGTGAAGTCATTCTCGCGCTACTCTTTCTGCTGTCAGGGTTATCAGGTCAATAAACACTTTTGATCAACCGAGCAGTAGGTTTGCAGAAGCAGTTAATATCAATCAAAATGCCCCCGAACTTTCATATTTGTGCTTTGCTGTGGGGGCCTTCATATTTCTTCATATTTCTTCGTTATTCTTTTATTCCGCCCTGCAGGCTTTTATTTTCTGGCGGTTCCTTTCTGCATTGAGAGTAAGTGGGAACTTGCACTACCTCGCGGACACAGCGAGAAGTTAGTCGCGGACGCTGGACGCCTCGTTCGTAGACAAGTGACTCCGATGAGATGAGAATGGCGTTAAAACAGCTTAGCGGTGACATCGATCTTTCCGCGAGCGGCTGTGCGAAGCTATGCTACTTCGGTTGAAAATCAGCATTTTGGAGATTTAAGCCAGTTTTTTTGCAGCTGCAAAAACATATTTCAAAGCCACTTCTGAGCTGTTTTCCGCGAAATTGTTTTGTGTTTTCATTAGATGCTATTTATGATTATGATACTTATGATATTATTAATATTTATGATTAGTTATGATTAGATACTTATGACACTTTTTCTAGTTTTTTTATTCATTTTTTTCTAGATTATGATTCCCACTGTGTGGCTCAAGATCCGCACAGAACAAACGTAGGTTGTCGTGTATCGACAGATTACCACGTCCTGATGGCAATTATTCACTTTCACTAAAGTCTAAGCTTAAGCTAGAAAACATAAAGTAATGAACTACAGTATGCAGTGTGCCAAGGTAACCGTAATATATAAAAAGGGCGACCGAAACAACCTTTCTAATTACCGTCCGATTTCAATACTTCCAGTTTTTTCGAAAGGACTTGAGAAAGTTATTCTCAAACGACTAACTTCTTTCACCGATCACTGTAACATCTTAGCTCCCGCGCAATATGGCTTCAGAAAAAATAGGTCCACTGAATTAGCGCTACTTACGCAAAAAGAAATTATCCTGGAAAGTTTTGAAAACAAAAACATGGTCCTTGGTGTCTTCCTTGACTTTACAAAAGCCTTTGACTATATTAGTCACCGTATACTGATTGAAAAGTTGGAGTGTTATGGTATTCGCGGTGTAGCCCTTCAGTTAATTTTATCCTACCTTGAACACCGATCACAGTGTGTTGTGATAACAGGGCACTCTTCCACCGTAAAACCGGTTAAACTAGGCGTTCCGCAAGGAAGCATTCTAGGTCCTTTTCTATTTGTTTTATATATAAATGACATAGTAAACACTGACCCAACGGCGAAGTACATAATTTATGCAGACGATACAAGTTTATTCTTTTCCGGCTCTTCCGGTGCAGATTTGTCCCGTCGTGCTAATCGTGCACTTCGTATAGTTAGCACCTGGGCAGCAAAAAATGGGTTGAAGTTAAATATTGGAAAAACCAAGGCTGTTATGTTTCATCCAAAAAATAAACTTTATGTACTACCACCAATTCTAATTGAGGGTATAGAGATAGAGGTTGTACAGAGTTTCAAGTCGCTCGGTGTTATTTTTTCTGCAAATTTGTCCTGGGATCAGCACATAAATGACCTCATCAAAAAACTTTCGAAAACTGTTGGTCTCATGCGGCGTCATTGTTTTACTTTTCCAAGAGCAGTTAATATTCTGCTTTACAACTCTTTATTCTCATCCACGCTCAACTACGGCGCACTTGTATGGGGAACCACAAGCAAAAATAATATTAATGATCTTCACTTGCTACAGAAACGTGCCATCCGCATAATTTGTAAAGCACCCTATTTAAGCCATACGAAGGACATGTACAGGCAGCTGAACATTGTTAGTGTAAAATCTATGTACACCTATAGACTGTCTAAACAATATAAATTAGAAGAATCTAAAAATATAAATGCATTAAAATTGCTGGCTGGACTGGAGAAGCACACTCCTACCTATCCAACGCGCAAGCCCGAACAATGGAATGTGAGTAAATGCCGTACGGGTTATGGAAATCAAATGTTGAAATTCCAACTGCCGACAATGCTAAATGATTTCTTGAAGGACAAGAACACAGATATACAATCTGTTTCATTGAAAAACCTAAGAAAGAAATTTGTATGGAATTAGAATGTGAACATGTTTTTCTTATTCTTTGGAACCATTTGTTTTTTTTGCATTTACTTCTGTATCTCTACTTTTTACCAGATATATTTCAACTATCTTATACGGGAGTCTAGGTTTGTGCACGCTTCTATATGTTATGTAATAATTTCATTACCTGTATGTCTTATTGATGTATGCACAACTTGGACTGGCGTATGTTTCACTGTCACTTATTAGTCTGCTTTATGCACTTATATATATATATATATATATATATATATATATATATATATATATATATATATTTTTTTTTATTACTGCAGCAGTAGCTGCAGATTGCGTTCCCAAAATCCAAATGCTGTGTTTTCTTTTCTGTTTTTTTTTCCTCTTTATATTTTTACCATGCGCTGCCTCTGTTTGCCATGTATTGGGGTGCGGGCCTAGTCAAGCCTATGTCAGGCTTTTTGTCTGTACTCCAAACATCCTTGAGATGTTGAATAAAGATTGTATTGTATTGTAACGTGTCCACTGACAGTTTACCAAGTGATGCGCAATGATGCTACGAGAGTTTATTGCACGCTGATCTTTGAAACTGGGCTACATAGCTATTCACTTCAAAACTGTCATCCCACAATTATTTTCCGTGTTTAATAAGAATGTAGAACCGAGAGTCGAGGTAGAAGATAGAAGATTTAAAACCAATTTTCTGAACAATAAACGAGTCTCTTTTGGTCCTGAACGAACATCACAATTCTGGGAAGCGCCAAAAGCTCATTCTAAAATGAAACAAAATTTCGTCCGCAATGTCCTTTCAATTCACCGAAGGTGCAGTGGGCTACCAGAGGCTGTAGTGGAAGGCTTCGAATTAACTGCGTCTTCCTCGGTTCCTTTGACGCGCATTGACACCACACAAAGCAGAGACGGTTTTCTATTAAGAGGAATGTCGTAAAAATGCGCCCCGTTGCTCCATGGACACGCATCTTTCGAATTAACAATTCCTCAGCTTCGTTTTTTATGCATTAACTTGTGTCTGAAGTGTGACGCTTCTACACCGAAAACACGAACTTCAATAAAGAGCTAATATTTAATTTTGGTTGTGGTTATTCTGTTTTAACCTCCCAAAGCGACTCAGGCTATGAGGCACGCCGAAGTGGAGGGCTCCGGATAATTTCGTTCACCTGGCGTTTTTTATCTTTCCCTGAAATCGCACCGTACACAGGCCTGTAGCATTTAACCCCACTAAAATGCGACCGCAGCGGCCGGGAGAAAGAGCTCTGTGTGCGCTCGCATAGTATGAAAGGAAGCCTCGTGATCAAGACTCTACGAGTTCTTCTTCCAACACATACCAGGAAGCAAGAAGCTGTAGACCGAAATATACAAGACCATTATTTGGAGCCTTCGTGATATATATATATATAGTATAGGTCAACTTTATTCACAGGATTTGTGCCGAGGGCTTGTATGCTGCAGCATGACGCTCGAGTTATTTAGTACGCGAAAGCCGTGCAGTTATTTAAAGATTTTTATGTATAGTGGACGATTCTTAGCTCCTTTTCCGAAATGTTAAAAAGATAGCAAAAGTATACTAGAAGAAGTACCTTCATTTTTTAGGCAAAGCTGAGTAGCCCCACGGCACAAACTTTAAAATGTGGAGCTTAGAGCTGCTCGCTTTTGGTCGGTACAACTGCCGAAAGACGTTCAAGATAATCACTCTTACTTGGACTGCCCTTTTTAAAGAGGCAACTCATGTGCAGCCGCTGTCAAAAGTTCATAATACCCCGGATAAATGAAGACCTAATTTTAATGCCAAAGTCCGGAAGAGGCTTGAATAATATAGGCAGCTATATATGCGTGCGCGGATAGACCAATTCACTTCTAAAAGTCAAGCAATGCGTAATCAATGTTTACTTATTTATTATCTGATACCCACACGGTCATTCGGCACTGCAGAGGGAGGGTGGGAGGGTGACAAACACAAGATAGAGCACAATACAAAATGAGAAATTCGGTCACATACACGTAAAAAAAGAAAGTCTCGGGTGAATTGTTTGGAAATCAGTGAAAATAGACATGAACACCTTTTCATCGCTACATTGGGATGGCATTAGAACTGGCACGAAATGGGAACACACGCATGCACTTACATAATAACTTGGACAAGGCTGCCGTCAGATTTTCAATCGCGACCTATGTCAGCAATGATACGAAAACCCATATGAAAAGAGAGAAGAAAAAACACTCCAAAACGGGACCACACACGCACAGGAGCATTGTTAATAAATAGGAAAAAGATATCACTCCTAGTCGCAACCAAACAACCTTGTTAGCAGAAAAATGTAGCCATAAAAACAGAAAAAAAATGCTGCAGAAGTTAATAGTTTCAGAGCCGCTAGACCTTTTAATGAAGAGCAAAATGTGTCACTAGTTGTGCAGGCAACGACAGATGAGGGCAATCAGTTCCATTGGCGCATTGTTTTCGGGAAAAAAAAGAATTGAAAGATTTAGTTTTGCACTTGTACTCGCGCCCTTTTTTGTTATGATCCAAACGTAAGGAGGCGTAATGAGGTGAACAGATGCATTTCTTCCGTGGGATAACAATTCGGGTATGGTAAAGGTTATGAAAGAGCTTTAAACGAAGCACACAGCTATGCTATGTTCTAACGATTCCCAGCCTAATGCTTGTTTAGAAAAGTGTAGCGCAAAGTAATACATCTGTGGCTGACTAACCTAGAAAGTAGCGAGCCGTTCTGTATTGCACTTTTTCAACCTTATCTTTAACGAGTGCAGTGGGGGGATTCCATATCGGGCAGGCATATTCTGAAATGGAGCGCACGTCTAGTTTGTATAAAATTTCCCTGGTGACTTGAGAGAAACTGTTAGTGTTGATGTTGAGATCCTTATACTTTTGATGGCAGATGTAGCCATAATGAACACAAAAGTCACAGTAAATTTAAGTATGATTCGTTTCCTTTCTTGTTAGGTGTTCACACCTCTCCAAACGTGGTGATTTGGAGGTGACTAAGGAGGAGACAATCGATGATGCAGATAATGAAACGACTAAATATTTTTACAGAATTTACAAGAGAGAAAACTGCAAGTTTGCAGAAACGTAGTTAAACATGCAAATTTAATAACTGTAATATAAATGAAACACAATTTCGCAGATTAAAACAACTCTTCAGTACCTTACTTATCGACTAAAAACGTCAGTTATAGCCTAGGTGCTGTGAACGTTAAGCGCTAAGCACCCAGCCTGTGCCTAGACTGATGTACAATTCTTTTGAACCCAGTCTTAAGGGTTCCACATATAAAAAACCTAGGGCGGCCATGTTCCGAGGCCCGGCCTAGCCTTTGATTAATCAATGAATATTTAATACCAAGTAGCCAGACATCCGGAGGGTTGGGCACAACCTCGAGCCCATGGCTTGACAAAACAAAGAAGCACTTTCAGAAACCATTCCGAACACCTTCTCCACGCGCGACTCCTAGCACCCTCCACGTGCTGTTCTCTCCCTTTCCAATTTGCACGCGCATCTTCGCGTCCGGCGTGTCACCGGCGTACCTGCGTGCCACTTCTCGAAGGGTGACGTGCACGTAGCTGAAAAGTTCGCGAAGATACGGTGGGGGGGGGGGGGGGGGTGGAAAACATTTATTGCCAAGCAATACAGAGGAGGGCAATCCCCCTAAAATGGCACGAGGCAACCCTTAGGGGGCTGCCCTTCCAAAGCAAAGGACAGCCCTTGGAGGGCTATCCGCTTCAGGGCGTCGGTAATTATCCGGCGCTGGTCAGCAGCAGGGGAGCTGGCCAGGAGAGTCTCCCAGAACGACTCCGCCGTGGTTGGGGATGGCGGGTGTGGTAAGGTAGGACATGTGAGGACGACGTGAAGAAAGTCTACCTGTTTCCCTCAGAGCTTACAAGAAGACAGGAATTGTTCGGGGTAGCGGGCATGAAGGAGAATAGGGTAGGGAGCAGTTCGGGTCTGGAGTCGGCGCCAGTGGGAGGCCTGGATTAAGGTTAGGGAGAGAGCCGGTGGTGCGTAAACGCGCCGGGTATCTCGGTAGTAACTAAGAATATCTCTGAACGTAAGCAGACGCTCCTGGGATGGGTGGCCGCATCTGGCAAATGACAGGGTGAATGGGCGAGACATAGGAGAGGCCTTTGCCCTGCAGTGGGCCTAATCAGGTTGATGATGATCATGAATACTGTGTTGTGTCCGAGCGGTCCCGCTTCCCCCTTCCAACCCGGTTATCAATGGCTTTGCCGTCGGAGCTGCGAGAACTCGGGGTATGCGAGACTTACCCCTTCTATGACATTCTTGCGCCGTCACCTCAGTCCGGCGGGCCGCAACCCTACCGCCTCCAGGGGGCTTCCTCGGACGCGCCGTGGCCATCGGCGCTAAAATAATTAGCCGAAGTGTACGCTTCCCGTAAGTCTCACATGTGCGAACACGCTAACATCATTGGCGGACTCAATCAAATGAAATATACGGCATCAATATCCAGCGCGTGAGAGTGGCAGGGAATTAGTGGCTGCACATTCGAGATAACGGCAGCCAGCAGCAAAATATAAAGGCAGATACCGAAGCTTGAGAGTGGTTTAAAGCTTTTTGTTGTATGTTTGTTTTTCTTACAAGGGTCCTGTGTTCTAGGTTTTGTGCAAACCTTAGGGGCAGCATGACAATTTCATTGGTTTATTCTAGCCTTGGGGCCTGTATTTAGGGAATGGCTACTCGAACATTATTTCTGGAGGCTTTAAGTGTGCAAGAAAAAGCATCAAGCAGCAGTCTATATAGAGGATTCGTTCTTTGCATGCTCAGTCTACGTCAAAACTTTTAAGGCCTCAGCGTTCAGCTGCAGCGGAATGAATGTTCCTTGAGTGCTCCATGTAGTGGATCAAGCAGGAAGTTTCTCTACCGCAAGAAGAAACCTGCTAGCATTTCAAGGTCATTACATCTTTAATAGTGCCGTAACGGTTCTGTTATGTGACTGAAACGGAAAATCTTTGGCCTTAAGACTTTTGACCAAGACTGCACTTGAACAGAGCCTAGTTCTAGACAGATAATCAGCTGATGACTGACGCTTTGTAAAGATTTCTCTGCGTGAGGTCGCTTTGTGCTTAAGTGATAGTTTATATTTACCTCTATGAATTGACCTGTGCGACTCAGAGTTTGCTTGTATATATTTTTAAAAATATATTTCCTTGTCTTCGTCATATGCATCTGCGCCTACCGCTTCATCACCGCCGAATAACCTCGATTGGAGAAGTCTGAGCCTCTCCGAAGAAAGGAAACAAACAATCATAAAATTCTCAAGGCAGCTCTCATAAAAAGATGAAGCGAGACCCGTTTACGATCTCTAATTCGCAACTTGTGTCTAGCCATTGTCTAGACTTGGCCGCCACGTGCCCGAGAAACTGCAGCTATGCAGCGCCATGCTATTAGGGAGTGTAGCAACGTGCGAATATCACTGAGATTTTGGCTATATGAATAGCTCGAGGCATATTGTAGCTTCCATCTGAGGGAAACACCACGTGTTGCAGAGACAGCATTATTCCTCTCCGTTTGCGGAGAGAAAAAAAAAACAAGTTGTCGCTGTGAAAAAGAGTCGCCACATTATTCACTTCCTCAGCGAGATTTATTGCAAAAGCAGAAGTCAGAAAACGGTATAGCCTTTTGTGTAGGCGTCACTGCTGCACAATTTGCGCAGGACCTCCGGGAGCACAATCGAGGCTGGCACGCTGGAAAATCTATCGTAATAATTTAGGACGACCGAGCGAGAGAAAGGCCGTGTGTTAGTAGTCTGCCGGATTTTCGGCGACGTGCTGTTTTTGACTGCATTTGGCTATTGCACTTGTTAGTTATGCGCAGTTAATGACTAAACCCTCTGGTGATATTGCAACACAGCGTCTTCTCTAACTACACAATCAGATTTCTTCATATAGCGCTTCCCGGCTTGCGGAGCTTTTGGCTGTTCGGCTGTGCCTTGAGAAGGAAATTGACTACCACTTCAAGGATCTTCTAGCCCGCTGGGTTTCAGTGAGCGCTTAGTTGTTCAAACTTGTGAAAGTGACGAAAGCGGTAAACCTTACGAGCAATTTGTGACGAGAGACATGACAAGATGGAGGACAGCTATAATTATATTGCGACTCCTGAAAACTCTATCAGCTAAATGTTAAGCAACTTAGCGCATTGTTCCGTGACAGAAAACTCAAGCCAAGTTGTAATAGGTCGGCCGCTAGCGACTCTCTGTGAAAGCATTTGAGTTTACTTCAGATCTTTTGTTAGTGTTTTAAGCACTGTGAGGTTGCGCACGTGATATAGATTTAACCTGTGTAGGGTTACCCCATGTTGTCTCTTTCCAGAATAACATGAAACGTCTCGCGTTCCATTATTAGGGTTTCACTTTTTCTGACCTTCACGGAAAACTGCGTCTTATACCTGCTGGATGAACATTCTGAGAATTCTTACGTTGAGTTGTCTGTACCGAGGGTGTCATGTTTTTCATCTTTTGATCATATCAAAGGGCACTGAGTTGATGGAGAACTACTACTTAGGCTGAAAAACAGGCAGTGCTCTCAACTGCATATTTACAAACGATAGCCTAACAAAAAAAATAAATTGCAACCGAAGTTTCTAAAAGCACAATCATAATATAAGAAACATGCATTCCAACATATAAAAAAGCGGCAGGCCAGAACTTATATGCACAGAAAAAAATAGAGCTTGTCAACCGCGTGGATTCGAAATGGGAACAATATATAGCTAACCTACAGAACTGGGTTTACAAAACTAATCTGTAGACTTTATTAACGGTATTCGAGCGCGGTACAGGTGTCAGTGAAGTCGCGCTTGGCTCAAGCAATCATTCTTTTTCGACGGCAAACGACCGGCAAGAGTACGCGACTTAATAACAGCTGATAGAAACTTGAAAATGAAAGAAAGCGCGCACCACAGAAACAACAGTTTTGTAACTTGTCTCTACGCAAAAGTACGCCATGCGCTAAGGACAACTTCGGCAGCTATGAAAGGCGCAAAAAGGCATTGATTCGTCTTCGATGTAACCATCTGTGCGCAAGGCTAACACACCCTAAGTGGGTCAATGAGTATAATGCCACAGGCGACATCCCCAAGTACGAAACCATGCAGATGGCTGAAGAGGAAAGCGTTACATACGTGACGTCATCTTCTACAGTTACGGCCATCCAAAATGAGACGCGAGGATAAGTGAACGGTAAGTTCAGACAATGGCCGCTGATACGAACAACAGGAGAAAACCTCCCGGAATTTAAGCCTTAAAGATATTGGATTAAATTCACCCGCAATTGCTGACGATGTCAAGCCTGAAGTAAATCACTGAACTGGGTTACTATGTGCCAATAAGAAGACAAGGGGATGGAAGGAGGTGCTCGTTATGACATACATGACGGAAGCCAACGTCACCCAAAAGCAAAGAGCATAGAGGATTACTTTATTTTTCATTCTGTAGTTTTCATCAATGAGAGATTTATAAAAGCAGAGAAAAAAACCACCATATGTCTCCAGTGGGATCTGAACCCCCCTCCTCCAAATTCCGCGACCAGTGCCATACAAACTGAGCTATGGCGACGGCCCTCCAATGTTCCGCTTTTTGGAGGCATTCATATGTATTGTAACCGACCCTTGAAAGTGTTCACCGGCACCACCCTTATTCAAAGCGACGTAGTACGGGCTTCTAGACGTTCCCAGTATTTTCGCAGCGTACCTAATTCCAGATCGTGTTTATTTACACTCAGCAGAATTGCGTGACTCTCACATTAAAGGACACCAATTGTTTACTTAAAGCTAAGAGCAACCGTGCGGTGGAGAAAGCTTGATGAGGGGAAAGTAGACATTTGTACTTTGCACGAGAGCTCACAGATACTCAATAAAGTGGTTTAGCAGCGTTAGGAGCAAATTTATACTTTCCACACTGCTTCTGTGGGCATTTTTGCCCGGAGAATGTTTTGTAGGGAGGATGATGGAAGGAGTGAAAGATGAAAAGTTGAGGCTAGAGGAGCAGTGGACCCAGAGGAGAGTATTTGAGGAGAATTCAATAATGGTCACTGCCTACAATTTAAAGGAACGAGATCACACGTTCTGGCCTAAAATCTTAGGTATACAGCCGGTGCGAGCTTCATCGTTCAGAACTTCCGTAGCTTTGGTGAATGCGAAAAGCTGTCTGCGTTCCGAATAATTTCCCCGCAGGGGGGCGTCTGCAGCTTGCAGGCGGTGGTGAGTGGCGACACCAGGGGTTCCCGAGCATCCGCAGGGACATCCCCGCAGAGGGATGAAGGCGAACAGTGCATAACCACGGACCCGAGCACCCGCGCTCAGCAGTGCGTAGCATCGCCGTGTCCGGGGAAAAAAAGGGGGGGGGGGGGATCCTGGTGGCTGAGCCGATGCCGAGCGTTTGCACCTTTAAGGCCCTCGGCGGAGGCAACACACCACTTTGGCCCAGGCTTCCTGCAGACGGCACCTCCGTCCTCACCCGACCGGGGGAAAAAGGCAGTCGCCTTTTCCGGTCCTCCTCTGCATCTTTTGCTTTCCGGTCTTCTTTCTCATAACTTTTCTGTCTCCATTTTTTTTTCTCGGTTTTGCTCACCTTACATAGGCGGCTAGGGTTAACCTTGTCCTTGAAGGTATTGGTGAGCGCTATCAAAATACGGAAAGGAACGAACACACAGGACAAAGCGCTTTCTAAAAACAGTTTATTCTCTGAAGAAACATGACTATACACACTTACTAACGTCAAAACATACACAAAAGAGAGAAGAGGGCACAGCGCTGACAAGAGCGATATGAAGGAAAATATATATAGATAAAATAAAAACGATCAACACGTGCCTTTACAACAGCCGAAGATTACTATTCTTGAGGTAGTTCAGTTCTCGCTGACATCACCGAAGGGGAGCTGACGCAAGAGGGTCAGTGCTGTGTGCTCTTCCCTCATGTATGTATGATTTGACGTTAATATGTCTATATAGTCATGTTTCTTCAGAGAATAAACAGTTGTTAGAAAGCGCTTTGTCCTGTGTTCGTCCCTTTCTGTATTTTGATAGCGCTCACCAATACCCTCAAGGATGCATTTCCAACTAGCCCCAATTGTAGCTCTTTTGGTTAACCTTGTGTGGCCAACCAACCTGAGTTGCATCATATTTGGTTATAGTTGAGGTGTACAGCTGGCGTGGACAGGGCTTGCGTGCAAGTTCCTGCCCCGTCCCTTACTTGGGCTTCTTGGTGGGTGGCTGGCCCCACGGCAGAAAAATAAATACATTCTATTGCGCCCCCCCCCCTTTCCCACAATATGATTGTCTTGAGAAGAGAGTGCGGCCCGATGCAACGGGTCATTTCATGAACAAAAAACCGGAAACATTCCCGAAGTACCACGAGATTCACAGTGAAGGAGCAGAAAGGCCAGCCAGAAAAATATCCCCCTTCATAGTTTCCAAATATCTTACTGAATCCTTGGGCATTGACTACAAGGTAACAATACTAGCCAGCGGTGGTATACTTTTCCAGATCCGGGACCAAGCACAGTATTAAAATCTCGCAAATGTAACGAATTTTGGAACCATTGCTGTCTCTGTTAGTCCGCATCGATCGCTAAGCGGAGTCAAAGGGGTCATCTCAGAATACGATTTCTTGAATCTCACAGAAGAAGAAATGTTGGAAGGTCTCAAAGAGCAAAAAGTCACTGAAGTCTGCCGAATAAACATCCGTAACGCTAATAAGGAAATACCCAAGAAGCATATAGTCCTCACTTTTGCCTCCTGCCAGCTCCCACAATCCATTAAAGTAAGTTATCTGAAAGTAAATGTACGACCCGTTTTCATAAATGCTCGACGCTGCTTCAACTGTCAAAAATTCGGCCATGGCTCTCAGAGTAGTTGCGGCCATAAAACCTGTTCCAAATACGCATCACGTAATAACTAATCAGAGAATTGCGACACTGCACTACAGTGTGCGAAATGTGAAGGGGATCATCCCGAGTACTCGAGGTCGTGTCCGACCTAGAAGAAAGAAAGCGAGATAATAACGATAAAAACTAAATAAAACATAACTTTCATGGAAGCACGTCAGCGACTCAGACACAAGGCACATTACTCTTCACAGCAAGTAGCGCGACGGGGCGCTCCACCACGCCGGCATTCAGCACCTGCCTAGGCCACACACAGTGAGCCTGAGGCACGTCCATCCGCGCCCCGGGCAGACGCAACGCAGACCGCCCTGCCAGCTTTGAAATAAGGAGCGCTAGCCCAAGGACTTCCCCCCGCCGTGGGAGGCCTGAAACTAACACACCCGCGGCTCCTCCGCGGTCATCCAGCACCTCTGGTGAAGTGAAGGACATAACTCCCATTCCGCCCGCGTTGCAGCGGCGGAACAGCTATCTTGTGCGGAAATATGACAGAGCCCTGACTATGGGCCCAAAACTGAAGTAAATCTCATCGATTTCTACAGAAAACATAAAAACATGAGTTTTCGAATACACTAACTGTAGGGGACTAATGAGTAATTACAGTTACATAACAGATATATTAGCCTCAGTGTTGGCAGTAGCTTTATGTCTTCAGGAAACTAATCTCGGTCCACAACACATAAATATCCTGAGACATTATAAAACTTTCCGACGGGATCGCGAGCAGGCAAATAGACTCTCGTGAGGCGTCGCAATTGTCGTCCAAAGCGGCGTCCCTGCTCAAGAAATCAAACTCAAAACAAAACTTGAGGCGGTTGCAGTCAGCATCGTCAGCTACAAAAGATTAACAATCTGTTCCGTATGTCTTCCTCCACACTTACCACTAACTGTCCATCATCTACAAGAACTGGTCGATGAACTTCCAGAGCCATATCTGGTAGTTGGGGATTTTAACGCCTACTCCCCATTTTGGGGAAGCGAGCGCTGCCACTCTAGGGGCCAAACAATTGAATATTTTATCCTCACAACTAATGTACGTCTTTTAAAAACAAAAAGACCACATAATGCTCCCCAGCCTCGGGGAAAATGAGCTGTTTAGATTTGTCATTTAGTTCACCATCTGTTTTTAGTTAATTTAAATGGGATGTTATCGACAACCCATATGACAGCGATCACCTTCCTGTACTTATCAGTTTAATATTGCCTTTCTTTTTAATATCACTGCTTTCACGAAACGGTTCCGGTGGTACCGGAGGCGGTACTGGTACGCTGCCTGTATCGTAGCGCATCGCTGCATTTGCGCTGCGGCTAACGCGGGCGTTGGTTTTTCCTGCCCAAGAATGCCTAGTAGCCGCTGATGGTCTGTGTAGATTGCGAAAATCCTACCATACAGGTAGGGATGAAACCGTTTAAGCCCAAAAATCAAAGCTAATGCCTCGCACTCACACTGCGCGTACTTTTCCTCAGCTGCCGTCAGCGTTCTGCACGCGAACGCAACCGGCCTTTCCTCGCCGTCAGCCGTTTCGTGGAAGGTAACAGCGCCCTACCCATACGCCGACGCGTCGCAAAGCATTGCTATCGGCTTATCTACATCGTAGAATGTCTGTACCTGGCTGCTCGCGTGCAGCTGTTTTGTCGCGGTAAAAATCCTGACTGCATTCCCTTGTCCATGACTATTTCTGACCATTCCTTAGTAGGCGATGCAGCGGCTCTGTGGCGGTGGAACAATTCCTAAAGAATTTAGCATAGAATTTCACCATGCCTAAGAAAGCCCCCAGTTACGTAACAGTAGTGGGCTCGGGTGCCTCTGTGGGATAAATTCCCTCAGCGGTCTTTTTTCTTTTAATTTTTGTGGTGACAACGGGAGCCCATATACAGCTTCACCCTGCTTTTGCCTTTTGGTATCATAGTTTTTTGGTAGTTTTTTCAAATGATGTTCCTTCACCGTTGTTGATCATGACACCCCTTAGGTGGTTTAGGCGGCACGTGTCTTTCAGTGTTTTCCATTCATGTTTTTTCAGGGTTTTTATCTAGAGTATCAGTGATTTTAGATGGCACATGTAGTAGGACGTTTTGACATCTTCTGAGTCACATGTTAAAAATTTTTGTATAAAAGTCGCTTATTTTTCCAATAAAGCTCAGTTGAAAGTCAGCGCTGTGTTTCGTTCCCTTTTCTGTCCGTCCGTGTTTCGTGTGCGCTGCAAACACCTACACCGTTAATTCACGGGCATAGAACATACATATATAGCAGAAGGTGATGTCACGCACTCCAAACCGTGGCGACGATTCCGCGGCTGGTAGCGCGCTGATAGCGCGTGCTCATCGCGATCACGCGCTATAACTCTTTATGCTAACAAAACGAGACAAACCTGTTTGCGAATAATGCGGAGGTGAACTTACGGTTAACCACATCTTATTAACTTGTTCGAAACTGGAAAGACTAAGAAAAGAATACTTTATTCAATTTTATAACGTATACATTCCATTCCATCCTATAATGTTTTTGAAAAACTGTAACTTCGGATCAGTTGCTATGCTGGCTTTCAGTAGACCTCAGCCACTTTCTTACTGGTGAGAAGAAGGCGGGGGTTTTTATTTTTTATTTGATTGGTTCGGAGCTTCAGGATCCTTGCCCAGCCTAGTATAGCAGCTGAGGCTACCTGACCTTTTTAAGGCTTTTACTGTGCGCCATTTCCAAAATTCCTTCTCCTCTGTTATTACTAGACAGTACATTCTTTTAGGCCATCTGCACCATCGATAATATTTCACATTTCTAAACATTCTACAGGAAACTTATTCTATACCTTGAGCTTGCCGCATGATGGCTTTAGCTGCCTGTGTGTCATAAAACCCAACACAACATTCCGAATAATCTAGTGGCCTCTACATCACACTGAGTGTGCCTGTAACGGTGCAGGCGTAGCAACCAGGAAAAAAAAAATGCTTTATAAAATTGACGACGGTGAAAGATATTGTAGCTCTTACTGCTGAGTTGGCCGTCGCAGTGGTCGTTTGGACCATTTCATTACTTACGACATTCCAAAAGAGCCATTTTGGTGCTTTATGTCGCCAACGAAATCACGATTTTTGTATGTTACGAATCTCACAAGTTCATGCGGTTTGGGAAATCTGAAGTCCCCGTGTGTCCACCTGTTTATGAAGCGATCCCGCCGTTTCCTTTTTATGACCGGGATGGTTTTATGCCTACTCGGCCTCGCGTGTGGCAGTCCTACCGTCATTGTTTGCGCCATAAAACAGTGATGCAGTGAAGCCACGGTCACATTTTAATGGGTGGTGAAGTGAAAACAGTGTCCTCACCTCACACATATAGAGCGCAACCTTCGTGCATCAAAGACAGGGTGTATGCCCAGTACCCTGAAAGCGTCAGGCCGCATAGGCCTAGAAACGTAGAATAATTGAAGCGAGATACGATTACTGAACTACATTATTACGTGAATACCAACACATGAACACTTGAGAACCTGGCACTGAAGGAAAGCATAATTACATTAGGTGCAATTTACACAGCTGAGTCGGTATTGTTTACTTTTCTCTCTACTTCGTGGAACTTATTACAGAGTTATTATTAACTTCATAGAATTTTTTCGTGACACTATTGCTTTCTCATGGGCTTCTTATTATGGAACAGTGTGTGTTTGCTGAGTATCTTGTCATCTTCAACAGCAGAAGCTCAGCAAAGCTATTTATGCACTGAGACCAATAATTATCTTCCTCCTTTTTTCTAAGCCACCCTCCACTTAGCGGGCAGAAGTCTAATCAAGACACGACTGCTGCTTCCGTAGCCTTCTTGTGGAAATCTTTGATCGGCATAGGATCCTCAGCACGTAATAAGCCGCTTCTTGTTTCAAGGCTCGGTGCCTCCTTCTGACCGCCAGAATAAAGGAATAGGCATGACTGCGTTTAAACATCAAGTTCAAATTAGTAAGGTACGTCGAAAGAAGAGCTCCCTAAAAGGATCTCATTAATGAAGTCGAGTGCTGTGCACCGGCTGGCCATATACCTGCTATTGCAACGGCAAGAATGCACTTAATTGTGCTCACTCGGTGAGTATGGTTTTCGGCAGTTGATTTATTCACGACACCAAAGTGCCCTTTTCGTGCTCTCTTGTTCAAAGACACAGAAAAGAAAAAAAAGGATATCAGATGCAGACCTTGAGGCCTCTCATTTTACTTACAACATAACGTGCACCGATTTTTAAATATGTGAGTTTGCGAATTCCATAGAAAGACTCAAAAATAATAATCATGGCGTGCTTTCCTCAGAAATATTTTTCAGACAAGAAAATAGTAAAGTCGGCGGAAGATATCATTTGTTATGTTATTGCTTTAAGCCCTTTAAAGTAGCAATGGTAGTGCAGCTATCATTGCATCCTCTCCATATCCGAGAAGGGTCAAAACCTTGTAAATGTTCACACATCGCGTTAAAGGAAAGATACCGTAAGCCCCTCACTTTGCAACAGTAAATTTCGCTGATAAAAGTTTTCTTTTGCTGTGCTTGTCGGGCTCAATGCGTAAGGAGATTATTCGTAGAATGAAACAGGTGCTCGCTCTCTTTCATTATGCTGTGCGATGCGGTGATCAACCGGTCTTCGTTCAGAAAAATTCCAGAATCCTGCTTGCCTGCGCCTGACACTTCCAACAGCAGCACATCCATAGAACAACAGCAGTCTAAGCGACACAGAAAGTCGCTTACAAATCACAAAGGCGAACAGAAAAGATGGCTGTCATCTAATCGAATAGCTCACAGCCATAGACGATGGCTGCATTGTAGTAGCCGATGCATCACACTTCTCTTCAAAGGAGAGCACAAGAAACATAATAAGTAATCCCGTCTCAACTCCAAACATGTCGTATTAGGCTGTGTAGCCAGGCAAAGTGCTTGTCGCTATATATTCTCCGGTAGATTAAGAAAAACCTTGTTTACAGACTATCTATCAGTTTTTCTGATGCGAAGGTTTTAAAACTTGGGCCTGTTAAGCTATCTCTTTTAGGTTGTAGGAAAATTTATTTGTGCTAGTTTTTAAGGTATCCGTGCCCACAATCGCGGCAAGCTTCGACAATATGATAGTCTACGACATTGAGACCACCGACGCGTCATACTATAAAAGGCTGAGAATAAACGAAATAATTTAATTATCTCGCGGGAAAGTATTTGCAAGCGGCCAGCAGTGATGGGAGCTTACGCTTAACAGGATATGTTGGTTTATGCTAGAGTACCCTGTACCTTGCTGCATCTGTGTCCAGCAAACATCGGCTTTAAATTGTGTATTTCGGCTCTCTGTTCCTTCTTTCTGGGTTGTCATTTTTTCTCTTTTGAATGTTCAACGTAGTCAATGCATTATTGTAAGGTGTAACGATCAGACAAAGTGATGAATTTTAAAAATCAAAAATCAAACTGATTTCTTGGAAGGCTGTATTAAAATAATTATCAAGGTTAACAGTTAAGAATGCATCACACATTCCGCCGCGAGGTGTGGCCTGCTTGAAATATTATGAGCTCGCAGACAACTGTGCAAGCGTATTCTGATTGAGAACGCGAATATACGCAAAGAAATTTCTCTTCAAGAGTCGCATTATTGAATTCCCCGCCTTTCATTAGTACACTCTGATTCTTCACTGAGACACCTCAGAATAAAAATAAAATCCAAGTGCCGTGTTACTCTTCTAAGCAATGATACGCGGGTTTTTGCATATGTTCATCACTTATTTGAGTTTTCAAAAACTTTTTTTCCAGCCGAGAAACCACCTTCTGGGAGTCCCAATGGTAATTTTCTTTTTTTATAATTGCTTTGAAATTTTTTGCATCTAATTTTGATTTAGCCAGCTGGTATCTGTACCTTGCATGGACGATTTGTAACTTTGATGTAACTCTTCGTGAAAGAGGGGCCATCAAATTTTCTACGAGAGGAAGTAACACTCATGTGAACCGTAACTCACTTTAGCCATTACTCTGGCACAGAACCAAAGAAAGCGCTTCGAATTATATTCATACCACCGGAGTGTCAGAGCGCTGCAGTGAAAGAATTTTTTGTCGAAGAAATTTACTACCGTGAAAGAAATAATTAAATTGTATGCTCCAAATTTATCATACCAGGAGGCCGCGTAGCCTCACAGTTTTTACCGCTGATAATTTTTCTGTGGACATTTTTGTTATATTGTGTTTATGTATGGTAATATGTTGCATTTTTTTTCGTCTAGGTGCATTTTTATAGATAAAGACACAATTTTGATTCTTTAATACGTTTTCTTGTTAACCTCTGTTTCCTACGGAAGGAATATTTGCGGCAATGAAAAATGAAGCATAATATAATGCAAAAATATAATAGCATAAAATAATGAAGAATAATCCAATGTCTCTGCACACTTCGCAGATGTCTATTGCGTGTACTTATACATCTACACGATATTCGTTGCTTAAACGCTAAATTTCATTTTCTTTCAGTTTATCCCGAGATATATTGGCTCATTTTGTAAGCAGCACATATGCCTGTCCGCATACCTTACCGCGATACTGGAGCATGTAATATATCGAGTAAAAACATGCAATGCATGCACTAAATTTCTATTACCTCATGTTCAGGTTTTTTATTTTGTAGTTTGTCCTTATACTTTAGGTGTCGAAATGGAAATGATTCGGCTGCAGTTCATGCATAAAGGATTCCAGGGTATTCAGGCGTCGTTTCTATGCTGCGTCATTTTAGAGTAAACTTTGCAAGCCTTTATAAGTGCCACTGCCTTTTTCGCAAGTACAGAGACGCTAAACATTTTAGTTTGTTGAAGAATGGGTGCCTGCTAAAAAAATCACTTTAATGGCGCTTGTCTTGCGCTGATGCTTTTAGCTTAGTAAATACTATCGGATTGGTGGCATAATCGAAGCCCGTGGTGCATAGTCATTAACATCTCAAGGGAACACTTTCATAACGGGCGATTCAATGAGGATGGCATTGTCGCTTTTGCCAGACCTTACGGCCCCCACCACACTCTTGGGCTTTTATGCTGCGTGAACGAGCAGTGGAGTGTCAACGTGGGTTTTTGAAGATAAAACGGTAAGAAAGGAAAATGTTACGATTCCACGCGACAGATTAACGGCCCTTGTTGGTTCGGTCATAAGAGTATACATGAAACAAAAAGAGCTTTTGATTTCTCGTTAAAATAACTAACCTGACGTGCATCTGCGCGCTCTTGGTTGTCATGCGCTCTATAGTTTTTTTTTTTTTTACTTTGTGGGTGAGAATATCAGTTTGCGAGCTGTATGTACCTCCTGTGATCAGGAAGCACTTGAAGATTCGAGCCCGCCCACTGCATGGTATGAAGTGCACGTTTTTTATTCAGCCCGTCCTCGGCGTGCATGATGGCTGGGGACTGAGGCCACTGGACCGAGGTCTATGCTTATTGAGGCATTCTGGGCATAATGAACGCCGTTCCTTGGTGCAGTCAAGAGCCTGTTGACCCTCAGGTGGTGCGTAGTGTCCAGGTGCCACCGTCGCTGTTGCTTTGGCACTGCAGATACTACATCAACGACTTCAGCAATTACTGAGTGCAATAAGCTCCAGAGAAAAAGCCTTACCTTCAGGGAAGCAGCCTTCATGATGAAAGAACCTCTCCCATTAAAAAATGTGACTTGAAGCCTGTAGCGTTATTTTGACAAGTGAATCTAGCGAGAGTCTACTCAGAGGTTGCTTTGAGCCGCAATATATATATATATATATATATATATATATATATATATATATATATATATATATATATATATATATATATATATATATATATAATTTTCACACATTCGCACCTAATGGACCCGCCACACTATACTACATATCAATTAGCGACATGATTACAGCTTATTGGCTCCAGAAGGTATCTGCTTGCCCGTTAAGATTTTATTTATTTATTTATTTAAACCTCAATGGTCCCTGGCAGGACAATAATTACATGAGGGTTGGGCGCAAGAACGGCGGTTAACAATGAATGTTACGTAGAAACCATGACGATGACGTGGCTTCCTCGATGGCAGTCTTGAAATGGGCAGGATCAGGGATTATCGCTAAGTCGCAGGGAATATCATTTCAGTCCAGAGCTTTGTGCACAAAAAACGACTTCTGAAATGTGGCAGTGCGGATACGATGATGGATGACGCTTTTTGGATGACCTGTGCGGGATGTTCGACGTACTGGTAGAATGAGCTTACTGTCACGAGGTGATCAGTGGAAGATCCTGTGATAAAGGCAGAGACGTGAAATTCGGCGACGGAAGCGAGAGAAGGAAGTTGTATCTGGTACTTAAAGGCGGATATGCTAGAGTATCGCGAGTGGTTTGAAAGAATAAAGCGAGTGACACGATTCTGAAAAGATTCAAGGGCTGAGATAAGGTTAGACGGATGGTGGTCAAATATTGCGCAAGCGTATGCAAGTTTAGTTCGCAGTAGTGTTTTATAAGTTAGTAATTTTAAGGCAGAAGGTGCCATGCGCAGGTTACGACGGAGATACCCAACTGCTCGATTAGATAAATTTGTTATGTGGCTAATGTGACAAGACCATGATAAGGCACTCGCGAGTTTAATACCAAGATACTTAAAAGAGTTAGTTTAAATAATGGCAGTATCATTAACTTTGTAAGTAAGCGGATTATAATTTCGGCGGTGGTGAAAAAATTTGTAAAGTCTTTGTACTATTTAGAGCCATTAGCCACGAAGCGCAGCATTACTGCATGTTATCCAGGTCATTTTGGAGGATGTAAGCATCCTCGGCGTTAGTTATGGGGCGGTAGAGTACGCTGTCATCCGCGAAAAGGCGGATGCTAGATGTTACTGTGGACAGCAAATCGTTAATGTATATTAGAAAGCGCAAGGAGCCAAGAACTGTGCCCTGGAGTACGCCTGAACGAACGTGTAAGATGATGTGGAGCCATCAGCGGAAACAAATTGCGCGCGGTCGGTTAGAGAACTTCTAATCTGGTTCAAGACACTAGGATGAATGTTTAACAGAGACAATTTAAGTAAAAGGCGGGAATGGGGAACATTATCGAAAGCTTTCTCGCAATCTAGAGATAGTGCATCAGTTGGGATACTGCGGTCAAGATAGGAATGAATGTCATGCAGGAACAAAGATAATTGGGTTTCACATGAGTGGTCTTTCCGGAATCCGTGTTGGTTTGGATGAAAAAAGTTGACAGATGTTAGAAATGCAGCAAAATAAGAGTAAATGACGTGTTCTGTTATCTTAGTGCATACACTTGTTAGCAAAATGGGTCAGTAATTACCTGGGGATGATTTGTCACCTTTTTTTGAAAACTGGAATAACCTTCCCGATTCGCCAGTCATGTGGAACGGAGCCAGTATCTAGCGACTGTTGAAAATGAGAGAAAGAATAAGACTGCGAACATCTTTAGTATTCTTTGAGATTTAGGAATTAATTCCATCGATACAGCGGGAAGATGAACATTTCAGCGAGTCGATAATATTAACAATACCACGTGTGTTGAAGGTGATGCCGTCCATTGGTAGATGCGGCAAAAGCGGCGATCAGGAACATCATGAGTTGTTTTATTACTAAAAACTGAAGAGAATGCATTGTTCAAGACATGCGGTGCGTCGGATACGCCTACTGGTGTGGCAGCGCTGTCAATGAGAGAAATATTATTATCTACATCAAGCATTATTGTTTTCTAGAAGCGTTTAGGGTTGCTTTGTAACATTTCAGGGAGGGTAGTGGAAAAGAACCCGCGTTTAGTTTGGGTAGCGAGATCGGAATATTGCTTAGCAGTGGTGTGGTATTTGTTCAAGGCGCTTTTGGTGTTAAATAACTTGGCAGAACCGAAAAGGCACTTTTTCTTGTTATTTAAACGCTTTAGTGTAATATTAAACCATGCAGAACGTTTTTCCTCTGTTATGCTGATGGTAGGGATGGAAAGTCGAATAAAACAAAGTAATTCTGATTTGAAGACAGACCAGTTCGACTCAGTAGAACGTAAGTGGTAGGTAGAAGCAAAATGGCTATGGAAAACAAGAAGGTGACGATTCATGCTAATGTAGGCTCCTTTGTCGTATAGCGTTAGTACTTTTTTGGATATAGGAATTTTGGTAACGCTGGTCGAAACGGTAGTGTGACGTACAACGTGGTCACTAAGACCCGTAATGTATGAAGGAGCACAGAATTCGTCAGGGTGAGAGGTCGAAATAAGGTCAAGAATGTTTGATGTATGGTCAGTCATGCGGGTGGGCTCTGAAAAATTTGAGAGAGGCCGATAGTTAAGCATGTGTTTAGGAATCCACTAGATGCCTGATTTTTTGTTAGGGTGCGGGACATGTCATTCCAATCTATGGACGGAAAGTTGAAATCGCCGATAAGCAAAATGGGGGTGCGGGGCTAAGATGAGATTAGCGAATCGAGCCTGTCATGAAAGACCGTTATGACTGAACTGTCCATATCAGGCGATCGAGAGCATATACCGAGGAGTACGCGAGGGGATGAATCATGAGAGCACACCCAAATCATTTCCAACGAGGTTACTAGGTCAACAATGGAACATTTTAGAAGGCGCTTGGAAGCGATAAGAACGCCGCTGCTACGGCAGCCGTCAGGTCTGTCTTTTCGAAATATATCAGTCAGGAAGTTCGGGTCGGATTTCGGAATCTAAGATAGATGAATTTAGCCATGTTTCAGTTAGCAGAACGACGTTACGAGATGAGCTGACAAGACTACATAAAGAATCATGCTTTGGTATTAGACTGCGAATGTTAGTGCAAAAAAGCGATAGATGATCGTTTTTGGACTGTACATTACTGCTGAGGGGAGTTGGTGGCTGCTATGATTTACGTTCGGACACTTTCTCCTCGGTGCGATCAAAGATGTACGTTTTACCATTAGAGACTAGTGTGATGACCCCCATAATGCGCAGGTCCACACGGGACGGAGAGGCAAAGAGACACCGTATGGCTCAGTTTAAACAAACAGGTATATTCAATAATTACACATGATTAAGGTTACATCAGAGGCTGGGGCGTCCGAGCTTACGTGCCGACGACTTCATGGGGGCGAAGGAGTGGCTCCGGAGTTGGGCTCGAGCGGTTGCTGGCAGAAGCTGCACGCCGTCGGGCTTCGGCGCTGAAGGCCCTCTTCGCTAACGATGTCGTCCTGAGCGTGTATGCAGTAGAATTTCAATAGTCGTCCGTTTCTTCGAGGATGGTTCACAAACCCTTCCTCTAGTGTCGTTCGGCTTGGAAGATGAACAGGAGGCGAGCTTGTAGATGATGACAGCAGAGCATAATTTTACAAGAGAACAAACTTTGCACTACTTTACTCATCGACCGGGCAGGTTAGTGCCTAAGTAGCATCACATTACATGCTAAGCATGGAGCCCCTGCTCAGACTGGACTGCATCCGTTTACATGTGCTTTTAAGCACTTGATTAACAAAGGACTAAGGGCGGTCATTTCCAGTGGCCCACCCAAAGCATCAATTCTCCAATCCAAAATAACATGCGAGATGGGGACCACCCCTTGGGTTGGGCTTAGCCTCGAACCCAGAGTCTGTTAACAATACAAACTAAATAAACAACAAAAACGCCACCACTCTCTCTCAAGTGAGAGTATACACAGGCTCTCTCTTCGGAGCTAATTCACTAGCGCCTGTCTTTCCACATTCTTGGCGAGTACTGCCTGTCCGCCATGACAGGTGTCCGTCGCGGCCCTTCTGGGAAGCTGTGGGTGCCTTCCCGGCGATAGCCCACGACAAAGGGGGGGGGGGGGGAGGGAAAGAATGTCGTCTTCGCGGTAGCGCATAGCGTCGGCTGTGGTACGGCGCGCTCTGGCCCGCTGACAGCTCCCTTGTCCTGGAATGTGCCCGGAAATTGGAAAGGATAAAGCCTGTTTCACCGCGGCGGCGGCGGCGGGTCCGGTTGTTCTGGTCGTCACTCAAAAAGCATGGCTGGGTAATTGATGATGCCGCTGTCACGGGTCTCCGTCTACGCCGCGCCGTCGAACGTGGATCCTCGTAGCACACACGGAATGTCACACTCGCTCACCCTCCAGAAGAATGTTCTCCGAACATTTGAGTCCACGCAGCTCCCCTTGTCTTTCTGAATCGCCTCGCACAGTGCATCCGACAAAACTCTTTTCGCTGCACTCAACACCACTGCACAACACCATATGCCTCCGCTGTCAATACTGGCGTCTCCAGGGGCAGCACTGATCTTCTTTTACAGATAAACATGAAACTCAGCACCCAAGCCTCTCCTTTCTAGTCCAAACTGGACGAAATAAATTTACCACAGTTACAAAGGAGCTCCCACTTCTAGCACGATCACGGCACAGACAAAAATATAGATAACGAAAGGAAGTAGGGCAGGTTCTGCATGCGCTCCGCATGCTCTCCTGTGAAGGTGTTACTTAATGACAGAAAGGTTTAACTACCAACTCCGATAACTTACACATAAGCACATAGCAATGTTATGAGCTGCGGCATTACACAATTCTAACCAGTTCACAACTCCGCTCTGTTTACGCCATTAGTCCGACTTAGCTTTCCGATTTCGCAGCGGATATCGGCCTTCATGAGTCATACTAAGTAAGTCTGTGCCCCTTTGTCTGCTTTGGGACTCGCGAGGGCTCGTGGCAGGAGCCTCTCCTGGCGTTATCTGCGCGGCAACCTCGCGCGCTTCTTCTTCTAGCAATGCATGAAGTAAATCCGGTGGCATTCCGGCCGTCACCTCGGGCGCCTGCCGAACAAATGCAGGAGAGGGCGTTTCTTGCGAACTATCTGCGCGCTCCGCTTCACTTCTGTCCCCATCAAAATCCGCGCTTTCCCTTTCCTAATTTCGTGAATACTGAACCGGTGCCGACTTGAGGCGATTTGCGTGTATCCTTATCAAACGCCGGTTTACGTCTCGGACTCTGAAGTTTACCGGAGAAAGCTTCTCGACAACCTCGCACGGTCCTCTCCACTTCGTCTGGAACTTACGAGCTAGCCCAATCTGCCTTTGGCAGTTTTCAATGTACACGCTGTCCCCCACATCAAACGGCGCGTCTCTAGCACTGCGATCGTGCACCTCCTTCCTGCGCTTTGCCGCTTTCTTTAAGGACTCCTTTGCGATGTCCCTCGCCACTTGCAAGCGCGATTCTAGCTCAACCTTATAGTCGTCCAGTGAACCGTATGGGACACGACGGGGGCCCTCTGGCACTTCACTAGGCTGGTCCGGGTCTCGGCCGTAGAGAAGAAAGAATGGCGATTCGCCCGTGCTCTCGTGTGCTGCGGAATTGTAGGCAAACATTGCATACGGGAGCCACAAGTCCCAGTCCCGCTGGTCGCGCGAAACAAAATGCGACAGGAACCCGGCCACGGTTTGGTTCAGTCGCTCCACCGCGCCGTTGCAAGCCGGATGGTACGGTGTTGTCTGCTTCTTAGCGATCTTAAGCAGCTCGCAAACTCTCCTCATTAGCTGCGACACGAAGTTCGTTCCCCGATCTGTCAAGAGTTGCCTCGGGGGTCCATGTCGGAGCACGATCTGTTCGACAAATGCTCTTTCAACCGTGTCTGCCTTCTGATCTGGGAGTGCTACCGCTTCCGCGTATTTTGAAAGGTGGTCGACAAATACTAAAATGTACTTGTTTCCGGAAGTGGTCGTGGGCAATGGGCCCATTATGTCCATACCTGTCCGCTCGAAGGGAGCCGAAACCTCAGGGAACGGCTGAATTGGAGCTGGTCTTCGTCCCTTGGGTGTTTTTCTTTCGAGACAGGAATGACACTTCGCACAGTAGTCTCTAACATCCTGTCGCATGCCACTCCAAAAGTACAAACGCTCCACACGCCTGCGTGTCTTCGCTACGCCAAAATGACCGGCGCATGGCGCATCGTGAAACGCGCGAAGAACCCTTTCTGTCCACGACCGAGGTATGACGACTCTCTCCCAAGCGGTTTTCTGTGGTCTCCCTTTCCTGGTTGGCCTCGTGCGCCGACACAGGGTGCCGTCTTTGTCAATGAAATAACCTAGCTGTTCGGGGTGAGACGGTGCGCCCTCTAAGCTTTCGATTATTCGCTTCAGGTCAGGATCTTTGCACTGCTCTGTGCGTAATTCGGCGGGGTCGACTACGGGGACAAACTCATCTATAGCTGCCACGGCAGCTGTGCGGCTGAGTGCATCAGCATTCAGATGTGTCTTTCCTGACTTGTGCTCAACTTCAAAGCAGTATTCCTGCAGGTGTAGATTCCATCTAGCGAGTCGCGAGCTAGGGTCCCTGACACTCATCACCCATTTCAGAGGATGGCAGTCTGTGACTAGCTTGAATTTGCGGCCGTAAAGGTAGCATCTGAAGTGCTTTACTGCCCAGACAACGGCGAGGCACTCCCTTTCCGTAGCTCCGTACTTTTGCTCTGTGGGGCTCAGCTGTCGGCTAGCAAAAGCAACGGGATGTTCTTTGCCCTCGATAACCTGAGATAGCACGGCACCAACTGCGAACTTTGACGCATCTGTGGCCATAACGAAGGGCAAACTAAAATCCGGGTGGCGCAACAGCGGTGCACTCATTAGCTTCCTTTTCAGGGCCCCAAAAGCATTCTCCGCGTTTTCGTCCCAGCGAAAGGCGACATTTTTGGCTGTTAAGGCGGTGAGCGGCTTAGCGAGCTTGGCGAACTCCTCTATGTGCCTTCGGTAGTAACCGATCAGGCCGAGAAACTGCCGGACCTGGCGGACGCTAGTCGGGGATGGAAAATCCGAGACACACCTTAGTTTCTCAGGGTCCGGTCGCACGCCGTCAGCTGAAACAACGTGCCCGAGGTATTTCACCTCGTTTTTGAGGAATTGGCACTTAGAGGGCTTCAGCTTGAGACCCGCTGCTCTTAGTCGCACCAAAACCTGCTCAATATCGCGCAAATGGTTATCAAAACTGTCACTGTATATGATAATGTCATCCATATACACGAAGCACAGCCTCCCCAGAAGACCTGCCAGGATAACATCAGCGGTTCTCTGCCAGACAGCAGGGCTGTTGGCCAGACCCATCGGCATTCTTTTCCATTCATAGTGCCCTGAGGGCGTGTTGAATGCCGTTTTCTCGGCATCTGCCGGATCCATTGCTATCTGCCAGAATCCCGCCGCCATGTCCACTACCGTGAAGTACCTGGCAGAGCCCAGCTGAGAAAGCGTCTCCTGTATATTGGGGATGGGGTATGGATCGATGCGAGTTACGGCATTTAGTTTGCGGTCGTCCACTACCAATCGATACGAGCCATCTGGCTTTTCCACCAATAGTGCTGGTGCTCCCCAGGGTGACTTTGAGTGTTCGACAATGCCGCGATCAATCAGGTCCTGCACCTGCCGCTCCATCTCCTCACGTTGGGAGTAAGGAATCCTGTACGCACGCTGGTAAACGGGCGATGAAGTGCCGGTTTCTCTCCTGTGCTTTATAACGCCACAGCAGCCCAAATCCAGGTTGGACGCGGCGAATACCTCCGAGTAGTCGTTCAGCAAACCAGCCAGAGCCTCCCTCTCTCTGGATTTTATGTGAGAAAGATCGAACGACACCTTTGGAGCAGCCGAAGGACTAGCATGCTCTACAGTTGCGAGTACCGTATCGGTGGGCTCACGTTGCTCTATCGCAGAGGTGAAGAAAGCCAATATTTTGTTCTTGGGAAGGCTCAGTGGCTGCTGGCTACAGTTAACCACCCGTAGGGGCACTCTGTGGGCGTCATTAACTGTCACGAGGCACGCGGCTGCCTTCAGGCCATTGCTGAGAGAGTCGACCGGCTCAAGCACTCCCACGGCGCCGCTCTCTACATCTGAAGGCACAAACGCGTACAAAATGTGCTCCGACCAAGGAAGGACGACCGCCTCCTCGACCAGCCGGACGGCAACCCGCGAATATACCTTCTCCAATGATCCCACTGTTGGACGGGTGTCAATATCGGTAATGCGAATCTCAGCCCCTCTCCTGTTCAAAAACGGAACTTTTGAGCCGCCCGCATTAACCTCTTCCTCAGAGAATGAGACTACTACCTTCCCTTTTCTCAAAAAATCCTGCCCTAATATACCTGACACTCCGTTTGGCAGAGACACCGTGTCCGGGCATACGTAGCAGGGGTGCTCCAATGCAATTCCGCCGAGAGAGAAGTGTAACCGGTAGAGTCCACTTATGCCAAGAGGATCCCCCGTTATGCCTACAAATTTGGTTGCCATACCACCAGACGCTTCCAACACCTCGCGGTCCCCCTTCCTTCGAAGCGTGTTAAAACTGCTCTCCTTAAGCAATATCACCTTTGACCCCGTATCTATCAACAATTCCATACAACAACCATTTAACTTGCAACGCACAACAGGGCATGCCTCGTCGGCCACACAAACTACCACCACCTCATCATCTACTGCTCCCTCCCCACGCTCCTCAGGCTGGGGAGGACTAACTAGTTTTTTGACTCGGTATCTGGAGCCCCGCTGTAGGCTTGCTTAGGGCGTGTCTCGCCTGCTTCTCTTTGTGGCTCCCCACGGCGCACGTTTTGGCAGAACCTGGCGATGTGTCCGCGACCCTGGCAAGCGAAGCATACGATTTCTTCAAAATCTCGCATACCGCGCCTGTAGCTTTGTGGCGGTCTCCGGTTTCCAGCGAATGGGCGCTGTTGAGCGCGCGCTTCAACCTGGCATTCTACCTGCTGAGATAGCAGCTGTTCTAAGCGATCTAACCGCTCTGTCAAGAGAGCAACCTCAGGGTTGAGCACCGCTCTCTCTATGACGCGTACTCTCGCTGCGGCTGTCGTTAACGCCTCATTTTGTTCCTCATCCAATGCGGCCTCCACGGCTTGGTCGAAATTGCTCGGCTTGCGCGAGAGCACGAACCGGCGCACGGGTCTTGCAGACCAGCCACGAACAAAGCGGTCATTTCCTCTTTAAGTATATCCTCCGCGTATTTCTTCTTAAGCTGGTCTCCTTCCTCCTCCCTGCTTAACGTATCGTGCGCTAAGCGCTGAAGCCGCGACGCAAACGTTCGCACGTCCTCCCCTACCATCTGTCCGGCGTCACGGAACCTCTGTACTCGCACGTGACGTGGTTCAGTGTCAAAATGCTCAAACGCGAGCTTCTTAAATTCCGCAAATGATTTTGTGGATTTTACTTTTTCGTCTCGCCATGCAAAATCATGAGCAGCTCCTGTCATCTTACACCTCGCCATTCCCAGCATTTGAGCATCGGACCATCCTGACATTTTCCCAATCTCTTCTAGCATGGAAAAGAAATCGCAGATTGGAACCCCTGTCTTATCTCCCGTAAACGTCGGAATGACGCTTCCTAATGCCAGCATGCTTGCTCCGAGCGACGGCTGTGGAGTGGGAGCTCCCTCAGATACAGTCATTTTTTTTTTCAAGCCCTCCAGTGCCTCAAGCCTCTCAAATGGGGGTAAAAGTCCCACAATCAGTCCCGTGATTCCCTTTTGATTACAATTTTGAAGTCATGAATGTCACAGCATTCAGAGGACATTTGCTTTTGAGACCCCACTTCTGACACCAGTGTGATGACCCCCATAATGCGCAGGTCCACACGGGACGGAGAGGCAAAGAGACACCGTATGGCTCAGTTTAAACAAACAGGTATATTCAATAATTACACATGATTAAGGTTACATCAGAGGCTGGGGCGTCCGAGCTTACGTGCCGACGACTTCATGGGGGCGATGGAGTGGCTCCGGAGTTGGGGTCGAGCGGTTGCTGGCAGAAGCTGCACGCCGTCGGGCTTCGGCGCTGAAGGCCCTCTTCGCTAACGATGTCGTCCTGAGCGTGTATGCAGTAGAATTTCAATAGTCGTCCGTTTCTTCGAGGATGGTTCACAAACCCTTCCTCTAGTGTCGTTCGGCTTGGAAGATGAACAGGAGGCGAGCTTGTAGATGATGACAGCAGAGCATAATTTTACAACAGAACAAACTTTGCACTACTTTACTCATCGACCGGGCAGGTTAGTGCCTAAGTAGCATCACATTACATGGTAAGCATGGAGCCCCTGCTCAGACTGGACTGCATCCGTTTACATGTGCTTTTAAGCACTTGATTAACAAAGGACTAAGGGCGGTCATTTCCAGTGGCCCGCCCAAAGCATCAATTCTCCAATCCAAAATAACATGCGAGATGGGGACCACCCCTTGGGTTGGGCTTAGCCTCGAACCCAGAGTCTGTTAACAATACAAACTAAATAAACAACAAAAACGCCACCACTCTCTCTCAAGTGAGAGTATACACAGGCTCTCTCTTCGGAGCTAATTCACTAGCGCCTGTCTTTCCACATTCTTGGCGAGTACTGCCTGTCCGCCATGACAGGTGTCCGTCGCGGCCCTTCTGGGAAGCTGTGGGTGCCTTCCCGGCGATAGCCCACGACAAAGGGGGGGGGGGGGGGGAGGGAAAGAATGTCGTCTTCGCGGTAGCGCATAGCGTCGGCTGTGGTACGGCGCGCTCTGGCCCGCTGACAGCTCCCTTGTCCTGGAATGTGCCCGGAAATTGGAAAGGATAAAGCCTGTTTCACCGCGGCGGCGGCGGCGGGTCCGGTTGTTCTGGTCGTCACTCAAAGAGCATGGCTGGGTAATTGATGATGCCGCTGTCACGGGTCTCCGTCTACGCCGCGCCGTCGAACGTGGATCCTCGTAGCACACACGGAATGTCACACTAGCATACACTCGTATTACCAAATGCACAAACCGGCAACTGGAAAAATCGTTCATTGCATAAATTTATTCACAATGGTTGAAGGAAAACTGATTGTGAAAGCGGAAGAAAATGGACATTACTTATGCGCAAGCTTTATTTTAGTGGTTTAGAAAAATACGAAATGGCAGTGGTACGGTCGCTTTCCTTGAACCGAAGGTGATGTATGACACAGTAAAATTAAAGAAGTGTAATTTCAATGAAATCAACAAATTTAAGTCGCAAGAGAAAAGATCCCTAACCGTCTAAAGACAGGGGCTTTGTACAAAATGTGAACTTATATTGCTGATGAAGAAATAAAAAGAAACTTCTATGTAGCTCACCAAGGATGGACGCTACTTAAAAATGCGGCTGCACAGAAATGAGCAAACGTGAGCAAACCGCATTGAAAACGCAATGCGAGTCGCCTCATATCTTTCCACCACCGAAGGCACTTTTCGCCTACGACATGTAGAAAGCAATAAATGGACCTAAGAAGCCATTTGCATTTCGTGTAAATGTAGAGTGTTACATGAAGTCTGCCTCTGTCGCCAGCTGCAAGCTTGCTCAGATGTGACAAGTACATGAGGGAGGCAGGTACCTGCTGCTCTCTCTTAAAAGCCGGAGGACAAAACGCTGCGCATGCTCATCTGCTCTCAATATTAGGGTATCAAGGAGAGTAATGTCTGCGACTTATTGTTATCTTAGACACCTTGCGTGAATATAGTTGGTACCTGGCGTCACTGCGTTTGGGTACTACGCCAGAATGGAATGTGTTGCGTGAATACGGTAGTCAGGCGGCTTCATAGTCTATAGACTGTGCATAGACAAAAGTCTACTAAAGTGTATGGCCATAAATCTACATATTGTCTATAGACTCTCTATAGGATTTGAATTGACTGTTCTCTAAGGTTCGTCCATGTAGTCTGTATATATTATAGACCGAAATCAATGGAGAATCTATCAAGTGTCTAAAGAAGTTTTTGTAAAAGTAAGCCGCCTCCGCTGAAGTATTTGTGCGAAGGCATTCGATGCTTGAGGTCCACTCTCTGAGTCAAGAAAAACAGAGACAGGCTTTAAATCTTTAGCTTTGCAATTTAATAAAGGTGCCTCATTTTTGCTATTTTTGCTGAAATAACAAAAATTTATTAACTCCAGATCGACAAAAGTTTCAACAGTTCGCAGCAACGATTAGCGAGGCTTAACTAGATGTGCAGAGCAACCGCAGGAGGTTTGTTATGAATATAAGACAATGTTGTTCAAAAATACTGTCCAAAGGGTCTCTTTCTAAGCCGTGTTGTGGTCTTCTTGTAGCTTTCCTGAAATTCCCGAGTTACACGGAGTGAGAACAACATCTGCCGCCACTTTCAAAAGGTTTAGAAAGCTGGCGATCTATAACGACCAACGCGACATAGCCCAGAAGCAAACGGCTTAAGACCTAAACTTTTGAGAAAAGCTGTAACTACAATCTAGAGCTCATCGATGGATATCTATTTGATACTTTACATTGCCAGGAATCTTTCTAGTGTTTGTTTGTTCATTCTTCAAAGCTACCGCCACGCCTTTTTATCACTTTGTGGATGCAAGACGCGACCAGATTTACCTCGATTGATCGTATCCAGGCGGAGTCGATTCTACCATGTTGCAGAATGTTCTAGAAACTTCGCTGTTAGCTTTAAATTGAGCACGGCCGACAGCGGCGGGCCATTCGGTTCGAGACCGCCGAGCACGCTTGTCGCTTCGCCGCCGCCGATTGATTCAGACCATTATGGGCGCAGACCAGCCGAATAAAGTTTTTTTTAGGAACACTGGACTGTCCCTTCTCTCTGCTTCGACTGCCGTCACCACTACGTGACAATATGGTCATTGTCTGAGGAAGATTTATCCTGAGCTCAACGCGAGTAGCCGTAACTTCTCCTCGTGCCTTATATCTTTCATAATGAGAGTAGTCAAGTGCCCCCTGTCTGAGACGTCGGTAGTTAAGGTGCTGGTTCCAGTAATGGCTCGTGGTTTTGATGGTCTGCACTCGTTAGCTGTATTGCCTAGATAAGCAGAACTTGGCATTTGGCTTATCAAGACCAGTGAGGCAATTATTTCAAAACCGCTGAATCCCATCAGTCACTCTGAAATCCAGCGAAGAAGGCGAGAGATAGAGCCTCTTGTGACTGTTACAGTGCTTTTTTATTTTGATAACGCCTTCTCCCACTAAGGCCCAGTGCCCAAGTGAGCAGTTAGCGCCCTTTCTGCCTCCATATAAACTTCTCCAACTCGAAAGCCTTAACGTGCGCTGGCTCAGACGCTTTTACAAAACTGGTTGATGATGTCCCCCAAGCTGTTTTAGGACGCGCAGAAATAATAAAGTGGCGCCAAAGGAGATCCCTAATTAAAGACAAAAGCAAGCCTAAACGAGTTCTAACCGAAGTCACTGAACACAATCCTAATTATATAAAAAAACAATGACAGAGAATGTTTGCTGCATTCGAATCAGGACGAAAGCACGTATTTCTGATACGTAGAAGACGACGATGAGCCGGCAGTGCCGCGGAACGGAGCGCTCGCTCTAGACCATCTGGACACGCTATAGGCATTGCTCGGGTCTTAACCGCCGTATTAGTGGCACGTAGACGACAACAATGAGCGGACAGTGACGAGGGAGCGTGCTTTCGAACTGTTTCATGGCTTGCGTCTTGGCCACTGCCCCGTAGGGGGGAATGTGTCATCTTTATTTGAGGCCAACCAACCAACTTTCGAACCATCAGCCGTACAGCGCCCCAACTCAGCAGCGTCACCTAGCGGAATAGAGAAATAGAATAGAGAATAGAGAAACTTCACAGAAGGGTAAGTGCACAATTAATACCGTAGTCCACCTTTACTTCTGTGCGCTTCAGGCAATAAAAAAAAAGTTGCCTCTGTGGCGCAAATGATTACGGCACTGCTTATGAAAGAGTAAAATAGTAGTTCAAACCTAAATTTTACATAAAAGCTTTTCGCGGTTTATTCTTTATTTGTATTCACACCACTCATACCATTTGCAATTTTTCCCTGGGGCTTGTGTTGGCTTTTAGGTCGCATTCTGAGATGCGAGCGGAAATCTCTGTTTAAGCCACTTACAGAAACGAGTTTTACTGGTCTGTTTTTTTATTTGAACGAGCAGTTATTGCACCCCGCAAATAATTTGCCATTTCTCGTCGCGGTGTATGTTACTTTTTAAACAGGTTAGTTGCGTGATGAGCTTTGGAGCAAAAATCTCCGTTTAAAAAGATTTTATACCTTCAAGGAGACAAGACCAGGAGGGGGTGCGCTGTATCTTTGACGGCATGGAAATACGCGCCGCGGGAAGGAGCCCTCGTGCTTGGCCAGCTGCGAACTGACAACGAACGGTTTTGCTCTGGGTTGGCACCCATCAGATTGAAGTTTAGGCACTAAATTGTGGTAGTTATTTTAAAGCGACAGAGTTATAGGCCCCGTTCGCCAGAGAATCCGATTGCGGCGATGTCGGCCCGGCGTCGCCGTTGCGATCGAAAAATCACGCGCATGACTCTGGCAGGTGGACCACCTAGGTCACGTGACTTTACGACATCATAGCAGCTTGCCCAGGGGATAGTGGGCAAACTTCCCACCGTGGCAGATGGCAGATAAATTAATAAATAGTCGCTCGGGAAGAGCATCCTGGGTCGCACAATAAGGCCCACCGCTTGGAGCACCTGCCACCGCGGGGCGGTGGCGCATCGATTAACAACTGCACCACTGCACCAGGAGGGGTATCAGGACCGCCAGAGATCTATGAATGCAAAGTATAGAATGACCTTCTGCATATATGGGAATTAAGTCATTACGCTATCGCGTCATACCCTCAAGCCAGAACTGAACTGTCCCCTCCCATTTTTGCTTTTTAATTTAGTACCAGCGACGAAACGTAGTTTTGAGACACTGCTGGATACTGATAAATCTGCGACAATCAATAATTTCAGCGCTTGCTTTATTGCTCTTTTACAAAATTTTCTAATGCTTCGCGCTCTCTGTCTTATTGCTGTCGAAGTTGCGATGTGAGACATGATGTCTCCAAATATTTTTACTCCCCACTCTTCACTTTTGAAGGCATTTTTCTTTATTAATCTACCAAAACCTGGCACTTGGTACTGGAGGCATATTCTCTTTCATTGTTGGCTTATTTACGATTCCTGCGCTCCCTTTACTTATTCCGGTCTGATGAGCATAACAAGAATCTCCGATTTACTGATGATGTTGCCTTGGTAAGTAACTTTGGGAACAGATCGCAAACCTCGACCGAGGAAACAGATAATCAAAACAGAACAGTGGGTCTAAAATTCAATACAGACAAATAACGTAATGCGCAACTATCTCGAAAGGAAACACCCATTCACGACAGACCGCGAAGCATGTGACGGAGCACGGGAATACTTCTGCAGAGGGCCGGTTGAGGCTGCAGACCCAGAACCCGAGTATGAAATAACTAAGATAATAAGAACAAAGTGGTGCGTATTTTGCAAGTACACTCTAATCGTGAATGGCAGTTTCTAGTACCCCTCGTAAAGAATCTGGTTAAAATATGGGCATCTTGACGGTACTGACCTAATGGACAGAAATGTGCAGGCGAGCAAAACGGCTCAACTTGAATTGAGGACAGAACAGTGAGCTGTGTAATCAACAGCAATGAAAAGTGTGCCATCAAGCAACAGGAAGAAAGCAAGTTAGTGAAAAAAACGCGAGATAATGATATCTTGGGAGAAAGCAAGAAGAAATGCGCATTGGCAGGGTAGGCAGTGAGAAGGCATGGTCAGCGATGGTTGGTAAAAGTAACACAAAGGATTCCAAGAGTAGGCAAGCGTAGGAGGGAGAGGCAGAGAGTCAGGTCGACTCATGAGATTATGAGTTTGTGTTGATGAGGTGGCCGCTGTTCTCAAAGGGCAGGCTCAATTAGAAAAATATGGGAGAGGCCTGATGCCGGTAGTGGACGCAGTTAGGATGTGGGTGCTGCTGCTGCTGCTGCTGTTGCTGCTGCTGCTGATGATGATATCGCTGCCTTACGGAGCGGCAGTTGGTACAAAATGAATCATCATCAACTCATAAATGCGAATGCATGATGTAATCTCAGACTGCTCGAACCATACCATGCTTCCTTAAAAATTTTCACTTTTCTGGGCATTTAAACCATCTAGCCTCTAAAGCTGCACCTTTCACCTTAGATTTTCACTTCGCAGCATTTGCAACTAAATTACACGTTTAGGAACCGCCATTATATTATGCCGGATGAAACAAAAACTTGCTGACTTTCACGCCTACTTTAGCCGTGTTCACCTTCCTGGCGTTGTTTATACCTTCGTTTTTAGAAAAAGCGTTTTTTTTAAAGATGCAGAAAATGGCTTTCACATGCAAGAACTGCTGCACAACCTTTCGCAAGCAAGAAGCTAAAGGATTTACGGCTCTGCTGGGCGGTCAGCCTTAGATTTGCTGTAAACAGCTCCTTTTTCTGAAAGCCATTCTCTAACAACAGCTTTTTCATGACATTTTTCATAACATATTTTTAATATAACAATTGTTAATCTAACACAGGCATAAACCGCGAAAAGTATATTGAGGAACCAAATTATATATCGAAGCGACTGGACCACGATTTCAATGTCAGGGAATTTTCTTGTAGGCGTGACGCCTTACGTTACTCTTTTTTTGTTAGAACTGTGCGAGAATGGAACAGTTTGCCATCAAGCCCTGTGTGTATTCCGATGAACAATGCTTTTTAACCATGCGTTGGCATAATATATAAAGTGACAGTTCACGTTTGTAGCCCCCTGGCTGTAATGCCCTACGGGCGATGCAGGTATCCAATAAATAAATAATAAAATCTTTGGCTGCACTTATAAAATCTGTTCACAACCAGATGAACTATATTCTAAACATTATGTGCAGGCTTCTTAATACAATTTTCGCCCTATAAATGTCATAGCTGCTCAAGGTTTACAGTGAACTTATTTGTCATAAAGTTGTGTATTCAGCGCCGGTGCTACATAGATGGTCGAGAACTTCGGAGGAGCAGTTGCAAAAACTTATAGCTAGGGGCCCTCGTGTGTCTTTGGGTGCTCATCAAGGGAAATCCAGTTTTAGGATCATTCCAGATGCATGGCGGCTTTCTAATAAAGTGCTGCAATTGTAAGAAATTTGAACGCACAATTTCCATCTTATGCTCTTGGATGAAAGCCACCAATAAGTTTCCGCGCTACAAGTGCTAAATAAACCCTACATAAGTTTTCCTGGACCACCGCCAACTTCTGCCAAATTGAATATTTTGGAAAGGTTGTAGAACCAATCCACACAGGACATCTAGCGACCCCTGTAATAAGGTTTCATGACGAAGATATTTTTTTGCTATACAGCTACAACTTTACCAGACATATTTGCATAGATTGATATGCATGCTGCTGTCTGGGTTGTTCAAACTTTATCTGCATCCTAATGTGTAATGACAGAAGAGAAGAAAACACGCGCATTTACATTTACACACGCAACACCACTACAGACTCCAACAATTTACAATATTTATTTGGGCCTGGAATCCATACCGTCGCCAAGAAATCCGCCTATTCGAGTAAGTTTCCGTGACCTACAGACCAGGCTAAAATCTCGCGGTAGGTATAGTTCAGTACCTACGAACGCTAAGCTGGTGTGGGAAGTACTTAAAGAATTTTCGCAGGCTACGAAAACCAGCATATTATGGTGTCTCAAATAGAAATTGCGTTATTCCTGGAGGCGCCGAGGAGGACGCAGAACCTCGGTAAGCCCACACTGATACCATCGCATCTGACTTTCCATCTTCGGAATTTGAACTGCGAATTTTTCGTTGTCAATGTATAGATTTATCACCAATAATATACTGTTCAACTTAAATGATAGAAATTCTGACCCATATTTTATTGATTCATTGTTTCAGCTTAGGATTTGACTCTCTGTGAAAAGAAGTTCGGAAACTTTCATTCAATGCATGGTTCACTGCGCTGACATTATCAGCTGAAGAGTGCAGTGATTGTCTGCAAGTCAATCCGGCATTTTACATAATTGTGCCTGTGATCATAACCATACATGATTATCTGAAAAGCAATCATATGTTTGACGTTCATGTGTCTCTGATTGTGGCCGTATTCTTACGTTAGTTTATCTTCGGCTATTTTTACATGATGCCCTCGCCTTTTGCAATGCTCGATGGTCTGTATATATTGCTACGTTCTTATGTGCCACCCTTGGCGGTATATTTTTAATACATTGATAGGTTACCTGCGTTTACTGTGATTGTTCTTGCTCACTGTTTATTGATATTTGCTATTTTTGTTATTGTTAGCATTTTTCGACGAAGAATGCTGTTTTCTACGTAGCAATTTTTGCGGGGATTTTGCTGCGCTTTGTGTATTTTTGTGGCGTCATTCCTACCGATTTCCTCTCATATGTGAAAACGACTGGCAAGCCCCGCTATCGGGCACCAAGCCCCCTTTCATCTATGAAAATAAAGACTTCAGGTTAGACTTCATTGTTAACGACCCTTATTTTTAACTTTTTTATGCGTCTTCTACACCGTCATTCAGAGAACAAAAGGCCCACCAGATAAAAAAAATATATAAAAATTTTCAACCCTGTCCTGTGGGGCATGGCAGTTAGGTTAAAGTAAGAGGCTATACCGTGGTCCTGTATCCAGAGAACGGCTGTTAAAAATTAGGCGTTGGTCGAATTGAAAATAAACGCAAGCCATTGGTTGGCTTTCTGGTTTTATGGGGTTTAACGTCCCAAAGCGACTCAGGCTATGAGAGACGCCGTAGTGAAGGGCTCCGGAAATTTCTACCACCTGGGGTTCTTTAACGTGCACTGACAACGTACAGTAAACGGGCCTCTAGAATTTCGCCTCCATCGAAATTCGACCGCCGCGGCCGGGATCGGACCCGCGTCTTTCGGGCCAGCAGCCGAGCGCCATTACCACTCGGCCACCGCGGTGGCTGTAAGCCATTACGAATGCAGGGTCGCGGATAGCCCTAGTGCATATCTAAAAATTAAACAAATTAGTGTGAGTACGAAAACTTGCCTAAAGAACTAGCTTATAGAATCTAGATAAGTCGTTAAACCAGGCAAGAAGGGAATATTAGAGCATTGCAAGGTAATGCCAAGGAAATGGTTGTTGTTCAAGGCAAAAATTACTGGATTACCCTCGCTATAGTAGCGCACACGTAACTTATGCTGGAGCCCTCACGAAAATTCACGTTTTGCATCTGTTAATGTCCACAAATCTCGAGGCTTTATTCAAACTGCCGTCTAACGTTAAGACAGCAGAAGACAGGCTCAAAAGAGAGCCTTACGGAGCATTATTCAGGGCATAGCTGTATGGCTAATTGTTGTGTTAGCCGATTTTAAATTGCTTAACTCGGAATAGGCGACACGTGGCTCCAATAAAGCAGGCCTTTAAAAAATTGTTGACTCAGTATTTCTCAGCAGATTATTGGTAGCAAGAACCTCTCAAGGCAGCAACATGCTGCTTATTATAATTTCGTCTTGATGTTGTATGCTTTATGGTTTATGGGGGTTTAACGTCCCAAACCGCCGTAAACCATAAACCAAACCAAACCAAAACGAAATTAGAACGAACAGCGTTTTGCTACTTTCAGAGCGTCTTGCTACAAATAATGTCTGCTGAGAAATCTTGCCTTGACGGTTTTTTAAATGCTGCTCCGTTGCTGCCACGTGGCGCGCATTTCGAGTTCAGGTATTTACAATGAAATAAGAGCTGAATTACCCGCTGTTTGTTGAGGCGTGAAGTTTCTTGCTCCCAACAGAGGCAGCCACATGAAAGAGTATGCCCATTACTTTATTTTTCGGTCAATTTTTTTTTCCCGAGATGAGCGAGTGTCTAGCGACCCGTATGTCTCAAAGAGAGTTCGCAGACGGAAAGACCATTCACCTAGGAGGAAAAATTCAAGAGTTATATTACTTGCTGCAGAGTGCCCAGACACACGAGCCGAACACAGCAGGTTGCAAAGCACGTCTCAGAAGCAAATGACGCTACACTGTCCGGTAACCAGTGATACTTAGTGCCGTGTCTATCAGTGTGTGCACAGTTTTGGTGGGTATCTTTGTATTGTCAAACTTTACTGTTGGTCTCATGAGTACTCTGAAGGAATTCTGCAAGGCTGGTGTTGGGGAAACAAAGACTGGCTTATCAGAGGCGGTTCTTACCTTCTTTGCCGCTGGTGCGCTAAATGGCGGCCCTAGTAGTTTGTGCGCCCGGATGTCCGTTGCGAGGTGTCAGGGGTGACCTCTTGTTGCACCTCCATAGCCTTGTTGCTCCTGCATCTTCACGTTCCTCTGCGACTAGGTGTTGGCTCATTACCGCAACCGGAGGCGGTCATGTAAACGCCCGGTCTGGTACTTGCCGTTGTATTTGCAGAGGTCGCAGCGACGGCCTGAGGGTCCAATGGCGCTAATAAGTCATTTACATGAAGTCAGTGTTGCCAAAGCTACATTGGATGACCATTTACATTCGCTAAAACATGCGACTTCGCTCTCCATAATCCCCTAGATCGCACTCATGTATCCTTCAGGTTAGGTCTGGACTGAGAGTTGTGCCAGCCTCGAAAATTATTATGACTGAAAAATCTAAAGCTTTACTCCAGCACGCGCATATGTTGAGGAAACCCCCCCCCCCCCCCCCCCCCCGGTTCCTTTGAAGCTAGGCGGCTCGGAAGCTGGATCTGGAATAGCACACGAATAATTTCTCGAGGATACGGCTTTCCCTTTCCTTATCGCCAGATGTCAGCGACTACTAGGATTTCTGCTTAAGCCTGATTATTAATAACAATGAATGCTCATAAAACGACTGATTACCCAACGCTATCAGAACTATCATCACATCAAAGCGTTTTATTTTGGCGCTGTAGCCAGTCATGTTATGCAGAGTGACAGAAAATGTAAGCACCTGCGAATGCTTGAGTCAAAAGATTCGAATTTGGGCGGAACAAGACAGCCCATTTATGGGTAGTCCTACTCACCACAACAGAGGCTTCATTCTCAATGAGGTTATTAAAGGCAACGCTTTTTGTATCACCCAAACCTACTTTTAAAAACAAGGCTTCCGCAGCGTGCTGCACCAATGAAATAAATTCCGACGTATGTCACGTTGCACACCCTTTCTCGATTCTAAATATTTTCTGACAGGACCTACTGGTGGACAGCTTCAAAGGACAGTACACGGTCGTCAGAATGCGAGGCGCTATGAAATGTTTCTGGCCGGGAAAATTTGTGTTTAATGGCGCTAATATTTGGCCTTCAGTACAGTAGCTTAACGACGCTGCTATAGCACCATTAGTTAAACAGTCAATTCTGCCAATCATTGACTTAACTTAAACTGTAGACGGAAAATCTCAGTTACAGAAAAACCCAGTGCAATTTCTCGCTTGAAAAGACGGTGCAGGAAACACATTAAGACAGAGTGTAGATGTCTTTTCAGCATTCTTTCCTTTGTACCTTTAGATACGGTGCAATAGGCCAAAACACAATATGCACAGCGAGTTGCGTGTTTTGGGCAGCAAAACGTGATGGGCCTTGGCTTGTGTCAAGCAAGGTGTGCTAAAATCTATTGCGTTTTTAAAAATCAACAACACAAGCTTCTTGACACAGGCCGAGAGCTGACAGTTACTGCCCTGTTTTCAAGTGGCAGCCCACGTTCCCAGTTTAACTGTGCCGCCTCTTGACTCGACACTCTTGTTATTTAAAACAGTTGATCTAACTCTATGGCCATCACATTACGTTTATCCTTCAGCGACCGCGTTATGGGATAACAGGAACATGCAGGTATGCTTGGAGAATTCCGGACGGGGTGACTGAGTGTGTTTTTCGCTGGAGGGCAGCAACATGAAAACGTCTCCTTTGAAAACCTGTGTCCTTGCTGCAGCCTCCCTACCGCTATCCTGCCTGCGGTGGTTGCGTCCGCCCCAGGGTTTCCCCACTGTACCTGTGGTGACAGCTGGTCGGGGCCTTCAGCTTGCGCGACGCTGAAATCCACGGTGGTTGATGGCTTGTACCCTCCGTAGTAACCACAACGATCAAGTGAAACCCTGTGCCAATGCTTATCCGAGGCTCACAAGGACAAGTGCAGCCCGCACCTACAGCGTTGTTTTTCTGTGTTTACACGTTAGCTGCATCTATTTATGTGGTCGCGCTGAATAAGCGCGCTGGCTAGCAGAATGACCGGTAGAAGACAATGGATTCTATCAATTTGGGCAATCCGCCACGAACCCTCGTTTTTCGTTGGAAACGCCTTGCTTGCATTTGTATCACGAGTGCTCAAGTGCTATATAAGTGGTATAACGCTTCGCCAGGTTTCCCCTAATTATCGTATACCCGAGATTTCGTAACATCGCGGCTACGCACGTTGGTAATTCGTGGCTTTCAACAAGTGCCACCCTTGGAAGGTTTGAGATTGGCTGGACAAAACCTGATCAGACCTGCTATCTGTACAGGTACTCCCAAATTATCGTGAAAAGGGCAGGCACGCAGATAAAGAATTTGTAGCTGTGCTCGCTGCATTACTGAAGCATGCCTCACTGTTTCGAGGACGTCAACCGGAAAAGGATCGAAAAAATCGCATGTGATCTTGTTGCACTCACCGGAGGCAATTGTGTCGATGGTAGACAAGGAGCCTTTTAACGCCATCGCCATAGGACACAACGGCCTTGCTGAAAGTCGCAGGATTTTGAAGTCGATTACGGCAAATTTTACCTTTAATTACGGCGTCGTGGAGCGTTTATAGAATGTCGTTTGGCCACTGCTTTCGTAAGCGCCCAATTTTTTGTTCACTCGCGTGGTAGCCCGAAAGTTCCTTTTCTCTCTGCGTTCAACAGATGGCCCCACAACGCTTTCAAAATGGCGGCATTCAAAGTTATTTCGTGTTCAGGTCTGTAACTGGCACGCTTAGAGCATTTTTTCTAGACACAATATGAAAACGCAATTTTTTATTCTAGAAGTGTGCCATGAGGCAAATTTCAGAAAGGGGAATGGAAAGCAGGAGATAGAAAGTTAAAAGTAGGAGGGAAGACCAGTTTGGCTGAGGCAGTCGAACAGGGTTGTCGGTGAAGTGATTGCTCAGAGCCCACTTCGCATAGTCACATTCGCGGTGCCACCGCAGGCCCACCTCCCGGAGGAGCCGTTTTCAAATAGGAGCCGTCGCTGAGCACTTCCACAGCATGTGCCACAAATCACAAAGTACAATCTAGGGTAGACGTTTTGATCGACGTCGGCCCTGGAAGGAAATTTTCCTCCCAGCAGCACTCCTCACATTTCATAAACCTGTCAGCATAATGAATTTTAGTTATTTCAGTGTTGAATACAAGCGAGCCAGATTGCAACAATGAAGGGATGTACTCGAAAATTGCATAAAACAGCACTTTAATAGCAAGTACGTCATTCTTAGCGAATGCCGGCCATTTTATCAAGATAGCATTCATGGTTCCGCTCAGCGAGGAAACACCATATATGGCGCTGGCATGTCGAGAAAATCTGGGTTGGTCGAGGGGGGCTTGAGGTGACCACTGCGCATTCCTTAAATGGCGTCAGTGCAAGTGATATTGTCATAGCACTCAAGTCGAAAACTTGATGTCATAATTGACTTGAACCGCATCTATATTTAATTCCAATGATGAAATTTTATCAATGTTCAACGTGGAAAAGCCATCATGAAGAGCTTTCAAAAGCGTTGCTCTCACATTCGACGCCGTGAGCCATAATGACCGTTATGAAGTTTGGAAACAGTGCTCGCCTTAGATTTTGAGCGCCTTGAAATTAGTAGTTTATTCCTGTGTCTTCAAACGGAAGAAAAAACTTGATTAGCCAATTTTAGTAAAATACTCGTCTTTTCGTTGTCCTTTATCAGGTCAATATTTCCTGCTCTACCTTAGGAACAACCTCCATAGATTGCTGTGAAATATTTTCCGCGGCCTTTACATAAATTTTATATTGATTAATTTTAAACAACTGGTATTTTGTAAGAAAAACCCGCACATCAGCCCTGGAGACACTTGTGCGTATGCTTACACGTTGGATTGTGTAATATACGTTGCATATTGGGCAGCTTATTTTATCAATATTAGTCATGAAACCGCCTTTTACTCTTATTGTGTAGCAAAGAAAAATTATGACGATTCTCCTTGCTTTCTCTTGCTTAGCAACTGATCTCCACAACGCAGCGAGCAATTTTTTTTTTCCAAGACGAGTATATACGGCAGCCAACAACTTACCAGAGCCAATTTCGCCTGGCCAGTACCACGACAGTAAGGCTGGAAAGAACGGCATCCTGTGCTGTGCTTTGTCACAAAAAGGTGCTTTGAAACTCTACACTAGTCAAATGTGAAAGGCTGGCCTCATCAGATTCTTCCCCTTTTCCAGCCGCACGGCCATAACAGCCGCGGCCACAAAAGTCAGAATTCAGAATGAGGGACACCCATTGGAGACACAAAGGCGCGCACGTTATTGCCGGCATTTCCAGGAAATGTGCATGATGACCAGTGTTTCCCAATCCGCGCTCCTTTTCATATTGCACGGCAGACAGTGTAGAGCTCGAGCGTCAGCCTTCATTCAGCCACTGCTGCTTCTGAAAACCATGTTTGATGCAAGAGGAGACCTCGCTAAAAATGGAAGACACGATAGTTGGTTTACATTTATGGGTCCTGAATATGAGTGAATGGACATAACGAAAGCCAAAAAAGAAAAGAGTATTCCACTAGGAACAGCTTTAGGCTGCCTCTTGCCTCAGTGCACCTCAAATAGAATTCGTTATGAGTTAAAACCAAATGCTTTGATTTTAAAGAAGATCATGTTCTAAGCAAACATGGCATGCTACCACCGGGATAGAAATCGACAGTCCTGTTCAGCTATAATAATGCTTCGACCAAAAAGGCCACAGTGTTACTGAAAAAAAAAAGAAAGTCTGAACAAGCGAGGGAGGAGCATCAGGGTTCTTAGCAGACGCTTCGACAAAATGATTTGTCTTCGTCTGGGCGAAGCGTTCATTATTGGCGAGGGTTAAAGAAGGCCTTCCTTCCGAGGAGGCAGCGCGGTGAGGAAGCACCTGGAGGCTCTCTCCTCCTTTGTTCACTTCGCTTTGTGTTTTGTAGGGACTCATCGCCCTGCAATCTCTCTACAATGGATGCTAATATTGGGATATAAATGGCCACTCTTGTACAGCCATAAAACCACCCAAACGAAACATTGTAGGGACACTTAAGCTCCGAATTAAGGTTTATGGGGTTTATGGGGGTTTAACCTCCCGAAACGACTCCGGCTATGAGGGACGCCGTAGTGATTGGCTCCGGAAATTTCGACCACCTGGATTTCTCTAAAGTGCACCGACATTTCACAGTACACAGACCTCGAGGTATGACGCGATAGCGTAATGGATTAATTGACACATATGCAGTAGGTCATTCTCTACATTCATACATTCCTAGGAGCCCTCATACCGCTCTTGGCGCAGTGGTACAGCGGTAAGGAATGCGCCACTGCCCTGCGATGGCAGATGCTCCCAGCGGTGGGCCCTGTGAGGCCCTGTTTGCTATTCTCGAGCGACCAATAATTAATTTAACTGCCACCTGCCACGGTCGAAATCTGCTCCCTATCCGGTGGGCAGATTGTGATCACGCCGCAAGGTCATGTAACCTGGGCGGTCCACCTGCCTTCCAACTTGTTCGCTGGGAACAGCCTGCCAGAGCCATGCCCATTATTTTTCGCTCACCATGCCGACACCGGATTTCCTGGAGAACTATAGGTGTTTAACATCTATCGCGTTAAAAATCTTTCAAACTAAGTGGAGAGCGCCAGTTCCATATAGGGTGCAGCGCGCCTTTAGCCACTTTCACGTAAGAAGTCATCATCAGCCTAGCTGCGTCTACTGCAGAAAACAAGCCTCTCCCACTGACCTCCAGTTGACAGTCCGGCGCCAACTGCGGCCGTGTCGTTCATGCAAACTTTCTGAACTCGCCCGCACACCTGACTCTCTGTCGCTTTCTACGCAGGTGCCTTTAGTGTTATTCTTTTTTATATATATCAAGCACTTGACAAGCTTGTCACATGCGTGGGTACGGAAGTACATCACATGGAAAGGAAAAAACGAACTCGTTGAACGATACGATCACTTGTCTAACGCGAACTCCAGCGATAGTAAACGTAGCAACCTTAAGCAAACCGGAATTCCCACTGAACCCAACTTTCCTTTGCTTCGGCAGCATGCACTGGTGGGTCTTCACGTCTATGTCACTTCGCATCGATTTTGCCGCACGTACTATGAGGGACAAAAGTCACCAGGACAAGTAAGTGGGCACCGAAGCGAAAAGCTCAGTTATTACCCGGTGGCATCAGACTACACTTCTGGAAGTTAAAGATGGCAATACGGGTTGTAATGTCCGGTGCTCATATGCAGTAGCTGGGGGGGGGGGGGGAGGTAAGTGTCACCGGCGCGGCTTTTTGCTTTTGGTCGCCCTGGAGACTTTTGTTTTGTAAAGACAGGAGTCTTTACACTTTGTTGGTTGTGGCCTTGGCAGCAACAAGGGCCTCGTAATCGCGAGTTGTGCGCTTCTGATAGCGATATCGTGCCTACCGCAATGCTTGTATGTCTATTAGGTTGAATATTTTCATCGAACTGAAGCAGAGTCAGTTGATTATTCAAGCGGATTAGAATCTTGTCAAGATTCAACACGCCAAATGAGGACCTCAACAGTGGCGGAGGCAAAAAAACGCTCGTCTTCGCAGGCAACTGGCACTGAACGTGGCCTCTTCGCCATTTGCTCAAGCTCATGCTCCCTTGCAATCTCAATCATGCAGACTGCGACGCCACCTTACGCCGCCGGCTCTTGATACGGGTCACTAACCCCTACCTCTCTAAAAGGTTTTTTTTTATTTAATTGAACCCACGACACCTTTGGCGCAGAAGAGAATTAAGGCACGTGAATGTGAGAACGTCAAGAACTTGCCGAAAGGTCGTGAATAAGCAATCCGCACTTCTTGTGCACCGGATTATCAAAATACCCCTTTATCACCAAATAGAAAGCAGAGATAGTGCACACAGCTCAGCGACATCTCAGAAAATTCAATTGCATATTTGATCTGAGGGAAGGCCGTGTGTGTAGAGTACCACACTATAGAATTCCGCAATTGCATTAATTGCATGTTTGGCGCAATGGTGAGCAGTGATTTATCTTTGCAAGCCACAAATGCCTCGTGGCCCCTCCGACTGGCGCACACACTTTAGATTTATATTTCAAGACATCCAAGAGCTTGCCATAAAGCTGAGTGCGATTCCCATTTTACCCCGCGTTCAAATTTTCGCTGTTACACTTTGTCATAGAAGGCACAAATATGTAGGTATTCGTTCATCTCATGCATGATGCCAAGAAGTACGTTGTTTACCAGAAGCGAGACAGGAACAACATGAACCCCTCTTTAAAAGGAGTTTATTTGAAGTAAACAGACTTCACTTTGAATCACCGACTTCGCATTGTCTTTGTTGTTAGTGCTGCTGCTTCTACTTTCCCGTGTGTCGTCAGCAACGAGCGAAAAGACTCTGCGCTTTAAGAGCTGTTGTTTTTCGAGCGGCTTACTCTATACGGCACGTTCTGTTTCGGTAGAAAGTGAATGCTGTATTTCTCGGCTACAACATAGCGCGAGGCCTACAGCGACGCCATATGGGCCCTCGAGAAAAATATTCACGCATCTTTTGCTCTAAAATATGTAGTCTTGGATGCTGCAGGCGGCTCTTCTAGACACCATTGGCCTTCGGCTCTGTAAAACAGCAATGTTCGGGTATTCTTTGTTATTATTGCGCTGTGTTATCATCAAGCGCTCATTTATCACATATTTCGACTCAATAAGGAAGTTACGCTTAAAATCGAGAAGGAAGCACCGGAAATCTGGGTCATGCGGCGTTTTGCATCCTTCTCTCCTGGATCGCTTTTCCTCGTAAGATGGCGCCAGCGATCCCAGCCTGCTTTTTTTTGCTGCCTTTAGTGGTACCACCAGGAGGAAAAACCGACTCAGTTTCCAGTTTTGTCTCAGTGAACCACTTCAGCTTTATCAGTGCATGCAAGCCTGCCGGGGGACTCCTGGAGGCTGACCAATCCCACATCTGCCTCTCTAAGTTGGCCCTCCAAGGAGTGAATGTGGCAGCTTTCGTCCTAGCCACGACGTGTGTCAGAATAAAGGCAATTAAGGAATGATGAGAAGCGGTTGGCTCCGGTGAGGTAGGCGTCCGGCCTTTGATGGAACATTCGTTGCCAGCCACCTCTCATAACAGCGATACACGCCCCAAAGTAACGTTTGGGCGATGTATGCGCACCCTCCGCCAAAAGTCTACAGGCTACAGCGTTCGATTGTAGTGGAATGAATGACCCTTGAATGCATCGTGTACCAGAGCATTCAAAGTGCATGTCAAGCAGCAAGCTTCTCTACCGCGTGAACGAACTTTCTCCAAGCCCTTTGGTTTTTATTGGTGCCGTGGTAGCTCCATCATTCGGCTCAAGCGAAAAGCCTTTGGCGTGAGAAGTTTTGACCAAGACTGTACGTCAGCTGTTCCTCCTTTCGTCACTGATCCAGCGAGTGACGAAGCAAGACGTGGAGACTCTATATAGGCTTGCAATATTGGATGGAAGTTTGCTTCTCTCTAATGATTCATATGACACAAAATGCATACACCCCAATGTTGCATTAACTTGCAAGAGGTAAGTAACATAGAACAGCATTTCGTCGGTCACGATGTTTCGATTAGGGCTTCATTATTCGGAGGATGACTTTGACGTGTAAGCTGTTTTACGTCACGCTAGGTAGACTAAAAAAACTGCAGTATAGCTACTGTTGCGTCGTTTGTTTCACTCCATTTCTAAACCAGACTGGATTATGGATCGCAATGAACTGAAACTGAGTATCAGCGACTATTTTGCTCCGTGTGGTCAAATTAGTGATGCAGCTCAAATGCTGCAAAATTTTTGCGCCGTGTCAGGCTGGTTCCAGGATGAGCTTTCCTGCTTCGTGAGTTCATCTCTATAAATATTTTTTTCTTATTAATATTGCTATGCTGGTTGTATTCCTTAATTCGCATATCTTTCCCTCGTCGTGTGTTTGGATCCCAACTGCAGCATGTTGCTGTTTTTTCCTGTAATTTATAATGATTCGCCTGTCAGCTACAAAAAGCAATTAACAATCAATTTCTATTTTATCAACATCTCAAAGAAAGAAATGCAAAGATTCCTGCGCTGGTCTGACGGTATTTAAGCTGTGTGCGCGTCTCTGAATAAACAGTTGTAAGTCTGCGCTTTGTTCGTCCTTCTTCTCTTCATTCTTTCTTTCTTTGGCTGTGTGCCGTTGCGCAGACAAAATATGAACTTCCATCAAAGATTCCCTTATGCTTATATTGATTTCGGTGACTGTTATCTTTCTTTATACATATATCCTTTGCGGAACTCACCAAGCGCTTTGGACGTCTAAAAATGAATAAAAACTTCAGCCACTCTCTTGCTTCTGGGCAGTTTAATGCAAATAACTTCACTAGCACCACTAACATCTTCGCAGATAAAATATTTGGTGCTCCGCCCTACTGATAATAAGTGGCAAGAAGGAACAGTTAGCTGCAAGAGCCCACTGAAAGCACCACTTACTATTTTTCACGGTTTTAAGCAACTAACACAGTTTGATGTTGGCAGCGTTTATCGCACTTTCGAGGCTACTGTACTTAACCAAACTATAGCTTGCTTGCAAACACAAGGGCGCGAACTTTGCAGCGCATCAGTTTTCCCTTCCCACTACTACTCCTTAGTCCCAAGGGTAGAGCACTTCGAGTGTATCGGCTTGGAAGGCGTGTGCCTTTAACATCTTCCGACACACTTCCGCGCCCTACGGCCAGCGCCAATGACTCCCACGGGTGCGACATGTCCCGGGGATACAAGACACCAGCCATTTGTCATCTTCCGCTGTACTGTTGGGACCGCCTCTACTTTAGTCTTGTTTCTCGGATCCCCGCGTGGCCCGTGCGCTTTAAAAAGAACCGCCATAAGCGAGTTCTTTTTCTTCAACTAAGAGAAGACGTCAAAACAAATAAAATGGCGCCCTTAGGAAACTGTCTCTGTCTGTAAAAATTGCGTAGCGTAAGTTAGAAAGAAGCTACGTCACTCGAAAGCCTGTAATTGCTCACACAATGCTGACCTATATGCGGAAATGTGCATCCAAAACAAAACTTTGATAGTTGACTCGGTGAAGCATGACTTTTACTAAGTCAGTTGTGGGAGAGCTTGGTGTGACAGCGATGTTTTCCACCAAACATTGTGAACGATAGAAAACAACTTAGAGATTCGCGCCTCAACATAGTGCTTTTCTATGGTAGTGAATGATTTAAGTGGCTACCGTATCCTTAAATGTCTCGCGACTTCAGTAGGCGGATTTAGTATATAGTATGCAGACATATGCAAATGAATAGCATGATGCGCAGTGCGGATGCACTAAACACTATCAGAGACCAAGATTTTGTGTGCGTTGGACTAGCGTAGGCTAAAATTTTAACAAGCCTGGCCTTTACGTACGCTAGGAGTTGAGCGTTGAGAAAACGGCGGCATCCAGGTCACCCCCTTCAGAGGGAATTCGTCGTTGTTAAATTGTTAATGTGCTCTTTAGCGTGCTCATGCTTATCATTGCCGTACGGGGCTTCAGCTTTGTCTCATCTAACCTGCACCACAAAAAATTAATGATGAATAAGCACTGTCTTTCCTTTTCTTCGGCGGCTGCGGCGTCCCTAATCTCTAGAAGACGTGTCGTTCTCAAGTGGATCACCTTGGCTTGGATTTTTACACCTACGCGGCCATACAGAAAAGTGGCACCCGACTCGCCGTCGCCGTGCTTCCTGTTTAGTCGGTGTTGTCACTCCGCTTAAGACAGTTTGGTCTTTGCAAGATGGCAGCCTACGTCACAACAGCGCTGACAAAGCCCGCTCTTCGTCTACGGTTTTTATTCGCCGATGCTTTAGCGGTCGTTCAGCGGAGGGACGCCTGGACACCGACAGGCTGAACTGGCTATCGGCCAGGTACGATATGGCTGGTTCTGGTTTACGTGTAAAAAAAAAAAGGCTGAAAATATTTTTTTTTATTTTAACACCACATGTCGCTACTGCGGTTTGGCGTTTTCATGCGTTATACTAAAAGTCGTCGATGTGAGACATAGAGCAATGTCCCGCAAAGTGCTTGCATATGCCGCACGTAAGCGCCTTTACGCTATACTAAAACTATCGGAAACTGCGGGGGCAGACTTTTGCGGTCTATGTTTCTTTGCCCCTTGTGGGCACTGACACAGAACGTGTGCACGGATCAGCCCACAGTGTTTTTAGCAGAAATGGCATGCGATGTGCAGAAATAGGATAAGCACAATAGCATAAACTGCATTTACTGTGGACAGGTTGGTCTGGCTAATTTTTTTTTTTTCGGAGAGGAGCCGCAATATGAAATCAAGAAGCAATAGAGAATGTGGTGAATGTTTAGTTTCCATTGCAACTGATAAAAACCTGATCCAGCGTTTTCAACTTCTTTCGAGAGAGAAATTAGATACATATAATGACTATTAAGAAAATGTGCAATCCAGTCAGAGCAAAATTTTCATCCGTTGAAACCAGTAGCCACGTCAAGCGCCTAGCGTACGTCAGTACAACCAGATAGAAAAAAATCTTATTTGCATTAAGCTGTATCTGTTACGGCATTCCTGTCTATGTTTTCGCGAACAGGTCACCTGCGCGACTTCTCAGCCTCTGTTAACTCTGGCGGCTCCAGCTGTTCCAACTGCGCCGCACTCCGAGATCATCGTAGTGGTCGGAGATAAGGACGAGAAGAATGCCACAGAGATACCATAAGGCATCTTCAATAAGAGTATGATCCAAACAGTGCCACAGCGGCCACAGCCCTTTGCCTTGTACTGATGCCCGCAGCGTTTCTCGTATACATACCCACCCACGTTTTGGCATGCGGTTTCGAAGTTTCGGGTGTTCTTAAAGCGTCAGTTAATAGCGCACAAAGGACGGGTCGAGCGAGTGTACACGGACAAGCGCTAACTATCAACTGACGTTTTATTGCATGATCAGGCTCAAAAATATACGCACTCCCAAAAAATACAAAAGGAAGAGAAAATAAGAGTGGCACCCTCATCAGAAAGCGCGCACTCAGCACATTTCGGCACCACCTGTTCGCGCCAAAAAATCAAATACTCTTAGTGACAAAGATATACACGGCGTGCTGACACATCAAGTCCTGCTCTCAATATATTAGAAGCTTCAACAGTCTCTAGAATGACGTGGTCGCCGCAAAAATATTTTAAAACACTTCCCTCGAACATCGGCCGGCAGGGAGGCTCACTGTCATACATTCGGCAATGCTCGGTAAATGCCCGTCAACAAAACACTGCTGACTTTCCCTGCGAGCTCTTTCAGGCGCAAATTTAAGCATCTGATCGTTTGAATTGAATTTTCCGCACCACAGGGGAATATTGTAGACCACCCCGTGTCGACAAGGAACAAAGATCTTCCTGCGCCGATAGTACAGCCGGACTTACGCTTTCATTGAAACAGGTCAGCGCTAAAAAAAGACAAACACACGGCGACGAGACCGACGACACGACAGAGATGAGCGCTTCTTAACAGGGCATGTCATCCTGCACAAGCTCCGCAATCTGTCAGGGGCCGTAAACACTACCTGTAGTAGGCGAACCACATTTCTTGGAGGTCCTGGTGGCCGCGGCTGGTGAGTCGGTGGAGCGGGCTGCTGATGTTGCTGGCAGGTCTGTTGCCGAAAGCGTTCTTTGCTGCGCGAGGCAGGTCGTGCCAACTTCATCTTCATCAGCGCCGCTACAAATGATGATCCCCGCCCCCCCCCCCCCCCCCTTAGTGCGGTGCGCGATAAGGGGAAAAAACGGTATGTACAAGTTTGTACAGGTTGGTCAAGTCCAGGAGACAGGTTCGTGACGGCCACCGGGCGGGTGAAACAAACTCAGGCGGTCGAGCCTGGCTGGTTCGCAAAGGGCGAGGAGAGCCAAAAGATGATGGTGACGGAAGCAACAGGCGGGAAAAGTCATTGAGGAATGGGAAGCGAGCGAGGCGTGCTTCAGTCGTACGGCCTACGCGTGAGACCGGCAGTTGGGTTGAAGCAAGCCGGAAAATGACTTTGCAGAAAATCCACCTGCGGCGAGAGTTACGGGCGATATGTGCTTTGCGCTGGCCCAGTGGGTGCAGACGAAGGGATGGCGTGCGGAAGCCGCCGCCATAGAAGAGGAGGGGATGCCTCAGCCGCTGGCGACGATGAAAGGACGGCGCACGACACTGGGCTGGAGATATGCTGCGTGGGACTCGGGCGGTCGTGTAGGGAAGTGGTCTAAGAGGTCGACGAGGTGCACCGGCTTTCTGCAAAGCTTTTTGCAAAAGCAATCCCACTGTGGCGTTGGGATCTCTTGCTGGTAACAGAGGGCGCAAGTCCTTTACGTGGGGGTCAAATGTGGAAGGTAGCGGTGCTGAGTCCATTGGCGGTGTTGGATGGGGCACGCTATAATGCATCGCAAGTGTGCCACCACCTTCTGAGGCTGTCTCGTCTGTCGCTGAGGCACAGGCCACTGTTGAAGGCGCCAAAGGGGCTGGGATGCACGGCAGGCGTTTCAGGTAGCGCGTTACGCGCGGCAAGGCCCTGGGGTGGCGTGCATGCGTGCCTCGCGACAGGAATGACAGTTGTGCTCAGTGTGCTTGGGCTTGAGGGAGCAGGCGAACTTCGGACTAGAAGCGAGTCCGGGCTCGGGTCGAGAGAGGGTGCTGCCGGTGATGGCCCCAAGGGCAGGCGCCACAGCTGGGAAGCAGGGCTGGGCAGGAGGTGCCTAGGGACGGGAGCTCGCAGGTGGATGGCCGTCCGTAGGGGTCTTTGCAGCAAACTTGGGAGAGACCGGGATGTAGTATGAGTCAGCTGGTTGTGAAGGTTGGCAAGAGACCGACGCGTCCTCGCGTGGCACTTGCCGAACCGAGGGTGGGGGCACATTCGGTGGTGACGAGAGTGGAGAGACCGGTGTGGGGTGCGGCTCCAGCGTAGTAGCTGGCGGAGGGAAAGTCGAAGCAGCTATGAGGAGGGAATGGGCCAGTTGCCGGGAGTTGAGTGGCGACGCAGCTTCTGAGTCGGGAACAGTAGCGCAGAGAGTCGGAGGTGGCTCTAAGCCAAAATACGCCGTCATGCCCTTCTTGAGACCGCTACAGAACTTACGCTTCTTAACAGAGCATGTTATCCTGCACAAGCTCCGCAATCTGTCAGGGGGCCGTAAACACTACCTTCACGAGTGACCGCAGACCTACCTTCTTAGATTGTGTGAAACGTTATGTATGTAAGGTATCACAGCTAACTTTTCTTTCTATCTTTTTTTTTCCTGTCCACCGCTCTTTATTCGTCACTCAAACGTGACGCCTCCTTCCTTTTTCTATGCGAGCTTTCAGCTACTGAAGCTCTCATTTGTCTACGAAGGCCTAACGCCTCAAACCGTGCCAATTATATACCAGCCATTTGTTACACGTCGGCATGACTTTTCAAGAGCCTTGGACACGAAAGAAGACACAGTATTACTTTTAACAACCTTCGAATGCGCCGAACAATAATGCCCAACCAACATGCCCAAACCTACTCTCTGCTTCTGGAGTTCGTTCTTGTTAGCATTGGTGTGCGATTATAATTCGTGTAGCAACTGAACTTCGTTGCTTATTTCGGTGTGTTATGGGAGGAACGGCCTTATAAAACCATCGTCCGTGCAGAATAAAGTGGCTCTTTGATCTAGTTGGTGATACATAGCCAAGAGATGCAGCGTGCGAAACCATGGGAGCCACAACCGTCGCCCTATGTATAGGAAGTAAAAAGAAACTTCGCGTCCGCGACAAAAGGAACAACGAAACACAGCATGAATTAGGATATCATCAGATCAATGATACGTTACCGCCGTGCTGGATCCTTATCAAAAATAGTGGGGGGGGGGGGGAGGAACAGCCTTTGGGGAGTATTCAGCCCCGGCACAGCAGCCGCAATATTTTGTCTGTGGAGTACTGCGAACGGCCAGTGTCGTGTAGAAACGTATTATCGCCTCCTGATCCGGGCTGCACTGCTGCAGCTATGCCCTAGACAGCAAAATGGCTCTTCTTACCTCAAGTGAATACCCCTTATAGTGCTTTGTCATGTAACCCTTTTGTACACAGCAAGCGAGCTAGACTGCTCTCACGAATTCCTGACGACCTTGTAAGGAGCATCTGCATACATGTTTTCTATTAATGGGCCATTTTGACGGTTTTATTGGTGGAAATTCTAAATAAGCGAAAAAGAGAAATATTTCAGGCTTCAAGCCCTGCTTTGTAGCGAGAAATGGCATAAAACAGGAACAGCTGTGCACCCCCCCCCCCCCCCCCCGCCCATTTGGTTAATTCCAGTTCCTTTATCGTTGGTGTGGCATTTATTCTGTTCATGCACCGTGTAGTATGATGGGCTTTAAACAGAACCAATTTATAGGCTACAAATAGCCGTAATAAAAAGTGGTTAAATCCGGCTGATTATTTAAAAGGCTTCAAGAAACTCGTACGCATAGCTACTTTCTTGGTTCCCTAGTCTATCAGTTTTAATGACGAAAAAGCGAATATCTCACTACGAAGCAGTTATTGATCGTCTTTGGGCGAAACAACTGCCTCTCGCTACTGGGTCCGCTTGTGCATGGCGTATTTATTATAAGCTCTCGGGATTAGTGCACGCAGTCTATTTTAACCCCTTTTCATCGACATTTCTGAAACGATATCATAGCATTCTGAGTTGAGTGTAAGCGAAAGCTAAGCACCTGCATCAATCGCTACGGGCTGCCGAATTGACGCGTCTCCAAGACGCCTCTTTTTATGGTACCCTTACGACGCCTATAAGAATATTACCGACCTCGTGCGCGTTGATTCTTAGAGCCTGCTTGGTCCAAACTGGAGAGTTTGAAGAGAGAGCAAGCTATGTACAGGGTTGGTCAAAAGTTCCTAGGTCACACAATCTGCTTTTGAGCAGTGTAGTCAGGCAATTGCGACTTCCTCGAAGCTCTAAATATCTGTTTAGGGGGAAGTATCATTCTAACCTCTGTGAACCTCTATAGCTTTATGGGCATCTTAAGTGATAGGTTATAGCGATAAAAACAAACCCTGTGGTCTTAGAACTTTTGACTAACCCAGTACATAGTGCTGTGAAGTGAACTTATATGTTGATATCTGGGCATAAGAAACGAATAGGGCAGCGTCCGTCGAACTAAGGACCACTCGCTTCTGCACTTATGCGCCTTCATTCGCTATGTTTTTGTCGTCGTGCGAACAGTGCATCACGCTTTCACTTTGTCTCAATCCACCAGCGCCACGAAGTGTGCGGAAACAACAGGTTCCAACCAGAGATTCGACTTTGTGCAACACGAATTTTGGCACGTCACATCTCGATTTTAAGCAAAGTGATACTCAATAGAACGCGAAGTTAAGTCGCCACAGCAAAACGCTTGAGAAGAGACTAGGCATTCAAATATATTTCCCCGCAATTTGCTCGTACCAATCATCTGATATTGCATTTTTTGGCGGCCATACTTTGCTTCTAACCGCTAAAGAGTGGGCAGAAAATGTCTTGGGACAATTGTTTACCATTGACGAACATCATTTTTTGTTCATTTTGGTCACACAGTAAATTTGTTCGCAACTAAAATCGCTGAAGGAAGCCGGTGTTGTTTTCATAATTTTCCTATCCTCGCAGGCATTTACAGGCTTGCCACAATTCACGAGATGGCTTTCGCGTCACAGGTTTGTTGCAGCTTTCGTTTGTCGGGCCGCCATTACCTCTTTCTGCGCAAATATGATTTCTTCCTACCTCTCCTCGAACAAACAAAAAGAAACAACGAAAAACACTCTTTTTTCGCCTCTTCCTGCGCTTCTCTTTCTGCCCTTCATGCACATTGTCTATTTTATGGAAACTACCCTGAATTATCCCCGTCAAGCTTCAGGGCATAACAGCGGTCATAAAATCGATCACAGCACTGAAGAAGCCAGCACGTGTTTGTGGAAAGGAAATTCCCAATTCGCCCCACGCCACGGGGACTCAGTGTTTGGAGTGCTCGGCTGCTTTTGCCCTAGGGCAATGATTCCATTTTGACAGCAACGGCCGGGTTTTCATCCTGGCGAAACCCTTGGCGCCCATGTACTGTGCGATGTTCGTGTAAGTTAAGAATGAAAGGTGGCCGAAAATAATTAGAGTTTTTCACTTTTGCGTCCCTGACAGTGCCTTTTGACTTAACGCCCTTTCTTAATCAAGTGGTGTCTGGTAAATAAAATAAATGACATTTCCTTTAAGACGTCCTGCAGTTTTTAAAAATCGGTTTTTCAAATTCGCAGAGCTCTTATTTCCGCATACTACTGCCAGCTTTGTATCGCATCAGACTAAAGATAAGATGAGCGAACAGCCGGGCTTTTTATGTAATATTAAATAGGTAACTTTTTTTACAAAAAGTTACTTTTAAAATACTATTAACGTCTTTATTAATTGAAAGGATTGCAGGCAACTTTTTTTAAAAAAAAATGCCATTCTCTTCGCCACCGCAGCTCCAGGCATTCTGGAGCCTCACTCAGCCGCAACCTCAACTGCGCATGCGCGTCCACAAAGAGCACTAGCCGTGCCTACGAGCCAGTGTCACCTAGCGATGCGGCTTTAGCTTGCTCGCCGCGAAGGGAGCACGTGACACCCGCACTGCTTTGTGACGCGCACTTGTAGGCTTAGCTGGGACTACTTAGGGGCGCGCGGTTCCTGTTTCGGCAGTGTGCGGCCCCAAATTCCTCACGTTGCAGCAGGGACTAGAATGGCATGATGGAAATGTAAAAAAAATTGATATGGGCATTGCTTATGACGGACTAGAAGCAGCCCTTCAGTAAAGAAGGAGCCTTTCAGTAATACAGTCATACGTCGTTATAACCAAACGATTTATAATTAAATTATTGAAATAACGAAGGAATCACGATTTCTCTTGGTAGCTCGGTCAAGACGTGCTATAACGAAGCTACGGTTATAACGAAATAATCGTGTGGACCTTTGAACTTTGGTTTAACGGGGTTCAACCGTAGTTGAAATGTCAACTATTCAATTTTAAGCAGCCTGCATACTATAACGTCTTAGTTGTATTCAAATGTACTACACAGCTAGCAGTGCTGTACCGAAAAAATGCGATTTTCTAGCTAAAAACTTCTACTTCAAAAACTGATGACTGTCTTTGGAGAAGCACTGCGTATGGACGAATTCAGGAAACGCAGTTACCGGGAGAGATTTTTTTTTGTGTCCCTAACGAGGGACCACAGCGAATTACACGGAAAGACTTTCATGGATTGTGAGAGGAGCGTCCGTGGAGCTTTTTTTGTTGCCTTGTTTTAGGTATTGAATCGCGGAAACTTTGCACCGAACGTAGCCGAGGTAACCGACTAGAGTTTTCTAAATGCGCAACTGTCACATTCGTGAAGTCGTACTTCACCGAAACTCCAGATAAAAATATCAGATATTAATGGAAGCTTCAATGGCCTAAAAGCCCTTTCGGCGCTATTATTATTATGCATGTCCTCTTACACGCATAGGAAGAATAATTCTATTTGCTATTTGGCTAAAAAAAGAACCCGCGCAGTGTGGTTGTCTCGAAAATTGACGATGGCAGAGCGGGCACGTCACTTACATGTCACATAAAATTGTCAGCGTCCCGCAGCGTGATGCTGTCGTTACGCCCACGTCACGCCAACTGAAAACAAAATTATTAATGGATTCTTATAGAATACAACCACTGGTTACAGGGACGTCAGCCGAACCAAGTGAGTAGCGGCGCAGGCACGTGATCGGCACAAAAACTTATAGTAAGAAATCCAAACCAGGCAAGGAATTTAAGACCTCACCGCTAGCGACGCTCAGTTTAGGCTCTAGAATAACCAATTAAAATTGGTAGATAAAAGCTCAGGGAGAAACACTAAAGTGACGTTATTCATGCGAATGTTCTTTCTCATAAAGAAGAATCACTTTCTCATAAAGAAGAACCTGAATAACCAGTACAATTGGATGCAGACTAAATGGAAGTTCCAAGCTGCAACAACTTGCATCAACTTCGAATTGATTTAGAGTCACGCACGAAACCGAAGTTGTTTTTTTTTCTTTCAACTGAATGTTGTCTTACAACACTTTCCATTAGTGCAAACTGCATGTCCTCCTAGTCAGAGAAGTCAATATATTATCCGCGCTTACCATACGTCAGGGCAACCTTGCAATCTTGAGTGAGTGTATTTCTTCATTACCGATGATTTAAAGCTTGTTTGAGCGTGCAGTGTAAGAGCCTTCTCAACAAAGCCGATTGTATGGAGCTCAATAAGACTGGATGTATGCATTTTTGCTATTTTCCTATGCTGGATAATAAAAACTGCAAATATACTTAAACTCCGCCTAAACTAAATGGTACAGCAGGGTCAGCGGGTTAATCAACTTATATTTGGAATTGGCCAATCTCTCCTTTACATTCAAAGATCTCGGGCTGTGGTGCACTGCTTAAACGATATCCCACTCCCCGACATGTGGCTGTTTCAAATACAGCCACCGTTTGAGCTTGTGAGACGCAGGTTGGACTTTCCGAGCAACCTCTCGCAACTAATCCTTAATTGAACTGCCACCTGCCACGGTGGGCACTCTGCACACCACCCGGTGGATAGACTTGATCCCCTTACCACGGTCGGGAGTTAGTCGAGCAAGTCTAGTGATACTTGTCGCATGGAAGTGGCAGTAAGCGGGCGAAAACGTTCGTAAACCTGCGACGCGTGTGCCTGTTTGAAAGATAAGTGACAAAAGGGACTGCTTGTTAAGTATGTAAGGGCATTCGGCTCGTTTTTCTTGGCATTACGAAACCATGAGGTTACCCAGGGAGCTTTGCTTCATTTTATGTAATCTTTGTTTATTCATTTATTTGATGAGGAGGGCACTCTGATTTTGGGTGCGCTAATTCTCCGCTCTGAGTGAATATTAAGATATGTGCTTGACAGCATTAGTTTTGACGCTGCAACCGGCCCTGCCCCGCGCTTCGTATGTTCTCCGAAGAACCGAACATGATCGATCCGCAATAGTTTCGAGGTAACGACTTTGCACTGCTGCGCTGTTTTGTGGCTTTGATCTTCGCCCCATTCGCCGCAGTCTGATGGAAGTGTAAAATAAAAATATTGCCCGCAGTTGTTGAAATCAATTTGAAGCTTTCCATTAGGGTTTTCACCACAGGCCTGAGAGCTGCTTAGCGGGTAAACAATAGTTAAAAAGAAGGAATGTTTGCTTACTATTACCGACACGGTGAAGAAGACAGGATTGATTTCAATGGGAAGAGGGAAAAAACTTTAGTAAATATTACATAAGCGTTATTTACAAAGAAGAATGTTACTAATCATGCAATCTTAGCTGAGTGTCTTATAAATATCTGACTGCTTAAAAAGTTGTTTTGTAGAAACTTCTTTGCGTTCTTAGAATGGTAAGAAAGCTTTGCATTAAATGCTATCAGGAACGAATGAAATTTAATGCGATGATTATTCCATACCTTGGATGTGCGAGGAAGGAAATGATGATGAAGAATTTTTATGACGCAAGGGCATCTACGGCAAACGAGCGCCATGGCACAAGGTATTTTTCATTTATAAAGGTGGAGCCAAAGACCCATTTCTCAAGCATTTCACCATGAAGAAGCCGAGCACCAGACCAGGGAAAGCGTGTACCCATTGTATCACCAGCCGCCGCGGTGGCTGAGTGGTTATGGCGCTCGGCTGCCGGCCCGAAAGACGCGGGTTCGATCCCGGCCGCGGCGGTCGAATTTCGATAGAGGCGAAGTTCTAGAGGCCCGTTTGCTGTGCGATGTCAGCGTACGTTAAAGATCCCCAGGTGGTCGAAATTTCCGGAGCCCTTCACTACGACGTCCCTCATAGCCTGAGTCGCTTTGAGACGTTAAACCCCCATAAACCATTGTATCACCGGTGGGTGCCCAGCTGCACTGGGGATCGAACCCTGCACCTCCCGCATGCGAAGCGGATGCTCAACCACTTGGCCACCGCTGCTGTGCGAGGAAAGAATTAGTGGAATGCAGAAATCTTTTTAATAAGGCTAGGCGGAAAGCAACATATATATATATATATATATATATATATATATATATATATATATATATATATATATATATATATATATATATATATATATATAAATATATATATATATATGATAATGTAAGGCTAGGCGGAAAGCAACAAAGAGAGACCCCTTGTCAGAACGCTGGCAAAAGTTTATCACGCCAACGGTGACGTAGTGCAGCAACAACATACTCTTCGAAGCCAGATTTTCGATGGGTGAGTAAGTCGCCGATGCCAACATAACTAGCGTGTGTCAGAATCTCAGTAGGAACGGCGCAATTTCATAACCGTTATAATTGACCTTCGAATTCAGTTAGAGAGAATGGAGGGAGCACAATGACTGTGAATTAATTCAAGTGATGTTAAAAAGTACTTATGGCTGGTGTCCACGACTGCAATACAATACTCAGGTTACGACGAATTAGTATTTTCTAAAATACTAATTTTATGGACGGAGCTGTGCGCGAAAAGATACAGTGGAAGTAACTCAGCGTTCTGATGAATTTGTCAGTTCTACAGTCTGTCTGAAGCTTTCCGGTTAAAGCACATGTACATAAGCGTCAAACAGTTTATAAGAGCTAACCCTTTATAGCGCACCGTTATTGGCATACTGTACTGTAAAGGGATCAGTGACAAGGGGTTTCACGCTTTAGTTCGTAGTTATTAGGCTTTATTTGCATTACACCTTTATTACGAGAATTAGCTAAAGTAATGAGTCCACGCTGCAAAATATTTATACCGTCACAACTTAATCTCGCAGAAAAAAAACACGAGGTTTTTAAAGCAAACTTTCCCAGAACTGAACCTTGAGGGGAAACTAACATTTTTTTAGTAAGGGTTGAGTTCTAGTAAATACCGGGAAGAAATTGTAAACATTGAGCAGCAAAAAGTTGGACCAATTTGGGATACTTTAATTCATTTTTCAACTGAAACAATTTTCGCATCTGCTAATGACGCCATTCTTTGTCCCACGCTTTAAGGAAACTGAAAAATGTGCAGTCAGGATTGAATGCAATATTTATTGTACGGTCTAAGCAATGGGTGAAAAAAATGACTAGCACAAATGTTTTTGTTGAAACCTTGCTGTCAACATGTGAAAAAAAGAAAGAGTAAATCACTTTTCATAAAAGTTGTCATTAGAAGTGATTTTGATTGGCACGTGTACATTCTAACATTTTCTGGCCGCAGACCAATGAAACCGCTTCATTATACATTTCTACTAGAATGTTGTTTGTAGCTTTACTTATGCGCGCAACGTTTCCACAGTTTGTTTTTTGTCCGGTAAACTGCTATATAGAGAGTTGTTTTTACATCTTTAAAGGCCGTCGTATATATTTTTCGACAACTTTATTTGCAATACAGTGCGAGTTACTAGGTAAATTGTGGCGCCGAAATAAAGCAGTTTCCATTAGTGGGAAAGCCATTTTATGTGCTGATTTTATCAAAGCTCATGCGAGATAAAGTTGATTGTGTGCCCTGGAACACATAAATTTGTTACTTGGTCACACACTGCTTCAAATACACCCAAGTTTGACATAATGGGTTTCATCATTAAAGCTTGGAAGGAAACTTTCTGTAAAAATTGACTTTTTTGTTCGCTAAACAACGTGTTTTGATAATCTTGTGTTCTCTTTTTTTTACTTTGAAATGTTTGGGGTTCCCGCGTTGTAATGAAAATAATTTTAAAAGGATCACTAATGCTGAACGAAGTGGTCATTTGGGATTTCTGCTCTCGCAATGCGGCCAAGTTGCTTTGAAGAGTGCTTGAGCAGCCAGATATTCCTCGTCTGTCCAGAAATTAGTTGCGCCAATGAAAACAGAGGGAATAATTTAAGAAATTCATCGAATTGAGAGAAATGCGGCCATGATGCTCGTCGATAAATTTGAGATTCATGGAGGAGAGTTGACAGCATCCGGCAGGTAATAATTTACGGCAATCGAGAGTTAGCCACACTCGGTCAAATCCAATAGCTTTGTTGAAGTTGGCGAATTGGGATGGTGTGCTATTAGGTATTGCAAATACAGCGCGGTCATCGCTACTCGCATTCCTATCGCTTCTATATACTGCATAGTTGTCAGCATTACAAAAGCTATCGCCGTCGCTGTCACAGACGCAAACAATAAACTATGTTTTGTGTTAGTGCAACTATGTAAGCTCAGCATGTATCAATACTGAATTTTCGCCGACCATTTTCTTTAGTACAATCCTGGCATAACATATATGAAGAACACTTATTATCTGGCTGATAATTATGCATCGCTTTGCGTAGAACGAATCACCTGAAAGATGAATGACGTGATCGTAACATCGCTTTATATCCCGTACGGGATCCAAAACAAAGTCATAATGATAAGTAGTGGCAGGAATATAAGTGCGCGTGATATGACATATCTTTATAGCATAATTTATTGCCTGCATGGACTAGCGCCAGCACCCGCGTCTCAGTCATCTCTTATAACGCCAGCCCGGGTCGTCGACAGATCGCCCCAATCAACCATGCATTACATGGCACGGAGATGAGACGCCGGACAGGACTGTGGACAGGACGGTGGACGTAGCACAATGTGCAAGCAAAAAAAAGGGTTGCTCCCCGCAACGATGTTAGCTGCGCACAAGGAGCTCAACATGTGGCCGAATGTATTCGTACATCAGCAAATATGTCCGTCTTGCCTACTAGCGCCCATGCCGCCTGCTGCCAGCACAGACTTCAGAGGTAGGTAACTGGTCTTGGAGAAATCAATGCCGTAGAGGGTAGGGAGAGACCTACTTAGAATGTTTAGCTCCATTTTCCTAGTGCTGTAGCCGATACCCGCCGATTTAAAAGACGTCACGGCGCATCGATTTAATCGTGAATACGTTTTTTTGGTTGCCTTCTCCGCAAAGCTAGCGCGCATGAGGGAAGCAGCACTTGTCCGCAGTTAAAAATGGCTTCGCAGAATTCGTACACCATACTGAAGGCTTTGACGAAGGATCCCTTCTGTTGAACTGAAATTGTTAGAATTTCTAGTTTTTTTTCAGCTTAGCCCTTTGAGACCACCATGAACACGACACCTTCGAGCGCACCAAGCCAACTGCGAACCTAATGTACCATGCATGAGACTATGGTTAGAAAATACCAACTGAACGGCACATGGAACCATAGATGCAGAGTGCTTTAGCAGTGGGCTGCCTCCAGCGAGGACCCTAAAGCCGCAGAAAACTGCAGTCTTCATTAATAAATCGGAACAGAACTGCTGGGCACCGTTAAAATTTGACATAGTCGGCGCGATAACTGGCCAGTTGGTTATATTGGGGCGGTTGAAAAAATTCCCACCACAAAAATAATATGTACATTTAAATGAATGTTACTGAAATGATATGATGATCAAAATGTCATGTATTTTTACAGTAAACGTGCGGCAGTAATCGCAACATTATCTTCATTTGATTTATCAGCTTAACCGAGGTTTATCTTGTGGAAAGATGAATCAGCACTGAATATTACCGCACAGCTCACATTCTACGAGCGCCGCCATGCTGCCGAGCGGCGTGTCTGTGCTCGTGTGGGACGACTTTCCCGCTCGGACGCACGCTGCTGGTCTTCTTGGCCTTCCGATTAAAAAAACCCCTTTGTGTCGCCCTACGTTTGTTGGAGACAATATTCCTATTGTAGTGGATGGCAAAGGCTTACAATAAAAGGGTGCCACCTGAAACCAAGTCAAACAAAAAAATTAACCTCCCGTTAGACGGGATGCATTTGAAAGCAAATACTTTCTTCTGTTCAAGGCTTTTAATACAAGTTAGTCGCAGTACATACATTCGCAATTACTATGTAGTATTTGTTCCAGATGCGTGTCATAGGATTTTAATCGCTGTCTAACCTCTTCATTAATGAGGCCGCTGCGCAAGCTGATACTAGAAATTTTACTTGGACCCGAGGTGAGATCGACATTTGGCAGCGTTTCAAAAAGTTTGCTCTCTTAGGTATTTCTCCCAAGACTATAGAATTAATACGAGCATCTAATAGGTGAGGAAATAGCACTTTCTTTTCAGAAGTAGTTTTTTATTTCTTTTCTGAACGGGCATTAGATAGAACATACAAAAAAGACCCACGGCGCTAATTCACCCCATCTGTGCATAGACAGGAACTAAAAACGGCACCCGGGCAATGGCACTACTAGATACACTAAGGAAATGATATATGTGAGCTAGATTACCAGTAGAACACCAGAGACGTACCGTGCAGCTTTCTTAGTTAACTCAGCGTGAGCCTAGATCGGCGATGCGCAAAACACCTTGTAGACAAAAAAAGAAAAACTCAGAAGGAATTCGTGCGAGAAAGCACTGAAACGGTCCACGTGCGTGGAGTTCGACGTCAGCTACAACTCTGGACACGAAGCAATTGATTTTCAATAACAAGATTCCTTCTGAATAGTTGCATTGGTTTTATCCTCAACGAGCAGCTTTCGTTCGAGTACCCCAACTCGTAATGAACTACACCGATATTCACTTTGGAGGGATGAGGCCTGCATAACCTCACTTTCCAGGTCATCAATCACCAGCCATCGGCGATGGTGCGAACCATTAATTCTGTGCACAAAAAAAGTCTCCTGGGCGTGTGAACCTGACGATTTGGTGAAATGAACGCACTTTGGTAGTGCGCTCCGCTCGTCACGAAGATAAATTACACTGGTTTTCGACACCATTGTAAGCCGTTCTTCTTTGCCTTTGCACTGAACTGCTTTTCTGAATTTATTTCAGTAGAACATGCAAGGAGCTTTCTCTTGGATTACAAAGTAACTTTCCTGCTTGGCATGAAATAACTGATCTGTTTTGTCATGAATTTAACACGCGCAAGGAAAGGCAAGGCATCTATTTTGTCCTTCAATTATACCAACCGGTAAAGCTCGGTGTAAGAACGCAGAAATCGATGATTTATTCTGATTAACGGTTGCACTATTGTGCCGCAAGAGCGTCTGAGTAAGCGTTTGTCGAGTAAACGAAGATGAAATTTTTATTTGGTCAGAGTTTTTTATTTCCATGGAAAGGGTATATTAAACGAATTGTAGTTAGAGCCCATTTTCTTTATATACATCCATCTTTATATATATATATATATATATATATATATATATATATATATATATATATATATATATATACGCATTGCTTCACCCATTAATGTGAATCGAAAGGAATAAAATATGAATAGGGCTGAAATAGGCTACGCTATAATACCACTATTCACAACGTCAAAAACATTAGTTCTTATCAGAATTTCACCTCAGCGGCAGTCGTAAAGCTTGGGAATGTTTCAGATACTCATTGATTATTAAAACTTAAGAGTTCTTCGGCTTCACTATACCTTCTCTACACAAAGGTGTCTATACTTGTTTGTTGCAAACCTAACTTGAATGCTGGAAAATGGACCGAGGACCCATCAGTTCTTTTAATGCGGGCACCTTACTTTCTGGAGAATTCGTATGATTTTTGCCCGTTCATCACACAAATTTTTTTAGTTTGTTTTTCTCCAGTTAGCGCTCCTGAAATGCCTCCGATCATCCTTTTCTGCTTCTAATTATAGCCATCAAACGCTTCGTGTTGCCCGCTGCATGTGCTTGAGGCCTTGTGCTCCGTGTGGACAGCGCACAGGATTATGTCTTCGACGCACATTTTTGCCGGTATGTTGAGCTATTGTAGCAAGAGATAACACAACAGCCCGTGCACCGAACTCTACGTAAAGGCTCTGCAAATGCTCTGTGACAAGAACTAGGAAAGTTCGCTTCGTTTACAGAAAATTATGCGATCAGTGTACATCTAAGCGGAACTGAATAATGTTACACTATATTCAGTAGGGTATATTCATTCAGGCCTGCCATCGAAAATACTGTGCTTTATCTCAAAGTGTGGTTCTTATTTCTTCGGCAAAACTAGGTTCAACCTTGCTGCTTTAACGCGTACTCACAATGAGGCGCAGATGGGAGTAATGGTTCTTTCAGAAATTATTTCACTTTAATGCCCGCATTGCCCAGAGTGAAGACAAAGTCTCTAATCTGCGCTATGCACTAAGGCTATTAAAAAGCAGCTGCTGGCCGACACCTTCTGAGAACATCGCTAACACGGCACTCTTGTTATGTATACCCCATTGTTTTTATTTTTATATTTCATTGGTTATACTCACGTCACAAAATCATTGTCTTTCACGGATTCTTTCTGCCTGTTCGAAGCACAAGCTATAGCTAACATTTTATTACATTCCTCAATCTGGTTACCTCAACTTTGAAAGCCCTAAGTCAAATCCCACATAAGTGCAGACACTAGCTCTTACAGCTAGCTGGCACTGAAGTTTCGGCGTCACTCTTTCGCAATGAACTCACGGAAGAGCCAAAACGTATGCACGTTTCGCTATTATTACTACGTGAATAATGTTTGAGCCACCCGTTGCTCCCGTGTTAGCCGCCTCTTTCACAACGCCTTCTTTTAAACAAGATCGCAGCGCACCGAGAGCGCTTTCTATAATCACTCAAATGGCTGCTAAAATCTGAAGGAGGCATTTATGCTGTGCCTTAAGATTATGACGCAATAGCCTTAATGGGTTAATGTCCATATAATTGGAATTGATCATTGTCTGCTTTACATTCATAGACCGCAGGGAGTCCTCATACCACTTCTTGCGCAGTTGTGCAGCGGTTGAGCGATGCTCCACATGCGCTGGCATGAGCTGCCACCAATGGTATTTGTGAGACCCGGGTAGCTCTTCCCGAGCAGCCTCTCGGGATCAGCCATTAATTTAACGGCCTCCTGCTACGGTGGGGAGTTTGCTCACAATCCGGTGGGAAGATTGTGCTGACGTCACAAGGACATGTGTCCTAGGTGAGCCACCAGCCAGCTAAGTTGCTTCCCTGGGGATTTTTTGTAGATTTTTTCACTCACGGCCAGCGACGTCGGTGCTATGTGCATAACGCTTCCGCGTTAAATATCGCTCCCGGCGCCTCCGATTACCGCTGGCTGAACTGTTGTTTGCCCGTGCGGCAGGGGCCGACTGAGTGGTGGCCCCAGGCCCGCGAGCTTTTGCGCAATGGTAGAGAGCACATGCGTTTGGCTATCATCACATGACACAGAAATAACACCACCTGATGGTCTTTACTTTGTATCCACGCAGTGTTCATTTGACGATTTTTGTGCCCTCTTCTGGTGTTCTTCAATGCTTCAGCAAATAACTATAGCGAAGTAGACGGTTAAGCATGTCCCGAAAAGTGTCGCTGTCGAGCAAGCTACAATGCAGTGAAAAGTTTAATGATTTTGCTGGTTTGAAGGACTGCAACTTAGCAAAAAACACCAAGCCAAAAGTCTCAGAACTGCTGGGTGAAACACAACCGGGTATGTTTGTCGCCACAAGACGCTTAGTTCCTTATTCTGGTCAGCGAACTACAACCTAGTAATCTTCACAGCGGTTGGAGTGTATGCTACGAGGGCCACTTAGCTTAATATATGGACTGTAAAGCGGGCCTATGATCCTTTAAGATATCCTATTAAGCACAAATTGCGGTTTGTGGGCGTAGCGCCCCGCTAAATAGTGTCTAGTGCATACCTACATGAATGTCAGTGTGCAGCCTACGTCGTATGAGGTACTTCACGGATCATGGAAGCTCTGCAGAGGTCCTTCACTTTACTGTCCTTTCAGTAAGAATTGTCTTAAAATCACTGAATTGCAAATCGCGTAGTTGTGCTGCCAACCAGATTGAAAAAATCTCTATGCGTGAAGTAGAAGAGGCGCCGTAAGTTCTGGAAAGCCTCAGAAATTGGTTTTCCTCTATTCTGGTTTTTGCTCTTTTCTTCTGTCTTTTTCTTTCAAAGCTAATTTTCAACAAGCGGTGGTGCTATAATCACTCAAAAAGCGAAAAAGAAGAGTGTTCTACAGGGCTTTGTCGTTTCCGCGTCCTTTACTTGCACAATACCGGCCGTTGGCCGGCTTGGTTAATGTTCATGATGAATCGGAGCGTGAAGGGAACAGTGACAAATAGCTTCTGTTCGCGCCTTCCGCTACGTGCACACGATGGAGCAAAATTAAAAGTACGGTGAATTCAAGTTTCAAGCGCTCCCATGCTTTCGTATTTCGCCTCCACCATGATGCGACCTCAGCGGCTGGGACCGACCACGCCACTTTGGAATCAATAGCCCAATGCCAAAGTCAATCAGCCACCGTGGCAGGTACGGAAGTATAGAAAAACGGCAGTAAATTGCTATATTGGTCTCTTCTCACTGTATTAGAGACAGGGGGCTGGTAAGCATCACTTGTATTTTTTTATTTGCCCACACTACTGAATGTACTAGATCAGGCAATATTATTTTTATTTTTTTCTGTCGCTTTAATTTACGTAATGGAGTGCAATAAAGAAGACAAACAAAAAACGGCTTCTCTATTCCGGTCTCCGCTGAATTCCAAGTCATGCGGCAACTGGCATGACAAAAGAAAAACTGTGCACTGCTTTCATGAACAAGCAACAGTATCGGCAAAAAAAAAACGCTTAAAAAAGGCAATCGTCAGATATCCCACGCAACTGTAGCAATGCACTCAGCCCGGAAATATCCCTTCCTTACGAGTCGCATTAGCCTCCCAAGGTCAAAAGCTAAGCGTGCGTGCGACCACGAACGCCGTCGAGGGGAAAAAACCAGTACCGTAAAGTATGTCTGTTAGTCGAGATCAACAAAAAATGTGCCCGTTTTTTTTTTTTTTCATGGCAGTCCAGTATTACGACTCCAGTGCTTCAGCTCAAATAGTGCTTCCTTGCAGGATGATTGATTTCTGGTCGTTCCGGTCTCTTGGTTGTACGAGAATGATCTTTTCATCTCGAGAGTAAAGCCATATTTTCATTACACGAGCAACCTAATGCCGTTGCGCCATGGAGTTATACGATTATGTTTTGTGGAGTAAACTACCTTTGCGAGCTGGTTAGGGTTAAGCAGTACTCGTTATGATACTGAGCTTTTCTGGATGCCATAACATCTTTCGTCAACCCTGTCTAAATTGACCAGACGCAGTTGATGCTGCATGTGGCTTTTTGAAGGGCCGTGTGAGGACGGAACGGTTTCCCACAGAATATCTTTTCCACGGTGATAACTATTCACTGCTCGTGCTTCATCCAACGGACTTTGCGACATGCGGGGCAGTGGCTTTCGACCTTGTCTCTCGCAGCCTCCCTTCGAATACAGAGCACCAACTCCTATTCGCATCATCCAATCAACTCTCTGTATTCCACAAGAGTGTACCGTATGAGTTCACTTGGCTCATGATTTACTCCCAAACGCCTCTTCGTACAAACCTACATGCAGCCTCTCCACCCACTCCAGCTCCCTTATTCCTCTCACCCATCTACTTCATATCACTCAGTCCTTTTTCTTTCTGCCCCTGCTATCCATCCCAATCATTCGAGCGCAGAGTAGTATTGCCTGCAAGACATTCAAAGTATTTCACCTGTTTCAGTTTTCATAAGCAACAGTTCCTCGTCCCCATTTCTCTTTGGCAAGACGCGCTCTTACCAAGCCGGAAGTCTAGACATTTCTTCTAATGTTTCTAAAAACTGGTTTCTTGAACGCCACAAAATTAATTGGTGAACTGTTCTTTGAATGCGGCTCAAAACAAAACCCTAGTGATTGCCGAGCTTTTTGTCCGTATCGACAAATGTGTCGTGAAAGCGTAAAATAGGAGCACAATACACGAGGCAGACCAAACAGGCATAACGAGTTGGTATTTTTTCTTTAATTTATCATCATATAATCGCGCGGGTTATTTTTAAAAATACATACATGTAGCAGCTCGGCCAACAAAATTTATTTACTTAGTTCACTTCTGCCCATCTGCACAACGGCTCGAAGAATACGCGTTGGGACGCTTGTGTGCATGCAATACAAATGTTTACACTTTAAGCATTCTGTTCAATATGTAAACGCTAATACCATGGGGAGGCTACGGGGCTAATCTATATACTCAACGTGTTCTGTGGTTCGCACCACTGTGACACTGGTTCGTTGATTGTAAGACGCAATGGGGGTTGTTCAGAATGCTGCCGTCTGAAATGATAGCGCAGTTCTGCAGAGTCGACTGCCAGCTCCAACATCACGCGAGCGTTTATAGCTAGCACGGTGATCCAGGGGGTCGGCGCACCATACACTCCACTGTAACGAGTTTCTGTACCAGCATCTACCTCTTAAAACTTTAGTGCCGGCAGCAGCAAGATACGCAATGTGGGAGAAAAAACAGTGCAGGAGTCAGCGAGTCGTTTGCCATAGCGTTGAAAAACTCCTCTGTACTGTGCATTGGCTGCAACAATTGAGTAAACACGCCAGAAAACGAGAAATAAATATAAAATCTTAAAGCGCACGCACGCGCACAAACTCATGAAATCCATGTTCCTGACTGCTGTATGAATATTTCACGCCGCAAAAAGCAAACGATTGATTAGACGTCTATTGTTTTGTAGCGTTTTCTATGGGTAGAGAAGCCCAGCATTTGCAAATTTGGACCGTTGCTAAATTTCGCTACTAAGTAAATTTACTGAGACAGCCTAGGTCTAATACATTGAGGCCAGGACAAGTGCCTGCTTGTTAGCATTTCAGTTGAGTCTTTATAAAAAGTCTAAGCTGAGAATCTCTGGAGCGCCATGTACACCCTCGTAGTTAACGGTTAAGACATTGATGACTTGATGACATGAGTTGGCGTCGGTTTGCATGAACGGCTTAAAAAAAGGCCCTGTAAAATAAACACCTTTGACTTCCGCTGTATATTTTAGCACGTACGAATACTCCCGATCTTCCCTTTCACGTTACCCGGATCTTTAAATTTCTGGTACGCTTTTCGTACTTTTTCGTTTTCACTGATGATGCACGCTAAGGAGCGTGTTAATTATTGATATTTTGTGGAAAACACAAAATGGTAATTAATTTTGTAATTCTCTTCTGTGTATACTAACTGGGGATTTTGGACGTCGTAAAGTAAAAAAAAACGCCTCAATGAAGTTTTTTACCAAAAGAAAAGTGCTATGTGGAGATATAAAAACAGGAGTTTCACCTAGATCCTACTGCCTGTTTCTGTATCCTGTGACATTCCTTGTGTGCTACGAGGTACATTCCTTGTGTGTGCTACGAGGTACATTCCTTGTGTGTGCTACGAGTGAGCGAGCCTCTTCCGTACTGCCTCTCGATTTTTATATCCTCTTCTCCACACTCCCTAGGGTGAGGACGCCCACGCCGGAGGGGAAGGAGGGGGGGCTAGGGCTTTAACTTGGGCGCACAAACATACCACCGCACTTATTGTCTCGCCCCCCTCACGTGTTGAGTCCGAGGGAAAGAATGTTGTCTTCGCGGTAGCGCATAGCGTCGGCTGTGGTACGGCGCGCTCTGGATCGCTGACAGTTCCCTTGTCCTGGAATGTGCCCGGGAGGGCCGCCCCTGAAACCGCCACGCCAATTGGGGAGGATAAAGCCTGTTTCCCCGCGGCGGCGGCGGCGGGTCCGGTTGGGTCCGGTTGGGCTTAAACCACTTCGTTCTGGTTGTCACTCTCAACGAGCATGGCTGGGTAATTGATGATGCCTGTCATCTGGGTCTCCGTCTACGCCGCGCCGTCGAACGTGGATCCTCGTAGCACACACAAAGAATGTACCTCGTAGCACACACAAGGAATGTACCTCGTAGCACACACAAGGAATGTACCTCGTAGCACACAAGGAATGTCACACTCGCTCACCCTCCAGAAGAATGTTCTCCGAACATTTGAGTCCACGCAGCTCCCCTTGTCTTTCTGAATCGCCTCGCACAGTGCGTCCGACAAAACACTTTTCGCTGCACTCAACACCACTGCACAACACCATATGCCTCCGCTGTCATAACTGGCGTCTCCAGGGGCAGCACTGATCTTCTTTTACAGATAAACATGAAACTCAGCACCCAAGCCTCTCCTTTCTAGTCCAAACTGGACGAAATAAATTTACCACAGTTACAAAGGAGCTCCCACTTCTAGCACGATCACGGCACAGACAAAAATATAGATAACGAAAGGAAGTAGGGCAGGTTCTGCATGCGCTCCGCATGCTCTCCTGTGAAGGTGTTACTTAATGACAGAAAGGTTTAACTACCAACTCTGATAACTTAACACATAAGCACATAGCAATGTTATGAGCTGCGGCATTACACAATTCTAACCAGTTCACAACTCCGCTCTGTTTACGCCATTAGTCCGACTTAGGTTTCCGATTTCGCAGCGGATATCGGCCTTCATGAGTCATACTAAGTAAGTCTGTGCCCCTTTGTCTGCTTTGGGACTCGCGAGGGCTCGTGGCAGGAGCCTCTCCTGGCGTTATCTGCGCGGCAACCTCGCGCGCTTCTTCTTCTAGCAATGCATGAAGTAAATCCGGTGGCATTCCGGCCGTCACTTCGGGCGCCTGCCGAACAAATGCAGGAGAGGGCGTTTCTTGCGAACTATCTGCGCGCTCCGCTTCACTTCTGTCCCCATCAAAATCCGCGCTTTCCCTTTAATCATTTCGTGAATACTGAACCGGTGCCGACTTGAGGCGATTTGCGTGTATCCTTATCAAACGCCGGTTCACGTCTCGGACTCTGAAGTTTACCGGAGAAAGCTTCTCGACAACCTCGCACGGTCCTCTCCACTTCGTCTGGAACTTACGAGCTAGCCCAATCTGCCTTTGGCAGTTTTCAATGTACACGCTGTCCCCCACATCAAACGGCGCGTCTCTAGCACTGCGATCGTGCACCTCCTTCCTGCGCTTCGCCGCTTTCTTTAAGGACTCCTTTGCGATGTCCCTCGCCACTTGCAAGCGCGATTCTAGCTCAACCTTATAGTCGTCCAGTGAAGCGTATGGGACACGACGGGGGCCCTCTGGCACTTCACTAGGCTGGTCCGGGTCTCGGCCGTAGAGAAGAAAGAATGGCGATTCGCCCGTGCTCTCGTGTGCTGCGGAATTGTAGGCAAACATTGCATACGGGAGCCACAAGTCCCAGTCCCGCTGGTCGCGCGAAACAAAATGCGACAGGAACCCGGCCACGGTTTGGCTCAGTCGCTCCACCGCGCCGTTGCAAGCCGGATGGTACGGTGTTGTCTGCTTCTTAGCGATCTTAAGCAGCTCGCAAACTCTCCTCATTAGCTGCGACACGAAGTTCGTTCCCCGATCTGTCAAGAGTTGCCTCGGGGGTCCATGTCGGAGCACGATCTGTTCGACAAATGCTCTTGCAACCGTGTCTGCCTTCTGATCTGGGAGTGCTACCGCTTCCGCGTATTTTGAAAGGTGATCGACAAATACTAAAATGTACTTGTTTCCGGAAGTGGTCGTGGGCAAGGGGCCCATTATGTCCATACCTGTCCGCTCGAAGGGAGCCGAAACCTCAGGGAACGGCTGAATTGGAGCTGGTCTTCGTCCCTTGGGTGTTTTTCTTTCGAGACAGGAATGACACTTCGCACAGTAGTCTCTAACATCCTGTCGCATGCCACTCCAAAAGTACAAACGCTCCACACGCCTGCGTGTCTTCGCTACGCCAAAATGACCGGCGCATGGCGCATCGTGAAACGCGCGAAGAACCCTTTCTGTCCACGACCGAGGTATGACGACTCTCTCCCAAGCGGTTTTCTCTGGTCTCCCTTTCCTGGTTGGCCTCGTGCGCCGACACAGGGTGCCGTCTTTGCCAATGAAATAACCTAGCTGTTCGGGGTGAGACGGTGCGCCCTCTAAGCTTTCGATTATTCGCTTCAGGTCAGGATCTTTGCACTGCTCTGTGCGTAATTCGGCGGGGTCGACTACGGGGACAAACTCATCTATAGCTGCCACGGCAGCTGTGCGGCTGAGTGCATCAGCATTCAGATGTGTCTTTCCTGACTTGTGCTCAACTTCAAAGCAGTATTCCTGCAGGTGTAGATTCTATCTAGCGAGTCGCGAGCTAGGGTCCCTGACACTCATCACACATTTCAGAGGATGGCAGTCTGTGACTAGCTTGAATTTGCGGCCGTAAAGGTAGCATCTGAAGTGCTTTACTGCCCAGACAACGGCGAGGCACTCCCTTTCCGTAGCTCCGTACTTTTGCTCTGTGGGGCTCAGCTGTCGGCTAGCAAAAGCAACGGGATGTTCTTTGCCCTCGATAACCTGAGATAGCACGGCACCAACTGCGAACTTTGACGCATCTGTGGCCATAACGAAGGGCAAACTAAAATCCGGGTGGCGCAACAGCGGTGCACTCATTAGCTTCCTTTTCAGGGCCCCAAAAGCATTCTCCGCGTTTTCGTCCCAGCGAAAGGCGACATTTTTGGCTGTTAAGGCGGTGAGCGGCTTAGCGAGCTTGGCGAACTCCTCTATGTGCCTTCGGTAATAACCGATCAGGCCGAGAAACTGCCGGACCTGGCGGACGCTAGTCGGGGATGGAAAATCCGAGACACACCTTAGTTTCTCAGGATCCGGTCGCACGCCGTCAGCTGAAACAACGTGCCCGAGGTATTTCACCTCGTTTTTGAGGAATTGGCACTTAGAGGGCTTCAGCTTGAGACCCGCTGCTCTTAGTCGCACCAAAACCTGCTCAATATCGCGCAAATGGTTATCAAAACTGTCACTGTATATGATAATGTCATCCATATACACGAAGCACAGCCTCCCCAGAAGACCTGCCAGGATAACATCAGCGGTTCTCTGCCAGACAGCAGGGCTGTTGGCCAGACCCATCGGCATTCTTTTCCATTCATAGTGCCCTGAGGGCGTGTTGAATGCCGTTTTCTCGGCATCTGCCGGATCCATTGCTATCTGCCAGAATCCCGCCGCCATGTCCACTACCGTGAAGTACCTGGCAGAGCCCAGCTGAGAAAGCGTCTCCTGTATATTGGGGATGGGGTATGGATCGATGCGAGTTACGGCATTTAGTTTGCGGTAGTCCACTACCAATCGATACGAGCCATCTGGCTTTTCCACCAATAGTGCTGGTGCTCCCCAGGGTGACTTTGAGTGTTCGACAATGCCGCGATCAATCAGGTCCTGCACCTGCCGCTCCATCTCCTCACGTTGGGAGTAAGGAATCCTGTACGCACGCTGGTAAACGGGCGATGAAGTGCCGGTTTCTATCCTGTGCTTTATAACGCCACAGCAGCCCAAATCCAGGTTGGACGCGGCGAATACCTCCGAGTAGTCGTTCAGCAAACCAGCCAGAGCCTCCCTCTCCCTGGATTTTACGTGAGAAAGATCGAACGACACCTTTGGAGCAGCCGAAGGACTAGCATGCTCTACAGTTGCGAATACCGTATCGGTGGGCTCACGTTGCTCTATCGCAGAGGTGAAGAAAGCCAATGTTTTGTTCTTGGGAAGGCTCAGTGGCTGCTGGCTACAGTTAACCACCCGTAGGGGCACTCTGTGGGCGTCATTAACTGTCACGAGGCACGCGGCTGCCTTCAGGCCATTGCTGAGAGAGTCGACCGGCTCAAGCACTCCCACGGCGCCGCTCTCTACATCTGAAGGCACAAACGCGTACAAAATGTGCTCCGACCAAGGAAGGACGACCGCCTCCTCGACCAGCCGGACGGCAACCCGCGAATATATCTTCTCCAATGATCCCACGGTTTGACGGGTGTCAATATCGGTAATGCGAATCTCAGCCCCTCTCCTGTTCAAAAACGGAACTTTTGAGCCGCCCGCATTAACCTCTTCCTCAGAGAATGAGACTACTACCTTCCCTTTTCTCAAAAAATCCTGCCCTAATATACCTGACACTCCGTTTGGCAGAGACACCGTGTCCGGGCATACGTAGCAGGGGTGCTCCAATGCAATTCCGCCGAGAGAGAAGTGTAACCGGTAGAGTCCACTTATGCCAAGAGGATCCCCCGTTATGCCTACAAATTTGGTTGCCATACCACCAGACGCTTCCAACACCTCGCGGTCCCCCTTCCTTCGAAGCGTGTTAAAACTGCTCTCCTTAAGCAATGTCACCTTTGACCCCGTATCTATCAACAATTCCATGCAACAACCATTTAACTTGCAACGCACAACAGGGCATGCCTCGTCGGCCACACAAACTACCACCACCTCATCATCCACTGCTCCCTCCCCACGCTCCTCAGGCTGGGGAGGACTAACTAGTTTTTTGTCTCGGTATCTGGAGCCCCGCTGTAGGCTTGCTTAGGGCGTGTCTCGCCTGCTTCTCTTTGTGGCTCCCCACGGCGCACGTTTTGGCAGAACCTGGCGATGTGTCCGCGACCCTGGCAAGCGAAGCATACGATTTCTTCAAAATCTCGCATACCGCGCCTGTAGCTTTGTGGCGGTCTCCGGTTTCCAGCGAATGGGCGCTGTTGAGCGCGCGCTTCAACCTGGCGTTCTACCTGCTGAGATAGCAGCTGTTCCAAGCGATCTAACCGCTCTGTCAAGAGAGCAACCTCAGGGTTGAGCACCGCTCTCTCTATGACGCGTACTCTCGCTGCGGCTGTCGTTAACGCCTCATTTCGTTCCTCATCCAATGCGGCCTCCACGGCTTGGTCGAAATTGCTCGGCTTGCGCGAGAGCACGAACCGGCGCACGGGGTCTTGCAGACCAGCCACGAACAAAGCGGTCATTTCCTCTTTAAGTAGATCCTCCGCGTGTTTCTTCCTTAGCTGGTCTCCTTCCTCCTCCCTGCTTAACGTATCGCGTGCTAGGCGCTGAAGCCGCAACGCAAATGTTCGCACGTCCTCCCCTACCATCTGTCCGGCGTCACGGAACCTCTGTACCCGCACGTGACGTGGTTCAGTGTCGAAATGCTCAAACGCGAGCTTCTTAAATTCCGCAAATGATTTTGTGGATTTTACTTTTTCGTCTCGCCATGCAAAATCATGAGCAGCTCCTGCCATCTTACACCTCGCCATTCCCAGCATTTGAGCATCGGACCATCCCCCCATTTTCCCAATCTCTTCTAGCATGGAAAAGAAATCGCAGATTGGAACCCCTGTCTTATCTCCTGTAAACGTCGGAATGACGCTTCCTAATGCCAGCATGCTTGCTCCGAGCGACGGCTGTGGAGTGGGAGCTCCCTCAGATAAAGACATTTTTTTTTTCAAGCCCTCCGGTGCCTCAAGCCTCTCAAATGGGGGTAAAAGTCCCACAATCAGTCCCGTGATTCCCTTTTGATTACAATTTTGAAGTCATGAATGTCGCAGCATTCAGAGGACATTTGCTTTTGAGACCCCACTCCTGACACCAGTGTGATGACCCCCATAATGCGCAGGTCCACACGGGACGGAGAGGCAAAGAGACACCGTATGGCTCAGTTTAAACAAACAGATATATTCAATAATCATACATGATTAAGATTCAGAGGCTGGGGCGTCCGAGCTTACGTGCCGACGACTTCATGGGGGCGATGGAGTGGCTCCGGAGTTGGGCTCGAGCGGTTGCTGGCAGAAGCTGCACGCCGTCGGGCTTCGGCGCTGAAGGCCCTCTTGGCGAACGATGTCGTCCTGAGCGAGCCTCTTCTGTACTGCCTCTCGATTTTTATATCCTCTTCTCCACACTCCCTAGGGTGAGGACGCCCACGCCGGAGGGGAAGGAGGGGGGGCTAGGGCTTTCACTTGGGCGCACAAACATACCACCGCACTTATTGTCTCGCCCCCCTCACGTGTTGAGTCCGAGGGAAAGAATGTTGTCTTCGCGGTAGCGCATAGCGTCGGCTGTGGTACGGCGCGCTCTGGATCGCTGACAGTTCCCTTGTCCTGGAATGTGCCCGGGAGGGCCGCCCCTGAAACCGCCACGCCAATTGGGGAGGATAAAGCCTGTTTCCCGCGGCGGCGGCGGCGGGTCCGGTTGGGTCCGGTTGGGCTTAAACCACTTCGTTCTGGTTGTCACTCTCAACGAGCATGGCTGGGTAATTGATGATGCCTGTCATCTGGGTCTCCGTCTACGCCGCGCCGTCGAACGTCGATCTTCGTAGCACACACAAAGAATGTACCTCGTAGCACACACAAGGAATGTACCTCGTAGCACACACAAGGAATGTACCTCGTAGCACACAAGGAATGTCACAATCCTTCCGTGGAACCGCCAATAATACAAGCTGTCTAACACATATTGCAGCCTCGAAAAAGCTGTTTTTGCGCCAGAAGCTATGTGATAAAATTACATTACGGGAAAAAAATTATGAAACAATAAAGAACTCGAAACAAAATTCCGCAACATTAAACTGAAAAATGTAAACTGAAAGTAGGCCCCTTAGCTGACTTTAGTTTGCCTACTGAAAAACTGACGTACGGTCAGAATTTCAATGAGTTAGATTTCTTTTTTTTTCAATTAGTCATTGTTGTAATAAAATATTCCGCTGGTGAGTAAACCATGAGCTGCAGAAAGCCTAAAAGAACATCTTGCTGGGCAAGTTGGTAACTGTACACATTTTTGGTTACAGGCGCGAAAACAGACACAACACAAGGTAGAAAGACGGGACGGAGCGCCACTGACAACTGATTGATTTGAAGGCAACACGGACAAATATATACCATCGTGCACGCAAGGAATGCTATCATCTTCAAAGTTGATATGATAGCGAATGAGTGAAAAAATTGTTATCAGCCTTATACAAAGATATAGACGTGTCGCTGATGCACATGCTTCCTTTCTTTGCAATAAAAAAAGCTTGGATTAATTCCCTAGCTTTTGTGTCTTTGCTTTTGGATAGAATTCGCGCACCGGAAAAACATGGCTCACGGGAGCGTGACGGGCAGGACCTTATATGCTTAGGCATATTTGGGCCTTCTTTATCTTGCTGAACGTTTCTTTCGTGTTCCCTGATTCGCTCGTTAACGCAGCGTCTTGTTTGCCCTATATACTAGCGGCCGCATGAGACGGGAATTTCGTAGACAACACCTCCGGCGCACTTCATGAACGATCGTCCATGTTTGGTGCCACACCCTCTTTTTTCTTTTCAGTCTCTTTCAATGCGAGAGCAAGGCTTCCGTGGTTTTCTAGGGCTGAAAAAACAAGCGGCACACCATGCCTGCTAGCGACCTTCTTCAAGTTGTGAGCTAGCTTGTGCACATAGGGCACCACCACAGGTCGCACCACCTCTTCTCGAGGGGCATCTTCCCCAGCTCTCACAACCTTTCTCTTCATCTTTTGTAGCAGGCTTTCAGCGACTGTCGTTACGAGCGAACCAGGGAACCCAGCTGAAGACAGCCTGGCCAATTATAGGGCAAACAGGGCAATATATAGGGCAAACAGGACTCTGCGTTAACGAGCGAATCAGGGAACACGAAAGAAACGTTGAGCAAAATAAAGATGGCCCAAATATGCCTAAGTATATGAGGTCCTGCCCGTCACGCTCTTGTGAGCCATGTTTTTCTGGTGCGTGAATTCTATCAAAAAGCAAAGACACAAATGCCAGAGAATTAGTCGAAGCTTTTTTTATTGCAAAGAAAGGAAGCATGTGCATCAGCGACACGTCCATATCTTTGTATAAGGCAGAGAACAATTTTTTCACTCGTTTGCTATCATATCAACCTTGAAAATGATAGCATTCCTTGCGTCTACGAGGGTGTATATTTATCCGTATTGCCTTAAAATAAATCAGTTGTGGGCAGCGCTCCGTCCCGTCTTTCTAACTTGTGTGGTGTCTGTTTTCGTGCCTGTAAACAAAAAGATGCAGGAAGCCATTTGAACTGATATGGGGTGTAAGATATGTGGTCAAACAGATCCTTCCAGAACACTGCTAGTTAAATACCCACCTAGGTAGGTGCTGCAAAATATGTCCATAGAGTACTCCTTCTGAGACAATACCTTATGTGTCTGGTGATTTTTTCTTTGTAACCCTAGCAACATTACTTCAGTCTGATTACTGTGGATTTTGATATAATGGTCAGTTCGCAAGATGTGTTTAAATAAATCCACACGTTTCAGTCAGTATGAAGGGTATTATTCAAAACAATTTCCTCAAAACAATTGTCACTGTATTGATTCACTGTATGTACTATATTATATTCTAATAATCAGCACATCAATAACCCTTTAGATAATATTGTATGACTAGGAGCCATCATTTCTGTATTACTAGTTTCTTTGCTGCTTTGTATGTTGTTCTTTTTATTTTTTGTAACCACTCCCCTCTGCAATGCCTCTGGCCCCGAGGGTGAACGAAATAAATAAATAAAAAAGCAACGCTCATTGAAGAGGGTCGCCAAATTGAAGCTCGGTGAACAGTGACTATAAAGGTGCAGAACTGTTACGTTAGTTACGTCCATCAGTCTCGGACAAAAAGTTTGAAAAGCGGAAAGTTTTCAGACGCTGTTATGAAAACAATGAAGGCAATGGTGCATTCTTCTGATATGTAGCAAAATCTTTCTTTTAAAGTGTTTCCATCCGTCGCAACGAAAAGTTAAGACTGGCATAGAAAAGCAATGGCAAATGCTTTTGACGATGGCATAAACGTTAATAGAAAACAAAAAATAGAAGACTGCCATTGGGGGTTCTGCGGGTATATTGATCGTTATAGAGAAATCTTGCGTTATAGGATGGAATTGCGTTCGTAAACGGTTTCCCGCTCAAAAATGCTTTTTGTCCAGAATTGGTGGGTATGTGCATTCTATATCTATGGTGCTTTTCTGTGGGATTAGATTCCTTGTATTTGGAAACATACTTTTTTAAAACAAAAGCAGGAAAATTGAGTAAAAAGGATTTCTGTCCGAGTCGAATTGTTTGCGAGGTGGTAGATAGCACGGATGACCTTCCGTGAGCATAGCGCTACTGATGAGAGCAGTTAGGAGTTGGAAGCCATTCGTGTCTTCTTCAGTCAAACGCAGCCTCTCCGGAAGACATATAGGTGACTCCACTCATACAGCAGAGATTGCGACGTCTCGGGTGTACTTGAAGCTGTGAAAAGACTCAGTGACAAGGGCACGAGGAAAATAATTGAAGAATGACGCGTGAGGTACGTTATGCAACCAAAATCCGTTGAAGTCTGAAAGAAAGGAAGTTGTGATGACCTAAAAACACTCCACTTGAAGTAGAACGTGTCAAGGCTGTCTGCGCTTGCGATCGGTATTGAGAAGAAAAGCGCAGTTCAAGGCTACTGTACAGTTTGCTCCTGCCTCAACCACTTGACACGGAAACACGAACTTGTTGCTGGATAAGGAACAGCTCTACTGATTTCTACCGCGTATGCTTTCGTTTGCAATCGAGATCCAGGATACCTTAATCGTTAAAGTTTTTTCGCGTGTATGGGGAGAGCATCGCTGGTGGACGACTTTTCAGCGAAAACCTCTATGTACCGAAGCCCCCCCCCCCCCCCCCATGCTTTGCAGCTTCTTAGTAAAGCTCTTCAGGAAAGAGGTTAAGCCTGCGATATGAGACAGAGACGTCAGAAGCCTTTGGCAAAGCTGGCACATTTTACCTGCATACACTTGCCACATCCACGAGTTTCTAGGGGAGAATTTTTTAGGTTATTATGAAATCCACTTTCCTGCTCATTTTTTTTGAGTTCGCACACAACAATATCTTAACTGCACAAAACTGCTGTTGCGGCAATGTAAAAAAATATTTTCCATGCGGCCATAAAAGATGGTGTGAAATTCATCAACAGTTGATCGCTTAAGGCACCTTCATTACTTTCTTACGGATAAATGAGCCGGCAAGCATACAGCTACCAATGAAAGTCGCTGAAGCGTAGTCTGTCTGAAACAGACCGAACAAGTAAAGCCAAAAGGGTTGGCTTTGATTTCGCGCTCCCGCACCCTTCCTGCATCATCTTACTTCCCATTCCTTTTTTGTCTGGCAGGTGATGGTCTGATCTTGGCACTGTTGTGTTATTCTCAAGATAACGGTAGTTGTCATGTCATAACCGCCTCGTTGTTGAAGATTTCGCTCCATATCATGGGCGTGCAACACTGGGTATTATTGTCATCGCTCGCGCTGACGCTCACGGCAATGTTCGCGAAGAGCTTCCGGGTACTCCCTCGGGCGACCTATCTTCTGTGCCATGCTGATGAACGACTTAGTGATCGCACGCTCGTGAGCCAAGCTCAACTAGAACCGCTGCGCTTGGGCCACGAATCACGCGGCAGCTACATCGGCGCGCTGACGTCAGTATGACGACGGCTTCAATTTTCCCGGATGATAAAGAGGATGCGCCTGACGTCATACAAACTATTAGCCCAAGGCTCTTTGAACTTTCGAGATTCGAAACCTCCAGCAGAAAACCTGCGATGAAGTTTGCTGGGTCGATCGCAGCGCCGTTAGACACCGCCTAGGGACAGGAGTAAGAAGTTTTGGGGCAGCCGCAGTGCTATTCTGCGCCACCTGCCTGCGATTATAGGGAACCTGCGCTGCCAAGGTGTCACTGCAATTGTTCCATTCGGTGACTCAAAACAGCTTTTGTTAGCCACTTGGGCCGCTGCAAACTCGAGGACACATTGTGCGCGATTAGATACCCGCGTTTGACTGACAGCATTCATTGCCTAGCTTTTCTCGGCGTAGTCCAGATAGCTGACGCACGGCACGTGCGCCTTCGACAGAGCGCGGAGGCTCACGCCAATAAGCGTTTGAAGGTGGTGCGGAAAAGTACTAAGAGTACTAAGCAAACCTGCTTGCTCTTCTTGCTAGGCAGTGTGTTATGGCGCTGCAACCGGCACCGCAAACTTCAGCGTAAGTTCCCCATAGTCATGAGCTTCCACGCTGAGTCGAACACGAACGTGGCTTAAGTCCCTAACTGGGCTACGGAGAGAGTAGATGAGCAGGCGTCGTTATAATCGACGTTCACGCCCTTAACAGGGTCCAGGTTGTAGTCTTACGTTTATAGCGCTCCAAACAGCTGAGAAAAGTAGCTCTGTAGGCGTCCAGGGAGCTGATAACTCTTGGACCGCAGTGGTGGCCTAGTCGATTCTGCTTCCGGCCACGGTCGTGAAAGGACGCAGGATTGCTGGCTCTTCGCGAGCTGTGATAACGGCCGATGCTGGCCGCGGAACATCGTTTTTGGACGGTTTGAAAGACTACAGGATTGTTCTGCCGCCCTTGCCTACCGGAGAAGGACTGAAAACAATGGTTGTTCTTCACTGCGACACCGCTGGAAGGCCTTAGAGGATTGAAGATTTCCGCCAGCCGATGAAAAAGCCGGCGTCATCGAACAGATGGGTGATATCAGAGCATGCCAAATGTCGCACGTCTGTTTAGTAAACTTCCGCAGCGAAGAGGCCAAGAAAAGATGATCGACGCCGGGCATATCACTTTTAAAGGGAAGACTTGCGTAGTTTTTGACCCTGAAAGGCACAAAGTGCGGCTGCGCCGTCAACGCGAGCATCGAAACTCTGAGGCGGGCGCTTGCTGAATACGGCGAAGTGGAAGAAGTCTCGAGAGATCGATGGAAGACCGGTGGGTTTGAGAACGCTGACTCGACTACTCGAGTTGTGCAGCTGGTTCTACGAGAAGGTGCAAGCCTTGAGTGCCTACCCCATCAAATGCGTATCTGGAATAGGACAGTGTTAATCGTCGTACCTGGGCGTGCGCCGATATGTCTCCGCTGCCGCAACGTAGGCCACATTAGGCGTGACTGCAAGGTGCGCAAGTGTAGCCAGTGCCATGCGTACGGGCACGAAGAGGCTGAATGCATGAAGTCGCACGCCCGCGCGGCTGGGCGAGGAGCACTCGGCGAAAACAGTGAGCTGCATATGGACGAGGATGAAGCTGAGCAGGCCGCCTGCAGGCCAGTGGTCGAGACCCTAACGGCGGCATTCAAGCGCGACGATAAGGAAAACGACACGCCATCGACTGCTGAACCAACGCTCAGCCCATCCAAATCGGCATTCACGAACAAGGTTACCAAGCAACCGCAGGATATCCCATGCCCGCTGAAAAAGGCAGCGGGGAATCCATGGAGGTCGACCCTGCTGCTACTAAACGGGGCCGCGACGACGTCGATGCAATGAGCCCGGAGCAAAGGCAACGTCTGCTGCAAAGCCAACGGGACGCCGGCGAGGCGAATAAGCAGCATGTCACCAGCGGGCAACGGTTGTCTTCGCTTCCTCACGAAAACTCAAAGGCCTAATAATGGCGGGACGACACTACGCGGCGCGACGTTGTGCGTACAAAGGTGGGCGCCGTACTGGTGGCGCGGTCTTGCTAAGCGATGGCGGCTTTTGAAAGACACCTCGTCGTAGCCACGCTCAATGTCAGAGGTCTTTCATCCAGGAGAAAACAAAATAAGCTGTTACGACTCGTAACTGAACAGGAATTGGATATTGTAGCTGTACAAGAAACTAAAATCGAGAGTCAAGGCCAGACCGACAGTATGGTGTGTCCGTTCAGCAGCCGATACGATGTTTGCGCGTCTCATGCGGTGGGTACTTCGGCGGGGTGCATGCTTTTGATCCGCCAGTCTCTGAGAGCCATTGTGGAAAGAGTTGAGACTTGCATTTTTGGTCGTTGGATTCTCTGTGACATGACATTCTCTGGTCTGGAATCGCGCGTCATCTGTATTCACGCGCACACTAACGTGGAAGAGAGGCGAAAACTTTTTGTGACAGTTGGAAACTATTGCGATACAGACCGTCGGGTCGTCTGTCTTGGCGATTTCAACTGCGTATGCATGGCACGCGACAAGACCAGTTCGACTCCCTATAGAAATGCGAGTACTGCCTTTTTGAGTGACGTAACTCATCGCTGTCATCTCGAAGATGTTGGCGATTGTCTAGGGTGTGGTTCTGGCGTTCGTTTTACCCATTTCCAGGGAACGAGTCACGCACGTTTGGATCGGGCGTACGTATCTGCCGAACGGATACCATTCTGCGCCGAATACCTCGTACAACCAGGGCCGTTTAGTGACAATTGTCTTGTTGTCTTCCATGTAGGGAAAACAAAAGGAACGAAAATCAAATTCGTGTGGGAAAACTGGAAACTTAATGAACAGCTGCTGAAAGATGACATGTTTACGGAACGTGCAGCGTCGGCGTTAGGCGAACTTCAAATCGAGGACAATGAACTTCTAGGAGTGAAGTGGGAAAGATTTAAGCAGGCACTGAAAATGAAAGCTATTGAACGATCGTGCGATATAAAGCAAAAACAAAGAGCGAAAGAAAATATGCTTAGATATGACTTGAGGTTTTTGACAGCGCAAGAGGGCAAGCTGCCAGGAGCATGCATCGAAGAATTTCGCTCCGTTAAGCGGAAACTAGAGGCGATAGATGCGGAGCGGTATCAAGGAGCGATCGTGAGGGCGAGGGTACAACGCGGGCGGCATGCCCACGAAACGTGCTCTCGGCTTGGAAAAGAGGCATGCCCACAAGAATGACAGACTTAAAATAGAGTGGAAAGGTGTAAAATGCTCCGATAAAGCAAATATAGAGAGGGCCTTTTATGAATACTATAGCGGGATTTTTGGTTACACGAAAGTAATAACCGAATACTTTAAAACCCATTTCCTGTCCTTCATGCCGAAGCTTAGTGATAAAACGAAAGAACGGTTAGAAGTGGCTATTTCAACCGAAGAAGTGCGGAAAGCCATACAAGACCTCAACCCTGGAAAGTCTCCGGGACCAGATGGGCTAGTAGCATCGCTCTATAAGGCATTTGAGAATGATTTTGCACAAGTTCTGGCTGCGTTGTTTAATGAGGCTTATGACAAGGATATGTTTCCCCTGTCATTTCTAACAGCCCACACAATTTTATTACCAAAAAGAGACGATGAAACTAGAATGTGACCAGTTACCGCTTACCGACCAATATCACTGACGAATGTAGATTATAAGATCGACACAAAATTCTGGCTAAACGACTCCGAACTGTTGTGCAAGGACTAGTAGGGCCACATCAGACCTGTGGTATTAAAGGTCGCACCATATATACCAACATCCACACAGCCCGGTCTGTGCTCGAGGGTTGCGACGCCTTGCATGAAAGCATCGCAAAGCTCCAGCTTGATCTAGAGAACGCCTTTGACAGGGTGCCAGACGACCTCTTGTTTTCTCTGTTAGAGCACGTGAATGTCGGATCGGTCATTTGCCAGGCCATAGCCATGGCGTACAGGGGATGCACGACGCGGTTGATAGTGAATAAAGGGGTGGGTGCGCGCATCCGAGCGCAACGCTATGTGCGTCAAAGTTGTCCCCTGTCATCATTGCTATATTGTTTGTATTTTGTGACGTGAATAACGCGCTACACACTAACAAAATAACAACTGGAAGAACGGGGGACCCATGACAAGCGCGTGCGTATTGAACCCTTTTGTTTGAGCATAATTCAAAGCCATAGTATTCATGGTGTTCTTCTGCATGCGGCCGAGGTCCGCGTTCTCGCGTATGCAGATGACGTTGCCGCATTTTGTAATGACTACGAAAGTCTTCGTGTTGTGATTGAAACTGTGAATAACTTTTGTTCTCTTAGTAGGAGCGCTGTGAACTGGGCTAAATGTTTGGGGTTCTGGCACGGCGATTGGCCCACAACCCCAACAATTTTCGTGAACATGCCTTGGACAGTAATCCCAGTAAAATATTTAGCAGTGCCACTGGAGAATTATCGCGACAGTGTGCCGTATTAGAAATGCGAAGTTGCTGAAGTGCGTGAGAAGGCCGACAGGCTAATAGGCTTCAGTTGGTTTATTTTTGCGCGTGCCACAACACGTAACATATATTTTGTAACCAAGCTTTGGTACGTTTTGCAAGCAATTAATTGTTCTCGGGTGAATGCACAGAGGTTGCACCGGTATTTTGTGGTTTTTGCATGGGAAAGCACTTAGGAGCGGACACGGCGAACCAATCTGTTTCATCGTGCCCGCTCTGGAGGATTAGGTTTGTCTCATTTGTATCTACGCCAGTTGGCGAATCGATTTATGTTCTTTCGGGACGTGACTGACCCCTTTCTGTGAACTGTGTGTCAGGTTAGGTTGGGTAGGGTCTTGCCAAAATTTAGTTTTTAGTTCGGCGACTATACAAAGGGAATTTTCGCCTTCCTTGGAGAGGTGTACATAGCATGTCGCGTCTTGCAAGAGCGATTTTCAATGGAATATCTGTAAGCTGTATCGCTAAAGAAACTTTATAAGGACCCGTGTTGCCTTTCTGCCGGTACCATTGTACAGGTAGTTGTACTGTGCAAGTTCATGGCAGACATTTATAAAACGAGTGAAAAGCATGGCTGTACTAGTTGGAGTTAAAAGTTTCTTTTTTTAGCTCCATATGAACATTCTTGAAGTCAAGACGTATCTAGAAGAGAAGGGTTTTTTGTACCATGGAGAAATCATTGTTTCATATGCCGAAACCTGGAAAAGATTAAACACGTCTTCTTAGATTGTTGGGAAGCCTTTTTCTTTTGGGACATTCTACAACGCAAGATTAAAAAATACCGGTGGACGCTTTCGAAATCAGATTTTTGCCTGTTGACAATGAAGACGGTTTCCTTTCGACATGATCATGATATTGGGCCTGCACAGTATTTGGTGATCCAGTATGGCAGTCAGACATGCGGACATTGACGCGAGGTCGATAAGAGAGTGTTTTCGCGAATCTTTTGGAAGAGTTATGAGGCAACAAGATACAAGACCCAGTGCCTGAGTGGCTTCCGAGAATAGAAGCTTTGTTATACATGCGCAAGTTCTTATGTGTTTACGTAACCCCAAGTGCTGGTGACGTAGTTTTAGCATCTGTGTTGTGTTGTTCGCGTGGATTGGTTTGTAAATGACGTGCCGAAGTCGGCAATAAAGAAAAAAAAAGCAATGGTGGTCGAGTGGTTGAACATCCTCCTCGCATGCGGGAGGTGCGGGGTTCGATCCACAGTCCCGCCGGGCACCCATCGGTGATACAATGGATACAAGATTTCCCCTTCCGGGTGCTCGACTTCTTTAGGATGAAATGCTTGGGAAATGGGTCTTCGACCCCACCTTGAGTAGAAGAAAACACCTTCTGCCTTGGCGCTCTTTGGCCTCAGATGCCCTTGCGCCATAAATATACATCATCATCACATAACCATTCGAATCCCCTTTGTGTCGGGGTGGTGGTGAGTGCCGCCTAGCCTAGTAAATGATTGTGGTAAGCTGTTTTGTATCATTTGTACTCATCAACCTTCCTTGTTTTTACTTTTAATGTTGTCTTGTATACTATTTTTTCACTCAAGGCTATTTTTCATCTTCTAAACTATAATACTTCGATTTCTGTCCGCTTCGTGCAATTTCTCGATTCTTTATCTACGCCAGCAATATTCTAGACTTTCCTTGCTCGCCTTACACCAGATTTAATTTTTCTGTCAGTATCCCATTACCCGGAACCTACTGCAAAGCTGGCTGTGCTCTCTTTAATATCTGTATATAAAGGTTTGCAGGCTACCAGACCATGCCTAATGTTTTCTGCACTGCTGTCGCATGCTGCACAAATACAATTTCCCTTTTCGTGCTCGCGTCTATATTTCCTGGCTGCCATACTTTCAGCGTCGCCTGGACACTGGAGGTTGCCGAAGGGACGATGCATCAAAAAACGACGGTCTGATCAGGCCAACACTAAGGGTTAAAATACTGCCTGGATGCCAGTGATTGTTCATAAACTCATAATCGCCTGGCAACAAATTAAGTGAAATAAATGCAGTAACCAAATTTCATGGATATGATGAACGGTAGGTATATAGAGGCACAAAAAGAGCAAAAAGATGAACTCCCTTCAGAAGATAAAGGCGACGAATGACGACGGCTTTCATTTTCTGCTTCCTGAAGGCGCCGCCATTCATATGCAGACACGTTGTGCATTGCGTGCGGAGAGGAGGAGGAAACGGCTGAACACTTGATACTTTTCTGTAAAAGGCTTCACCCTGAAGTAGAAAGCAGCGGGCCTGCCTAAACCTCAAGACATTGGGGTTTAGGGATAGTGAAGGGAAAGTAGATTTTAAGCGGGTAGAAGAAACCAAGCAAAGGTTATATGATTGGTGGCTAAAAGCAAGACAGGAATAAAATTTCACAAGTCATGGCTAGGTCGCTTGGGCCACCGCCCGATTGCAAGAGTTCAGCCGTATTCATCAATCCATTCATCCAGTCTTGGGTAGAAAGTAATAAGATACTCGGAGAATTTTAGAACGGTTTCAGAAGTGGTAGGAGCTTATATTGTTACGTGCCGTCACGTAACAATATAAGCGCCTATCACTTCTGAAAGTGTTCTAAAATTCTCCGCACCTCCAACAAATGTTACGTGACGGCAAGCGGGTGAAAGCACCACTACATGACAGATGGCGATGAAATGATGTAATGGCGGTGGGCCTAGCGCGAGCGCTCCGTGCCGCGCCACTGCCCAATTTGTCGTCTTCTAGTCCGTGACAATATGATAGCCTTTTCGTTCTTACCTAATGTGTAGATATAGGAAGGGCAGAAAACAGACCTCTGTATTAAGCCTTCCTGTACATAAGCGGTGCATAAGACAAGATGAATGCATCGGTCATGAGATAATTGATTTTCTAGAAGAAATATACGGAGAAGATAAAATGGAAATTACATGGGAAGGAACGAGAGCTGCGATAAATGTAGAGATATGCAAAGGATAAAGTTAAGGTTGTCCTCTACTGCCGCTGCCGTTCATGTTTCATATGATAAATATAGAAGACGGCTAAAAGAAAATAATCTACTTTGTAATCTGTCGTAAAGATTAGGCGGCAAGATCATATAGCAGTGCCTCCCCAGTTTAATGTATGCCGACGATATTGTACTGTAGGCAGGTAGCCAGGAATATTTGAAAACTTTGGTTAATTGCTGTAGAGATGAAGGAGACACTCTAGGCTTCAGATGTAGTGCAACTAAGTCAGGTGTTATGATTTTTAACGACACAACTGATCACGTGCTTACAACACAAGACCATGAAAGACCCTGAGTGGCCGAATACTAATATCTCGGGGCATAGATAAACGAAGGGCAGATGTACACGGAGAAGCACGAACAGTCTCTCATAGCAACGGGGCGAAGAGATGCCGGGATAATGAAACATAAGGCATTGGGGGGGGGGGGGGGGGGGCAACAATTCTGATGTACGGAGAGGTATTTGGAAAGGAATAATGGTACCGGGGCTTGCTTTCAGGAATGCATTCTGTGCTTATGGGTAGAAGTTCAGTCGAGATTAGAAGTAAATCAGAGGGGTGTTGGTAGATTAGCATTAGTGCCCACGGCAAAACCACAAACGAGGCAGTACAGGGAGATATGAGTTGGGCATCTTTCGAAGCACGAGAAACTAAGAGTAAAATACTCTATGAAGAATGCCTGAGGAAACTGGGGGATAACAGGTGGGCGGCTAAGGAATTTAAATACTTGTACAGAAAGAGCGTTAACTCACACTGGCAGAAAATGACTAGGCAACCAACCAGAAAGAATGCCGGAAACGAGGACGGAGAAACAGCATTAGCGCTCGACTACTGATCCGGAGTTCCCGGGTTCGAACCCGACCGCGGCGGCTGCGTTTTTATGGAGGAAAAACGCTTTGGCGCCCGTGTGCTGTGCGATGTCAGTGCACGTTAAAGATCCCCAGGTGGTCTAAATTATTCCGGAGCCCTCCACTACGGCACCTCTCCCCATTTCTTCTTTCACTCCCTTCTCTACCCTTCCCTTACGGCGCGGTTCAGGTGTCCAACGATATATGAGACAGATACTGCGCTATTTCCTTTCCCTCCAAAACCAATTATTATTATTATTATTAAACAGCAGGTTAAAAAAAAAGCCGCCACTGTCTGGAAGACGAAGTAACGAGCGTTAGCTGTTTGGTTAACTAGAATTGATATGAATGAGATTAACGGGAGGTTCTCGGCTTTCTCGGAAGTATCCGAGTATGTCTGATCTCTTGGACTTATTTCCCAGATCTTCTTCGGCCACGGCGTAAGGGATCGGAAGGCACAACCAATTTTAGTGGCCGCCATCTTGAATTTGAGAAACCAAACCTATGGCGCCATTTTCTCACCTGACGTCTTACTGGGGAGTGGGAAAGGGATAGGAGAGCACAGTAAATTTTATTGGTCGCCATCTTGGAGTAGAGAAACCGAAACTATGACGCCATTTCGTCCCCTGACGTCAAACGCACATAGTTCCACCTCTATACACCATATTTGACCATAACGTCATCATTTGGCACGCGGCAGGTGGTTGTTTCTACAATGCTATTTTAGATGGCGCTACAAGTCTCAATGTGAGATGTGATGTTTTCTAGTTGCTGCCACAGGTGGCGCTCTGATCTCAGGGTTGTAGCAGACCCCACGAAATCTCGAAACGTGTTGAAAAGTTGCTGCCAAAGTTGGCGTTATGATCTCAGGGTGGTTCCAGACACCACGAAATATCGAAACGTGATGAGTAAGAGCTAACGCTCCTAAAAGACGGAAGGTAAAAATTGGAATAATTAAACGAAAAATAAGTGCAGTGTAGCACTATATTCATACTGGAAAAGGCAGATCAGGCAGGAAGCGTTTTATGATAACTCAAAAAGTAGTGGCCTACTCTTTGAAGCAAGTTGGGGGTGTCTGATAAAGCGCAGCTAGAAAACAAATTTAACCAATAGGAAACACATGTGCAGTGTGTGGTAAATATCTAGAAACCATTGAACATCTCACACTCGAATGTGATTGTATACATCCGGAAGGTCACTTGATGAATCTGCGGTGGAAGTTAGCAAAAAGCGATTAGAAGATTTGTGGCTTCAAAGCAGGGAGGCGACATAAGGTTAGAAGTGTAGGATGAACAAGGTTTTTAAGAAAATGGCGAATTTATAGACCGATTTATAACGCCGTGAAAGAAATATAAAGAAAAAGCCGAGCATAGTGGCAACTGCCACCATGCACCCCATTCCAAACCGAACGCTGCTATTTTCCACCCATTCATCTGAACAAAGGGGCCCGTTGGATTTTTAACTTTTTGAAGCGAAGTTTCGCAAGTGGTATGATCGAAGAGCTCTGCTGTTAGCTGTGCAAAGAGATGGAGCCCGCATCAATGGTTGACATTGTGGAATCATTTGTTCTTGGTTTTTCAGGAGATGAAAGGCGCAGTAGCTGCCTCACTTCTCGGTGACACCTTAACCGTTCCTCTTAATCTTAGTGTGCACTGAAATCGCACAACACACGGCAACATATTGCATTCCACTTGCATCGAGCCGCAGCACCTGCCACCGGGCTCAAACAGGGTGTTCAGACACGGCAGCCGAGCGCTTTAACCACTGCACCATCATGACAGATAATCCTTTAGTAACAGGTTGGTCTTGCGAGAGCGTTGAAAGCACCTTTGTTTGTGGAGTGCCGGCCAAAGCGGAACATAAATTTTCAAACATTGCACTTCTTTTAATATTCATACATATCTACAGCTAAATATGAAAATCATTTGTAGCCATCCGTCTTAAAGAAATGAAATGCTGATCTGAAGTGGAGCATAGTAATATTTATTATTATAAAGGTTCAGCTGCTGCTTTTTACCTCAATCCCTAACGGAAAATATAATCGAGCAGTAGCCGTCTTTGCCTGTTGGAAAAAAGGTGGCGCCTAAGTACTACAGAAAATTTTACCCTTTTCCTACCGTCAAAGTTTCTCGCTTTCTTTACTCTTATATGATGGGCGGCTTTGATGGGTGCTATGATGTCCTGAAGTTCTTCATGTCTTAGCCGCGCCTCTCGGCAGTCAACGTTTTTCTTTTGCGTATTCAGAATATTTCAGAGAGCCTTAAAACAATTTTACTGATGAAGGCAGAAATAAAACCATTATGTCTAATTAAGAACCTGAACTAATAATGTCGCATTTTGCGGTTAGTGAATTGTGTTGCAAAATAATTCTCTGCTTTTCAAGAGATGAGGCCAATATTCGGTTGTAATAAATAGCTATCTGACTTATTCTAGAACGCTTGCTCGGTTCAGATGCCAAGTTCTAAAAAATGTAGCACTATGAATTTTGCTCCTTTTCAGTCACTTTCTCGTTCACCAAGACTCAATGTTACCGCAGTTTCGTTCCCTGCATCGAAGAGGCCAATCTTATCAATGCAGTGGAGATGTGATCGGCTTTGCCACCTGAAGTGAAGTTAATATGAATGCACATAAATATATAATAAAGTGTGAACAGAACCTAAATATCACGTTTGTTCCTTGCTTGTGCAGAGCCCCACACTCACTCTTTCACTTTGTTGTTTCTTTTTCCTGGCGAACAAAATAACACTGACAGATTTGAATCTTAAGACCAAAATTTTAACAAGCCATATTTCTGCGAATCCTCATGTAGCAATCAGGTGTTATTACCGTAAAGCGGTTGTGAATACTTCGGAGCAGCGCTTGTAAGCCGTCTAACAGCCAGCTCAAAAATCGAGCCCTCCCCTCTGCACCTCCGCTTTACCCCGCTCTACGATCACAGGGAACAACGGTTTACGTCACAGTAACATCTATGATTAGAAATGCTTCCTTGCTCCAGCAAGTAACGGACAGGAATGTTAACAGTGTAATTGGTTACTTGAGTAAACTGTTATAAATCAAGCATATTTAAAACAGGTTACAACAGCAACAACATTCTAATGCTAAGCGATTAGGTGGACTCAGAGTTTCACATGGCAGGGCAAGTTAGGACGAAAACTCTGACCTAATGGAATCTTACAGCATTACAAACACATTCGTCCGAGAAGCACCTCAGTTTTGGACTTCGGTACAAATTAGAGAATTTAATGTCGATAAACATGTAATAAAATGTCAGCTCACAAACGTTTCCCCGTTTGTTTTGCGTCGAGTCGCGGGCTGTGCAGCAGCCGTCGAATTCTCGGAACCGTACTCAGAATCAAAACGTTGTGAAACCTAGGCCATACTTATTTAAAGGCTGTATTTAAATCTGTATTTAAGAAAAGAGAATTTATGTTGTTCGCCGCACAATAGCAACCTTCTGATTTTTATTCAAGGAGACACTGGCGCAAAACTATCCAATTGTAGCATTCAGTAAGAGTTCGTTCTCTCGTTCTTCTTGGCTGTAGATGTTTAGCTAGGAGAAAAAGACTCGTTTATCTCCAAAAAAAAATGGGGTACAAAATCTTGTCGCCAGTCGAATAAAAATTTTCACCTCCTTGCTGAAAAAGGCGAGAGGCCACCGCATTAAACGCACTGTCATTATACCGTAGCCACAGTGATACGCACGAGAATCGATGGTGACGTAGCTATCTACTTGCGAAATTTGCCTATGACACTGACACCTCTATTTCATCCATTCTTCTTTTCTAGGCTATAAATGTACAGTGGTCGGTAAAAGTAGACTCTTTGTGATTATAAAGTTCAGTACCTTATTCAAACAGGTAAGCTCATGTTTGTCTTCTGTGTGATTTTAAGAAGAACCTTCGAAGTCAAAATGACTGCCACCCATAAGATTATAATAAAACCGTAATGTTTTGCTTAGAGCAGTGAAAAAACAGAGCGTTTTGTGTTTTCCAGCAAAGAATATTTTTTATGCAGGAATGGCAGTTAAAAAATTAGCCAAGGATCCTGTTTACTACAACGAAGATTGACGTGCATACAGGAGATCGTTTATAATTCAGCCTGACTGGCAATGTTAGTGGTACGAGAGTCGTTTGCAACGCTTTTTGCTGTCTCTCTAAATGATAAATCGAGTAAAAAATGTGCGACGAAAAAAAGGAAAAAGAGAAAGACTAGATGAAAAAAGTACTGATTATATTATTTTCTACGAATGCAACCGGATATCACTACATTACCACAAAATGACCGAATCGGGACTACACAGAAATGCATAAATAAAGTGGGTGAAGCACGCATTGCAATGCTGTGCCCAATACTTAACAAATACTTCCTGAACATATATTCTTCAGACCACCTGGATTGCTATTGTAATGAGGAATGTAGGCCACTACTGAAGCTCTAAAATAATTGTGGTGTGAGCAGAATTGACCATCTCTATTTTCAAGACCATTTGAACTTAAGAGATACCCTTCAGTTTCATCGTAAGGTTCAAGAGCGAACTGCGTTGCGTAACTTTTGGTCCACTCTCTCATCATCATCGTCATAATCATCATCAGCCTTACTACACCCACTGCAGGGCAAAGGCCTCTCCCATGTCTCTCCAATGAACCCTATTCTTTGCCAGCTGCATCCACCCTTTGTCTGCAAACTTCTTAATCTCATCCGCCCACCTAACCTTCTGCCGCCCCCTGCTACGCTTACTTTCTCTTGGAATCCACTCCGTTACCCTTAAGGACCAGCGGTTATCTTGCCTTCGCATTACGTGCCCTGCCCAAGCCCATTTCGTTCTCTTGATTTCGACTAGGATGTCATTAACCCGTGTTTGCTCCCTCACCCACTCTGCCCGCTTCCGGTCACTTAACGTTACACCTATCATTTTTCTTTCCATGGCTCGCTGCGTTGTCCTTAACTTAAGCTGAACTCTTTTCGTTAGCCTCCACGTTTCTGCCCCATAGGTGAGTACCGGCAAGATTATGCTGTTGTACACTTTCCTCTTGAGGGAAATTGGTAAACTTCCACTCATGATCTGCGAGAATTTGCCATAACTGCTACACCCCATTCTTATCCTTCTAGTTATCTCCTTCTCATGATCCGGATCAGCTGTCACTACCTTCCCTAAGTAGACGTACTCCGTCACAACTTCTAGGCTCTCGCTGCCAGTTGTGAACTGTTGTTATCTTGCTAGGCTGTTGAACATTACCTTGGTTTCCTGTATGTTAATTTTTAGACCCATTGATCTGCTCTGCCTGTCTAACTCATTGATCATGATTCGCAGTTCACCTCCTGAGTGACTCAGCAAGGGAATGTCATCAGCGAATCGCAGAATATTTAGGTATTCTTCATTGATTCTTATTCCCAACTGTTCCCAATTCAGGCCTCGAAATACCTCCTGCAAACATGCGGTGAACAGCATTGGCGAGATCGTGTCTCCTTGCGTGACGCCCTTCCTTATTGGAATTTTATTGCTGACTTTATGGAGGACTATAGTAGCTGTGCAGTTGCTATATATATCTTCCAGTATTTTGACATAAGGCTCTTCTACCCCCTGGTTACGCAATGCCTGTATGACTGCTGAGGTTTCCACTGAGTCAAATGCTTTCTCGTAATTTAATGAAAGCTATATATAGAGGTTGGTCATATTCTGAGCATTTTTCTATCACCTGATTGATAGTGTGAATATGATCTATTGCGGAATATCCTTTACGAAAGCCTGCCTGATTATTTGGTTGACTAAAGTCTAACGTTGCCCTGACTCTATCAGCGATTACCATAGTAAATACTTTGTAGGCAACGGATAGTAAGCTGATCGGCCTGTAATTTTTCAACTCCTTGGCGTCTCCCTTCTTATGAATGAAGATAATATTTGCGTTCTTCCAAGCTTCTGGTACAGTCGAGGTCATAAGACATTGCGTATACAGGGTGGCTAGTTTTTCTAGCACGATGTCCCCTCTATCCTTCAACAGATCTGCTGTTACCTGATCCTCCCTAGCTGCTTTTCTCCTTTTCATTGCTTCTAAGGCTTTCGTTACTTCATCTTTCGTTACTGGCGGGATGACGCATTGCTGTGCACTGCTGTCTTAATCATTAACGCTCTGATTACATTGGCTACTGTACAGGTCAGTGTAGAACTCTTCGGCTACGTTAACTATCTTATCAATATTGCTAATGACATTGCCCTGCTTGTCTCTTAATGCATACATCTGGTTTTTACCTATGCCTAGTTTCCTCCTCACTGCTTTTAGGCTATCTCCGTTCTTTAGAGCATGCTCGATTCTTTCCATATTAAACTTCCTTATGTCGGCTACCTTGCGCTTATTTATTAACTTTGATTGCTTTGTTTGTTCTATTCTGTCGGTAGGGTTAGACGCCCTCATGCTTTGGCGTTTCTTAATCAGATCTTTCGTCACATGAGATAGCTTCCCGGTATCCTGCCGAACTGTCCTACCGCCTACTTCTACTGCGCACTCCGTAATTATTGATGTCAGATTATCGTGCATTGTATGAACATCAAGATCGTATTCTCAGTTAAAGCCGAATATCTGTTTTACTGCGCTATCCTAAACTCCTGTGCTTTCCCTCTTACGGCTAACTCGTTAATGGTCTTCTTCATCGTTAGCTTCTTCCGTTCCCTCTTCATGTCTAAGCTAATTCGAGACCTTACCATTTTGTGGTCGCTACAACACACCTTTTCGAGGACGGCCACATCCTGAATGATGCCAGGTTTAGCGCATAGTATGAAGTCGATTTCATTTTTAGTTTCACCATTGGGGCTCTTCCAGGTCCACTTCCTGTTTTCTTGTTTGCGGAAGAAGGTATTCATGATCCGTAAATTATTTCTGTGACGTAGTGCAAGTCATGCACACGCGCCTAGCCGGACAGAAGCAGCCCCCATTTCTGTTATCAAACCGCTTGCCTATATAACCGCTCGCCTTCTTCAATAAATCGTCATTCATGCACCATGCTTCGTCGTGTCCACATGGTGTCAGAAGTGGCCGGTTAGCGATCGCGCAACGCAACCGGGCAACGTAACCGACGGCAGAAGCACGGCAATCCGGGAGGCCCGGGTAATTTCATCGGACCAGAGCCATGACAGACGCCGAGCAGCACCGCGCCCAGCCTGCCGCCCCCGTCACTTCGCTGCTGCCACCACCGAAGGCCCTGGATACAACGGGAGATGTCTAACATAGCTGGGAAGCATGAAAGCAAGAGTTCGAGCTCTTCTCAACTGCAACCTACCTGGACCAACAACCGAAAGAGGTACAGGCAGCCACTTTTCTCATCAGTATTGGAGAAGACGCACGCAAAACGTACAGCACTTTCGTATTTGATGCTGGAGAGGATAAAAGCGACATTGCTGTACTGAAGCGAAAGTTTGAAGCGTTTTACAAACCAGCACTAAACCTAGCTTATCACGAGTTTCGATTTGGAAAGCGTGACCAGAAGGAAGACGAACATTTTAACGATTGGTTAACGGAGCTGCGTGTACTAGCAAAAAGCTGTGAATTCGGTGAGCTGGAAGAACGCATGCTAAGAAGCAGAATCATTCTGGGAATGAGAGACAAGAAGCTTCAAGAAACGCTTCTTTCTGAAAATGCTTCCTTGGCCAAAACTGTTGAAATGTGTCGAGCTCGGGAACACGGCAAAGAGCAAAGTGAAGAAATACACTCCAGCAAGAACTGTCAAGTGGAGGTCAATGCGGTCCTCCAAATGAAAAGTCGCTGTAACAAATGTGCTCGTGTTCACAACAGTGAAACATGCCCTGCAAAGGGACGCACGTGCTTAAAATGTGGCAAAAGAAATCATTTTGCAGCTGCGTGCAAAACGAAGAGCGCTAACCTCTGCGTGAAAGAGCAAAAAGTGGCGTCACTGGAAGCGAATTCAGACGGACAGGCAGATAATTTCTGGTTGCAAACTTTATCCCCAAGCAGCAAGAAAGACGACCGCTGGAGTGCAATCGTGAAAATAGAAGAAACGCCCGTTGCCTGCAAGCTTGATACAGGAGCCAATTGCTCGGTCATATCACGCAGCCAGCTGCAGAAGATAACTCAAAAGCAACCCGACAACTGCGCTGTCGTGCTGAACACATTTTTTGGCTTTCAGAAAAAAGCAACGAAACGTAGTCACCTTCATGTGACCGGACCCGAGGGAACATTTGAAACGACATTCTTCGTAATGGAAGACGACATACCCGTGACTCTTAGCGGCTCAGTTGCCGAGAAGCTAGGCTTGATTCGCCGAATTGCTTCACTGGAGCACTAAGAGCTGTACGACGTAGTCAAGCCGTATGAAGACGTCTTCTCCGGATTAGGCGAGCTCAAGGGTGTCGTCTACCACTTGAAGCTCAAGCCAGGTTCCCAAGGAGTGTTCAAAGCAGCACGCCGGATTCCGTTCGCACTCGAGGACAGAGTAAAAGCGGAACTGGACCGCATGGAAGCAGCCGGAGTAGTTTCCAAAGTGACCGAGCCAACCGATTGGTCCAGCCACATGGTTACCGTCATAAAGAACGACAAGGTACGCATATGTCTCGATCCATCTGATTTGAACAAAGCGCTGCTGCGGGAACGTTATCCTATGCCAACGCTAGAAGACATTGCACCGTCTCTGTGTGGAGCACAATACTTTTCGACTTTGGATGCCGCTACGGGATTTTGGCAGATAAAACTGGATGAGGAAAGCTCCAGAATTTGCACAATGAGCACTCCGTACGGTCGTTACAGGTTCCTACGTATGCCTTTCGGCATTTCTTCGGCTCCCGAAATATTTCAGCACGCCATGCACAAAGTACTAGAAGGTCTCACTGGCACAGCAGTCGTAATGGACGACATTCTAGTCTGGGGTCGCACTAAAGAAGAGCATGACGCAAATCTTGTCAATGTGCTGACAAGATGTCAGGAGCACAACTTGAAATTGAACAAAACAAAGTGTAACTTCTTGCAGGAATCCGTCAAGTACCTAGGCCACGTGTTGACGCGCGACGGGTTGAGCCTGGATCCAGGGAGACTGGAAGATATTTTCCACGTGCAGGCCCCTTGCAACCGGAAAGAGCTACAGACATTCTTGGGTATGGTGAACTTCGTTTCCCGCTTCATTCGTAATATGTCAACGCTCACAGCATCGCTCCGAGAACTTTTAAAAAAGAATGCTGCATGGGTTTGGGAAGACAGACATCAAAAAAGCTTTGAAGCACTGCGCGAAGCACTAGCAACGGCTCCCATATTGGCATATTACCAGAAGGGCAAACCAATCACCCTATCTGTAGACGCCAGCCAAAACGGAATTGGCGCTGTGATAATGCAGGATGGACACCCCTTAGCTTACTCATCTCGCTCGCTGACAGAAGCACGGCAAAGGTACGCGCAGATAAAGAGATGCTAGCAATCGTCCACGGCTGTGAAAAATTCAAGGACTACATTTTCGGGCAGCCAGAAGTCATTGTGGAATCTGATGACAAGCCGCTCGAAATGATTTTCAAGAAGCCATTATGCCAGTGCCCTCTCCGCCAGCAGCGTATGCGTCTAAACCTACAAAAATACCATATAAATGTCAAGTATACTCCGGGAAAACAACTGTTCATCGCTGACGCGTTGTCACGTTTTTCTAATAAAGCACAGCTCGTAGAACATTGCGCGCATTTCCACGTTAACACTATCGCTTGTCTTCAAGCTTCAGACGGCGCCTGGAGCAAGTTCTGTGGGAGACGGACCGTGACCCAAGCATGGTGAAACTTCGCCAGTAAGCAAGCACAGCGTGGCCCATTGACAAGGCTGACGTCACTACCGAGCTACGCAGCTACTGGAGCTTCCGCGACGAGCTGCATACTGAATCCGGCCTTGTGTTCCGGAGCAATCGCCTTATCATTCCTGCCAGACTGCGCAGTGAGGTACTGGCTTCTCTTCATGCTGCGCACACAGGAGCAGAAAAGATGAAGGCACGCGCCCGAACCGTTGTCTTCTGGCCAAGTATAAACAGCGATATTGAGGAAGTCGCTCAATGCTGTCAAACATGCCAAAAGTACAAGTCAAGAAATGCGCGACTACCGCTGTTAAGTCACGAGATACCAACTCTGCCCTGGGAGTCAGTAGGAGCTGAAATTTGTCATCACAACGGCGCCGAGTACTTAGTCGTTGTTGACTTCTACTCTTTCTTTTTTGAAATCAGGCTTGTGCAAGCGCCGTCAGCCAACAAGGTTATTGCAGCATGCAATGACATCTTCGCAACACATGGCTTCCCAAGGCGACTTTGCACAGACAACGGACCACCCTTCAGTAGCCAACAGTTCAAGGATTACGCCGATAAGATTGGCCTGCAACACGTCCGGTCTAGTCCGTACTATCCCCGCTCGAATGGAATGGCAGAAAGAGCAGTACAGGAAGCTAAGAAGCTGTTAAGGCGGTTCCGTTTCGGCAGCACTGAGTTTTGTGCCGCATTGCTTGAGTGTCGAAATTCTCCTCGGGACTCTTCTCTGAAGTCCCCTGTGCAGAGGCTCATGGGCCGACAGACAAGAACGCTGCTTCCTGTACCAACCAGCCACCTACAGCCACAAACAGTGCCACCCAAGACCGTGCGACGAAGGCTAGAAGACATCAGGAGCAAGCAACGCTGCTTCTACAACAGAGGTACACGGCCTCTTCCAGAGCTTCGCACTGGCTCGACCGCAACTATGTACAATGTGCCCTCAAGATCATGGTCCCCTGTCACGGTCGTACAGCGGGCTGAGACTCCTCGTGCCTACATCGTCAAAACGGAAGAGGGTCAACAGTTTCAGCGCACAAGAGAACACCTCAATCCGGCCCCTCCTCCCTCGTCTCCAGACCACAAGACTCCCGCGCTGCTGCCAGCTGTGGGAGTCCCAGACACTACAGGGACATCCGAATCTACACAACTCCGCAGGAGTGAACGGAAGCGCCAACCACCACGAAGATACCCGGCGCCTGAGTTCTGAAACTCTACTTGATTCGACGATTAAAAAAAAAGGAGAGAGAGGGGAGATGTGACGTAGTGCAAGTCATGCACACGCGCCTAGCCGGACAGAAGCAGCCCCCATTTCTGTTATCTAACCGCTTGCCTATATAACCGCTCGCCTTCTTCAATAAAGCGTCATTCATGCACCATGCTTCGTCGTGTCCACAATTTCTATCCGCGAATTCGACTAATAACTCTCCCCTGCTTCTTCTAGAATCTATCCCATATTCACCTACCGCGTGGTCGTCAGCCTGCTTCTTGCCCACCTTCGCATTGAAGTCGCACATTAGTACAGTGTACTGCGATTTTACTTTATTCATTGCCGATTCTACGTCCTCATAGAAACTTTCAACGGTTTTGTCATCATGACTGGATGTGGGTGCGTAGGCCTGCACCACTTTGAGCTTGTACCTCCTATTCAGCTATTGAGGCTTTTTTTGTGGAGAAGGAGAAAGATAAGGAGCTCGTCGGCCGCATTCGGACTTAAACGTCTGCTTTAAAGCCTGGATAGACAAGGAACCTTACGAGAGCCACATAGTGGTTGGCACTAGCCGCTGTGGCCTAGGCAGAATAAGCTCAATAGAAACTGCTGCCACGGTGGCTCAGTGGACATCGTGCTCGGCTGCTGATTCGAAAGTCACTGGTTCGGTCCTGACAGTGGCGGACGCATTTAACGCAGGCGAATCCTTAAAGGACCGGGTACTGTGCGATGACAGTGCACGCTGCAGAAGCCCAGGTGGTCGAAATCATCCGGAACACTCCACTACAGCGTTTATAGTAGTATTGCCGCGAACATTTGCAGTGTTTGTTCATTCTTCAAATCTGCCGCCACACAACTTTATCGCTTTGTTTGCGACGCAAGACGCGACCAGATTTATCTCGATTGATCGCAGCCTGGTAGAGCTGATTCTAGGTTGTTTCAGAATGTTCTAGTAACTTTGCACGCTTTATCTCGAAAGTTCCCTATCAGCTTTAAATTGAGCACGGGCGACAGCGGCGGGCATTCTGTTCGACGACCACCGAGCACGCTTGTCGCTTCGCCGCCGCCGAGTGACTCAGTCCATTGTGGGTGCAAGTCAGGCCAATAAACAGTTTTGTTTTAAAAGACCTGCTGTCCGTCTTCATCGCTGCTTCGACTGCCTTCAGCACTACGTGAAAGTATGATTCTTTCGAGACGTTAACACCCATAAACCATAAACTTTCCACAGGGACTCCTTTTCCTGAAACACCAAGCCCAATATTGTGCGTGTTCAAAACGCGATATTTATAAGGAAACTGTGAAGTTTGTGTGCACTGACGTATTTTAATTGGTATTGTAGCGATAGCTACATTACGGTAGCAATTCGAGCCTTCAGCGTGGCGACGCCGTCAGCCTGTGGCTGCACCGCCACCCTTTGGCTGCGTCGTCACGCTGTCATGTGGTGGGTCACGACTTGCGCAGCAGGTGCCGGCGGTGCGGCGCCGTGACTGATCACGTGGTTCGTCCCGTGGTTGGTCACGTAACATGCTACGTGGTGCGGAGCAGCTGCTGATGCCTGCGGCGCAGCGCGCCGGCGAAACCAAGCTGCAACAGCTGTGCGCGTGCGCTGTGTCAAGTGGGATGAAGATGGAGAAGTAACGCCCACATAAACGGAGCGGAGAAAAACTGACTTTGCAATTCAACTGTGCAAGTTACACCCGGCCAGCTGTAGCTATCGCGTCACTCCAGGTTTAACCAGAGCTAAACCACCGCCAATTTTTCTTTGAAGCTTCATCCAGAGATCTTTCATCCTTTCATTCAGAGTTGCACCAGAGACTGCGTCAATGAAAACAAAGATTCCCTTCTTTTGGCTTTCAGATATACCAGGAGTTTCACCCAAAACTTTAGGCAATTTTTACAAATAGGTTTTCTGAGCTAAAAGGCCGCTTGTTTCGGCATAGCGTTGTCATCGGCGAAGTATATCAGAATACCGCCAAGAAGTGCTGAGTAGCAGCAGGCTGGCTAACTAATATTGCAGAGTTTTCTTTTTAACGGTTACAGTTAAGCTCCTTATTATTTGAAAGGCGCGTGGCCCACTGTAAATAATGTCGATATCAGTTATTCCAGTTTCGAAAAAGAGTATACTCTCGGTGCTGTGAGCCAACAAATTTTGGCTTCTTCGCGCCAAAATACATGCGCTTTCGGGAAGCTTGCAGGTAAAGAAACCTCTCTAGTGCACGTAACTCGTCGAAATAGTCAAAATTTGTAAGTCCGCAGCGCCGACGGTAACCGCGTTTTCGAAATTCTAAAAACTGATATGAATATTATTTACGGCGGGCGACACCCCTCTCAAATAATTAATGAGCCTAACAGTAATAGTTAAAAGTTAACTAGTCAATATTAGATAACCACCCTGCTAGTTAGCACGCGGTAGCTATATTCTGTTGTACTACACCGCTGGAAATGCTATGCCTAAAAAAGCACTCTTCTAACTGAAAAAGCGTATATTTATAAAGTGTGCAAGTATTACGGGAAACACCCTGTACAACCATCTCTGTCAGCCTTAGGAAGTCCCTGCACAAAGAAGTTGCTGCGTTTCCCTTTATGTGCGCGCGGCAGCGGTGTATTTGTGTACATAAGCGTATATGCGCTTACTCATATAATATTATCTCTTAATTTATACTTCCTGTATCACTTTAAATGAGAGACAGAGATGGCAAAACTAGGAAGTCAGCCTTGACGCCACTTTACTCTCCGACTCGCGTTCTATCTTTTCTAGGCACTGCTGCCGCCTGTCTTCACACACACACGCACACACGCACGCACGCGCATATATATATATATATATATATATATATATATATATATATATATATATATATATATATATATATATATATATATATATATATATATATATATTTATTTATATATATGCGCTGAAATGGCATCGAACACGCTGGAGAGGACGCAAGAAGTTCGCTCAGGCCCGTTACAATAAAGGTCTTACGCATGACAAAAGAAATTCAGCGCAGACCACAATTGCATAAAAACACCTTTATGCAAAGCGCTGCTCTCGTGCAACATAGATTCCCGAGGCATACAGTTTTTCGGCGCTGGTTTTGTATCTGCGCATACTCGCCATCATCCAAACCAACTGGGAGCCATTTCCACCCACATCGTGGGTTAGAACAGTGCGTTCAGAGCGTTCCGAGACATAAGTAGTGTCGTTTCCGGCACCCTCTCAAGCAAGTGAAAACGAAATGCGTCAAGAAAGTGATTACTTGGAAAGAATGACACTGCAGGCTTTTCGACAAGAAAGAAGGTAACGCAAGGGCATCTGGTGCTACATCTTAAATAAATGCAAACTCCGGCCTGCAAGAGGGCAGTCGTCAAAATAGACCGTGGTTTATAGTCTCCGATTTTCACGCGGTTTCATTTTATTTGTGTTTCACTTCCTCCAACGCTTGTGCCGATTTGCCGCATTGCCATCCGTTTTGAATGAAGTGCGGGAAGACGGTTTCACAAACTAGGCTTAGTGCCTGCCATTGTTTAAGATTGCGTGGCTGCAGATATGCTTCCATGTTTTGTTAACAGACGTCTGGATAGCACACAGAATATCAATCTTGCCGAAATAATCTTTTTTTTAAATATCACACACCGCTCAGAACCTTCATCCGAATCTCTAAGTTCCCGATCTTCTAAATAACACGAGAAGGTTAATGTCTCAAATTCTGACATATATATTCCGGGCCCACAGATATGGGCGTTTCAATGCAGAAAAAAACAGCCCGCTTATAGTTAGGCCTCCAAACCTGTAAAACCTTGGGCTAGTCTCTTCATAACTCGAATTATTTAACAAAAAAGGACACTGCAATGAGCACAGATTTCTGTCGAGGAAAATGTAAAATGAGGAAAAATTTATACAATAAAATAAATCGAAGACAACCTTTTGCATATTCAGATACAAAAGGCTAACCCTCGGCGGGAAGAGCCACGAGTTCCATAATACGAAAGACACTATGTACGAAATGAGTAGTTTCGGCAAACGCGTCCACAAGTACCGCTTCCCTGTGCTGGTTATATGTGAGCCCAACATGCCGTCGCCTTTCCGCCTTTCTGGATACGTGCTGCTGTGGTCTCGCAGAAAAGACGAAACTAGCAAAGTGTTAGTTTGCATACGCCAAGACATTGCGCACATCCGCCATGTTCTACAGCCACACAACACAAACCATTACATCTGTGTGATAGTCACGCTAAAAGGACGGGTCTTTTCGATAATCGGTGCCAACATTACACCTAGAGATGCCATTGATACTTCGTACCTATATTCAGCCATCCAGAGTTGTCCAGCTCCTCATATCATAGTGGGCGATTTTAATGCTCATCACCCTCAGTGGGGCAGTGCTGTTATGAATAACCGAGGCAGGAACCTGTTTGACTTTATGCACTCCCAGAACTTCATCAATATCAACGATGGTTCACCTACGTTTCTGCGTGGCACGTCGTACAGCAGCTGCTTGGATCTGGCGTTTGTTTCAGCAAGTCTCCAGTTTTACGTCAGCTGGTGCAGTGACGTTGAAACACATGGGAGTGACCACATTCCAACGTATGTTTGCGTCAAGTGGTACGCACCTACTACTCCGTCTCGCGTGCGATATACAGACTGGCCTGCCTTTAGGTCGTCCGTGGAGATTTCCTGTGTGGACCTCTCAACACCATCTAAAATAGAAGGCCTGATTACGTCCTCTCTCAGTGAGACCACGCGGTATATATGTGCGCCTACGCCAGGTTCTACTATTGACGTGGAATTCGAAAGACTACGCGCAGTCCGTCGGCGCGCCGAAAGGAAATACAAAAGAACCAAATCCATGTATGATCTTGGCCTTTGTCGCCGAGCTCAACGACAAATAAAGCGCCACCTAGCGAGACTAGGGAGACAACGTTGGAGGCAGTTCTGTTCATCGCTGGACCCTCTGAAACCATTGTCGCCTATTTGGCATGTAGCCAGGAGCTTGCGTTCACCCCCGCAGGAACGCTATCCTTTCCATGCCCTGTCTATTTAACAACGCCGTAATAATGTAGAGGTAGCAGAAGAATACTGCAAAATGGTTGTGGGCACAACTATGGTACCATCAACCAGTTTGGAGGCTTTTGTACCACCTTCACCAGATGACCACTACGAGATGCTATTCACGATGCCTGAACTAGAAGCTGCTCTTTCCTCGTGTAGGCGTCCATCTACACCTGGTCCTGTCGGGATTTCGTACGCGTCCCTCTCTCACCTTGGCATGGAAGGCCGAACTGTGCTGCTCAGTTACTACAATGATACATGGGCTTCCGGAATCGTTCCACAACACTGGAAGATCAGCCGCCTGGTTGCACTTTTGAAGCCTGGCAAACCTCCTTATGAGCTTACCTCATACCGGCCAGTTGCACTAGCAAGCTGCGTCGGCAAAGTTATGGAGCTAATGGTGCTGGCGCGGCTCGAATGGTTTTTAGAGCAGAATGCTCTCTATCCGGATATGATGACCGGGTTCCGGAGGGAACGTTCTTCGATTGACAGCGTAATCGACCTCATATCGACAGTGGAACATGAAAAACGTAGTCGCCGACTCGTCGCTGCTGTCTTCTTGGACATCAAAGGGGCCTACGATAATGTACTTCATGACGCCATCCTTGATGCCCTTGACGACATTGGCGTTGGCGGCCGGATGTATTCGTGGATTGGGAGCTACCTCAACGGCCGGTCTGTTTACATGTCTACGCCTGATGGGGAGACTACCCGTCATCAGGTTTGCCGTGGAGTTCCTCAGGGAGGAGTTCTTAGCCCAACCCTATTTAACGTGGCATTGATTGGACTGGTGAATGAACTTCCCACTAACATTCACATCAGTGCTTATCTTGATGATATCTGCATCTGGGCGTCGGGTTCGACACGTCCGCAAATGCGTGCGAGATTACAACGTGCCGTGTCATCTACATCAAAGTACCTACGGCGTCAGGGTTTGCACTTGGCAGCTGAAAAATGTGCTGTGGTCGCATTCACGCGCAAGTCTGTCTACCACTACCCGGTAACTCTTCAAGGGGTTGCAATACCATACGTCTCCCACCACAGATTTTTGGGCATTATCATTGACCGCGATCTGTCATGGTCGAGGCATATAAACATGCTAAAGAAAAGACTCACTCCTTTTTGCCATGTGCTTCACTTTGTGGCAGACATTAAATGGGGCCCAACGGAGCGCTCCTTGCTTCGACTTTACTATACCCTCTTTATTGGCTACATTCGTTACAGCCTTCCTGTACTCCCTAACATGAGTATTTCCTGCTTGCGGGCATTAGAGAGTGTCCATGCACAGGCGCTCAAGATATGCCTCGGATTACCACGTTGTGCCTCGAACAAAGGCACGATTGAGGAATCTCGTGCGTGCCCAATATCGGTCTACCTGTCACACGAACCACTTCGTGTATATTTACGTGCTCTTACACGGCACTGCTGGCACCCGCTGACGAAGATTTTTGATGAGCGACCGGACAGCAGTTTTGCACGCGCACTGCGCTGATGCCCTGCCGCATCATTCCTTGCAGCCCCCATGGGTAATGGCTCAGCCTTCAGTCTGCCTGCATGTCCCTGGCATAATCAAGAAGTCTGCGATGCCGGTTAGCGGACTGAAGCAACTCGCACTTGCCTACATCTGGTCAGAATACCACAAATGTGTGCACGTCTACACGGATGGATCTGCGTCTCCAAATGCATCAACAGCAGCTTTCGCAATCCCTGCACAACAGACAACCCGCAGATTAATTTTGGGACACAAGTCTACTTCAACCGCTGCAGAGCTTGTGGGCCTTCGGGAATCGATTCGCCACATCTGCGGAGAACCGCCTCAGGAGTGGTGCATTTTCACCGACTGTAAACCTGCGCTACACATTTTAGGATGCTTCCTACGCCACACAGCCTACCAAGCTCTGGCTCTTGATATCATTAGTCTCGTATCATTTGTTCAGGGAAACGGCCACCGTATAGTGTTTCAGTGGATCCCCGGACACTGCGGACTCGATGAAAATGAGACCGTCAACGCTGAAGAAAGGAGCGCCTTCAGCAGTGGCCTGCGTACAGCTGTACCGTTCTCTATAGTGGACACAACTTGTCTCCTTTAGGAATTGATGAGGAGGGCGACGGCTAGGTACTGGGCCCTGCCAGGCCTCCGCCACATCCGCCTTAAACGGCTAGATCCGACGATGACCTTTTCAGTTCCTCGCGGAATACCTCGCCTTATTGCATGCGTTATCCGTAGACTACGTTTAAATGTGGCATTCACGCGCAAATACTTGCACTTAATAGGACAAGCGGACTCCCCGGAATGTACTACATGTGGCGTGCTAGAGACTATAGAACATGTTTTAGTGGCGTGTCCAGCGTATGCACGTGAAAGACTCATACTCGCATCTGCTCTGAAGCCTATGGACACATCGCTCCTCTCTGAGGATTTGATCCTCGGCGCTTGGCCAGATAGATTTAGAACTGTAAAGGCAACGCGAGCGCTCTCACGCTTTTTGAGCGACACGGACCTTGTCTCGCGTTTGTGATGTCAGAAAGTGTGCCTTTTTTTAAAGTAGTTTTTCATCTGCCTCCTCTCATCATCATCGTCCCCCATCGTGACCTTCTTTTATCTCCTCTTCTCGTCCCCCAGAGCAGAGTAGCAGGCCAGATATTTATTTTTCAGGCCAACCTCTCTGCCTTTTCCTATCAATAAACCCTCTCTTTTCGGCAAAAAAAAATCTAAATCGTTGCATAACTCTTCACACTGGTCCACTTATCCCTTCACTGGTTTGCTTAGTAGTTAAGCGAAGAACTCGAAGCTGGCACTCTTGGTGCCTTACGTAGCATAAGAGGGTTCTCGCAAAGCTTCCGCTCTCACCGTTCGACTATTTTCCTTCGTGGAAATCGTGGTAATACAGGACGCACTACGTCCGCCGCTATAGACAAGGGTGGCGCTGATGAACACGCTCAAGGTTCGGTTACACAAAACATAAATACCTCCGAAAGCAGAAGATTGGGCAGCCGCCACCGTAGCTCAGTTGGTAGAGCACCGGACGCGAAATTCGGATGTCGTGGATTCGGATCCCACCGGCGGCATTCCGTTATTTTTTCTTCTGCTTTCTGATTAATTAACTGTAAGCGATAAATTATTTACGCTCTAATGTGCAGTTAATTAACACCGCAAATTGAAAAACATTCATCCCCCCTGCTCCTTGGTTTCGGTGACTGTTGGCTTCCGTCATGTATGTCATACGAAGCACCTGTTCTGCCTTCACTTGTTTTCTTCACAGGTGCTATTATCAGTCTTATTATACCTACAGTATAGAAGACGAGCTGAAACATAACATGACTTTGTATTTGTTTTAGAACAAACCTGAAGCTGGAGCGGCCACCTGCCTAACAAGGTAAGAAAGCACGCCAAAGCTGCGTATTCCTACCTGACATGTCCACACCCGGGAGAACCGCCAACTTTAAAACTATGGGGGGGGGGGGGGGGTTAATGTGAGACAGTTTGATTATTGCGCTAGTGCTGGTGACTAATCAAAATCATAGAGTACAGTACAGTTTGTAAAGGCGATGTTTCTCAATGGGGAAATACTGGGTGGGTAAGGAAACCTTGAAGCTTCCCACAGCGATGAAATTGAAGCCGCAGGCTCATTTCCGAAGTCATGCACCCTGGATATCCGAGCACGAGGTCGGGGCATGCCTTGTACCCATCTGATGAAACCGGCGGTTAACTGGAGGGCAGCGGGAGTCGAACCCACCACCTTTCGAAGCCGAGGCATGTCTTCTGTAATCCAGAACTATACCCTGCAAGGAAGAGTAGATCCTTGTCCACACAGCATCCGGTGTGCACTACGCGGTTCAAAGAGTACCATGCGTAAAACTTAGAAGTCATGAAATTCACGACCAGCAAGCGCCGCGTTATGCTAATACCTGTGGCAAATCAGGAGGAGGAGGTTACGAAGAAATGCACAACGCCGTAACCTGTCACACAAGGCGGGCTCCTGACTCGTGTGATGAATATAAACGAGGGTGGATTGAAGAGGGCGCAAAATATTATGAATATACCTTAATTATGATAACGGGAGGGCACTTTGACCAATGTGTGTTGACAGCCTTTGTGTCAGCATGAGGGTGTGAAATCCACTTTTCCAGGAGTCTACACGCCCCAGAGAGACCGAGTACAAGGCCAGAGATAAGCTTGTGTGCGTGCTGAAAAAGGTCCAGTACACGTAGACACGAAACCTCGCAGGACCACGCCCGCGTGCTCCTCTAGCCACCATTCTGCATACAAGGCGAATTGTCAGACAAGGGTAACTCTGTGGTGAGGGAAAGAGGAAGTGAGAAAACACACATGTACTCTTTGTACCACTATTTGTTCCGTGTCTGCTACTAGCAAGGGGTAAGGCAAACTGAAAGTTCTGCACGAGCATTCAGTAAAAAGTAAACTTAAACTGTCGCAAATTGGAAACAGTTCTACAAATTTGCTCGTGACTTTGTGCAACGATGGCAAGCGGATGTCTGCTATGGACCCCAACTTTTTGTCCACTTTCTCAGACTCCTTTCTGAGCACGTATTCCTGCATAGATTTCGGCTTCGAGAAACTCTGTGGCTTCGTGATCGTCATCGCAGAAGGTTCCCTCCTGCAAAGCGTGCAGAATCGCTGTAGACGTCATGCATTATTCAGGAGCTTCCCGGGAGGAGCGCTTGCATATTAATGTTTTGATACAAGGGGCAAGTGAACCGACATAGTTTCTCGTCCAAAAGTTATGTAGCGTTCAGAAGGCTTTCAGCTAAAGGCAATGAGGACTATAATAAACACACTGTGAGAAAAGAAGGATGGCGACATTACGCAAACTCTAGTAGAGTGTAATGGTCACGAGCAGCACATTCGATTTATGCAGCGCTTATGAAAATGCTGCTGTTCCTATCGACGCCAGTGTTCGGACTTGCACACAATTATTGTATAACTGGAACTTTGCGCATTATAAATGGAAGACAGTGCATGGTCCTCCTCAAGAAGAAATGGTTCGGCCTCATGAAGAAAGAAGAGAAAAAATATATCCACGAGTTTACCACTCCTTTTCCCGTCAAAATTTCCTGTATCCAGTAATTAACCGCCTGTGTCTTGGCCACTCCCCCGTAGTGGGTATGTGCCAGCAACGTCTGAGGCCTTCCTTCCTTCCTTCCTTCCTTTTCAACATAGTTCACCCTGCGTATGTGCGGAGTTAAGTGCTTCCATTAATCAGATGCCTTAATGCGTAAAAAGTAAAATTAAGTTCAATTGGTTTTTAGGGAAAGGAATTGGCGCAGCATCTATATCACATATCAGCGGGCACCAGAACCGCGCCGTAAGGGAAGGGATAAAGGAGGGAGTGAAAGAATAGAGGAAGAAAGAGGTGCCGTAGTGGAGGGCTGCGGAATAATTTCGAGCACCTGGAGATCTTTAACGCGCACTTACATCGCACAGCACACGGGCGCCTTAGCCGCCGCGGTCGGGTTCGAACTCGGGAACTCCGGATCAGTAGCCGAGCACTCTAACCACTGAGCCACCGCGGCGGGTCGCAAAAGGTAAAAAAATCATGAAATTTACCAGAATTCACAAGCGTATGTTGCTTGTACAATCAAATTCCTGAGGCCATGGTGCACCTGCAGGGAAAGTCAGCCTCTCAAGCTCAGATGCATAGTGTGCAGTACTAGCACATATAACTGCAGTGTATCAGGAGGTCCTCCTCCGAGGACCCATACATGACCTTGATGATGATGATGTTGATGACCTCTGGTTGAATGGCACGTACCCACGGTGGGGGATTGGCCAGTCTACATTGTTTTATACAAATACACAAATGGGTAAGGAGTGGAATAATGGGATAATTTTGTGAAGAAGGCGCAAATTTGGTAAAAAAAGGTGAAAGAAAAAGGAAATGTAAAAGCCGTTAATTCACATTTTAGCATAAGAACCGACTTGATGCAATTATATAACTGTGAATTAAATCGCACACAGATTTCAAGACATACCTCTTGGCGCTTGCCCCAAAAGAGAGTAGTATCGGAATAGATAGAGGGAGCCCCAGTCGAGCGAGGGGGATCTCCAAGTATGTTCTACGGAGTGAAGTGAGCCGCCGGGAAAAGAAGAAAAAGAGACCTTTTTCTCTGCCCTAATGTGACACCGTCCTCCTGGAAGTTCAGTAACTTCATCACTCACCTAAGTGAAGTCTAACACGCTGCGGCTTTTTCTCTTCCTTAGCGGCCTTTAGAACACAGTCTGACAACCCCGCTGCACGCAACGCGTACTGCGAGCCATCAGTGCGCATGCGCATGTCAGCACGGAGGCGCCAGATGTCACGACGTGCCCGCTTTTGGTGTGCACGCTTATCGCGTCAGGAGATGGAGTGACTCTCGCTACTGCTAAAGTTCTGAAACACTAACATAAATGGTGTTTCCGTTGGCATGAATCATATCAACGTCGTGGTCACTCAAACAAATATTCGGTTGTATAGGTTGCTTTATGGTTGATTTATGCTGTTTAACCTCCCAAAGCGACTCAGGCTATGAGGGACGTCGTCGTGGACGACTGCAGACAATTTCTACTACCCCTGGTTCTTTAACGTGCACTGACATAGCAAAGCACACGGGCCTTTATCATTTCGCCTTGACCTCAATGCAGCCGCCGTGGCCAGTATCGAACCCGTGTCTTTCGGGTCTGTAGCCGACAACCATAATGACCAGTGATCCACCGCGGGGGCGCTTAATCGGTTATATAAACTGCGCGTCACGTGCGCTACACACCCCAACTACAGACTAAAAAAAAAAACGGAATAATACAGATCTCCTGGCGTCCAGGGTCGAGACTGCTTTCTGTTTCTTAGGACTGCACGCTGCAATAATATTATTTATTAATAATGTCATATAAAATTATTTTAATGCACACACAAGGCTATGCACGGACAAAGTTCAAGCGTGCAGATGCAAGGTTGCCTTTGTGCGGCTGAGGGAAGAAGGAACGCAAAAGTGGAATTATTATTTGCAATATCCGGAATACTGAACTATAGGACCATACTGCGAGGAAATCATGAAGTGGTTCTGAAGAGAAAAGAGTGGCCACAATATTAATGCGGCAGCGTTGAGGCTCACGTTGTGCAGAAAATGTGGCCGTGTTGTGGGCGTTTTGAGGAAAGTATCTCCGGAGAAGCAGCCTGGGTCGTCCAACTAGGTCACGTGACCTTATTGCGTCATCACAACCTACCCCACCGGAATGTGAGCAAACTCACCATTGTGGCAGGCGGCAGTTAAATTATGATGATGATGAATGATTTTTATGACACAAGAGCATCTATGGCCAAAGAGCGCCATGGCACAAGGTATTTTCGAATTCTCATGGTGGTGTCAAAGACCCATTTCCCAAGCATTTCACCCTAAATAAGCCGAGCATCAGACCACGGCAAAGCTTTTACCCATTGTGCTACCGGTGGGTACTCGGCGGCACTGGGGATCGAACCCCGCACCTCCTGCATTCGAGGCCGATGCTCAACCACTTTTTGATCGGGCGTGAGAGATTGCTAGGGAAGAGGAATCTCGGTCGCGCAAGCCCCGCCGATGGTAGCACATACCATCGCAGGGCAGCGGCGCATTCGCTAACGGCGGCGTGAGTGTTGTGTACGCTTGATTTTACCTTTCAGCTTTTCTTTTCTTTCTTTGTTCCCCGTCTTTTAGCCCTCTTCCTTCACCCTCATGTGGAGTGGCATGCCAGGTTAACAACCGGGTACATCTCTCCTTTATTCATTAAAATCTCTCGGTTTCACTGCGCCAGGAGTCGTACGAGCACTCCAAGGGATCAATGAATGTGAAGAAGGGAATGATCAATTGCGCAAATATTGACATTAACTGATTGACGATATCGCGCCATAGCCTTTGTGAGGAGCATACGTGTCCCTTCCAGTTTTTACGAACAGTTACGAAATGTAAAATTTCAGTGCAGCTAAATAGTTATACGTTTAATATAAAAAGAACTTACGTATACAAACACGACTTATTAACGGCGGTACATCAAAAAAACTAGTAAAATCTACTCACGAAGATAAAAAAGAACAATACTATACATAGAAAACAATGAGGTGATATAAACCAACTAGCATTGTGGCAGTGCTGTAATATAGACTGTACGTTATAGTAAGACAGGGGAAGTGCCACTCTTCAAATCATCCCAAATGGGAGAATTACAAAAATTAAGAGAATGGTTGCGCCTGTGTGATTGAATTTTGAAAAGCGATATCCCCTATTGAAAGAGTGTTTTCGAAACATTTCTCTCAAGTTAAAACTTTGAATTTCATCTCATACCAGGAGAGACGCAACGATTAATGTACATCATATACTTGATATTCCAGTTGACATTAACAAACATTTAGAAAACAGACACAGTTTGTCTTTCAGAACTGGAACCTAGTACATTTTACAGGGTTTCATGTTGAAGTGCCACTCGCCACTTTCTATTCATTCTTAATTATTAAGCACCGTAACTAATAACTTTTCTAAACTGCTTGAACATGGCTGCGTTCGTCGCCAAGGTTAGAGCGTATTGAGCGTCTTTTGAATCAAGTTTTTCACAACAGGCAGGGGTCGCGTGCTCCGTCTGTCGTTTACGAGACCTGGCAAAATTGGGCAAAAAGAAAAAAGAAAACATGTGACGCCGCAATCTATGCAACTTTGCGTACCGCGATAGTAGCGCTCGCTACAGTGATGCAGTAGAAACGATTGCTCGGCATTTTCCATGCACCCAAAAAAAGTTTTCCGCTTCGGTGTTGCTCTCGAGACAAACCCTTGCGGTAGCTGACTGCAAGCGCAAATACACATGACGGCGGCTTTCAATCGGGAAAACCAGCGCAACCACCAAGGAGGAAATGCATGGACAAGCAGTAGGGCAAATACACTTCAACACACAAAATGTGTAACAACGGCGCGCAGGGCATACTCAGGAGTAACGAAAAAAAAATCTTTGCGACTACAAACAACGCCAGTAAACAAAATTTAAAAACTCAAACAGACATCAGACACTTTTGGTCACTTTTCTTCCGATAGCAGCTTTTGTGTTGTCAATCTACACGCCCTCTCCGAGCCAAAATGGGGCTGCGCATAATGGCTAGAAACGAACTGCAGTTAAGGAAGTTTTGTACACGAAAAATAAGTGCGAAATTTTCAATTTTACTCGAGTTCTACGGCGGGAGACTGAAAGCCGCAATTCCCGTCCGCGCGGAAGAAATGGCTGACGATGGCACGCTTTTAGAGCGCACTGTCACAAGTGCTAGCACATTTCTTGGAGCTAACGTCAGCCAGAGGGCAGCACAGAAAATGCAAAGGCGGAATCTTTTTATCAGATCATAATTTAGACCACAGGAATCTTGGCCCGCTCGCGCGTATTGTGCGCACTTTCACGTGGTGTATTTCAACTTTCGACGGTTTCATTTTTTGGCGACAAAAATGTCGATGATCGCCATATGTGGATGGAAACTGTTCAATACATGAAACTTTTGCGCTAAGTATACTTGTTCAATAATCACATACATGTGACATATCCGTCTTTCAGTGATTAAGGAAAAAGAGCGCCACCAATGAAACGGCGGCCTTTATTATCATATGTGTTAGGAAAACTCGTGCAGGCCTTCTTATGAGGCTCTTGCCTACGAAGGCCAATCCAATCGCACTAGACAATAAGAGTGTTCATGCTACAGAAAGAATGCCGCACTGATAACACTCAAAATCGTGTAAAGCTGCAAAAATTGCACATTGCTGAACAAAGGCTACCAGTTAATGTCGGACTCAGAAACAAGAAGCATCAGCAGTTTCTAGAAGTTTCAGTAAGATGGTTTGGGGGGTGAATTCAAGCGGCAGAATATTTCTGGTGCCTCCTTACAATTTATCGCAATTCACTCGCTATAGAATTTTTAAAAGTCTGTTTCTGGCCTCTCTCCAGCCTGTTTTATGCCTTCTTGACGGCGCCTGAATATTTGTGGCAGTCTCGTTTAAAAAAAAACGCTGAACGCAGCATTGCTCTGTGGTTAAGTAGCAGGTTTTGTATCACGCATTTTGTGTCCCGCAACATTTTTCTTTATTGCGTCATGGTGCTAAGCACTGATTCTTTTTCCTAATGTCATTAGACTGACTTAAAACACAATAAAAACCCAAACTAGAATTTACCATGAAAAACTGTCTTAGAATGAACGCTTCTTAGGAATGGCCGGAACCAGAAATGCACTGCCTTAGTGAAACAGTGCGCAACCGATCCAAACTTGCACCTTAATGTCTGCGGTTACTGTTGGTGCAAGCTGTATTATGTCTAATTAAGATAACAACATTGAGTAGCTCCTATAGAGAGTGCCTTTGTAGTTGTAGGCACACCATGAATGGGTACATTTGCTGCGCTAACCTTCGACCGGTATTAATGAATCACTTTCGTCGAATTTTACTGGTCAGAGAACTTATGCGCTCAGAACCGTCCTTATGTTCCTAGTTTTTTCGGACATGGGGAAAACGAACAGCCACCATAAAGAGCACCTGTATGTCATAACGAACACCTCTTGTTCCTTCATTTGTGTGCTTAATAGTTCTTTCTGAGTTTAATGCGTGCAGGAGACGCACGCTACAAAGCTTGAAATCAAACCCATCGGGCTGAATACTATTGATAGAGAATGTACGTACCATTCATTCACCTCTGCACGGAGCACTTACTGCGCCTGCATGTTAGGGAGTGCATGTTTAGCGTATACTGGCTAAACGACAGCAAAAAACTTTGTGCAGAGCCCTTCTTAGGAGATAGATATATCTTAGGTTAAAATTTATCTCCAATGACATTTAAACCCCTTCTGCAGACTTCATGTCCTCTTTGTTCTTATGTTATTGCACAATCCATAAAAAGGCGCAAGGACTTCCTTGCTTCCTGGCATGAAAGCTCAAAAAGGATTCCTCTAAAATTTTTCTCTACCATGATCAGACACACGTGGCTTATTTGTTCGCCAAAAAGTCGAAGCCCACAGAAGGAACAGCAGTTCACTAATGCCTAGGGTTAAAGGCAAAAGACAAGAAAAACTACTTCACGACTCACCGTCGTTTTTAGTGTTGCTGTTTCGGGGAAGAACGCAGAAAGTGTGCGCAGTAGGATTGAAGAAGGAGTTTTTCCTTCGGTTCTCACTGCAGGCATTGACTTTAATGCCAATGACGCCCCCGTACGCCACCACGCATTTCAACATGTCATGGTCGGTCCCTAACGCCAAATGTTCGAAATATAGCGCAAACATCTTGATCTATACGACAGGAAATAAATATTACGAGTTCAAGTTCAAGACAGTCTTAAATATTCTCTTTGCGGGCGACTTGAGCCATTTATAGTCACTGCGCTCGGCGAGAACGTGTCTAACATTTGAAGCGTATCGACTCCGCCAATATGAACCAGTACGGGTTTAGACAAGAAAAAGTTGACCAAGAGTTCACTCCAAATTCGCACAGGGTAGAGCATTTCCAGGTACCGAAAAATAATGAGTGCTAGCACTTTAACGTTGACTGCATGACAAGAGATGATATGTTTGTACGTGAAGCTTTGTGAGCAAGAATTTTGTTAAGTCCCTGCTCATAAGATTTTAAGAGCAGAATTTTTTAAACATACAAATGCTTTAAAATATTCTCTGGTATACATACTGCGTAGATGGACATACCTTTTTTATTTTTTTTAATGATAGGATAGAGCTTTTTTATCTTCAATGCAAAAATAACAAGATTATTCTTTTTGGTACAACTTCACGTACCCTTTCACACTGCTTCTTCAGTGGCGGGTTGTCCAAGACAAAATGTATCCTGGAGCTTATCGTCGCCGAATGCGTCCCTCCTTTTTAGCAACAAACTTCAAATGAATAAATCACCGTATATAACGCCTGCATTAACGCGCCTCACAAGACATCATCATCCTGACTCACTCACAACCTATTTTGCTCGAACTGGTACGTTTAAATTTTTCTTCTTTGCTCGTACAGTATCGGACTGGAACCATGGTTTGCTGACTGCAGTGTGACTAAAAATTGAATAAATGTGTACTTGTTTGTTCCTGTTTTGTTGATTATTATCTGTATATATACCAATGCCCCTCTGCTTGGGCCCAAGGGTCTGCAGTATGTAATAAATAAATAAATAAATAAATAAATAAATAAATAAATAAATAAATAAATAAATAAATAAATAAATAAATAAATAAATAAATAAATAAATAAATAAATGAATAAAAGGCCAAATGTTGGTAGGCGCCTTGTGCAGTTTCCAGGATGATTCTTAAAAACATACTGAGCATACATTGTCAACAATAAGAAGAAAGTCAAAGTTTCAAGATTTCTGAACTTTTAAATTGAGAGAACCTCCACCTTCAGTGGGATTCGCGAGTCAGGGTATGTTCAAACTTTACGTTCTCTCGATGCCAGGAACGTTTCCCACGAAAATTCTCAAGTGATAAGCTTTGCACGCACTCATCGACTTTTGCCTTGCTGACGTGTCCTCACCATGGAAACGGGCGTTGAATGGGCGCCGCATAGCGCGTGGGCGTAAGATAACAGAGATGGCAGTGTCGTTGGTAACGTGCGCGCTTTGTTTAAATGTCAACTCCAAGGTTTCATCAAGATTTACTCGGTTGTTGCTAAGCTTTACTGAAAGTTTTGCTCGGCATTCTGACTTCTTATGGTAAGTTAAGGATCCCTGGTCGCGTGTTGCGCGTTTCTTGAATGTGAGCAGCTCTAAAAATCACTCGCTGTGTTGCAGTGGCATTGCTGTCAGTTATATTTTATGTCCGTTTGCTCGTTCGTTTGGTATGCTCAACATAAATGCTAGCTATTTTACAATCTTAAACGACATTGAAAGAGGCGCCGCCAAAGCCAACTTACAGTTTCCTTTGTAAATGGCTGCTATTATTCAATCCAAGTTCCAAACTGAAGCCGAAAATCTTTAGGCCGGGAGATCTATGAAAAATTAATGTGGATTAGTTCAGCTAATCCAGGATATACAAAGCGAAAGATGTCGGTGTTCACTGTGTTCATTGACGTTGGCGTTGACAATGTTCTAGACGGCGGTGGCTTTGAGGAAAGGAAGTGCGCACAACTGGCTCCCTGTATATGCGGGCGCCTCATTCGTGCTTTATACATGTGGCTGTGGTGAGTGAGAGATGTGGCATTAATGCATTAGCGCTGACAGCGTTGTGGCTGGCATGCGGCACTGCATCAATAGCTAGGCCGCCGCGTTCATTTGGTGATCAATCTCTCGGGATCAACCATTAACTGCATGCCACCTCCCAGGGTGGCAGGGAGGGCGCGCTGCCTATTCAGTGTGCGGAACGCAATAAAAATAGGCTTCTGCAGTTGGACACCAACGCCACGCACATGAAAGCGAGATTGAGGTCTCCACTGGCCCACGGAGCCGGTTGTGCGCCTTTCCTTTCGTGAAAATGAACGGCCTTTGCAAAGTTGTCAACGCCAATGAACTCTATGAACGCCGTCGACTCGCTTGTTTTGTTTGGTTTCTGAGGAAAGGAAATGGCACAGTAACCGTGTCACATATCTCGGTGGACACCCGAAGAGATAAAGAAGGGAGGGAAAGAAGAAAGAGAAAACTGAAAATTTAAAGTTGGATTTTGAGGAAAGGCGCAGCGCTGCGCAGCGGCGGAACACCTGTGGCTGGGTGCTGCTAGTGGCACATGCGCTGTAGTGACTTGAGAGCGAGAGAGAGAGAAATATCCGCGGCGAGGCACGCGTTGTGACATCATGTGTCTCCTCGAAGCACTGCCACGGCGAAATCGAAATTTCGCGGCTAGTAAAGCTTTCGCTTTAAAAGACATTGGCCACCGACAAAGGCACCCGCCGCGGTGTCCCAATGGTTAAGCAGCTCGTCTACTGAGCCGGTGTACCCGGGTTCAAACCCGACCGCGGCGGCAGCGTATCGAAGGAGACGAAATGCAAAAGGCGCCCGTGTGCTGTGCGATGTCAGTGCACGTTAAAGATCCCCAGGTCGTCGAAATTATTCCGGAGCCCTCCACTACGGCACCTCTTTCTTCCCTTCATCTTTCACTCCCTCCTTTATCCCTTCCCTTACGGCGCGGTTCAGGTGTCCAACGATATATGAGACAGATACTGCGCCATTTCCTTTCCCCCAAAACCAATTAATATTATTATTATTAGACCGAGATAAGTAAGACAGTTACTACGTCATTGGCTTTCCTCAAAAACAAATTTTCAATTTCCGCCATAGATCACATTCAAGAAAAGAAGACATTCAATTCATCATAGAGGTGGAATTTATTAGGTGAATATAAGTAGCTATTACTGAATCATGTTTTTCCGATTGATCGAGTGAAGACAGCGTGCAGGAGGCCCCGCATGTTCTTGTTTCGATGTCACTTAAAAGTCTGGCATGTCTTGCGCGCTCAACCATCCAGTTGAATGTTATTTTAACCAAATTACTTTGAAAAGCGTTTGTTCATAGGACAAAACTGGCAGTTGAGTCGCATGCAATTTGCTTCCAAAGAATTTGATGTGCCTATGTAGGAGCACTATTAAATAGGATGACGTCTGCAAAGATGTAGCAAATCCTAATATTGACCTCTCAATTGCAGATTCAAGCAGATGAGAGGCCGTTCTAGTGAACTGCTTGGCAGTCAGCGTGGGCTACAAATAACGGAATAGATCTAGAAAGTCACATGATCTACCGCAGCGCGGAGGTGACAAGTATTACCCTCTTTTTAATGATTAAAAAGACAAGACTGGCTGTTTTATCACAGGTTTTATGTTAACGGTTAAAGAATAAAGGTGGCGCTCGTGGTGAAGGAAGAGCAGTGGTTGAAGGAAATAGGCATCAAAGCCACCTTACAAAAAGTCTGGCGCCGAAAAGAAGAGAAGCACTGAGGAAATGAGACAAAAACAGGGGTAGAAAATGTAGCAGAAGATGGGTATTCCGTGACAGAAAGCAATAATAACACAATGCTGTGATGGCACCGTAAAGAAAAATATAAATTCGCTCTCAACGCTATATTGCCGCATTTTAGCACCGATTATATACTCTATTTTGGCTAAGAATGGGAATTTTATAAGCTCCAAAAGGGAAACAAAAATAAACGTAGGTGCCACCATTACCACCCAATTTCGCACACAAAATGCAGTGAGTCAACACATGTTTCAGTGTGTGTTCCAGAGAGTAAGCTCCATCCTCATTTTGTGCAAAATGGTCATGGAAACATTTTCAGGGCATTCACCACGGGTTTGAGTCGAAACGGGAGAAAAGTTTCAAATGCGGTTTTCTCATCACCGAATACATCGTTTTCTGCCGCACGAACCAACGAACTCCTAGAAACTCCTAGAAAGAGCCAAATGGAATAAATAAGAGACTTAACGAGGATTCATTGGAGCAAAGTAGTAGCCTATTTTCTTTAGAGGTTGGTTCAAATGTTTCGCTTCATAATAGGTCGGATGCAATGAAAAGTTTTATTGCACATCGTCGTCCGCATATAGCAGCAGGAATATGTCGACCTACGGATATTAATCAGTATCATCTGGCAGAAGGTGCAAGTGATCAAAAAAGTGAATCGTCTCCTTGGCGATTTGATGATTCAGCATAATTCAGCGCCGCCTACATATTTCTTACAGGGACACTCCGGAAAAATGCATACAAATACAGTTCTTATTAAAAATTGTTTTTCTGGCTGATGATGGCTATGCTGACGTTTGTCCAGCAGGAAAAGGTGCATTTAATGGCGAAATAATTGCACTTGAAAATCTTTCCGCAATGCGATTCATGCCCGCAACCCCCTTATAAAAGTACGGGTCCCCGCTGCTTTGAAGTCACCGCGGTCTAACGTAGCTACTGGGATCCGCTGCTAAAACTCGGTGTCAACGCACAAATTTTGGAAAAACATCACTTTCTTTTAGAATGGCCTATTTCTGACTACAACTCTGCAACCTGTCTGCACTGGCCAAGTTCTAATTGTCTTCACTTTCTCTAAAACATCTTAATGAAGGATATTTAATGAGGTAACCTTAGTCGACGCTACAGCGCGCTAAGGAGCACTTTCCTGTGGAACTGGCTGCGTGAATGTAGACCGTCTGTCATTTTTCGCTTGTGCAAAATGCAACTAAAGAGAATGGTCAATTACTTTGCCCCAATGAATAGTCGTTTCGTCACTTATTTTTTTTATTTTAATTTTCTGAATTCAGTTGAAGCCTCTGATAGTGACTTCATTTGCTTGGCGCATTGAAGACAGCGCTGTACATGTACTGGGCGATCAAAATTAAGCTTTACAGATTGCTTAAAATTAGGCCCTGACAGGTGCATCAAACGCATCTCTGCGCACAAATTATGCGCCCAAGTAAACACAATGTGAGATTATAACTGTCACCTTCAAGTCTTTAATTAACTTACAACCATTATTAACTTATTTGGTGACTGCAGTTTGCGGGCATTTCCATATTTGAAATTTAGAGGCAGTTGGATAGCTACACAATTTCATTTGGTAGAAAAAAACTCTTAGCACTTGTGTATTCTTTGATCTTTGGTTCCATACTTCGAGCTCGATCCGCGTAATAGCTCATTCAATGCGGTGACTCTCGGCCCAAAGCTTCTTCCGTTGTGACGCTGCGTTTTTCCTACCAGCGGCATAGAGCGACCAGCGAAGCTGATAGCTTTTTGCCTTTCACTTTCGGTATCGAAATGGAGAAAATGCCCGACGCCAAACCTGCGTCAGAATAAGAGGCGGAGTTTCGCGCCGACTGCCACCACCCTCATTCATAATTACACAAAATCACTAGAAGCTTTGGGAGCAAATATCTCGCAATACACGTGCTCTCGGAGAATTCTACTAAACAGAATAACATAAAAATATCCCGCCTCCTTGTTTCCATTAAAAACATTCCTTCTAGCTTCCGAGGCTAAAAAGTTCATTAAGAGCACAAGTGGGCTTTACGTATGATACGGACTTAAATTGTTTCTCCTAAGAACATATCCCTGGCGCGTCAACGCAATGATTTTCTTCAAGACTATTTTTCCAAGAATCTCACCACAGAAGAGCCGATCACCTGGACAGGGGAAATTGTGTATATATTAGAGAACCGATGTGCACTCGGCGGCCCTAAAAATCGAACCCAGCACCTCTTGAATGCCAAGCGGATGCTAAACCACAAATACAACACTTTGGTGCACCGCGAGTCCATCGCATCTAAGCTGAATGTTAATAAAACCCACAGCAAAGAAATATTCGGCGAAAGAACTTTATAAACGTATAGCAGTCCTAGCCTTAAGCATGGAGTGAGCACACACTAAAAAGAATAAAATAATGCGACGAAGACGACAAAGCTGGCAGTGGCGCGTGACGCAGCGTTCGCGCTAGGCCAGCCGGCTCTAAATTCATCTCTTTGCCATCAGTCATCTCGTCTTATTCTTCGGCTGGTCATCACGTAACAATAAGTACTCTTTCACAACATGCCTTTATCCTAGCTGCACGAAGAACTTAAGATTGTTCGTTCATTCATGTCACTCGTGCTCTCTTCGAAATTTCTTAAATCATGTAATTTTTAGCGACATACATTTTATTTCGATTGACGTGAGTACTACATTACCTTTAAACATCTTCAGTGTGATTGCAAATACCTGGGCGCTTGTCTTTCTTTTAACCTTTCACAATGCTCGTGTCCAACCATATGTATCACAACGGCCATTCTGTTCCGACTACAGCGACAGTAATCTCGGCTTTCATCATCCTAAATTTGTCGCACTTCCCGAATTAAAAACACTAATCCCTTCGAGGTGCTTCGAAATTTACGCTGAAAAGACAGGCAAAGATTTAGCCAGCTCCCCGCTCTTTCTTTTCCAGTAGCATAAAAGAAAAGAGTTATGCATCATGCCTTACTTGTTTGTACACATAAAGCGAAATAGTGGCCATCCAGAGCATTATATTACAGCAGCCAAGCGGTCCTGAATTTCAAAAGGGACAGTAAATTCTGCTCACTCATTCAGGACAATGATCAATTCATTTGGCATTACATAAGGACACGTTGTGAAGCGGACCGCTCAGAGAGCTAAAGTGAAAAAAGCCGCGGAGAAATGGGAAATTCACTGAGTGAGAACAACAGACATAGGACAGGCTATGATGGCAGTTCTTAAAGCCATAATATCCTTATTATAAAGAACGCTAGGGAGGAAGAAGGGAGAGGAGGTTGGCGCAGCAAGCGCGAAAAAAATTTGTGGCTCATAATAAAAGAATGATTGTGAACTTATATCTTGCTTTGTATCAAAAACTTTCTTTATGCCTCCGAGAGTTACATTATAAGCATTCCTAACATGGATAACTTACCTTCTAGGAAAACTCATTGACCCGCCGCGCCTCGTCGGAAGATCAAGGCGTAATCTTGTATGACATTCACTGCACAGATTCTAAGAGTATTAAGGCATTGCCGGTTCGATTTTCCGTGGTTAAACCTCCGCTGTTGGTCAGTGGTATGACATTCTGCTATTACGGGACCTTTGGTTCGATCTATGCAAAAGTGACCGTATTTCAATAGAGGCAAGAAACAAAAAAACGTATAAACCACCGCTAGTGGTCTACATTAATACAAAGCCCTCCAATGCAGCTTTCCACATAGCCCATATGTCCCGTCTGGACGTTAAAGCCCACATTTCATAATCTGATGGTTAGATACACGTCTTTTTCGCAATGAAGGAAACAAGCGCGAATAGCCCTGCATTCAAGAATTGCTACAGCAGATCATTGCTCAACGATGGCCAGGTTTCAGGGAACAATGAGAAACTGGCAAATACATATGCTATGCTTTTGTGAATAAATTTCATTGGAGCGAGTCCCATGTTTGGCCTGATAGAACGCTTAAGTAAGTATTGGTATCATTCGCATGAAGAATAAAAGGCGAACAACGATAAGCTAAAGGGTCCCGTGTTTATACCTCGACTGATCGAAGTTATTGTCTTTTTTCACGCAGTATGTTTCCCCGCCGAGTCCACAGTGTTCAATTATTCGCAAAAATGCACCGTACAGAGAGGAATCGACACGACGAAAAGATAACACTCCTCTGTCATCTTCTGCGCCACAGCTTCAACCAGTTGGGACTGCGCTTTTCCTCACCATACAAGACATGTGCGTAGCTGCTTCTATTGCACCGTCTACTGTTAACGTGGCCTAGATTAGTGAAAAATCTTGTCCATCGTTGTACTGTCTGCACCCTAGGATAACGGCTACGCTTTTAGTCCGGGGTATGCAGCTGGATTAAATATTCGCGGACACCATAAAAGCGTGCACACTTGCCCGTAAAACGATGAGAAGTAAAAAGAAGAAAGAACCCACGCCATATTCTACCGAGCAAAGAAGCATCAGGCAGCAAGTTCCACGTCAACATTCTTTTAGTGTTATATGCCCGCATTTCGAAAGAACGAAATGGGAACAGTGCCTAGAAACAAAACACACTCCTTTTCTTTTTTGATGCACAGTTAAGGTGAGAAACTAAAGGTGCAGTTGTTTCTGCGTAAGGTCTACTACAAAGTATTCAACCGATATATCGGAGTATCTCAAGATACGTGCCGATATCTGGATAACCACTAGTCTAAGAATAAAAGGAGGAAGACTAAGCAGTATACCAGGTCACTGTCAAGGCCAAGCGAAAGATCTTCGCTTGCTCCGCTAAGGTCCTTTGATCATTCGCTGAGTTCGAGCAAAGCGAATCCTTCTAAAAGGAAGCAAGAGGTCAAGGCAAATAAGAGAGGGTGAGGGCAGTGCTACCTACGCAGAGAATATGGTCTGCATCTCCCCTGAACTCCAAGTACTTGACACATTTTTTTTGGCTATTTACATCCCAAATTCCAAGTGGACTAAAGAATGCTTGCCTGAATTTTGCAAAGATTGTGTGCTTTTTCAGCGTTGACCAACCTGAGCGCTTGAGTGCAGATAATGCCACCTTCCGTGATGTTCTTGTAGTTTCGTCTATTTAATTTGTTTGTATTAGGGATTCTTTCGTTGACGTTATTTTTGGCCAGAGAATCGAGGAATCCCAGATGTTAGTTTGGTTTGCCAGTTGATGACCCCAGCGATTTCCTTATGTGGGGTTTTCGCGCAGTGTGTCTGTAGGAATGGCATTTGGCGCTCGCTCGACAAGCCGACAAATTGCAGCATCAGTAGTTTTTTTACGGAACCCTGTCATTTTGTTCAAAAACAGCATAAGGTCGATTTTTTTTTGGCTGTCACGTTTACACTCGAGCCTAATATAGCCGATATCTTCTTCCTAATTCTCAGTATTCAAGAATGCCCTCAGTATCTTAGTATTCAAGAAGGATTCAGAAAGCCCACACGTCCCGGAGCTATGTCACGTCATTTCAACATTTCAAACCCAGAAAGCCGCCGATCGCTTGCGAGGACACGTGCCTCTAAAATGTTTCATTTCAGTTGTCAAGTGATGCACTTAGAGAGTGCTCTTAATTAGGTAGAGCACGACACCTGGATACTCTTGATACTCTCATACTACTCAGGAATGTCTCCATTATCATGTTTGCAGTGCACCTTCAGTTCGTGTTTACTGTATTATTGGCTGCCTCCATAGAGTCTTGCAACACAAACAAGTACCAAACTACAGAAAATGAAAGAAATACAGCATTGAAGTACGGAAGTTAAGGGTTTACACAAGGCACTATCATTTTTGCAAAGAGCGTCTGCTTTTAAGCGAATTCTCTTGCACCAAGAAAACGCATCTTGCACAGCAGCTGCAGCGCCATGGTGCTTTCTGAAATGAAAACTGTATCGCCTTAGTTTCATGCACTCTTTTTCCTGCTATTTCGGTAATATGCATCCTTTAAAACAGAGTTCTGCAATGTTTCGAACTTTTTCTCGGTCAGTAACACGACAGAAGTATTTTAATGGTATGTCGAATTTAAATATCTCCGCTTAGGACAGAGACAAGGTGAAGCTAGTATGGGGCTGGTGTATTGTTTGAAAGTTTTACCTTTGTTGGGAACGCAAGTGCCTGTTCATCATTAAAGTCATCTTATTGCTGCATGGAGCTGAACAGATGCACCACGTGCCGCTCCCTATCCGAGTTTCCTGCGGCTGTGCGCCTTCGTATCTCCAGTCTTTTCGTACGTAGCCCCATTTCCACGCTCGCGAATAAATTATTCATAACATCTTCTGATATATTTTTTCCCTTCTTGTAGTCCCTAATGCTTTTGCATACGGCAAGGAGTGCAGTCAGATGCTATGGACGTTCTTTGGGCCGTGATGTTGAACATTAATCAGCAGCTCTCTCTTACGCCATCATCTCCTGATCAAACTCTTTTTACCGCTCTGCATTCGCAATTTTACGCTTGATTGTAACAACATCATAAATCAAACATTACGCGACGCGCCTCTTTCACAGCGGTTCTGTGCTGTTGAATACGGCAGATTAAAGTCATTACTTTTCCTTTCATAATTTCGGCTTTAGAGCTTCTTTCACTATTTATTTAGCGACTAGCTTTTTCGGTGTGCCATTAATCAGCGGGATCGAACTCGAGAGAATTCACCTCATGGCGCCAGAGTTCGAGAACACCGGTCAAAAAAGATGGCTTTTCATTTATTCCTGAATATATCTCTCCCTAACCCAGAAAAAAATCATAAAATTTTCCCTCTATTTCTAATTCCGTAGCTGCGCGCATTTGAGCGCAGTGTTCGCGGTTTTCCAGAAGGCATCCGGAAAATACCCCCACACAAACTAATATTGGCGAAAAAGAAGACACAAATGGAGATGTCAAGGACAGGCGCAAAAATTTTACACTGAGATATTCCCAGTGTATACACTTTTAAGGCGAACGCCTTACTTGCCTCATGAGTGCCCGCAGGAAGTGTACATTCACAGGAAATGTCCGCCTCACCTGTCAATCAAGTGACGTACGTCATCGACACTAAGGTGAATACAAATAAAATAGAATACGAAATGAAAATGGATGCAAATAAAAATAATAAAATAAAAATAAAAATAAAAAGAGTAAAGTAAATAATATTATGCGAAAATAAAACTATATAAAATAAACCTAATCAAAGTAAAAGTAAAAATAAAAATAAAAACCAACACATACTGGCGTGGAAAAAACCCGCGTTCAAGAAATTTCTATGCTTTCGCATTCCTGCACGTATGCAGACTTCAGTGCCCTCAGAATTTTTCACGTTAAGGAAATAGCAAAAAAGACAAAGGCGTGACCCAAAAACGCAAGCACTGAACTAACAACTCAGCTTGATTGTCAGACATGAAGGGCTTATAGCTCACACAAAACAGAAACAAAAGTGCGCCAGGACGGCTACTATCAGCTGTTAAAGAGCATGAGGGGTAACTCTAAAGTGTCAAATGGCGTATGAAAACGATTTAAGAAACTGGGAGCCAAGATAAAACTAACTTTCAAATCCAATAAATACTGAGAGAAACAAGAAACAATGGTGCATCATGTTATACACTAACGGTGACGGAAGAGAGTCAAAGAATTGAAGTGTCAACATGGGCAAAAGTGGTTATCCATGTAACTTCGTTTTCTTACGCCATATGACACGTCAAAGTTACCCTTCATGCGCTTTTCCAGCCCATAATAGCTCGACTGGCGCACTTTTGTTTCTCTTCTGTGGGACCTATAAACCCTTCTTGTCTGACAATCAAGCTCAGCTGCAAGCATAGCGCCTGCGTTGTTGTGTGACGTCCTTGTCTTTTCGCTGTTTCCTTCACTTGATTTCATGGACCAACTTTCCCACCAAAAATACCTATTGTATGTACTTTTACCTCTTTGAGGGGTCACAACTAAATATGTTGTTCTGTTTAGTTTTTAAGCCCTCTGAGTCTTATTTCTCATCTTACTCAATCTATTTACTCTTTAACTTTTCCAGAAAACTGAGAGCGCATAAACCACATCACTAGAATGAGGTTGGACACTGAATGCGGGAAATTTCAGCCCCACATTCATACCAACGATGAAATAGAGATAGTGCAACGTGGCACAGCGTGCCATTGTTTTTAAAGTATTCAACTTACTCAGCAATTGTTTTATTGTGTGATGCAGCATTTCAGAACAATGAACAATTTTTTTGCGCCATCTCACCAGCCAGAAAACGAGCTCTAGCCACCGTGAATTCCACGTCGGTCCTAATTGCTACCTCTGATAGAAACAATTAGCAACCTGGCGCGTTGCAGGAGGCTATTTCGTGGCCAACCTGTATTCCGGCCGGCGCAAATTCTTTCGAAGCTTGAAACTGAAACAAAAGTTGAATGAGAATGTCAGGTTTCCAAGCATAAGCAGGTGTTTTCCAAACCTATAAGCCCCGCCAAAAGCTGCCTGCCGCCTTAAGCGCTCTACATAATGGAGGAGAGGGGGGGTAGCAGATCGGTTAGTTCGCCTCCCCCCTTCAATAGGCATAAAAATGTACACCTTTTCTGCTTTACACTAACCTGGCTTCCAGAAGATACGAGCTAAGGGGTGCTAATGAACTATGCCCCCTCCCCCATGCCTGCGGATGGGCATCATTAGAGATTTTTATCATAGTGCGCACCACCACCGCTGTCATGCGTCGTCAGTGCGCAGGCAATAGTTATTCCTGACACCGCCAGTATGCCCGCAGTTGCGGCCATGTTGCGCCATCTGGCGCGTACAGGGCGGTCCGCGCACGCGCTATGCGCTGTGAGCTATGCATGCTCTATGCGAAAAGTATCGCTTATAGAGTTTTTACGAATGCCCGGGTAACCCCACTCATGTGGGTACATTATAATGGGGGCTCCACGAGACGCGACCGCCATGTATCGACATGGTTGCCTCCATGGTACTTCGTCCGCTTGACGTCCTATGAATAGGGTCTATACCGGCCCTCGGAAGACACCTTCTGCTATGGTCACAGAAAAAGGACAGCAACCGGTAACTTCGCTCCATCTGTAAACAAGAATTAGGCTTCAGTTGAAAGAACTACATGTACTACGGCCTTGTGTACGGCCACGAAATTACGTCTTCTTCAGTCAGGGTTTGCGGCAGGAATAATAATAGACATTTTTAGCGGCGCGTACGCAAGTGCTTGCGTACGCAAAGCGCTACGGCTCTGCTTGCGTTACACTGTCCGCTCCAAAGTATAGGTTTAGCTCGCCGTGCCGTAGCGTCCCTCACGCGAACGTGTAAACTGTAGCGCCATCTAGTGACAAGACGTCAAAGCACATCAACGCACGGTTGAAGGAAATTTCATCTGTAATTACTGATAACTAGGGTGAGTGCATTGGGAGTGTTTTTTTGTTCCGAGAATAAAAACTATGCAAACTGAAGAAAGTCTAAGAACTGACTAAAAGCTAGAAAACTGCTTCGCCAGGTGTCATCGCTAAGAGGAAAACACACTGCATTTAGTTAGGCTAAGGAGCTGGAAAATCGACAAATTATCTGAGAAGCAGGGGCTTGTTATCACTTATACCGCTACGTGTGGGCAAGAATAGGCGCAATAAAAGCAAACCGCTACCATTTTTTTTTGAAGCGATGTTTATTGCCTAAAAATTATGAAATGAGAGATGACTAAGATGCCTAAATAAATGAAAAAGTTGGGCTGATCTGATGAAATCAAGAAGTGTATGATGATATGGACCATTTGAGCGAGCTATTGTGTCGGAGAATCCAGCGGTGACATGTATTTATTCCGAAGAGGGCGAGCAGGGCACCGCCATATTGTGAACGTTAACGTACGCAAGCCACGCATGTGCCGCAGTGCAAAGTCCGCTGGTTAGCGTACGCACTCAAGACGCACGGCTAGCGCTTGCGTTCTGCGCATGCGCACTACCGTCCTTGCAAACTCCATGCGTACGCGAAGCTAAAACTGTGTAATGCCGAACCCGTTATCCGGTCTTCTGTCAGGGCACAGAGTCCTTTTTTCTAGGAATCCTGCTAATTATTTCAGAATACTTTAAAGCTAAACTACGAAAACGCGCCTTCATTCCGGTTGCCGATGTCGGAGCTACGAATCTTGCATTTTCATATCCTGCGTAATCATCGGCCGTGTTTGAAAAAATAAAATCCTTCTTGAGGAGCGCGAGCAGAATGATTGTCTGGCTGAACTTTTCGTGACAGTCTCGGGCAATTTGTGCGCCTTATGCCAAATCATAGAGCCACAGGAACGCCAGAAAAAAGCAACGCATTCAAATACCCTCAATAATGATATGCTATTCCGGCTCTGAGAATGTGCCTTCTTGCTCTCCGAACATAATATCAAAGCGTTGTCATAAATCGTTGCTCAAAACGCGCCTCAAACTGTCTTAATGAACACGTAGCGTAGCTCTAATTGTCGAATATTCAGTTGCCGCCTGGAAGAGTTGTCAGTTATTTACTTAGCTGTATTCCTGAAGAAAGCAGTCGCTGTATTTGTTTGAACGGTACCTGTCGATAACAGCGACGTTTAGCAGTGGCGTCTCTTGGAGCTTGGTGTCATAAACAATAAACGCACAACTACATTTAGCTTTAAAAAACACAAGCTACTTTAGCAACTTTACGCGTAACTCAGTTTGAAAAGCCTATAAGCGCCCGATACAGATTTTTATCACCTTCGCTGGCCGCTGTTGGTCTTGAAGTTTGTTATCGTTGTTATGTGTTCGGCGTTATTATCACTGTTGTAGACATGCGATTACACAATTTTACAGCGTGAGCAGTTATACAGAGCCCTACTCGAGCCATCGCATGGTTGAAGCCTGTGCAAGGTCACTTATCCAGCGGCCAGGAGAGAAAGATCACATAACGAATTGAGGGCCGGCCACAGGACAAAGATGGGAAGAAGTCGAGGGGAAAGTAAGAAACGCGTTTGTATCCGCAACGCCCCCTGGCCAATCCCCTGTTGTGGGTATGTGCCATTAAGACTGAGGACATCGTCATCATCATCATAAAGGACGCTGTTGCTCAAAGAGAAATTCAAATAAAGTAAAAAGAAACATAGCTAAGACGCCCGTCGCTCGCTATCCGACCACCGGAAGCCATCGGCCGCGCCGCCCTAATCGAGTCTGTGTCTCTTTCGCTTCCCGAGCGCCTGCAGTTCGGAAGGTAAATGCTCGATCAGAGGGAGGTTACTCTTTACTACCTCTGCGGGCTGCCAGAGAAACGAAATAAAAAACGAAAAAATTACAGCACGCAGAAATATCGGGGCAGCTGCACTGTTATGCTTTTATTATTCCTCCCAATAGAAAGTAAAAAAAATCCCCGGGGGCATTTAAATCACCTCTCGTGGTATGAAGGCGAAAGCATTCTGCACTCTGGCTGTTTCCGTTCGTGCTTTTGTAGTTTGTGCGTTTGTGTAATTTATTTCGCGTTAGTCACCAAACCGCACACCATTCGAGACCCGTGGATTAATGCAGATATAGGCAGAATTGGTCATTCTCTACTTGACGTTCATAGATCGCGGCGAGTCCTTATACCACTACCAGGGCAGTGGCGCAGCGGTTAAGCGATGCTGAACTGCACTGGCAGCCGAAGGGATTGTGCGACTCAACTTGCGCTTCCCGAGCAACTTCTCGCACTGCTGGCGCGGTTTTTCTTCCGAACTTAACCGAGATTCCTCCTAATGGCGGCAGTTTAGTTCTTGCGCCGCTACTCTGAAATTTCCAGTGCTTACCCAAGTTACTACCGCCTAACCGAGTCACCGAGTAACTCGGGTTAGCTAAAGTAAGTGTCCACACTTTCTGTGCAAATTTTCCGCGGACACAATGCATGAGCCAAGTAATGCTTACAGATTAAATACTATATAAATGAACGAGAGGTGGAGCCCTGACCAGCAGAACTTCATCTTGCTTAAAGTCAACACAAAAAATTGGAGGGACCACTTGACCTCCGCCTTAAGGGTATGACGCGATAGCGCAATAGGTTAATTCCCATATATGCAGAGTGGGTCCGCCTCTACGTAGCATTCATAGATCTCTGGGAGCAGTGCTGCAGCGGTTAAAGGACCAGCCACATGCCTGCGATGGCAGGTGCTCCCAGCTGTGGGCTTTGGGGGCCTTGGATCTTATGCGACACGAGCAATTCATCAGCAAATGCACTGTTACTGCGCACAGTAAATTTCTGTGCATAAAGCATTCTAAAACATTTAAACCAGTTGAGGTTTATTACTATTTTATTGCGAAATCTAATCTCCGGCTTCAAAGCTTGCTACATAAGTATTGTTACTTCACTTACTACCAAAACTCATTGCCATTCTCAAACACAGAACACCCCATTGTGTCTATTGTATTCATTCAAAGATACGCATTCGCTCCTCGTTTATACGGAGGCAGGTTGTTTTTCTTAGGTGCCTGGGTTTCTGTGTACTGCTAACACGAACAGATACGAAATATATCTAAAATTTATGTCCAGATTTCGGCGCGCAGCCTCTTGTATTGACAATGTGGTTGACGTGGTAACGTCCATCAAGCACCTGAAATACCTGAACAGATTGACCGTGGCATTGTTTCTGGATATCAAGGGCGACTACGACAACGTTACACACCAGGTCATTTTGGACGTCTTGGAAGGTGCTGAGATTTGAGGCCGCATGTACAGCTGGATACGCAGCTATTTCTCGGACAGGTCGCTCTTTGTTCCGACCGAGGAAAGGGCGACGTCTTTACATCGAACTTCGCGTGAGGTACCCACAAAGTGGGGTGCTGAGCCCAACTTTCTTCAACCTTGCTTTTGTCGGCCTGGTCGACTAACTGCCACAATCAGCTCAGGTCTCCATCTACGCGGACGATACCTGATTTGGGCTTGAAGTGTGACTGTTCCTCAAGTTCGTGCGAGATTTCAGAAAGCGGCATCTATATTGATGTCTCACCGTCGTCCGCAGGGCCTCAATATTAGGACCGATGAGTGTTCACTTCTGGCGTTCAGAAGCAAAACAATGTCACGTTATGACAAAGCTGACCGCAATAAGCGAAGCCATCGTTTTTTGGTGTAGTCATCTACAGGAATCTCTCGTGGAGCCCTCATCTACACAACATGAGAAAGACCGGTGGCGCTTCTCCTTGTCCTCTCCTTCCTCGTGGGAAAGTCGTGGGGCGTATGAGTGCGCTCGATGCTGCAACGGTACTGTTCACTATTCATAGGCTGTCTGCGGTACAGATTTCTAATACTCAGAAATTTAAAAGACAAACATCCGGACTCTACAAACTGTGCAAGCGCAAGCTCTCCGTATCTGCCTTGAACTGCCTAAATGTGCCTCTACAACGGCAGCTGTTCTCATCGCTTGGGAGCATCCAGTTACTACATTCCTTGCTGCTAACACCATGAGAGCACATATTGGCCAGCTGAAACGGGTCATCATCTCGCACCTTTCCATTGCTGGAATTACGAAGAAAGCTGGCGTATCATTGGTTGCTCTAAAATGAATCATCTTGGAACATCTGCACTGTAACCAAATGGACCGCATTCATGTATACATCGATGGTTCAGTCAACTAAATTAGTTCTCCGAGTCCTGTGGTGATCCAGGCGAGGTCCATCTTGATGAAGTTGGACACGACCTACCACACTTCCTCAAATGGTGCCGAACTGGCTGCCCTTCGGGCTGCAGTTGAGTTCATCAGCCGACAAACTCCACATGAATGGTCAATTTTCACTGATTCCAAAGCAGCCCTTCAACGCCTTCAAGATGGTCTAAGCCACGGGTTGCATGAGAAACCGGCTGCAGAGATTCGTGAGGTGTACCATTGTTTTATATCGAAAGGTCACGACACCATTTTTCAGTGGCTGCAAGAACACTGCGGTACCAAAGGAAATAACCACGCGGACGAGGCAGCCCGATATGCCCACAATGGTGGACTTCAAATCTGTTTTAGAATACCAAGAGTTGACGCAGTGCGTCAGCTACGTAGGTTGGCGCTGGAGCTCATACTTCCTGCGTGGAACACTGGCCAGTTTTTCAACTGTCCACAGGGCATTAGACACTGGACTGCGCCTTCATCTTCCCCTCAATGTACCGCGTCGTGAAGCAACGTTTCTTTGCCGTGGCTCGGTGTTGCAGTTATAAGAGAATACACGTTTCGGATTGGGAGGGCCGACAGCCCTGCTTGTGAAAGATGTGGCTGCGAGAAGAGAATTGTAAGTCTCATGTGTGAGTGCCATGCTTTGGCGACCGAAAGATGTACGCTGCGTTGTGCCCTGGACGGGCTCAATCTTCGCATTTTAACAGAGGATAAGATCCCGGGGCCGTAGCCACAGAAATCGACTGCCCTCAAGGCCCACAAAGCACTGTTCTGTTTCCTGAGAGCGACCGGCTTGAGGGACCAGTTTTAACTGTGCCCTTTCCCTTTTCAAATCCCTCATCGCTCTTTCCCAGTGCAGGGTAGCCAACAATAACACACTTCTGGTTAGCATCCCTGACTCAGATTTAGCTCTCCCGATCAAAAGTATATACCTTCACAAAAATCTCAAAGAATTTTCATCATCCTCTAGGGTAAAAAATCTTCGTGTGTCAACAGCTTCTGAGATAATCGCATTTATCACAAGTTTTGTGGGTATCCAGGTGGTGAGCATTTCTAAAAACAATTTTCTTCCGAGCCCAGCAGAGTCCCATCCATTTCTCATCTGTTTCTGTCGTTGTTTCGGCTGCTTTTTTCACATCAACTTTAACTATCAACAGTACTAGCAACATATAATTTTAAAAAGTTAGCGGTTTGATCAGGTTACAATAGTACAGTCAATTCCGGCTGCGCCAAACAAAGTGGGTTATGAATGTAATATATATATTGCTGTAAACCTCCACTTTTCGAATTTTCATGCCCAAACATAAAACTTTTTCGGCTCACTGTACGGTTTTTGGGCAAGTATAAACATGTATTTGCTTCACACGCTAAACTACTAGAATATATAGAGAGAAAATCGCTCAATTAACAAACGGGTAGATGAAAACAGGCCGCCATTGGAATCTGAACCTGGCAACGTTTAACGCTAGAACTTTAGCTAGTGAGGCTAGCCTAGCAGTGCTGTTCGAGGAACTAGCGGGAATTAAATGGGATGTGATAGGGCTTAGCGAAGTTAGGAGGACAGGTGAGGCGTATACAGTACTAAAGGACGGACACATACTGTGCTATCGCGGGTTAGAGGGTAGACGAGAACTAGGTGTGGGTTTCCTTATTAATAAGGATATAGCTGGCAACGTAGAGGAGCTCTACAGTGTTAACGAGAGGGTAGCAGCTATAGTAATTAGGCTGAATAGGAGGTACAAGCTGAAAGTGGTGCAGGCCTACGCACCCACATCCAGCCATGATGACCAGACCGTAGAAAGCTTCTATGAGGACGTAGAATCAGCAATGAATAGAGTAAAATCGCAGTACACTGTACTGATGGGCGACTTCAATGCGAAGGTGGGCAAGAAGCAGGCTGACGACCACGCGGTAGGTGACTATGGGATAGGCTCTAGAAATAGCAGGGGAGAGTTATTAGTCGAATTCGCGGATAGAAATAATTTACGGATCATGAATACCTTCTTCCGCAAACGAGAAAACAGGAAGTGGACCTGGAAGAGCCCCAATGGTGAGATTAAAAATGAAATAGACTTCATACTATGCGCTAAACCTGGCATCATTCAGGATGTGGCCGTCCTCGGAAGGGTGCGTTGCAGCGACCATAGAATGGTAAGGTCTAGAATTAGCCTAGACTTGAAGAGGGAACGGAAGAAGCTAGCGAAGAAGTCCATTAACGAGTTAGCCGTAAGAGGGAAAGCACAGGAGTTTAGGATAGCGCTGCAAACCAGATACTCGGCTTTAACTGAGGAAGATGATCTTGATGTTCATTCAATGCACGATAACCTGACATCAATAATTACGGAGTGCGCAGTAGAAGTAGGCGGTAGGACAGTTCGAAAAGATACCGGGAAGCTATCTCAGGTGACGAAAGATCTGATTAAGAAGCGCCAAAACATGAAGGCATCTAACACTACCGATAGAATAGAACTAACAGAGCTATCAAAGTTAATAAATAAGCGCAAGGTAGCCGACATAAGGAAGTTTAATATGGAGAGAATCGAGCATGCTCTAAAGAACGGAGGTAACCTAAAAACAGTGAAGAGGAAACTAGGCATAGGTAAAAACCAGATGTATGCATTAAGAGACAAGCAGGGCAATGTCATTAGCAATATGGATAAGATAGTTAACGTAGCCGAAGAGTTCTACACAGACCTGTACAGTAGCGAATGTAATCCGAACGCTAATGAGAAAGCCAGCAGTGCACAGCAATGCGTCATCCCGCCAGTAACGAAAGATGAAGTAAAGAAAGCCTTAGAAGCAATGAAAAGGGGAAAAGCAGCTGGGGAGGATCAGGTAACAGCAGATCTGTTGAAGGATGGAGGGGACATCGTGCTAGAAAAACTAGCCACCCTGTATACGCAATGCCTTATGACCTCGACTGTACCAGAAGCTTGGAAGAATGCGAACATTATCTTAATTCATAAGAAGGGAGACGCCAAGGACTTGAAAAATTACAGGCCGATCAGCTTACTATCCGTTGCCTACAAAGTATTTACTAAGGTAATCGCTAATAGAGTCAGGGCGACGTTAGACTTTAATCAACCAAATGATCAGGCAGGCTTTCGTAACGGATATTCTACAATAGATCATATTCACACCATCAATCAGGTGATAGAGAAATGCGCAGAATATAACCAACCTCTCTATATAGCTTTCATTGATGACGAGAAATCATTCGACTCAGTGGAAACCTCAGCAGTCATACAGGCATTGCGTAATCAGGGGGTAGAAGAGCCTTATGTAAAAATACTGGAAGATATATATAGCAACTGCACAGCTACTATAGTCCTCCATAAAGTCAGCAATAAAATTCCAATAAGGAAGGGCGTCAGGCTAGGAGACACGATCTCGCCAATGCTGTTCACCGCATGTTTGCAGGAGGTATTTCGAGGCCTGAATTGGGAACAGTTGGGAATAAGAATAAATGGAGAATACCTAAATAATCTGAGATTTGCTGATGACATTGCCTTGCTGAGTCACTCAGGAGGTGAACTGCAAATCATGATCAACGAGTTAGACAGGCAGAGCAGATCGATGGGTCTAAAAATTAACATGCAGAAAACCAAGGTAATGTTCAACAGCCTAGCAAGGGAACAACAGTTCACAATTGGCAGCGAGAGCCTAGAAATTGTGCCGGAATACGTCTACTTAGGGCAGGTAGTGACAGCTGATCCGGATCATGAGAGGGAGATAACTAGAAGGATAAGAATGGGGTGGAGCGCATATGGCAAATTCTCGCAGATCATGAGTGGCAGTTTACCAATTTCTCTCAAGAGGAAAGTGTACAACAGCACAACAGCATAATCTTACAGGTACTCACCTACGGGGCAGAAACGTGGAGGCTAACGAAAAGAGTTCAGCTTAAGTTAAGGACAACGCAGCGAGCCATGGAAAGAAAAATGATAGGTGTAACGTTAAGAGATCGGAAGCGGGCAGAGTGGGTGTGGGAACAAACATGGGTTAATGACATCCTAGTCGAAATCAAGAGAAAGAAATGGGCTTGGGCAGGGCATGTAATGCGAAGGCAAGATAACCGCTGGTCTTTAAGGGTAACGGAATGGGTTCCAAGAGAAAGTAAGCGTAGCAGGGGGCGGCAGAAGGTTAGTTGGGCGGATGAGATTAAGAAGTTTGCAGGCAAAGGGTGGATGCAGCTGGCAAAGGATAGGGTTAATTGGAGAGACATGGGACAGGCCTTTGCCCTGCAGTGGGTGTAGTAGGGCTGATGATGATGATGATGATGATGAGATGAAATGCGCCAAAAAACTTGGACATTGAGCACTAGAGCGCCATGGTCGTTCAGGCGGTCCGACGCCAGCCAGGTATTCCAGGAAAGAGGGGGAGGAGGGGCAAGAAGCCATTCCGGAAGGCAAATGGGCACTGAAGAAGATAGTGCTCCAGACTGGCGCAAGGTGACAGGCCGTTGGGTCAGCAGGGGAAAGACGGGAGTCGAGAAGGGTCCTGGCGAGCCTTAGTGACGATTGAATTGGTGCGAATCTTGCGGGCAATAGAGTAAACAAGATACTGTGTAGCTCTAAACATCCATTACAGCGTGTATTCTCGTGATATCCTGCCGGCGAAGAGATGAACACGGACCGAGCATAAATTCCGATTGAGCGGACTTTGATCATAAAGATCGCATAGGTTTATTCAAACTAGGCCATTTAGCAGCAAAATAATTTTCGAAATAAAAGTTTTTTTCCTTTCTTCTTTCACTCCCTCCCTTGTCCCTTCCCTTACGGCGCGGTTCAGGTGTCCAACGATATATGAGACAGATACTGCGTCATTTCCTTTCCCCAAAAACCAATTATTATTATTATTAATAAAAGTCAGCCATTATCTTATAGCAGCCATTCTATTGTTTCCTTAATTTTATCTCCCTTGAGTGCCTTTCTGATTGCGAGCTTTTAGCATTCATCGTGTATTTCGACCATAAATAAAGGCCACTAAAGAGCTCTCTATATAAAAAATATATAATTTTACTAACATTTATTCGTACTCTTGAAGACCAGGATAATTCAAGAAGGTAAAGGACTGCATTTAAAGTAACCGAAGATTTAGCCGCGTATAGAATCCAGTACAGGTCGTCTATATTAGTATTAAAAATTGAAAAACGAAAATTGATTTTTGGGGAAAGGAAATGACGCAGTATCTCTCTCACATATCGGGGGACACTTGAACCGCGCCGTAAGGGAAGGAATAAAGGAGGGAGTGAAAGAAGAAAGGAAACAAGAGGTGGTGGTGCGAAAGCATTTATTTGAATATTGCAGAGAGGTTGCGTGGGGAGCAATCCCTAGTGGGCCGCTCCCCTTACAGTACTAGGTGGAGTCCCTTATTCAGGGACCCCATTCGTCTGGGTCGCCACTCGAGCTCGCTGAACTGTGGCTTGTTGGGCCGGTAGGTCCAGGCAGCTGAGGAGGGCCGCCTCCAAGTCCTCTCGGGTAGGGGAAGATGTTAGGGGAGGAAGAGAAGGTTTGTGTTGACATGCCCAGACCATGTGGAAAGTGTCAGCCACCTCCCAACAGAAAGAGCAGAGGCCAGAGAAAGAAGTGTCGAAATGTTTGATCACTGCCGGGCACAGTAGAGTGTTAGTAAAAAGTATAAGCAGTATTCTCTCGTCCGCTTTCCCTAGCCGCTTGAGAGGAGCCGGGTACTGACGGTGCGAGTCCCGGTAATAAGCGGAGATATCTTTGAAAGTTAACAGAGGACAGGAGTCCTGGTCCAGATCGCCGTTGTGGAGGGCTTCGGAATAATTTCGACCACCTGGGGATCTTTAACGTGCACTGACATTGCACAGCACACGGGCGCGTTTGCGTTTCGCCTCCATCGAAACGCGGCCACCAAGGTGAGGTGTTTCTGCTTCTAAAACAAATAGGCATATTTGTCAGAACTCTTAAAATGCTCAAGTTGGAGGTCGTTACAGGAAATAGTAGAGGGGGAAGAGGAGGGACGAGGGAATAAATAATAGAGCTCATCCAGGATACAGGCACTGGCCATGTAGAGTATCGTGAGGAGCACGACACAAAATTTAGATGAATGTGTTTAGAGATCATGATTTTCCTGGTGTTGCCCGACACCCGACACCGTCATAGCTCCCGAGAGTGCACTTCGACGCCCGGAAGCACTCAAAAAGAATTTAGATGAATGGTCGCCTTTATTCATGGGAAAGGTCGCCGCCAGTCTTGCCGTCCGACGTGCAGGAGCTCTCGTTTTATGGCCTTGTGCTCGAATAGTAATGAATCGGTGAACATAATATGCTGCATTTGTTCCATTTTCACCGCTTGCCCACGAATGATAACTCCATGGAGTACTCTCCGGTTATTTGTTCTTTTTGCAGGTTTCATGAATTGATTAAAACCACATCCTGAATTCTCTCTGTGGTAAGCCGTCGTACCTGTGCAAAGGATGAAGCGGTGCTTGGAGGTACTCATGCTGGATAGGGCGCTCAGAAAAAGGTGTCAGTAGAAGAACAGTAGGCCATAACGGTAAGGCTTGACGCGGCTCAAAATGCCCACACGTGGGAGTTGGTTGCTCAAACGGCTGCCCGATGATGGGGCGTCTTCCGATGGTTACCTCAAATTGGTATACTCCCGGAGAACGGAGAATAAGTAACGCGTTATTTGCAGAAAAGAGCTATGTTACGGACGGCCTCTGCGGCAGGGTTATTTTCTTTGTCCGCGTTTCACAGACCAACGCTAAGGGAACCGGGAATTATTGATCGGCGTTTCGATTCCTCTGTAAAATACACGTAAAAAAACTGATGCGCGAATGTATTAATTTTTTCATGCTACCAAAAATCGATATCCTCGCTATACAACTTTATTCATAAAACGGAAGCTCTTTCAATAGTCAGGCGCGCTTTTCGTCGGAGCAGAGAATGTGGCTACTACATCACAATAACAAAATCTTAACAACAAACCTTCCCCTTTATTGGCAATATTGCTAACAATATACGCCTTCTTTTCTGTTGTTAATATCAACTGTTGACAGTACAATATCTGCTGCACACGTTCTCTGGTTCGTTTAAAATACGGTGCTAGACGCAATAAAAGCAAAAATCAACAATGTGAACTGCACCGGGCTCTGGTGACGTTGAAAAGAGAGGCGGTGTACCGCACATCGTAGATGGCTGCTCGTGTTGAATTAGAGTTGTGCGCGCAGCCGCTGAAGCTGAAACGCACGGTTAAAGTTCGCAGTGCCGCAAAAAGTTTCTTTATGTCAACGCATTGTCCCACGCAGCATAAAGTAACCGCTCGCAATCCCCACAGCCTACAAGGAGGCTTTTCACTCGCGTAAACAAAAAATGCCGCCACCGTCTGGAAGACGTTGAAGTAACGAGCGTTAGATGGTTGGTTTACTAGTTGAAGAAAGCGAAGAAGAACGCTCCGCTCGTCTCGAGAAACAGAACGTAATACCTTTCGAAACGGTGCCGATTGCCACCATGCTCGGCTATGAGTGCACGCACGCCGCCTAGCGGAACGATAGCCGCCTAGCGGCATGTATCAGAGAAATTACGATGCAGGTCTACCCATCGTCGAGTTGCACCCCTCAAGATTCGTCCCAAACAGAATTTGCTTCGTTTGTGTTTGAGGGGTCAAGGCAGGCCTAGAATTCGGCTTGCGATGCGATATGATAGCGCTTCAATTAGTAATTGCATGTATACAATGTTTATCTTTTATTTAATTGCGATTTTCTTTCCATAAGAAAACCAATAGGTTTTTATTTGCCTACCAAATTCAGTATGCAACTGTCCCCAAATGGGTGCCCGTTGTTGTTGGAGAACATATAGCGGAACGAATGTTTACTATCTGCATGTGGTAGTGATTGTGGCTCGGCTTGAGCCAGTGGGCAGTCCTGTGCACTTTCCTTTTCTTTCTTCCTGGCAACAACAGACAGACAGACAGACAGACAGACAGACATACAGACGAATGTTTACATGAATTGCGGTCTCGTAACGGGAAAGTTTTCCTACCCGTTTTAGGATATATTTTGGAGAGGGGGAAGGGATGAGAGGGCACAACTAATTTTAATAGCCGCCATCTTGGATTTGAGAACTCGGAACTATGCCGCCATTTCGTCCCCTCAAGTCATACTCACGTAGTTCCACCATAAGGGATCATGACGTCATGATTGGCCCGCGGCAGGTGGTTGTTTCTACAATCCTATTGTAAATGGCGTTACAAGTCTCAATGCGAGATGCGCTGTTTTCTAGTTGCAGCCACAGATGGCGCTTTGATATCAGGGAATTAGGAGACCTCACGAAATAGCGAAACGTGATGAGTAGTTGCTGCCACAGATGTCGCTGCGTTCAAGGGTGGTAGCAGACCCCACGAAACCTCGAAATGTGATGAGTAAGAGCTTACGGTGTTAAAAAAAGTGCGATGATGACACGCGACGCTTGAACCATAGCATAAATTCGCGCATTAAAAGGACAGCGGCACAGTGCTTTGCTTTCCTACGCAATTCCCGGTGCCAATTCTTGCAGTCTTCAGTGCCAAACATCAAGCAAAGCAGAGGACGCCGTATAAGCATGCTGGCGCTCACTAAGCGACAAGAAAGTACCTTCATTCGTAATGTAAATGGCTAGCAGTAGAAGCAGTGCAACGCTTGATAATATTAACTCGCGAGAATCACGACAGCTTCATCAATATCAAGAAAGCGTGGTAATAAACGACGCACGTGGACACAAGGACCAAGATGGGAACCGGAAGCTACGGGCGCGGTGTGTCCAGAGCTCCAAGCAGTTTTGAATATCCTCTACTGCTGCTCACATAATTGCGCATAAATATTTTTGCCAAAACGAAATGAAAATTGTCCCGTCTACAGTGAACACAAATCCGTGCTTGCCCTTTTGGAGCGAATAGAATCGTAACCTGGGCCTTTGATATGCAACAAATAATGCGTTGACGCAGCACAGTTCCATTCCATACCGACCGATGGTTGTGACATGCGTATTTTATTTTTTTTCTATTTTGTAGCTCAAAAAATCTATTTTTTAGTAAACGTGGCGTTTTTATTATTATAGTACCGCATTCTATTAATACAGGCCCACTTCAGTTTTTCTTTGCGTTCATTTAGGCCGTGTTCTTCCAGCTGCGCGAGGGGCAGATCGAGATAGAGCGGCGTTATTTACCGGACACCGCTCAAGCTTCGTTTATGATGCTGGAAAAACATCCAAGCGATCCGTGATTCTCTAAATAGTGGCGAAATCATTTTGTCCTTGCACAATTTCTCGCACTCTTGACAGACAGCATACGCTTTGTAAATTGAGGAGAATGTTGGGAAGTTAAGTTTCTCATGTGTACTTCTCTGCGACCCTCCGTTAATTTTCAAGGCTTTCACTGCACGGAAGGTCAAAAAATAACATTTTCGCATTTCTGCAATTCTTCGCAGTTACCATGTCGTTCTAAACACAAGCTATCTGCTTTGCTTCAAGTGCCTTCATGTGAGATTTTTTTTCCTTTCCCTCCATTTTCTCCAGTATTTTGGAATCTAAGAGGCCCTTCTCAAATGAGGGCTAAAGGTTGTTTTCCGAGAAATAGAAGGCGCAGTTAACCCTAGTTAAATGTTAGTTGTAGAAAAAGATGCCGTCACCGTCTGCAAGACGTTCAAGTAACGAGTGTTACCTGTTTGGTTTACTAGAAATGATATGCATGAGATTAAAGTGGGATACACAAATGGAAATACAAATTTGACATCGAATTTGGCAATAAAAAGTGAGGTCACCAATCAATCACCAATAGGGTATATCAGTGACGTCACCAATCATGCACCAATTGAATTGCTATCGATTTACTAAGTGGGCCACCATGTTGAATTCCTCGGACTAAGAAAATAACACGCCGAAGGGATGTGGGAGCCCACCCCAAGAAATGGAGAAACGTGATGTGTAAGAGGAAACGCTTTTAAAACAGACAAAGGTGTTAATATAAACGACGTATCAAGATGAGTGACGAGCAGAAACTTTACGAGTATTGCTTGCGCATTCAAAAATAACAACCTCCTTTATTGCTGCACTTTAAAACGCTGTCTTGTGTAAGGAAAAGCAAGTGCAAGAGCACTTCATAATTACCACAAAGTTGAGCACTAGCCCGAACTACAGCATGTCTGTTGATGTTGGGAGTATTGGAGGAAAGAGGAAGAATGTGGGACAAGCCAGCGCCAATATGGTCTTAGAGCTATTGAACCAGTTTCTCTTTCTCTATTTTTTTGTGAGGGTAACTACAAAAACAAGTTGAGTAGGCGGGCGTTATGGTGCTGATAACAGTATGACTACAACGGCTGCGGCATTCAGAGGACAGGGTTAGAGGGAGAGGGTAAAAGGGTAAAACGCCGGCCCTCACCGGTGTGGCCGTTTAAGCAACGAATTTACTAAGCATAAATTTTTACTAGTACCAAATGAAAAGAGGAAAGGGTAACTGCAGAAGATAGAATGCAAAGTCAACCACACTACCATTTAGTTACATAAGTAGAGTTCTGTAGAACATAAAATATTCATGTTGAAAAAAGGATAAGGAACAGCGGAACTGTAGTGGCTACAGGAAAATAAAAACGCCTGAGAACTGTGGCAGGGGCCAAGAAATCTAGTTGCCTACAGTGAAAAAGTCTTATGGGCTGAGTGGTCTGCGAAAACAAATATTCGGGCCTACACTAGAAAAATGCCAACATTGGGGACATTGAAGCACATTGCACAAAATAGGGAAAACATAAGTAATGCGTGAGGACGTCATTCATTACGCTTACAAACAAGGAGGAATTGTTACTTGAACAGTATGGTATTGGTTCCTCAGCTGAGGTCTTTTCAAAAGCTATAAAAGATGTCAAGAAACAAAGGGAGCAAGTGGAGAAGAAATAAAAAATAGAAAAAAAACTGGCGCACTAGCTGTCAGATGAAGACCATAGAGGTGCTGGCTTGTCTCACATTCACCTTCTTTCCTCCAATACGCCTACTATGAACAGACACGCTGCAGTTCGAGCTAGTTGGCTACCATTTATATCCAAGGATTACTCACCCGCATCGACTATAACAGAAATGAAAAGCAAACTAAACTTACACTTGCTCTCAAGGCGGAGAATGTTTTCCATTCGGTCCTTTCGGCAGAAATTATTTCACCGTCATTTATTATTTGCTATATGCGCCGGATCACGCCAGCCCTCACGTTTTCCCATGCATTGGTCACCAAATGAAAGTCATACCTAACTTCTTCGATCTACAACGTAATCTCATTTCTCACTCGCCTCTCCTCCTCGCCATCTGTCAGTGGACTCAGCTCCCTGGCATCATTGCACCTGCCAAAGATCGCGATAAATTTGGATCCTGTTTGAAACGCAACCTTGAGTTTTAGCCTTGAGTCTTCCATTTTTCTGTATTTTTTTGTGAAAATAGTTCACTGGGATGAACATGTATGTTTGCTGCTACCTGTCGTTATATTTTTAGTGTTTTTTGCGTATTTCATTAGGGTGTCTACAGCTACGACCTTTACTTACTGCAATTTTGTGCTGCTTAATTTTTTATTTCTTGTACTCCCCCCCCCCCCCCCCCCCCGTGCAAAGCCTGCACCAGCCTTTTGGATATTTGAGTAAATAAAATTTAATGTAGAAAGTTGCAGCGCCGGATACAAAGACTATACCTCAAGCCAGACTTAGTAGAAAACGTTGGCTGAAATCTTCTCGAAACCACTTGCATTTTCCCGCGATGTAGCCAATTTTTTTCGGGCAGAGGACCGAGGGTAGCTGCTTTCTCAAAATTCTGGCAACTGTTATGTATATTACAGAAGGCTATACGTCTCTCAGTAAAAATGGAGACTAACATTACAGGTGAAAAAGTTATCTGCTCGATATTAGTTAACCAGCACGGTAGTCATCGCGTCATAGCGATATTTTGATGCGCTCCACCTATGATAAACCAAAAGCACTCTTCTAACAAAATAAATTATTTTTTTAAAACATGTTAGGCAAAACACCCGGTATGTGACCTGTGCAGGATAGGTTTGGGGAAAAAAATTTGTTTCTCTCAAGCTTCCCATGCCATCGGCCAGTTCGAGAATAATTCCACGAAAGTTGCACTCTCGAATGAGTTTTGCGTGAACTTTTTACGACTCCTGCGCCAATTCAACACTTTCTTGGATAATGACGGTCGTCCATCAGGAAACTGCTCTGCTTTTATACCGGTTTTAAGCAGACATCGGAAGGTACAAAGCTCTTCGACAAATAATATCATACGCCTCTGTATGCTCACAATATCTAATATTGTCGTTTTGTTAGGAGAGCTTTCGCGTCCTCTTCCGTAAGCAATTATTATCTTGTGTTTTGTATCTTTTGTATTTGGGTTTCCAAGTGAATCCTGCAGCATGTGAATTGATTACTCGCTTTGGGCGTTATCCGCGTTCCACTCATTCAGCTAAGGCCTCCCGGAAATTGCCTTCGCCAGCTATCGCACCAAGAAGCAACGTAAGTAGATGGTGTCATGTCTACGTTGAGAGCGCTATGTGGTCCTTTCCCCAAGACGCCTTTCTTTTCCCAAAACGAGCTTGGTTCCTATATAAAGCTTCGTAGTGGAGAAAAAGCCCGCCAATATCCTGTGGCTCGCAGCAGCAGGTTGGGCGGACTATGAAAGACTAGCGACTCTCGCGGCCTTGGTCTACGGTCTCCACTTAACGCTGCCTTATTAGCCTATGTTCCACCAGATTCTTCCATTAGGAAGTGGAACAAATCTTCCAACGTCACTGAGACCAACTATGACTGCGGAGATGAAAACAGGAAATTTCGATCGGTGTTTTTTTTTTCCACCTTTTTAAGAACAGTGTTTTCTTCCTGAAGGATTATGTTACGCCAGATGTTCCCAAGGTATAAATCACAACACAAACACTTTTTGTGAAAACCGAGACAAGCTCTTCCAGGTACTAAGTTCCAGGATATCCGCGAAGGGTACGCGTATAAGGTACGCAGGAAGAGATAAATTTGGATTAATTTGCTATAATATAACCTTAGAATTAGAAGCGCTGCTTCTGCGGGTAAGAGCACAATATCTTCACCCGACACTACAGCTAGGATCCCCCAGATATTTATATTAGAGCTGCCTAAGTTCAAAAGCTATGGTCTCGCTGAGAATCGCTTATTTGTATAGAATTACCAGCGCGTTCTCATAATTAGTGTTACCAAATAACACCAAAATATTAGTCACCGAAGCTGCAAGCCGTTCAGCATCTTCTGCCGAAATTCGGTCAAGAATTTTTACTCGATAACTTTTCCCTATGAACGTTGCGAAGAGCCCGAGCAATTCATGCGTTGTTCATTTGAATGAAGTATATTACCCATCGTTATTGTCAACACTGCGCTCGGATGCGGAACATGATGGCAGGTAAAATATGTGATGTGTGAGGGTGGACGAGTATAGTAGGACATAACTAAAAAAAATAAATAAAAAAACAGTTGTTAACACTGGGCCGGGGTGTGAGGCATCGTGTATTACTCCGATAGCCAATCACAACAGTAAATGAACTGAGCCTTTTAACGTTTGACTTCTTTAAACAAGCTAGGTATCAGAATTATAGAGCTTATAATTTCTTCTTGTGATTACCTACTTGTTTAGGTAACAAGAAAGGTTTAAACAATGGGCTAATCTTTTTCGGGTAGGAATTGTGTACGGTTGTCCTGAATATGGGCGGAGCTTCGCAGCAGACTTAAGTTGTATCCCACGCTAATTTTGAGACACTACGACAGGACACTACGACAGGATTCGAGAGCCGACGCAGCGGATAGGCTTAGCCCACTGTCGCGGGACATCAGGCTTGCCGCGTGGAATTCAGGCCAATTCTCGCATTCGCGTTTGAAAACCTTAGACCCAAATCTGAAGCTTCGGCTTCCATCCGGCCTACCACGACGTGAAGCAACTCTGTTGTGTCGCCTGTGGCTTCGTGTAGCTTCCACCAAGCACTACTCCTTCTTAATAGGTATGGCTGACAGTACTGCATGTGCAATCTGCGGGTGTGATGAGACAATAGCCCATATTCTTTGTGAGTGCCCTGCCAACTGCGCCGAAAGACAGTCTCTCTGCCGTGCACTGGAGCATCTCAACCTGCGCCCACTGATGGAAACGAAGATTCTCGGCCACTGGCCGCGGTGGTCATCGGCGGTGAAGGCGTCCAAGGAACTGCTCCGCTTTTTGAAGACTTCTGGCCTGCACGATAGGCTGGGAGTTTACTGAGCGCTGTGACTTTACATAGTGACTTTAATTTCCTGTAACTGTCTTTCTACTTAATCTTTTTCTCCCCTCATCCCTTTCCCCCCGTGCAGGGTAGCAAACCGGCTATTCGGCTGGTTAACCTCCCTGCCTTTCCTCCTCCTCCTCCTCCTCCTCCTCCTCCTCCTCCTCCTCCTCCTCCTCCTCCTCCTCCTCCTCCTCCTCCTCCTCCTCCTCCTCCTCCTCCGACAGGCATTAAACACCAAAATATTTCAGACAGAAAACTATACCTGCGGCGCCAAATAATAATATATTTTGTCAAGACAATGTACACTGACAAAAGTCGGCGACCGAAAGTGACAACGAAGAGAATTAAGCGTTTCTTTGCGGGAACCAAAATAATAAAAAAGGGAAAGACAGAATGATGGCAGAATAAGAAAAACAGTGGATGAATTAGAGAAGAAAAGAAGGGAGAGCACAGACTGAGGCCGCAACTGTTACTTCGCCGCGAAGAAAGGAAGCGAGCTCTCGGTCAGAGTGCTTCAGTAAACACTTTTCACATATATTCTACAAGAATAAGGCAGCACCAATTACCTCTTAAATGTGACGATTTCATAGAGCATCGAGTACTACGGCAGAATGTGCCTGTAGCGAAACCTAATGAAGGACGCCTAAAGAACGGGAAAGGTGTGAAGCACATTTATTTCTGTAGGAGCGGGGCCTACTTTTCGCTGTTATGGCCAACGTGCTCGCCGCTTAAATGAAAAGAGCCCCGTAACAGCGCAGAGACAAATTCACTACAGCTCACTGCCTGCTTCCTGCCCAATGCAGGTTAAAGAGCCGTGATAAATGGCAACGAACGAAGAAACGCTTATGCCATGACCGTGGTGACAAAACTGCGCCCGCCCAGCAAAAAACACTGTCTTTTTTGCATGCATATAAAAAAAATTGGGAGCGTTTCTGTTTTCCCTTATGTGAGAAGTGACTGTGGTAACTATAACACGCACCATCCTCTGCACTTACGAGGGCACCCACTCTGGCATTCACTTGAAACACACGACCCCACAAAGGCAGCACATACTCAGGAGCCACTGCAAAACGACTTACGTGTCCCTAGTGGCTCTTGCTATGTGGTGAGCACTACAGCGGCCAAAGTTAATAGGCACAAGCCGCCTAGTGATTAGAGCATCCGGCCCATTGTCGCAGGAGCTGGGTTCGGTCACAAGTGCCACCGTGTAACTACCGTTTTTTTTTTTCAGAGATACCAGCGTTTTCGTGTTAATGGTAATTGTTTGCAATGAAAATCAAACATACAGAAGGCATGTGCAAGTCAAATAAAGCTCACGAGAATCACGAACATTAAATTGAAAAGGTCTGAGTGAAATGTGAACACTAGTGCAATGGTTTCGTATTTGTATGGCGCGAAGACAACAGTTTAAATAGGTTGTATTTTCTCTCCTGCAGCTAATAGTGTGATGATTCATGTTCGGTTCAAACTGAGCCCTCCCTGAGAAAAAGGAAAACAAGGACGAACAGATAGACGACAAAACAAAAAAAAAACGTGCAACGCAGTTGGGTTGTTTGTTAGCCGATCCTGTCTTTCATTTCGTGCGCTCAGTGGAATTGAATTTAAGCATGTGGAAAAAAAAACTAGCCCAGCTAGATTTGCTTACTCTAGAAGACGTCGTTGGGTTCAGCAATCATTGCTAATTCTCGGCTTAAAGGAGTTTCGCATTGATTCATTAGTTGCCTGAGGAACTTCCTCCAGGCTGACATCATAGTACCGCACCTACCTAGTGCCACAAAAGAATCTTGAGGATTCAAGCCTTCAGATAGCACTAAAGAAACAACCGGAAAGATTTACAGAACCCGCCACACCCAAAAAGAAAAAAAGCACCAAACCGCTCTCTGAACCCAGGCACTGCTTATAGGGGATTAGTGGTGCAGCGTCCGACTATGAGAAGGGGGCGTCAGTGAACTGCTCCAGCGAATAATTGCCCTCTGGGGTCTTCATAGGATTTGTTGAATTATTCATGAGTAGTTGCAGTTCTCGGTGGAGCTTGAATATGCCACCGATACAACTTAAAGAGTGCCTTCATTTGTCGGTGTTCTCGAATGTTGGTCGTGTCAGCACATTTGGTCATAGTATGTGTTCCTTAACGCTTGCTAATGCTAAATAAAAAAAGAGTGGAAGTGCGTCCATTACTATTCTTTCTTAAAATCCTGCTTTGTATCTGCAAAGACCTTCAGGTAATTATTAAAGTACTTTCAGTGCGGACCTGGCTTCCACGTTATCGATAGTAGCACATTCAGCGGGGGGCGCTGCACATTCCAAATATTTCAGGTGTTTACATTGCCTGTAAAAAACAAGAAGACTCCACTGATTGCTGATAAATTGTTGACATCATAATATACTTATTACAGCTTTTTTTTCACTTTCATTTGCTAACATTCGATCGTTTAACCAGTCAGAAAAGCCCTTCCTTTATTAACCGCCGCGCCCTGCACGACCTTTTCACTTCCTAACAGGCGGCTTTTCTCTTCGGGAACCGCGCATCTCAAGTGATCAATTATTTTCAATCATATACGCTGTGTGTTTCGCCCTGGACGTGTGAACCAATTACTCGGTGCAATAATCAAGCATTTTGCGGGACCTCAAGGGAAATTCGAAGATTCTCTCACGCAAGAAACAATAATTATGCTCCAGTTCTTTCCTGTTCGCTTTTCACACAGTACGGTAGAGGTTCTAATTTAAGCGTATTTATGTTATAAAATAAAACGTTTTTTTTTCTAAAAAGGCGGCAACATTTTTGGAAGCATGAGGAGTAGCCAGCTCTCTAGGGAGCAGTCAGAACCCCATCCGCGCGTTGCTGAAGCTGGAGCAAGACAGATTACCTTTTTCTGGTTGGCTGTGGTGGTGTTCTTGATAAGCGAGTGGCCTGCTATGGATCTTTTGTCCTTGTCGGTCGAACATGCCAACGCTGACGTGCTCCTCGATTTCTCTCGAGAGCGCCGACAGAACTGCGCCGAGAAGGGTTCAGATCTAATGTCTGCGCTCCACGGGTGATGGATCGGCTAAAATGACGGGCAATAAGCTCTTATGCCAGTTATTGCCAAGTATGCTTTACAATTTTCTTTCGTTGCTGCATTCGCTGTCAATTAGGCCCGCAGTACCAAATGGTCTGATTTATTGCCTTTGAGAACTTCTTCGGTGACCCAGCGGATGCGGTATTGCTCTGCTCCATTTCAAGTTGAAAAGTTCGGCAGCCAACGATTACTTTGCTGTTGAAGCGCCACTGTGGTAGTGTTGGAAGCTTTAACAGATGCGGAAGTGAACATAGTTGAAAAAAACTTGAGGTTGAGCTTTGAAGGATTGGAATTTACTCATAAATCTGAAGAGTTGTCAGCTGTATATGCCGGAGTGTAATTCTTTGAGAGGGACTCGTCTGGAAAGCATCTGAAGACTTCGGGTCATGTGACCTTCCTTTGCGGTGACGTCAATTCATACGAACGACGACCTTAATCTGTCGCAGTTTTCTGGCTATAGCAGGTGGGGCTGTAAAATGGAAAGTAGGAAGAGAAAGCTGCCCAAATAATAACATAGTTCAAAACGCGCTGCTGGACGGCACTCGACGGAGAGAACATTGGAGTCATGAGGAAACGGCGTGCATATGTGAAAAGATCTACACGAGTATATATTATAATATCCCTGTTTCGTACGCAAACGCCCCCGCTGAATTTTTTCTCAAAGGTTAAGCGCCCAAAACCTCAACTGAGGCAAAACGTACATAACCGCTTTAGGACAAGCAATGGCTAAGCGAGATTTTCCGTGCATGAGTTTCTGCAGTTAACCATATTTCTAAACTGTTTTCTGCATGATTACTTACCTGTCGTCTCCCCTGGTGAGAGCACATAGCTCAATTACCCTTCAAATAAAAAATGGCCGCTGACCGAATGAGGAACAAAAACCGAAGCTGCCACTTAATATGACCAAATGACGTGAAAAAGAGGCGAAACAAGCGCCGAGCAAAAAGAGGCTTAAGATCTTTCTGCCTTTCTGAGGAATGCTCTTTCCTACCAGTGACTAAAATAGCAAAATTAGCTACGCATCCGCACATTCGTCGAGTTCTCTTGGGCCTTCTCTTTCTACGACGGGGGCTTGCCATAGCTGCGGTAAAAGTTGTTTAAAGGGTTTTGCAATTTCAATCGCTCATTGCTCAAGATAGTGATCTGACGACCAGCGTTAGTTTTTCGCCCTGAACACTGAAACCTGGCGCTAATTTCTCAAGTCTTTCATCGAAACCATGTGTTAGGGGAGTGATTTCCTAGGAGCATGTTTTTTAAATACCACGGATTAGGTGATTCATTATTCCGACAAAAGCTCCTCTAAATTCTGAAAAAGTAAAAAGGTTTAGCGTATTGATACGCAATGAACACTTCTGGTAATACCGCTTTTTCTGCCGGCAGCATTGCCTACTACAGTAAGTAGAACCCGAGACGCCTCCTTGCCGGTATAGCGCCACTACCTCCAATGTCAATGGCCGGGAAGGGTCATTGCCATGCGCCCTCAACTCTACACACGTGCCTATGTCCCACGTTCAAGTGTGCGCCAAATTACGGGGGGAGCAGGTGAACGTCAAAGGCTGAGTGGATAGAAACAAAGATTACCTGAAGTTGTTTACAGTGCTTATGTCAACGCGCCCGAAAAGGTGCTTACGTAAAGATTGGTAGAGGCGCCGATTTCAGCGAATAACTAAAGCCGCACACGCATGATGTAAAAGAAGAGTGCACCTTCTAACGCACCCTGGATGAACACATGGCAGCACAATGCAATGCCCGTGCAAGATGCTGATCGTAACACAAGCCTAAAAGGTCCTTAACAGTTCAAACTGCGAAAACAGTTGATCGCAGCTATAGCATTTTGCCACCTGCGTTGTGAAGTTCACAAATATTAGGGGTCCGTGATCAGATGTGCTTTCGTGAGGGCGATTTTTTTTCTTGGCGCTATACTCAAATTCCTCCATATTTTAATAGTTAAATCTCAGGGAGATCACCTCTTTCTTTCCTGTCCCCTTCTCAAATGTGCTTGGCCGACCCCTTTAGTGAGCTAACTTAAACACGATGAGAACTTGTAGTCGGATATACAAAAGTCCGTAACTTTGCCTGGTTTATCTCTTTGATAAAATTAGTTTTGCCTTTAAATATTTACGTAAGGCTTGTGCACAGTTTTTCTATAGATTTACGAAAACATGTGGGAAATAATTTGGGCAAACGGCTATATCGCTACTTGCTGGATGGGCATGCGGTGTTGTTTTCGCTGCTTCTGAAAGCAAAGCAAAATCAACCCTAGCCGTAACGTGGGCGGGCTGGGCCAACAGCGGATTCGGACACATGCGAAACCGTAAGATTTGTGAAAGTTCGTGCCATAAAACAAGCCTTTCGCCTATTAATAGTGGGACATTAGTCATGCCTGAGGACAACGAAGTTCATTTTATAGCTATGGCTGCGTTGTAATATCAAAACATATCGGCTTTATAAGTATTAGCCGAAAGCGCGTCACTGCCAGTTTGACACGAATATACAACTAGTATACAGAGCAGCGCCTAATATTTTGCCGAAATTTGCATCATTTGTGTGCTTAACTTAGAGTACCGACTACTAAACGTATTCTACCCAGTTGTCTTAGCTTTATTGTACAAAACTCCTCTAGAGATTTTGTGCACCCCGCCGCGGTGGCTCAGTGGTTAGGGCGCTCAACTACTGATCCGGAGTTCCCGGGTTCAAACCCGACCGCGGTGGCTGCGTTTTTATGGAGGAAAAACGCCAAGGCGCCCGTGTGCTGTGCGATGTCAGTGCACGTTAAAGATCCCCAGGTGGTCGAAATTATTCCGGAGCCCTCCACTACGGCACCTATTCTTCCTTTCTTCTTTCACTCCCTCCTTTATCCCTTCCCTTACGGCGCGGTTCACGTGTCCAAAGATATATGAGACAGATACTGCGCCATTTCCTTTCCCCAAAAACTAATTATTATTATAATTATTTTGTGCAATGCAGAGCCTCAAAACGACTGCACTATTTACAAGTTCTGAAAATGAGTTTCTCGTGTTCCCTTATAAAGGAAAGATGTCGCGAAGTGCATGTTTGTATCACACGGGTGCTTTCGAGGTCGACATGTTCTGAAGCCGTTGTATGTCGCCTTGAAACGAAATATTTACTCAATCTTGTACTTGAAGTCTCTGTCTCAGCAAACGAGTAAATGATAATCGTCTTTAATACTACTGTAGCAGTTTTTTCAGCTTGTTAGACAACTGCGAAATAGACATTGTTGGATATTACCTTCTCTTTTTTATTTTTTGCTACGTAAAGTCGTGAAATACTTATTAGTGTGCTCTTCTTCTACAAGAGTAAGCATTGTTTTTGAAATCACCGTGCTTTACGTCACGTGCCAAGCAAGCTTTTTTATGCAGCGTACCGTTTTGTCTATTTTTTCATCATTGTATTGACACCACACGCTTGACACACAGATAAAAATTACGACAAAGTAAGCCAAAATCAAACTTATCGCTCTGCAGCATTATGCAAATGAAAACCTATTTCCATTGCTTAACCTTCCTTTCATGCTCTTAAATCATGCTTGCATTACCTCTTAACCGATGGCTGCGTGACAGGACCGATACATTATTAGCACCATAATATTCCTCACCTTTCTTGCCCCGAGGTGTCGTTGTCTTTTTCCTGATTTTATTTTTCAGAACGCTGTAGAGATGCGACAAATGAGACTATTAGCGAGCCTCGAGGGGTTAGCAAACTAAGTTACTGTGCCATCTTCAGGTCAAACAGAAAATCGTTCTCCTGCTTAATAGAGACGCTGAACGAACAAAGAAAGACACTAAATTTGTGAAGTGTCCTTATGAGAAGCTTCAATTACAAAAGGGACACGTCTTCTTTTTCGCATGTCTTGTATACTTGCCGCTACGGCAAATGTACAACCCGAACAACTTGAGGCGATCTGTTCTTTGGATGGCCAGCACTAATGGCGCAGGTGACAGAAGAACGTGCTAATTTTACATCGAAATCAGCAAATTCAAGTCAGTTTCCTTATTTTTTTCTCAGTATTGCTTGTTGAAAAAAGTGCATATTATCTGCTCCATCAATTTTTTGCCTTTTTACGCGCTTTAATTTGTTCTATAAAGAAAGCATACAGGAGCCTTGTTCGGCTCATTGCGAACGACGGCAGTGAGATAATATTACGGGACCAGCTTATTTTGTCTTTTGAAGCGAAAAGCTTCACTACGCTAGTCAACACCGCGCTTCGCGCGAGCTGGCGTATGTTGGAGCACGAGTGACGTCACGCACGGCGCAGGCGGCGGCTGGTGAGTTATGCGCATGCGCGAAAATGAGTGACGTCACGCGCCATGAAGGAGGCCGCTCCTCGCCGCTGCCGCAGCCGTCGCCGCCGCCGACTCCGTCGCCTGACCTTTCGGCGCAGCCGCGCGCTACTGCACATGTGCGTCATGTGCATGCGCAAGGAGGTTATATAATGCGCTTGCCAGAGAATAGGCGTCCGCACTAGGCATGCAAAGGAAGGAGAGTGCGGCTGCTGCTAGACTACGCAGAAAAGCTGAGAAACTAAATTCGTCCGATCCAGAAGTACTCGCTTGGGAGTTTGCTGCACAACAGCGAAACCATAGAGACAGCCGCTTGCTACTACGCGGATCACCGGGCTGTCTTTATGGCTTTAGAGAAACTGCAAGACAATGTGTCCAACAATAATAAAGAAGTTTAATACTGTCACTTCTGTGTCTAACTCGTAAACATAAGCCATTGGGTAACCAAGTCTACGCCTATAGATAAAGAATGTATACAATACCAGCTAAGCTACAAAGCATGACCATGACGTCAAACCAAGCATAACGGAAGCTTTCCGCTAGTATATCCAGGCTTAACCATTTTTATGTTAGTAACAAATTAACAGCAAATCTAGCGTAAATAATGGTAAGGGGTGTCGCTTCTATACTGAAAAATATACCTCCCTATTGGACGCCTTTCATCAGAAATAGTAGACAGCATTGAGCCCACTGACAGAACCTGCGAAAGTTGATAACATAAGCTTTTCTGGAGTTCTAAAAAGGAGCAGTGATATGAATCTACTTGTTTTTTTGTATTTTCAACCTAGAAGAAATCTAAACATGCCCGTATTTTTTTTTTGTCATTTTAGTGCTCGTTACAAAAAAATCTTTCCTCTATATTCTAAATGTATTCGTAGCCCTGAACTACGGCGTCTGTCGTGGCTGCAGCTTTAGGCCCTTGAGCCAAACGTACATCACTACCTGAGTTCGACACCTTCTCGACACGTTTGCTAGTGGGAAGTGAAGTGCAGCAAGCCCCGAAATAAAAGGAAACCTCGAGAGCGTGCACGACGCCATGATTGTATCCGAGAAAGGACGTTCAATAGTCATGCAGCAACCGCGCTATCCCGCCAATAAACAGACGGGGGTTGTGCGCAGAAACGAAATCAGCGCTCTCGTTTGATGAAGCCGGTGCATGCGCCCAACCAATTTTTCTTTGCTTGGCGCACTCCTTGTTTTCTCGGGATTCCGTGGTAGACAGCTACACGGTACTCGGAACTTATTTCTCCTCGTTACTCGGGAACTGCTCGCGGACTTCTGCTTGCACCTCGTTTCCGCTTCTTTGTTCTGTTCTCTTGTGTTCCGCTTGTGAGGCGAGTGCGGGACTCGGGTAACCTTGCTGCGGTCCTTAGATGTGAGTTCTTGGGCTATAAAACAGTTGTTCGGGCGGGTCTGCTCAGTCCCGCAGAGGAGTTTCCTCTTGAGAATTCCGAAAGGACCTTCCAATCTTAAGACATTTGTTTCCGTGGCAAAATTGGGCGGTATAGTGAAACAATTGGCGCCACCCTAAGAGCAAAAGCAGAGAAAGTAGTTCTCAGTGAGACTTGCAAAGAAAATCAGCGGCAAATTTAGCGCACACAGCCGCTGAGACCAATTTGCCCTGCAGCCCGTCGTATTACCCGTGCTTCCACTTTATGCACAAAATAAAGGTTAATGGAGCAAATGATTTTCAAAGAATAGGCGCCTACCGTTTTCTCACAAAAAAGTATATTGGGAGTGTTAACTTTGCAAATTTACTAGTAAAATTAGGACAGAAGCGGACGCCGGTGCTCGATTTGTCCAATTCTATCGCGTCCGCGCTCGGCTTCAGGCAAAGGTGGGTAATTTCGCCGCTCACACTTCCGCTCGGATAAAGAGAAAGTTGCTCAGACGCTCGGAATTCACCGTGTCCGCCAAGCAAAACTCCTTAAATATTGCTCTACTAGCTGCTCGTGTATATATTGGTGATTTTTATTACCTAGAGAGGGCGCCTCAATTGGCCTAACATGAAGGCATTATTGAGGAACACGGAGGAAGTAAAGAATTGAGGAGAAGCCCTTACGTCACATTCTTTCAAGCTGGAACCTGTTTGTCTTTCTGGCCATCCGGCTGTCTGCCTCACTCGCTGTATATCTCTGTGTGTTCGTCTGTGTGTCGGTATGTCTCTCTGCCTGTGCGTCTGTTGGTCCCGCTGGGTCCCTGTCTCTCTGTTGAGCACTATACCACTTTCTCTTTTCATTCCTGTACCCGCCGCGGTGGCTCAGTGATGGTTAGGGCGCTCGTCTAGTGAGCCGGAGTACCCGGCTACGAATCGAATGTGGCGGCCGCGTTTCGATGTAAGCGAAGCGCAAAAGGCGCCCGTGTGCTATGCGATTTCAGTGCACGGTAAAGATCCCAAGGTAACTGAAATTATTCTGAAGCCCTCTACTACGGCACCTCTTCATTCCTTTCCCCCCTTTTTTCACTCCCTCATTTATCCCTTCCCTCACGGCGCGGTTCGAGTGTCCACCGATATATGCGAGACAGTTACTGGGCAATTCACTTTCCCCAAAAACATACTTTCTTTTTCACTTTTTCCATTCCTTTGTGAGAATGTGAATGTGAACATCTATAAGTACACAGTGGTTCTTGCTGCTTCGTAAAAAATGAGCCTTTATGCTTTGTAGGCTACATTCTTCGGTTCCAAGGATGCCTCAGGCTGAAACCAAAAGCTTTTTAGTGCGCTAGCACTAATAGTGTTTGCCTGAAGCCTGCCTTGTGGCAGGCTGCGCACCTGCCCACCAGGTAGACTAGCTGCCTACGTGTAGCCCGTGGTAACAAGGCAGGTGCCTGAGATAGCAACTAGGTGGTACTGAGGCACCACCTAGTAGGTAGTAGGGCCAACTGCCAAGTGACTTCATTTCATAGCTGGAGGCCGTCTCTCTGAACCAAGCGCAGTCTGAAACTCTGCACCGAGCTAAGCGTAATGAGCAGCAGTCATTGCGACCATAACGAGAACATGATTCCAATGATGCCTACACAGTAGCTAAACAGATGAAGTTGTGGTGGTAAATCGGTGGTAAGCATGCACCACCTAGCAGGTTGCAGGTCCAGCTTCAAACTGACGTGATTTCGTAATTGGAGACGATGTGTCCAGTGAGAGCGTAGTGTGAAATCTTGCAGCGTGCTAAGAAGAATGAGCAGTAGCGGTTCCAACAAGAACGAGAACCGGAGTCGAATGATGCATGCACGGTAGCTAAACGTAAGAGGTTAGAAGTTGATCTAGAGAAGAAAAGAGCAAAGTTTTCAAAGGAAACAGCTGAGCAATGACAATGACGTCTCAAAGGGGCTGTCCAGGTGATTCAAGATGTAGCGAATGACGTCACTTGATATTTGCAGACGTTGTATCCAACTAGAAGGCTGTGTGGCGATAAACTGTTGTCCAAAAATACCTTTTTTGCACTAACCCCGAAGAATGCAGGAGGGTATTCAACGCCACTCTGTGTGAAATTAAACTTATTTCCTGAAAATTTCTCGCAAGTTATTGGCGCAGAAATTCAAGCTCAGCAAAACTCAGGCCAGAAATTTGCGGACAAAAAGGCCATAGGCCGCCAAGCAAAACTCCTTAATATTACTCTACTAGCTGCTCGTGTATATATTGGTGATTTTTATTACCTAGAGATTGCGCCTCAATTGACCTAACATGAAGGCATTATTGAGGAATACGGAGGAAGTAAGGAATTGAGAAGAAGCCCTTACGTGACATTTTTTCAAGCTGGAACCTGTTTGTCTTTCTGGCCATCCGGCTGTCTGTCTCACTCGCTGTATATCTCTCTGTGTGATCATAACCCTTTGTTCTCTCCCTTTTCTATCTGTAGAGTAGCATGTAGAGCAGCATACAGGGCGCTGCCTAGTTAACCTCGCTGCCTTTCCGTATTTCTCTCTCTCTCTCTCTCTTGTTGAACAATTATTTATAAACACACTGGATTTTTACCAGTCTGAATAAATATATGTGTCAGACAGGCTGCTCTAGAAAGCTGCGGATGGATATCATCCACCCGTAATTTTAAGCTTTCACCGAAATTTCGAAACACGCATTTTTGCATCACGCCTTCTTCAAAATGCGGCTCCCATGGCCGGGATGGAAAGCCACGTGTTCTTGCTCGACAGCCGTAGTTTAGAGCGGACGCAGGTTTCAAAGCAAGCCTCTTGTGAAACTCACCTACATTCTTGGGCATTTTTATGGGTTTCGAAAAAGGAGTACTCAAGTGTTTGAGATATCACTGCCAAATTTCGCAAGGTTCTAAGTGCGCTACCAGTGCTGTTGCTTTCGTGGTGTCTTTTACAGGAACTGCAAACGCGGGATCATATTTATCGAGGGCAGCCTTGACGCTGCGTCAAAAGAGAGTGGCTTGAAATGGGAGCTTGCGACGCGCTCTCTCGCAAGGGATCATAGCTGCATCATAAAATGCGCAGATCGTCTTACTGGGTGCTTTTGATACGCGCTTCCGTGGTGCTGTTTTTAGTACCACTGGCGTGGTTTTCACTGCTGTGAAGTTCCGTGTTATCAATATGCGCATATTCTGCTTTCATAGCTCTTCCGGGGAAAACCTCATACAGACTACTACGTCTGATGCATGTGAAAGAGTTCTTACGGAACCCTGTGTCTCATTCTCAGAGACGTAGAAATTCTTTGTCTGTGTTTCACTTCTTGTTCATTAGTCTACCCTCTTCAAAAACTCGAGTTTTCTCATCACCTGTCAGAAGAGATAGAACCCTTTATTTCTGAATGAAAAATCTTTTAGCTCCGTGGGAAAGCAACTTTCTTGACAGTCGAGGCTCTGTAGTCGCTCCAGCGAAAAAAAAAGGTAATGAAATGGGTATATTTTTGCCGAAAGCTGTATATGTTACTTCGTATAATAGCATTAATTTGCATCCTTGTAATTTTTTTCTCTTTTTGATACTTCAACGCGGAAGTTGCTGCACACAACACTACCAACATTGTGAAGCGTATATGCCTTAAACGTGTACGTTGGCACTACTGATGGAGCATTCTTCAATATATAGCTTTACGTAGTATGTTTTCATGCATAAAGGCTTCGTGCAACACACCTTAACGTGTTTTAACTTTCACCAAACACAAGCAACCGCTGCAAGTTGCGAACGAAAACGCCAAATACCCTCGCCAAGATGCTTGAGTAGCAGCTTTTTGTTCTCATTCTTCAATTTTTTTTTATTATGAAGTCAACGTGACAGTGAAAAGCGCTTATGCAGAGCCTCAACCAGGCCAAAGCTTTATGTGGAAGCCGTATGCAGCACACAGCTGTTTTCACGTAAAATGAGAGCCATTCGTAGCTCCCTGCCGCAGCCATTACCCCATTCGCCAGAGGTCATAGGCGTGTGAAGGAGGCATGACCTCGTCACGTGATTCTTCTACAAAACACCGCCTCAATCACCGTCTCTAACCAGCAAACGAGCCGGTAATATTTTCGTTTCATTTGACCTCCACTCCAACGAGTAGAATGCACGCAATGCCCAATGCGCATGCCCAGCGGAAGAAACAGCAGTCGGAGACATCCGATGTCCACCGTAACGGCCCTCTTACAGCACTTGAACCGCTCGAATGAACGCTTGATCCGCCCCATATGGTCGTTTATAGAGCTGCGCGGGCTAGTACACGATTGAGGTAAATCTGGCTGCCGCAAAATAGTGGCGAACGTGAAAGTTGGCGTAGACAGCGTGGAGCTGTCCTCGCTGCTAAATATCTATTTGGATGGCCCACAGTGATAAAAGACCGCCTACATGACAGGCACACTCTGGAAGTTTGACTTGAAAACACTGTTGGACGTGCTGCGTGAGAGCATCTTGTATCTTGTACCGGTATTGCAAAATCATCGTCTAAAACATCACTTTGGAAAGACATACTTGGATGAAGATTTAATAAATGTGAGCGAAGAGTCGATTTATGTGATGCCGGGTTACAGAGATCAGTCGGGCTTTTGCCTGATGAAGCCATGTTCAGTTTTGAGAATGAGGGTCACACCGTTAGCTAAACCGTACGCGATCTTTTTGTGTTTGAAGCATGTGTGGGATTCACTGATGCATCCGCGTTTATCCTCTTATTTTTATTGATCTTTGACACTTGTATCATAAGCATCCGCTTTTCTTTTTGCTCGTAAGGTAAATGCAAATAGTATTCCATGCACTAATTGCGACTCAATTCGATTACTTTTCTTACGTATCCACATCTATACTGCTTGCTTGATTCTCAAGCTACTTTGGTTTAAGTATTATAAGAGTCAGCACCGTTTGTAAAATAATATAAATTTCAGAGTTTTCGAGACTGGTGGATTTACGTCTGATCTATTTAGCCGAAGTTTATTTTAAAATTTTAGAGCTCTAGACCTCTGAAGCAGATTGAAGAGTAAACCTCCACCTTACGGGTATACGTTAGCAGTAATTCGGCACTCCTCATAATTAGCTCCCCAAAGCTTTGCGGCCTATAGCGCTTGAATGGGGGAAGATGCGCTTTTTGCAGGGATAGCTACATTACGGTAGCATTTCGAGCCTTCAGCGTGGCGGCGGCACGCGACCGTGGCGACGGCAGCCACGGCATGGCGGCGCCGCCACGGCCACGTGGTGCGAAGCAGCTGCTGCTGCCTGCGGCGCGGCGCGCCGGCGAAACCGAGCTGTAACAGCTGTGCGCATGCGCCGTGTCAAGTGGGACGAAGATGAAGAAGGAACGCCCAGCGAAACGAAGCGGCGAAAGACTGACTTTGCAATTTAACTGAGCAAGTTCCACTCGACCAGCTGTAGCTATCGTGTAAATCCAGGTTTAACCAGAGCGAAACCACCGGCAATTTTTTTTGTATCCATTCGTACGGATAATGGACTGCCTTTTTAAATATGATTCACGGTAAAGGCGCTCTGCCACCCACGTAAAGGAGGCTATTGTCTTGTTGTTTCTGTTGTCTCGCCGGAAATAGGGCTCTCACTAGCCCTACTTGCCGCTTTGGCGATATTAGTAGTAGTAAGGCAAGTTGTGCGAGTTGGTGCTGATCTACGCTTCCATAAAACCCCGTAAGACACAACTACAGGATAAAGGTGGACACAGAATGGGAACTGTGCCTGCATCTACATTTTTGGCTGATCGAGTTCAACGACTTTTTCTGTACAATAAAGCGAAGGTGCATTCTAGGTTATGGGTTTTCGCGAACGTTGGATACTTCCTTAAAGTACTTATTTCAGAAATAAAAGTATAAACCAAGAATGTTTGCACTTTATTTCAAATATGAGCATGTCGCATGGCCGGCTGCTGGTAATTGGCCCAATAGGTATAAACTTTTCTGATGGCCTTCTATGGCTGTAATTTCAGGAGGATATACTTTTATATAGCGAGCTAAAAACAGTTGCCTGGTATACGACTCCTTCTGTAAAATGAAACGTAGCGGCATTCCAGGTGAAATTGTCTTCATCTCGCCTGAGTTTTCGCGAAAGTTGGAGACTTCGTTAAAGTACTTATTTCAGAAAAAACAGTATAAAAAAAGAAGGTTTGTACTTTATTTCTCATATGAGCATTTCGCATGGCCGAATATCGGTAATTGGCCCGATTGCTATGAAGCTTTCTTACGACCTGGTATGGCTATAGTTCCAGGCGGATATAAATCTCTATAGCGAGCTAAAAACAATTGTCTGGTTCCAAAGCTATACCTTCAGTGCCACAGATTTTTCAATAGCTAGAAATAAGCATCGCTTGGAGTGTATATAGAAGATCATAAAAGCAGCTAGATTGACATAGCTTAGAATAAAGATTTCCAATAGACTCTCACAGGCCATTTTTGTATGGGAAAAGCAGTTATCAAATAGAAAATGCATTAGGGAGATTCAGAGGATAACATATCTCTTGTTTTTGATATGCGCAACAGCACAATGCTACAAATATATAAGAATAAAAACCTCCCTAACCATTTGTTAGCGGAAACTGGTGATTGCTCAGTTATAAAACTTATGAACAGGAAAACATACATTGATATCACAGCACTATGTGTGTAAATTCAGTCGTTATGTGCTTTTAAAAAAATGCGATTATAAGGTCAACTTTATAGCGCTTCTGCGGCAAGGTACAAATAATTCCAGCTACCAGTTATCCTCCGTAACTAGTGATTTCAATGCGGCAGCTGAACCGTGCATTATGTTGTTGGGACAGACGTTGTTTAAAAAAGATCATAGGCGCACTTTCTGTGCAACTGACCACCAGGGACACAGTTCTGACGCTTGCAGCTGTGTTCCTGACGTTAGGAAGGCGGCATTTGTTGTATGTTGGGGATAGGAACAGATACGCGTATGCAACAACTTTGCCAATAGGATTTGCGGGGAAATACAAATTGAAGAACGCAACAGCGGCGCATGTCAGTGCAGATTACAGCTGCGTGTGCGATGTCATCACATTTAAGAGAGAGCGACACAGTATGTCCGTGTGAATAATGCTCTGGCCCCTAAAGCGCACAATAAAACACGAGCCGAAGAAATTGGAGTAGCCTTCAAAGTGCAACACTTGTTGTGCCCATCAAACGGCACTTCGCAAAGTAGAGGAGCTTCTGTGGTTATCGCAGTCTCTAATGGAAGCAATGTGCAATTGCAAATTCAATAAGCCTTTTGGGCCCTCGTATTGCAGGTTTATAAACAGTGCAGTGACCATCACTACAAAACCCGTATGAGGTCTGGAAAGGTCAGTTTCTATTCTGGCGTTTTGCTGCCTTTGGTTCGTGCGGTTTTATTAGCTATAAAAACGATCCGGAGGTAAGCTGGGTTGCAAGAATGGTGAGAGGGACTCTCCTGATAGGTCTTCAAATAACTTTGTTGGACGCATAAAAGAATATTGAAACCTTATATGGTGTCAACTTATATCTGTAGTCTGCAAACTACTCAGACTAGTTGTGATTACTCAGCGTTCACACAGATCTTGTTACATGGGCATTATCTGGCTTTCATCATGCTAAGAAATGCTGTGCAGTGAACTGCACATTTCGGACAGCTCCACTTTCCATTGGTTTGAGCGGAATCCATGCTGAGATTAGGAGTGACTAACAGGGATTAGTCTCTCCTACTTTGAGAAGTAGGAATGACTAAATAAAGCTTTCAGAACCCTCTCAATGCCGTTGATGCATTCTGTGTGTCGCTGAACATGTTTTGACGCAAGAAATGAGCGCTTGAAGGCTTTTTGTTTTCTTTTTCACACCTTCTCCGACTTCATGCTTCCCGATTCACTGAGAGCCAATGTACAATACAACTAAACCTATAATTTAACAAGTTCACATGCGTTCTAGTTCATATCTTGTGCAGGCAAATATGTTGCTTCGCTGCATTTTAAATGGTCCCCTGAAAGCAATCAAATGGGCAAACGCTCCTACCTGCGCTCTAACCGTTTGCTGGCTCTGTTATCACTGATGAATAATTTTCCCTCCGTGCCTTTCGCGCTTTCAAGTGGTGCAAAGCAACCCCGAATTTACTTCCAAAAAATTCCATACGATAGGGATGGAAACTCCGCATTGTGCATACTAAACCGGGAGCTCTATGATCGTAATCCGGCCGGCTGCATCCTAATTAATGCACACTACTGCTACGATCTGAATTTGGCCAGCTCCAACAGGCAGAACCATGTTTTAGTCTCTTTGTCATAGTGTGTTTTTGCGGAACCTGTGAGATAACTTTAGGCCAAGACTCTAAGCCTCCTTCAAGGTCCCAGTCTGAAAGCACGATTGTAAAACGCCACGGCGAGCACGTCGGTCAGAGTCTCATAACGGCTTCATAGCTCTGCCGCCCTTTCTGAAGCCGAGTAAGTGGTTCAAACACTTAACACTGCGTCGCGGTTACTTCTCAAGCCTATCTCCTTATATATTGAGGGTGTCCTCTATTGGAGTTCACCTTGTGCAGTATTTTTCATTTGCCCAATATATTTTATAAGAAAGAAAAGCTGCTCAATCGAAACTAGCATGAATAGTCAGGCAAACAGGACTTAGGCATCTTCTGCCCGCCTTCGCCTTAAGAGAAATCTGTGCACACTAATTAGCTCTAGTTTCATGCATTTCTACTCAACTGTATCAACCTTCATATGCACCATCAGCCGATGTCTGGCAAAATTTATATTTGAAAAAATGAATCACTTGTTTTTTCGCGTTTCAAACTGGCGACAGCAAAGCAATTGCTGCCGTGAAATAATGATGATGATGATCGTTATTTTATAATAATGATATGAAATGAATTTTATGAAGCAAGCTACGTGCGGGCTCGTCGCACTATGACACACACGCCATAAACGGTTCAATGCCTCTGACATAAGCTTCCCAAATGCGGATCTCTGTTCGTGACAGCTGCGTGAACTGCGGTGTTAACGCACGTTTCGTACTTGGTCATCCGTACGCCAGCAGCGAATCCTGTTTCGTGATCTTGTGGGAGGGTAAAGAGAAAAAAAAATGGAATTTTTCTGTACTGCTTACTCCTCTGCCTGCTCAGGAACGCGAAAAATTGAGGATAAAAGTTTTGTGCAACGTTTCGGTCAAAAGTAGTGGATAGAAAATTCAGTCATGGAACGCAGTTTGCATTTAAATAAAATGCCGGAGATTACATTTCAAATTTCAGATCTTTACAATACTGTCTGGTGAAGGATACCACAGGAGCATGTCTTGTCCTGTTGCCGCTCCAAATCCCAGAAAGCTGCATAGCGGACAAAAAGCCTAGCGCTCAAATTCAAGTCAAGCGGACGACTGAAAGCTTCTTAACAAATATGACAGGACACAAAAGGCAAACGATTCGAAAGCTTTTTATAACCAAAGAAGAAAACTCGACTTCAGAAGCATTTTGCTGGCATACCTGCACAGTGAAATGGGCTTTTCAAACAGTGCCTGCCATTAAATATTAAATAGCCAATAAATATTATCGTAAACTGTTGATCTCCTAGTCGCCGCTGGTTCAGTTTTATAATTCCCGCGGGCAATTTTCGAATTTAGTGGAAGCAAAACGCAGTAGAATAGTGGGAGATGTTTTGTTCCTGTCAACTCCTAATTGCATGTTGGATTTAGTTTCTGCTTCCACTCTCTTGTTGCCTTTAGATTGTGCCTCTATCTACAGAAAACTTTGAACAGTTCTATCGCATGAAGTGACTTCACATGACAGTGTACTTCACTCGTTTACAGGACATAGCCAATCTGTTGTCGTGCTGGGTGATTTTAACATAGATATATTGACTGAGAATACAGTTTCTAAGAGTTTTATTGGTATGATGTCTTCCTACAGCTGTGCAAATGTTATAAACCTGCCAACAAGAATTACCACAAGTACCAGAACTGCTCTTGATTTATGTTTCACTGATTTCTTACCAAATGATGTACAGTCGGGTGTGATGGCCTGCGATGTTAGCGACCATCTTCCATTTTTTGTCTTTTTGCCCCATTCGAGGAAAACTTTTTCTAATAGCACAGCTAACACTTTCTATCGGAAAGTTAATGACGAAACTATATATTGCTTTCGACGCATGATTTCAGAGGTGGACTGGTCACTCGTTTTTAATGAAGAAGATCCTAGTCGCTGTTACGATGTCTTTGAAAAAAAATTTCAAGATGCCTATTATAAAGCCTTTCCTCTAGTCCGCCGCTCTAGGTACAAAAAAGTCTAAGAAACCGTGGGTTACGAAAGAGCTGTACAAAAGAATAAGGCAAAAACACAATCTCTTTGCTGATTTTTTGAAGCACAAGGACATCAATATACTAAACCTGCATAAAGCTGTAAGGAATAAGCTCAACACTGATCTAAAAACCGCAAAACAGGAATATTACGCAAAAGCGTTCGCTAATAAACTTGCCCCTAATCAGATATGGAAGTCATACAACAATTTAGTATCAAAACGAACCGAGCCAACTCCAATAGAGATTGTGGTAGATGGCGTTCCACTCAGAGGTCGTCCCTTATCAGACATGTTTAACGAACACTTCCTGACGGTTGGTGACAATCAGTCTGCGCAAACAACATGCACTGATCCAATGTCATATCTTAAAGGCATACCAAAGCCTTCGATATTTCTTTCCCCAACAACTACAGCCGAAATCTCTTCGTATATAATACGTCTAAAAAATAACTGCTCCGTTGGAGCTGATAACATCAAGGGTGAGGTAGTAAAAGCCGTATCTGATATTATCGCACCTTTGTTGTCCCATATATGCAACCAAATGCTCAAAGAAGGCAGGTTTCCAGATAAATTAAAGATAGCAAGAGTTTGTGTGGTACATAAGACAGGAAGCTATAATGATCCTAACAATTATCGCCCAATATGCGTTTTACCGGTCTTCTCAAAAATTGCTGAACAAGTCATCAATACCCGCCTTACTTCGTACTTCATTAAGATCGGAGCTATTGCGAAAGAACAATATGGCTTTCAGAAAGGGAAATCTACGGAAAAAGCTTTACTTCACATAAAGGATAAAATAATTAACAATATAGAAAACAGAATTTTTACACTTGGACTATTCTTAGACTTTAGAAAAGCCTTCGACTCGGTCTGTCACAAAATTTTACTGCGCAAATTACAATTCTATGGGATACGAGGTTCCGCACTTAATCTTATTCAGAGCTACTTATCATCCAGAGTACAATTCACAATGATTAACGACATACCTTCAAGCCACGGCCTTATACGCACTGGTGTGCCACAGGGCTCAATACTGGGTCCTATTCTATTCCTAGTTCACATAAATGACATTGTTAATATTCTTCCTTCCTCCGAAACAGTTTTATACGCTGACGACACAAATATTTTCTTTCATGACGCGAGTTTACAAGCAATAGAATGTAGAGCTAATCTCTGGCTAGAAAACCTTACATTATGGTTGAGGGCCAACAGGTTAGAACTAAACATCACGAAGACGAAGTATGTAATATTCAGAGCTAAAAATAAAGTCATAGATAATGAGCCAATCATATTATACAATTCGAATATTTTACAACGAGTACAGTCAATAAAATTCCTTGGAGTTATATTTAATGAACACCTGTTGTGGACTGACCATATTAATCAAGTAAGAAAAAAAATTTCGCGATCAGTGGGCCTTCTAAATAAATTTAGACTTCTATTGCCAGTATGGCTCAAAAAGCAACTTTATTTCAGTTTAATTCATTCACATCTTCACTATTGTTTACTGATATGGGGAGACTCAACACAGACTAATTTAAATGCTTTGTTTTTACTACAGAAAAAGGCCATACGAGCAATTGCTAATCTAGGCTACTTGGATAGCACTAACTCGTGGTGGAACAGCTTGGGGTTACTGACAATTTTTCAATTAAAAACTCTTCGGCTAGCACTTGAAACATATAACAGATTTCATCTTGAAACTAATTTTTGTGCAACACCAGAACTACCGCAAAACCCATATCCCCTTCGACACATGACAATAAGAGCACCAAAATCAAGAACAAATTACGGATTCCAAACGATTAGATATCAGATGACTACCTTTTTGAATGAAAACAGAAATTTTCATGACCTCCTCCATCAATGCAGAACTCAAAAAATATACAAGAGAAAAGTGATTGCACTGTTGACTTCATGACTAACCGGTACATCCTGTGACATATTATAAATTGATAACAGTCAACATGATTGTATATATATATTTTTTCCTTTTATAATTCCCTGTAACCCAACAGCACGCATCTTAACAACTTCGAAGATACCTTAACATTGTTGTACAGTTTTTCCTTTGTTTTTCTTTTAACATGCCAGCAAGTGTAATGGCGACCGCTACATTTATTGTATTTGTTTATTTTGTGTGTGTATGTGCCGAGTGCAGTTTGCTTACCCCCAGGGAGGAAGGCCCTCGTCAGGCACCACGCCTTTTGGCCTCCTTCCTGAAGTGTATGAAACACACTTCAAATAAATACTTTTCAAACTTTTCAAACTTAAAAGTATACAATGAACACCAACGACATGTGCCCCCAAACAAACATTCCTCACGATTTACTGCTGAACGATATAAGGTGTTATAGTTTGTGTGCTTACAGTTCACTATCATTCATCGTGCAGCTCCATACAGTAGAATATTTATTTGAAGTTTCAGCTAAAGCCATTTAGAACACTTAGCAGTGCTTTGCTGGTCATTGTCTCATTCATAACAAAAGTGCATAGCAAAAAATTGTCTTCAGGAAAGGTTTCACAATATTATATGCCTCTGAATTGTTAAAAACATCCTCTCTGCAGGCTCAAAAAATTGCTTCAATCTAGTATTCTGCCTCTAGCCTTTTAAATTCCACTTCAAAAGTGAATACACCTACTCCCTGTATTTTATTTATTTATTTGTACAATACTGCAAGCCAAAAAAACCCAAGCAGTTAAGTGGATTCATACTGTGGACCATAATTACGCAATGCAGCCGTGGCCTAAGCTACGGGAAGTCGTGGGTTCGATTCCCGCAGCCGCCGGTGTACCCAGCCGGTTAATGTAGTGGGAATAGGCGGTTTCCTGGCCTAGTTCTCGGCTCTCCAAGGGTGCACCGCGTGGGAAGAATAGCCTGCGCCTCAAAATTCCTGTCAAATGTGGGCAAAAAGCCGTCAACAAGCCTAACGTGCTCGCCTTCCAGCTCTGCTTTGAGGCCAGAACTTGACCTTCCAATGCCACGACTCTTAGCCGGCCACGGTACGGCCGGCTAGCCGCTGTTCCTCCAATTTCTGCGCTTGTTTTCAAACAAGCCCATTCGAACTGTATCGAAGAAGGGGCTGCAAAACCAGCCCTTGCCAAACAGCCACTAGAAACAGGTATCTAACAGGGCGTCGTGCTGCGAACTACTTAACGACCCTCTGCTCACTGGTCCCTTAACTTAACTGGTGTTCATACACCTAACACTGCGAAACAACCAGTCGCGCAGAGTAGCCAAGAAATTCACCGAGCTTAGCAAGAGGGAAGCAAAAGCGCTCGCATACGTCGGAAACTTTCATATTGCTATGGCGCCCAACACTGTTTACGACAATGCTAAGACTAACAGGGAAAAGCCAATCGCAGAGTGTGGAAAGGAGCTGAGGCGTCAGCGCTATTCAAGCAGAAGCTTGCAGAAAGGGCTGGAAGGGAGGCGGGGAGATTCATTTGTCTTTTTTTCTTTTGAAAAAAAAATCCTCATCACCCCATTAAAGGCAGAATCCTCACGCTTCACCGAACGTACCACCACGTGTTCCCGTTTCCAGCTAGCTGTGGCATTTTCGGCTAAGACTGTAAGGTTTTTCGTCGCAGTTTCTTCGCTGAAGAAAGTTGTAATGGGAATTCTCGGCCGTGAACCCCAGACTATTGCTTTTCGATCGATAGTTATTCCAGCCTTTGGTTCTTTGACAGATGCAGGGCCAACTTGATTGGACAAGAGAACTGGCAACTAAGTTCAGAATACTTCTATGCAATCTTCATCACTCCAGTTTAATCTTGACTAAACATTGTCTGTTTTTTCTTTATTCTACCTGCTGTCGGTTGTCAGATGAGTTTCAACTACGTGGTGGTGTGAAATTAAATTTCCCACGTAGAAAAGCAGAGGACAAACAATCTTCGAGTGGCGTCGAGAACGGTGCAGAGAATAAAGCGGATTAGAGGCCGTATTTTATCGCAATTCTTTTAATTCATTCATTCTCGCTTTCTTCATCAGCAGCTGCCGCTTCTAACATCATGGCTGGCATAACATTCTCATTCGGAGGCTTTAGTAATAAAGGCGGTGTGTAACGTCGAAAGCAACGGCATAGAACGAGAATTCCTAACACACGGCAGCTTAGGCACATAAAATCTGTTTGAAGTCTCGATCGAGACCTGCAAATAAAAGTCTCCTCGTATCGCTCACTGATGTGTGTTATCAACACAGTTTCAGCCTCTTTCAACTGCACCGGAATCTATGGAATCACTGGGTGAAATGGTGAAATGCATGAAATGATCACATGAAAAGTACGGTATTGTTAACCAATTTTACGTAATGACTGCAGTCCACGACGAACGCGTCTTCAGACCTCCTATCTTGCAGTGTTGAGTATGTTCCTGTGGCTTTCCTATGCTGGGCCAAAAGCCTCGATATCAAGTCCCAGCCGTGGCTGCTTATTTCACTGGATTGGATAGGCAAGAACTCCCACGTGCTGTGCGATTTCAGAGCACGTTACAGAGCCCTAGGCGGTAAAAATTTTTACGGAGCACTGTTTCAATACTGTATCTCTTGTATCCCACTCAGAGTACCGGGACGTGATGTGCCAAATAGCATCCACGCCACCGTTGCCCTTTATTTAGTATTTTTGCAGTTCTAGGTGATGACTTCGTCCAAAATAACCTCGTGTCTGACACTGAGCTATTATAGACTGAAGAGGACTGGACTTTATACGTCCAGATAAATGCATTTCAGGACAGCATGATCAGAGAGAGAGAGAGAGAGAGACCAACGCAAAGGCAGAGAGGTTAACTAGGCAATGCCTGGTACACTACCCTACACGTGGGACGCCGAAAGGAGGGAAAGATAGAAAGGGAAGAGCATGATCAGACTCATAGGCTGGTTACTGGGGCAGATGCAAACAGGACATGAGGTGAGGGGCATTTGGGGATGACCTTTCCGTCATCTCATTCACAAATAAAAATTGACGGGCAATAGTGTGATCCCTACTTTGCCATACGTGCGAGATCACAAAGCAATCTCTTCAATGTCGCTGGGAGAAGGGTTTCCTACGAGGCAATCTATCGCATCGGGAGACGGCCGGTCAGGCACATTGGTAGCCTTATGGGTACACCGTCGTCTGCCCCACAACAGCAGCAGAAGGAAAGCACAGGAGTGGTGTTTTTCCCTATATCTTAGGCGCATACCGTTGCAAGCTCAACAGCAGTATCCAATGGTATGCGGGCTCACGTAGAACTGCGCATCAAAGTATGCAAAGTATAATGCTGACATATAGGAAAAACAATGAGGTTCGAAAATGTTTTCCAAAAGGAGCAGCTAGTCGCTGTAGAAAGCTTACAAATGGCGACTAGTCTTGGGCTATTTGCACGCCTACTCCGTCTACTGGAGACGTAAGCTCGGCAGACAAAAAAACTAACGAATGAAGTCACCACAAAGACCATATTTACCTGAAAATATCTCACAAAACTAAGCACAGGCATTGGGTCGTCGTGGAAACATTTTCTGTATCTTTCAGTCACGGCAGCAGTGCTTGTGCAATCCCAGGTATGAACTGCTGCGAAAAGAAGATGGAACAATAGCAGGTATCTCGGAAACTCCGGCAAAGCAGTTCATTCACATCCGTGTCTTCACGGCATAGTAAGATTCCATGTATCGTGACTTTTAAGGTGAGTGCGAGGATCGAGGATCTGTATGGTATTTTTATTCTGGCCGGGAGAGCGGATAAGTAAGCTTCTAGGCTCTCCCACCTTTACCATCACTACAGAAGCAGAAATTATGTCAACTTTATATGCCTTGGACATTACGTGTTTGCTATCCGGAATAGATTTTCGTCTTATGTTGAAAGCGTAAATTTTAGCTTACCCTGATAAAAAGTATCAGCACGGAAAGCATATTACAGCATTGTAGGGGGAAATACCGTTTGATGCCACTTAATGCACATATAACGACAAACTCTATCCCTGCGCTGAAATAATATTTTTATATTAGGTTTCATTGTAACATCAATACCATTGCGTCATTGCATCATTGCGTTATACGTCCCTCTAAATTTTGTATACTACCTTCAAGGAACAGTCTCCAATACCGCAAAGAACCGACATTTCTAGATATATTCACAAAAACTCAAGCGCAAGGTCCGGTTAAGCAATGATTCCTGCAAGGAAAAGCATAAGCACTACATTAGGTACTGTTCGGACTGTGCTAAAATAGCTCCAAAAGATTCGAGATGGCACAACAATCTCTTTCGTCGTCGAATCCGGCAGTGAATGGGTTATTAAAACAAAGCACGCCCGTGCTCGACGGTAAAACGCGCAAGCAGACGAATTTTTTATTGGTCCCAATATATCAATACATAGTTATAAGGTGTCAAAATATCATTAGTGTTATGAGCTAAAATCTTGATGGTACCGCGTATTTGTATGACAGAATGTTATCGCTAACAGGTCGTAATTAAGATGCTTGTTGAACAGCAGCCAAGAACTTGAAGAATTCCTTCTTGACCGGTGCTGGAGCGGTTCTGCCAGACAGCGGAAAACAACCCATGGCTTACATTTCGCTCAGTGTAGCACCCTATCTTTCTCTTTCTTTCTTTCGAGAGAGAGAGGGATCAACATTAGTATCAGCATATTCGTTTGGAGCCGACAGTGACACTTTCGACCTAGATCACCAGGGCTAGCAGGTTTTTCCTGCTGACTGAAGGGAATTGAAGCACTGAAGGAAGACCAAAATTTGCGCTGTTCTTATTTCGTCATCTAGCATCTCTGACCTTGAATATTCTTGAAGTTCTATTCACCATGCAAATGTAGCTCGTATAAAAAATACTAATGGGGGAGTTTTAAGAGCTTTCGGAAGGGTATTTGACCAATGCTGGGAGACAGATCACGTTGTGATGGATTACAATGCATTCATGAAGTTTGCTGCACACCATTTTTTTGCATGATTAAGAGCCAGCGAGCTCCTAGAAAAGCATCCTGCAACAACACTCCATATGCCTGTAGCGCTGATATCTAGCTTAGTACCAAATATCCACAATTTCTTCTGACATTCAGTTTTTCATAAGCCTAATATTTATTTTGCGCGGCGGGTCTGGCGCCAAATTTTCTCAGAGAACAATTATTTATGATTTTCATGAAACGCCAAGTTGTCATGCAAGGCTGGTCGCAGAAAGAAAAAACATGCCTGTAGACAAATATTTGTGAAAATGAAATGAAAAAGTATAAACATAAAGATCACTTGCAATTCTTGTGAGGCAGACTTTCCTCTTCTGAGTCTCTGTAACGCCCGACGTTCAAACGCATGTCGTGTTTTATGCCAAACAGGACGTGTGTTTCGCAACACAGTCACGGCGCTTAACCTGCTGTAAGACGACGCGTTATCTTAACTCAGTGGCCGTATAGCAAAAAAGAAACAAAAGTGATGGCTGAACTATTCTAGGAAAACATTTATGAAAATTACGAAATCAGCACCAAACTTACGCAATCATTCTTCGAAGCCCTCTTGCGTAAGCTTCTTGAAAGAGTTGTCCGACCTTCTGAAGATGTTTGCGCAGTGCGATGCTTAAGAGAAAAAGACAGCTCGCAGGGCACTTGGCAATCAGGGTCCTCCAAAAGTTTTGGGCATGAAGGAGCCTTGCAGTGCTCAGCACGGTTCTAGTGAAATCTTTATTCACATGTTTTTTCATAGCTTCTAGGGTCTTTTCGAGAGTGGCATACAGCGTGATTATTCAGGTATTTCTCTGACTTGGAAATAGTCCGTCATTTTGTTGACAGCACTTAAAAAACACGGACAGAAGACATAGAAGACGACGTCACAGGCGCTGAACCTCAATTTTATTCAGGAACACCGAAACACTGCATATATACCCAAAACACTGGCGCCCACAAGCGGCGAAAATTTTATGAACTCGTGGCAACAGAAATGATATGACAAGTAGTGGTACAATAAAAAGGGCTAAAAACCAAAGAATTGACAGGGCATGATAAAACCAGAACAAAATGAGGCAAAGGAATATCTTTTATCAAGTCATTTAAAAAAAAACCTCCGACACGTTAATTAGTGGTGCGGTTTGAATAAAGGAATTCCCATGAAGGGGTCCGATAACACACCACAAAGATCAAACGTGGTGAAAAATTAGAAATGAGTAGTGGCGGGAAAAAAAACAGACAATGAAAACACAATAGTGATCGGGTACTCAAACGAAAATTTAACAGAACAGATGCGGCCAACAATTGCAGCATCTAAACACAGAAGGTGAAGTGCGCTAGATAACTAAAATGATAAAAAAACGAGGATGAGCAAGAAAGCTGAAGCAAGCAAAAAACACGGCTAAAGGTATAAGAAGACATTTTTTATCTTCTTAGTTATCTAGCGCACTTCATCTTCTGTGTTCAGGTGTGGTAATTGTTGGTCTGAGCTGTTCTGTTAAATTTTCGTTTGCGTACCCGATCACTATTGTGCTTTCATTGCGTGTTTTTTTTTTCTTGCCACTACGCCGTTCTCATTTTTCACCACGTTTGATCTTTGCTGGTGTGTTATCGGACTCCTTCTTGCAAATTCCTTTAGTGAAACCGCACCACTATTCACGTGTTGGAGGTTTTTCTTTTTTAAATTTTCTTTTTTAAATGACTCGGTAAAATATACATTTTTTTTTGTCTCATCTTGTTTTGGTTTTATCCTTCCCGGTTCAATTCCTTGGTTTCTAGCCCTTGTCATATCATTTCTGTTGCCATGAGTGCATAAAAATTTCGCCACTTGTCGGCGCCTGTTTTTTGGGTATATATGCAGTGCTTCGGTGTTCTTGAATAAAGTGGAAGTTCAGCGCCTGTGACGCCGTCTTCTATGTCTTCTGTCCGTGTTTTTTAAGCGCTGTCAACCGAAGAATGGATCACCACCAACTAGCCCGACAACTTGTCCTATTGGAAGTAGTGCGAAGAAGCCTTTTCTTCTAGGTATAGTGTTGTGGATACTAGATTACTGTCTTCAAGCCGTTACATGCCCTTTGTTTAGTCATACTAGAGGTGTCTGATTGGTTCTTTTCCCGTGTTTGCATGAGCGAGAGAGAAAACATCGCAGTATCTGGGGAAGTGAACGCTAGTGCTACACTTATCTACAATAGCCTAATGAGATAAAGGTCTGTTTCTTCCCCTACCGTGTTTTTTCAAAGAAACGGCTCTTTTAAAAATACATGAGTAGTTACTGGCGTTGACAGCTCCATCGAACTAACAGCTTCAAAAGAAAATGCAGCACACTTCCCTAACATGAAACCGGAATGAGGCGACACTTTTTAACATCGTGGAGATAATGATTTCCAACACCTGGATAAAGCTTAATCAGTTGCCGTGCACTCTATTATCTTCTAGGCAGAGTGATGACGGGGAACACAATGAGGACCAACCGAAATTATCGCGCGTATAAAGTACACAAGGAAAAATAAAAAAGGGAGGAGGCAAGGGAGGCAGGGGAAGGAGAAAAGTCACTTTTTTCTATGATGTGCATACGACGCGTCAATGGGCAAGTGTTATTGGCATCTAATATACGCAAAACGAAAATCTGTCTAATATTTTTGGTAGGTGGCTGCTGTGCAGCTTAGCTCTTTAAAATCTTGGCTCCGCTTTGGCCGTCTTCACTAATGTAGAGGAAGCTCCATCATCATGCCAAGAACATTAGGCTTCTTCGAGAGACAGGTGCCCATACACTCTGTGCTGCCTCTAAGAATACTGTTTGAGAGTCAAAGGTAGGAACGCGGCAATGTAGCTTGTGGTATGCACATGAGGAACTCAGGTTCTTTGCATTCCTGAATTGTTGAGTTCAATATAATGCAGGTTTATGAGAGAATCAATTTTTAGGATACAAAGACTCGAAGCTAGGTTAGATTCACCTCCTTCGAAATATGCTGGTGAAATAAGGGCCATTGAGACAAAAATGATCAAGATGGTGCCAGAAAAATGAGTTGCATTTTAATCAAGATAGTCTGAATGCGATGGAAATTTAATGTTGTTCTAAAAAGTTTAAAGAGAACAAGCAACGCATGTCCTAAGCAGCTAACCTTCAGAACGAGAGAGTTTCTACAGCCCACCGATTAACTACAACCAAGAGAGCACGCGAAGCAACCAAGAAAGACCTTGCGAAAGGGTGGAGTGACACCACTCCTGAGATAATAAAGTTTTTTTATTTCCGCTACACTGCAAACAAAACCTGACGGACAGCTCTCAAATTTGCAGCTATGTAAAACATTTCATGACCTTCTTCCTACACTGCTCTGCATTCTGGAACAGAGGAAGAGTTTTATTGATTGGAATGCGCGCTAACCGCATGCACAACAACGAACAACTTAAAGTGGAAAGTTATTCTATTGATAGAAGCGCCCCAGTCGGAAAAGACAAGCAAAATTTTTTCGGTCACAAGAGCTTTTTCGTCAATGCTTTCGTCCATGAACTAGTAGTAACAACAGAAATGTTTGATGTAGCTAGAAAACTTTCTGTTGTTAGTACCGAAATGAACTACAGAACTACAGAAAAGTACTACAGAAAAACAACAGTACTGCAGAAAAAACTATGCGACAGCCGAATAAGTGGTCGTTACGACCAAATGACGTAACAGTTTCTCGAATTTCCGACACCGCTCTGTCGTTTTCTTTTACCACTAGAAATTTCACGAAATTCTCTGAAGAAGCTCGCCTGACAGCGTGCGAGTTTCTCTTACATTCCTTTTGTCCTTTTTTCACTATGCCTTATGGCACACTTCTGCAACGCAAAACAAATCTTCGCGTTCTGGATTACTGCGCTCGGATTAACGCCGCGGGACGAAGTTTTTATCTTGCATTAGCGATTACAGAATAAGCGCTTATTTATCTTATTCTTATGTTTGCATAAATTTTGGACCTAATGCATCGCAGGAGAGGTTTGCATGTACTGCGCAGCTGAAAAAAAATTATTTCATCATCTGCACATATTCTTTTCTCTTCCAGCCGTGCCTCAACTACGGCATCACTCTTACCTGCTTTACGCAAATGGTATTCGCTGTTTCACCCGAAGGTCATAATGCATGCCCAAGAAAAAAAAAGTCTCTCAGAACTTCTGAGGCGCTCAATACATTGAAATGCAGCAGCGCTCCCCATTACATCTTGAAGTTAAGCACTGAGAGCAATCGCTGTGAGCAGATGTTTATTAACGCGGCATAACCAGGAAATGGCACAACTCGAGATGTATAAAAACAAATTAGAAGGTGGCGGTATCAACAAAGGAATGGTTTTTTCCATAACGCGTGGTTATATTGCTGCAAATTAGATCTGGTGTCCTCACTGTCTGCCAATGCACAACGTAAACATTGTACTACTATTATACCACCACTTTAAACTTCCGTTTAGCAGAAAAACCGCTGACATTTTTGCGTAGGCGTTCGATTTGCCATGTCGGGAAAATTGTGATTGGTCGAGACGGTTGTGAGGGTACACGTTGGGCTCTGGAATGAAATAACTAAAAATTCACTTAAATCTTATTACGAGGACGTAGCTTGACTCAAATATAATATCGCAATTAAGAGTGCAATGTAAATTATAACGCTCAATATAATCAGGATTATTAGTTGGAAATCGAACCCATGACCCTTTGGTTGCGAGTCAGACAGGCTACCCTACGGCCTCTGAGGTGCGTTTATTCGACTTCCTTTAAGGCAGCCGCGTTTCCTGTAGTGTATCACGTTCTCCATTAAGCGTACCGATGCTTAGTAATTTCTGAGCGTAATCTGAATGAGGTACTAATTAAAAAAACGAACAATAATTAACGCTGTCGCGTGAAAGCCTTAGAGCGTAGCTTAACTATCCCTCTAATTTTCCGCTGTTCTTCACAACGAAGAGAAGCATCAAAAGGTTACCCGATACTTAAACCGCTTGTTCGTTTCTAGGCAACATTTTTCTCTTTTTCGGCTTTCAGTCTGAGCAGCTGATCTCCGTAAAATGAACCACCACCGCGGGGAGCTTGCTGCTTTTGTAACTGGATGAAGGAAAAAGTGGGAAGTGCCGGTACCTGTTGGCTTGCAGCTCCTGGGCCAATATCACTGAAGCGTACTCAAAAAAGACACTTAGGTTGAAAGAATAAGCACCCAAGAGAGCAGTCAGGTCCGCAAAGGGCGTGGGGTGCGGCTACCTGAGTAACACATACCCCTGCTTTCAATGAGTTCTATTGCGGGCATAAAAAACGCTCTGGTGGCACTCTTGAAGAGCCGCGCATTACATCACGCACTCCGAACGATTGCATTTCAAGAAATGAACGCCGCAAATAAATGAGGACATTAAGCATGTTTGTACACAGCCACAAGTGTCGTCCTGTGTGCTTTTTCTGCATGTGTATCTTCCGCTGGTTTCAATCAAGTAAACAAGGGAGTATTAAAATAGTATACGCAGAGATATAATACATCAATATGCATCTAACGCATGGTTCGTTTGAAATTTCTGTTGGTTTCCATGTTCTACTGCATGGATGGGAAAGGAAGTTATTCAGTGAAATCTGAGAAGGAAATTTTAAAAAATATGGAGACATATAGGTATGGCTTAAAAGTATGACTCGGTAGCGTTAATGCGTTTCTAAATTCTCTTGTGGGTCCCCTGGCGCACCCTTTCGTAAATATCAATACGCCTTTTGCTATCACATACTGCCGTATTACACATGATCATTCAATTATTGGTGACGCTAATTAGTGACTCTAATCCGTCCTCCAGTAAAGTAATTCGTTCACTGTGGGGTGAGACGTGCTCGAAGAAGGCCTCCATTTATCGCAAAGTACCATCCGTCCTCAGTAGCGTAGAGGTAGCCTGGCCGCCTCCCAACCCAGGGGACAGCGGTTCAGTTTCGCATTATCACCCTTTTTTTTTCAGCGAAACTGATTTTCTCTCTTGCTATATTCTCTCGACAAATCAGGATTTTTCAGACTCAGTGACGCTGACGCCGTGTTTTCTGCCTTACGGCACTCCTTCGGTGCAGCGTCCACTGACACAGAGCGTTGCTTGTTGCATTCACATTTTAAAAGTATCTGCTAAAAGCACAGGACAGTAATTATAATGTTTCAGTAAAATTGTTCCTGCACCATAATATATGAAATTTTTTTTGCTTTGAAACGTTAGTAAGCAAACCGAAATATATACTTTCAGCAGGCGTGCAAGCATAAATATAAGGCCACAAAAAGCGTCGTTTAAACAGGTTTGCAATTCAGTGTGCAGTTATTGTTATCATAGCCCGAGCATCTGTTAAAATATCAATAAGGACGTGTTAAATTGTAGAACGTTTTTATCTTTTCAAGGCCTTCTCGCTGATATTGCAAATTAGAGCATTTGGGATGGTTTCACAATTCAACATGTTAAGTTATTGCAAGCTAGAACGTTTACATTTTTTTTTTTCAAATCTGTGCCCCTTAATCCATTCTTCACAGCACTCTGCACAATTCCAAACAATGTGAAACTGCTGCTGTCCCGCTTCCACATTGAGAAGTGCCGGGAAGGTCGTTCACGTCGTCAATTCCATAGATGGCGTTGTGAACTAATTCCTGAGAAGACTGAGAAAAGGTGCGGCGATGCATTTCTGAAAGCGCGTTTAATCGATATTCACTAATTGCTGTCAGAGGCCGCCCGTATTACCAATTGCTCATATAGAGCGGACGTAATTCATCTTCTAGAACTTAATCTGAGGTGTAAATGCAACTGTATAAATTTCTCGACTGGTGATAATACTAAAAGGCACAACTTTTAACCACAGTAAAACACCGAGAAGTTATACTCCTTTCCAACGGCAACCATTTCTACTACTCTGATTGGCACATGATAACCTTCGTTCTATTATACGCTCTATTGCAACTGAACAACAGCAACTATGCTGCGGTTGGATGCAGCGGATTAAGCCGTATGGCGATGGCGGAATCAAGATGTTAGTGGCATAATTTAACGCTTGAGATCGACGCACAAGCGGCTACTGAGTGCAGCATGAGACGCATTTGCGAATTCGAGAGATGCCGGTACGCTCACTGAAATAGTTCGGCGGACAGCGATATATTTATTTCGCTTTAACTAAGCATTTACACATGTTTTAATAGTCTAGGACATTTTTTTTTTTGTGGGGTGTCAACTACTAACTCCTTCATATATGCTGGACTTCTTCGGTTGAAAACTGGCGAGGATACGATGTTTTTCTTTGGCTCCAAACTGCAGACAGTCAAAGTTTTTTAGATATTTGAGGCCCATTACCACATTAAATATTGTTTGAAGCTGCATTTTTTTAATTATCGGTCTTCATTTTTGTGGGCGTTTTCTCGCCCTTTCTGACAGTACTTATATGCCAGCTTGGAGTCTGAAGAGTATTGGTGAAGCGTTAATTCCAGGCACTTTCTCCACCCGGAAAGCAGCTTCGACTTTTGGCCTTTGCTTCGACGAAGTGAAAAGGAGGACTCATCGTATGCTCTCTCCCTCTGTAGATTCTCGGCGCCTCTCGGCCTTTTGGAATGGAAGCTGGCGACAGCTGCGCTGAGACACGAAAGGGAAGGCGACGTCAGCTGCACACGAGGGAGGGTGTTTGGGCCGAGATAGAGCGATCTGTTTCAACGAAGGCTGAACAAATTCTTTCACATTTGTTTGTTCATCCGAAATGAAACGCGATAAAAACAAAGTTTTGGATCAACTCTCTTTGATGAAATCTCAGGGTGAGTCGAATATTTATATAACAGTCACAATCTGCTGTCCAGAAGAGAAATTCGATCTTTTTAATGAAAGACAAACCTTCTAAACGAAACGTTCGGGACGAACTGCGGCGGCAAACTTGTGGAGCACGTTTGATTTGTGTTCATAGAACTCTTAACAAAACTATTTTAATGTTAAGCGTTTCAGTTCTAATTGTCTTCGAAGAAATAGTCGTACCTGTGGAAAAGACGGCCTTGAAGCTAATCAGCGCAGCAAAAGCGGGACAGTGTGTGAAGGAGGATTACACTTTACGAAGCAATTTCTTGTGGTAGTAATTTTGAGCGAACAAGACCAAGAAACACATGCTATACAATTGCGTCGCAGAAACATGCAGTTTATCAACCCTACTTTCCATCGGCTTTATTTTGCTTCTTTTAAGCTTCGCTCGGGAAACGTGTTTCTTCCTTGTTATGAAAATGTTCTCCTTTCTAACCCCAGCCGCACTTCAGAGCAAAAGGGTTTAAAAGAAGAAACGTGTATTGGTGGATAATAATTGTTTCCGGTGCGCCAATATTAGGTGCGGGCCATGAAAAGTAAATATAAAGTTTACTTCGGCGTTTGTTTGCTTTCCGACTAGGCTCAAAAAATTGGTCGGAGCAAGTAATCTCACCTTAGGTTGGGCCTCTCATGCGGATCATGCGGATTTACACATCTGCAAGCAGCGGTCCCCTTATTTGGCTGCGACGAACTATAGCTACAGCGCCCTCTTCATATTATGGTGATGTAATTCGTTGCGCTTTCTACAAATGCTTAACCTGATAGGTAACAATCTGATGTAGTTAGTGCGTCTTTAAACGTTTTAGTCATTTCGCCTGCATTGCAGCGCGGAAAGAGAACTTCGGCCTCCTGGCTCTTTGAGCGCAAGGACATTGCACAGTGGAGACAGTAAAAATTACAGGATTGCTCTTAAGTCTCCATAAGAGCGCAAATGCGAAAGCCTTTTCCTGTCCTCATTCTCCGTTCATATTTCATTTCCTGTTATTTTCTCTCTTTCTTGCTTTTGTTTTGCGTTATTCCATTTGATTCTTATTTATTCTTGTTTTATATTTTTGTTTTATTTATATTTATTTATATTTTCTTATATTTATTTTTCTGTTTTAATATTTTTAGTTATTTTTTACTTTTTGTTTTCTTTTTATTTCTCGCTTCTTTCATTACGTATACGTTGCTTAAGCACGGTTGCTTATTCTAATTTTACATTTCTGTTTCTTTTTACCACATAACTAATGATTGACAGTATGTGCGCACAACTACCGTCTGCAACTTCCGTCTACAGCTTCCGCCTACAACTTCCGCCTACAACTTCCGCCTACAACTTCCGTCTGCAACTTTCGTCCACGCCACTCACGAGCCAAGAAAGGCTTTCTCCTTAAAATGCGGACGATTAGACGTGTTAACACGAAGATTTCCATCAGTAGCTGCTTTTACATTATTATAGTCTCAAATGACCCTCCTCAGGAGATCCTGGGTAGTTCTAAGGAGACTTTGTGCAACTAAAAGAACAAGGCAATCGAAGAAAATTGTAAACCTAAATACCCATTTATTAGTCGTAGTTTCTAAGCAAATGGGTTTAAATCGCGCATCTACAGGTTATGTGTGTATTATTGAAAAGCTTTATCTCTGTAAATAGACAGAAGGAAAGCTGCTAAATTTGAGTTTCCTAAGTGATAACTCGAATAACCGATCAATACATCTGTCAATCTTTGCGCGTCTAGCGCCAACAACATGCCGTTATTCTTCGCAGCATAACACTGAATACAATTTTCTCCCATTTATGTGTCAAGATAGGCTTATAGGGAACGGTACGGTGACATTCTTCGTTGGTCGTGGTTACACAGCTAAAAGCGTGCTCAAAATTGGTTCTCGCAGTTCTTACCTTTTGGGTTTTCTCTATGCTCTCTGCTACTTGCCATCGACTCCAAATAAACATGCAGCAACGTTTTATAGCGTGTGTTTACTTAAATGCATGCTGGATATAATGCACAACAAAAATCCAAATTACGAGAAAACTCGTGGGAAAGCACTAGCGACATGCTAACTATTCGGTAGCGGGGTGCAAAAATCAGGTCTAGACAAATTCATCAAATTGGGATGCTGCTCAGATCGTCTATATTGTTTCACACTTTTTACAAAGCTTACTATGTGGGAGCACAGTGAGTGCTATCTGATTTCCAACGGTACTTAGGCTGCGGGAAAGGTGCATTTTTTAAGATTAAGACAACTTCTTGTTGGGCTAGTTGGTAATTGATTATTGCACTTCCGCAAGACTATGATGTGCGGGGGGTATGTGGAGGGTATTGATACAAACTAAAATTCACTAGAAGTATGCATTATGTAAAAGTAACTGATACAAAAATACATCGTCAGTCTTAGGCCAAAAAACACATGACAACATGCAGGGCACTAAGGCAAAAAAAATGAACATATTACTTTCAGTAAATGATTTACGCAAGAAAAGAAAGTCACAACAACAAGGAAGTCACAACAACAAAATATGCGGTCACAAGTTGCGCGAAGTATCTTACTGACGTTTATGCAAATACAGAGCGTTCCCATCAGTAACTCTGCGCGCAATGAACAATGTTTATTTAGTTCAATGTTAGCATCAAGTGACTGCAGATTTATCAAAGGACAGTGCGGACACTGTGGTACAAAAACGTTCACAGCGGCGTCCCGCGGCTACGGGAATCTTGGAAGAAAGCTAATGTTATCTTAGTCCGTTGGAAAGTGGGTGCCAACGATCAGAAGAAACATACCGTCGTCAGTTACCTTTCATTTGCTTGCAAGGTATTTACAAACATAATCACTAATAGAACTAGATTAACCTTTCCCTTCAACAAACCAAACGACCAGGCTGGAATCAGGAAATGCTAATCGACCTATATACTGGTCAAGTGAGAATGGAACGTGCAGAATACAGACAATCCCTATACAAGGTAATCCAATAGCCACAACAAAATGACACATCTCTATTATTCGAATTACAGAATTTTCATTTTTCCTGTGAGTTGATTTGAGGTTGAGTTGTGGTTGTTCTTGGCTACGCATAGCCAGGCGGCGCATGAGTTATGCAATACGCATTTGTAGTGGTCTTTCAATACGTTTTCAACACCTGCGGTTGTTAAAGAGGGCTTGACAGAATTAGCCAAAACGTTTTTGTTGTGTAGCTTCAACACAAAAATTACAGTGCGTAGTAGAATTCTATTGCTCGTTCTCAGCACATTGTTTAAGATTGTTGTCTGAAATGTGCACATTTATTAAAAGAAAACATTTCAAAATTTCTAATTTTTCATGGTACTGTGTTATCAATGACGCGAAATTGTGCGAACGTTTTTCGGCCAAGACTAGGCAAAAAGAAAACCCACAAAAATTTAAATGCATTTGTTGCAAGAAGCATGCATAACAAAAAATTAAATTAATACTTGCTTTTGTTGAACGTTTGAACGAACGCAATAGAGATGTACAGTACTCACGGATTGAAATAGGACATTCGGAGCGCTAGCCTTGCAGTGCCACGCAGGCATGTGGTAAACCACAGGCCGGCTGATTGGCTACTGGAAGGAACAATTCTGCTTTGTAGATGTTCTCCCTCTCGCGCCATACCACAATGCACCACCTTGGTTCCATGAGCGTCTACGGGCGGCGCTCTATGAAGCGACGGCCACGCGCTCCGAATGTCCTATTTCAATCCGTGAGTACTGTACATTGCATGCCAGCTTAAAAAAGGTAACCAAGGGTTAAGAGCAGTCTTGCAAAAAGATAAAAAATATGCTTGATTCCAAAAAAAACGAATACATAACTACCGTCTTCCATTCCCAATTACCTACACCGGGTTACTGCAAGTGAACAGTGGTGCTGCCTGAGTGACAAGGAACATGAAACTAATTTGCCGCATGTATACTAACAATGCAAGGTTCAGGCAAGAAATAAAACAATGCTTTATCTTGGTGTTATGTTTAGAGAGAGAATTTAAACGACACATTTACAAAAAATTGAGATGACATGGCGACTTTTGGCTGACAACGGAATAACGAAGACACATGCTTGTCCATGCCGACAACGGCTGCGGGCGGAGGTTGTTTTGTAATAAATTCATCCACCATCAATGTAATGATTTCTTCCTGAGTAACCATTGGAGTACGTTAAAAATATATTTGTGAGAAGTAGGAAATCATTTGCGCTATGGCTGCATCAATTTTGCTGCACTGCCGCAAATACAGTCTTGAGTCAACGCTAGCAACTTAAATAACATACAATATTTCAATAAAACGTTCTGTTTTCATGATCGCCAAACTCCAACGTCGCAAAAAAATTTAGTACTGTGGGAATCAAAGACCAGTTTAGGATGGTATCATTTACTACGGATATAAAACAGCGCAGGTCACATACTTGCTGCTAAGTTCAGTATAAAAGTCGCATTGTTTCAGAATTTATGAAGAAAAGGATGGGCCAAAAAAATCAGTTTAATTTCAGCACCAGGCAAATATTTCTCGCTGCTGATCACCCTATTCGGGACCTTTCTCTTTGAAGCATCAGGTGCCTGACCAGCAGAAAGTTAGTATTTTCAATTTTGTGTCGCATGAACATCAGATGTGCTATGGCTGGATTTCAAATTTTTCAGGCCGTTATCAGCAACAGCTTTCATCTTTTTTCATCCACATAAATACCGTTTATGTGCAATACCTGCCCCAGAAATGCTAGGGTCGCGCATTTGAGTGTTCACGCATACTATTCACGGGTGGCTCTCTAAATGCCTGATACGCAAGAAGCTCCTGGTAGCCCATATATAATCATACTATAATGTTCACTCTTTCTTGACAGTAAAGTTTGCGCGAAACCTAGGGCTTTTAATCAAGTGATTTTAAAAGGCTAGGGCCCGTGCAACAAGGCTGTTGTTGCTTTTTTAAACTATTCCTTAATTAAAATTTCGCAATGCTTATCTTCACCAATGCTACCCTCAGAGGACACTGCAGCTTGCTCATTGAAAACTCAGTTGAAGATAGAAGAAAGCGACGATAGAAATGTTGCAGGGTGTTAGCATGGGCAGAATGCGTCTGAGTAGAAAACTTGCGGAACCAATGCGCAAAGTGGCATCATATATTCAGAATCTTACCAGGGAGTGTTTCTGATGCCGATAAATGGTATCATATTGTTGACTGCGTAAAATATTTTTCTGGAAACTTTTTTCAAGCTTTGTAAGGCGGCACATCAATATGGGAACAAATATACCTGTGCACATATACCTTGCGTTTCTCGCGACAGTTTCAGGTCTGGTGAGACCGCATGAGTGCCGTATGAAGCTCGCTATCATCCACCAAACTCTACCGCATTCAGCCTGGCGGAAATTTGGGCGGGTTGATAAGTATTCATCATTTTGCTCACAGCGCAACAAGAACAGGATTTTCGTCTTTCGTCTTTCGTCTCGTGTCCTGTTCCTGTTGCGCTAAGAGCAAAATGATGTCTACCGCATTCGCTAGTGTCGCATTGCATGTACTCACAGGTAACACTTAAAAAGCCTTACATGTATCGAAGCGCAAAATAACTGCTTCCATACATTTTTCTGTTCCTATGCGGTGATGCTGCAGCCGTTTTGAAACTAAAAACTTTTACAAAGAGAGGTACCATGCCATTTCAAGAAGATACTTTTTCAACATTGTAAGAGATTTGCAAGTGCGTAAGTACCACCCGTCGTACATATAACGTACAACACAGGACCGCGGAGAATTTGATTATTTGAATAAACATGTTTGAGTGTCCTTCCTTGGCGCATGCGTTGAGATTACTCGGCGGTCTGTACTCAATAAAGAACAATACAGCCGTTGTCCTGTGTTCTCTCCTTGTGTGTTCGTCTTTTTTGGCTGGTATATTTCTTCTTTAACATGCCATACCAACAGGCCTATCATTCTGCCCTGCTTCTATCATGCCAGTCTGGAAGATTCAATGCACGCTAACTGTTACCGGCTTTTTTTAATTATCAATTCAATGCCATAGATGTTATGGTCGATGCAACTCAAGAAGGAAGCGGCAAATGCTCCTCAGAAAGGCCCCTCCAGCAAATGGCGTCAACATTAACTGCGCGGTCATGAAAATCGGTCGATGCCAATGGCTGGAGGGCCTCCTTTGAGGACCACAAAGAAAATGTATGTGACCATAGCCTATCTTCGTAGCCTTGTTTTTCTTTATTACATTTCTGCAATCACGCTTGAATGTTTGTCGCAAGAAGCGCCGCCCCGATCGTCGAAGAGGCGTGTTACTGTGTAACTCAGATAAAGACACATTTCTTTGCACCTTTCAAATGTTTCTTGTAGCGCGCGCGACGCTCGTCGCGCTCACCTTTCCTTTACCTTAGCAGCAGATGTTTATCACGCTTGTGTGACTGAAAAATTCACAAGAAACCACTTTTTTTAAACAGTCACCTTCCTTTCTGACTACGAATACTTGCAAGGTTGCAAACGAGGTGTTTTGCGCAACATGCCACCCTCTGTGGCACCAAAACTCTCTCTATTCCACCAAATACAAATTTTCACCACAACGACTTCTTCAGTGGATGATAGAAGGAGGTGGAGGAGGGGGAAAATAATAATAAGAGAGGGTAGGCGTGCAGCCGCATTGTCAATGCCAGTTGCCATATGCTGCGCCCTTAGGCCTAGAGGTGGCCAGAGAGGACGGTGGCCTCCAGGAAGGAGAGGAGGTGCCGGAAGGCCTTGGCAGGATGGTGGCCGCCGGGAAACAAGAGGTGTTCCACTGAACAGCTGGGGAGGCTCAAGGTGCGGAAGCCCGCCTCCATGATGGTCCTGGCGGGCACGAAGACAGGGCACTCACACAGCAGGTGCTGGGCTGTCTCCGCTGGGTCGTTGCAGGATGTGCACCCAGGGGAGGCAGTGAGGCCGAGGCGGTAAAGGCGAGAGCCAGTGTTGACGCAGCCCACTTACACGCACACAAAAAGAACAAACCGTGTCGACGGCCGTATGTCTCGAAATTGCTGCGCGTCGCAAACTCCCTGGTGGAAACATCTGGCTCAAATAGCAACGCTTGTCTCCGTTGCGCAGGAAGCCTCAACTGCGAGCCATTTGCTACAGCTATCAAAAAACAGTTGCTTTGAATGGCAGCATCGAATGGTCGAGCGGAGATTCTCGCGCTGACACTAATGAGTTCCCGTGCCCGCGCAAACCTTTGCAGGCGTAGGAAGCAGCTTGCACCATGGATGTTCACTGCGTGCTTTCTTTTTGGCCGGCTTACTCTCCAGTGAAGTCGGAAGCTTTTCTCTTCCGCTTGAGTGAGCAGCGACAGTGCATGCTGCACGAAGCAATGTTACACCAAAGATCACCCGCCCTACCCAACCTTCCTTTTTTTCTCTCAAACGCACTATGAATGTCTTGCTCTGCATATTTCGTGGAAAAACAAAATCACTCGTTTAATTCATGCTGATGCCTTGCGCTTTACCGACAGGAGTATGTTGCGCATGTTCACAAAATGACAATTTTCACCAAAAAAAATGCTCTAAAGCACCTATTAAGCGAAAGTGTTCTGCATCGCTTTGTGAAACGTGCGGGCTCTGAGCAATACACCGCCGACTTCTCACGTTTAAACTGAAGTTAAAAACACATTTTGAAAGGATGCTCAACATTGCTTACGTACAATAGGAAGAAAAAGTTTACGGGACGCGAGTGCGCGGGAAAAAAGATTATTTCTGCACTGTGGCGCAATCGACTCGCCCGAAATGCGCAAAGGTGTGAGGGGACGTGCATGCTCTATTCGCTCGTAAAAATACCGCGCCACTTGATAGCGAGGCAGATTTACAATATACTTTTTAAGCGAATATGCATCGCGTAATATTTTGACCGCTATAGTAGGTTTGTATTTTCTTAGCGATAAAACGCATTCCGTCGACTTTCACGCCCCTGGGGAGTTAAAGTCGACAATGTTTCATGGGGTTTGAGAAAACTTTGAGCGCTTGTGCGCAATGAACGCTCAACACGCGAAAATGGGCCTGAACTTTACATAACTTTTTTTCCGACCCAACCGAGAAGTAGCGATGTACCTCAAATGCCCAAGAGTGGTCTCTCAAGGATTTTTTCAAGCTCGGCATTTTTTGGCTGGTTAAAAAAGTTCTTAGTGAAGCTCCAGTAAGGAACCGCAATTATCATGCTTCCCGAAGCCGCGAGTGGTAAGATAGAAAGGTTACAACGGTGCGTTTTGAACCCTGGGGGAATCTAGGACGAGATATATTTGGATCGTGGGCTCAGCTGTTTGTACTTCAAGAAGCGGTTGGTTATTTGCATGGCCAGAGAGTGCTGCTCGGCCAAGCCCTGAAGGGATAAACACGCCGAGAGGCTCCAAGCGATCAGCGGTTTTCCTCGAAAGAACTTCCACAGATAACCGATTGGAGTGTTAAGTCAATTTCCGGGTCCCTTCTATTCCTGCAGATTAGCAGTCTTGGAGTATTTTGGGGGGGTTATGAGCAGGAAAACAGCAAGCATCATCAAACGTGAAACTTAGCAATTTTATTTTCCTTCCTTATTCATATCTCTCTCTCTCTAATTTTAATAAGTAATTTTCTTTAAACCGATTGATTGGCACTACAAAAAAACATTAAAAACATTCCCCTATGCCCCTTGGTTTCGGTGACTGTTTGCTTCCTTAATATGTTTATCAAACGAGCCCCTCATTTCCTTTACCTTGCCTGCTAATAGCTTAACGGGGGTCTCGGTTCTGGCAGTCTTGTTGCCATAGGTAGCATAAGAGGGCTCTCGCACAGTTTCCGTCCTCGCCGTTAGATGAGGTTCTACGTCACACTCGCGGTATTACAGGACGTGCTACGTCCACCGCTATGGTCGATGGTGGCGCTGGTGAACACTCTCAAGACACGCAGTAAACATAAATACCCACGAAAGCAGCAGATTGGACAGCCGTCGCCTTAGCTCAGTTGGTAAGAGCACCGGACGCGATATTCGGAGGTCGTGGGTTCGGATCCCACCGGCGGCATGGTTGTTTTTTCTGCTGCTTTATAAGTAATTTTCTTTAAACCGATTGGTTGGCACTACAAATAAAAAAAAGATTGAAAAGATTCCCCTATGCCCCTTGGTTTCCGTGACTGTTGGCTTCCTTAATATGTTTGTCAAACGAGCCCCTCATTTCCTTTACCTTGTCTGCTAATAGCTTAACGGGGGTCTCGGTTCTGGCAGTCTTGTTGCCATAGGTAGTATAAGAGGGCTCTCGCACAGTTTCCGCCCTCGCCGTTAGATGACGTTCTACGTCACACTCGCGGTCTAACAGGACGTGCTACGCCCACCGCTATGGTCGAGGGTGGCGCTGGTGAACACTCTCAAGGTTCGCTTACACGCAGTAAACATAAATACCCACGAATGCAGCAGACTGGACAGCTGTCGCCGTAGCTCAGTTGGTAAGAGCACCAGACGCGATTTTCGGAGGTCGTGGGCTCGGATCCCACCGGCGGCATGGCTGTTTTTTCTGCTGCTTTATAAGTAATTTTCTTTAAACCGATTGTTTGGCACGACAAATAAAAAAAAGATTGAAAACATTCCCCTATGCCCCTTGGTTTCCGCGACTGTTGGCTTCCTTAATATATATATATATATATATATATATATGTGTGTGTGTGTGTGTGTGTGTGTGTGTGTGTGTGTGTGTGTGTGTGTGTGTGTGTGTGTGTGTGTGTGTGTGTGTGTGTGTGTGTGTGTGTGTGTATCCAAGGCTTAATAATCGCTTTATCCTGTTGCGAATGTTTAGCATCAATGGCTGTGAAACCTCACGTGACCGCTGCCGCTTCATTGGCCCATTCATAAGAGCGAGGAGATCCCAAGCCTCTCAGCTACAACCCATGGATAAAGATGGAACATCCCCAAAAGCGAATAGTGCCCGACCGCCGTTGACTTATAACTGCCCCTAATAGCTGCGATCTCGCCCAAGAAAACATGGCGGTTTTAGGCTGCAAGAAAGTGGTCAGAGACACCCTTTTCGCCAGGTAAAGCCCCAAACACTGCTCACTGTATTATCTTTTTAAAAATTTGAGTTGAGAAAAGTCTCCCCTTACTGCCTAAGTTGTGAAGTTCGGACACATGCGATGTAGCTTCAGTTTTCAATAAAAGGTAGGCGTGTATTTCACTGGAAACAGAAAAATACATACAAATTGCTATTTTCGCTTCCCACCGCATATTCCTCTACTGTAAGTTGAAAGGGCATACGGCATATAGACCTCCTGCATGTTTGTAAACAAACGAGGTGGCGCTGCAGTCGCTAGCGAGCTCGTGGTAGGCAAAAGGTCGGGGAGTGGCGTCGCGGATAGGTGTTGAGCGCGGATTTTCAAGGCTTGTAGGCGCGTTTCCAGTTTCTGCGAATCATAGCAATGGTCGATGCTTCCAACTTGTAATTTGTTGAAGTACACGAGCTCGCATTGGCCACGTGCGGCCTATAAAGAGAAATAGTTTGTCACTGTATTGTATATATGGTTAGTAGCAAACATGTAGAAAGCGTTCCTGCCGTTTATTTACGCGCTAGGCATTGAATAAAACAAGTTTTGACACTCTGCACTAGTGTCACTGCACTAGTTTTGCACTCTGCACTCTGCACTAGGACTAGGACAATAGTGAGGGGAAGCGCTGGCCTTGTTTCGTCGGAGCAGACATGCGCTCATCGTCTGCTGACATACGTACGTGTCGCGCTGTGCGAAAAGTGGGGACAGCGTCGTGTCCCTGATCTCCTGTCTCGCTTAGCGCTGTTTTTAGCCGCATGACCACGCACCAGCCAGGCCGACTTGTTAAGCTGGTCGATTTGGTGAAAATTTTTGATTTCTAGAATTATTTTCTTTCCTAGCCCTGCTGTCTAGTTTCGTGACAAAAAATTATAGCAAAATATTGAGTACAAATTTATAAATTACGCTTTTTAGAAGTGTGGTCGTCAAAAATTGTGAGATAATCTCTTTGATTTCAGTGGCGCATTTCTTTGACCAAAGCGAAAGCGAAGATGCCATAAACGAGGGAATAAACTTTAAGGTTCGTTTTGTGACCTCTCACATTTTCTGCGACTGGATCACTCACCTTCGTAATTCTCATGAAAATCCAATGATTCCATTTGTCGCAAACTATTCCTGAGACGTTGAGGAGCGTAATAAATCTCTCGATTTTTTTCCCTACACGTGCAGTATCAATACACTGTAGCGGAGCAAAAGATGAGGACACAAGAGACGAGATACGAGCCGCTCTTGTGCACTTGTGTCTCTTGTGTCCTCGTCTTTTGCTGCGCTACAGTGTATTGGAACTATGTACCAGCAAGCCCAAAAAGCCACGCTACGTGCAGTAAGTACTTTGTTAGTTATTTCTTGTAAGAAATGTTTTCATGTAACTATGCATGCATAAGTACTGTTCATATAGAAAAAGAACTAATCGCGTCATCGCACAGAACAGGGCTTTATGTACAGTACTCACGGATTGAAATAGGACATTCGGAGCGCTAGCCTTGCAGTGCCACGCAGGCATGTGGTAAACCACAGGCCGGCTGATTGGCTACTGGAAGGAACAATTCTGCTTTGTAGATGTTCTCCCTCTCACGCCATACCACAATGCACCACCTTGGTTCCATGAGCGTCTACGGGCGGCGCTCCATGAAGCGACGGCCACGCGCTCCGAATGTCCTATTTCAATCCGTGAGTACTGTACATGCTGGCATAAAAAAACTGCGCACTATCTACTCAACTATTCGAGACCTTGGGGGGACTTGACGACGGTGTTAATTATAATTACCCAAAACTGCACCAGGTATAGCTATAAATAAAAGGAATTACTGAAACTAGCGTAGGAATTTCATATTTGCACCAAGTTTAGTTACATATCGCATGCATGAATAACGAAAACACTTTTTATTGCCGCGTCCCCTCTCAATCTCGCCACGTGTCTGTTAGTAGCACGCCTGCGGCTGCTTCTTTCCAAACAAGCTTCGTGATCATGTACTACCTCATGAAACATGACACATGCATGATGCAATGAAAAAGCATATTGCGTTTAGCACACTTAACGCTATTCTTAGCACACCAACGCGACCGCGCAAGATTGACACAACTTACCAGACTTCTTTCTACTCTAATGAAATAATTACGTCGTCATATAAAGAAACAGTTTCAAGTAAATATTAAATGTCATAAAACGCGCCATTAAAACATGGTGTGCTATTAACAAAAAAAAACGCATTCCTTGGGGGCGAGTGAATTAACCTGTCGGCGCCCCGTGCACTCCGGCTCAAGGTGATAAGTACGTGTGCAGCTGCATATGTCTTTTTTTTTCCTTGAGCAATTATCAGCCTAATATCCTGAAGTTCAGGTGAATGAACGCAGTAACTTGCATGCTATTAAGTGCTTGAGTGGCAGTGCCTATCGACTCCCAGACTTCGCGCTTTACTACCGTGGCCCAATGCCTGTTAGCCAGTTTCCGAATGCGGCATTTATGCGCGAGAAACCTATCGAGGCTAATTTAATATTTATTATGCTACTACGCGGATCCAGCAGTGACGCTGCTGGTCAATACATGCTGCTTCTGCAGTGCACAGGCTTGAAGCAGCCGCCGGTAGCTGCGGCAGCTGCGGTAGGCACGGGCAAGCGGAACGTGTTTTGTCTACCATGCGAAAGTCGCTGCTAAGATCAGCGCCACCGCAACTTCGTGACGTCGCGGGGTGAAGGAGGTCCATAGCCAGGAGATCGCGAAGACACTCAGTTAAGCTCCCATATTTCATCATGGGCCAAAAGGAAAGGCAAGGTTCACTGTTATGTCGGGAACAAAAAAATTGCGGTTAAAAAGGTCGTTCTCTTGCCACCTTTATGAAACGCTTCTACAGCGTTATGGTTCAGATGATAGTTTAGTAGTTGGAACCTTATGGTGACGAATGTTTATTAGTAAAGCTCACAGGAAGCCGTTCACTTAAGAACACTGCTCGCAGATTGGTTGGCGGCTTCGATTTAACGTAGTTGGCCATCATTATTTGTCAGTTCAATACGCGGTTGTAAGCCAATCGTGAACAGTTCTTACAGGCTCCGAAGAATGAATAAGCCTCCCCCCCCCCCCCCACCCCCAATTATGTGTTGGTTGCCACTGATAGTTTTCTCACCTCTGCGTTGGCTTAGTAGGCGTCTCGTTTGGGAGTCTTCTGCATAACGTACTGTGTGAGCCCAGCTTTGTCCGCAGGTTCTAAGTGCGTTGTTATCATTTAAATATATTAGTTACCATTCCTCAGCCATGGATAGAAGCTTTAATGGTAATTTTTTCACAGGCTTCACCACAACGTCCTCTTGTGGGCGTTTTGACGTCGGAGTGGCTCAGTGGTTAGCGTGATCGGCTACTCCCGAGTTCCCGAGTTCGCACCCGGACGCGGCTGCCGCGTTTCGATAGAGGCGAAACGCAAAAGGCGCCAGTGTGCTGTGCCCCGTCAGTGCACGTTAAAAATCCTTAGGTGCTCGAAATTATTCTGGAGCCCTCCACTATGGCAACTCCTTCTTCTGTCACTACCCTGTTATCCCTTTCCTTAAATCGCCGTTGAAGTGTTCACCAAGATGTGAGACATATACTTCATGATTTCCCTCCCTCAAAAACACATTTTGAATTTTGTTTTCACATGATCATGATGTCGGTATGCTTTTTGCAATTTTTTATTTATAAAACAAACAATCTTACCGTGTAGGTTGCATGGTATTGTTAAACAAAATGTTATGAAGTTTGCAGTACGTTTAGGAAAGAGCTGTCACAAGCATGAAAACATCACTTTTAATGTAATGCTGTGGGTGATATGCAGTCTGATTGCTTTGGTGATAGTGCTGCTTCTTGAGTTCCTGATTGCCTTGCATTATAAAGTTATCGCTTTTTTAATTTAAGGACCATACTCATATTGTCTAAACTAAGACAAATGATACTTCCTTATGGTGACAGAGTGGATTCTAGGAAAGGCCGAGCGAGGAGAGGGCGAGAGCAGACAGTGTAAATATTCTTGTCGGCCTATAATGAGGATCGATAAGATTATGAAGTCTGCGGTGATAAGGCGGTCGCAGCTTTCACAACACAGTGTTAAGTGGAGGGATATGGTAGAAGCCTTTGTCCTGCAGTGGACCCAGCTATGTCGATCATGACGATAACTCATTACGTATACTGAGAGCCAACTATTGCGCAGCGACAGTCAATTTTTTTCTTTATTCTTCCATGAAGTGCATGTTTTGAAGCAGACTCCATAACATCAGGCTCACGTTCAGCCTAGTTGCGATGCCTGCTGCCTAAGCAGTCCAGGATTCTTGGACAGAAAAGTATATTTGGATGCAAGTATGCTAATAACGTCCTCTTATGGAGATATTTAAGGTTATGGCCGATCCTTCCGAAGTATAGCAAAATTATTCTTTTAAAGTTTGTCCGTTGCTCGCATTGAGCAGTTAAGAACGAAATGAAATTCAAAGGGGAAGGTTTTCGGCGTTAGCAAAATGAAGCCTGCCAAAGTGATGTTGGCAGATATATTGAATGATGTACTGCAATCTTACGTAATAAGCAAAGATTACTTTAAGAAATTATTTTCGTTTGAGAAATCAATCAATCAATCAAATCTTTATTTACATCATCCAGATGTTAGGGGCGCAGACAAAAAGCTCTCACTGGAGCTTGATTGCGCGCCTGCGCCCCCATACAAGGTTTCAAGGTTTGTTTGATTACATATATTGGCAGCAACTAACAAAACAATTGCGTTTGCGGAAAAATAAGCGAGACACAACTGACTCGGAAAAAATAAAAAAAAGAGATAAAAACAGACAAAAACAGGAAAAGAAATAAGATGCAAAAATACTGGTTTGTAAGACTAACACAAAGCATTTAGCAATAATGGTAAGAGGTAGCTGAGCATTTGACGTCCATAGTTAGTTCGTATTTGGGGAACGAACCATTTATCGCGGTTTCTAATGGCATAAGTGTGTTCTCTAGGTGTTAGTTGAGACAAAGTTTCAAGAAAATTACGATAGGTATTACTTCTTCTATATCGTTTTATTAAGTTGACATTATATAGCTCGTGTATTGGAGTTATGTGGAAGGCATTAAAAAGGGGTTTTGTCGTAACGTCGCGGGGGATGCTTGCAATGCTTCTTATGGCTCGTTTTTGGATTACATGTAACCTGTTTAAGTTTGAGAGTTTGGTAGTTCCTCATACCGTGAAACAGCAGTTTAAAACGGAAGCAAACATGGAATTATAAAGAATTAGTTGCACTTTTTGTGACAGAAAATAGCGTAGTTTACTTAACACACCGGTTAATTTTGACAGCTTGTCCGCTGTTTTATCGAAATGGGCCCGACAGGTAAAAAACTGAGCACAACTTTGAGACAGGGTCAAAGATAAGACGGGCACTACAGTGCTGACTTCAACTTGTCCCTGTTTGAAAGGTGTGCTGTTTTTTAACCCGTCATGAATTACGAACTAGATCGATCAGCCACGCTTGCAAAAAAATGGCCTTGTCCAGAATTTCTTGGCACGGGCGCTCCACGGTCTACATTACCGCTTTTGAGTGGCATGCAACTGATGGAGCTGAGTCATAATGTAATGCGGTAACACGCCGAGATTATTGCGCGTTGTTTAAGAACCAAGACGGGATATCACCTTAAACTGTGACGAAGCCCAATTTTCAGCATGTCGCAAAGCATCAGCAGAGGGAGGGTTGGCCCTCCTGTTCTTGGCCTATAGATTCAGCAGGTCCAAACACTTGTTGTCTCGCAGAAAAATTAACAACGTTCTTGTTTTGGAGAATCATGAGACACACACTACTACTAGTGTACAATGTCTGGTGTTTGGTCATAAATATTAGATTGTTCTAACCTATGGTTTAAATCCTATCCAATTATTTAAAATATAAAAACAAAAAAGCAATATTTACGCAATCATTTTATTAGAGTTTAAGTTATGATGTTTGCATAGGTGTCACAAAACATTCCTAAATGAAGTTGGTAATATTACTCTCGAACATTTGGGCATGTGTCCTGTCAACTTCGTGTCAGTAATAGTAACAGGAAGTTTGCTTTGATTACTACATGCGAATAAACCATTCACTTCACTTATGTCAACTATATATTTCTCTGTCCCGACAAACGCCTATTTGCTGATAACAGCAGCTTGTATTCATTGGGGCATTAACTTTGAGCGCAAGGAGGCGGCTTCTATAAGTATGCTATGCTGACGTGCTTGGGATCGAAGACACAGGTCCGAACATCGCCGCCTCGGACTCCCAGCTTCTACTAAGCCGCGAGGCTGAGTATAAATTTTTTTAAGGTCGAGCCAAGCACAATGCGTGGCTTGATCATGTTGCGCCAGCCCAACGCCGAGATGGCTTTAGTCATTCGAAACATTTCTTTTTCTTCGTAGGACTTCCCTGTTGGTTGTTGCTTCCCTTGGTTTCTGTTGTTTACCACTTTGGCTCCTTCGACAAGTTCGAAAATGGGCTCGTGGCCCAAAGAGAAGCAAAAAAATCAGAACACAGCATGGTCCTGTGTACGGTGCCCGGAATTCATTTCGTTCTTTCAAACCATATGTATAGCGGGACGAGACAGCGCTAAAATGAGGCAAAGGCAAAAGCGCTGACAGGAGAGGCGCAAGTTTGTCCTCGTCATTTTGCGCTTCCTGCCTCCGCTATGCGAAATGGCTAAAAATTCCAGAACAGAATTGCAGAAGTTTTATTCTTTGAAAAGCACTGGCAGGCACCGGAGGCATGCATGGAAGGCGCTGGAAATTGTTACCAGAACTCTGCGTGAAAGAATTAGCTTCAAAAGAGAGAATTCCAGCAGTGCGATATCCTGATAATAAATCTCCTGACCTGCTTTTGGAGTTGCGTTTCTATGTAAGCATTTACGAAAAAATTTCGCCCATATAGGCAGCCGGAGTGAATAGAATATTGATGCCAAAATACGGTCAGCCCAGTCTAATAGTCTAATGCATTGTGTCCTGCATCTTGCTAAATATACGCGTGTGAAAATATTGCTTCAGAACAGTAAACCATGTTGCCTTCAAATGGAAATCTTAGTGAGTGGTATAAAACTTTCCAGTTTCGGAAGCGCACGTGGTACAAAAAGAAACAGAAAGACAAACTTGCTAAGAAAACGAAACACGCTCACGAAATTTTCAAATTTTCAAAGCATTTTACTATGTAACGATTTCAGAAGCGTTGAAGTTTAAACTTATCTTCACCTCTACGAGTTCCGCAGTGCGCATTGAACGACGCTTGAGGGAACGGTTTTAAAAATTTTCCTCCCCTAGACATTCAGCAGCTAAATGCTTCAGCAACTACTCGCTGGGACCCTTCTGTTCCTTGTTTTTTTTACTTAGGCTCTCAACAAAATCCCACCATCACTGCATCTGAGTGCAACGGCTGCTGCCACATGTCTAACAGCTGAACGCCGCCACCCTTACAAAAATTTGTTTTGATAGTCTGTAGGCTGCCTTTAGACTTCTGTTTATAAAGTCTATAGACTCTCTATAGACAAACCCTTGAGAACAGTCTATAGGCAATGCAAATCCTATAGACGGTCTATAAACAATCTAAAGATGTATGGCCATATAATTTTCTAAGACTTTTGTCTATATACAGCCTATAGACTATGAACAAACAAAAAATAAATATTTATAGGCAGGCAATAAAGTCTATAAGAAGTCTTTAGATTCTATAGACTGTCTATAGATCATTTTTATAAGGGCGGTACTTGGACGACGCGGTTATTGCAGAGCAAAAGTAAGGATTTGCACTGCCTGTTTTCACGGCTCCGCGAACAGCAATTATTGCTAAAGCCGCCCGTTGACAACTGCTTGTGTAGCATGCTTTCCAACAGCCCTAACACTACAAGAATTTTCGAGCACTTTATTTAACGCTCCTCACTTTCTTGCTTCCGTGAACTGCGACAGGGAAGTTTAAATGGACATTTAGGAAAATCCGATCCCCTTTTTTTTGCAAGTAAAATTCGTTTGCTTGTCTTTTTGTGACTCACTTGAGGCTCTTTCGGCAGAAAAATTCTCATTCATTCTACAGAATCTTGGAGTAAACACTGAAATAACTTCGTCGCTCGTAATTCAAAATGCGGAGGGTGATGATGACGTCGAGACTACAATGGACGGCGTGATCACTGCTTGTGTTGGTGGCGGCGAAATCTTGCTTTAGAGATCCTGACAAAAAAATAAAATACAATGATGTGTGCATGTGAAAACACCAGTTGGTGGCGAGATATGCATTTAATTTCTTGTTTTTTCAGCCTTATAAAAGCTGCGTGTTTAGGCAGAGCTCCTGTCTTTGTGACCGTCTAGACCGCGGTGAACAATCGTCATAGGCATACTTGAATTATTCCTCAGTGTCTTTTGATTAATCCAGACCCCTGCCGTTGATGGTACATATTTAAAATAAAGATAATAAAGTAAGATCAGGTAGGGCGATGTCTTATCATGAGAACCAGCCTCTCCAAGGCATATTAAGCTATAGTGAATATTTATAAGGAAGAAACAATGCAGAGAACGGCAAAAAAAATGAACTCACGCAAGAAGACACGTTAGAAATGTTAATCGCTATGCCTTGCAAGGGGCTTACAGTTTCAAATCATATTTCTGTTAACGCTTGTACGCGGCTAGTTTGTTGGATACAGTATAAAGCATGGTGAGGGCGAAAATAACCACACCACAGTGGAACGAATTTGTCCAGCGAGCGAATGTTTCGCGTGAATGTGTCCCGCTGTTGTCTCATGGTAATATATCCCTACGACTTTTCTTCAGTGCTTGATATGTTGCTTTCCAAGAGCGCTGTAGTGAAAACCCTTGCAGCTAAAAATAAAATAAAGTGCGCTTCATATGTTTTGCCGGGACGGGCACTTTTGCAGCCTTTGCTAAAGGTAGAAAGGCCACGGGGTGTTCTGCTCAAGCATTTACGCTAGGTAGTGCTCTCCTCAAACTTGCAAAGTTCTAAAATTGATGGGGGAAAAGTTTAGCTCTTCCTCCGCATACACACTAATCTGGCCGCGATGCGGGCCGCATAAGCAAATACGATGATGTTTAAGTAAACTCTTGAGAAGTGCTCTTAGTGCTGTGAACGCTTCTGCTTACGTCAGAACGTAAACAGGCATCACGTACGTGCCGAAAGTGCAGATTGGATGTGTACAGGCCCTGGTATATTCGAGAGAGACTTTATTTTAGGTCTTGCCCGGAATAGGAACGACTGAAGGCCTTCGCGGTGGCAGATCGTGGTAGCCTTCGTGTTTTAGACATGTTCACTCAGATGACTGGTGATCCAGATGTTATGTATGTTTTAGCCAACCTTTTGTTTGAAGTAGTCTGTATTCATGTGTCAGCGATGTTCTAATTTACCATGACGTTTTATTGTGCTTCTTTTACTGTATTATTCTCTGGAATTATGCAGTGGTTGTGTGTCCGCAGTAGCCAAGGGGGGCGCGACCCCGTCAGGAACGTCTGTTGCCTTTTGTCGCGCCCCCAAGGCATTTCTGCTGCATAAAGAAAGAAAGAAAAAAAAGAGAAAAGGAAGAAAGAAAGAATGAAAGAAAGAAAGAATGAACGAGAGAAAGAAAGAAAGGAAGCTAGGAAGAAAGAAAGGAAGACGAAAGGAAGAATTAAAGATAGAAAGGAAGGAAGAGAAAGAAGGAAGAGAAAGCAGGAAGAAAAGAAAGAATAAAAGAAAGTATATAATAAAGAAAGAGAAGGAAAGAAACAGAGAAATAAGGAGAGAGAAGGAAATTAAGAAACGAATAAAGAAAGAAAGAAGGAAGGAAGGATATTAAGAAACAAAGAAGGAAAGAAAGAAAGAAAGAAAGAGAGAGAGAGAGAAAGAGAGAAAGAGAGATAGAAAGAAAGATTTCTCCAGAAGCCCTGATCATACTGCATACTGAAAGCAAGTTGCTATGCTATCAAGGCTGCAGTCTGGCGTACCTCGTTATTCTCGGCTCGTATGGGGAACCTGCGCTGCCAAGGTGGCACTGCAATTCTTTCATTCGGTGACTCAAAACTGCTTTTGTCAGCCGCTTGGGCTGCTGCAAACGCGAGAACACATTCTGCGCGATTAGATACCCGCATTTGGCTGACAGCATTCATTGCTTAGCTTCTCTCGGCGTAGCCCAGATAGCTGACGCACGGCACATGCGCCTTCGACAGAGCGCGGAGGCTCACGCCAATAAGCACCTGAAGGTGGCGCGGAAAAGTACTAAGAGCACTACCAAAAACTGCTCGCTGTTCACGCTAGGCAGTGTATTATGACGCTGCAATCGGTATCGCAAACTTCGGCGCAAGTTCGCCATATGGCAGTAATTTGCTGTTACAAATATGCACTCGCTGCAGCAAGCGCCGTGCAACACTGTGTTTGCAGTACAACACCTTTACTGCTGCAGATACGCCTTTCACAAAAGTTATCAGCCTATGAAAGCTTGAAGCCGTGTAATGACGCATTTTAGTATCCGTGGGAATACCAATCTATGGAGGTGGCCGGACCAGAGTTCATCTAGCGATAAAGTGATTTGCAACACTGGGGATGCATAATGGGGTGTGGCCAGAAAGCAAGTACTGCTGGGCTCTAAACTTTTGACAAAGGCTGTACATTAGCTTCCGCAACAAAAACAGAACGCAGTTTGTGTCTCCTATAGAAACAGCGTGTACGCTTGTGAGATTGGGACATAGTTTTCACAGCAGCAGCCACGCGCTTCGCCAAACGCCGGATACAAACGCTTCTTGTTGAGTTTTGCAAGAATTCTTTTTGTAATGTATATTAACGAAGACTTGAAATGAGTTATCGATCGATGCGTGTTTTCCTGCACTGCGAACGAAATAAGACAATTTCGGATAGATATCCAGAGTTCGGAACTTCCGTTCGGAGCAACTAAGTCGTCGCCCCCATTGTACCGCGCAGCTCAGAGCTTGTGTTGTTTTTCTGTGGCTTAATTCAATTTCGGATTTATGGTGGTGCTCAAAATGACCCAATGATATTCAAGATGAGCTGCAGCGAATTCACTGTGAAAAGGAAAATCCGAAGGGATGCGTAAAAATAAACATTGTGCAGACACACCGACGAAACGTTGGATGTAAGACCTGCAAAAATACATTTGCACTGATAGCGCTTTCGCTTATTGTCAGATTACATCGTATTTCTGCAGCTCTTCTTTTGAAGCGAAAAACTTCACTACGCCAGCTTTCCGAGCCGTTAGCGGAGCCGCAAGTTTGATTTTGTATGCAGCTAGAGGTCAAGCTATCAGCATAACTGGTGGTAGTCAGGTTCGACACCAAGGTGGTCTATAAGGTGAAAGGTCCAAAATCAAAGTCAAAAGTCAGAGTCGAGATAGTTGGTGTAATAGCCGCTGGTGTCGCTGCTGTAGCTGACGTCATATAAGAGATGGGGAGCAATAAGTCGAGGGGTATATAAGCGCGTGTGTGCGCGCTCACCGGCAGACGCCTGTGGCGATGGAGGAAGACGAACATCCTGCCGGAACCGCGCGCCGAGAAGCCATGGTCGCGAAGTTTATGCCGTTTCGAAGGAAGCAAGATTTTTAACATATAAAAAAATGGCTACTACTGCGCGTGTCTCAGTATGGCTATCTATGGAAACCGCCAGTCGCTCGATGACAGACGTAGCCAGGGAGATGCAGCTTTTCGATTTCACCCAGGGTTAACCAGAGCTAAACCACCAGCAATTATTTGTATTGCAGGAGATAACATAAAAGGAGATGCATATATCGAGGCTTTATTCGATTTTGTGATGCACTGCAGTGACTTAGTTGCTGTGCCGTTTGGGTACAGAGCCCACGGATGCAATTTTGAAGCCCTTCCGCAGCGGCCGCATTCTAATGGAGGCACGAATGAAAATTACCCGCGCGCTGCTCGACGCCAGTATACGGTAAGTAATACCCGATGGTCAAAACTCATCTAGATCCCTGCACTATGGCGTGTCTGCATAGCCCATGTAGAACTTCAGGGCCTTAAACTGCACAAAAAGCATGTTTATCTATTTCTCATCACATATTCAGAGTGACGTACATCATTTAATACCTGCAGCGGTGGCTCAGTGATTAGGGCGCGCGCCTACTGAGCCGGAGTTCCCGGGTGCAAACCCGGCCGTGGCGGCCGCGTTTCGATGGAGGCGAAACGCAAAAAAAGGCTGCACTTTAGCTTGGCTGAGCCTGGTTATACAAGCGAAAGCTTTGCGTTGTTATGCGTTGGCATGCAGTGTTGCTAAGCCAGGTTAGACTGAACCTCTTCGTCCGTTGCCGAAGCCGGAGTCGTGTCGGAGGCAAAAGCAGCGGCTGCCTCCAGATCTCTTCGCTGGCGCGTTTCGGCATCCTTCCACCGCTGTTGAGCCAATTGACGCTCCCGTTTTTCGTCGGTCTCTGGCGCTGGCTTGGCACGTTTAACTTCCCTACCTCTAGCTAAATACTTGCTGGGATTGACAACGTCAGCCGTATGATCAGACTCAGCCCGTCGTCTACGAGACCGTCCCGGCGGCGTAGACGGTCCCGGCCTACTCGCTTCGTCCATAGGGAGAAACTGCGAGGCGGCAGTGTGTATGCGCGAGAGCGACGCCGTCTCTTTCTGAAGCGAATGGCGAGTCACGTCGTTAGTCAAGTGGACACAGCTGGCGAGGCGGCGTGCGGCTGCAGCTGAGGTGAGTCACGTGGCACTTCACGCGGCTGACATACCTCCACTTGACGGTCAAACTTACCGCGCCGATGACCTCGCCTCGACGAGGCTAGTAATACTTTCACTTTGAAAGGCGCCCGTCTCCAGTGCGATAGCAGTGTACGTTAAAGATACCCTATGACGTCACTAAGGTATGACTTCACTCAGCTGCCGCCGCCGCCGAAACCGAGCGCTAGCATCTGTTTCTATGGGCGTCGGCGTTCATTGTGTTCATTGCCTTGGGCGTAGACGACGTTCTAGTCTCCACCGATTTTGAGGAAAGAAAGGGAGCTTAGCTGGCTCCCTGGAACAGTGGACACCTCAATCGCGCTTTGAGGTACGTGGCGTTGATAAGAAAGAGATGTGGGCTGCATGCATTAGCGCTCATAACGTTGTGGCAGACAAACGGCGCTGCGGCTACAGGCCGCCGCGTTCATTGGGTGACCAATCTCTCGCGGTCAACCATTAATTTTATTGCCACCTGCCAGGGTGGCAGGGTGGGCGTGCTGCCTATCCAGTGAGAGGAACACACTCAACGTTACAGATGCCAAAGCCGCGTCTACTTGTTCAGGTTCAGCTGTAGTTAAACTACAGCTCATTTTTTATCTTTCTTATTTCACTCCCACCTTCCAACCTTCCCTTACGGCGCAGTTCGTGTCCACAAAGAGATGAGAGAATTACTGTGTCATTTCCTTTCCTGAAAAATCAATTTTCAATTTAATGACAAGCAGCCTCATGTTTTAAAGTATGTGGCATATCAGCCTAAGGCGCGATGTTTTCTCACTAGCAGTGAAGCTGAGCAGAACGCCTTCATTATGGGTTATGACAGTAAAGAACAGGAAAAAGCTACCAGGCTTACTCTCGCGATACCGTCACGATCTTAGACATTCAAAACTTTACACACATAGAAATGACCGCTTTGTTTACTTTTGAGGGCTATACTGAAGATTGGACGCATGTTCAAGTTGATCACCTCCACTACCTTTTTTAATTGTTATTGATGACAAGCCAAGAAAGCGGCAGTCTTCACCTGCTGCAGAAGCCGCACATCATGCCCTTTAAAGAATTCCAGTGCCTTACTGAGGACGTTATAGAACGATTTCCGCAATCCTAGACAGTCTTGAGAAGGCAGCCTTCTATATTCAGAAGGCATCGTTCTTCATTTCCTGGTTGTGGTTTGTTAGCCACTCGTCCATTGAAAGTTCAGTTATTTAGCTGGAATAGGGTTCAACACATTTACTTCCGTCCTTTCTGCAGAACTGCAGCAACATGTGCCGCAATAGGAACATCGTCCAATACTTGTAGTTCACCCACGCACGCCATTTGTTTTCCTTCTTCCTTCTGCTAGAGTAGCAGCGTACAGAGCCAAAGAAACTCGGTCGCTATTCCCGCTAACCTCTCGCAAATTTTTATTTCCACACTGGATATTCATTTGGATTACAGAGCATAGGACAAAACGCGGAGCCAGTCCTGTTAGCGCAGCCTTCCATTGTGTAGTGACCTTCAAGAATGCTGTTGTCGTCTAAGTTGATAACATCATGATGGTCGTACAATTTTACTTTATCATCATCATGAGCCTGACTACGCCCACTGCAGGACAAAACCCTCTGCCATGTATTTCGAATTAACCCTGTCCTTTGCCAGCTGCCGCCACCCTATCCCCACAATTCACTCCGGTACCCTTAAGGACCGGCTGAATTATCTTGCCTTCGAATTTGAGCATTAGTAAGAACCCGGTTTACGCTGGTCTTTTCAAAAAATTTTGTTGTAACTCATTCTTTCCGAAAAGGAGAGGAAGCTATGTATGCTTAGCAAATGGTTCACGACCTTTGTTCTCTGCTATCCCACCCCACCTCAGAAATACTACCACCAGGCCGAGAGGACGGATGGAAACAACTTTTATTAGACAAAAAAAAAGAAATCTTCCATATGGTCCTCTATTGGTCTTGGAGTCCACGGGCTTGTGCTTCACATAAAGCCCGATCCACCAGCTATTTCTGGCCGGCGGGCGGAGCGGTCCGTAACGCAGCCCCCCTGGAAGAATGAGTGGGATGGGGGAAGAGTGGGGGTAAAGGGGGAGGACATTCTCAAAGGTAGTGGAAAAAAAGTGGCTGTGGTTTAGCTCTGGTTAAATCTGGAGTGACGCGACAGCTACAACCGGCCGAGTGGAACTCGCTCATTCGAATTGCAAAGTCAGTCTTTCGCCGCTCCGTTTCTCCTGGCGTTCCTTCATCTTCGTCCCACTTGACACGGCGCATGCGCACAGCTGTTGCAGCTGTTGCGCGCCGCGCTGCCGGTAGCGGCAGCTGCTCCACAACACGTTAGCAATCCATGTGACCAACGGCCGCAGCCTGTGATCAACCCACGCGACCAACCACGTGAGCGACGGCGCCGCCACGGTGGCCACGGGGTGGCCAAGCTGAAGGCTTGAAATGTAATGTAATGTAGCTATTGTTACAAAATGTGCATCTGGGCACGCTAGAGGTGTTACAATGAGGAGGAAAATTGGATGAAAGCATGAGAGACGGAAGAGTGAAATAAAGCAGCCCGTTGGTAATTGTCGCTTGTGGCACTGGATAGGAGCGACAAGGTACTGTGGGGTGGTGGTAACGTCATGTGGCTGAGTTTGCAGAATGTGGTGATTTGATGAAATGTATAAAAGACCAATGGGACCTCTTGCGCAGGGTTGGGTGCCTGACTGCCCGAGTCCGGGAGCAGAGTTTTCGGACCAGCGCATGAACGCGTTCATTACCGGTGATCGATGCATGCCCAAGGATCCACGATAGAGTAACTGTTCGGTCCAGAGAGGTGGCTCTGGCAAGAATATGATGTGTGGGCGGCGTCGCCACGCCCTTTAGGTAGTTGCGGTATGCGGCCTGGGAACCAGTGCAAATTTCTGCCATGTTTTTGTGAATGGTGGAGACAGCCAGCGCAAGTGCGATGGCGGCTCCTTCCACCTCTGCAGGCGAATCAGTTGATATAGTGGTGGCGGTCCCCGCTGTGCCGTTTTCATATGCTGCGACTGCCGTGAAAAATACTACTTTAGAATTTTCTGCCGCGTCGACATAAAGGATATCGGACCGGTTGCTGTATGTTTTGGTGTAATAGCTCGCTCGAGCCCGCCGCCTACCCTGATGGAGGCTAGCGCTCATATTGCGTGGTAGGGGCTTCTCATATATATAATCCTGCGTGCGCAGAGAAATCGTGGAAGGTGTAGGACTTGCTGGGGTGGGAATGGGTGGATTGAGACGTTGCCGTCGCAGTAGGCGTTTTCCTGTTTCCTGGCGACTCAGGCGGACTAATTGGTTGGTGCGTTGAGCCTCTTTTAATTCGAACACGGTATTGTGGGTACCAGTGACCAGGAGACGTTCCGTGCTAACCGTCAGTGGAAGACGTTGGGCAGAGGTGACAGCCGTGCGGATGTCTGCCTGTTGTGTTTGGCGCTGAGTGGGTATGTGGTACTGGATGTGGTATGCAATGCGGCTAACGATTAATACATTGGTTATTGTGAGGGTCTCGCCTTCCGACAGCCCATTAGTGCAGCGACCTGTTTGGTCTGTCTTTGCAAGAGATGAAGGGTGGCGGTTGCGTCGAGTGTGTTGTTTATGAGAAGGCTAAGAGTCTTCACCTGAGACACAGTGGGCGCTGGATTCCCGTCCATGTGCAGTTCAATGGGGGGGGGGGGGGGTTACAGCTGCAAAAGTTCCGATTTATTTGGAGAGCAACGGAGGCCTGTGTTTGCTAATTGGGTGTTGGTGATGTCTATGGCAGATTGCAGGATATCCTGGGCTGTTCCAATCGATCCTCCCGTTGTCCAGAGGGTTATATCACCTGCGTATGTGGCTATGTGGAGGTTCAGGGTAGCAGCAAGGGCCTTTGCCAATGGCGCTAGGGCAATGTTAAAAAGTAAAGATGATAGTACCGCCCCTCGAACGGTTCCCCGGTGAGGCAGGGGAAAAGGATGGGGGGCGATATACCCAAAGTGTAGTTCTGCCGTGCGCCCCTGAAGGAAGGCTTGAACATATTGTCATATGCCGGTGCCGCAGCACGTGGTGGCTAATGTCGTCAGGATATGGTCATGGATTATTGTGTCGAAAGCCTTAAAGGTATCCAGGGCCAGTATTAAACCCACCTCTCCGACCCCCTCCCTTGCATGTAAGGTTGGATGCGCACACGACAAAGCCATTAGATAAGAACATCATTTTGATGCAGGTAGGTTTGCGCAGCATATATGCTTGATTGAAATTTCAAGATTTCTTAAATCGCTCATGAAATATTTGATATCTGGCTTACTAACTTCGGCTACGTCTTCTTTAAGGCCGAATTTGATTATTCCACCTTGCTTAGTCAGGTCGCTTGAAACAGTAGTGATATATATATATATATATATATATATATATATATATATATATATATATATATATATATATATATATATATATATATATATATATATATATTCTCGAAAGAGTCATATTTTGATTTGCAGCCATTTTAAAGGTGACAAATGATTTCTACCTTTTCACTTCTAGTTTTACAAATGCACAACATGGCACCCAGAAGGCGCGTCCTGCAGCTTGGTAGCTGACCCCCCTCGGTGCGTGAGTGATTACGTTTTTCTCCTAAGAAGCCCGATACCGTAGAATTGAGTCCTGACCATGGCGGCCACATTTCAATGGCGGCAAAACGCCAAAGGATGCGCTTGTGGTGTGTGATGTCAGTTTGCGCTAACGAACTCCATGTGACCGAAATTCATGCGGAACACTTCACAACGGCACCTTTTTCACCACTCCGTACATACAAGCTTCCTTTAAGAACGGTTGAAGGATCACTTTGATTGGGAAAGTTGCTGCTCACTTCACTTAATAGTAATAATAACTAGGGCTCTTAGTTCCAGGGGTGTGGGAGTGGGAAGGAGTAGACAGTGGACGCCACTTCTCTACTTGAAATTCGGCTGTAAGTTGAACTGTTTCAGAATAACCTTATTTTTTTACTCCAGTTTTCTTGTGCTAATTTTCTGCCAGGAAATATGAGTACCTTTAGCGTAAATATTTCTGAGCCCAAAACTGTCTATTGGGGCCCATTATGTTCACAGTCTAAAAATGGCAGCTTGAGCTAAAAAGTGCTCCCGAAAGCAGGTACCTCTTTCTGTTCCTGCTACAACTATTTCGCCGCCTACATTATGATCCTCATGTGCCACACTTCCGCGTACGGTAGATGTGCTTGCTTTTTGACATTGCGAAAATGTTTAACATGACACAAGCAATTAAAACGCACAAGAGCCTCATAACCGCTTGTGCTGAGCGTGGGTAACGCTTGATAGAATGATGGAACTGAAACATGTCGAAACTGATTTTTCGCTCACATTTGAAAGTGCCAGTCATGTTTTTGAGAACTGCCAATAATGTTCCTTGTAATGATTTTTGAGGAACATATGGTATGGACATACCATGTAGACTACGTCTGCAAGCATATTGCACCTTTTGTTCGTATTAATCATAAATTGCTCTCTCGGCATGACAAACCAAACAGTGCGAATAAAGCAAGCAGAACTTTTGGAAAGGTTGATGACTCCAGTTTAGCTTATTTAAAGCAGATAGCTCTCAATACAACCTGGAAGGATGTTAGCCGAGACAGTGTTCCAAGGAGATCATTTAGCCTATTCAGGTTCACTATGCTGAAAATACACCAAGAAGCTTCTCTGGAGCGCGAGTTCAAAACCTTAAAAATTTTATTTTCTAGCATTTTACTGAAACTAAAATATTAATGTATTTCGTCACCTTAAAACTAATAGGAGCAAGTGGGGTACCGACATAAAAAAGGCACGGATGGAACATTTATAAACATATTTTCTATCACCTGCAGCCCCCGGGTAACAAGATAAGTATTTGGCGATCTGTTGTGTCAAGATAAACAAAATATTCTGCGTTCACACCGAATCGATGATGAAATTTACGAAGGAGCTAACATTTGAAAGTACTAGTCATATTTTTGAGAACTGCCACTGAAGTTTCTTGGAGTCAATTTTGAAGAACATAGTGTACGGATGGACCATGCAGACTACGTCTGCACCAATATAATTCGTTCAGCTGGTACTAATCATTAATTTCTGACAGTCTTCTCAATCAGCGTAAAAGTACCGACGCACTATTAATTTTTTCACGCTCACTTGTACTCAAGTCAACTTATATGTGATTCTAACACGGGCACACATAAAACAGAGCTGTTGCGTCTGCAGAAAAGGGCTGTCCGTACTAAAGAAAAAAAAAACACATTTTTGTATGAACTAAGGAGTGGTTTTCGAAAGATAAGTTGCTTACTGTGTATCAAATATGAAAAATGAAAGTAAAGATGTTGATTTAAAAGCTATAGAAAACAAACATAAAGTAATATGAGCAAGCTTTCTTACACAGAATGCAACATTTCAAGACCTCAAACTAATTACGAATTGAAGCAATTAACACATCTAATGCAGCGTCTTCTGGTGACATCGAGCAATAATGTTAATCGTGCTGATCGTGGTACCGTTATCAGAGTAAATTAAGTACTTCGCCTAGTACGTGGTGAGCTAAGGCAATCATGAGCTCCGCTGAATGAGAGTGAGAAGTTGTTTTTTCGCAGAGCCTTCACACCTACAACAGAATTATATTCAACACGCCTGCGAAACAATTCTATGGCATGTTTATTTTAGATACTAAAAATGAGAGAGCACTGCTGCAGGTTAACGTTGATTTCAAGGGGTGTGGTTCCCGACATTAACTTTCAAAGTGATTAAAATGAGGAGCAACATGGCGACATATTTAGGATGCACTTTTCTGAATGCGCTTAAGAAAAATAGACGGCATGAAAGCCACATTCTTACCACTAAAGTGAAAAGAACGTGGATCACTTCAAGAACTTTATAACACAAGAAGCGAAAAGAAGGGAGGCAGTGGAAAGAAAAATTGTAGTTCTAGTCTGCAAACAATTTTTGACCTTATAGTGTCGTGCCATTTTTGTATTCATAAAGTTCAGTGAATACAATAATCTAGTGCCGCAATTCCTCGTTTGTGATATCTTTTACTCGCAGTATAGAGAAAAGACGTCCTACTTGACTGCTAGAAAAAAGCTCCTGCCAGAGAGTCTAGTTTAGCGTCTGCCTTGGGTGCTTGTTTGACAACACCCTTTCCTCTCAAGTCATCCATCCAGACGCCTCGTTTTCTGAGTAATTTTCCCCCTCTGGCATACATCACCGTCTGCCGTCGTGAGTGACGAGATACGAACGCTACATTTGACAAAAAGAAGAAAACTCTATACAAGCCTGGGTGGTCCTGTTATCTGGCAAAGAGCCAGGGACGCTTAGTAAACTCAATGCACTCGCATCTGTTATCTTCTCCACTCCGGGACTCGGGGCAAAGGCTGCAAAAAAGGAGAAAACCAAGCACAGGACAGAAGCCACAAGTAAAGTTGGGAGACCAGGGCAGAAAATAAATCGGCGGAAGCGACGAGCCGGGAAGCACACTAGTGGTGCCCGGTTCATCGGCGAGCGCAAACATGTCGTCGCACGCTCGTGACCGCAGACGTGGGAAATAGTGCAGGTGACTGGGAGCAAACACGCTCCACTTCCGCATGTTTGATCCTTACCGTCCATCGCGTCGAGTCACATACAGTTGCTGGCACCAGAACTCACCTGGTTTATTTATTACCTGGAAGCACTCTAGACAACTTGCACTCACTCACTCACTCACTCACTCACTCACTCACTCACTCACTCACTCACTCACTCACTCACTCACTCACTCACTCACTCACTCACTCACTCACTCACTCACTCACTCACTCACACACACACACACACACTCAATCAATCAACCAATCAATCAATCAATCAATCAATCAATCAATCAATCAATCAATCAACCAATCAATCCATCAATTAACGTTTATAAGGAGTTATTCAGTCAATAATTCAGCTGGTCAATTAATAATTAATTCAATATCTTTCGTGGGTTCTTCATTAGTAATATCTCCAACGTTCAGGATCTTTAAATCATTGAAGAACGGCATCCTACTACTTCTTCTAAGATGTGTATGAACGACAGCGTTATTTTTATATCACGGCCATTAAGAAAATCGTGTTTCTAGGACTGAAGCACGTTGCAGACTGCTGACGGCTTTACTTTGCTTTTCGTAAGGGCCACTGAATAGCTTGAACTAGTTTGAATACCTCTTTTTTCAGGAGAAGCTTCACCTAGTGAGGGTGCCCTCGGGAGCCGACGGGAGCTTGAGCATTTCTTCGAAATATCAAAGCTCGTGAAGACTCGGAGCATTCAAGGAAAAGTTCAAGATTTCGTTTTAGTGCAAAGACAGCGTTCGCACATGCTTTAAATTGCCGTCGTATATATGTTTACGTCTCGAACTTCACGATTTCTTTTTTATGCCTTCATAAGTTCACGCCATCGCTAACATCGCATTACTATACAGGCGGCGCCAAAGCAGGGATTTTCGCTGGTGTCATAATCGGTGTTAGCCCTCTATCCTAGACTTTAGACTGCGTCCTTGCAATCAAGACTCAGGTATAGTATAATGTTAATAGCTGAAAGTTAGTGACAGTCTGGTTTGGGCAAATTTCCATTTCTTCTTGGCAAAAAAATACTTAATTATTTTTTCACCGTGAAGGCAGACTGCTCTCTTTATTTTTGAGAATCGAGACCTCCGGGGATATTTTCTGTTTATTCACTGGAGAGCTGCAACGCTGCTTAAATCCGATTACGAAATTTTGTAGAGGCGAACACGACACAAAAAATTTTAAAGGATATATATGAGTTCACTGACAGAAGTTAGCAATTCGTCATAGGTAATCGAATTGAACAAGTCTTTCACAAAAGGCTGAAGGTTCTTGGCGCAGAACTTTCATGGGAACTTTGTTGGAAAAGCTGGAGGTGTAGGCTAAAAGAGTAGCTTGGTGGAGAACAGTTTCAGGACGGCGAGGAACTCAGAACCGCTGTTGTCAACTGGCTCAGTTCCCAGGCCGACAAAGTCTTTGTTAAGGATTTAAGAAGCTGGTGCAGCGTTAGGAAAAGTGCTTAGAAGTGAACACCTATTATGTAGAAACGTAATTAGGTTTGTAGGAAGCTAAATCTGTCAATAAAACTTTTACTAAAGAATTTATTTTTCATGGCCTAACAGCCCTTACTTTTCAACTGCCTCATAAGTAATGAAAGCCCTTGAAATGAAATGAAATACAGCGCTTTTTTTACGGTCGGATACACGAACACCCATGACTGAACCGGCGTGACTCAAGCTTTGTGTATTAAATAACACACCTCCAATTTCGAAATTCTTGTTAGAACGAAGGCTGGTAGCTAAAGCGCGCGATGTGACAGAGCAAACAATATGTTTAAAACAAATACAGCAATTTAGCTTCTGCAGCGAAAGCATGATTCTTATATCGCCTTCTGTTCAATGAAGTTTACGCGCAAAGTGAGACTAAAAGAGCCCCTGAAACAGGTGCTGCCTCTAGACGAGATAAAACAGACACCAGCTAGCCAACACGTCGCTATAGCGGTTCATAAATAAAATTCTGACGTTCTCTAGTTGACGTTCACTACCGGCGCTTTCGTATAATAGACGTTGCACGAAGAACTTCTTTTATTCTAACACACTTTACCAAATAGCCCCGCAACATGTTCTGTTGGAGAATAATTTGATTGAAACTAATATTATAGGTCTCTTTTACTCTCGGAGAATTGCATGCAAACAAAAATCATGTGTTGTCTCAAAAACTTTCTGGCCTCGCTGTCACCAAATTTACTGCTCGGTCGAGACAGGTCGCGTGACCATGTTATAAGCCAACCGCGCCGGAGCAACGAAGTGCGGGGAACACTGGAGCGAGGGCACAGCAGAGATTGTGGCGTCGTACAAGCGCCACGTATTGACGCGATTTGATGTACAATGAGGGTCAAAATTCTCCAGACTATGCCCACTGCAGGACAAAGGCCTCCCGCATATCTCTCCATTTAACCCAGTTCTTTGCCGGCTTGGGCCGCCCCATCCACGCAGACTTCTTTATCTCGTCCGTGCACCGAACTTTCTGCCTCCTCTGATACGCTTGCCTTTTGTTGCAGTCCTGTGCGTTAGGCTCAACAGCCATCAGTAGCCTTGCCTTTACATAACATACCCTGCCCAAGCCCATATCTTCCTATTTGTTTCGACTAGGATGAAATTAATCCGCATTTGTTCCCTGACCCATTCTGCTCTATTACTTTCTCTTAACGTTACACCTAACATTTTCCTCTCCACAGCTCGCTGCGTGGTCCTGAATTTAAGTTCAACCCTTTTCGTTAGCCTCCACCTTCTTCTCTATAGGTTACTACTACTAAGGTATAGCTGTTACACATTTTTGTCTTGACGGGTACTGCCAATCTGCCATTCATGATATGACGGTGATTGTTCAGACAAATCACTCGGCTCTGATTGGGGCGCCCGATAAGGCGTACGGCTTTAAGGACTTCTGTGTGATGATTGCGCTCGTCGGCATGTTTGTATCGCCGAACACCTGAGCTTCTTTTCATGGCTAGTTCTGAAAGCCCCAATCTAAGATTTCAGCAATGTTTGCCTGTAGGAATCCTCTCTCCGTGACCTTGAGGTTGCTCAGGTGTCATAAGCCCTGCCGGTGGCGACACTTGCCATCACAGGGCTGTAGACAGTGTCAAATTCCGCATATATGAGTATTAACCCATTACACGCTGCCGCGTCATATCCTTAGGCAAAGACTAAACATGATTTCACCAATCATTGTCTGAGGTCTGCTTGACCTTAAAAACCTTTCCTCTAATCGTGACATGACCATCATCCACCATTTTTTTTATAACAGTTTGACCAAGAACACCACCGCCGGAAGTCCATCTAGTTGCATTTTTTAAAAATAAAAGTTGATAAATACAGTAACCAAACCGCTTATTTTCATCCCAACGATTCAGGCCAACTCTGTCACTTGTTCTCTGTTGACTGAGAGGTGAGCATACAGCATCAGAGCGCGCCCTTCGCTTTCCATCTGTTGTTATGGGGCGAAGGCCACCAACAAACGCGGAGAGGAGCATTTTCGCACTCCTGTTTGCCGTCGGCTTAGTGAGCCGGATGCGCTGTGACTCGTGAACGGAATACGATTCGCACCAACGCGCTCAATGCTACGAAAGGGATTTTGTGCTCAGTGTGCTAGCAGCGCTCGGCGATGGGGTTGCTTTCCCGAATTCATTGCCCAGGCGTCATTTTTATGTTGCAAGATTCTCTTATTGAGATTTTTTTTTACTCGCCGGGGTATGAGGCTCCGTACTCTGAGTATGGAATTTTGTAGGTAACGCACTCTTTGGGGACGCGGTCTTTGGGCCATGGTAGAAGTGGCAGATTGCTGAAGCCGGTTTGTGAGCCGCGCACATGTATTTTTGTAGAATGCGTGCCATCGCCTCACTGCCGCCCCTCATGTACGGCAGCACAATGTGAGGGTTTTTCTTGCTTCGCTGATGACTGGCCTTCGTGTCCTCTGTGCCTGAAGGCGCGAAACGCGTCGCCATTGTTGTCTATAGTGTCAGGGGGAGTGATTCCTGCCCTTCGTAATGAGTTTTTCGACTGCATGTGGACCGCGTAATCAGAACGCACCATGGCGAACTCTAGTGCATCGGGCATTGTTTGGTATATGTTCCAGTTGGGTGTTTTTAAAACAAAGGCTACAGGAAGGGCTACTTCTTTTTTAATTGCGCTAGCACTGCGACTCCCCATCTACGATTTCACCTCTGTCAGTCTGGCGAAGCTGGTGGCTCGGAAAATGAAACCTGCGTCTCACAACCCTCACAGGTGGAAGTACCTGCGATCGCAGGGCAGTGGCGCATCGCTTAATCGCTGCACCACTGAGCCTGGAGTGGTATGAGTGCTCTCAGCGATCAATGAATGTAGAGTATTCAGAATGAACAATTTCGCATATATGAACATTAACATATCTTAACACTGTCGCATCGTACATTTAGGGCGGAGCTTAAGTGTCCCCTTCAGTTTTAGAGCGCCAGCACTGAGGTACGTCACCACACCGATTTCGCCAAATTTTGTCTTAAGCCCGTCTGACCTATGAAACCAAGCCTCGAACTGATACCAAAACCGGAGTGAAAACAGAAGTGCTAGAGTACTAATTTACACTTGGCCTAAGCACGCTAAATCATACGCCGTTTTAAGAAAAACCACGAGATGTATTCGACCACCTCGGGATCTTTAACGTGCACTGACATCGCTAAGGCACGCGTGTGCTGTGCGATGTCAGTGCACATTAAAGGTCCCCAGGTGGTGGAAATTGTTCCGGAGCCCTCCACTACGGCACCTCTCTCTTCGTTTCTTCATTCACTCTCTCCTTTATCCCTTACCTTACGGCGCGGTTCAGGTGTACATCGATATATGAGACAGATACTGCGCCATTTCCTTTCCCCAAAAACAAATTATTATTATTATTATGAACTGCTCTTTCTTCGTGCTGCTTCATGCGTATTATTTCCTTCTATGTGAAGGAAACCTAAAAGAAAACCCGAAGTATAAACGAACATAATTCAATTAAAATGGGCAGGCCAGGGCCACAGACTTTGGAGCGGGTTCTTTAATGAGATGAAGCCGTCTTCATGCGGTCCGCGCCACGAAAGATCGAACATTTTTGTTCAAAGCATGAACCCTCAAGTGTTTCGGTAGCGGCTGCACCACACAGAAATCAGCAACAGCAATTTCCCAGCAAGCACACGGATGCTGTCCTGATGGGTGTCGGTAGCTCAATAAGGCCTTTATTTTACTCTCATAACCTTTGAACCGCACACACCCTCGGCACAACGACACGCATCATGACATAGAATTCGTCATCAAGGTTGTGCACTAAGCTGTCCTATGAATTTTTCAAAGGTACGGCGATGAAGCTTGTGTCTTGTGGTCAAGTCATGAACAAAAATTCGTCTGTTCAGGCATTTAAGAGAAAAGTTTGCAGTCACTGACCAAGTCAAACAATGATGGAAGACGTGGTGGAATATTGGCGGAGCGGAACATAGTTGAACAGAACTGCACCTCCCAGTCTTCTCTGCCTCGTAGTGATTAAGGAACCTCTTCGGGTACGGAAACGTGTTTCCTCATTGTGTGGCTTGGTCACTGAGTGTAAACCTTTTTTTTTCATCTTTGAGTGAAAACCTTTTTTCATCTGTTGTCTTGAAGCACGCAGCTCCAAGAAATAAAAATACCGTGTAGTATCAGCTCAGAAATTTGGCATGCTGTTCAACCACCAGCGACAGCTTCAATGCGTTACGCTTCACGTATGTAAATGACTCCTATTTGTGCGACACCGCAGCTAAAATGTTCTGATGCGAAACACAAGGCCACGGGCACGATTCTCCGCCTTGGAGGCCACTTATTGATGGACCAAAAGGAAAAAATGCATTGAGATTTTGGCACAGGTGAGGAAGGCTCAAAATTAAACCTGAGGTCTACTTTGCAGTCCCGGGCGCAGCTTTCTAAGATTCTCTTCCTGAACCAGACGTAAACCCCAGTGATAGAAGCCAAATACGACACACGTGCAGCCTCAGTCGTCATCTTCAAAGTGACAATTTAAGAGAGAATGTTCTCTTAGATAAAAGACATTGGCACCATAACATGTAACAACAAACAAATTTGGGGGAGCCCGCTGACCTTTATGACTCTGACCGAACTGGTCTGGGGCTATTCACTCCAATCTACAAAGGGCGAAATGTGCTGCAGTGGTTAGTCCTTCGAGGACGAACAGTACTGCAACCACCATTAGTCTTTAAGAAAGCAACTGCTACTGACTTCGAGAGGAACTGCAAAGAGCAGCAGCTGCAGTTAACCTATCCTTGGACCATCCGTTTGTCGCCAGGGGACAGTGGTGCAATTCGTCTCATTTGGCCAATGTTTGGCTAAGAGGGTAGGAAACATGGGGGAGTTAGTCTAGCTTTACTCGGCAATGCACTAACTATGGTGACAGGACCGACGAGGACCTGCGACTTTCTCTATTGATGGCGACGTGGACAGGGTTGTACAAGATACACAGTCACTACTTCGCGCGGTCGAACCAAGAGCTCTTTAAGATTATCGTTGCTAAAACATCTAGCAAATATATAGAAAGCGTAATATTTACCTTTTTAAAAACCGATTTGAACAGAAAGTTTCTTCGCAGCAATGTGTGTTTTCACACTCAAAGCGAGTCCAGCCTGTCCCACTTCTAGAAATACGTCTGCTGTGCTCGAATTGTTTCGTGCAACTCGGAAAAGATAACTGCCCGATTAAATTATTTCATACGAACTGTGCGTAAGAAATAAAGACGTAATGTTGAGCCGCTTGCGCTCACATGAGGACTTCGGTCCGCCACGACGCGTTAGTCGAAAGAAGTTTGAAAGATGTGAGAGAAAGTTTTGCGCTAGATGCTTACTCTTCCTCATCCTCGCTTTCAGCTGCCAGCATCAAACCACCCTTGAGTATTGTTTTTCTTTCTAATAAATGCCGCCAGCCGTATTACGGCCCTAGCGCTCAGACTTTTCGGCTGATTTCTTCGTCGTGGACATGTTATAAGAACGTACTGCTATTTTTTGTCGTTGTTGTCGCATGTGTGTCCATTTCTCTCGTCCTTTTCGACTTCCGTATGCTTTTTTTCATATTTCTCTCAAGTTCGCCGGAAGCTGGTCTGAGGATAAGTGAAAGTGTACTGAAAGTAAGCAGAAGAGCAGCACCACACTTTCTAGGAGTGTTATTGTTTTCTGTAGTTCAGCGTACTTTTCTGTTTGCCGAAGACAGATTGGTACCGCGTCTCGACTAGTCCTACGAGACTCAAAACTGAAAGAAGGCCCGGACGTTTCTCGCGCAAATGGACAACTGCGCAGTCAGGCAGGAGAACAAGAGGACATAAGAACTATGACAACGGCTCAATATCAGTGTTAAAGTTACGAAGAGGGCTGCTGCGAAGAAAAGAAAAGGCTTGGGGCAGAAATACGCCCCTCTTCAACGACGCGTGAAATTTAATAACGACAAACTTCTCGGTCGGAAGCATAGGGACGAAGAGAAGACACGGGTGGGGACAGTCGGAAGCTTTAGAAGTGGAGATACTGGAGATCATCTTATGTGCAACTTTCTCCGTGGTGCAACAGCTTCTCGCTGACGCAGCTTCACGGAATCTGGGTGTAACTCACTTTTCCTTGTCAATTAGTGTGGTATCTTTATAGCACTTTATTTTGTGATTCTTTTGGTGCGGAAATTCTCTAAACTTTACTTCTGACACAAGCAGAGACGACACCCTCTGTGTGAAGACTACCGTTCAATGTGAAAGCAATGTAATCAGATTGATTGACGAGACCCTCTCATGGCGTAGGAATGTGCGAGTGCGAACAAATGAAAGTACAATCGCGCTGGTGGCCCAAGTATTGAAAATCTGATGATTTGATTTGCACGTAACTCGCGTGTGCAATATGGCAATTTAGAGCGATGTGCCTATAATATTTTGTTGGGCAGTATGCCAAAGAGCTTTCTTTTCGGAAATGTGTTTCTTTGGTTCCTTGCATCACCTGCACGAAAAGCGTGTTTTTGTACACAGTCGCAAACAAAAGTAACCATATTGTGCTAAGATGGTCAAGCTCACCTTAGGCCTTTGCCAAAAGGAAGCATATTGCATAGCTGCTTCCTAGTCTTACAATAGAGCCCCTTGCTTTCATAAAGGTGAAAAGGTGTCGGAAGGAAAGGACACAGATTTTCCTTACCTCACAGATTTTGATTTTAATGTGTGGGGAGGGCGGGGAACCATAAGTAGTCCGCTTTGCGACTGAGAAACAAAAGACTGCGCCCCTAAGTACTATGTGGATTAAATTAAAGGATCAGCGCTGTAGATTTATTTCAATAAATGGTCTGAGCTGCTTGTATTTGCCAAAGCTTTTACGAGGCATTTTGTTGTATTGTGCAGTGGGAACAAAACTGAAGTAGCAGTTAAGCGTAACAGTGGCGTTCATATGGTTCTTTTGGGATCCATGGTTACTTTGTTGTTTCAGTGGTTTAAAAACACCAAAAAGGTTAGAGCAGCGTTTTAAAGGGGAGCGAATGCAAACATACAGATAAACAAGCGTTGAATTTTGAGGATTAGGCCGTATACATACGCCCATTTAACTTATGTTTGTTTCATAAATTCATTGCTCACTTCATATTTGCGTTGAGCAAAACTTTGTGAAGGACACATGTCTGTTGCATTCATGTCAAATGTATTTATTTACAAATACTACTAATCACATTTGGGATTGTGGCAGGAGGGCGTACTTAAATCAACGAGAAAGCGGTCTAGTATTAATGAGAACATTAAACAGGTCAACATGCTAAGAAAAAACTACAAAAGGTGCAAGGCAAATACAACAAAACTTTGACGCAAACAATGAAATATTACATGAAATAAGGCTATTGTCGGTAGCATTATACAAAAAACAACAATGTAGAAAATGATAGGTAAACAACAAGTACTGTTAACATACACTGCACAGACATTGATATATTATAAGTAACTGTTCTTGTAAGACTACATAGGTGAAATAAAATATTTCAACGTGAGAAAAACTACACACCCCAAAGTATAATGACGGAATAGAACCAGTCGGGAGTTATTACCGCCACAGGGTGTCAACAGCAATACTAAATTCTGTCACTGATATGCTGTTAGTAATGAATGGACTAAGACTGCTCCATTTATTAATTGGTAGTGAGGAGAATTAGTATTTGAAGCAGTCACTATGAAAATGATACTCACTTGACGCGTTGATTTTGCTTCGGAATTAAGTAGTGTCCAGTTCTAGACGTCGCTTAATTTGTTCAAACATCAGTTTAAACCGCCCGAGTTTAGCACGAGTCTTCAATGATTTGATTCCTTCTGCTCTAATTTTTTAAAGTAAGCGAATCCGTTATTTGTATTTGCTAAACGTGAACCTGCCTACATTTCTCTGAACTGCTTCAAGTTTGGTTATATCTTGATTAGTACAAGTAAACCAAACGACATTATGCCTATTCGGGAAAAAATCTAAATAAAGCATTGTAGGCTAATAGCTTGGTTTGAAAAGAGGCTAATCTGAGGCGTTGTGTAATAAAAAAAGTCGTTTTAGAGCCCTTGAAGTGACTGCATCCACGCGAGCATCCCACTTGAGGTCATGTTTTATTAGTACGCCAAGATAGTTATGTTCAGTTACTGCAGTAAGTCGTGCGTTATTTTTAGTGTTCTGAAAGCAGGAATTATGCTTCTTCCTAGAAACTGTCCTAATAGCAATTTTAATAGCGTTAAGTGTCATCTGCCAGTCGTTTCACTATTTAGTTAGAGTTTCAAGTGTGTTTTTAACGGCTTCATAATTCTCGATTGCAAATGCTTCTGACAGAGCTCGCTGTTATTTCCTGTTTTTTCTTGCACTTTTGATTTCTAGAATAGCAAATAAAAAAATTATGAAGACACGTTTCTTGCAATAGCTGACGTCTTTATCCAAACGACGGTTAATAAATGTCCTCTAGAATTCTAGCCAGGAAAAATTTGAGGCAAAGAAACTACTACTAAATCTTACCTTAACATAAAGCTCCTCAAAATTGACCACACAATGCAAAATGCGAGTCGCAACATGGAGAGACAAATTTTGAATAAACTCGTGAGCGTTGCAGTGTCGCTGACGCGGCACTCCCGGTGTAGAGACTTGCAATTAGATTTTCAATTGCGGACACAGCTATCAGCAAACGCAGCCAGTAAAAACATTTCAGAAACTACAGGACGCGACCTGTTTAGGTGAAAACAATTAGGGAGGGCAATCATGCGTAAGAGTGCGGCTTCGCCTTCGCGACAGAAAAGGTAAAAAAAGCAATACAAAATGAATAACTAGAAATACGGAGATCGATGGAAACATGCATCGCTCAGGATATAAGCTTAGTTGCCGCCGGGCGTTGTAAGACGAAACAAGCGTGATCAGTGTACGCGCCAGCTGCCTTCGCGAGGTTCCAGCAGCCGTTGTTAATTAAACGTTGCGGTGAGTCGGTCGTAGCGCCAGAGTCCAAGCTGCCGACGGCATTGAGGAGAAAGGACGTGCGCCTGTCCAAGCGCCAGGGAAATTGCGCCAGGCGTATCGTCAACAGGAGCAAGCGCCGAATAACGCCGCATGAAGCCACGCGCCTTGACGGCAGCGGGTGCGTCATTGTGCCTTGACTACCCATCCCTCTTGTTTGCCAGCATACGCCCACCACGCCCGCCCTCTCGGCTATGCTTGCCACGCGCCCCACAAAGTTTTGCGCCGACTTTCTGCTCTTGTTCTTCGGGTCGCGCTGGATGATCGGCCGTGTGTACCCGACCAAGCATCGCAAACATGCCGCCAGGTTGTGGCGGCAGTGGTTTCGGAGGGGTGCGAGCTGTCGTGTACGCGTGTACGCATCAGCGGATATTGCTAGCAACACAGAGTTTTTGTGTCCTGAGTGCCGCTTAGATTTTGCGCTGAGGGCTGAGTGTTTTACGCTTCATGCGGACGTGTGAGCCGGGGAAACGCAGAATCTACATGCTGATGCGCAATAGTACGCATAATGTTTAGTGCTTGCGGTGGACGGCCTCGCACGTACGCGTGTGTGTACGCAACGCTGATGAGTTTAGGATCAAATAAAAAGATATACTTGTGAAATGCGCGAGAAACTGCCTTTAGAAAACTTCTCGTTGACTTTGTCTTGAGTTCTTCTGAGCGGACTTAACATGCGATCTTTAATTCACGTTGAGGCCTAGAAGGTCTTGTGTTGGTGGAATGTTGAGGCGGTGCAGAATAAGGGAAACGTGGTCACCATGCTAGGTTTGAGCATTCTCAACACAATTTGTGGACTAGTTTCGTGTTTATGTACAAATTGCTGGGGCGACTCTAGACATCATTTTGAGTCTCGGCTGTAGTAAAAAAAAATTTCTATAAATACATTCCTATTGGACCAGATGAATCGACTACCTATGCAGCTTTCGGCGGCATGTTCACATTTATTACTGCAATTTCTCGTTAACATGACGCTGACAGCCCCCAGTCATGTCGTACTCTCTGCCTAGACACAAATACACGCGTGTATAAAGGAACCATCAATACATGCAATTAGGCCTAGAGGACCGTCACACAGAGAGCATGGAGCCGAATTGCAAACTAGTCTATAACCTAAACTGATGGACAGCACTTTTCCATCTTAAGCTCCATCTCAGCTTAGTCCATATATACTTCTCCCCATGAGTGTCTGGATGTGCGCAGGCAGTGGCCTGCTGATCAGGAAAGCTATGTCAGCTATTATTGCAACTATTTACTTATTTCACGAGCTGCAGTAGTGAATTTCGCATGCGCCGTTCTGTTAGTTCAAGAGCTTGATTCATGCTTTAAACAGGAATGAAGCCATAGTTAATAGCCATTTTTATGAGCGAACGTAAGATTTATGGTTTATGTGTGTTTAACGTCCCGAAGCGACTCAGGCTGTGAGGGACGAGAGCACATACGAATCCTCCGCAGAAGGTATGGCTAAAAGAGCATATTGCACCACTGGCACTTCATTATCTGCAAGGAAGAGTTTGGGCTGTTTACAAGCCTTAACATACGCTCCACGTGTTCTTAATGTGCATATGTGATGAGGCTCTGTTTACGTTACGCATATGTAATTTAGGCTTGATTTCATTTAGTTAGGCTAATACATATCGACGTCCATGAGATACGAGTCGACATAAATTTAAAAGAAATTACTCAATAGAGAGGCGTTCCCACTGATTGGCCATAGGAAAGGGAACTTGTCTAGGCTTAGTCATGGTCCACTCCAAATAGAAAATAAGACGAGAGGATGCCGAACAAAAATTTCCTTTATTGAAGTCCATGCGTTCTATATAGACCGCCGTCTTCTTTTTCGTCGACTAATTAATCATGTCGCCATTAGTTCAAGGTCACCTAGATAACATGGATAGCCTGTCGTACCCCCATGCTCAGACACATGTGTGAACAGTGCGCAATACATGGCAACGTATATATAAAGTACGCTTAAAAAATAATGGAAAATTTTCAGTATTATTCATGTAAGCGCAGTGCTAGAATGCTGTCCGAGTGAGCTTTTTTAAACGGATGCAAAGGTGTTCCTCCGATGAGCGCACGGGAAACTAGGTCTGCGCAAATCACGACCCACCTCTGAAGGAAGTTTTTACCTAAATATCAACTCTACTGTCCAGCTTTAGGAAACGCGATTGACTGAGAGTGTCAAGGAAGCTCAGCAATCTCTCACCACCTCCTACGTACGCGCTCTCCTCCATATCTACCTCACTACATTTCTCACCTCTCCCCGTGCTTTTTTCTACCGTGTCCGTCCACAGCATGCCCCTACGGCCCCAAACCTATATCAGTGTGGGGCCGTCCCATTTCTCCGGCCTCGTTATCATTCAGTTCCCCCCGTTATCCCTATCTATCTCCCACAACGTCACGAACCTAGCCAGCCTCTATCCTGACGACGGAACAGTTGGCCTTGTTTAGTTTGGCGCTGTACATTCTCGAGTTTGAGTCCTGCGGTGGACTTCTCTCTCTGAGTGGGATTGGACGCTGCCTCAGTTGGGGTAGCCAAGAGTGGAGCAGCCAAGTATTTTAAATGGAGTGGCGCAGTGGCATTGCTTGCCAGTGCATTGCCTAGAGAGCTAAGAGAAGAGCGGCACACTACAACTGCTCCTTTATAAGGGAGACTTTGCACCCACATCTGGATTTCAACTCGCTATCTTGGTGAGATTTGTAATGAAGCGCCGCTAAAAAAAGAACTTCGCGGCGCATCTAGCAGAATATACTGCCGCACACTATGGCGTATGTTCGCCTGGACTTCTGTAGAGCCCAACTTGAAATATAGAACGTATGACTGTGGGCTAGATGATAACATTAGGAATGAATAACCTGAAGAGGCATGACACCGTAGATGTAGACTGCACAAGGTGGTGCCAGACATGGTTTAAATATCCTAAGGGCCGTATTTATTTACAATCAATAGTCGTAGGTCTTTCGTTGTATGTAGCAACGCTAATGGGTGAACATGGCACACACTCATCATGGAGCTTGAGGCGGAACATAAAATAGCTTGCATATAAAAGTGGGGCCAGACTTTTTTTTTATGTCCAAGAATCAATTTCTAGATTTTGCATCCTGCTGATATGACATTCCTCTACACTACAAAAATTTGTTTACAATTGTATATTCGCGACTTATACATGGTCTCTTAAATCTTTTTCGAGGTCATGTTTTGCTTAAAGGTGGAAGTTGAAGGCTTTATGTGCGCTGTTCTCAGCCCACTTTGTTCTCAACTATAAAGTTTGGCAACCTTCTAATGCAGCATGTTCTACCTTTCAGAAAATATGTAAAGCTTCGTTAATCACTACTTCCAAAATTCTTATATTTATTCATGGTGGCGCCCAGCATAAAATGCCAGTTTTTAGATGATTAATGCGCATTTTAAAGGCATTTTTTGATATTCACATCACACTACAAAGCAGAAGAAAACAAAATTTACCCCAGAGTGAAACAAATGTTGTTTAGATGACTGGTGCGAGAATCAAAAGCCTTAAGTTTATTTTTATTTTTTGTAACTAAAAAAGTCGTTCATGGGTCGCACCTTTATTGCCCGAGAATGAAAATTGAACGTAAACAAATATTTTTGAGTAGAACAACAGAGTCTACACTCATGCAAAATGTCAACACACTACATTCATTGAATTTTAGAAAAGGTACATTAGCTGAAAACAAGTATTAGAGAAAAATTTAATGGAGTTTATAGCGCTATAACAAGTTTCATCTGTTTAGAAATTTGATAGTAAATTTCCAAGCTATTGCAACTTCACTACAGCAAACTTTCCAAAGCTGCATCCAAAGTCTCCCCCCCACCTCACTGCTGCGAAATTTTTCAGGATATGTTAGAAATGATGCTTAAGCGAGTTGGTATACGATTTCGAAAAACGAACAGCGCAACTCTTCACAGAGATGAAAGAAAGAACACACGAGGACAGGTGCTGTCCAACTTTTGACAGTATGGCTGTAGGTCGGCTGGCAACGCATGTAAGGGATGATTGTGCGTTATTCCTAGAACCGCGCGGAAATTAGCTCATCGCTAAGACCACTCAGAGACTTCTATGAAAACACGATGACCGTTGAAGCAAAGAAAACTTATAAAAAGTTGTGACGCTCCGCGCATGGTTTGACGTAAAACAGAAACACTGCGCACCGCGAAATATTTGTTCGCACTTCTAGTTCCATTGGATGTGTTGAAAAAATAAGATAAAAGTTTTGTTTTGTTTAGGGTTTTGTTAAAGCATGCACAAGAATGGCGGTGGGGTCCTGCTGTGACAGAGAGCACAAATCTGAAGAGAATGAGCAAACCTAGAAAGTTCAGTGGGCTTCTGTAAAAAATTGTTAACTGTACACTGAACGAACTTAGTGGTGTGCTTGATGCTGCAAATAGGCTTTTTAGCCGAACTTCTACCGGCCACATCTACCCCCAACTTTCCAACTCCTTCTAAATTGTGAGAGATGCCGTGGACGTAAAGCAACACTTCGAATTTCTTGACTGTTGTTATTTTTCTTCCTGTCATTGGCGTTAGCCCTATGTGTATACATAGGGCTATACTTAGGGCAAACCGGGAAGTTTCTAAACGACCGATTAAGACAACATTCTAATTTCCTTATCAGTGGCTGGCACATGCCAAGGGATTGCAGGGACGGCGATTGTCCTCCTTTGTTGTTGCAAAATAAAAAGTTTATTAGTGCAGAAAAAAATAAAGCGTGCAAAGATCGAACAAAAGTAATGTAACCCGACGCGGTTGAGAACAGAAGGGCGGAACGCAGCCACAAAGACGACCGCAGCGTGGACGTCGTTAGAGGCAGGATTCCAGGAATGAACATGGGCGTCGTTGCCACACTTTGCACCGTGGTAATGGCTCAGTCCTCGCGAGCACCCTCAATCAGTACCAGCTTGCAAGAGTGGTATAGGCTTTGCGTCGAAGAAGCAAATTGGCCTTCTTGGCCAGGAAAGTGCCGCACACCTCTCCTAGTACTCCCAGTTTTGACGCTGATGCCTGCGCAATATAACTGACATTGGGCACCGCGCAGAAACGATAATTATGACAACAAAAAAGAGGACTATTTTATTGCCTGTAGATCAGTGTATTCAGAAGAAGGAAAAGGGAAACCCCAAATTTCCTCAATCAATCAGGTTGTCTATTTCTTATGTTGATCTTGTCCTGTGCAGGATATGTGTTTGTATGAGCTTTCGGGAGAATACACAGTGCATATCGCTATCTCTGGCGGAAATTTATGCATCGAGATAGCATAGCGTAATTTGGAGCAGGTTGATCACTCGTGCTAAGAACAACAAACTTTCTAGCAGAAATCTTACATCAGAGTATTATCCGGGGGCAAATGGTCGGCGCGTGCCTTCGGCCAGCGCCCTGTCAATTTTCTTTCTACATTAATAGTAATAATTATTGGTTTTTGGGGGAAAGGAAATGGCGCAGTATCTGTCTCATATACCAATGGACACCTGAACCGCGCCGTAAGGGAAGGGATAAAGGAGGGAGTGAAAGAAGAAAGGAAGAAGAGGTGCCGTAGTGGAGGGCTCCGGAATAATTTCGACCACCTGGGGATCTTTAACGTGCATTGACATCGCACAGCACACGAGCGCCTTAGCGTTTTTCCTTCTTAAAAACGCAGCCGCCGCGGTCGGGTTCGAACCCGGGAACTCCGGATCAGTAGTCGAGTGCCCTAACCACTGAGCCACCGCGGCGGGTTCTTTCTACATTTGCAAATACCCAAATCAGGCAATTGTCACTGCCGTTTGCTTTTTGGTGCTCACCTTTAACATATGTATATTTGCAACGCAGTCAGTTTTGTGTTCAGTTCAAAATTAGCGCAGCTCCACCTCTTTTCTTTTTTGAGTCTCATTTACTTGTTGTAGTATTTTCGGCCTCGTTCAGCAAAGAACTTGACGTAGTGGGTGTCTCCGTTCGTGTGTGCGAGAAAATCGAATTGCTGTCGAGGGAGAAGACGTCACACGTGACGCCGGGGAATGAAAAGTGGTTGAAGCAGTAGAAACGTAATAATTATAGGGTCACAACATCATTAGGATATGAAAGAATACAAAGTAAATGGTCTGCGTTGAAAAGAAAAGTGGTGTAAGTAATTGGGAGTCGAATCCCTGACTCCTTCTGTAGCGATTCATGCATGCTACCTTCAGCCACGCAGGAACTGTTTTTTTGCTTTATTGCATGGAAGTACAACACTGACAGGGTTCAAGCCATACTTAAACATGTCGCACACCGCGAAGCCGCCATACATAGCCACACCAGAATCTTACCATCACTCTGCTAGTACATCAAAATTTAAGGGTACACACACATGCATTGAGTAAAGGCAGCCAGACAGGAGTTGTATCAAGAGCTGCACATATCCCGAGCACCAAAGCAAACTGCTATTTGAACCCAGTCTTCGGCGTATGTGGCGGCTCTGCAAGGCGGCCTATTTTTCAACTCTTCCACGCGCTGAACAGGCCCTATGTGAACAAAACGATCACATAAGACTCAAGCGCTTTCCATTGTAGGAAACAATTTATAGCATAGGGCGTGTCTTTTCTGAGAGTCCGTTTAAGAATACCCCAAAAGAGCACAGAATCCCCCAAAACATAAAGCTATTATGAATAGTCTCTGGCTGCTGTCACATGCGGCAGCTCATTGGTCATGGCACAAACACCTCCATAACACGAAGCCACGCTTGGATAGGTGTGGTCGACATGTGAATTTTCTATAAGAAATTTTTTGCGGCCGACTGAACAAACATCCCTTGCACGCGCTTCAATTATCTGTAGTCTATAAAGGCAATGTGAGGTTTCGAATACATTGGCGCATGAATAGCGTCTGAATCAGAAGTTGTGTTTTCTGTTTTCAGGAGAGGCTTTAGAGATACTCTAAAGAAAAACGTACAGGGAGGAAATAGAATATGTCGGCAACCTCCTAAAGAAAACCTCAAAAAGGCCTCTCATGTCTATGACTTTTTTGGCGCAAATAGAATCGGTAAACAGGGCTTCATATGTATGTCGTGGGAGCTTTCACGTAATATGAAAACACTGTCCGTATCTGCCTGGGCAATAGGAGCCACTGACGAGATGCGTTAACTATATCACGCCATACCCCACAGGCGGCGCTTAGGATTTCACACAATTTTTGCGCTCCAACTTTTAAGGGTTTTGGCTCATGTTTAGAATCGCAGTGGTTGCCTAGCTGTACGAGCATCCTCCTCGCATGCGGGAGGTGCGGGGTTCGATCCCCAGTGAACCTGAGTGCCCACTAGTGATACAATGTGTACAAGCCTTCCTCTGGCATGGTGCTCGGCTTATCATGGGTGGAATGCTTGGCAAATTGGCCTGTGATCACACCTTGTGTAGAAAATAGCGTTTTTCATGGCGCTCTTAGGCAAACCAGCCCTTGCGGCATAAACAATATCATCGTCACCACATTGTTCAGCAAGGTTTTCAAAAAGTAAGAAATAATTATCTCTTAACGATGCTAATTTTATGTGTGTGAGCACAACAAACCCCTTCAAAAATCTGCGATGGAAAGAAAACAATTTCAGAAGAAAATCGTAATAAAAGAATCATTGTTCTGACTTGGGCATCAGCAAAACTGCCTTTTTCAAACTTTAAGGGAGTGAGACGTTTATTCGTGTCAAGCTTCCAGTGCTGTAGCATTCCCTAAATAATGAGGGAAACTCAGAACAGCGCTCTTCACATTAGTTTCCTCGTTGTGCAACGTATTCTTGGCTGTCAAAATATAACAAAGCGTTTTTCGTGTCGAGTTCTCTGTTCTTCACGAATACATTTATAGAAAAGCGTCTTTACTAAAACGCACTACAGCTGGTAGCCAAAAAAGACGCCACATTTCATTTTCGTTTGTTATGGGACAGCGGTCATCGTGGGTCCGGCGGGTTTGGTGGTTCTTTCTCGGAATGCGCCGGTGACATCCAGCATTGTTCAAGAAAAAAAAAATAAAGTGAAGCAAAGATATTTGCTTTTTTGCTTGTTTGGACAGATGCATTACCCGAAATATCCAGGCTATTATTACCGTTCTTCCCTAAGCTAGTGCCATATTTCCGCGAAAGAGAACCCAATTTCGCGCTGTCCAGTAGGTATCATGGCAGTGTCATGTTACTAGGGCCTTCTAAACGACGATGACGTTAACTTCCTCCTCCCTTGACGTCATTCTAGCTGACAAGGACATCGGCAAGCTTTCTCCAACCATTTTCACACCCTTTCTATTTCTGTACCTCTCATTTTTGGACCCTGGCGACCTGCTTACGATGTGACTCTTTTACTTTCGCTTCTTGTTTTAAGATATAAAAGACAATGTACACTTTTCAGGAGAACCGGCTGTCTTCTTGACCCATTGTTTCTTTGCTCATTCTTGCGTTCTTATTGAGTCAGGAAATCGAAACGTGTTTCCTTATTTATTACTGCCACGGCTTTGCAATAAAACGAGTGAAAGACCGATACAAGTTGAATGTAATTTCTTCAAGAAGAAAAAGTTTCTAACGGCATTCTTATATCACAAAGACGCAGACTACATCTCTGCACCTAGTTCATTTCCAGAAAGAAAGGACTGCTATCTATAATGCAATAAAAAAATAGTTCAGAAACACAATATCTGCCTTTGCACGAACAGTAATAATTAAACCATATGTATGGGTTGTACTCCTCAGAAGCAAGGATAAAGAAAATATAGTTTACTAGTCATCAGGGACCGCTAAGGAAAAGCACGGCAGATTTAGATGCTCACTTTAATTTTTGGTGGTAACAACGTAGAATGCGACCGCAAACACTGTCGCGCTCTTTGTGCTTAATTTACTGCACAAAGAGAGAAATAAAAGTAGTCCGAAAGTAGATTTTCTTTTGCTTTAGTTAATAAATGCGCTTTTCAATTATTTGACCTTAATCAAACGCTAGCAGTTTATTCCTATACACATTCTGAACACCTGCGGTCATGTTCTGGGTAGCACAAATTTGAGAGCGATTCCTTCCCATGCCCTAAATAAAAAGTCACTTGGCGTGGGCATAATTTTCCCGCCCTAAAGTGAATTTTATAATGAGGCGCCTTGGATGATTCCCCTAAAACATTTGACTGAAGTGAAGTTTGTATTCTGATCAGAACAATTAATTGCAAACGTAACGGAGGATACGTTTCCGTAGTGTAAATATTTCTTATAAGTTTTGAAATACAATATACAAAAACTGAAAGTAACACCGGACTTTATAATACCCATTTCCCTCAAACAGAACGCTAAGCACTGACTCTACGCTTCTTATCTGAAGGTAATATAGGATTTTCATGGTGTTTTTACAACAAAATGCGAAACATTTGGCCACCTGAAGGTATTTGGTTGTCACCTACAACATTATTTTTAGTTCCTATAGCTGTTCAAAATAATTGAGTTCAATAACCTTTCTTCGACTTGCGCTCAGTTAATAGAATGAATATTGTTCCTACGTAGGCATAGATGCTACATTCTGACTGATTCTGATAGAATTCTGGTGTAGGCTAGTTCGTTCATACTTTCTATGAAACAGATTAACACAGCTCAACGTAATGAGGGCGAGAAGAAGAAACATGAAACACAGGACGAGGCGCTCCGTCCTGTGTTTCGTGTTTCTTCTTCTCGTCCTCGTTCTGTTTCGGCTGTGTTAATCTGATTCTGATGAGTGCTTTTTATAGAGACTGTAATATATGCTAAGTCGTATGCATCCAAAGGTCCAGTTCAGATAGTACACTGCCTTTGAAGGAACTCTTTTTTACGTTCTAAAGACAGTACATCTGGCAGATCTCATAGACTACCCTTTCATTATAACAATGGGCTCACATCAAGTAAGCCAGCGGAGCGCGAGCGGAAGCTTGGCCACGAATGCTGTCAAACGTACGACAGTTACGGAGAAAGTTTCTGTAATTGGCTGTGGAAAGCGTGTGGCTTTATTTTAAGAGCATTACCTCTTACTAATCACGTTTCTCGATTTCTTGGGTTCTGCTGCCACCTCCTTTCGGCGTGAAATTTTTTGTCCGAGGAATTCAAGATGGCGGCCCCCATAGTAAATCTATATAGCAACCCTATTGGTGATAGATTGGTGACGTCAATTATAAATCCAAGATGTCGGCGAAGTGAATTGTTTGTGAGCGTGTTTATCATGGGGGAAAATAAACGTACAAATTCATAGTTACATTGGTGTAACTATCTTTTAACTCATTCGTATCAGTTCAAGTAATCCAAACAGCCAACGCACGTTACTTCAACGTCTTCCAGACGGTTACGGCATCTTTTTGCTCAGTGATGTGTCCTCCGCTTCACTAGCAAGCGGCAGCGATCGGCTGGAGAGAAAACAAAAAGCCCCGTCTGGAAGAATCCGCCAAGCCTGATCAGTAAAAACACGCGTCTCGAGGGGAGGATGAGAGAGCGTCTTCCCCTTTCGAGACTTCTTTATGTGCGCGGCCCACTTTTGCGTCGTGTAAATTATAGACATGGCGGATTTGTAATAGAAGGACGTTTAGCGCCGTGGCGAGCTCTTGCAGTAGTTTTGTTGCTTTGAAGAAACCGCTGCCGTTCGTCTCTCGGGACTAACACCACTCGCCTATCCAGCGGATCAGCTAGCTAGCGCCCGCCAGTTTTCGGGACGGTCACTTCCATGATCATCGGTTCGTTGTATTGTCGCAGTGCCTAGTGAAAGGTTTCTGTTTATTCTGTTTGCCTTTCTCGTGTAATAGTGCACTGTAGTTAAAAGATCTCTCTTTGTAATGCAGCCTCTCTCTAGTATGGCTTTGTATGTTTTACGTTATTTTGAAGAACACTTTGCAGGCGTTCTTAAGACTGATCGGTAAGTGCTTTGCATCCTCTGTCTGCTGAGCAATAGTTTGTTCAGAGCTGATCCTTTCACTCCGGCCCATTGTCTTGCTTGCGACCAGTGTGGGTCGGGCACCTAACGTGGACGCTCCGTTGTCAGTTAACAACCGCTTTCTAGCTGAGCTTGTCGCGCAAAATCAAGGCCACCTGCTCTGAGACAGGAACCGTTGCACCCACACGCTCTAAGGGTGACTTTGGCACGCACTACATTTTTGCACATATTACATTTTCTTAACGCAAAGACTGTCGTGAAAGGTATTTTAACCCTTTATTGCAGGAGCGTAAAACATCTGATAAGTTTTTGCCGGGTTTTAAGGTGTATCTTTTATGCAGGAAGAAAAAAATCCGCAGTTTTGTGTCACTTACTTTGTGAATTACGATCTGTCCACTAGTATTGACACCATGCACCCGAGCTGTGGCGTCCGGGAACAAATTCGTTTGTTAAAATAACGGGCTTTTCTCTTCTTGTGCGTAAAAACGAACTTCTGTCGTACACCACGTTGCATGTGGAAAAAAATTCAAGCATTTGCTATTGATAACTATACACAAGTAATTAAACCTTGCATCTGATGCACGCGTTTGTACATTTCCGCTTGCAAATGCTAGTTTTACAATGTTGTGCGACGGACGTGCTTTGGCGTGCAGTGTGCGGAAGTACATCATAGCGTATGCCTGTTTGTACAGAGTCTGCTTTTCTCGATGGCATTCACTGTGTGGCTTCAACGTTCTTGGAAAGGTCGGATGGACGCGAGTCATATAACAGTGAGGATCTTGTTGGAGCTCCTATGAGTGCCTGTACATGGTTCCCTTCATATTCATATCCAGCCGTATTGGGCAGCTCCGTGACTAGTGCCTGTACACGAGCCAGGAGTTCAAAAGAACTATCTTTATTTGATGTAAAAGGATGCACTTGTAGCACTTTCGCGTCTAGAAATGCATCATTTATAATTAAAAGGAGGATGCTGCAATCTGTCTCTTAAAGTATAACTGCAAAAAAAAACGAACATCACAATACTTGATCATACAAGCCAGAAATACAAACGGAAGCGTGTGCAATGTCCTCCAGAAAGCAACTGCAACGTTGCTGCTTTGCATGGCATGCACGACAGTGCACAAATGCAGAAACGCACACTATCGTGTTAGCTAGCTTTCGTGATCCGAATAAGCTCAATGCACCTTTCCTCTGGGAACTACAAGTACTGAATGCAACTCCTTCTAAAACACCACTTCACTTTGGAATATATGCTACCTTTATTCATAATGCTGTGTCGAAAACATACCAGCCCTTCAAGCAAACTTCAGATATAGCAGTTCTTCAAAAACGGAACTTTATATAATTCGTCAGGGCTATTGCCAATTCTGATGTTTGGATTACTCGTGTTATACCTATGAGGTGGAACCTTTGAAATTAATGAAAATATTAGAAGTGGATCAGAATAGTGCAGTGAGCTATCTACTTGGACATTTAAAAAGTAACATTACGAGACGAGAAGGGGACAAAATTGGTCAGGGAGTGAACGCGAGTCAATGATCTCCTAGTTGAAATCAATAGGATGAAATGGGAAAATAGAGGGAATATAAAGGGACGGCAAGGAAACGGCTGGTCGTTTAGGGTAACAAATAGATTGGAAGACTGGGCAAACGTACCAGGAGCGACAAAGAGTCAGTTTGGCGGAGGAGATCAGGAAGTCTGCAGGAATTAAGGTGACAGCAACTCGTACAGCGAAGTCTCAATATGAAATATATTGAAGCAGTTATTTGTCTCTCTTAGACCGCAGCGGTGGCCAAGTGGTGGAGCATCCGACTCGTATGCGGGAGGTGTGGGGTTCGATCCCCAGTGCCGCCGGGTACCCACCGGTGATACAATGGGTACAAGCTTTCCCCTGGTCTGGTGCTTGGCTTATTTAGAGTGAAATGCTTGGGAAATGGGTCTTTGACCCCACCTCGAGAAAAAGAAAAACACCTTGTGTCATGACGCTCTTTGGCCATAGATGCCTTTACGCCATAAAAAATCCGTCATCATTATCAGTTATTTGTCTCGCAGTGGATGTAGTGAGGCCCATGATGGTGATTAATGCTGTGTCGAAGAGTGTGCTGCTTATTTAAGAAAATAAAGCAATAACACAAGTATCCAACACAACGACGACTATAAAATGATCTCGGGATGTTGTTTCGTATTGCCTTGTTCAAATTTGTTTCCTGATTTAAACTCTATGGTTGAACCCGTGTTATTGAAAAAGGGTGGTCAAAAGAGCTTTATTGGTAATGTCAGCAGCGAATACCTTCAATAACAATATAAATATAGCTAGACATAGTCATAAACTGAAAAATAAGAAGAAAAGCGGAAGCATTGATAATAAAAAGTGCGCTATGTAATGTTCCTAAAGAAGTTTAAAAATTTTGTACTTTAAAAAAATCTTCAAATAACGTGTTCTACTCAGTCGTAGCTCGAAGCAAATATAGTTTCACTGGCTATCATTAGAGCCAACGGAAGTTAGTATTTCACAATTAAATTTAAATAAGCGTCCTGGATGCTTCTGTAGGTTTTAGCAGCTCCGAATTGCCTTCCTTTTTACATGAGACCCAGACTATGATAGCATATCCTTGTTTAGAGCTAATGATATACTTACTATCTACTAACTATTTTTACGTCGCGTGGTGTTCCTTCCAGTTACACGCCAGAGGAGGCCGAAATTTTGTTAAGGAAATTTTGTTACTTAATTATTGTGCTTTGTCAACGAAACTGCGTAATAAATGTAACACCTAGGTATTGGTAACTTATAACCCCACTAATACGTCAACATACCCTTCTAAAGTTTGGTCCGCGCTCTTGTTTAAAGAACATTTTCGGTCCTGAATGTTTTCAAGACGATTGGATGAAAATGTTAGGTGATTCAATGTTCGTTGAACATTTGTGCGACACAATTCATTATGTTTATATCGTTAATAATTAAACCAGTCTAGGTGCTTTAGTATCTGTCGACATAATCATATTTTTTCAGTACAGTACTGCAGCTAAAGAAAATTTAACATAATAAATAAAAGCCGAAACACAACGGCAACACAAAAAGCGGCGCTAGATGATGCGTAATCATGAGGCGTCTTCCCACTCTCCTCTCTTTCGTGTAAGCACTGTTTTCCGCCGGAAGAAATACATTGTCAAGGAGAGTACGGTATCGCACTACATCCACGTCAGAATGCGTGTGCGTAACTTCTTTGCATTTAAAAATTTCAGCGCTCGTCATTGCAATGCAGCTCCATTGTGTAATTCTACCACAACTGCGGTATGTGTTTTTGTAACTGGTACGCATTTATTTCACCCGGTTATCTATTCGCTCTTAACGATAACTGTTTATTTACATGCATATCAATACGAGAAGAAGTGGGCTTGGGCATGGCATGTGATGCGAACTCAAGATAACCGTTGGTCCTTAAGGGTAACGGAGTGAATGCCGAGAGAAAGTAAGCGTAGCAGAGTGCGGCAGAAGGTTAGGTGTGTGGATGAGGTTAGGAAGTTCGCAGGCAAAGGATGGATGACGTTGGCAAAGGACAGGGTTAATTGGAGAGACATGGGAGAGGCCTTTGTCCTGCAGTGGGCGTAGTCAGGATTCTGGTGATAATGATATTACTGTCTATAATTGGGTAACTAACACGTAAGCTGTTTTAAAGCGAGAGTTGTTTAAAGACAATAAAAATCGTAAGGGCTACCACGTTTCTTTAATGTTACAGAACCGTATACCCCCAACAAAAGTGCTGCTTCGAAGTACTCAATCCTTCAAATGCACTCAGAGAAATGCTGGAGGCGGTTGCCGATGAAAATCCTGAACTGAGAGCGGAAAACACAACTCGATTGCCAGAGCGCAATGCGATATGGTTATCGGTTGACGTCCCGTGTATAGCGCAAAAAGCGGTAGCAGTTGGCTACAGTCGAACCCTACCCCACCCCCTAACTAACCGTCTTGCCTAAGGCGCTACGCCCGATGAGGCATAAGAGGCCGCCATCGCCATAACCCTTGCACATTCGGACGCCCAATACATCTTCAGCGACTCCAAAACGGCTCTGTCCAACTTTGCCAGGGGCAGGATTCACACCCCTGCCTGGCAATTGTTGAACACCCCTACGCAAAATTTACCGTGAAGGGTAGAGCTCTCTCGGAACTCTGGGAACCTTGAAACGAGGCGGCCGATAAATTGGCCTGAGGTTTGATTTACCGAGCTCAGGACAGTCTCGATCCAGGATTCTCGAGGGAGCGGGCGAACAGCTTTGCGGAGCTCACGCAAATACCCCGTTTGGACCGTCGTACTTACCCTCCTCCCCACCCCTCTCTTACGCACTCCTAACAGATCCTCTTCAGACGCCTCCAGACCCGCTCTCTGTCATCCCCTCAGCTTTTATCCCACTATTGCGGCACATCCCCTGCATGCTCCCTATGCGGTGACCCCCACGCCGCACTCTCCCATATCCTTTTCGGCCCCTCTGCTGACCCTCTGCCGCAGGCACATCACGCAATCTCAAGCTGGGAGGACTGGGAGGCCGTGGTCGCGTCTGCAGACCCGACATCGCAGCTTGCTGCGGTGACTCGGGCTGCCGACATCATGTCCCGACATGACCAACATGATGCAGTGCGGGACCGTTCAGTGGCCCAGGGACCCAGCAGGGTATAAAACTCGCTTGCAGAAATAGAGTTTTTCTGCCTGTCACTCTTGGTATTGGTTTGAAAACGGGCAAGAGAAGGCAAACATGTTGCGGGAAAAAATGCCCCGATCAAAATCACACTTCTCTGCCTTTCAGAACAATTTTGTTTCAACCTACCCACCTCAAGGGCGCATGACAATGTACTAACCTAGCTGTCAAGCTTTGGGAAAAATATTCAGGCGCTTTAAGATTTTACAAACAACGGAGGTGAACAACAGATGTTCTACAGCGAAACCATCTTCACACGCACACCTAAATCCTGACTTATTTGGAAAGCAACATTTTATAGACTTATTCCCGACAACGGCGGTGCGCTTGAGGAAGGCGGACGCGATGAAAAAAAGGTGTTGAAAGCAGGGCACTTCGCTTTTTCTCGGAAACAGGTTTCTTGCCTCCGCACAAAGCTCTGCGTGTGTATGTGAATCTTGCTTTTCTGTCAAGTAAAAGGTAAACATTTCTTCACGGTATTATTAAATTCGGGAGTGTTTTAAAAGCCTTCCATTCTTGTCATTCTTAATTTTAAAACGAAAGAAAAAAAATGCCGGACGTTCAACTGTATTCAAGCGGACGGATTAAGTCTATTTTTGTTCCGTCGCCGATCTCTGATTTCTTATTGTATTCCATTTATGATTCTACTCAAATTCTCTTTTCCTTGTAGTTCCCTTACCACTTTATTAATTTTTTTTCTATTTTACCTAATGTTCTATTCCAGTTCGATTCTACTCTGATTTTGATTTCAATCTTATTAGATCTATATTGGTAATGGCTTCGGTTCATTTTTGACGACTGATTTTTGCTTACTCCAATGTCTCTCTCTTCTCCTATAGAAGTGGGAAGGAGGGTGAAATAACGGGAACCGGTGGGTAAGAACAGCTAGATGGTTTACATGTGGAAGCTGGAGAGAACGAAATCCCCCTAAATAGGACCTACCGCAGCTTGGCAGGTTAGTCTTGACACAGACACAGGCACCGGACAGTTTTCACCTACATGGCCCTCCTAATGGTCTCGCATTAAAATACGCTAAATCTTGCATTAAGCAGTCATTAGGACATAGTAGTACAAGCTGTTGAAGACCGTTATCTACTTGCCTAAAAAAAAATCGGGATAGGTCACCCGGACTAAGACCAGTCCTTTTGCAGAAACAATGAAAAGTCGGCTGAGGCTGCAGTCTCGAGTTTTCATCATTTTCTTCTGCGCTGCTCAACACGTTATATTTTTCGTGGGTCACAGCAACTTAACGCCGCGTGTGCAGGCTGTGCAGTCACGCATACTGACTCACACGATGAAGCCGGTAGATTAGTTGAAAACATTCCGGCAGAAGCATTCACACTAAGCCGTCATTGCCATGTCTTTGTGGATCTAAGAAGCTAGTGAAACCACTTGCGCTCTGGAGGTTGGCGTCCATATTAGTATAATTAAAGGTAGCCCATTGGGCGGCCACTAATCACAGTGATTGGGGCTCCAAAACTCGCCACGGGAGCGAACTGTATAATTTGGGCGTTGTGTCATCAAGCCAAAGAGATGTTCGAGTTAAATGTTCTGCGTACTTTCCCGATTATTCATATTTTAATTTTATTTTGAATATTAGATGATATGCATACTTTGCCATATATGCCTAAGAAATGTGGAAGACATAAAAAAGCCAAGAAAAGATAATATTGTGTCCAGGCTGCTTTTTTTTTTATTCGAGAAGTGTGCCATGAGGCATAAGTTGAAAAAGGAAAGGGGGAAGGAATGCACGGGATTGAAAGTTAAAAGAAGGAGTGAAGAACCGTTGCGCTGAGCTAGTCGCAGAGGTTGTTAATGAAACGGTTGTCCATAGTCCACTTCACGAAGTCACTTTCGCGGTTCCACCGCAGGCCCACCTCCCTGAGGAGCCGTTTTCTGATAGCAGCCGTCGCTGGGCACGTCCACAACAAGTGCCGCACATCACATATGTCCGGTGCAGCGCCACAGTGAGGGCACCTGTCAGGTAGTGGCATTTCTTTGGCACGCCACCGATGACGGACAGATGGTGTCAGAGCCGCCCCTGCCCGAATCCGGCGCACGGATACCTCCTCCTGCCGAGTAAGACTACGGGGGAGAGGGTGCGAACACGGAGGAATTAGAGCGCGTGTTCGCTGGCGCAGAACTTCGGAATCGGAAACGTGGGACAGGAACGGATCTGGGGGAAGAGGGGAAGGTGGCGGATCGTCTAATGTATGAAGATAACTCATAGCATCCGCTTGAATGTTATGTGGATCCTGGGCATGGCCGCGAATCCAGTGTATGCGCACAGGACATGGATACTTTGCGCAGAGCACATGAATAGATTGTGAAATCTGGAACGTTCGTCTAACAGCCTTCAGCTGTTTAAGGGAGGCGCGGGAGTCGGTGTAAATGTGAACTGTATTGAATGTTGGAACGAGCGGAAGGGAAGCAATGGCATTGTAAATGGCTTGAATTTCCAATGCCAGGGGAGTGCACGTATCCGCAGTATACGTTGCGCGAGAGTTGAGATGCGGATGAGATGGACTATACACAGCAGTAACTCCCCTCTCTGCAGAATGAGATGCATCCGTGTATAATATGCACCCTTCAGGCAGATACGCTGCTGATACCGACGGGGAAACAGTGGGGCGATATTCAGTGAGCTGGCAATAGGACCACGGTGGAAGTGTCTTTAAACGATGAAGTTTGAGAGACTGTTTTCGAGCTCTATTTGCCACCCGTTGGTCGACGACTTCACTGAGAGTATTAAGTTGGGCGAACTCCTGTAGCACAGGTATGGGTGTTAAACGAGACAGATATGTTATGACGCGCATAGCCTCACAATTGATAGCTTCAAGGGAGTCCCACTGTCTGCGGGTGAGACGTTGAAATTGAGCCTGATATACTATCCGTGGCTGAAGGATAGAGCGCACAAGCTGGCGGGCCGTATCAGCACGTGCGCCACCAGAGCGCAAAGCTATGCGACGAATCAGACCTAGAGTAGCGTGAGCCGATTTACGGGTGGCTGTCAGCCACGGGGTGCCAGTCCCAGATGTATGGAGGAGAAGACCAAGAATACGAACAGTTTCTACCTGAGGGATCAGAGAATTATGTACCGTGAAATTAAAGGGGGAGCTTTCCGTAAGGCGGCTTTATTTCCAATTCGAATGAAACCTGATTTAGTAGGAGAGAGTGTTAGACCCAAAGGTGGGAGGCGAGATGTCAATACATCCAGCGCGTGTTGAAGGACCGATTGATGAATAGACGCATCTGGATGACAGCACCACAAGGTGATATCATCGGCATATGCAAGCACGCGGATAGAAGGGATGGTCTCTAGGGCTCGAACAAGAGGAATTAAAGCCACATTAAATAATGTGGGGGCGAGAACGGAGCCCTGCGGCACTCCTCTATTGGAAGTGAAATTACCTAAGGGCTTTCTGTGGACACGCACGCTGAAGGTTCGATTTGCTAAAAAGGCGTGAATGGAGAGGAGGAACCGGTGAGGGAGACCAAGAGTTTGAAGGGAGGCAAGAATGGCAGAGTGAAGGGTGTTATCATATGCCTTTGTTATGTCTGTAGCGATTACGGATGGTACAAGGTGACTCTGTGGAGAGTGGTCAAGCACGTCAGCAGCCAAAGTAGCAAGGCCGTCCTCCGTTCCAATTTGTGGGCGGAAACCAATTTGGGAATCTGGGTAACAATCATGGGATTCCAGCCACCATGATAAGCGTGCGGCTAGAATGTTTTCATAAAGCTTGCAGATGGTAGGGGTAGGGAAATTGGACGAAGGGCCGAGAGAGATACTGGAGGCTGACCTGACTTGGGGATTGGAACCACAATAGAATGCTTCCAGTCTCCCGGCATGACGCCAGAAAGCCACACTTCGTTAAAAGTATCAAGTAGGGTTTCCAAAGCCCTCCCTTCCAAGTTACGGAATAAGGAGTTAGAAATGCCGTCGTGCCCGGAGTAGTAGTAGTTTTCAAACGGTCAATGGAGGCCAGCAGCTCTGCCATGGTGAGGGCAGAAGTAATCCCATCAGGGGGCTCTGTTACCGATAAGTCAGGTGGAGACGTAGCGGTGCAGTCATGGTTTGGAAAAAATTGACGGGCCGCTTGTTGTGCAAATGTGTCCTCATCCACATTTAGCGCGAGGCGAATGCTCTCTGTGTAATCTGCAACCTGAGAAGGGCGCTCCATGGCGTGAAACACTCTCCAAAGATGTCGATTTCCCTGCGTAGAGGACAGGCGGGCTGCTTGAAGTTACTGATGAGAAGAAGAGAAAAAAAGAGGATTTAATCTATGCAAGGGCAAAATCTTGTTGTTTTTTTTCTGTCAGGAAGAATTACCTGCCTATAACATACATCGCGGATATATTCCAGCCTGAGCAAAAATCTATTTGGGCTATAAGTCATTACTTGCTTTCACTATATACATCACAGAAAGCAATTACTACTAAATGTACATACTGTCGTCCACTAGCGCAGCTAATAATGAACGGATGTGCTCAACAGAGCTCTTAGACTGCTTGTTAAAAAAGTTATTGGTGCTTTAGCTTGATAATGCAGTGCTCAATATTTTAGCTTTGGTCTTGATATTAAAATATCATCTAACAATCTGAAACGTTCTCACTGACACTGGCGTCTATCGCAAGACAGTTGTGCAGGGATTTCTTGCCAGGGGCTGTCGGGTTGCTATGAGCACGTTGGAGATTTGCACGAAAGCATCCACAGATTCATTACTTAGTTTGATGCATTTCTATATTTGCCCGAAACTTCTTCCATCAACCACAGACTTAAGTTCGTAAGGCTTGCTGTTTTACTACTATACTTCCATACTTCGACGCTTTCAGCCACTTCGTACTTAATTAGCGCGGTTCCAATCACCTCACGCCCTGCTGAGGAGTGCGTCTGGCGCAGAGTCGGCTCTCTAAAGGCGGAAACGATCTTTCAGCGCCGCAAATAGCAGCGCACTCTTGAGGACGTCGTAAGTGTGGAAGCTCCACGAGAGCTAAGTCAAGACCCCCATGAGAGCGCAGCAGTAGCATCAATGTAAGCTTTGCTTTATGATGGACGCGAGCTTCACTGTGCGCATAGTACACTGACGCCACCAGCATAGATAGAAAGAAAGAGATAAAAATGGAGAGGGAAGCGAGCTCACCTCTTCACGGAATGCATTCAGGGACACATTCACTTTCATCGTCCCAACCCCTGGGACTAGTCGGGGACTTGTGTTTCTGAGGGACAACTCTCCCGCCTGTTGCAGACTACCGAGTTAGCTACCCGTCCTGCTTCCACTGCCACCCACACTGCAGGTGGTTAACGAACCACTCCCAGCAACTCGTCGAACGTGTTGTCGGGACATGTGCCACGGAAGCGTTGTGCAGCCCGTCATCCGGATCGGAAAGGATAGGGCAAAGATGCCTCAGTATACGAAAGCAAATCTTGATGTTGCGACTAGGAAAGACAACAAAAAGATGAAACGACACCGCTGGTCCATCCTGACGACACTCAATGGCTCGAAAAAGGCACTGCCTCCGGCGATGCAGGCAATTTGGCCCAAACTTATATGTATTATTCGCTTCGCTTCTGTCTTTGGACTTCGTCCTACCTTCATACGATGCTCGAAGTGCTTGAGGCGGTTTGCGAATGGGGAAGCCGGAGCGAGGCGCAACTCTCGTTGTCGCTTTTATATCAGTGTGGTAGGTAGTTTCTCAGTTTCTATGGCTTTGCCGCCGTAGCACGCTACTGGAGAGACCTAGTGGGGTGGAGAGGGAAGCGCGCAGGGTTAACCAGGATATGGCTCTGGTTTGCCACTGGGCACAGGAGATACGGAAGAGAGTATGTGAATGAAAAGATGAAAATAGAGCTGTGCCTAAAATTAACAGTTCTATGTAAGAGTATTGAGCATGGCAGGGTTATACAGCCTATCGCGTCGGCACGACGCAATCAGGAAACGGAGAAGTGCCAGGGCGGCTCTCCGGGCTAAAGGTCGCTGCTGCCAACATACGCGAGTCGCCATCTCTCTCAGCGGCCGAGGACCAAGGTGGTCCAGTGTACAACGTTTACGCCATCACTGGACAACACGCAGGCAATGCACATAGCACTGCTTTGGCGAAAGGTCGTAGGTGTAGCTAAGGCAGGCAGGATGGTCATGCTCTCATGGTACCTGTCGGAAGTTGAGAATATTATCACATGTGCATGGGTTTTAGAAACGACAAACAGTCCAACAGGGGCTGCTCAAAGTTTGCCAGTTGCGCTGACGTAATCCAGGTGCATTTTTGACTGGGAGCTCTCATGCGCAGTGCGATAAGCCGTTTTTTCGCCTGTGAATAGGGAGTCACCGAAAGCTGGTAAAGTTCTTCAGCAGTTATTCTCGACGACCGCGTAAAAAAAATGACGAATTAAAAAACAAGTAATAAGATACTAAAACCAAAGCTACGCAAGGAAAGAACTAAGAATGATTCCAATTAGAATGGCCAAATGAACCAAAATGTTTCTTAAACGCAAATATTTTACAATGATGGCCATGCGTAAAAATATGTGCAGATATTTTCTGCTCTCTCTTAAGAATTGCGGCTCTCAACTTTTAAATTACCTGTGTTCATGTATACTTTTATTTGTATTTGTGGTGAAACTATAGTTTTGTATAATTTGAAAATTCGTGGAGGTATTGCCCTTTTATCTCTCTTTCGTAAAAATGTCCAACCCACTGATTCACCGCTAGTGCATCTACAACGTCCATACTACTTATCAAATAGATTGCAAAATAACTTCTCCTACGCTCGCATTTATGGAAGTGTACACGCTTTCAACTTGTCGTCACTCCACCCCTCCATCTGCATTTTGAACGACCTTACGGACTGCATCGTCCTACAGCGCAATCATAACACCTTTCGCGAATACCTATAAAAACGCTTCGTTGCTCACGCATAGCTCGTCATTTCTATAGTCATCATTCATAAAACTTTGTTTTCTGTCACTTGAGACTATTACCCCGTTTGCTCTATTTACGCGGAGTTGTCCTCATGTATAACTGTTTTATTTTGTTTCGCATTTCTGTGATACTTTGTGCATTCCCTTATTTTGTTCCACGACGCATAGTTGTACTTCATATTACTTCTTGTCAGTAGCGATATATTATCTGGGTTCACTTGTTTTTGGACTATTTTGCTGCTCTTTCATTATACTCTTGATTTCTAACCTATTTTAACACTAAAATTTGTATTCGACCCTCTGTTACACAGTGCCTTTCCTGAATCCTGAAGGTGTCTGTAAATAAATATATAAAGGAATTCCGTGGTGAAGAACAAGAGCTCCTATTTTGCTGAAATTCGTCTTTTTTTTTAAGCACTCTCTTTCTAAACTCTCTTCTGATTCTGAGAGAGAGCGCTGTGGGCAAACCAATATGTTCACTGCTACTGTTTAAGACACACGCAAGCTGCGTAACCCGTACCAAGCAAAGGTAGATTTGAAATTTCTATCTCTTGCAAGTAAACATGTAGCGCTGCGAGCTCGCATGGTTATGTTACTAGAGATTTTCTCTGTTCAACATGAACCTAATAAAACTTTTTGCTGGGCTAGTTGGTCACACATTCTTTTTATAGAAAGGTCACGCAAAATGTACGACCACTGAGCGAAGACACCACAAACACGAATCTTTCGTGTTTGTGGTGTCTTCCTTCTGCTGTCGTCCTTTTTGCGCTTTCTTTTTATTCAAGGTCAATCTGAATCTGAGAGAAATTGCTGCTTGCCTGCAAAAATCATGCATAATTCTTACCTCATAGTCTTACATTAATTCTTTCTAAGCATTTCAGTAAAGTGAATTTCTTGGTGCTCTAAAACAGGTTCAACTGAAACACATTTCCGACCGATGGACGCTGTTCTGACGAGTTAACTCGAAGTTAATTTTAACGGAAATATTATTTCTGTTGCTCTTAGGTCTGTTTGTAATTCACCTTATGGTATACTAGTACTAAAGCATAAGCTCATGTAACTGCTGTGTATTATAACTGTGTATGACACGGCATATTACTGCGTGGCATATGACACGGAAAAATGTTGGCAGCTTTTAGCGAAACAATGACTTCGCGCTTATGAAACTGCATAGTTTCGGATATCAAGGTTGATTCATTCCTTGCAACATACAACATCGCTATCGCTGCTCACTTCCAGCGTAATCTAAAACTGACAACAACACAAAAAACGCAAGAAAAAAGGAGGTAATGAAAGATGTGAAGTAAAGAAAATTGTCGCTTGTTCGCCATGAGAGCGACAAACCGGAAGAAAATAAACAATGTCGTATTCAACCCGGGAAGAATACACTAATGTAAACTCGAAGCAAATGTGTGAAACCTTATAGGAATATGCTTCTGGTTATTTTGAAAAAATAGGCAATTTCTGATGTTCTCGACAGTATCCCTGTTATAGAGGTTTCTTTGCATGCACACGGTATCCGGAAACTCACAGCTCGACCGCAAGCAATGTCCCCATGGATCTTCTTTTCGTTTCGGTAGTTTTAAAATATGCTGTACTGGTGCTCAAGGGAAATTTTGGTCATTTGTGATTGTATAAAAATACCGGTGCTTATCGACGCTATTATGAACCGGCCCGTGCCTGGAAAAAAGCTGTCGTTTAAAGAGAACGGATAACGAATATTACTGACAGATTTTGGACTACAGTAGCTTCTTTCCTCGCCATTGTTCTGTTGGAGAATATAACGCGAGACTTTTGAGCGAATTACTTATTTAAGAAGCCATTTTTAAACGGGAGCAAGTTATCCTCAAGCTTGAAGTGAGACACAGTACAGTTGCTGTTTCATACTTTCACGCACGGCGCTGCTGCGGTAGAGTGGTTACGGTACTCGACTGCTGACCCGAAAGACACGGGCTCGATCCCGGCCGCTGCGCACGCATTTCGACAGAAGCGTAAAGCTGGAGGCCCGTGTACTTTACCATGTCAGTGCACGTTAAATAACCGCAGTGACCGAAATTAAACGGAGCCGCGCACTGCGGTGTCCCTCATAGCCAGAGTCGCTTTGGGATCTGCAACCTCGCATAAACGAAACCAAAGAAAATTTGAGCGCACGGAATTACGCGTTTGTTCTAGTAGAACGTAAACCACGGTGCGGAACAATGTGTACTTGGATCAAATGTCGACAGTCTGAAACCACCTACTCGTTTTAGTACGAAATCCCTAGTTAACAAGGTCTAACCAAACCAAGAATTTTGTAGCTTGCATCACCTTGAGGTTGACCCACTGCAGGAGAGTACTATGCCATCGCCGTAGCCGATAACTCCTCGTGTTAAACTGCGACACACTCTCGCGTTGTGCATTGCACGTAGTCGTCTTCATCAACTTCCACCTGTGCGTGAAAGTCAAGAGAAGCAAGGAAATGACCATAACTGACTCCTTTTCTCAGTGGACCCCTCAGTCGCGTTTTGAGCTGCGCGGAGGCAGTGATAAAGGTGTGCGCTGTTTTCGTTTGTTCGACAACGTTTCGGCAGAAACGCGAAACTGGAGCAGTGGACCACCGGCGCTCATTGAGTTTACTCTCGTTGGCGCTGACAATGTTGGCGTCCAGTTTGTTTTTAATTGGTTTTTGGAGAACGGAAATGGCGCGGTATCTGTCTCATATATCGTTGGACACCTGAACCACGCCGTAAGGGAAGGGATAAAGGAGGGGGTGAAAGAAGACAGGAAGAAAGAGGTGTCGTAGTGGAGGGCTCCGGAATAATTTCGACCCCATGGGGATCTTTAACGAGCACTGACATCGCACAGCACACGAGCGCGTTAGCATTTTGCCTCTATAAAAACCTGCTTTTGCACAAATTCGTTGCTTACCAATGCTAATCTGCGAGCAATTTTGTGGTAAAGTGCAAGAGCGAAACTTTGCTAACATATTTAATCACAGTGTTGTTCGCATGAAACTGTTTCGCAAGGAGTCCACCACAACTATGACACGTCGCAATGTACTAGTTGAGACGGGCTCCACAGAAATGTTTTCGCTGCTTACACCCACATAAGAAAAAATCTTATTGTAATAGCATTTTTAAATTTTTATTGCTTGTTTACTGCGGCTCAAAATTCTGAGGAACGTTCCTCTGTTGCCTCAAGGACGACTCATTTTTACATACGAATCCTTCCTCGTTGGCCGGTACGAGTGTTTCTTCTAAGCGCGCTTCGCATAAGGACACACGTTGAAAGAAAGCTTGCTTCAGTGACCTGGTATTTTTTTCAGCTCTCGATGCATAAATGCATTTATTTTATGCTCTTAACGCACAGAATAATCCGAAGTGATGGTTTGTGTTGACTCTTGTGTTCAAATCATAGAATATTATTCAGTTAAGTCGCTGCCGATTCCTGCAATTTCAAAAATACGTTCAAGTTTGACTGCCTCAGTGGTTAACAGGAAGCAAGAAATATTTATTATAGCCTTTACTGAGCCTTTGCATTAGGTGTATATGTACAATTCTCTTTCAGTTCAAACGTTTTCACCAGTATAGCATATGTTCGCTTAGGTTTTATGCGGTTTACAATGGGCTGAGGGAACATAAATATTTCTTTACTCATATTTCACTGAGCTTTTTACTAGGGACCGCAAGCTTTAGGAGTTTTGATGGAATGAGAAAATGTGTGCTTATTGCAAAAAGGCGGTGTAGGACCAGGTGGGTTTGGCCAAACTTCACGAACTAAAGGAAGTAAAAGGCGGGCCTCACGATGGAGTAAATCACGTAACTGATGCCAATGACGGAGCGTATGTGCGCACTAAAAGAGAAACTTGAATTTTTGTACAAAGTGCAGTGCGAAGCCTGGTCTCGTACAGGTATCATTCTCGAAAAGAACATACATGATGAGTTGCGGCATATTGACTTTGCAGTTCATTATCCGAACATAACGCAGTGCGACGGCTCGTTAAGCAAAACTGTCTTTTTATTTTCGCAAAATAACATTTCTGTTTGTGTTATAAAAACACAGTTGAGGAAAGTAAGGAAAGTGATAGTTTGTAATTAGTTGCGCTGGAACAATGAGCTGTCCCTCTTATGAAAAATTCTCTGTACGAGTAGATTACATTTCCAAATCAATGAGTACTAAGCCAAACTTCAAACTTATGGCAAGCTAGCGTTCCAGCGAGACTTTTGAGTGTGGAATGATTATAAAATTAATCTAAAAGAGACAAGCAATATGGCAGGTGACAAAGTAATATTGCAGGCGACAAACGTGGCGGCATGAAAGAAATTGATTCGGCTTCGCGCAGGTTTGCCCAGTGGTATATATTTTTGTACGCAAAGCGCAGCCATACGCGTCGTGAAAAACTGCCTTTCATTTAAACTGAAAATGTGCATTTAAGAATAGGCTCGTTCTCGGTTGCCATCGAGTGACTTGATAATGTATAAAAAAACTTAGAGGTGGTCTAACATAATTACAGGTGAATACACTACCATACCGGAGAAAAGAAAGGAATAAATCTCATCACCACGTCTTGAGGATACGGTCGTCGTATCAGAACTTTACACAGTCACTTGGTCCGTGCCTGAAAGACCAATTTACACCATGTGTGAAGACAATGGAAACTTTCTAAAATGAATGTTTAGTAAACATTCTATACAATTAAAAGAAAAAAAAACTAGAGCCGAAGCAGGAAACTCAGCACAATTTGCATTGGCAAAAAAACACACTTTCTCAATTTTTAAGCGCTGTCTTCTCGTCGAAAGGCCTTTTCTCTAATTTTTTTTTGCTTATGTTTCAGACATACACATAAAATATTGCCGGTGAGCTTTTTCTTAAAATAGCAGGTCGAAGCCGCAATAAAAATAACCTATTTCTTGCGCAGATGATCCTCGCTTGCAATAAGAGTATTTTTTCACGACTCTGCAAAAGAACAATAATGGTACAGAAATCACAACAAAGAAGTCTCCTCCTCTTTGCAAGGTTGAAGAACCTGACACAGCTGATACTGTAAGATAAAAAATTGCATGAAAGATTACATTTATTCAATGCGCATTGTTTTCGAATTTTTTTATCTGGTTTGAGCCAGTGATAGGTAACCTGTCAGGTGAAATACAAAAAAAAAAGGCGGCCGACAACCGGCGCACTTAAGCTACCGCACGCGTCGTGTTATTGACTACGTTAAAAGTGAAGTGAAATTGCTTAACTACGTACAATAAGGGTTAAGAATAGACTAGTTCCTATCGTTGATCGTCTGGAAGTTGTTGTGACGGTGAACAGTCTGTGAAACAAGAACGCACAAAAGATATACGATAAAAATGCCATTTACTTTCATTTTCTGCAAAAGCAGAGTGGCTAAAAGGAATCATTAATATAATGTCGATATGTTGCGGAAGGTATTTACGATCGGAATAATTGCAGTCGACATGCAATGAATAAAAGGATGTCTTTTTGAACCAGGCATGCAGTTGCACGAGAATCGAGAGAATCCAAATTCAAGATCAATGGATTTCAGAGAGGTTCTCTTACATCTGCCATTCATATGACACAAGGATGAGTTAGTATAAGAGGTGCAAGCCACTTTTATCCTATTAAACATACGGGCGCCACGGTTTTGCCCATTACGTTATGTGCCCATTGTGAGCGCACTACAAACAGGGTGCCCGGTGTGCGGCGTTCATACTTGCAACGCTTTATTTTTCTTTCATACTTTATGGCACATACACAGAAAACCAATTAGTTCAGATTATACAGATTGAGTGCTTCTACACGACCGTCCTCATTTCGTAAACACCCTCTCGTGCAAAATGAACAACCTCTCCGTGGAACTGCCCCAAGCGATTAATTCTTGTTTAAACGCTTTCATTTAGAACAGAGCTACCGACAATTTTCAAAAGAATGATCGCCTAACGTAATACTTTTTATAGTGTCCTTCATATATTCGCTTACAAAATCTTTTGTTTTTAAAATTGACCGCTGGAAAGCGGACCTGCGAGCACTACCGCAGAACTAATTATTCTCGGTCACGTAAACTCACCGACACTGGAATCCTACGCCTCATGCTCCTAGCGAACGCAGCCATTACGTGATTACCTTGTTGGCCACATCGACATTTACGCTCGATAAAGGTGTCTTTAAAAACGTTCGAGGTCACTGCGGCAACCCGCACTGGAGGAATGCGAAAGCGTTGACACCTCCTCCTTTCTCTTTGTCCCTCTTTTCCTCTCTTTGCCTCTCTGTGCTTCACTCGTCGCCTTTATTTTCTTCACCTGTCCTTTCTCCTTACATTTACTTGATTAGGCAATGATGTAAATTCATCCAATTTCCCAATTACCACAATAACTGTCTTACTTAATCAAGTTCCATCCATTGCCCATTTTGAGTTTCCAAACTTGGCGCCACGCTTCGTTTTCAAATTTGGCGCCAAGCGTTCGCTCCGCCCTCACTTCCGATTTTTCAAATTTTGCGCCACACGTTGCCCTGTCTCCACCCACTTTATGGCTCTAATTAATTACGTAATTACTCTATGGACTTATTTTCTTTCTTGCGCAGTATCCTCACATCACCTCTTTCGAGTACAACCATTCGTTTGGCGCTATCGCTTTAAAGAACCTCACAACTGCTCTGGACACGTTTTGCGGACACGACATTCTCGACATCGCCTAGTAAAGCTTTCGCTTAATAAACCGATATTCCACTGAGTCCGATTGAGCACACTCAATTTCTTGTTCCCGTGGCGAAAGCTTAAGAAGCAAGCCGTTGTGTCCCGTATCGCAATAAATTTATCTGATTTAAGAGGGCGCATTATGACGCGCGCTCGAATTCATGTGAACGAATAAAACTGTCGAACCTTTAGAGTGTTCGTGGCACAAATAATTGGAAATAATAACTTAGCCGAACCCCGCGTTATTGCTACATGAGTGTATCCACTGTCGCACAAATATACTCTACGACGATGATGCCGTTTTACTTTGGCAAAATCCTCCACATAACAGTTCGTGACAGAATGTTAGTTTTCACATAGAATCATAGACCACGGCAATTTTTTCTTCTGGAGCATCACAGCATCAACTGTGTTTTCACACCGTCAGTATTACGTCGACCAAATACGTGTTAGAAACCTGCATCTCTTATCGGGCCGTGTAGGTCACTTCTTAACCCTGATTTGGATATAGTGCGTTCCCTGCGATCGCTCATAAAGAATGAAGAGGGCGGAATAAGAGGCTCTTGAGATTTCAGGGACATAAATACACGGTCATTTTCTACATCGCTTGCCAGCAGGAGAAGGGTAAAGTTTGTACAAAATTTGTGTAGTTTTTTAGTGGTGTCAAACTCGACCGACGTGTGTAAGGGAAGGAAATATCTTGTGCTGCTTTTTCAACGTCTATTGTGCTAACACGTAGTTGCACTCAAGAATATGTCGTACTGGCTTCCAGTCCTGGTGGCCAGTGGCTGCAGAGAGAAAATAAGAGGCTAAAGCTCATCCTTTGCGGATGCTTCTAAAGTAAACACGGTTTCTCCAGCTGCGAGACCCTGAAGCACTTCGGCTCTTTTAAAGCACCTGCGTTATTTATGCTCAGCGAAAATTTTTAGTACACCTTCTCTGTATGACTTGTATGCGCGGAACTATGCCGTTTATGTCACGCAAGGAAAAGTAGCGGCGGAAAGCCACTACGAAGATTTGTTTGTCTCAACTAGCTGACTCAGCAAACTCGCTCGAATGTTTGAATAGAAATTGTTTGATTCTTCATTGATGCTTCATAAACGTTTCGAGAACACTCACAAAGAAGTTATTACTCCTCTTACAAGCCACTCAGAATCGTCTGATATAAATGAAAAAAAAAATTATGTATAAACATAGGTCTACACGTGTTCTTGATTTCCAGCAGAAAACAAGCAAATGAGCATAAGTTGTTCGCCCTCGCATGTTTTTTCTTCCCTAGATAGCCACGAATCGACATGCAGACATTCACCAGAAAAGGCTAGAATAATTTATGCTACTACTAGTCGGACCGAGTCCGATGCGTTCTTGGCTTTGGAAATAGTTAACTTGAATATTCTTGGCGCATTGACTTGGGCTAACAAGGTTAGCAGAGTCTTCGACAGTCTCCTTTAACAAGATAGACGCGCTGGATAATTGTTTTGACATGATTGAATTTTCTATGGAAGATGTCTTCTTACTGCCGTGGGTTCGCTCGAGCTGATATGATGACAGTAATGTAATTAACAGCACGAACGAGAACAGTTCGGACAGCGGCGACAATATATGCGGTGCATTCAAGTTTTATCCCATCAAGATGAAAATAAAGGATCTGTTGTCTTTCTCGTCCCTGCTTCCCTTGGCACTTCACCATACACTCCGCTTCCCAAAAGAATAGAAAACCGCACAGATGACCACTGGCTCCACTGCAGTACCACAAAAAGCACGTCTGAAGGTCTGAAGGGTAGTGACGAGATTCTGATCTTTTGAAATAATGATCATCCTGATCGATAGAAGCCATGCCGGACATGCATTCTGTCATTACTTTAGTTCTGATGGGTTCGTGTTCTGATCTAGTGATACGCACCAACATGTCATTATAGCGTCCAACGTGCGCGATTGTAATCGTTTTTGCTACCTGAACTAGAAAACATCATCTAAGCGCCCTCATACCTTGCTATTAAAACGTTGTATCGATTGGTACTTGAAACAAAGCTCTAACCTTCAAACTGCGGGAAAGCACGACAAACTTTCTTGCGCACAGCTCCGGATTGGCCACTCGAAGGACATGTCGGGTCAGTTGTGATTATGTACCTGAGCAAAAGCCTCGCAATAGCACGGTAGTTGAAGAACATATGTATGGAAAGGCTGCATGGCAAGATTATAAAACGGACAACCCTGAAGCCTCTCAAAAAAAAAAAAACAGACATTTCATTTTCAGTGTAAGATACTTATCCTGCGTGTTGGTGCCCCTTGTTTCTCACCACATGAATTATGGTCTTCGAAAAGCATCTGTGTAAAAACCCGTTCTCCTCACCTCGTATTGCTATGAAAAACCAAGAGTATTCGCTACGATAAATTGCTCTTGACAGCCGACAAACGCAGGCAGCTTTCGTGGTGCCAATTGTGACAACCGCGAATAGTTCAAAAAGGCATTTTGGACGGCTAATTTAGGGGTTGAAAAGGACTGTAATTAAATTAGTGTTTAGCGCCCAACGTGCGAGAAGATACTTTGTTCTCCTCAAGTCTCGTTCCACAGTCTGCATTTGCACGCAACATACCGAATGCGTTCCGCAGCCTTCAACTTCAATATAACGCCAGCCTTAGACGCTAAAAAGCTGTAATGCTGTTTTCTTTATAAGAACAATAAGAGCCTATTACTATAAGCAGAAAGCATGAGCATATTTCCTGATACGCATAATCGAACATCTTCCATGGCTGCTATTTTACACATTTTTATGCAAATACACTCCTCGCACTTTTTATTTGCTCTGAATTCACACTACGTACTGAGGCGCATTGAAAAAAAAATGCATGCAATGGGTTTGTTTCATTTTTCTAAGGAGTTTTTTCGGATACGCTCTTTAATGGGACGCAGATATCTTAGCAAGATTTCACACTGGTCAGCTACATTTCATGAAACCAGTGTCCTAATGTTAAGAACGAATCCAAACATCAAAGGAAGGCTAACGTACCTTTTTCTACATTTTGTGTCATCTTCAAGTATATTTAATTTCGAAGCTATCTGATGCAACGTACGCCTTTATGGGATTATTTCTGGAGATAATGCTTGGGTTTGTAGCTAGAAATGTTTTAAAGAACAATTCACCTGCCTAGAGTTTAGATAGATAAAGATAACTTTTATGACTGGGAACTTTTGAGGCCAAGCCTAATTTCTGAGCCTTCAAGCATTATTTTCGACATTTTAGAAAGATAAACTTTAGCTGCGTGGAAAAGCTACGTAGCAATCGAAAAAAAAACGATCGCATTAGTTGACGTTAGATATGGAGATAGTGTCGACGTATTTGATGATCGATAAATAAATTCGCAGAGTCTAATGCAGGATATCGACCCATGCAATAGGTGCCAACTGGGATGCAGCGCCACCCACATTTATCTTTTCGTGTACATCAACTCCACAGAGAATGCGTGCACTGCAATATGGGAAAGAGCTGATAATATGAAGGACAGGAGCGCCCTCGCGCTCAGCTCTCTTCCTGAAAGTTTTTACACTCTACCTAGAAAATCAACTTCATTCTAATTCAGGTGTGTTCTGCAAGCCCCACGTATGCCACATAATAGACGGATAATAACACTCAAATTTTTCTGACACTGATATGTGGTCAGTAAGGGCATGAGATCACGTTTGCTTAGGCAGTGTCTTGTACCCACTAGTCATAGGTGCTTTCCTAGAATATGAAGGGGAATTTTTTTTTCTTGGGGGCGGACAATGAGAGGACACAACGCTGGTGTTGTTTTCAAAGCAGTGCTGCAGGGCTTTGCTTGCCAATGGTTGTGATGCGATGAGACGTGAGACGGAAGATCAACACGAAACGAGAATGATTAACCCAAGCTCCTTACACTGCCTTTTTTTTAGGTGAAGTGAAAATGCGTTTAAGTTGACCATGATACTACTTGTCCCAAACGGTGAATGGAACTTTTGTAATCAGTAAGGATTCCTTAGTCCTGCAGTCCGCTGCCTTATATTATCTGTTATTGGATACAGGTTCGACAAAATGGCTAGACAGAGCTGCAGTCTTTTCAGAGTATTGATTAGACGAACGTTGAATTATGCATTTTGTTTTAATAATAACAGAAGTAAAGAGCTTTACAAGGGCTTTTTGAAAAATGCCACTAAACTACTACTTGCGATGTTCCAAGCATTTTTGTAATGGAAGTGAACTATATTTTTTGTGTGCGTAGGGAAGGAGAATAAAAATGAGTACTGTATGTACCGTTTAAGTCGCTCAACTGGTGTCGCTCAGGATGTTCGCACTTGAGGGTTTTCAGTTTGACTGAGAAAATTAAGTTATCTCACTTTTATTCATCTGGCTGTTTTTGAGTAACGGGCCTATGAGATGGAGAATGCAACTGCTGATATATTATACAATTTAACTCCTGAGGAGTACACTTAGAGCACCAAACACCCGCGACTATCATTTTCCTGGTTTCAATTTCAAGCCAAGCTTCATGCCGAAAAGCTTGACATGAAAAACTTCGACTTTGTCGCTCAACGTTCTAAATTACCAAGATCGATTCTATGGTCTTGGTAGACTACATCATCTATTTACTTTTATTCCTATTTGAGAAGAGCTTGCGCGTAACTTGGTGGTGAAGGTCTTGAACGAACTAAACATCTTTATATGTCACGACCCATTCACAGGAACGAAAACATTTCCAAATATGTTCCCCCATAACGCTTATTCGTGGCGCCAAAAATTCACCGCGAATATGAATAATCCGTCCTTGCGTTGCATGCTTTTGTTGCCAAGTGTGATCTCAGGTAGCTGAAAATTTATTTAGTGAAGACGCGTGAAAATTTTCCCACCAAGTCTATATCTGCCGTGGAGTCAGCTGTAGCCAATTTTTACCAAATTGTTATGTTGTTCTCTCTTGATAAAATCCCCAACTGCGCCCAGATTACGTTTTTTGGAAAACTTTGAGAGTAATTATTTGAATGATTGCTTTTTCTAACCGTGAGCATTTAAAATTTCATTTCACGAAACCACCACTCTCAACAATTAATTTGTTCGCCGATATATCTTGCATCAATAATCACACAATTTGGAGGGAAAACCTTCAAAGCGCAAAGCTAGAAGTACTTTAGAATCCGAAGAGAGTAGAAACTCATTGTCGATATTTTTATAAATAATCTGTCTAGATTTAAATACTTTATGAACAATCATATTCTTTAGAATGGTGTTGCGTAATGCATAGGTGAGAACATACAGCACCTTAGAGCGATCATTTTAAGGCACAGTGCTCTATTTGTCAACATAGGTTACTATGAACTGAGTTAACATGCAAGAGCATGCAGTATTTACAAGAAGTGCATATATGCGTACAGCACGCATCGTTAATCTTGCCGATTTGAATGTTTTGTATATTTGTTATTTTCAAATTTGTAGCACGATGTGTTTTTTGTCATATTTGTATGTGTGAATATTTTTCTTTTCTCTTTATGAGGGTTTCAGTACCCACAGCGACTCAGGCTATGAGAGACGCCGTAGTGAAGGGCTCCGGAATAATTTTGACCACTTGGGGTTATTTAATAAGCCCTTACATCGCGCAGTACACGGGCCTCTAGAATTTCGCCTCCATCGAAGTTCGACCGCGGGGACCAGGATCAAATCCGTGTCTTTCGGGCTAGCAGCCGAGCGCCATAACCACTGAGCCACCGCGACGGCCGTAGGTCTCTATCTAAGAAAAGAAATAAACAATCACTGTTTGTAGTTTATATTCCATTTTACAACAAGTCAGGTAACAAACGACTGCAAATTCATAGATATGAATTTTGTTGACCGGGAGATTGTATTCCACAAATTTTAAGGAGGCATAGAAGAACAAAGATTTAGCCAAGCGACAAAGAAACAGTTTTATTGTTATTTCCAAGTACTCTCCAGGTATTCTTCACGTTTAGAAAATTGTAAACATTTTCAGTTAGACTTATGAATATATGAGTGCAGTGCATGATGGTCCTCATTTTAATCGCATATTGAAATCCTTTTGGTGGAAGAGAAAGGCCGCAGCTACGACGCCATGAAGAGAGTGGGGGCTGAGGGAGCGGAAGAACAAATAGAGAAATATGTGCCGTTTTGGAGGGTTCTGTAATAATATACGCAATCTGGGGATTTGAGACGTTCTTTCCCATCGCACTTCACAATGCTGCCTTTTGCATTTCGCGTTCATCGAAAGGGGGCCGCTGCGGCGTGTATTGAACTATACCGCCTCCCTAGGATCAGCCGTAGAGTACTCTAACCAATCAGCAGCTTCCGCAGTGCTAGAATGGAATTCGAAACGGCGCGAACTGTCTGCTCCAATGCAAACAGGAGCAACTTAACATGCTTTAAAGAAAATTTCGCTCTTTAGTTAGCGAAAAAGCGCACATAAAACTCATTTGCTGACCTGTTTTGGGGTTCTCGGTTCCAGCACGGTATTTTTATTTGTGTGCTTAAGAAGCGGACTGAATTTCCTGAAAATGGATTTATGTTGAAGCGAAGAACACGTAGCCTGATATTTTAATTTATTCTTGCAGGCGAGGGCTATCATTTTCTTATTCTTTTATTTCTCCTCACACTAGTATATGTGCTTCACAATTATCGTGCATGTTTCTAAAAGTAGTGCAAGACCTTTCCTGATACGATGGCACTTTGAATGTGCTGCTCCTTCTACTCTGGGGGTCCTTTAGATAAGCATTTGCAGACACACACTCGAAATGATTGGTGCACTGGTTAAAGATATGCATTTACAACCGTCGTCTCATAGCAGCCTCTGTACTGCATCGACGCAGCCATTTTCTTCTTCGCCCGTTGCATCTTCCTGTTCTTTATTTTCCACTTTTTCCGAGCACATGTGAAACACATTGGTAACCTATCCACCTAACTGTGCTGCCACATTAACAGTGAATTTTATACGCGGCTCTGCATGTGGTTCCCGCCCATAAAGGCGTGTCAAGTGAGCTTCGGCCAGGATTACCGTAAATTCCTATATACAGCCAGCGGCCTGTAGGCGTCTAAAAAGTAAAATTCTATACCTTACGGACTATCTGAAGGTGCGGGCTGTATAGTAATTCTTTTTTCACTATCACTCATTCTGCTTGAAATGACAAATGTGATTCTTTGTTCCGGGCGCAGACTGTGCTCCGGACTCAGACTGTGTGCCTCATGTGGATAAGCTTGTAAGAGAAAAAAAATATGACCAGAACTAAATTTACACACGTACAATACACCGGCTGCTGAATCCCACCGGAAATCATGGTATTATCTAGAAAAGCTCAGCTGCGTGGAGGTAAATGTGTTACCGTGTTCATGTCGTACCAAACATCCAGAATTCATTTCTGCGTAAAAAGGGCCATGAAACCTTGTCACAGCAGAAATTCTTCATTTTTGAAGACAAGTCGTTATATATCGTGACAAACGAAGTGATATCCCTGCTTCTGAAGAGCCTCTACGGCTGCAGATAATGCGTCCTTAGAGCACAAATATCTTTCTTTTTTGCTGAGCTTGTTCATGCGGTAACAATAGCAACCTGGCAGAGTGCCAACCATAATAAAAGGTACTGTTGCATACAATTTTCGCATTTGTCTTACTTTCAGGCTCTTATTTTGTTACGTGTCAGGATGAAAATATATTAGTGTCGTGGTATGATTTTTGTTTTTGGTTTTGATCAAGTAGTGACATAAGAAATCACCTATTCCATTCATTCACTCATTCATCCATTCGCTAAATATAACGATGAACCTACCCAGTAGTGGTAATAAAGCATACTCACCCAGCCTCGCACTCCATTAATAGAGCATATTACGTGTAATATTTCACTGTGAAGTTAGCGGCAGTATCAAACATGTCTGCAGCCCGTATACACTGCTTTGTAAACAGGTTTTTTTTTTCCTGTATTTCAGTGTGATGCGTCTAGCCATGGCGTGCATTGAACAGATGCTGGGCTGGAAGCCAGGAGGAGTAAGTTTTTTATTTACGCGAAGTTATGACTCACCACACTTGACGCTGTACACAACAAGTGACCTAAGCACAGCAAGAGAACGCCGACAAGATGTGTCGAAAAATGGCGTTTGTGTGGGTCTCACACTTTTGGTACACACATCGTACTTGAGTCAGGCGCTCTGCGACGCCAGAGCAGTTCATGACGTCAGCAACATGTGACACATCACCACCACCCGACAGCGCTTTCAAACGCCCTTCTCGCTCGCAAGAATTGACCGAAGGGGGCAAAAGATGGCCGCTGAAGGACAACCAGACATTGGAGACGTAAATATTTTAATGTGAAAAATAATTTTGTAGACTAAATTAAGGATATTGTCTCAGTGGAAAGCGCGAGCTTTAACCTAGTCCTACACGCGCTAAGGAAATACGTTACAAGCAGCAAAAAACACCAGGAAGATGTGCCGACGCGTGAAAGGACTATTAAAATATGTTGGCGATGAATGTAACGGTGCTGTTCAATAAGTACAAAACCAATTGGATTGTTATTAATTCCTGCTTCCTTACCCTCTTTCTTTTTGCTGATGCCCAGTTTAGAACTATTCTCACCTTCATCGTAATTTTCATTACATATTATCTACCCCATGCTCCTTTATGTAGGACTGGTGAGGTGAAGCTAGATACCAAAAGCACAGCGAACTTGCCATTCAACATTGCATTCTCTACGAATGAGTTCAGGAAAGTGATGCACTTCCTTTGATTTTGCATTTCGTACTATTTATTAAAATGTTTGCAGTTTGCACTAAAAAAACATTCTTAGAAGCCGAAGCCACCATGGTGGCTCAGTAGTTATGTCGCTCGATATCTGACCCCAAAGACACAGATTTCAATCTTGCTAAGAGGGTCGCATTTGAGTGAAAACCAAATGCTGGAGGCGCACGTACTGCGCGATGCCGGTGCACAGTAAAGAACCCCAGGTGGTCGAAATTATCTGGAGTCCTCCACAAAGCCGTGCCTCATAGCCTAAGTGGCTTTAGGACGTTAAACCGCATAAAATCCAATTACTGATTCTTAGAAGTCGATGATAAAACTAATACTATTGGTGAATAGAAAGAGTATGTTAACAGTTATTCAGCAAACATAGCCGTCCCTCCCCTCAATCCTCAGTTATCTGTGGTCCTTCAGTGGTCAGTGAAAGCGTTTGGCAGGTGGTCAGGAAAAGTTACATTGGAAGAACGCTCACACAGTATGCCTACGGTTCGCAAGAATGACCACGCACACTTCTAAAAATGACCCTGCGTGAGAGCTTCGACACACGAAACAGTTCTGTCGCCACGCAAACGTTGCAACTTTCAGATAAAAAAAACAAAGGCGAAGATAAAGGCAACAGCGTAATCCAGCCTAGTACTAAACTTGAAGCGTAATGTTCTCTAACAGTGGCTTTAGGAGTAAAAAAGTGTAGTGCCAAAAGCGGGATTACGCTGGAAAATTTACTCCCACCCAGCTTTGATGCCCCAGCGACAAAGATGCTCAAAAGAAACAAGGCTATGCCGCCAGTGTTGTTTGTTTTGTTTTGTTTGTTTGTTTGTTTGTTTGTTTAGGTGTAGGCAAAATACACTGGTAAAACATAAATTCACTGCTGCCTCCAGTACAAGTAGGTGTAAACAGGCTCAAATGCTTTGAAAATGTGGTACCCAGAAACAAGTATCTGCAGTGTTCTTTTAGCCCCTTCTACTAACATAGCAACTTAGGCTTTTGAAAGGAACTTAAGATTGGAGCCACATTAACCATACGGAATTTATCAGTGATGGAAGCATTTTAGGATGCGCACCCTTGGCTATAAGTCCTCAGGCCCGAGGGTTTGCTTTCGAGCACTTTATTTGAGCAGTTAAAACACAACCAAATTTCTTTATCTCTAAAGTATGAGGAGTCCTGTCCTTAGTTTTTGAGCTTAAGGTCTTAGGGAAGTGCCCAACTGCACTTTTGGAAAGGAAATCGTGTAGTCCGAAGACTTTTGACAAGGCTTGTTCCTTTCCAATATTCGTCGAATACCGCACCAGAAAAATGAACAGTTTTAGACACAAGCGGGTTTATTTCAAAGGCAAACGACAGGGTGATCATTTATAACTTTGACTCACGTGCTTCGTGATAAGCGATAATATTGATAAGTGGCAAACAGAAACAAAGAGGAAAGTGCGCGGGTGTGCCGACTGGCAGAATTTGCGCCACTATCATCGCCATTCGCTGATCTTAGAGCAAGTAAAAAGAACCCAGGAGAGAAGGAAAGAAGTGGAGAGAGCAGAACAAACCATTAGTTTCATTGCGCAAATAAGACTGATACTGCGCGGGTGAGAGTTGAATCAATCGCTCCTGTTGTATATTACAGTTTATGATGCTCCGCTTGTGCGACACATTACTAAAGTTATATAAAATGTGAAGCCAATCATGCTCTTCTTTCGAGAGTCGACCACAGCCTGCTTATAGATTGAGTAATAAAAGTCCATCTTACGACCTGCGCAAGCCTGCGCTGCATCAAGATATACACGAAACATTCACAAATTGTCGTGCATGTTGCTCGGGTTCATGTCTCACTCGCACGTTTTAAACGCTGCTACGACAGAAAAATACGGCTACATTGCATTCAAATGCATGATCCAAAATATTTGTGATTTTACATGAACGCTGCAAATTGAATTTTAATAGACTGCAGTATATGACATAACTAACTTATATTTTAAGCTCGAAATGTATGGTCACAGCTTATTCACAATACCTTTTCAAGCGGGCGGGTGCGAGGTTTTGAGATAAAAAATAAAAGAAAATATATTTGTACATTAAATATCGTGACTGTTCCAAGCCATGCCAAGCATGCAGCCTGAAATATAAAGTGTGCATAATACACTGCCAGGCCGGAGCTTCTTCGGAACAAGCCCCATATTCGGTTCTACGCACATAACATATTCAATTCAGTCTCTTTGTTTTCCGCCGTGAGCGAATGCTTATTTTGCGCAACAGTGCGGCTTCTTTAATCGTCCCCTCAATGGTCGCTAATGTCCGTGTGCAAACCAGCTCAACCTGAAAACTTTGACAGTATTAAACACTTATCTGACATTCAGATACGATACCATGTGCGTGTTCTTGTTCAGTGTTCAGCCTTGTACGTCCGCGAACAGAGTCACATTACTAGCAACCTAGATCCAATAAACCTGTACAGTATAACTAGCTTTCGTCACACACTTCTCTGTCATGAGGCGTTCTACAAGACTGTTATGATGTTTCGTTTCTGAGGAAAGGATTCACTGGCTTTCATCATTTAATATTGCACAACGTCTCACGCATCTAGCCTCAGTCGTTACGCAACGAGGACGTTTAAAGTACGCATTGGAATAGTTATAATTTTTTTACAAGTAATAACGCACCGGGAAGACAATTTCACTACAAACAGGTACACATTATTCACAAATACGAAAACACGGAGTTGTCTGGGCCAAACGTGCAGAAAGGCATAAAGAAGCCAGTAAACAGTGAAAGACGGACACTTCACAAGTGACGTGGTCACAATACCCGAGCCGAAACTCTCGGCCCAACCGCACCAAGGCAGCAAGTAATGCTTGTAACATGACTGCTCTGTGGCCCGCGCACATATTCGCAGACTACTACAGTGCATGCCTCGCTTCTCGTATCTTAAATGCCAACGCATCTCATGAGGGCAACCGTTTGTTTTAAGAGAAGCATCGTTTTTAGAGAAGCAGCTCTAAAACGTTGGTGCAATGAAAGTCGATACATGTTTGTTTTTATTTGGAAGATGCCCAATTTGTAAGGAGAGCAAAAACAAAAGCTTTTCCAAAGGCAGGATTCCTGAAGAATGTATGATGCCCCTTTCTATAGCGCCGTCTTGCATTGTTCAAGATACCATAATTTAGAGAGCATAAAACGCAATTTTCAATAAAATATGGTCTAGAAAGAGCATTCCAGTGCCTTCAAGGACTCACAAAAAAAAAACCATACACCATTTCTTAAACACAAGAACAGCTCCCCTGTTAGTTCTAGCCGAAGAAACGCCTCGATACACGTTCTGACATGTCAGCTATAGGTTTAGTTCTCGTTTTTGTTTTCATTCCTTAGAGGGAATGGGGAAGGATGGGCGATGAACGTACGAAATGGCCAGACGCTGGTGTCAGCCGTGGAGTTTAGGAAGCTTCATAATGTGACTGCAAACCTGCGGGTAAAATTAGCGTGGTTCAACTCCGACTCATGAACAACACCTTACTTAGAGGTCAGTCACTGTCCGCGTGTTGCGGCGCTATAACGATTGAACGGGCGCCTTCACATCTCGCACCGGCCAGCCATCAGCTAGACGAGATCACCTCACAGTCCACAGACTCTGCAGTGAAGAAAAATAGTTCGCACTCTCGCGGAATGAATCACAACGACCAGGGCACGGGCATTACAGCTACTTTGTCTGCAGGCTGAGGAAACATCCACACAACTCGCACGCAGTATTCAATGAGGACTCCGGTGCCTCAGACGTTCGACGGGCTATAAAGGAACAAGGTGATATGACGCCCAACTCCTTCAATGCTTTCCTTTCACCGGTGTCCTCGCACTACAGTTCGCAGACGGTGCAGGCTGAGGTGCTCTTCCATGACGTGTGCCTTGTGGAACGCAGTCGCGTACTTTGGTTGACTTTGGCTGGCCTCGAGTTGATGCGAAGCCGGCCTTCGGTTTGCTATAGCTCTGACGTTTCTGAAGCCTTGCGTCGGTCGAATCCGCAGAGCAACACACGCTTCAGGAGCCAGCGGAAGGACTTGTTGTACTCCTTGCGGAACTTGCCTTGAGTAAGAGAGCGGTAGAGACAGAAACATCAATACGTCATTATTATCATCAGCGCAGATACAGCGACTGAAGCACTAAAGGATCCCCAAGCTTCATGCAATAAAAAATTAGGCCTAGTGGATACTTTTAAGTAAAATAATGCTTCACAAGCAGCAAAAAAATAAATACACATATATACATAGCTACCAGAAACAAATCAGGTGAGTCCTTTAGGTGTCCTTCTTAGGGCTGTTTCTTGCTGATTGATGATCACCGTTTATTCAAGAATGCATCAGCAGCGAACAATGTGCAAGTAGCAGCGTTTATAGTTTTTACGCTAAAATTAATATTTTTATTTGTATGTTTGTTTAGTTACCCAGCTCTATATTGCCTTTAAGGCACTCAGGATAATTTGAAATAAATATATATTTCATGTAGCGCTAGATCATCATTCACACGTTTGTTGTGCTTAGTGTGTATTTAAAACTGACACAAATGTTGCAGAGGTAATGTATAGCGGCCGTATTGACTAAATTTTTCTTTCTTCATGGTGCAGTTGTCTCTCCCAAGGCCGCCGATGACTCATAACCTAGTAGACGATAATCAACTGCCAGTGGGCGATCATCGCGACAAGAGAGGTCAATCCACGTGTGAAAAGCAACGGCGAATGCCCTTTCTTTTGGGCGGGCTACAACACTTACCGCTCATGAAGTTGTAGACAATGGGGTTTATGGCGGAGTTGAAGTAACACAGCCAGTGCGAAAGCAATGAAGCGACGCTCATCAGGGGCGTCTGGGGAAGCTCCGTCGTGTACCTGCAGATGAGGCACAAGGCTGGGTCAGATTATCGATTGCTTGTGCGTGATAGCATGAACAATTTTCGGTGCGCATTGAGGCTAAAATAAGCTAACAGAGATGTTCTCATAATATTTCCACGCTCGATAATACTGCATGAACATCTGAACGAAAAAAAATATTAAGTGGCTGCGCACTAACAGGGTTGATTTTAGCTGTCTCGACAATGACTTCATTCTCAATAAACTTCTCATCGACTTCTGAAGAAAACTTTCGGAACAACAAGGAATATATCTGCTGTCTGTTGTTCATGAGATGCCTAAAATGCCACTACCCAAATCACACCAATGTAAAAGCAGCCAAAAGAAAGACGAAAGCGGAGGTGTGCAAAAAAATAGTCTTTTGACTATGCGAGTGCGCGTGCTATTCCCTTTTATTCCCTTTCATTCATGATAAACATTTTTTCGGCACAGCACTTTGACCGCAAGTAAATCGACGTTACATGCAAAAAAATCATTCCCTTTGATTTTATCACCGTTTGTTCCTTAGGTCCTATCACAATTTGGTGCCAGCAGCCCTTTTGCATAAACGCGTGCTTCCACAGTACTACAGTCTTATTAGTTGAGAACTCAATCACAAGTACAATTAGCCAGTAAACGATACGTAGCATCATCTGATTTATTTCAAGCTACTGCGACCTCGGAAGTTGAAGCGTAGACACAGAGCAGACTTTCACTTTACGCTGCTGCACCTCGCCGCGCCCGACAAAAAGGGCTCGTCTCCGTGACAGGTAGCCACTGTCCCGAATCGTAGTAGAGCTCAATGCTGCCACGATAGCGTAATGGAAATTACATCTTCTCGTGTGCGCCAATTACGTAGTCTAGTTTTCGGTACTGCCAGACATTTGTTAATACGAAACGCTGAACACTGAGTTGAACAAAGAGAAAAAATGTTTCATTGTAGGCACAATATCCAACACTGACCAAATCGGTGACTTGTTTAATTAAAGATAAATGATCGTCCAGTCCTGCAGACGCTAAGAAGGCATGTGAAAGGGTCTAGGATAAAAAATCCGGCTAATTCAACTAAAACTTGCAGGCCAGTGGATTGTCATGCAATCTGTGCCGTTGAGATTTTACATGAGCATCAAAGGCTCTGCAAAACATCTATCTAATAAAGGAAGAAGACCTGTACCACAGTCAGTGGCGCGATTGATCATAGCCAATGACCATCACCTAAGCTAAGAAAAAATGGCCGTACGTTATGATCGAGTTTTGAATCGAATTTCGATACCTCTAGTGGCATCAGAATTATGGTCTTTTTTTATTCAGCGGACAACCAATGATTGAATGGCAGTTAATTTTACAACGGAAGGAAGCACCCTCGTGTGACGGAAGAATGGTGAGATGGGCGAGTGTGATGTAGTTCATTTTGGCGAAAAATTCAGAGCGAAGGAACGGAAGGCACTGGAAGGGGGACAACACAAGCGCTTGTTTTGTCCCCCTTACAGTGTCCTTCGTTCCTCCGCGCTTAATTTTCCTTCCTTGCATGGTCCGAGAAGAGTGCGCACCTGAGCAGGTTGAGCGTGTGCACAGGCAGGTAGCAGAGGGCGAACAGGCTGACCACTGCTATGAGCATCTTGGCTGCCTTGCGGCGAGCCAGCGTCTGCGGCGGCGGCTGTGTGCCTGTCAGTGATCCGGCCTCGTGCAGCGCGGGCATTCGCCACAGCACACGCGCCATCTGGTAGTAGGCGGCCGACATGAGTGCGCATGGTACCACGTAGAGCAGCACAACCAGGCACAGCTGGTACACCGATGTGTACCCCTGAGGCCACGTGTACGCGCAGTCTGTCAGGTACAGGGCACCTGCGACAGTGTACACATAGCCAGGCGTCGACACACACGTAGCATACAGGCAGCAAGCGCTAGAGCCAGAGTGGCACTGTCCTTCATGATAGAAGTCGAAATGTGCTCGATTCAGAACCGAATGGTGGAGGTAAGAGTTAAACACACTGGGCAAATTATCTATCAATAATCAACGCGACCAGCATACTTCCTTGAGCGATTATTGCACAGTGACTGATTAATAGCCGGGGGACGGCGCTGTTCGCGATTGATTCCCTGTTTTAATGCAGCGACAACGCGGCTGTATAAACTGCACGAGCAACAAAGTTCGGATTGGGCCATTCATTGTGGAGGGTGCTCGGCAATAGGGAAATTCTGGCTTTTTATGGAAAGGTTTTTTTTTTAACTTTTCGAGTCCGATATTGCTTTCGTTAAAAGCCAGTATGATGAACAACCGTGCTCATCATGACCTGCAGCGCCGTAATAAATAACGCAGGCAACATACAAAGCTGCACAGCGACTCAATGCGCTGTTGTGCACAGCACTACACATTCAGGCGCACTGCAACCCACTCTAACTTTTTTTAATAATTCAGCTATTATTATTTGTCTGCCTTTGAGAATGAAAAGCGAGCACGTTTGGCGGAGAGAAGGGTACTCTCACCAATGTTACAAATATATGTCTGGATGACAATTAATGTTCCCATTAGGGGATCAGTGAACCATAAATGCGGCAGAAATGGGTTCGCTTTCCAGGATAACCAAGTTATTATTTTGTGCACTTCTCAGATTGTACATAATCGCTTATAGAGTCTAGAAAAAAAGAAACATGCGCAAAAAATCAACGCAGTCGAGTCAATTCATGGTACAGAAAAGACAGGAATGCAGTAATTGGGGACCTTCTACTGTGGCTGTTCACGCAGGAAGGTGAATTCCGTTTTCTGCATGCGCCTTTGTAAAGGAGACTGAAAACGTGTTTTACCTGCAAACTGAGATTCATGTCTTTGGAATCTGGCCTAGCCTGGTTGATACTCAGGTAAGCGGCGAGGAAATTTACTGGCGTACAAGCGGATGATGGGATATTTTAAGAAAAGACATATAAGAAACATTTTACGACGAAATAATAGGAAAGGTACCTCAATTCTAGATTTCATACTACTTGAATTTGAAGGTTTACGTTTCAAAAGCAGCGCCTCCATCACACTTTAGCGAGAAAAGTGAAGAGAGGCGGCAGGGGCACGAGGCTCCTGCAAGCGGCAGCCGCGGTGCAAAAACAACTCGCGTAGACAGTCATCGAAAGGCATATAAGTATACGCACCAGCCACGGGGCCCCGGCGTGTGTCCATGACCACAAGCTCGGGAAGCATGACGAGGCACGACACGATCCAGATGGTGCCAATGGCTACGCGGGCCCCGGGGGAGCCTTGGGAGCGGAGCGGACGACAGATAGCGCGCCATCGGTCCAGCGAGATGAACGTCAGCGTCAACACCGACACCGACACGGACACGCACTGCGAGTGGCCAAAAGGAGAGCGGTGTTCGAGCTCCTACTGGCTGTGCATATGAATTTGATGATTATGACGTCACGAGGCAGCAGCATTGGAGTATTTTTCGCTCGCCTGCATGTAATACTAAAACGTAATGATTAATATGGAGACAGCCGGGCAAACCACAGACGTGTTTCCTTATTTCGCGGGCTTTATAACATGAATTAAATCCTTGTTTGTGACCGATTTTAGAAAATAAGGTTAGGGCTGATACGTAAAAAAATGTGCAGAAATACATTCACTGAAGCTAACGTGCGCTTAAAGAACCCTGTCGTCTTAAGATGATCTTCTAAAACAGAAACAAATGTTATACACAAACTTCTCTTCCTTTATCGCCTGAGGACCGCGTTTGACGAGTAAGAGCGCGCTGAAAGCTCAACTTGCACTGAAAATAAGTACAAACTGTCAACTGTGTCCCAAGAAAACAGAAAGAAGGACGACAGCCTTGTGCTCATTCTGACTCTGCGGTGCTTTTTTCAGGGACGGAGTAAACGCTGATGAATTAACCTTGCGCTTGGCGAGAACAAGGTGTACTGCGGCTGGGACTCTCATTGAGGAAGGAATAAAATTGAAAGCGAGTTCTTTTAAAAGCTTCAAGTGGGTGGATAGTAAATTTTCATGTCGAAGGTGTCCACTTCACTAATTACGTTGAGCCTTATGTTTAGGCCTTCTCATCTGAGTTCACTGCCCGTTGGTACGTGCAACCTCGCTGAAAAGTTTGAAGGCCGTATGGATAACCTCTAAGCCGTGCAGTGCGGCCCTTATGGCTACATAAACCCTAAAGGCATCGAAAGGTGAAAGGTTGGGAGAGGTTCCTCCACTTTTGGAGAACAATGCCTCAATGGGAGGCATAAGTTCTGCCCCACATGGCTGAAAAGCAGACGATATCGCCGGAAGACACTTGGCCAAATATATATGTATATTTTTGGGCCAAGGGCCAGGACCCAGAAAATTCCCCTTGAAACACTTCGAGGTATGAATGAAAACGCCGCAAAATTTCCAACTGGAACGTAAATGGCTTTCGTAAAGCCTACCTGCAGGTACAAGACAATCTTGCAGAGCGCTGCACCGAAAAACCACGTCTCCGTTACGTCCCAAAGCACGGTAGGTGGCAGGCAGACCAGGATGACCAAGAAGTCTGCCACGGCCAGGTTCACGATGAAGTAGTTGGTGACGGTTCGCATGCTCTGGTTCCGGTACACCGCCACGCACACGAGGCAGTTTCCCACCAGCCCGACCACAAACACGGCCACGTGCAGGCCGATGAGGCCCCATTCGTAGGTCGACGGGAAGATGTACTCCTCCAGAAGGTCCAGGTACTCCGCCTCAGAAACACACAGTTCATTGACGCACGCAGATATATTGTGCGGGACGGCAACCGGTCCGCCTCCGGCGTACGTCTCGTTCAGCGGCGGTGGGTCGAGGTCGTCCATTACGTCTGATTTGATGTGGCCTTCGTAGCACACCCGTTGTCACCGCTCGGGCCCTGAGCGCATAGCACGCTGGTGGTCACTGTGAAAACGAGATGAAAAGTGGAGTAGAAGGTTTTGTAAGTTTTACAACACCACCTTAAGCCATAACGTGTCAGAAATAGTGTGGTTATTTACTGCGATAACTTATGATTGAGCAAAAAACACTAAACACCATCTACAGTTAGAGACCCCAAAATAAAATCTTAAATAGACCTAAACTGATTTAAACGGTTTATTTTCTTTGGAGAAGCGAGCGGCTTGTCCCCTTTTAAAATTGAGGCGTGAGATGACGTGCTCTTCTCTCAATATCCCCAAAGTTGTAGAGCCGTATAGTTCAAAAAGATTGGCATAAAATTATGTCCAAGTCTGAGGAGACATTCGCACCCTTCTCGCAGGCGAGCAGATCTACCGTGTGTAAAAAAAACTGAAGTGTCGAACGTCAATGTACGATCCTTACTCTTTCTTGGGTCACATCATAAGAACAATCTTTATAAAACTGGTTGGTGGAAAGTTGAATAATTGGAAGTTGGAGGGCAGTTCATCGAAGTGACAATTTTTCAGCCGGACAGCAAAACCTAGCGTATAATTAAAGGCATACAACAGAGGCACAACGTATTCTAGTAATGGACCGACGGACAGTTCTTTCTTCAAAAAGGAAGCACTGACTGAACAATGCTTTGACGTCTCGAAAAAACAAAAGCGGTCAGATATCTCTCTGCCTCCCCCCCCCCCCCCCCCCGTCTCCTTCGAATAAACGTCGCACTTGCAGTGCCTCTGACGTGAAAACGCAAAATGGTCAAAGTCAGTTCCCCTATTATATATGCAGCACTTTCAAAGTAACCCGCCTTTTGGGGTATAACAAGGCATTGCTCGCCTACGTGACATACACCAAATAGAAGACCGGTGTCTGCACTTATGCATCTCTGGCGCCGCAACATCAGAAACAAGAGGGAATTAATATTTTCATGTACGCGTGGCTATACTTTAAGTATGACACAGCAGTATACGATTTGATGGAAGCAATGGTGCATAAACGATGGAGTCAGTGCGAGTGGAGTGCGGACGTATATAGGATGCTGATATGTCTATCGCCCACCTAATCGCTAAGATTCGTTTACCTTCTCTCAAGCAGAACGTGTACCACTTCCACTACACCACCAATAGGAACCACTTCCTTTCTCAGCATGAAAAACCGCAGTTGTGAGTCACACTACCCTAATATGAACATTCTCTTTGGCCTTAATGAGAGCACGGCAATGCTAGATTCTCATTGGAGAGAAGGAGGCCAGGTGATCTCAAAATGTTCTATTCGAACCTTTCGTATAAGTCAAGTTAATGTAAATATCGGAAGATGAGGTCTCAATGACATTAGTGATACGCGGAAATAGGTAGCCTAGCGTACATTTTCCTCTTCGGTGCCATATCCTCTGCTGTGGTGTCCACATTATTCTAATATGAGGTGCATCACCTCATGCGGGATCATTATATATTTAGACCTATCCGTATCCGGCTAAGGCGTACGGCCTATAGACTGCATATATTCCACATGCTCCTGTTGTGAGCCAAAATAGAAAACAATAATTTCTTTCACGAGGAAGATTACGACACAAAGTTCATCGTTAGAGAAGCGTCAGCCCGTTATAAATAGTTATTACTTCATTTTAGTGTAGTGCTCTTTATTTTGATTCGCATATCCTATCTCACCATAGTGCATATAGCAGCGCTGCTACGATTGCTTTTTCGCTAACGTACACGCAAGCGAAGCTCCGTGTTGAGGCCATCGACGAAAAACAAAACGAAGCTACCAATAAGAGTGCTTGAGGCATCTTACTTCAGCAATTCTGACGCAAAGCAACTATTTGTTTTCCTCAGTATATTTTATGAGTCTATCTCTCGAGTCGTAAAAGCCATCCCTCATCCTTTCACAGCCTTACATTGTCACTCACTAAAGTGGGTCTATATGGTGGCTGGCGGCCTTCTGGACTGATTGACAGCAATTTGCTCTTGTTACCCACCGGCTATTGTAGAATTATACTCAGAAACAGAGAAAAACAGTACTGCGACGCCCACTAAGCGTCCACGCTATACTTGGCCAGAAACACTAATGTCACCATAGTTTGATTTGAAGCAGCGCAAGGCCGAAAGCCAAAGAAGAGAGCCGAGAAAGAAACGGACGACACAGCGCTGAACTAACAACTGACATTTATTTGGCACGCTGCACGTATAAATACATTCAGGCACAAAAAAGGAAAACAAAGCAAAGAGCTCATTCATGCACTGGGATTCTGCAAGCCAACACAAGCTAAAATGTGCGATTCAGGAAGCGAAGTTCTTTTTGAGATAAAGACACTGATGGAGCGCTTACACATGTGTCACCATACGTCTTGATGTTCGAAGCCTCGATTATTTCGCGGCACAGCTTATCTCTGTTCCTATCCACAACTCTGCAAAATTCAAACTGTGGGGTGCACTCGCACTCACGACAGTGCATGCTGAGGTTACGGGACTCTTTATTATCTACATTGTTACGGTGCTGCCTGAGCCTGTCATTTAAGCACTGTTCTGTCTGGCCAATATAAAACCTATTACAAGTCAGTGGAATAGATACACGACATTTTTTTGACACTTCCCGAATTTGCGCTCATGATTTTTCGTGCAAACGGGGATAGTTTTCCCTGGATTGTTGACACGCATGCACAAACTTGATAACTTAATGGGAGCCACTGACTCCACTGACTAGGTTTTATATTGGCCAGACAGGACAGTGCTTAAATGACAGGCTCAGGCAGCACCGCAACAATGTAGATAATAAAGAGTCCCGTAACCTCAGCATGCACTGTCGTGAGTGCGAGTGCACCCCACAGTTTGAATTTTGCAGAGTTGTGGATAGGAACAGAGATAAGCTGTGCCGCGAAATAATCGAGGCTTCGAACATCAAGACGTATGGTGACACATGTGTAAGCGCTCCATCAGTGTCTTTATCTCAAAAAGAACTTCGCTTCCTGAATCGCACATTTTAGCTTGTGTTGGCTTGCAGAATCCCAGTGCATGAATGAGCTCTTTGCTTTGTTTTCCTTTTTGGTGCCTGAATGTATTTATACGTGCAGCGTGCCAAATAAATGTCAGTTCAGCGCTGTGTCGTCCGTTTATTTCTCGGCTCTCTTCTTTGGCTTTCGGCCTTGCGCTGCTTCAAATCAAACTATGAATAACCAACTCGCCCATCAGCTTGTGCTAATGTCACCAGGTGTGCTAGCTACTCCGAGGCTAGCCAGGCGCCCCAGGTTCTGGGAAAGCGGTATCGATTGTAAGGGAGATCGAACAGCAAAGAAGCACGGTAAAAGAAATCTTCCAAATTAGCATAGGGTTCCGAGCATTTCGGACATGCAAGGCAGGGACGGAGGTGCTAGAGACCCTGAACTTGAAGGGGTTAGGAGTGTGTTGATGTGGAAGCGGAGAAGGCGGACAGGGAAGAAGGTTTCTTCTTTCAGAACGCTGTGCGTCATTTCGCTTGATCCTTACTTTCTTTCCCCATTTTGTGTCTAGCAGTTGCCGCTGTGGAATATACCAGGTCGGGACATACACTCTGGGTCGGCTCGGGGCAGTACCTGCTACGCTATAATCGGGCGACAGAAAGCTAGGAAAGAAAGAAAAACTGCACGGCGTTCTGCGCAAGAAAATTAATATCTTTCTTGCGCACACAGTACCTCTTGTAGTGTGAGGTTTCGAAACGAGAAACGTAAGCAATTGCCCGGACACCTTTATGATTTGCGTTTCCGCTGCCAATAACTAATTACCGCACTGAGTGTGATTGCTAATCCACACTGCTTTTACGAAATGCTCGCGTGAAATCCACGAAAAGCAGAAGTAGCCGACGTTCGCACACAGAATCTGCGTCACATGTTTTTTTGCGATGTCGGCCCTTGTTCGGAGTGCAAACGGCCTCGGCATGAGAGCTTTTCTTCTTTTTGAGGCGTCTGGGCAATCGCGGAATTCTCAGTTCTACATTTTAGAAAGGATGATCATGTCGTTTCTTCCATTTGCTACAAAAATGAGTACATAGAGATATGCTGAGCTCCGGTGTCTTTTACGTATGGGAAATTATTATTTACTCAAACCCACCTCAGCTTCAGTGAGGTGGTTGCAGGAATGTTAAAGACAGAAAAAGTCACCAATAAAAATAAAAGCACAAAAAATTCAAACATATATTAGAATCAATGGTCTCTGAAAACTCCTCCCTATATAGCGAGCGGATGTTTTCAGGGATGGAATAAAATATTTTTTGACCAGCCGCAAGAAGCTGTGTTCGAACATTTCAGTGTAAGAAAAAAGGGTCGCGATGAACGCTATGAAAATGTCTAGTGATTGAAAGTTTGTTGAATTTTTTTCAAATGTGAACCAGTATATGCAATGCCTTTAAGGATTCTAAATGACGATGAGATGAGAGAGCTGTTTGACCTAGAGCTGTATAATAAGAAGAAGGGCAAAACTGTCAGCTATATTTGTGAACGATGAAGTGCACTGATTTGTTTTGAACTAATTTTAATGAGTAATAAAAAAAACGCCTGTTCAATTCTTTCTCAAAAATATTCCAAAATTCAAGAAACGTTGCTCACGGAACCTTCTGTAAGAGCTCCTGGCGTAACAAGCTAACATACTACAAGATAATTTTATAGCTTGGTGTGAAGCCGTTTTTCGGTTTATTTTGTTGTGAGAATGATAGTCGTACTGCTTTCATTTGGAGCATAGAGTTAATATGCTGACTGCAGAACAAAACTAGAGGTAGCACTCACGGACATACCTTGTCTTACAAGTTCACAAGGGCATTATAGATGAAGAATGTGTAATTCTAGAGGACGCATTCCTTCCCGGTGTGGCGAATTTATTGTTGGTGGCCATTAATCCCGACAACATCATGTATAAACAGGACCGTCTCGGAGTCTTGCCTTTTTAGTAGGTTACATACTGTTTATTTCCTTTCTATAGTTCTTACGCATGTAGGCGACAAAATCCGAAGTTGTGACGTTGAATGCTGTGTAGGTGGCAACTGTACACTCAAAGAAGGTGCACATTGCAGTATGTACTCTCGAAATCTCATTCGTATTTCTGTTCTTTCATAAGCATTTGTATTACGGCCCCTTCACTTGCATGACCATCATTTTAAGGTCTCCTAAATGAATTAAAAATTGTTTCTTAATTAAATATTTATGAATTATTAATGCAAAAGGAATGAATGAGCGTGGTGGCGTAGTGGTTAAAGTTTTCGGCCGCTGACCCGAAAGAAGCGGGTATGCTCCAAACCACAGTGGTCGAATTTCGATGGAGGCGAAATACTACAGGCCTTTGTACGGTTCAATGTAAGTTTCAGCCGCCGCGGTGGCTGAGTGGTTATGGCACTCGGCTGCCGGATGGAAAGACGCAGGTTCGATCCCGGCCGTGGCGGTCGAATTTCGATGGAGGCGAAATTCTAGAGGCCTGTGTACTGTGCGATATCAGGTGGTTAAAATTTCCGGAGCCCTTCACTACGGCGTGTCTCGCTTCGGGACGATAAACCCCAAAAACCAAACCAAACCAATGTCAGTGCATGTTAAAGAGCCCCAGGTTAAAGACCCTTAGGTAGGTATAAATTATACACAGCCCTCCACTACAGCGTCCCTCACTGCCTGAATATAGCTTTGGGATGTAAAACCCCATAGTCCTAATTCTAAAATGAATGTACGAATTAAACAGCGAAGACACGAACGAAGGAATTAAATTTCCCCTCACAGCTGGCCAACGGCTTCGTGGTAACCGCTCTTAAAGTAACGAAGTTTGTTTCTACGAAATAACCAGTGCGAAATTTGCAGTGACCATACTTGTGCATTTGCGTCCCCACAGTGCACGACAAAGGGAATGATCGCGCACCTTTTCCAATAGCTACGCGCGAAGCGTAGAAATTTTGATGGTCGCATTCGTTTCATACCAAGCAATTCTGGACAAAAGAATTTTTGAGCGAGAAACCGTTTATGAACGCGGTCTTTTCAGATTATGTAAAATTTCACTATGACAATCAATATATCCGCAGATAAACTAATCGCAGTTCTGTATTTTTCTTCTATTCAGGTTTTTTGTATCGTCATAAGCGTTTCCCATTGGTTTTCAATATCAGACTTAACAGCTCGGTGCGATCGCTGGAAACAGTTTAAAAGAAAGATTTTGCTACATGTCAAAATAATGGACCATTACATTCAACAGTGTCTTACAATTTTCCAATTTTCAAAATTTTTTCACGAGAAAGCTTGACTTATAACGCTTTCTATGTGCCCTGCTTTACAGACGCTTTAAGCCGTGGGCGTTCGGAGTCAAGCCTGCGCCAAAGCCACCAGGAGGCAATTTAGCAAGACTGTTTAAATCTGCTCACAAATCCTACTGCATCTTGTCGGAATGCAATCACGCTTAGAAAGATCGCCTAAAAAGCAGTGTGAGCCTTGCCTTATTAATTCTTTTCTTCATCTAACACACTTTTTTTGTGTCTCTGTGCTAACACGTATACCTCTGCCGACATCATCCACGCAGCGTGCCTACGTGCTGATTCTTGAAAAGCATTAGCCAATATCGCAGGAACAATGGCGAAACATTGAACTTTTGTGTTGGGTTTTCTCGAAAGCGGATTAAGAAAAAGCTGCTTGGAATTTGGGTATGGATTGGGAGAGGAAATGTTTGCATTTTGTTACAGTTCTTTGGTGCTCAACAAAGTGAGTCTTGCCTAATATTTGTTTGCCAGGTTCACGAAGAGATTACTTTCTAGGAAGCAGATATGTAGAGACGTTCTGGAATTTGCCGATGGCTTGACAGCAGAAGTTGCGTTCTTCAAAGGCCCGTTCACCTCGATGCCTTATTTTGTTTGTTGTTTTTAAGGAATGGCATTAAAGAGGCCCGAAGAAAATATGAGACGCTAAAGCGTATAATGAGGAAATACCTTAGCGTCTACGTGCTCTGAACATTACTTTGGGGCTTTTCGGTAAGGCTACTGAAGCCTGCAATTTTGTAGCTCTTCGCGCAGCAATGTTTCAGGATATTAGGGTTCAAGTACACAGCTTTTAAAATTAATTTTCTGGCCCTTGCGCTTCCGTCCTTAGTCTTAATTTTTTTCTAACTGCAGCAGAAAGCTGAAACGTCTCAGAGCTTTGCGCGCCTCGCAAATTCTAGAAGTGCTTCATAAAACGGCTAGATTTTGTTGTCAAAAAACAAAAGCAAAAATTATTGAAATCTGGCAATGCACTAATAAATAAATGATTTCTTTTCGTGCTAGAGATAATTGTTGCTGTATAGCTTTTGCTTTCAGTTTGCGGTGCCGGAATATCACCCAGTCCTTTGTTTGAATTACCTACCAAAATATGCACAGCACTCGATCTTTACGTTTGTCATTGTATTAAAGCTCGCGCGAAAAATTTATGTGGATTAGCTCAGCTAATCCATGATATACAAAGCGAAAGATATCGGCGTTCACTGTGTTTATTGGCGTTGGCGTTGACTATGTTCTAGACGGCGATGGCTTTGAGCAAAGGACGGGCGCCTAACTGGCTCCCTGGATATGTGGACGCCTAATTCGTGATTTCATTCATGGTGAGAGCGTGAGATGTGGAATGAATGAATTAGCGCTGACAGCGTTTTGGCTGACACGCAGCACTGCAGCAACATTTAGGCCGCAGCTTTCATTTGGTGATCAATCTCCGCGGTCAACCATTAACTGCATGCGACCTCCCAGGGTGGCAGGGAGGACGCACTGCCTGTCCAGTGTGCCGAACGCAATCAAAGCAGGCTTTTGACACCAACTTATGTACATGAAACGGAGACTAAGGTCTACACTGACCCACGGAGCCGGTTGTGCATCTTTCTTTTCGTAAAGATGAACAGCCTTTGCAAAGCTGTCGACGCAAATGAATTCTATGAACGCCGTCGGCTCACTTGTTTTGTTTGGTTTTTGAGGAAAGGAAATGGCACAGTAACCGTCTCACATATCTCAGTGGACACCCGAACAATGCCGTAAAGGAAGGAATAAATGAGGGAGGGAAATGAGAAAGCGAAATCTGAAAACTGAAAGTTGCATTTTGAGGAAAGGCGCGGCGCTGCTCAGTGGCGGAACACCTGTGGCTCGGTGTGACTAGCGAGCGAGAGAGAGAGAGAGAAAAGGCGAGGAGTCTGCGGCGGCCACCTGCGCCGTGCGTGACGTCACTCGTGCTTCGACATACACCGGCTCGCGCGAAGCGCGGTGTTTACTAGCGTAGTGAAGCTTTTCGCTTCAAAATATTTGTTCATCGCGAAAAACGTAGGCTCCATCAAAAGACGTTCGTTGTTCGCAATTGAACAGCAGAAGTGACGTATTCTTTACTAGTTTTGCTAACTTGGTTTCATTTAGGCGCTTCCTCAGGAAGGTTTCATTTCATTCATGACTGTGAATTATATAATCGTTTGTGGGAGACGCGGCAGTAAATTTATTTCCGTTATGTATGCCTAAAATGCAACTTGCATTGCAAGGATATGTTACGTTCATGAAGATTCCAACAATGATTTTTATGTTAAGCAAGCCGCTACAGTTGCTGAGCACTCAGAAATTAACACCGGCACACAGTCATCGCTGGAACGTTAAATATTTATAAAGGAAGTGCGCAAGCTTTTATATCAGCGTGCGCATAAAGCACTGCAGGGTGCAGAAGAGCTATTAGTCTTTTTTTAGGTGTTTCGTATTCATGAAAACTCAAGCTAAGCTCCAAAATGCATATTTGCATGAAAATGACAAAACGCTAAGGCGCCCGTGTGCTGTGCGATGTCAGTGCACGTTAAAGATCCCCAGGTGGTCGAAATTATTCCGGAGCCCTCCACTACGGCACCTAATTCTTCCTTTCTTCTTTCACTCCCTCTCTTATACCTTCCCTTACGGCGCGGTTCAGGTGTCCAACGATATATGAGACAGATACTGCGCCATTTCCTTTCCCCAAAAAACCAATTATTATTATTATTATGAAAATGACAATAAAAAATAACCTTCAAAACCAACCATTCGTGCGCACAAGTCAACCGAAAGCTCTACCGCACTACACAACGTGCCAGGGTGTATTCTCAACCAACAGAATCGTGCTACTTTCATTCGCATCTAAATGCTCAAGGGTTAAGTGAGAGTCAAGGCAAAAAAAAAAAAAAAAAACTCCCAGGATTGTTACGAATATTGCAACCTGAGATTAAGCGATAGCTGTTTAGGCATGTAGTCATGACCCCTAGCGTAGTGGTTACGTGATCCACCACCGCACTGGTAGGCGGCTGTTCGAAACAGAGCCTCCCGTAGGCTTATGCGACGCAGGTTGACCAGCGCAACTGGTAATTGGCCTAGCACCCACCGGTTACGCCGACGGCGACGAGGAAGCCAGGCACTTGCGCTTAACAGCTACCGCTGTAAAAAAATTAAGCAGAGAAAGCAAGCCTAGCGTTCCTTCCTTGGTTTGCTTCATTTCTCGCGTCGCTTGCTCTCTGTTTATGACAAAAAATAAGGCATTGCATCCACCGCAACTTCCATTTGGTTTTCTCCACGGGGATAATAAAATGAAGGTGCTGCGTGGTCTGTACCGTGTGGTATCCTCGACACACCCGACCAAAATATGCTCAATTCACTGATAGTTTTTTGATGACGGCAAATCAACGTAGCATTTATAACTTTTCATTGTATTTTACTCAAAATTCTTCGTCACGAAGAACGTCAAGACTAGAACATCACGGAAAAAGAAAAATGAGGAATCGAACGCTTTGACCTAATAATAATAATAATAATTGGTTTTGGGGGGAAAGGAAATGGCGCAGTATCTGTCTCATATTTCGTTGTACACCTGAACCGCGCCGTAAGGGAAGGGTAAAGGAGGGAATGAAAGAAGAAAGGAAGAGAGAGGTGCCGTAGTGGAGGGCTCCGGAATAATTTCGACCACCTGGGGATCTTTAACGTGCACTGACATCGCATAGCACACGGGCGCCTTAGCGTTTTTCCTCCATAAAAACGCAGCCGCCGCGGTCGGGTTCGAACCCGGGAACTCCGGATCAGTAGTCGAGCGCCCTAACCACTGAGCCACCGCGGCGGGGCAACGCTTTGACCTAAGTGCTCACTTTAGTTGCTATGTGCGTCCTTAAGACGTTTTGTACACAACTACCTATATTGCACAGTAGCAACTTTTTGCATGGGTGTGCTAATACTAGCGAGTATTTTTTTTGTCTCGTATAAACATAAAAAAAATATTTCCCATTGTTTGCCATAACGCAAGGATCTCAAGGGTGAAAACCTACCATACCTTTAGCTCAGCTCCTCTTTAGCCTTCCATTTTTTTGTTTTTGAGTCGTATGACAATTGACTTTTCTTGCAGGTTTTTTTTTTTGCTTGGCGGCATCAGTACACCGGCAGAAAAATTTGCATCATAATTTAAGCTACGCACAAAATAATGTAACCTCTTGTGCAAAAAAAATTCAAACACGAATGGCGCGTAATTTTACCGGTGTTAAGTGAAACGTAAAAAAGAATTGTGGCTTACACATAAAATCGTACAAGCCTATTCTGAAGCAGAGCGAGCGTAAAGAATAACATCGCCAGCTTATGCCTTGTAGTTTCCGCCGAGAGGATGGCAAAGTGGGTTCCATAGGGTCTCTACATCCGGATGCAATTTTGTGGCCCTTGAGACTGAAGTGCCCCCGCACTGTACGCCACTTGACTCACGCGCGGCAGCCGTCGCACTCGGCGGGCATTGTTGGCATCTCTCTGATAAGGAGCCGCTGCCCAATGATGAGCAAACAGTTCCCGTGAAACCGCTCGCGTCGCATCGGCTCAGCTTCACGGCCGTGGGCAGCCGGAGAGCGCTCAGCCGTCAAAAAAATAAGATCGTCAAACCTACGCTGCCTCGATCCCCTCTGCGACAAGTACACATGTGCCTAAGGTAGGCACATACGCTATTGCCTATTTTCAGAGCGCTTTCATCTTCTTATTCGTGTCTCTATCTTTAGTTTATATCACCGACTCTTTTGTTTCATAACGGAGCTGATGCTTCCAAATTCACCTCCCTCGAGAAGCGGGCGCCGCGGCAGGAATCAGAGAGTGTCTGGCGTCATTGTGAAATGTGGCGGCATTCGCCCGCCGTCGATTTTTTCTCTATATTAGAGAGTTAAAGCATAGCGCGATCCGCTACCGTGATCCGCTACAGTGGGTCTTCAGCGCGTACGCGCTGACTGATCCCGGCGCGGCAGGCGGGCCTGCATCTTGCCGGCACCTGGCACCATCTGGCGTTCTCTGGACGGTCTGAGCAAGCACAGTCGTGACCTGCGGAAGGCGTTCACGCTAGCGGATCGCGGATCACTCTATGCTCTAACTCGCTATAATATCCCTTTTCTGACTAATGCATGCGACCTTCTTGACCCGCAACTTCAACGTATTCTTTCGTGGGCGCACGCATGAGAACGTAAGTCCCGCAATAGGATAACAGGAACATCCCGCCTTTGCAGTGGATAACTTTCCAAGCGCACTGCGATATGTTGGAGGCTGTTTCTCACACACAAAAAAAGAAATGAAGTAAACGAAGCCTCTCCTGCACGTCTGAGTAGCTAGACTCTATCCAGGAATTATTGGCCCATGCTCTAGGAAGCAGGACAAGATAAAACCTTTAAATCTCTAATACTTTAGAAAGAAGATTGATATAATTCTATTCTGTGGTATTGCGCCCTACTCTTTTCAGTTATGAATGAATATTTTTGTGGCCCTGCAATCATTTCTGAAGCCCGCCGACCGCAAATACCAGTGATCTTTTCGGAAGACGCTTGCAACGAACATTTTCAAGGTTGAACAAAAATCAATAGCCTCTGAGGTTGAGAATTTCTTTATTTATATGCTCGATAGACCTTCCAATCATTGGACTGCACAGATAAATCCTGAGAGTTCATTTTGTATTAAAAAACGTGCCAGTATTACACGTGAATAGTTGTTCGAAATCGAGACTTTTTTATTAGGCTGCTATACAATTTCCTTTTATAAAATTGTTCAGCAAAAATGACACCCAGTGCAGGCGTGCCATACAGAATGGTTGCTCTGTTTCAATCAGCTTTCTTGTCTTGGTTAAAAGGTGGAAATTTTTTTACGTTGAACTTGTGGTACCACAATACATGTAATAACAAGTTTGTTTTAAATAGGCTGTTATTTATTTATGCGGCAGAAAATCTCACATCTAAATTGCAAAGGCTCGAAAACTTGCAATGCAAGCGTGACAACTAATATTTTTCAGAAAATAAAAACTACCAAGCGTCCTTTTGCATTTTCACCTCCGCCCAGGAGGACGTCTATGACTCAGTGCGATTCGTCATCGTACTGATAGATCACACCTGTGCTAAGCTCTGAAAAGGATATATTTCAGAGCGCAGTAGAAGCAGCAGCCCTCCTTCAGCTGGAAAATACAGAGACCGTTTATCACGCCATTTAATAAAGGATGCCCGTTGCAGGTGCATCTTTGAAAATCGTCTGCGTCTCTTCGTGCGTGCGTGATGAACGACATGTCTAGGAAAGACCTTTTGAATGGTTGTGCCGCCCAATTCGTCTATTTTTTTTATTTTTATAGTGTTTCCGCTCTGCGGAAGGAGTAAGAAACGAAAAATTGTTAAGCCGGACTCTAGTGAAAGGCGACGCGGAGACGGAGAAACGAGGACGCAAGAAAAGTATTCGAAATGAGAAACGAATTCACAAAGTATGTGATACGACCGCGCTTGAGCTAGGCTGCGTTACAACGGCTCTAGTTTTCTAGCAATCCCGATTGAGACCTTGAGTGCAGTGGGCCTCTTGGGAACTCCTGTTTTAACAAATCGCGAAAAGTTATTTTTTTCTCGCAAAAAAAGAAACCAGAATGGCGACAGAGTGCGTTTCACGTTAAAAGAACACAGAAGTTTGACTAACTCGCTTCTCCGCATCCTAACCGGGGTCAAAAACAGCTAACGTAAGAGCGCAGAGCATTTCTATGACTTTTTTTATGTTAATGTTAAAAGTCGTATTAATTTGCTCTCATTCACTCAACAAGCATGTTTTGGTAAAAGTTCCTTGCGTGTTTGTTTCTTGAGCGGCGCCTGGTTTCACTGGGGTGCTTTAGTTTTATGTTCTTGTTTTCTGAACCGTAAATCGGTGCTGGCATGTAGCAGGCTCTTGTGTACCTTTGGCGCCTTTAATATGATTGGCTTCTCAATAAGAAGCGTTTGCTTCTATCCTTTCTTCGCTTTGTGTGCCGTCTTCGTTGCGCTGGAACGTTATAACACTTTACTATTGCACCTTGAAAGGCGAGGCATTCTTATAGAGCTGACTTTTTGGAATTGAGGCCCTAATTAGCACACACCTGGAGAGGACATTCTCAACCAAATTCTATTTCTCTTTCGCAGTTTGGGATTCGCTCACGGGAGGCCACGCTGCCACTGTCGTCAAAGGGAACAAGGATGAAGTAGAATCAAGCGGAAAGTTATCATCGTATCATACGGTAAAACTTCGAGCTTTCAAAACGCTGCCATGTTTGAGCGAGGCTCACTGCAGATCACCATTTCCTGCGTACATTCTGGCGGCTTGCTTGCACACGGACAAGAAAAACACGGGTAGAGCAGTGCTCCTAGCTTGCATGAGTGTCAGCGAATCTCGTTCATAGTAGTATTTTCTCCGCGAACCTGGTATCGGCAAATGGTCCTTTAGTGAGGTTTAACGAAGCACGGCGCGTCTATGGTGCATTCAATAACAACCGCAGCCATATGACGGCAACACCGAAAAAAGGCCGTTCGCAATGCTAGTCGTTGCAGACAAGTCTTTTTTTTTTGCGGCGTTTAGCGTCTCAAAGCGAATGAGGCTGTGAGGGAAACCACAGTGGAGGGAGGCCTCCATATAACTTCGACCACCTGGAATTCTTTAACAAGCTCTGACACCGCACAGTACACGGGTCTCTAGCACTTCGCAACCATCGACATGTGACCGCCGCGGACGGAATCAAACCAGTGTCATTCGGTTCAGCAGCCGAGCACCATACCCTGTGAGCCACCACGGCGGCTCTAGACAAGTTGCGATTGTGTTGGAAGTGCTTAGTAGCGCTCACGCGTTTGCACAGAAGCGTGAGCAATAGATATGTGCGAAAAGCAGACGTGGCAAAGCGAATGTGCCAAGATAATGTGCTCAGAGGCTGTGTTTAATGAGGACATTATGTCCACGAATTTATTTAAGCGTGCCCGGTCTTGGATGACTTGCCAGCCACAACTAGCATGGAAAACATGCAAGGTGGTTATGGTCTATAAAGATGATTCATTTCACGTTGACGAACACCATGACATATCGCAAACGGGGGGGGGGGGGGGCGGCGAGAGAGGGGTGGAGGCTTGTTGTAATAACTGATTGCTGTAGAAAGCTTGTTCATTCCTTATGAGATACGCTACGCAGACAAAACGGTCGAACTGAAGAGCACGATACATAGTATGTGTTACGTGACACAGCGCAACGCGCAATGACGCAGCATAATCAGCGCATGAGCCCTGCTCTTTTATTTTACCGTAATTTTTTCTCTCCAGTGTTAATAAAGTAGAATGACAAATAGCCACCTTACCCAGTTTCAGTACTTCTATAAAAAAACCGGGCCAAGCTTTATACCTTCTTCAAGGGATAGGAATTTTCTAACGTGTCGTAAAAAGAGTCCTTGCATTCGTACCAAGACACAACGCACATCAATGTCTAGCCGTATCAATGTGCGCGAGCACGCCTTTTTTTTTAACTTCAGCATGCTTGTTTACAACTTTTTTTTTTTTTCCTGAAGTTCGTATTCAACTGCGATGCTTTGACAAAGGACATCACTTCAGTTTCCGTGAACTGGCTGTCAAAGAAAGCTCCTAAATTTCATGCACGATTCCAGCACAAGCAACCGAACAAAAACACACGTCGTCCTACTGAGATCTTTCATATCTCGAGAACAAAAAATAACCAAAACGGGCGGGGGCACAAGTTGCAGGAGGGCGAATCCGAAGAGCCTCTCTCCTTTTTTTTTTTGTTCCTTGCGACATTTGCAGCCTGGAACATCACCTTTGTTGTCGATATTGATTGGCGGCTCATTTCTATAGCGCGACGCCCCAAAACATCCAGCCCACAATACCAAGCCGGCTGCTTGATGGTACGGCAATCACCGGTGCTTTTCTCGACTCGAGGAAAGCACTGGAGACTCCCGACGTGCCCGTTCCGACGTTTGTTTCCGTCCACTCAACGAGCGAACGGAAGTGTGTGAGAGGTTAAAACACAGTGGCGGTTCGCTGAGGACGGGCCCGGAATCGATGAGGGAGCGCTCTGCGGACTGCACGATAACGAGCGCTCCAATAAAACTGCGACGCAAAAGGCGAAGAACAAATTTGCAAACGAGCTCAGAACGAGCGCCCCGCCGCCGTGTTACTCACGTGCGAGGGCGGACAGTGCCTGTGATTACCCCTGGGTCTCGAAGGCCCCGCGTGGGCAAGCCGAACGTGAGCTGCCCATCGCCGTGAAAAAAGGCGCGGAACCGAAGGCCAGTGTTGGGTCGTAAACCGATCGCTGCGACGTGGCGTGCCTACCTTACCTTTCTCCTTGAGCGCCTCCAATTCGGAGCCTCTGGTTGCAAAGGAAGCTTTTAGAGCGGTTGTGATAAACCCAATTATATTGGATAAACATGGGCTTGCCACCTAACGTTGTGTTGCGGAACGTAGGGGCAAATCGCTGTTTTATTTACTCTTTCATTGCAAAAATCGGCAGCTAGGAGCAATCGGTGATAGCTTTAGACCCTCTTTCGTTGCAAAAGTAACCAGCTCGAAGCTTGTAGTTGGTGTCTTATCTACCTTGCTTGAGACCGGCTCCCTTGGCTCGAATCCAGTAAACTTTTTGTACCACATTAACTGGTGGGCGAGTTGGTCAGACATGGTCCTTGTAAAAAAGCACAACGGCTCAAAGCCAAACAAGGAAGTGACAAAACACTGTGGTCTGTTTTGTCCCTTCCTTATTTGGCTTCCAGCCGTTGCGCTGGTTTACAGGGACCAGCAAAACTTGTGAAGCAGCTGAATTAAGTACAAGTACCACAGGTTAATTACAGTTAGAGACCGGACGCAGGCTCGTGTAATTTAGTACTGAGCATTCGTTGTATGATGAATAGACTATCCCAGAAACGTGCTCTTTATATGTTCCTTGCTTTGCAAAACAAATTCCAGCGCAGGAAGAGTAACAGCCTAGGCGCAAATGCAACCAGAGTTTTCAGCCATTATCAGCGCAGAAACGTTTACTCAGGCCATTTTCGTTTTTTCACACAGCCTAGAATACCCTCAACTTGCACCACCAATGTACCGCAAGTGAACTCCTTCCACAAAAAGAAAAACAAACGGAGATTTGAAATCACCTACAACATCAGAATTACAATGTAGCTCAGCAAACTGAGCAGAGTAGGCGGCGGAATGTGCGCTAATAGATCTAGGATATTCGTTATTCTCTCTGAGCTCTCTGCCATGAAAGTCATCTCTTTCCAGGCAAAGTGCAAGCGTGTCCGTCCACCTCCGCAATATACCACAGTTTTGGTCAAGATTATTAACATATTTCAACATACTATAGATCTCAAAGGCCAGATGCCATGCGGCAGTTCAAAGCAAGAAACCAGGGATACTAATGCATCAGCGGCAAATGGTAGAAAACAGGTCCTACATAATTCTTAACCCATGTAACTGTCAATCTCCTGTCGTCTTTGGCAAGGCATGGAGGCGGCCTGCCAGTACAGAACCACAAAAGGCCCATTTGTATTTTTGAGGAATGGCGGTGGTGTCGGTGATGGTATTGCCTCAGTTTTTCTGGAAAAGAGTCAGCTTTCGTAAGGAGCGCTTTGGGAGTGCTTGGAAAAAGACCTTTCCTTCCTAGTCTTCCTCTGCACAGAAATTCATGCGGCAGTGTGGCAGAAATCTGGTTCTCATTGGGAAAAGATGCGCGCTCTGCTGCACTGGTGTTCCGTGTATTATAAGCCAGACCGGTTGATGCTGGTTAATGTTGTTGTTGTTCCCTTAAATACGATGGCATATATCTTCTTCTTCGTTTGATCATAGTCAGGTGGGCTGATAACTGGGGTCTTAGCGGTTCTACGTGAATATTATAAGACGTTTTAACAGTTCATCCTTGCCTGCACACCTATGCTGTGTAAGTCAGTGGCTCTAGTAGTCGCCTCAGGCTTACTTAACGCCTACTGAAGTTCTACATGCAAGAAGCTTCTATGTCGCGCTATATGTCTAGTTATGATTGCCGCGATCAAAACATTTCATGGCGAAAGATTACAAATAAATTACACTTTCATCATTCAAGAAAAAGGCGTGTCCTATGTCCCTAATATTATCCATTTTCTGTGCGAGCGGTGGCCAACTTGTCCCGCGCAATCTTCCTTATCATGTTCGCCCACCTGAGTTTCTGCCACCGCGTACTACGCTTTTCGTTTTTTGCAATCCACTCCGTTACCCTTAAGAACAATCAGTTATCTTTCCTTCGCATAACATTATCAGGAGTATGCCCATTTGATCTTCTTGGTTCAAAGAGTACATAAAGAACTTCTAATTTTTCTTTGACCAAAATATGCTTCCTCCCTTCTCTCAATTTCACATCTGTCATGATTTTTATATTACTCTGTCAGTCACTCCCGCCAGTCCTGAATACCTGATTTCTCGGGGATATCTAGGTTGCGTCATAGAGACGGGGCTCTTCAACATCCTCTATCTCATCTGAGTCCTTGACACTTTTATTGGCAGTATTGGCGTACGACCGCTAAAAAACTTTAAATCATATTTATTCTTGTTGCTGTTTGGGTGTCAGGTTAATGAACCAAATTTTTTGTTGTGTCTTCTTGGACCTGTTTAGATCTCATGAGGCACGGAAAAGAAATCTCCAATATAACCGCTGATACGTTGTTTGCTATCATTACAGCTATTGAAGCAGGCTTACCAGAGCGTTATATTGAATTAAAACTACTTATCAACAATTAATTCGCCGTAGTTTTGTGTGCGTCACGTGACCTGAACAATCCTAACGCCTCACAGTTATCGTTCGACTAATGAAACCTAAAACAAAACCGCATCAAGGGGAAATCAATTATAAATTATTTACCGGTCGTAGGCGGACAGCGCGTAGGATACATGTATTCGAATGTCCAGAGGATCATACGAAATACGTAATCATGAAACTGAAATTAGATGTAGATGGTAATTTATTAATATGCTGAGAAGCTTGAAGAATCTTGATGGCCTGCTGTAATGACCGTGGTGATAACAGCAAGAATTGCGGAGCGAGAGGGATATTTGGTGGGGAGTTTAAACGGTGATGGGTGCGCTAAAATTATATTTTCGGCAATGCAAATCTATATGTAGGTCTGTATGCAAATTGGTAAGAGACGCATAATGGAGCTCGCAATTTTCCTTAAACCATACATTCGCTCACAAACAAGACAGACTGAAGATATCGTGAAGGCACTACACGCCTTGGGAAAAACAGACATGCTTGAAGCACAAGGCGAAGCCAAAGGGTGATGCTTCTGCAAGAACTGCACACAAGCTGATGCAGGGCTTATGATAATTCTGCCCGAACGACCGGGCATCCTCCTCAAAGCACTACCGCCATCGAGCGGTAGTTTTTTACCGGGAGCGCACGTATGGCCTTCTTAATGTTGTTCGCAGTGGCAAAAATGAGCGGCATGCTAAAATGAGTATGCAAGCCGCTACTCAATGTCCTTACATGAGCGTCTCATGCGTAGACAGGCACTGGGGACTAAGCAAAGCAGCCTGTGGACTTTGGCAAAGCACGTTTAGTGAAGGCAGTAATCTGATCTCGAAACTTCCTATTCTGCTCACTTCAGTGAAGTTATCTTCGTTCTGGTGGCTCTTTGCGAAGTGGATGTGAAAAAACAACAAAAGCGTCATCTGGCTGAGACGTGCAGACTGACATTTCTAGTCTTTTCACGACGCTCTGCCGGCATTGTTGTAACCATGCAACTCGGAGTAATAGAGCTAGCTGAGCGAGTTGTTCGTCACTTAGGCGAACGTGAAAAGTATTTGTAGAGCACGGGCTCAAGTCGAGACAGTTGTGTCGAGTTCTACCATCTTTTTGCTTTTTTCTGTTAGTTTATCCCCATAAGGAAGAGGGGCTGATGCCTTAAAAGCAAGCACCGTGGAAGGACAGGGAGGATTTACAGCTTTCCCCGATAATGGAGTTCTGGCCTAGTTCTCGGGAGAAAGCTTCACGTGTTTTACCGCTCCGAGTGTTTCGGAGGCTGTTCTCTGTTCCCCTGAGAAACAACCACCCACGAGAGTTAAAACTTCTCTCATGTTGTGAAACCACTCTTCGCCCCTCCATTTGTGTCAGTAAGAAAAAAATTTATAAAAAGCAGAAAGAGCCAAGACTCGCCTTTCAGCCATCTTCTGGCAGTCGTTTTCCCGTGTATAATAGCGCTCTGGCTAATAGTCTATTGATCAGATACTCCATGGCGCACACTGCATGTAGCCCTTCATTTTGGCCTCTTAAGTCCCCGAGTAGCCTCTAGAAACGTCGAAGGCTGTTGTTGTAGCGGCGGGTGCCGCTCAAGTACACGAACTGCTAGCAACCAAAACCATCCTCGTTTATTGCCAGATACAGTCATATATATACACATAGTGACACTGGGGCCTCTGGCGGCAGGTGATCCCCAAACCGAAACCACATATACAACATATTCCCTTCCTTATAAAAAAAGACAGCTACATGGGTTAGTGATTTAGTAGTGGTAGTACGTTAGTGCTCTTTTACAGAATTATAATTACAGTAACAACAATGTGCTTGTCTTATGCACTTAATACAAAAATATAAAACAAAAAGAGGAAAACAAGATACAACTTCATTTATGTCCATATTTCAGAACGTCAGCAAACTCAACACTCGTGCAGATTGTGACACGTTCATGTTCACTGCAAAACGTGTCTTTCTGTACTTAGTGTCCATAGCGGTCTGGAGGTCATCTATTCCTTGATGGCTGTACCATACGCTGAGGTCCCGATGCTTCTGAGAAACCACTGGCGGCAGGCGAAGTCTCTTCCGGCTCACAGCCGATCACTGGTGACATAGGCGGCTGCTTCGCAGCAGCCACAGCTGAAGTTCCGGTTGGCGCTTCTGAAACGGGTCTCTCCATGGTAGGCTGTGAGCTGCTTTCCCTAGCGGTGTCATTTGTATCACTCCTTTCCCCCCACCCACAGATAGATGCAGAAGCTCGTGGCATCCTTGCCAACTTTGAAGCGTTCCACGTTTTTCCATCATCAAGTTGGAAGGACGATTGCCCCTGCTTTCTTATCACTTTTCTTGGGAGGCTAAAAGCCAGGTCACCTTTAAAAGCAGTTTGTCTGCGTACTCGTACAAGGTCACCAACATTCACTTTGGTTTCCCTTGCGGCCCTGCGGGCGTCTGTGTATAGTTTACTGGATTGCTGCTTTTGCTTCACCCGCTCGCGTAGGTGGTGGAGCTCTGAAGTAGGGTCGGTTGCAAATATTGCTGACGGATACCCAACGACATCGAGCCGAGTCCTTGGTAGACGTCCATGCAGGAGAAGTGCTGGAGCAACTGCAGTTGTGGCATGCGGCGTACAACGGTAAATGCCCAAGTATTCTGTTACCGTTTGGCGTAAGGAACGCTGCTCGAGTGTAGCCACTTGAACAAAGCTTCTAAAAACTCTGTTGAACCGTTCTACCTGTCCGTTTGCTTGCGGGTAGTATACGGACGAATGCCGCAAGCGGATGCCGCGATCCTGCAGAAAAGCTTGGAACTCTCGAGATGAAAACTGTGGCCCGTTATCGCAAACAATTTCCTCTGGGTAACCTTCACGTGCGAACACTGACACCAAGAAGCCTGTTACTGTGCGTGTTGTGGCTTGGTTGCAAAAGTATACTTCGGGCCACTTAGAAAAGTAGTCGACCAGCGTGATCGCATATCGGCAATCGTGTGGTGCTCTCTCAAATGGGCCAACACTGTCCATGCCAAGCTTTAGCCACGGTTCCTTTGGTAAGGGGACCGGGTTCAATGGTGCAGCCATAACCTTCGTGCTCTTGTCCGCTGCCTGGCATATACTACACGTTTGAATAGCTAGCTCGACTTGGCTGTCCATGGCTGGCCACCAAAAATTTTCTCGCAGACGTGCTTTCGTTCGTACAATTCCAGGGTGAGCCTCATGAGCAGCGGTAATTATCCGCGCTGTAAGTGATGCGGGAACCACAAGGCGTTCGCCACGCAAAATCAAATTGTCCACCACTGACAGTTCATCGCGAAGTTTGAGGAAAGGTTGAAGCTCACCCGGCAGAGATTTTTGCGCAGGCCAGGACGATTCAATGTAGGCCTTGATTCGTTGCAGTGTGCTGTCTTCCGACTGGGCCTGTTCAAACTCTTACCTGGTAATGCAAGAAGATATAAGGGCAACTGATACAGTTTCATCTGGTAAAGTCTCTTCTTCCTGAGGAGGTGACGCAGGGAGGCGAGAAAGCGCATCTGCTACTCGATTTTGCGAACCCTTCCGGTACTTTACTGCATAGTTGTACTGCAGCAGGCGCTCCGCGCATCGTGCTATCCGCAAAGGACGCCTTCCTGGCCCTTGAGTAGACAGCAATGCGACCAAGGCTTGATGGTCAGTAAGCAACGTGAAATGGCGTCCCCACAAGTAAACATGCCACTTCTCGCACGCCCAAACACACGCAAGCGCTTCGCGTTCTCCTACTGAATATCTCCTCTCTGCAGATGAAAGCGCTCGAGAAGCAAAGGCGACAGTGTGTAGTTTCTTTCCCTCTACCTGTTGGAGAACCGCTCCAAGCCCACAGTCTGAAGCGTCAGTGGAAAAACAACTGGAAGAGATGCATCGAACATCCGCAGGACTACGTTGGACGCAAGTGCCTCTTTGGTCTTTCGAAAACTGGAGTCTACCTCGCCAGACTAAACAAATGGTTGCCCCTTTCGAAGCAGAACGCGCATCGGTTCAACCATATCGGCAAAGTTGGGAACGAACCTAGAGTAGTATTCGACCAGTCCCAGGAACGATCGAAGGCTGACTGTATTGGTGGGTGCCGGTGTATCCTTGATGGAAGCAACCTTTTCCTCCAGCGGAACAATACCACTTGCTGTGATCCTGTGACCCAAAAATGAAAGTTCCTGCGTATCGAAGATACATTTGCTGTTCAGTTTGAGTCCTGCCTCTTTAATGCGTTGAAGTACTGCTGCAAGGTTATCTATGTGCTCCTGCCGGCCCCGCCCGAAGACTATAATGTCATCTATATAGAAGAGCACGCCCTTACATCCTTGCAGGACTTTGGACATCACACTCTGAAATGCAGAAGGCGCTGAAGCCAGTCCGAAGCACACTCGTTTAAAACGAAAGAGGCCTTTGTGAGTTATAAATGCGGTCAAATCGCGACTCGCAGGGTGAAGCATGACCTGGTGGTAAGCTGATGCGAGGTCTAGCTTATAAAAATTTGTAGCCCCCAAAGAAGGGGAAAGCTGTCTATTACGACAGCTTTGTTTGCTTGTCGAAGGTCTACACAGAGGCGAATACCTCCCTCTTTCATCTTAACGACCACAATGGGTGACACCCATTCAGATGCCTCCACCCTCTCTATCACGTCCAGATTTTCCAACCGATGGAGCTCTTCCGAGACCAATGGTCGTAGTGAGAGCGGAAGGCGCCGAAGTTTGGATTGCACTGGCTGCACCGTGGATCGCGTTTTGACGTGATGCACAAAACCTTTCGCGAGGCGAAGGTCTGGATCGAAAAGAGATCCAAACTCGCCAACTAATTCCTTTGGGAGGTTAATATCCTGCACGGCTTTCGTCAGGTCAGGGCGCTGTTCCCTTCGAGAATTAGAAGTTAGCGTCGTTTCAAGGCATTGCAGAGATGACCCATCAATCTGTAGACCGAGGGCCTTGATGGCATCGATACCCAAGAGTGAGGTGCCTTGTTCTACGACGTAGAAAAGAAGGCTTGTTGTGCTAGCTTTGTACGTAACGTCAGCGAAGAAACAGCCACGAACCGGAATTGGCTGTTTTGAATAGTCCAGTAACCGAACAGTCGGGGCCAAAAGTACTTGGCCTTCAAAATACTGCTTAAAAAGATCGTGTGCAACAATGGAAACTGACGACCCAGAATCTACAAGGAAAGTTATGTCCGCACGGTCAATCGAAACTGTGACATAAACAGCGGAGCAAGCGGCCGTCGTCACAGCCAGAATGCTCAAAACTTCCTCGCTAGGAGAGTCTTGGCTGTCTACCTCACGCACCGGAGCGGAGCCTCGTTTCTGGCAAACAGAGCGGAAGTGACCCATGACACCGCAATGGTGACAGCGCTTGCTTTTGGCTGGACAGCGAACTGATGCTGCATTGTGCCGGGATGAACCGCAGCGATAACAACGAGACTTGCGGTTGTGCGACCACTTCGAGCTCTCGTCGGATTCTGGTGTACGCGTAGGCGTATTTCCACGAGTATTTATGCGTCCAACATCTGCAGAAGGAAATTCTTGCAGATCATTGCACGCCTGCTCAAACTGCCTTGCCAGTAGTACTGCTCTAGCGAACGAGAGAGACGCTCCTTCAAGCAGAAGACGCTCGCGCAAGCTCCGAGACGAAATACCAGCAACGAACTGGTCACGCAGCGAATGTTCTTCGGCAGGAAAAGAGCATGTAGCAGAAAGCTCTCGCAAAGCAGTGAAGTACTCATTCACTGACTCACCAGCTTGCTGAACTCGCCTACTGAAACGATGCCGTTCGGCAACAACATTGCTTGTTGCCGACCGAAAAATGAGCATGCAGAGCGGCGACTGCGATATCGTACGACGATACTTCAGGCCTTGTGTCGCCTGTGCCCTTGCTATCTTCCGACGTTTTCTCGGTAACAGTTTGCTCACCGAGCTAGACGTTGTCCAACGATAGAAGTGGTAATGTGTAAAATATGCGCTGACCTTCTACGCCGAGGCTGTGAAGAAGTAGTGCTTTGCGACGATCCGGCGTGCAGTCAGAGGCCCCCGAAGCAAGCACGTAGTTCTCGAAGATGCGGAACCATTGCGGCCACGCAACAGCAGGTCGACCAGGCACAGGCAGGAACGGGGGCGGCGGCGCGAGTCCAGAAATGCTCATGGCGCCGGAAAGCAAGCGGCGAAAGTCACGCCCCCCGCAATGATACCGTCCTCGTCGCCAATGTTGTAGCGGCGGGTGCCGCTCAAGTACACGAACTGCTAGCAACCAAAACCATCCCCGTTTATTGCCACATACAGTCATATATATACACATAGCAACACTGGGGCCTCTGGCGGCAGGTGATCCCCAAACCGAAACCGAAACCACATATACAACAGCTGTCGCAGTGACATTCAAGTTACGACTCATGATGCAAAAGCAGCGCTGATCGCGTTACCGTTTTTAGCAGCGCCAAGTAGGGCAAGGAAGACACAAGAACACTGAGCCTTAAATTTACTTTTGAAAATCCCAGAACCACAGATACTCTGTTGCCGCTTTCTTGGGCACAGAGAGTCAAACAGATTAGTTGATTTCTGTACTCATACCCAGGCATGATTTGTTTTCTGTATTAGTGCCGAATTCTTTTGCAGTTATTAGTGCGAAAGCGTTATTCCGATGGGTAGACCGCGAGCAAGATCTGGAGAAGTTTTTTGCTTGCGGCGTTTGTGCCAAGTGAAATGAATAAATATAAATAAATTAGATGAAAATCTGTGACTGTGATTTGAACCCGCGGTGGCGCGGATAGCTCAGCTCCACTGGCCACTGTGCTAGAACACTAATCTATAGCTGCAGCTGAACACGCCGCGTGTTAAACTGCAAAGCATTTTCGCACTGTGAAAAAAAAAGTGCCTAATTTCTTCTCTCCGAACACCAAGATCTCATTTCAAGACATTTGTTTCGCGCGCACAATGTATTTCATTTGTATTTTTGCGCGTGAGTTTAATCTTGATAATTGTATTCTTAACCGAAGAGAATTGCAATGGATGACAAGTTATTCATGCATACTTTTTTCGGGCTGACTTTTTCGTTTGTACATATGACACAGACAAGTATTCATACTTTAAACCTTCTTCTTCATGTATTGGTGGCTCTTGTTGTTATAAAGTTTATAACAGCGTTTTTTGCTGCTTTTATTGTTATTGCTTCGACCTTTATTGTTTTTCTACACACACTGGTGATTGTGTATTTGTTCTTAGAAGTGCCGTCGCATGCCTCTGCCCACTTGCTGCACAGAGGGTGGGAACCTTGTCAAGCGATAACGGCTTTTATTCCCATCCCCTCGGCCACTGTATGGTGATGGAAATAAATTCATATTATAAGTCGCCACCTGCAAGAAAGGAAAAGTTCACTAGGGCCAATGTGTGTTTGTTTCCTGCTGTGCAGAGTGAAGAATGCACGTCGCTTAATTAAAATCGTAATTTCAACATGGTAAAATTACAATGTAGTCATAATCACGCTCTTAGCTGTAGAATACTGGGAAAGCAGTGTCTCATAACAAAATATTTGGAGTTCCCGCAGTACCATTAGTTACATTATTGAGCTTGAATATTTGAGACTGCTAAGTATGAAATATATCTCTTCATCCAGTTTATTTTCCTTCTTCAACACGCTTGACCTTTTCCCCAGGTCCTCTAATTCAAGTTGAATTTACGCTCTCTGTTTTGTTCATTTCCTCTTTCTTGTTCTATTTAATATTCCATCAGCATTCCTGGTCCGGAAAGCGTGCCTTATGTGAACACTTTCAATTTACCCACCCCATTGTAAGCACACTAGCGCCAAGGCGCCCAAATACCTCATCAAATACGCCAACACACAATTCACCGACATTTTCAAGATTCGTTGTTCAACCTTTTCGCAATCTATCTTCGAGACCAGCGCCCTGTAGCGATATGCTGCAAGGTATTAAGTTAACTTGTCGAACGCCGCCCTCAAATTAATACAATTTGCACAGCCAGCACATCTCTCTCCCACATACTTCCAACAGATTGAAGCAGGAGGAGGCGGAAAGGTGAAGAGATTAATCGGATGAATCCTTTGTAATTGCAGCACCCTCTTCTCAGGAAGATTAAAAGGTGTAATCTAAAAGCAGAAGTTGAAATTGTGCAACTGAGAGCATTTGTTTTGCTCTAGTTATGCTGAGAAACCTGTCGAGCGTCCGGGATTTATTGTGCTTTATCCAGACGTGCTTTAACTGAATGGTGAAGACGCACTTTACGTAATTACTTTTTCTCAACATTTATTTTCGCCTGTATCATGCGTTTAATGGCTTTATTTTGGTAGTGAAATCACGCAGATTTTAAAAAAATTGGTAGAAAACTGCTTTTTTCCTGAGTATGCATTAACCGCCCTTTTTCAGCACTTTTAATCCTATTCACCTGATCGGTCTCCTCAGCCTCTGCCAAGTTGCGTACGCTGCTTAAAGCTTAGCCGTCCCCATATAATGTTCCCTTTAAAGTAACTACTTAACTGTGTCGGAATTATGTCAGTACCTATATATGTCGCCTTATATGTAATCCAAAACAGTTGAGTGTGTACAATTTTGTGTTTTAATGAAGCATCTGAAAAGGCTCGTAAGCCGATATCATTATGCCATGGTCGATACATTAAATTAGTGAGAAGGAAACAGGAAGTAAGGGCAGATATTCAATCGATGCCAACAGTTCTCTCAAATGAGAGGTTTACAGTGCAAGACATGTCATTATTTCAGTAACTGCATTGGATAACCGTCTTTTCTGCCTTTTTTGAGAGAATACAAAAAGAACTGATTTGTTTATAATGAGCTGGACGTTAGATCAGCGCGAGAAGCGGAAAATTAAGGACAGAAGATCAGCATTCACATTTATCAGTTTAGCAGCTGTGAAACTAGCGTTACTTTACCATTTAAGATCTATATTTTTCAAAGCATATTGCTGTCGTTAACACCCCTGCATGTGAGTAGTACTTCTTTTTGGAAAAATCTATAAAGCCTCAGGCAGAATTACAGAAACGGTAAAAACAACCATTAGTTCACAGTTCGGTACGTACACTTCTATATTGAGTGTCCCTGAAACATCAGGCGCCTAATCACCGCAAGCGCTTCTAATGATGTATAAACCAGTTTCCTCATTTTTGGTAATCAATGAAAACTACATAAAGTCGAATCGACGCAAGAAAAAATGCGTTTTAACGTAAGCAAGAGTGCACGGCATATAGACATTGCTAGGCCAAATAAAGCACTTTGTAGAAGAGAAATGCTTCTAGATAATAAGCGTTTGCTAATGACTGATGGAGCACGTCCTTTTTACGGAGTTCTTGGGGAAACTTGAACCCCTACCCGGAGATTGTTTTTTTTTTAGAAAAAGAAAGTTTCGCCTAATTGTTATCGAGCCCCCTTCATTTCTTTTCTTATACACTTTTCTCAACCGGTGCACATTTTTCACTTTGCATGAGTTATAAGGGCACTCTGACGTCACACTATCATAGAATCACACGCGGTTCTAGACACACGGCACCAGCGTGATTGGTTGGCTCCTCCCACTTTTCCAAGTCTTCTGGTGACGTCATGGTCGTGGAACGCGATTTTATTTTAATTTTTGCTTTCGTGCCACACACTCGGGCGGCAGTCACTTGCACCTGATGTGCGACGTCATGCGGCCAATCCATGGTCAAGCTACTACAAATGCTTTTTTTTAACGGCCATCACAAGCCTCACAAGATTGTTCGTAATAGCTGTCGTCGTAAAATTCTCTCTCTTCTTTTATCCTACAAAAAGCTTTAGATGCCTGATTGCACCTGTTATGAATAAACTTACCTTGAGATGCTCTGATTTCTACTTTTATAATGAGCAGTTATATAAAATTAACAGAATGAGGCGTTGTGAATAATAGCAACCCAAAAGAATTGGTAATCAAAATTTTATTTAGGCGAATTTCACTCCCGTATTGAGCGATGATCAATGAAAATATAATATATAGTACAGACAGAAAAGGATGGGTCTGATTTACAAACTCAAGAACGCAAGATCAACGCGCTTATTCCGAACGAGCCTTTATCTAAGCGTGTAAAGGCAAGAAGAACATGAACTTCCAGTAAAACGTGATCAACGATCAAGGCTGCACAGCCTTACCGCACATTGCCGCACTAGTATCTACTTTGCTCGTGAAATGCGTCGTGCTTATCGTTGCCATTAATTGATCACTGCTGCATAAGCGGATTATTTTCTATGCCCAATGCATGCACTGCATTTGACACCATCCCTGCTACACCTGCGGGGGGGCTTCTGCCAGCGCACACCACATGCACCCTGATTGCCTGATGTCTTGTTCAGCTTAACTGTGTCTTCAGAACGCAGGCACCTTTCTGCAGGAAAAATAGCAATTTCAAGACTTCATAAATGTCTTGTATGCCTGCTCGGATCTTCTTGGATGATCGTGAGAATAGAGGTCGATGAAAGTTAGCCAGCCCTCCTAGAGACATGAAGTTTTCGATCATTGTGTGGGGCAGGGCATGTGCCCGATGTGAATAGGTTTAGGCATGTGGGGACTCCCTGACGATCGCGCCTGTCCTTGTAATTCTTTCTAGCCCATGTGTTCTTTTCAGCGCTTTTCTTCAGCTACGGATCGCTCAGAAGGCCAGCCTGAGAAGCGTTCGAAGAGTTGGCCGACGGTTCTCTCTTCGCATCCACTGCCGTTGCGGTGTGTTTGTAAAATATTTGCAAGTGTAATAAAAAAAAAACATGGAGTAAGATTAAACACCAAGGCGCCCGTGTGCTGTGCGATGTCAGTGCACGTTTAAGATCCCCAGGTGGTCGAAATTATTCCGGAGCCCTCCACTACGGCACCTATTCTTCGTTTCTTCTTTCACTCCCTCCTTTATCCCTTCCCTTACGGCGCGGTTCAGGTGTCCAAAGATATATGAGACAGATACTGCGCCATTTCCTTTCCCCAAAAAACCAATTATTAATTAATTTAGGATTAAGCGCGGTTCGAAAAGGAAATTGGTTTTTAGGGAAAGGAAATGGCGCAGTATCTGTCTCACACCTCGGCTGACACCTGAACCGCTCGGTAAGAGAGAAAGGAGGGACTGAGAGAAGAAAGCAAGAAATAGGTGCCGTAGTGAAGGGCTCCGGAATAGTATCGACCACCTGGAGATCTTTGACGTGCACTGACATCGCACAGCACACTGGCGCATTTTGCGTTTCGCCTCCATCGAAACGCGGCCACGGTCGGGTTCGAGCCCGCGTACACGGATCAGTTGCCGAGCGCGCTTACCACTGAGCCACAGCAGCGGGTAGCGCGGCTACGCCTGATGCGAATTAGGTGCGGTAGCACTTTGGTTTTCACTTAGGTTTCGGTTCGAAGCTCAATTTTAATAGTCAAGGAGACTTCAGACAAAGTTGGGCGAAATCGGACTTAAGCTCCGCTTCAAGGGTACGACGAGATAGCGTTAACGAGTTCATGCACATATATGTAGAATAGGTCATTCTATGCTCTACACTCATAGGTCAATGAGAGCCCTCACACCGCTCCTGGCGCTGTAGTGCTGCGGTTAAGCGATGTGCCACTGCCTTTCGATGGGGTTTGTAAGACCCAGGTTGCTTCTGTCGAGCAACCTCAAAGTCACAAAAAGAGGCGTCGGACGGACAAACATCGGCAAAATCTGAGATTGGGGCCTTAGTGCTCGCGAACTAAAAATATTGCTAACTGTTATTGTGGAAAGCTCTTGGGAAGCAAAGCAGACATGCCTGTCGTCGCTTACAGGCATGCAATGTTTACAAGCGGTATAACAATGTCACATATAATAGGGAGTTGGAAATAAAATTATGAACGAAAGAGGCCTGAAGAAAACGACGAGGATGGCGATAAGGATGACGTGGATTATCTGAAAACTAATGAACGTGAAGTACAAGAAATCGGTGAGGGGGGAAGAGATGTAGGTGGAGAAGAGAAGAAGAAGAGGACGACGACAAGGATGACGTGGACTAACGCCAAGGCTGTAAAACCGCGAAGGAGAGCGAGGCACAGGGGAAAGAACCGAGAAGCGGAGGCTCCGGCGGGTCAGGGACGCTTCAGCTGGAAGAGAGCAACGCCGGCTACTTCTCCGGTGAGCTCGAGTTCTACGGCTTCGCACAGTGGACTTCCTGCCGTTCCTGAGCCCGTTCAGGGGAGTAAAAAGAGGACGCTACCACCTGCTACCGCCAGGGTTGTCTCCAGCGCTGTTGCCACCCATCAGGGTGGTGCCTCCAAAGTCAACATCATCGGCATCACCTCCACGGGCGCTTGGACAGGGAGCTTGTACGACGCAGACAACGACGCCGCCAGAGACGCCAGCCCGAGCACGTCGAACGTCACCTCGACGCCAGCCACTGGACCCATGCAACGCCGCATCCGCACCGAACCAACTGTGAGCACGAACGCAGACCGCTGACAGTAGAACGCTAGTAGTAGACGCTAGTAGCAGTGTTCTCGGGTCGTGTGTATTGATAGTCTTTGTGTTTTGTGTTAGTTTGTTATTTAGTTTTATGTGCTAGTGTCTGTGTCACGTAGGGTGTATTAAATGATCGTCTGTGTGGGTACACCTGTGGCCTAGTTCATTCTTTCAGTCTGAGTGCTCTCCGTGGAGATCCGTGACAAACAAACAGCAGGGAATTTGTAATTATCCCTCAGGTGAAATGCTACCATTAGAACAAAGGAAGTAATCACTCAGCTCATCTTCCTTTCCTGTGCAGTTTTTTAAAGGCATCCTCTGTTGTTGTACTTTGTTCCCTATCACGTATTTCTTCATTAGATTAGTAAATTCTACCAGATAATTCTCTCTTTACACCAGAACCAGCGATCTGTATATTGCTTGTTGGCTGCAACACAGACGTCACAAGCCGTAGCTCCAGTTTATAAAAATTTAAAAAAAATTGCGATCGATTAGCGTTGTAGGACCAAATGCGAATTAGATGCGTCAGAACTTCGCTTTCCCTTCAGTACCGGTGTGCGGACTTACTGTTCACGGATGGAAGCTGTTCTGATAGCAATAATAGGTTAATACAAATATATACTAACTGGTCATTGTGTACTTTACATTCATAGATTCCTGGGCGTCCGCATTCTACTCCTGGCGCAGTAGTGCAGTGGTTAACTAATGCGCCACTGCGTTTCTACGGCAGGTGCTGCCATCGGCGGGGTTTGTGAGACGCAGGTTGCTCTTCCCGAGCGACCAATCATTCGAACTGCCTCCTGCCACGGTGGGCAGGTTTCAAGGTGTGTGCAATGCAAAAAACCGGCAACCTGCTCACCATGGTATGTTGCCAGGCATGTTATGTGGGTTTCGAATACACAAACCTTTGCATGTGGGCAGCCAGCCACAAAGGAGGCTTTAGACAAAGAAACTAACAAATACACAACGGCTAAATGTTGGGAATGGCCACTATGAGTGCTAAGGCACTAAGTCAGCAAGTACAAACTATGGTTGTTTTTCTGACGGGCACCAAAGACGTTTTATCGATTACTTTACTACCGCCCGTGCAACGGCTTTTTGCCATAAGATTAAAACTACTGCCCTAAAAACTTGGTCGCTTTCATTCTTTTTTCTTTAGGCTAGCTATTCAGACTGTCACGTTATAATGTGCTTCTAGTGAGAGAATGCGGCTCCAAATGTGTTTTAACGGACGTCATATCTAACACGGAAGCTAAGTGGCCAATATTTCATTGGAATGGCTCGGGGTATTGTCCACCCCTCTCTCCGCATAACTTGGTTTACCGCACCGCTCACAGTTTGCTCTGTAGCAGTGCGGTACTGAAAGCGCGATTACTGTCTGTATTCAATGCAGCCGCGATGCTGCGGGTCTCGCCGCGGCATTGTACGCCTCTCACAAAGAAGCTTATTCGGGAGGCCGATATTCGCCTGCGGCAACGTTTGCATACAGATCGCTTTTTCCGCGTCCATTATCTGGGCGCCGCCGAATGCTCCCTCATGTGTGTGTGTAAATGCGCGGTCGTGCCAAAGGGAGCTGGAAAAAAAAACTCACAAAAATAAATTCAGGCGCAACCCGAGAATGCGTATCGTGTAGACATCGCGTGAGAGCCATTGGAGGCCGACCGTCCGTGTAAGGAATCCGCCTCTGTTTGTTCGAGTCACCGAAGAAAGCGAGAGGCCCGAATGCTTCGCGTAGTCACGTATTCGCGACGCGCTCGCTTCCTGGCTACAGGGATAAAGGAGCGGTCTACCCACGACTGCAGACCATTACCATAACATGCTCTTCCCACAGGCTTCCCTTGAGCTCATAGCCGGAGGCGATATGGTACTCGCTCGTACGACTGGAACGGCACAAGCACGATTCCCTATAGTCTGGTCTGCACAAAGCGCTGTTTTGTAGCCGAGTGCGGTCTAAGTTTCTGGGTTGCTAAGCAGCGCATCCGGAGTTTAGTTTCCAGTGACCAAGTTTCCTTTACACTTCTCAGTTTAGAAGTGGCAAACGTGGGTTGGCGCGTTCCGCAATCGCTTCGCTGAGCGGCTTGAGCTCGAAGAACATTCTCCAAAAAAATGGGTGAGGCTAAGCATACAGGACGTGTTCTAAAATTAGATAGTGTATCTATTTTAGTTTTGCGTCTTCTCGATTTTAAATCGCTGTAATGGCCTATTCGCAGAGAAGCGTGCCGGCGTGTGCGCTAATATATGGCGTTTTGTTTCACTGCGTGCATTCTTGGGTGGCTCCTCCTGATATCTCACTGTGAAAACACTTAAAGTCAAGATTGCATGGAGGGGGATTGGTTTGCCGTTCGTTGTCACCTATCGAATGAAGCAACGCACTCGGTACCAGAATCGCAAGTTTTTTTCTTCACCTTTCTGCCACTGAAGGGAGCACGTGGTGCTTGCTGGCGATAAAAAAAGAAGGAATGCTCTCCTTACGAAGAGGGTCTATATACTGCCTATAGACTTCCTACAGACTTTATAGCTTTCATATGGATTTGTATTTTTCTATATTCATAGTCTTTAGACTGCTAAAAGAAAAATTTACCAAAAGGACATGGTCATATTTCCAAACATTGTTTATAAAACGTCTAAACGATTTTGCATTCCCTAAGACTAGTCTTTACGACTTATATACATAAAGTGTATAGATTTCATAGACAAAAGTGTGTGGACAGTCAATGAAGTGAAATGCGGACAGTCTATAAAATGAAAAGGGTAAACTGCGCGAAAGGGTTACGACAACAGAAACACACGACACTTACTAACGCAGACTGTCAACTCTAATTTCATCACCATTTTCAAGAGCATCTTATTCCAACTTAAGTCAATAGACTGAGAAAATATTTTTTTAAGGTCTGCGAGCAGGATGAGGGTGATGGCGACTTAGCAAGTTAACAGTGCAGATCTTTTTTGTGATCTTTTTTTTTTCTTGGGCTCATTTTCCTGGCTTGACCACAGATTAAAATATTTACTTGTCCCGAGCTTGTGAGTAAACTCCCGCTTTACTCTTGTCGGCTATCGTCAGCGCAGTTATGGTTAGAGCCAGGTTTATGTGCATCTAGCTGCGTTCCAGGCTCATTCCTCGGGACCTGAGACGAGGCTGCAAGAGCTGGGCAGAAGCCGGGTTGCCGATACCTGCAGGCCTTCTGATGCTCAAAGAGATCTAGCAGAAGCGGCGTTAACATGATACGCCGCGAACGCCCTCCCTCAGAGCTCGCTCATTTCAGCGTATTGCCGATCTCTTGAGAAAAGAAAGCAGCCGTGAGCGAGGGAACGAGGCGTTCTTAGCGCAATGCACAGAAAAACGCTACCTGTCACCAGATATCACTCTCAGAGAGCCCTAAAAACAGCCACGAAGGGCTATGTTCAAAACGAGGCACTATTCTAAGGGCTACTATTTGAGGCCGCTATATCAGTGCGGCTATATGGGATGAAGTTATAAGCGGCAGCGTACTTTAGACTGTTACATGATTTGACTCCGTAATGGCGGATACGTAGGATAAAGAAATACCGCAGCAGCCACTTACGATGCCGAGCGAAACTACCTATGTTTCCACTCGGAAAGTTCATGACTGCGCTTCAGCAGTAAAGGGAATTGTATGCCTTATGTCATCCGCAAGTTTGCGTTGTGTCTTGCTTGCATATGTTATTGAAAGACGGCGAGTTCTAAGTCCTTACTTAGACATCTGGACATAAAAGTTCTAAACAAGTTTTTGTTCGCGACAAAGGCAACAAAGATATCCGCCTTGTATTCTTAATATTCCCCAATTTTTTTCTTTACTTGGCATAGTTAGGACGCTTACATGAGTTAGTGTTAAAGCATTTAGACGAAAGTACGCTTTCAGAAGTGTCGTTGCTTTCCAAACGATGCATAATATGCCGGAAATTAGAGTTTAGAATTCGAAATAAACCGTCGAGTAAAAAGTTCTTATTAAATACATAAAATTATTGAATAGTTAAATGCTCCCATTCTGCAGCAATTCCGTCGTTGTCGGCATCGTCGTTGCGGGCGAAAAATCACTGAAGAAGCAGCCTCTCTGGGCTATCGAAGCCACGTGACATTGAGGCGTCATCACAACCTGCCCACCGGATTGTGTGCAAACTGACCATCGTTGCAGGTGGAAGTACGATTATTTATTTCTCACTAAAGGTTGCTCCGGCAGAGCAACCTGGGTGGCTCAAGCCCCAGCGGTGGCTGCACCTTCCATCAGGGCAGTGGCGCATCGTTTAACCGCCGCAACAGTGTGACATGAGTAGTATGAGGACTCTCAGGAATCAATGAATGTACAGTTGAGAATAAACAATTTTGCACATAGCAGCATTAATAACGTTATTGCGTTACACCCGTAAGGTGGAACTAAGTGCGCCCTCCAATTTTTAACCCGTCAAATTCACTGGAAACGACCGAACGATAGAACCTGATAGCGAAATTCGCAAGCGCAAAAATATATGCTCCCTTTCACGGCGCCTAAACGTTATAGCACTAAAAAGCGAGACTACGGGAAATGATCTTACAGCAATCGCTATTAAAGTGGCGAATAATTGTGATATTATTTTATTTTTTTATTATAGATATCTCAAGGGCCCTTGAGGGCTTTACATGAGGGGTGTAATCTCGTTAGCGGCAGCAGGCAAACGCCTAATGCGCTCACGAAATAGAACGGGTTTGGGACGCGAATAATGCACGGCATATATTAGGAAATAAATGCAAAAGCAGGGAAACGTGATTAGGATAAGAGCTTGCAGATCCTACACACTCTTCTAGTAGTTTAATGGCAACCACTGACAATTTTTCTGGAGCTTTCTTTCTTGTTCCAAATTTCTCGTGACGGCTCCCTTCTCCGCTCATGACTTCTTGCAGACAAAAAATAGGCGAGATCGGGCTATATTTAAATTCTCTGCTGCGTTGAAAGCAAAGTTACCTGATGCAAAGTTACAGGTTAGAGTGCAACGGTCATCCTATATTGATGAAATCTTCTTTCCCACATCAACACTTTAACTCGTTTGACCAAATTTCCAGTTACTTTGACTTTATGTATTGTTTATTGACGTCAGAGAAATCTGTTCTTCTTAGACTTTTTCTTAGTCTCCCTGAATAGGTTATAGCAGCATCAAGTGATGTGCCATATCCAGTAGTATTTTATTCTCTGCATTTGCGACTAGATTTGGATACAGGCAAATGCTTCATCGCTAACACATATTTAAGGCTAACTCGTGGCTCCTTGCACCAAGCTTCAAGAACTATCCTATATTCAAGAAGAGTATATGAGTAGCAGGAAAGTAATTTATTTACAGCTATACAAAGAAAGTATGGCATAAAAGTGGCAGCAAAGGAAAACTTCTGAGAGCATTCTGATATGATTCGGTGACTTTTCCGCTTTGTGGTGTTCAAAACGCCTTTGTAAAGAAAGACTGCTTGGAGGTGCCGAGAACAAAAATGGGTACCTTTGAAACTGTTTGGTGCTGAAACCCGGTAAATCATGGATATACATAAGGGGATAAGTGATGAGGGAAATGAGAAGGATGGGTTAAAAATTCTGTTATTATATGGAATAATCAGAAATCATCTTGCGTCGTGCTATGGTTAGGTTAGGTATTGCGCTTATTTCTTTCGATCATCTTGGTTCAATATTCTGCTTGATAATGTTTTGGTCCTTTGTTGGCCAAGAAGAGAAGACAGTCATAGATTTTTACCTGACATGTTGTTTCCTTTGACGGATTGACAAAAGTCACTACATTCAGCCGTCTAGCCGTCTGCAAAATGAAATACATTTATCGCCTTTGTTTTCTGCTCACGTGTGCTAGCAGGTATAGTAAAATTTTGTAACTTCAATGTAACGAATCAGGCAACACGATGACGCTAAGCACTGCTTGCAGTGGGCTCTAAACTGTGCTTCTTGTTTTTCCCCTTGCTCACTGTTCATCAACTGTCACGCCATCGCAACAGTTGCAGTCTGGCGGCCAAATTAGCCTACTTATGTTTGCAGCGAGCAACGTGTACTGCTCTATACTGGCATCAGACAAGCACTTCCCCAACAAGGTTGGCTGTATGCTAACAATATGGTCAGGAGATGTCATTACTCGTCTTGGGACAGTCTGCAATGCCTGCCGAACTAATAGTCGTTTCCTGAGACACCGGCATTGCATAGCATTAGTGATAAAAGCAAAGCCCCACCGAATTTCCTGTTGCTCTGAAAGGCAGCTCTCTCGATGCACCGTCCCTTTATCCCTGAGGAAATCTGCCGCAGCCTTCTTTATAGCATGTAACGCTCTTAAGCGAATCTCATTTGCGGAAGTTACAGCAGGTGCTGTCGGCCTTGGGCAACCAATCGCGTTACGCCGTGGGCGGTTACTTGCCCAGTACGCGCGAATGGAAGCGAGCAGATGTGGCCTTCGGAGCCATTGCAGCTCCGGCAGAAATAAGAGCTCGGTGATTGGTGTTGAGAACGCGACGTTTACATCAAGTGCTATTGAGTGCGCCGAGTTCCTAAACGGCGTACATTACACCGCAATGCATTAACTACTATTCTTGCGTACGGTGTAATTTCTGGCATGTGCAGTTGCGTGTTTTGTTTTTGCGTCACTTATAATATTTGCCAAATATGTTCATTAAAGGTTGCTGCTTCTAAGCTGTGTGATGGAGCTCTATAACACATATTGGTCTCCTCAGCTTCGAAGAGGTAGGGAGGACAACGCCTCTCACCTTCAAGAAGTTGGCGACGCTGGCGAATGAGCCAGAACGATCCATGACACATAGTCTACCCACAAGTCCCTGATTTCCACCGTTCCCTCAAGTTCTTCTCTCAATCTCCCTCCATTATTTGACAGCAAGAGCTGTTTAAGGTACACGCGCTGGAATTCACGCGTCGCTGTTTCCGAACACCCTCCAGGTCACGTGCCAACACCAGCACCCCCCCCCCCCCCCCCCCCCCCCACCCACCTCATCAGGTAACGCTTAGGCATCCGTCCCTCGTCAGTGGTAGATTTTCTAGGAGAAATAGGTGTTGGAAAGAAATTTTGTTTTTATTAAGAAAGTTTCAAGCAACGCATCATACCACTGAGACCCTCCGACACTCTCCTTATCCAGCAATATTCTCAATGACAAGCTCATACACCCCTCCCCTGCTGTTCGCTATAAATGCACTTGAACCATAAGAAGACAGCACGACATGGATCTTAAACTGTGCAGCACAGCTTCCTTAATGAGGGCAGTGCAATCATGATTGGGTGGTAATTTATTCTAATCTCAAAACAAATGATAGCAATAAACATTATTCATACCCAGTAACCCAAGTTCAGAAACAGAAACAACATAAAAGAAAAAGCTAGCTACAAAATAATAAATGCTAGCAGTGCCCGCTTCTCCACTCGTTTAAAAACTAAGCTCCCACAGCCGTTGTTTTCTGGTTCTCTTTTTCTACGAATGCAGGCGAAAACAGGACGCATGCCGCAGGTACAAAATGGACGAAGGCCCATATACAAGAAGCAACCAACAGTGGTACTGCGGTGTTTTCTCGCCTCCGTCCCAGCCCAGGGTCTCGTGTCTGTCCGAGTTGCGAGATGAGTGTTATAGTCCCGTGGCCAGCCGGACACCTTGTGACTTCGTTAATCTTTCGGGGCTGCTGACCCATTGAGCAGCAAATCCGATGTCAAGCATAAGGAGACACTCCACTGATTGCTAACAACGGCATTTCACCGCACAAGCTGTCTTAATTCCGCATGCTTCAGAGAAGCGACAGTACTAATTTTGCGGTTTTTAAATAAGACACGCAGTCTCTTTCGACGCGAATTAATGATTTCCCACGCATTCCGAGCACATCGAAGCTCCTTTACTTTGATATGCTGCGCACCGGGTAGATAGATAGATAGATAGATAGATAGATAGATAGATAGATAGATAGATAGATAGATAGATAGATAGATAGATAGATAGATAGATAGATAGATAGATAGATAGATAGATAGATAGATAGATAGATAGATAGATAGATAGATAGATAGATAGATAGATAGATAGATAGATAGATAGATAGATAGATAGATAGATAGATAGATAGATAGATAGATAGATAGATAGATAGATAGATAGATAGATAGATAGATAGATAGATAGATAGATAGATAGATAGATAGATAGATAGATAGATAGATAGATAGATAGATAGATGGATGGATGGATGGATGGATGGATGGATGGATGGATGGATGGATGGATGGATGGATGGATGGATGGATGGATGGATGGATGGATAGATAGATAGATAGATAGATAGATAGATAGATAGATAGATAGATAGATAGATAGATAGATAGATAGATAGATAGATAGATAGATAGATAGATAGATAGATATAGATAGATAGATAGATAGATAGATAGATAGATAGATAGATAGATAGATAGATAGATAGATAGATAGATAGATAGATAGATAGATAGATAGATAGATAGATAGATAGATAGATAGATAGATAGATAGATAGATAGATAGATAGATAGATAGATAGATAGATAGATAGATAGATAGATAGATAGATAGATAGATAGATAGATAGATAGATAGATAGATAGATAGATAGATAGATAGATAGATAGATAGATAGATAGATAGATAGATAGATAGATAGATAGATAGATAGATAGATAGATAGATAGATAGATAGATAGATAGATAGATAGATAGATAGATAGATAGATAGATAGATAGATAGATAGATAGATAGATAGATAGATAGATAGATAGATAGATAGATAGATAGATAGATAGATAGATAGATAGATAGATAGATAGATAGATAGATAGATAGATAGATAAAGAGGAGGAGGGAAAGACAGCGATGTTAACCAGAAAGGGGTTCCGGTTGGCTACCCTGCACCGGGGAAGAGGGATTAGGGGGCTAAAAGGAGGAAGAGAGAAGGGGAAAAAGGCATAACACACACACACACGCACAACGCTGTCACAATTTGTCACTTGCGCACCGGGTAACTTCGTAAAAAGTAAACGTTGTCACTGTTAGTTATTTCTGGGCTTGAACACATTCTGCAAACATGCAACGTTGCCATTAGTTTTACCTGTTCTAACGGGCCTCACTCTTTCGTAATCATAGAGGAGGAATTCATAACCTTCACAGACGCTGGAAAATGCAGAGGAAACGTAGCCACAGAAGAAATCAGTTGCGGGAAAGAAAGGCAATGCAATCACAAGCGCTACAATTCTGACTGAACAAATTCAAGTGGCACAAGAAGTCGCAATCTCACTAGCTATCGAAGAGGCATTACGAATTGGCATAAAAATAACAATCATTTATGACCCCCAACGTGCGTCTAGAACTTTTCAGATCGGGAAAATTAGCTCAAAAGCCTGCCGGATTAGGCAAATGAACGATAAGGACCTCCCTGGACGACACAAATTATTATGAACATATGCACACATGCGCTTGGCAGTGAATAAAGACGCAGACCGAGCCACTCGAGGCAAACACACCGAGAGGTCCTGTATAGGCCCACGCCAAACACATGCAGAGATATGATTACATACTTTAAACTCGAAAGGGAAATACTTGCAGTGCCCGACAAAACATTGAAGAGGGCACAGGCAGCAGACTGGAAGGGCCTGCAAGCCGGCACTTACCCTAGCTTAGCACGATACCATGTAACGTGGCCAGAAAGTTACAATGGGTGGTGCTCAAAGTGCGGACAGGTCTCGAACCTCTACCACGCAGTTTGGGCTTAAAGCAAGGAAGCCTCAGATATTTAGGAAAACTGAAGGAACCTCGAGCAGTATGAGGCGGTACTGGCCAGCTGGGACTTCTCGATCCAGCCTTGAACTCCTGGACTTGGGAGAACCACCCACTTAAACTGAAAAAAAGATGTTTTTCTCTCTTCTTTTCTGCATTATGCAGCTTCATTCGGACCTGGCGGCTCTTTTCCATGCAGCCCAACTGCACTGCTCTTCAGTAATGTTTTCATCTTGGGGTGAGGGGAGGGATGTGGGTTCTTCTCCGCCACCCTTATTCTACTAAATGCTTGCCTATTGATGTCTTAATGTTCAGGATCGTAGCGTCCAGCACCCTCATCGTAGCATGCCGAGCGGATAGCATAAGTACAGCCAGCATAATGACGCCATGGTCAAGACCGGGAACCACCAAATTTCCGGATTTTCTTCATTTGCGGGGACACCACTCCCATTTTTGCCGAAATCGTTCCCTTAACAGCGCCGAAAATCAAACAAGGTGACTTGATTCCACGAGCCAGATGCTGTTCGACTGCTCTATTCGTAGGCTTCCAATTTGCACATCAAATAAGTTTTTGAGGCTTAACTCGATTGAGTGCTGGGGTTATGCCTCTGATGCTCCTTTGAAGTGCTCCTGAAAGGATATCAGAACGCTATGCACGTGTCTATTAGAAAAGGAGTGAGTTTCCTGCGCGCACTCAAAGGAATTTGAGAAGTTCTTGGCGGTGGATTCCTACGATGCCTCTGGTAGTAGCGATTGTGTCCGGAGAGCGAGCTTTGATGTTGGGACAAATGTAAGAGCAGTATAAATTGAGAATACAATCATTCGTCATGAAGAAACCTTTGATTTCTTATTTATAAGTTTTTATTACTGGCCCAATGTCTCACTTCGTAAATGAAATTTTGGAACTATGTTTTGTAGCAATTCAATTCGTTCTCTTTTAATTTGATCGTAGCGTCAATGTCAATGAAAGCTAGACGAGGTGCGCATGCAAACTAAAATCAGACGCATGGTCCGTCTGGTTTGGGGTCGACGGCGCTGCCATACCCCTCCTGTTGAATACAAGATGACAGAGTTACACAGACAATGCGCTGCAATTCGGCGCGCAACCCACACACAATTTCTGTCTCGAAAAAAGATTAGCGCTTATCAATTTCGTCACGCGCGTCAATCCCGTGAGCGCGCTCCTTATCCGTCATCATCGACACCGGTCGTCTAGTGTGGCATGGGCATGGAGCGCGTTATGCCAAATGAAAGATGGATGTCTTCACGCGTTTATAATAGTGACGTCAAGCCGAGCGCCATCGGGTGCGGAGGCCAATATTGGAGTACAAAATGAGATGATAACGTTATGAACAGTGTGAAAATACGGCCATTCACATATAGCGAAAACGTAATGTAAGAAAGTTTCTCAAAAATTTTTGCATTTAGACCAAACCCGGAGCCGTGGCGCCGCAGTCGATTTCACTCCACCTCCAAATTCTATGAATAATTAGGCGTCAACCTCAGCAAGTTCACTACAATCTTTCTGGCACATGCACATCCGCATTCTGTTTTTAACTTTCTCATCATTCTACTGCTTTCCCCCTCCGCCTATAGTAAAAGCAAATTTGACTGCCCTTAGTTCATGAACACTCCCTATACAGCCTCTCGAGGGAAGTTAGGTTTACCCACTTCATCCTGTCTGATATGTTTTCTTCTCTTCTTTTTTGCTGCTCTCTTTCTCACTTTTTCGTTGCTCGTAGGTGGTGTACTGAACACACGATCAGTCGCCTGTTGACCTTTACATAAACTTGAGTTTCCTACCAATGTCGCTGTTTTTACTTGCCTTTTTCCCCATCAAAACGCCTCCCATGAAAGCTGTTTTGTGTGCTAGCTAAAGCAGCTTTGCAAGATTAAAGAACGGCACTACGGTTCGCTGCTTTCGCATGCGCCCACTGACGTTGCGCAAAGAAGGCGAGTCGAGGAGCAACCTGTAATGCCGCCACCTTGTAATCCCGTGATTCACCGCCCTCCGAGAAGAAGAACAGAAAGTGACGAGCAACTCAAAAAGTCAAGTGGGCGGCCCAAGCGGCGGCTACAGCCCTGCCGAGAAGCGATATAAAGGCGCTCTTTGAGCTCTTCTATGTTCTTATTTGCCTATTGTTACTTATAAGCACGTCCTTCTCGCAACTTTTTCGCCCGAGGCTCCTAGACTCGCGAAAAAAGGTAAAGAGAAAGAAACATCATTTGTTTTTGCAAGCCCAGAAAGCACATAGCATTAGAATACAAAGAATCCTAGTCAAGTAAAAACTTGCCGGTAATTTACATTAGCTTACTATCGTGAGCTAACAGAACCTGCCCAAACGCGTCAGAGTATTTCCCGGAGGCACAAAATAAGTACATCGAAAGGAACCACTTAGTCTCTCCGGCCAGAGCTAGAAGATAAAACGAAGTGAAAGAAGGTTTCGTCACTACATTAGCAGCCACTCCGAGCGCCCGTCGAGGTAAAGAAAATTTTCTCAGCACGTATTCTTTTCATTTATTTCCGAGACCAGCCGCAGAGCAGAGGGAGTGTTTGCTCAAGCGCGCCTTCACACAGAAGAGCGCCGCCAAGGTTTCCGTGCTTTGAATTCCCAATGCACACACTGGGTAATTTTTTCCCTAACCAGTGAGCGGAATTCGCGTGGACCGAAAGCCTCGACAGAAGTAGCCCATGCAGAACACGGGCAGCAAGTTCTGAGCAGCACCGCCGAGAGGAGGAAAAGTAATGAAAAAAAATTAAGCAACTTACTAGGAGGAGAAAAAGGAATAACTAGACCATGATGTGGCAAAAAGACGAGATTGAAAAAAAAAACGTATGGTTCGATAACGGGCTGCTCAAGACCGCACCAGCTTGGGGTCCAGCTCTTGATGAGAGTGGCCAGGCGAAGAGAAAGTACGTTCTGTCTGCGCCGTTGGCTCAGATACGCCTCCAAGCGGACAGAAAAGAAGGTTCTGTCGAGATGTACCGATAGATTTGTCGTGAGATACGTTCTGGGGCCGGATCTGCGCTATGCTCGATGCAGGCAGTGGAAGAAACCCGCCTACTTGCTTTCTTGCGACCGTTGTAAACACACCATGCTTTTGGCCAGAGTCATGATAAAGGAAATAGAAGAGAGTATTGATCCCCAGAGCGGATGGCGATGGCGTTTAGAAAAAACTGTCGCGAAAGTTGCCCGATGCCATCAATAGGCGCTTTCTTCTGGTTATTTTTTGTCACTTGTGTTTTTATTCTCTTGACTCGTACGACGAGCGAGCGATGTATGATCGGCTGGCGTTGTCGTTTTAACCGCGGTTCAACTGGTCCAATCCAGACTTAAAGCAAGATTGTTTGTCCGGAAAAAAGATTTCTGTCTCTCTATCTCTTTCTTTAATAGTTTCCTTTTCTTCAGCTACGATATTAAGGGTCTCTGTTTTTGTTTGAGGAGAACGCATTGAGAACAGCATTTGTAAATTAAAAGAAAAATTGCCTCGTCTTGTTTTTTCAACCCTGCTCTTCTCTGTCACGAAGAGGCTTGCGATAGCAATGCTGAAGAACAAGTGCGTGACCTGTTTGGATTATAACCTTGGCTTCCTTTTTTTTTCTTCCCGACTCGATGCCTTCCAGTGCCTCAGTTTTTTTCGATTCTGGCTCACGTTGATATAGGAATATATTACGTCAACATTATCAATTCTCTTTTCTACCGTAGCTCGAAAAACTCGTAAGCTGTCCCGCCCTTGCAAACATTTTAAGAGTGGATCGACAAAAATTTTGAAAGTCTTCGGTTATGGCACTTAAGACTGGTAATGTATGGGAAACGAAAAGCATTGCTTACGCTAGGTGCACTGACCCCCCCCCCCCCCCCCCCCCCAAACACACACAAGCACCCGCGTATGACACCACGCACAGAACGATGTATGACCAATGGTTGCATCCCAATTTTGATACAAAAATTGGTTTTGATGAAAGGGAATGACGCTGTAACTGTCTCACACCTCGATTGAAATCACAACAGCGCCTTAAGGGAAGAGTAACCGCGTTCGAACTCGATCGCGGCAGCAGAGTTTCGATGGAGGCGAAACGCAAAGGCACCCGTGTGCTGTGCGATGTCAGTGCATGCTAAAGACCCCCGGTGGTTGAAATTATTCCGGAGCCCTCCACTATGACACCTCTTTCTTCCTTTCTTCTTTCACTCCCTCTATCCCTTCCCTTACGGCGCAGTTCAGGTGTCCGCCGGATGTAAGACAGATACTGCGCCAATTCCTTTCCCCAAAAAACAATTTTAAATTTTTCTTAGGGGAAGAGGCAAAGAGTCTAGGAAGATATACGATTGAAGGTGCATATGATGTCAGTTCGAATCCCTGTGCCACGCTAGTCTCCAACTTGACTAACACATGTAAGCTATATGGAACGAGATTTCGAATGACACCACCAGGAACGCTGTACGACAAACGGTTAATAATTGGTTTTGGGGGAAAGGAAATGGCACAGTACCTGTCTCATATATCGTTGGACACCTGAACCGCGCCGTAAGGGAAGGGATAAAGGAGGGAGTGAAAGAAGAAAGGAAGAAAGAGGTGCCGTACTGGAGGGCTCCGGGATAATTTCGACCACCTGGGGATCTTTAACGTGCACTGACATCGCACAGCACACGGGCGCCTTAGCGTTTTTCCTCCATAAAAACGCAGCCGCCGCGGTCGGGTTCGAACCCGGGAACTCCGGATCAGTAATCGAGCGCTCTAACCACTCAGGCACCGCGGCGGGTCACGTTTGCCTTACAGTTTTGGTACAAATGTAGTTGAGAAAACTTGCGTCACATAGAGGTCTGCCAGTAGGGAGTATGTGTGGACAAATTACATGTAATTACATGTAATTACATGTAATGGTATAGTCCGCACCCCACAGAGTAATATGTTATGAGTCCAATGGACTTATTTTTGGGAATGTGGCGGAGATTTTGAAAGATGCTTCACTCCCGCCACCGGTTGGCCCGGTATTGCACTACCTCCGGGATCGGCCTTGTCTTTAGCGCGTCTTTACTATCCTGTCTTTCTATCCCATCTTTCAACTCTCCTACTATCTGTACGTCGTAGCGATTGTGGCTCGGCTTGAGCTAGTGAGCAGGCCTGTGCATTTTCCTTTTCTTTCATCCTGGCAACAACAGACAGATACATGTAATGAGAGGGTATAGGGAGGAGCATGATTAACTGACAACTGATTTAATATCTGCTGCTGGTCCTTGAACCCAAGCTTTTAAACTTATTTTTGGAATATGGCGGTTTGCTAGACGCACTCTGGCATGGGTCGGCCCGCTATCGCACTGCCTCCGGGATCGGCCCGGGGCCTACGGGCCTATTAGCGCGCGGCGCCTTTTTTTTTTTTATCTTTCCTCTCCTTTACTTTAACTCTATTACTTTCAGCACATGGCAGCGAGCGTGGCTCGGCTTAAGCCAGCAGGCAGGCCCGTGCACTTTCCTTCCTTTCTTTCTTTCTGGTAGCAGCAGTAAAGTAGATTACATTAGCACATGAATATGAATATCTGAAATAGCGGTGCTCGGTTTACAGTGAGCTTGATGGCGTCCCCCTATTTTTTCCCATCGTTGGTATTTTCTGCACCATCGGCGAGTGCACACACTAATACGAGCAGCGGTTTTTCTCGTAATATGAAAGCAATGATATAGCATTAATAATGCTTCCGTGGTGCAAAACATTCCGTTCCCTGCTAACGACACACACCACTGGCTCTAATAAGGCGATCAGCTTGGGAAAAAGCATTCATCCTCAAATACTGCAGGAAAAAAGCTATAAACCTCGCATATTGTGCTGCGGAATACTGTGTGAGTAACTTTACGGTCTTCCTGATATCTTACCGGGCATTACGTTTAACGCAAAAGGAAAGCGCAGCACCTGAAGCAAGTGTTAGCGACCATCCTCACGCACTTTGGGCCATCTCCCGGGCCGAAGAAACAGCGTTAGGTGCGTCGCACCTCTATGGGCACTCATAAATCTAATGTCTACCTGTGTGTACTGCGCGTACCGGTTTACCCATGGGTATATCATGCGCCTATATCTGCGTTTGTATGCAGCCTAACGGCGACATCTATCGTGTGTGTCTGAACCGTATATGAGCATGGCAGGGTGCACACTTGGAATCTTGTGACACCTGCGGGAAGATGGTCCGATGGGGCGGGATGGCTCATAACCTGTCCCGGACCATGCTGTTCTATCTGCGCACAGATGGCGGCGCATTCCCGGCAATAGTTGCCTACGGCCCACATGCCCCTTATGGTATTTCTTGTGCCATGCGCTGTTTGGCCGCAGGTACCCTTGCGGCAGAAAAATTCACTATCATCATCATCGCGATTGATTGATCTACTCTACAGTACTTTTGGGCAGCAGGTAAGCGCAGCACTTCTAGGATGTGAAGTCGTAGTATTCCGCAGATGTTTACCAGTAACTTCTATATGCCGAAGCTGAATTCCCCTACTGCAGATATCTCGAGAAATCTAGGCAGGACAATTAAATATACCTGAAGAATGTTACGGAATGGTGGTCCTTGATAGCGTAGTGGGAGAGCGCCAGGTTCGCGACCCATTTGGCCGAGGCTCTATTTCAGCACTTTAACTGCGGTTTTGCTCGGCTCATAACGAATTTTTTTTTGTCCCCAAAATGCCGAGAAACTCCGGGTATTCTGCCGAACTGTACCTTGAAAAGGTATTGAATCTTGATGCCTCACTGAACATTGGACATGCCAGTTCCTAAATGCTTAGGCCCGACAGTGAGCCTACATTTAATTGTGTCCATTCGAAATCGTAGTTTTTGTGTTCTTAAAACAGCCATGTGACGCCGTATGCCGGCATACGCATTGGTCGATTACGTCATCTTAACACTTTTTAGAAAAGCAGACACGTTTTAACTTTAGTTTTCCTAATATATTACATTTATAAAAACGTTACGTAGTAACGAAGAGAGTGTGCCATTTATTTGCACACACAACTGATAAACACCGTTTCTGTCGCTCATGGCTCTGGGATACGCGGCTCGGTCACGCTTGTTCCTTCACGGTTGCTCGCCACGGCTCGCCGTTTTATATGTCATAGATACGTTAGGCTGTGATTTTGGACGCGTTCTGCATGTCCTAGTGCTCGCGATACCGACCGTGTGATTTTTCAGAGAGTGCCGCACGACGTAACCGAGCGGAACACAGATTCGATTTCCGATGTTTCTTAGTGTGCACAGACAACCAACGCACCAATCACATGCGCATTGATTTAGAAAATGCACAAGATATAAACTATCATTACCGGCGCTAATGCTTACAGGGTGTGCCTAGCTTTGGACCGATATCACCAGCTGCACGCAACGGTCCTGCCCATTTAGCGTAGTGTTCTGAAACGGCCTCAACCTAGTGGACACGCGAACCCAATAATACACACTTAAGCGTGGTTGCCACGAACCACGGGTGCGTTTGCAAAATTTAGAAGATGTTTACGTGCGTAAAGCTCTCTTACGTCGACTTCTGGAAACTTGCTATATTAAGTGCACCTCCGATGGACAAGCCTCTTAAAAACAAGTTTGACAGAAGTTCCAGGCACATGGGAGAAAAATCCTTGCGGCTTAACTGCTGCCTTGTTTGGACATCAATTCAGTACAGATGTGGCACTTAGCAGTCAGTTTTGTTTTACAATACGCTTGGCTGGTGTACTTGCCTGATTCAGACAGAATCGTTCATTAAGTCATCATCGTCTGCAGCGATGAACAAAAAACAAAACAAAGAGATTACACAGGAATGATACAAGCAGCGCCAGCTCACGGCTACTGGAGGGTGTGTTTCAAAGCGGATTTAGACCTCTCACTTACTAACGAGCGCACTATTGCCGCACCCTCAACTCTAGCGAGGAGCCGCTACCGGCACTGTTGTTACGAAAGTTCTTTGTCTTTTTTATTTATTTACATGAACAACAAAGGAGAGGTCGGTGCCCTTCCTTCAATGATCGCCACTGGGTGGCTGAACGCCGCATTCCTGCTTTCCGAGGCGAGCGCGAGTGAAGCCACCGGAAGTTGGCTGCTTGTCCCGGAAGTGGGGTGTCTGCTGTGGATTTCAATGGAAAGAGGCTGTTTTCGTACCTTCGTTCCCAGTTTTTTTTTCGTATTTATCGTGTAATATCTGCCTTTATATCAAAAGGAATAAGTGAACTGACAGCGAGAAATATGATCGTCGTTTGGAGAACCTCGTATTTTCACAGACCATGAAAAACTGAGGAGCAGCTTTCACGCTGCGTCGGATAAACGGGAAAGTATAAATAACACGCTACGTTCTTGACTTCCGAATGCGAAGTAGCATTGGTTGTACGACGATGAAAAGTCGAGCGATGACGGACGTCCGGAAACTCGTCTCTCGAACTGCCGCTCTTTTTCGGGCTATAGTTTCAGTTTCGAGTAGCAAGCAGCCGGTGTCTCGTCTCCTCGATGAGGCACGCAAAATAGTTTTCAGTCTAGTCATTAGCATACCTAGAGATGCATAGCGAGAGAGAAAAGCGACAGACGAGAATGGCGCATAAGTTAGCGCGTACCTTTTTCGATGTAGAAAGCGGGTGAGAAACTGTCGACGAGAAAGGGGAACGGAGAACCCCAGCATCACGAATAAAATTCTATTCAGACATGGTACTTTATTTGGTACTATACAAAACAGTACTTGATGTAGTAGTTGAGGGAAGCGGAGTAGATTCCAAGAGAAAGCAAGCGTAGCAGGGGCGGCAGAAAGTTAGGTGGGCAGATGAGATTAAGATGTTTGCGGGGATACGATGGCTGCCGCTGGCATAAGACAGGGTTAATTTGAGAGACATGGGAGAGGTGTTTGTCCGGCAGTGGGCGTAGTCAGTATTATGGTGATGATGATGATGACATGATGCACCCCGTTGGAAAAGAAGAACCCTCTTTTAGGAGGCGCTCATTTGAACCATAACACCGTTGTCACCTGAACAGATAGAAACCGTTCCTTTGTTTCGGTACGATCTAAATATGACTCGGTAAAGTGGTCGCTCCAAAAGCTGGCTGCCTGGTGAAGATTTCAGCTACCCTTATTAAATTTACACCCCAAGAGACGCTATAACTTTCGCTTAGAGCGCGATAATGTGCATCACAATAAAGCGCAACATTGGCGGCGCTATCGCTACGGGACGAGACAGAACTGGGGGAAAAGACTCCGTGTGTGTTAAGTGTAGCGAGGGCCTGTCGTCTGCTAGGGCCACCCTATTGAGATACAAAAGACTTTTATATTTAAAACTTCTCTTCGGAAGACCTTGCTGCTCTCCAGATGCAGTTGCCGGAGCAACAGATAGACAATGTCGCGGAAAAAGACGAGAGCGACGAAAACACGAATTGCTAAGTGAAAAACAGAAAGTGAAAGTGGAAAACCACCCTGAAGAGCTTACTTCCGGGACGAGATTGCTTCCTTGGGGCGCCTTCAATATCGACCGTGATTTCGAGGATGCAGTCGAGTGCCCGTTGCGTCATCCAACCCCATTGGAGATAAGTGTTTTCGATTGTCGTCGCAGCAGACGAGACAGTTTAGGAATTAATTCTGGCCGAATAAGAAAATACCCCACTTAAACTTACTACAGAACAAAACTGACCGCCATATGCTACCCCTGTGCAAAATTCGTGCCCGAACAGGTTCATTCGTCGCCCTCGCTCCACCACTGCCGACGTCATAATGGAGCCGTAATTCTAACAATATGATGCTCCGACCTCGGTCAACGATAGCTCAACAGGCCTAGATAGGGAGCCATGCTTGTGCAACGACAGAAGTTCTTGATTGGTCGGCTAGGATGGCGTCATGCTAGAGATGAGTAGGACGCGCGTTGGGAAACTGAAATTATGTTTTGGTCGTTATTTAATTAAACCTGAGGATGAAATGAGTCTAGATGTACTGTAGGATGAAAGATCTGGATTCTTAATACACATGTCATTCAAAATTTTCCCAAAACGTATCACGACCCCTTTAAAGCTACCTTGTTACAAAACGCGAAGAAAAATTGTGCCGCCTCGTTAAGGAACTGAGGGCTCACGAACTCAACGCCGCTTCAAACACAGCCTAGGCAGCCAAGGAGCCAGCATACCTATAAAACAAAGCGGCTCTGGCAGCTAGCCCTTTTATCGGCAAGCAAAGAAGCATTCGCTTTAGAATAACGTATTTTCGGGGGATGCGAACCTCTATCAGATGCTCGCGTGACGCGTAAGCGTGATTGTCTATTTTCCGGCGTCTGCAATAACCAATCTTCGACGGTGTCCCGCCAACGATTAGTTGGTTAGCACCCTTCGACGAGCAGGCTTTATGTTTTTGTTTCCGTCTTTGCGCAGGCCTAGTTAAGTAACGTCGAAGTTGAGCCAAATAGAAATTTAAACAACATTTATCCATGTACATGAAACAATCTTTCCAATGAAAGTGTGTCCATTTTCAATGGCCACATGTTGCAGTAAATTTAACAACTGTCGCATAAGTGCTCGGCATCTTATATTGGGAACAACTTATATTAGAAACTGCATTCAACACTGTGGCTTTCGCATTAGTTTTCCGGTTTTCTGCGCCACCGGAATCGATGGGGATGCAAACGCAAACACACCCCACTGCAGGGCGATCTTAGCGTGCGTTGAGAAACCGCAATTGGACAAAACTAATCAGGAGCCTTTCAGTACTGCATAGTAATGCCCCACGTGTAGTTTCATGGCGTTACCTTACATACTATATGCTTCCTCGTTTTCCTCTGTGCACTTACTCCGCTCTGAAATGCTTGCTCAGACTTGAAGGCAACAAGAAAAGACTAGGCAAATGCTAATATATGCCATCATTTATTTACTCATACGCAACTATAGAGCGGACGGAAGTGGCAAGAAAATTTATCTGAACACAATAACATATTGACCAACAGCCGACCGGAGAAGCTGCAACTGAAATTTCGCTATGAAATTCCGGGATCAGTGAGCGAGTTCAATAGTGTGACAGAATATTCATCGCGGATGTCTATGACACGGAATACAAAAAAATGCTGCAAATCAGAAGCCAGATGTAGTGCAATTAGCAGGCGCTACCATGTTGTTAAGAGTAAGCCAACAATGAGCTCAGCTTCTTTATGGCTATGCTCTGTACTCCAGGTGGTTACATCAGCTGTTCATGACTGATATGAATGATTGTCTGCATGGCGACGCAGATCTCCAGGTCGCATATGTGTACCTCGAATTCCTGAGCTTAATTTACCTTCAACTGTCGCTACGGTCGAGCGATTTGCGGCAGAATAATCGGCTCAAAGCGAATTAGTCGCCAATAAGCGAATTAGTCGGACTGAAGGGGAAAAGAGATTACCAAATATACTTTGGCCTAGTTTGTCGCAGACAATACAAACGCACCACTGGAAGAGATCATTGAGGTATAACAGACCACTGCACAATTCTGATGATTTTAACTATATACTTAACTGATGCTTCGTCGATATTCGTGGTTACGGCATGTCCTTCTTCCGTACTTCTATTCGCGAAATTGTGTAAGGGCGTACGCGTGTGTGCATCTGCCCTTGAATGAATTTGTGCGTTTTGTCTGGCATTCGAGTGTGTTATGGCTCCTAAAACTGCGACATAGGGAATCAGTAGGCTTGTCTAGTGAAGTAGCACGCTGTGGGGCCGTTTTTTTTAAAATTATTTCCTGAAGCATGCTTTGTAGCAAGCCATATATATATATATATATATATATTAGCAGACAAGTTAAATGAAATGAGGGGCCCGTTTGACAAATTTATGAAGGGAGCTAACAGTCACCGAAACCAAGGTGCATATATATATATATATATATATATATATATATATATATATATATATATATATATATATATATATATATATATATTACGAACGTAGGTTGCGTTGGCTCCGCAGAATAAAGATTTAAGAGAAGTGGGCACTTCTACAAAGACACTTTTATTTATATATATATATATATATATATATATATATATATATATATATATATATATATATATATATATATATATATATATATATATATATATATATATATATATACTCGAAAAAGGCTGGTCCTCCAGCCGAAACGTCGTGAATTAAATCCTGTTATTGGTGATTTTATATTATATTGACCAAATCAGCTGCCAGAAATCACTTTTGGTATATATATATATATATATATATATATATATATATATATATATATATATATATATGTGTGTGTGTGTGTGTGTGTGTGTGTGTGTGTGTGTGTGTGTGTGTGTGTGTGTGTGTGTGTGTGTGTGTGTGTGTGTGTGTGTGTGTGTGTGTGTTTCCATTTTTTTCATTTGTTGCACCAATCTATGGTAGAATACTCTTGTGGGTATTTATGTTTATTCCGTGCAAGCGCACCTTGAGAGTGTTCACCAGCGCCAGCCTCGTCCATATTACACACACACACACACACACACACACACACACACACACACACACACACACACACACACACACACACACACACACACACACACACACACACACACACACACACACACACACACACACACACACACACACGCACACGCACGCACGCACACACACACACACACACACACACACACTCACACTCACACTCACACATACACACACACACACACACACACACACACACACACACACACACACACACACACACACACACACACACACACACACACACACACATTTATATACTGCCCTTCCGTGGCAGGTGGCAGTCCATTTAATAATTGATTGCAAGAGGTTGCTCATGTAGAGCAACCTGGGTCTCAGAAGCCCCACCAAATCACGGCACCTGCCGTCGCAGGGCAGTGGTGCTTCGCATAGCCACTGCACCACTGCGCCAGGAAAGGTATGAAACTCTCACGGATCTATGAATGTAAAGTAGAAGATAACCAATTTCCCATATACGGGCAACAATCCATTATCACTGTCCGAACAATTCCCATCCGTGAAATATGGTTCCAAACACCTGAACCGGAGAGAAAACGCAAGTGCAAGCGTACTTAATTCGCATTTAGCCGATCTGCATAAATCTACAGTCAATTTTCTGTCAACTTTATCCTTTTTCACAGTATGTCTTTAAAGTAGGTAGGAAAGGGTTTTTAGTGATTAAAGGCTGACTGAGAAATAAAGAAATTGATCACATGTGGTTCCGTATTAGCGTGCCAAGGTACCATACTATACTACACTCCAGACGCTACCGCTATTTCTAGAAGGCCAAATATTCACTTCTCATTTGATACTCTGCTCCCATAGAGTTAACAAAACAGAGCCGCGGCATACAGAATAACTCTTGCAGTGCGTATTACGAAGAGCAAGTAGCAATTCTTTCCAATTGTTCTTAAACATTTGGCATTTGAATAATTATAAATCAACTCTTCCTGTTCTAAACGCACGAACAGATGCTAATACTCAACAGCAACAGATTGGCCTGTGATGCATGCTGGAGTTTAGCGCTTTGTGTTAACTTAGACTTCCTCGGATTATTTTCCACGCACCAAAGGTCGCTACCAGAGCGTTTTTGCGTTCCGAGTCCATTAGTGTTGTGCTGCCCGGATGCATTGCTTCCATTTTATTCTGAATCTTTCGTACCATTCGCGCAAACCATTCCCTGTAATTTGCTCCGGTATGGCATGGGGTGACTTTATTTATCAGGCCATTTAAATTGTTTTGTTCCTTTGACCTGCTCTTTCTCGTTAGCAGTAAAATGAAGGCCATTCCATGGAGGTAATTCAGGTCGGTAAGTGCGCGGTGAAAGGGAACAGTATTTTTTTTACGCAACTAGTTAAAAAATGCATACAGGCGAACACTAGGCGCCCGTAATGTCTCATGGGCGTGTTTCATTTTAATTCAGTATTCCGCATTTTACCTTTTGTTTCAGCTGTTACAGCCTTCCCCTTGTCTTCTGCCTGAAGTAAGGGTAACATCAACCCATCTTCTATTTGGACGTTCACATGGAGTAGCCATTGCCATGACCTTCATCGATCGTGGTCGGCCGTCTACAGAGTGCACTCAGAATGCGCTGCGATCTGACGCATCTCATGGCTTTTTAGGGAATGTGACTCAAAAAGGAATTTCAACATAACCTATATTTTCTTTAGTCAGATGTTTAGGAGAATCTCCTAAGGTAGAGTAGATTTGTAATAAGGAAAAGGGTGTTTTTTTCTTTTCCTACGGAGTTTCTGAGTAAGCTCTATAGCTTTCCTTTGTATGCGTATGGATGCGCTCGGGTGGATTGCAGTGAGTAATTACTCCCTTATTACTATATATTCTTTACGAATCCATCCTTCGCCAAACAACCTTTCTTCCCATATTTGGTTTGCGTTACCAGAGGCGCCATCTGGCGACACGGAGGCACACCATGTTCTCTTGAGTAAGGCCGGAGCGTGCGTCTGTGCACCCTGTGAAAGCCGTTAAAATCTCGCGGAACTTGTGGGCTCGGCATTCAGCTTTCAGTGTAGTTATCATGAGATTATCCTTGACCGCTGGCTGCGCACTTGATGCTGTGACCTTCCCTATCCACTCGTATTATCGCTTGCAAGCAACGCAGTAGGTCAAGAGCCGCAATAAATCTTGCGGTTTCTGTAAATAGGCTCCTGTGGGTTACTTTACGGCCATAGATATTTCGTGCAATGGTAATCGTTTTTTAACCATGCATCAGGCCAACCTTCGGATGCACTAGGGAAAAGCAAACGACAGGCTATCGAACGTCATTTTCAAAATACTGACATCTCAGCAAATACTTATTTCTCCCCCCCCCCTCCCCTCACAAGAACCTTGACGAAGTTGCAAGAATGGAATTAAGTTGCCTGGAGGAATGCATGAAAAACAACATGTCTCAAACTTTTCTTCAACACCTGAAAGCGCACATTAAGAAGGAATCATAGAAATAAATCAACACTTCCATACTCTGCTAGCTATTGCACCCTCATTTCATACACTTACCACTAAATCGTTCATATTTGAATCTCCCCTCTAATATCTTTAAATGGATAGAATAATTCTTGACTAACCGCTCACAGTACGTCCCCGTTAACAGGCACAGCTCCAAACCTATTCCATTAACCTCTGGTGTCCCTCAAGGCTCTGTTTCCGGTCCATTTAATTCTGTTTTTAATATATATTAACGGTTTACCAACGAATGTATATGGTAATATTCGCATGTTCGCCAATGATTATGTAGTTTATCGCCAAGTTATTAACGCTGCTGACCAAATATCTCTTGAAGACGACCTTAACCGCATTCAGGAATGGTGTGCCATTTGGTTAATGGAATTTAACTCTCATAAATGTAAAATCTTCTCCTTCACGCGTTGCCGCAACCCGCTTCATTTCCCCTACGTCATGGCTAACGTCCCTGTACACCCGGTTCTATCAAACAAGTACTTAGGCTGTACCTTGTGTAACGACTTCTTCTGGAGCACACACGTTACGAACATCATTTTATCTCCTAATAAAACACCTTGTTTTTTAAGACATCTCCGCCAAGCCCTTAAAAATGTAATGTTATTAGCATACGAATTCCTTGTCAGACCAAGATTAGAATTTGCCTCACCGATTTGGAACCCGCACCAAGCTTACCTTATAAATACACTCGAATCAGTCCAAAACAGAGCAGCCAGATTCATTCATTCATTCATTCATCATATTCTTACGACATCAGTGTGTCAGCGTTGAAACCTGAATCCAGCTTATTGCCCTTATCATTTCGTCGCCGCATTGCCAGCCTTTGCTTGTTTCATAAATTTTTCCATGGTTCACTAGGCAGCGCATCCTACATCGTCCCTCCAGCCCCGCATATCTTATCGCACTCGTCATCCTTTTCAAGTTTCCCGACCTCGTGCCCGTAATACCACCTTTGCCGCATCATTTTTTCCCGTACTTCAGCAGACTGGAACGACCTATTCAACAATATCGCAGCCATCATGTGCTCACCCAACTTTGCCAGTAATGTTACAAGTCATGTTTCGTTGTGTTAACACTTGCTCACCGAAATATATGTACCCACTCCTTATGTAATACCCCTCGTAGGTCTTTAAAGTAATACAATGATATGAAATGAACGAAATGAATCAATTTTCAGAAATATTTACCGGCGTTGACCCCTATGCTGTTTCTTCTTGTTTTTTGTGCATACTGATTGTATCGTCAATGTGCGAGTTCTTTTCATGCCTTCTACGTGCTGAATTTTCTCAGTGTGCCATGGAATTATTTTCTCATGTCTTCACCCTCACGTTGGGACTGCCACATTACACGTGCAATGTTTAAACACAAGCCACGCGTTTCTTCAATAAATGTTCAATTGTTAGTACTGCCCTGTGCTGTCGCTTGCCTCTATCCCGTCTCCTTTTACGGTTTCTGTTCGTCATAACATCTCAGACATCAGCACGTTGCTAACTATGAATAACAAGCATTTGATCCATTTCCCTCAGCTCGCCCGTGACGTGGAAAAACCGGTTATATCGAAGGTCAAACAAGGACGTGAAGCGCCTGGGATAGCACACAAGTTTTTATGCAAAGACTGTTTTCCAGTTTCGCCTACAGATGTTCTCAGAACAGTAAAGAGCCGGAATTGATGAACGGTGGCTGAAAGTTTGCACAATCGCTGCCCCTTTTTTCTTCCCGCAGCTTTTCCAAGTGACGTACTCCGCATTTTTTGACGAGAAAGTGCTGGTAATTTATGATTTAACGTCAAACTTTGTGTCCAAACTTCATTTCTTAATTGATATAGGGCGCGCCGCAGTCACGAATTTATTACACTTTGCATTAAAGGCTGCCCAAGTTTTTCCAACGCTCTCATAAAATTTTTTGAATGGTTTTACAGCTATTTGGCGTTCTTAAACGCAAATAAACTGTAACAGCTGGCAAGAAAAATAATCATGTGGCATTCATTATCACCTCGTTTTGAAAAACTCTGTCTTTAAGTCGTACCGCTGTTTATTTCCTGCGTATTCAAGAAATCAAGATTACAGATTTAACAGTGCATGGTCATAGTGCTTTGTGATCGGTGCTCCGCATATATTTAATATAACCGAACACTCCTCTCCTTCAAATTTCGTACACTGAGCGAGCACTAATATATGGTAATTCGCGAGTGATCACGGTATGTTTCCAGCGCTCAGTCTTCGCTTAATTTCATAATTTCGCTCAGAAGTCTTTGTTGTTGTTGTTGTTGCGTTTTAATAAGGCGCATGCAGTTTATGGAGTTTCTGTTTTGTTCCAACCGCAAAATATGCTCTATTTAATGGCATCTTGCAACACTGCGATTCCAGCCCTAACACCGCCGAGGAAAACTCTTTTGAAAGAGAATAAAATTAACAAATACGAAATAAAAGGCGCTAATCCGTGGCTTCGGCAGCACTTACAGTCCCCGCTTCTTCTCCGCCGGTGATTAATGACTGCGACATTTGTAATTGGTGGCTTTAATATTCTGGCCTCTCGATCGTACGCCCTGGCGTGTCCCGCGTACGACTTTCGGAGGGAATTGACTAGTTTCGGCACTACCCTTACGTGAGTGATGGCTTCGCAAGTGGCTGGGCGTGGCCTTTCCTCCTTCACATTTACCACTTCGAAGCACCTACCTCTTTCTTTCCACTTTTTCCCACACTGCACCTGTCAAGTGTCTGGACGAAATTTGAGCCCTTTTACTTTCTATGCCGTTATACGTCGGTGACCAATACGCTAGCTTGAGTTTTGTTGACCACTGGGTAACAAAGTGAGAGGGACTTTGAACACGAAATCCTACCGCCCCGTCTTGATTGAAGATAAATCACGTGACTATCAATGGCCAAAAATTAGTAACAGCTCCCATTGCTTGGCCCGAATGGTCGTTTGTTACGCTTGTCCATTTCTGTAACGTTTTTAAAACCGGCAAAGGGTCTTGATAAAAGTTGTCCTGAAAATGCGTCTCCAAATCCGGCTATTTGCTTTGGCCATTATGTAGACCTTAATAGAATACCGCGCCCCCTATGAGCAGGTTGTCAGCTACTCTTAGCGCCTCCAAACTCTTATTATTTTTTAAATATCTTCAGGCATAGTACAACGCGGAACAGCGCGTCTCACAAGTGCGAGTTCTCTGACAGTCTACTAATGTGCAACCTATGTCTCAATCACATCGGCGGTTTTGAATACATGGGCATTAGAGGGCGTTTCGCAAAGGATTTTCTCAAAGAGCTTTCCTGCCGGTGGCTTCGCAAAAAAAATTAGATCTAGATCTAGTAGTTACCAATGACTGCGAAGACATTTTTCGCATTGGAAGCCTGTTGTCGAGAAAAATGATGTAACATAAGCCTCATATGTATTTTGCGCTCCGTTGCCTCTCGCTTGTTCTCTTCTTGTGTTAAGATACCAGGTGTGACGGTTGAATCACAATAGAGGCGAAATTCTATAGGCCCGTTTACTGTGCGATATCAGTGCACGTTAAAGAACCCCAGGTGATCGAAATTTCCGGAACCCTTCACTACGGCGTCCCTCATCGCTGGTCGCTTTGGGATGTTACCCCCCCCCCCCCCCCCCCCCCACAATACCTACACCATCTTCTTGTGTTAAGTCGAAACAATAATAAGTGTCGCACAGTAAATCAGCTGTGTTTAGGATTTTGACGCTGACATTAAACTTTGCCGGCGCTTGAGAGAGTTGACACCGCTTTGCTTTTAATGTCCCGTTGTTTGGCGTTGACGGTCAAAATGGTATGAAAAAATTGGTGTTGTTTTACGAGGATAATGTTGAGAAGTGCTTCGTTTTTATTCGTAGCAAAAGGAGACTATCTCGTGCCGCTAGCCCGGAAACGCTATGTAAGACGAACTTCATACCACGCCGTATTCATTTCGTCTGCACGTCCCCATTCACCAGCCCATAATACTGGTTCTTTGAAATCGACATTCCATACATGTTTTTGCACCCGAAATTGCTGACACTCGCACATAACATTTTTTGCCGTGTTAGCTATTCATGCTCTCATTTCTTTCCTTCCCACTACACTTCTGGACAAGTTTTCAGGATCAAGATGACATGCTTTACTGAATTATGAAGACGCCTCAGCGCAACAATCTTTAATCTTTTCGGCATTCATTTCTTAAGCTAACCTTGAACGTCTTACCATTCTCTTGTGGGTAAAAGAGCACAAAGCAATCAGGCACGTGAAGGAAGATGTTGCGTTTTTCCTTCTTCCATCACTTATTGCTCTCTTCACTCTTTTCTGAGCACCTACTTAATGGATCCAGCTTGAGAGCTCTGTGAGAAGCTTAGAAAACAAAATGTCTCTGTTTGCAACCTGCTCAGATCAGTTGGCTCGGAACCTTTCGTTACGTTCCCGTGTCACTCGCATACATGTAGCGCTGCCTCCTTAAATATGTCTTCAAACAGATGAAGCTTCAAGTCCGTTTACCGCATTTCTTTTTTCAGACGCTTGTTGGTAGATATGCTGCTTTCAAGACTCAAACGTATTACATTAAAGGATATTTTCTTTCCTGGAAATTTTCGCAGCTAGGAGGAGGAGGAGGAGGAAAACTTTTATTTCTATTTACAGTGAGAGGTCGATGCGGCGAGCCGGAAGCTAGCTCTGAAGCGAAGTTCGAAATGTCTAGTTCGGAGTCCAATTTCGATTTATCGCCGTACGAATAACTGCTAACACTGACTGCTTTGTATGTAACCTAAGAGTTCGGACACTTCGCAGTCCGCATCATGTTCAGTGTTAAAAAGCAGCGCATCACATTCGCCACCCGCAGGCCCGCTGCCTGGCTCTGACGTAGTGCTCAGTTCGAAACAAGCAGGAAAAAAAGAAGAAATTTCCTCATCCTTATTGGAAAACTAGCGCTTTCTCACGTAGAAACTACTCCTCAAGAACATGTACAGAAATATATGCCTACGCCTTTTATTCGCCTACATAATTAAAGTACATGTTCTTCGAGCAGCCGGTGTTTCGCCGGCTTCTCCCAATTTCGATCTTTCCCTCGGGCCGCCGTATCGCCGGATCCGGAAGTGATTAGATTAATGCCACAGTTACCTGCTGGCACACCCGCAAACCCTTTGAGCCCTCTTGCGTCGGACATTATGAGGAACTTTCCCGTAATGTTTAACCATTATTAGTTTATTTGAACGGCGAGAGCAGGGTGATATTTACGACCCAATAAAGCTCGCCAACATCATCGCTACGATTGATATTGCATTATATTCAGCTTTGTGGCTTTTCCCTTTGACCAGGGATGCCCCTCTCCCAGTATTCCATTGTATGCTTGAACTCCAGCCCAACACGTAGACGGAGCCCTACGGATTGAGGTGTCTCAACAGCTTTACGACTTGACCAGTTCTTGTGCAATCACTAATCAGCAGCCGTCCCAGGAATGTGCGAAGCGCATACCCAGCAATTCTCGAAAAAAACATTTTTGAGCGGGAAATCGGTAATGAACGCAATTGTTTTCATATGATGTAAGATTTCACTATAACAATCAATATACCCGCAGGTCACCGGACAGCAGTCTTGTGTTTTTTTTCCATTCACGTTTTTTCTATCGTCAAAAGTGTTGCCGATTGGTTTTTTATGCGAATCTTAACTGTTCGATACGATCGCTGGAAACGCTCTAAAATAAAGACATTGCTGCATATAAGAATAATGGACTATTACCTTCAATATTTTCATATCAGTGTCTTACAATTTTGGAATTTTCAAAATTTTTCCCGAGAAAGCTGGACTTGTAAGTACGGTTCCGCGTCCGTCTTACCTTTCTGCAAAGGAATAAAAGTACCTTCGTTCACATGAAATTCTTTCAATATTTCACTTAAACTAAAGTCGAAAAAAAAACTCGGAAAAAAACAGCGCTGCTCTTACGGCGACGCAGCTGCTTATAGAAATAAAAACCTTTTAAAGACCAGCACAATCCAAGGACTGCCGTCATTATGTTGTGAAATCCTCGTTGAGACACTTTCAGCCAAAAAAAGTACACTTAGAGAGAAAAAAAACATATATGTATCGTTCGCGGTTACTCGGAAACCATTATCAAAGGCGGATGCCTCTAGAGTTTGGCAACAGCCGCTACTACACGATGCCTAAATGGTGGTGTCGAGCAGGTGCTTCAGTTTTGGCTGACATAACAACGCGTTCGGAGCGGCGGCTTCACAAATGAAGGACATAGATCACCGCAGAACAGTTATTGTTGTTGTATCGAATATATCTCCAGTGTTAGCTTTAAATTCAGACATTTGCAATTCATATTGCGCTTCGGTGCCTTACCTGGCCTAGAATATTATTGACTACACTCAGAATATTTGCTTTATAGAGAAAATATAAGAGTTTACGATGAATTCTTTCTTTTCATTTATTTTCTAATGCAGCACTTTCTTTGCGCCATATCGTTGCAAATCGACCCTCTCTATCGAACGTCTTCGTATTACCTGCGAGGAAGTAGGAGCTTCCGTGGAAAAAAAAAAAAAACCTTTCGCTAAGCCCCGAAAGTTACAGCATGGTATAAAGGCGTATTGAAATATTTCGCAGCAAAAAAAGACAGGGCCCAGTGAAAGCGGATGTTATGCTCCGCACATAAAATTGTTTCGGGAAGTCCTTATGCGACCGCCGCCGACTAGTGCAGAAGGCTTTCACTCTATTGTTTTCTACGTGTTGCGTAAAATTGTACAGGCGCTCATCATTATAGCTGAATACGGCAAGGGAGGTGGTATACGAAGATGAACAACGCAGTTGGTAGAAAGAACTCTTGGTTTTCTTTGTTTTGATATTAGCATGTTCTTGACTGGCATTTTTTTTTCGTTGCATTGCCGATGCAGTATCTCTCTGCAAAGTTCATGGCTGGTAGGAGCGCAACTTTTCCTGCAACAATATTGGTTGAGAAAACTATGAAGCATTCTTTTGCAGCAGCAATATTTCGATCCGATCTTTGAAAACATGAAAATAAATTTTTTTTAATGTATTCAGTCGAAGATGTAACTATAGGCAGCGTAAGACGAACGGATAGCTTAAACATACTTTCTGAATTAAATTTGCGCTTTCGCGTGCAAACCCTCCACAGAGGACTCAATATATTGGTATATCATTGGAATCGCGAAAAAATAGGTTTTTGTGGCAGCTTGGAAGAGAGTTTGGGATAGCGTTTCGAAACAAAAATAAACGCGCTGCTACTAAACAAACTAAAGATGCAGCTATAAAAAACGTAAACTCGCTTAGAAAACGCTGAAGAAAGGACGAAGGATCTCTTTATGAAAAGGAGGTATATGAATGACTCATTACTATGATATCTAGAAACATTTTCAGCTTACTACCAAAATACTCAGGACAAGCAATTTTCCAGTTGTGTGCGAGAACCGTCCAAGTTTAGGGAATAAAATCAGGGAAGTCGAAAAACGGATAAAAAGGAGAACTGAAAACGTCAGATTTTTTTGCTCAAACCAATTATTCTGTGAATTTTGTAAGCGTGCACGCGTTCACTTCAACTATGAAATTAAAATTTCACTCATGCTTGCAACACGTGTAAGATATTCTTTCAGGCATGAGGTTGCTTATTAAAGGAGATATAGCGTCATCAGCTTCTCCTTAATTTTTTGTGTTCAGACACGTTAGAATAGGTAAGTGAACACTGTGGCCGAAAGTTTTGTTTGTGAACTGCGGATAGTACATATAGAAGAACATTGAGGGGCTCAATAAATTTTTGTCAGAAATGAAATTTGAAAAATACTCCTGCACAACGTTTTATGTTTTATTCGTCACAGAATCTTTTGCATTTGAAGCAGAACAAATTTGCGAATCAATAAGTGTGAATCTGGCTGTATCTGACATCTTGTGTTTCTGCTCTATGAATTCAAAACCGTTTTTTCCCCACTTATGCGCTCAAGATTTTGCCCTTCTCTTTTGCTTCACTCGACAATGAAGTTGGTATATTGTTGAGACTTACAGCACTTATGTCTCTACAGTTACGATGACTGGAACTTCCAGTGTCGCTTGCTGCAGAGTTTGTTGGCAGGTGTTTGGTAAAACTTTCGCTCTTAATTCCATCAGACACGTGATTTAGAGCGAATAAAATGGAAGGAACCGGCATAAAACGACGGTAATAAATAAGAGACCTCAAAGTTTAGTTGTATAAAAGACATCCTTCAGCTGTGCGAATATACTCTAGCTTGCTAAATTAAGCCAGCCGAAAAGCTCTGCCCCCATTGAACGTTCTTCTGAAGCGTCGAAAAAAATACTGATTTGTAGACTATGTGTAATAAGACAAGGAAAACTTTCATTTTACGGAGTATGAATTTTTTTGTTATCGCAGCTGGGCACCGCCTGCCCACCTGCGATCAAACAAGATGAAGGGATACGAAAAGAAAAAAAAACGTTATTTATGCAGAAATGTTCCTATAAATGAAGCAGCTTTTCTGCCTGTAGCAAGGATCGAAGTAAAATATCAATCAAAAGCATATTTTTTCTACCCGAAGATATATGGGCGTAGAAAACATCAGAAGCAAGAATAAAATACTTCTCGCATTCGCCTTTTCGTCAGAAGTCGCCAAAAAATTAAGCTAAAAGTGATAGACTTCAAGTCGACCCTGTACGGCGACATTCGCACCAAGAACACTACTAGAGAAAAAGAAACATATTATGTCCACATGCTGCACTTTGTTAAAGTTCCACACGACAAAACAGCAAATTTTGCTCAAACTAACGTCGCTCACCTTTTTTCTCGTCTTTTCCTGCAGAGATATCGCACGCGTTCCTTTCCTTTTCTTTCCTGACCTGCACTGAGCTGTCCAGCACACGTACTCAAAACTCACGAAGTCCCGGCGCTCCACCGAGCGCGCTGAACACTGGAGAGACGCAACGCACTCGCGCCGTCAGTTCTGCGACCCGCACTGAACAGGTCCCGCGCGCTCAGACGCCCGACTCGGGAAAGAGGGGGGTGGGCGAAGTCTCTCCCTCCAAAGCTCTGTTCCCCATTCTTCCCCGCCACCCTCTTTCCTAGCATCCCACGCATGCGCTTTCAGAACTGGTCTAGACGCGGCGCCACTTTCCCGTGCTCTCCCTCAGCGGTGCGCCTTCCGAGCCGGTTCTCCCCTGCGAGATCCCTCTTTCTGGCGTGCCGTCATCTTAGCGCTTGAGTAGGTCGAAGTGCCTGCAGCTCCTGAGCCATGGGGCGATCACGTTGACAATGACCGACTTCGGTCAGTGGCACAGCACGTAATCTCAAGCGCGCCCTTTGCAATGTGTTCCATGAAGCGAGAAATGAGCTCGACAGTGCGGGCCGGCTCGGTTGCCCAAGATTCAAATTCGGCCAGAGATATCTAAGAAAAGTCATCCTTATAAAGATCTGGAGGAAGACACTTGAATACAGGAGAAGTCCGCCTGGTTTTTAGTCTAGCATGCTACTCCAGAATATATATAGATATCCATTGTTCTGCAAATAATGCCTAAATTCCAGTCAATAGCACTAACCTATCTATTCGATCTTCATAGGTACATCGATACTAAATTCCTCAAAATTTTTGGTTTGCGTGGTTTTGTTAGAAAATAAAAGCGACCGTAAGCTTTGCAAAGTTCTCAAGCGGCAATGCACTCAGACCCGCCTCGGTGGCTCAGTGGTTAGGGCGCTTGGCTGTACTGATCCGGAGTACCCGGAATCGAACCCGATCGCGGCAGCTGCGTTTCGATGGAGGCGAAACGCTAAAAGGCGTCCGTGTGCTGTGCGATATGAATGCAGATTCAAGATCCCCAAGTGGTCGAAATTATTCCGGAGACCTCCACTGTGGCACATCTTTCCTCCTTTCTTCTTTCAGTCCTTCCTTTTGCCCCTTTCCTTGCGGCGTCGTTCCGGCGTCCGGCGAGATGGGAGACAGATACTGCGCCATTTCCATTCCTCAGAACCAATTTTCATTTTCATTCATTTACTCAGTTATTGGTTTGGTCTATACTGAAGGACATACTGAGGGAAGAGAAGCAGTGAGCACGGTTTGTATAGAATGTATTCTGATCCGCAAAAATATATGTACCAAATTAGTGACAATAAAAACGAGAAGTCCCTCCAAAGGTTAGAGAAAACAAATATGAATGAAGAAATTTATTGATAACAAGGAAGTCTGCGTTTCTTAAAAGCGATGGGTTTTTTTCTTTTTTATTTCCCAGGTGGGCAGATGAATTTTTGCTTGATTATTGGCTTCGAAGTAATGGCGGGTAACGCAGCATATTTGAGGCCGGCGCTTGTTCTTAAGTGCTAGAAGTGAGGGGATTAGCTGCATATGCTCCTTGTATAAAACGAATTCCCTTCAACAGCGGTGGAGTATTGTTTTTAGCAAACTTTACTGCGAATTGTCTTAACGTGCTTAGAAGCCAGTTAGTCCTATCGCGCTGAATGCTCTTGGAACAAATTTTCTTCAGTCTTACACACTATGTTCCGTATAAAAAAAAAAGAGGGTAGAGTTTTTACGTAGTTAAACCGAGTAGACGGGCGAAAGCATGCGTTTAGCCTGCCTGGCTCATTGATTGATGATTTTATCCGCGGGTTCGAATCCAAGTCGCGGGAATATTTATTGGGTTACTTTCTGTTCAAAGTGAAGGTCGAGGATCAGCGATGAATCGGCTTTGGCAGCATTGGTCGTGAAGTAGAGGTTCCGATCTAAAAAAAAAAATAGAGCAACACAGCAGTCAAAAACTATTAAAAGAAACGAACAATTCAAAGGGAATAAAAATAAAGAAGTTCTATTGTTACATCAGTCGTTTCACTTCCCGTGACGTAAACTTTATGTTCCTTATATTTCAAAAAATAACCTCTCTACAAAACTTTTTTGTAGGTCTCAATTGGCAAATAATATGTGCATAGTCAGGTGCCAATGAATGTTGAGGGGGCTAATACTTTTTATGTGTTTTTGGCCATCAGGCGTCGATGTGGCCAGAATGAAAGCTGTATTGTAAGGCACGCGTAGTAAAGATCCATTTCTGCACAATAGATTAACGTCTGCCGTGCTTTTTCGATGCCCTAAGCTAGCCAGCAGCACTTAGCGCCCGGAGTAGTCTGGAGGCATCTTTAGAAATCACAAGCAGAATCTGCGGTTCTTGCACTATTACATTTCATCCGGCCAAGGTGGCGATGGCTTAGAACATCTTTCTCTGAAACAGAGCGAAGTGTTTACACAATTTCGCGTTCTTGACGTCGCGCTTTCACTTGAATTGGGCGGTATATGGTATTGTGAAAATTTCGGGACACGGTACTTTTAAATGCGGAAAATTGGCTTAACACTAATTGGACCCAATCTAGACTAAGGAAACATCTTTTGTTATTATTTACCTGTTCGTAATATTGAATTTCTCTGCGTAAGTAGCCCCAATATGCAGCTGTTAAGTATTAGAGCGAACTGAATGTTTATTTTTCGTGCATTTCATGCGCCACAAAGTCGTACGAACATCAAGCGCTACTCAGTGCTCAAAACTACGCTTTTTCTTCTCTTTGTTTGTGTTACATAACGATGCGGTAATAGAAGCAACTTTTTTATCACCAAGCGATTCCGACCACACAGCACTTGACGGATGCGTGTGAAACTGTATGGTGGTAATGGAAGTCAACCTCAGCCACCGCCGAATGTGCGATATTTTCTATTAGCTAAGGGCCCAACGAGCACAACTGATGCAAGCTGCAAGTGTACAAGCAGTGTATCAGGTAGGGAACCAGATAAAATAGACAGAAGAAACAAAGCTCATAACGTCATAAAGAGATTATGAGGTGTTGCTGTGAAAGTTGCAACCAGAAAGCAAAATGTGGGTTTGAACTACAAAAGTATATCCAGATTTCGCGAGCTCACTGTAGCAGTTTTTTCTGTTATTTTTCTTTTAATCACGTTCTGATATTCATTTTCAGCTGCCCGCCATTCTGTGCACAATATTTCACTAGAAGTTACCTTTTCTCCTTGCAATGCTTGAAACCCTCGTTGATGTCTCAACAGTCAGGCTCAGATCAGTGGGGCAACAAATGACGTTGCTTGCGCACGAAATTTTCCGCTGCCCGTTTTCCCTCTCGGGATGTCTTAAGCTACCGTGCCTGTTTTTCCCTGCAGGATATATCTTCCTGGAGATCTGCCAAAGCACAGTGTATTACGCAAACACATGGCGCCGGCCTAAGTAAATATTTCCTGTAAAGGCCACGTGCACGTTTGGGGCTTAGCATGCTTCAAAAATATTGGGAAATGCCTCCCAATACTTGCGCTTTACAGTTCTCAGATGTTTTCCTTCTGAAAAACACTTGGATAAGAAGCTGTGCCTGTGTAGCTAAGATGAATAATAACACGTGTGGTCATCCAAAATAAAACACCGGCATCGAGATGAAGGCGCGCTGGCATTTACCATGCCGTGATTGCGACTGCGAAATAATTTTAATAAGCATAAACAGATAGCAAATGTTTCCAACGTATGAGTAAAGGTCATGGATTATGATAGGGCAATTTCTCACGGATAAAAAGCTCATAAAGGGCAGTACAATTATCCTTAAGCGCAAGCATAGTGCTGCCCCGAAGCTGTAACTAAGTTTTCGAGATTTGCAAATATGTCCTGTCTGAAACCTTCTTTCTTTCCTGACATCGCTCCCGTTCTGTTCGCAGGAGCATTCTAGCGCACTAATCCGTGCGAAGGTGTCTACAAGCGCGGTTAAGGCACTTAAAGGGGCTGCGAAACACAGCTTGAACGGATGCTGGTTACACTTCAGATGGATTCTTTATGTCACACAGATGCTGACTCAATAAGAATTACGAGAATCGATGCAAGGGAACGGGAGTTAGTCAATAAAGAAATTTCAAAATACAAGGAAACAAAATGCTGTCCTCAGCTCGATTTTCGCGCATCTTCCCATCCCCATTTCACTCTCCCAATGATGACACCCAGTGCGACCAATCAAAACAGCCTATCTTAGCACGTGGCGGATGTTTGCATTCCATGGTTGCCTGTTCTCTGTAACTCGTTCATGTCAAGGCTGGCAGCCCCGTTTGCATGGTTACAACAACCATGTGAACGCACAGCTGACCCAGCGATGCTTCACCGTCACGTCGACGGCGCAGAAGGGAACACTGATCAGTGACGTTCTCTTACTTATGGATCCGAACTCGAGTGCGAGATACCGCGACGGTGTGACAGCCTGCGCAAGATATCAGACCCATTTAGCATAGCGCGTACCTATACTGCTTACCGCCAACCATCGCCCGTCGCTCCTAGCGCACTAGTTGGCCACGGCGAGCAAGGAGCACGCGCTGTTGTCGGGGTCGTGGCGGCATCTGGCGCCACCGCCCGGTGATTTGCAGTATATTTACTCTTTGTCCAGTCAGCAAGCTCGCACTAAGTGATGTCATATCGGCTGCTAAAAACCGCCACTGTATGGTGACACCGTCAGCGCCATGGATTTGTTTTTGCGAGCTAATTAAAATAATAAAAACCACAGTATACGCGGTGCGACCAATGCTAATAGCATCACTATAACTCATTCTATGCAACCAACAGGCAAAACAATGCACTGAAAATGTGTTTCGGGGCCCCTTTAAGGTAGCTTTTTCAAGAAATATAGGTTGCCGTGACGCGCTGTGTAAAGTAAAAAAAAAGAGGAAGCTTTCATACTTGTACGCCTGTTCAGTCTAAATAAGATCTGGATGACATGCACGCAGATGGCGTTACCTTCCCTCTAATTCCACCACCTAGTCAAACACTGACCACATGCCCCCTCCAAAGACCCGTATGCCTGTACAGCCTCCAGGGACTTTGCCTCCTGGGAAAAAGAACATTAATAGCGACAGCTTTAATGACACCCCATTTCACCGTCGTCTTTGCACTGAAAGAACGCAGGGGCTAGCTCTAGTTAAGTCACGTTACATATTGAGGGAAAAGGACGCAAAGGAGGAGTCCACAAAAGTTGGAGCCCACCACTCGCCATGCTATTCTTGGGGGTCCTTTCGCTCATCGGTTTGGTGAGTTTCCTTCAAGGTGCAACACTCCCCTATTCCTCTGCATTCCTCCTTTAGTGAAAGGGTCCATAGAAAGCCACATATGTATTAACTTTCATAGGCAGCCATACAGAACAATTCAGCTTCCAGTGCGAACATACTAAGGCACCTAGGCAGATGCGATTTATTGCGGAGAAACTCTCTCTTGCAACTATAATTGTTAAAAGAGTACAAAGAACAAATGGTAATATTTTTAGTGTTTTCACGTAGCGCTGGACTACAGGGATGCTAGAACATCAAGTGATATGACCCAGTTTCCTGTAAAGAAGCTTTAATAATATTTTTTATGTTTTCACTTTTGATTTCTGTTTCCCGGGCAATGACGTATAAACAGCGCCCCCAAAGGATCATAGGAAAACATACACGCTGCAGAAAACATTACGGCGATTTGTTTTTGTTTCTTTGCATACATTTGAGGCAATCTCGTTCACAACGAATGGAGAAGATGGCTTATGCGTATTCGTCTGCAATCCGCTTCGTGCAATATGTATATCCGCTTTAGAGTGCGCGGTGCAGCGGTTTTTTCCTGGATTCCTTTTGTTCAGGCGAAGAATCGGATGTTGAGGTGCCGTGTATGATGCTAGATCTAGCATTGCATCCTCAGAGAGGGAATAGAAACCGTGTGCCCTTGCACGCAGAGTACACAGTTCCGCGTTCTTTGGATGCGAAGTTTAGGCGGCATTTGGTCTCTCCCAGGAAGCAGCGGGCTCAGTGGATGATTCGTGGTCCGGGCTTCGATTGGTAACACGGGACGGCTTGAAACAAGAATGGCAACACAAAAGACCGTCTTAATCGCCTTGACGTATCTCGCAACGTAGGCAACGACGGTGTACATTTGCATAAAGATTTGATGTAGATCTGTCGAAAGAGACTGAATCGGCTTCTGGGCATTCTATTCAACATTTCGAAACACTAGTTCGCTAGCCAACTGCAGAGGAACGCAGCTACAGCCAGCTGCTCTTTGAAGAAATTTATTTAAAAAAAAGAGAAAAAATGGGCGACATGATTTGACGAGCTGCATAGATGAATGCCTCGTCAAAATTCTTCGGCCATCTGAAACAGACCAAATTTACTTGTACTGAAAAAAATGTACCATACAGTGATATTCCACGAAATATGTAACCCGTGAAAAAATTGATCCACGTGTTTGCCGGGTATCCTTGATTGGAAAGAAGCACCTGGGTCCTCAGAAACAGATTTTTATGAAAATGATGAACACAAGTGTCGATGTGGGAATTAATTCCTTCACGATGCATGAAAACAAAAATAAGCATAATATGTAGAGGGAAGAAAAAGGTCTGTAACGTAATTGTTGACCAAATGAACATAGAGGAACATGCTTTAATTTTTTGGCACCCCAAGATAAAACCAAATTTTATTCGTTGATAACGCAATTATAGGCACAATTTGCTGTTGCAAGGCTTCGACAAATGAAGAAATTTCATTTTAATTTAAGTGGCGCATGGAATGGCATCTCTGGGAGTTGACGTAAGCATCACATTCCATTCTCAATGGCATCCCGCTTTAAGTTCGTAGCCACTCTCACTCTAACTATGCATTCTGCCGGTGCGCTTGCTTTTGGCTTGCTCATCTTGCCACAGCCCAAAGTTTCTGGAAAAGTTTGGCTTCTTGTTGCAGCTCTAAATCCTGATGGTTGAGGTAACTGTAGTTGCAGTGACGAGCAGCTAAAAACAAATAGCTCTGAATTGATACCTTTGGCTTCGAATATAACTGCAGGTGCAGTATGACCCAGCAAGTCCAAGGTAAAAAAACCAAGTTTAAAGTGGTGACATACGGTGCTTTCGTCAGCACGCAAAAAATGCAAATGAAAATGAAGGAACTATTATTTCTGTTAATACATGAGACAAAAGAGTATTTCATGACACAAGCACAATGTACACAACCACAGGTCACCTTATGTCTTAGAACACGTATTTGATTCTCATCCAAACGAGCATTCATTCGATGGTTTGCTGCCTTGAGGTAAAATATATTCTGACGGACTAGAAGACCACAAAGTGTGCAGTGGAGCGGGCAGGAGTGCTCGCGGAAAGCCATCCACCATTAACACATCCTGTCACCACCTGTCAACTCGTCTCACTCACGTAACAATACGTTCGCGGCACCTGTGCCGTTCTGCACGGTTTGAACTTTCAAGCAGGGAAAAAGAGGAGGCGGGGGAAATGGTCCACATACATTTTCCTTTCGATGCAGATAAATCTCAATTTCATCATAAAATTGCAATTATAACAGTTTATTTTTATTGCGTATGCCTGATAATTTTCTTTATGACGTATAGTCTGCTGAATCCATGTATGCGTGCATAAATGCACGCATGTTCTTTTATTAACACTTGTCTGGGCGAGTTGGTTCATTTCTAACAAAGAATGTACCTGCGCAAAGAACACAGGACACAACAAAGTAACATACGACAAGTACAGAGCGCACTGTACATGTCGTATGCGTTACTTTGTTGTGTCCTGTGTTCCTTGCGCAAGTACATTCTTTGCTAGAAATGTTGTTTTAGAATATCGCCACCGAAACACAGAAGCGTGTGCAGCAGCTAACATGCGTGCTTTTATGCATTGCAAAATAAAGTTAGCTGATCTTTTCCAGCTCTATTCGGACGGAGACATACGCTGGTGTCCACATGTCCTCCGCACGTGGCGGTGCTCCTGGAAGGGCCGAAGAGAACGCCTCCACGTCGCCCAATCACGTGTTCTGCGCCATGTTGGCCACGAATCCTCGGATGTTATGAAGATGGGCTCGCCCGACTGCGCACGCATTCACGTCGTGGTTCAAGTGGGTGAAATGTCGAATGCGTTGTTCTCCTGTCCTTTTTTAACACAAAACTGAGACCACCGGCAAGTGTCTTCAGTGCACTTTAATTTAACGAAAAGCTGCTGCGGGTCAAGGACAGCAGAAAAACTTGGCATCCCTACTGACAGTTTACACATGACGAGTTCGATAATTCCTTATGTGTCCATAATAAATTTTATGGAGTCAACATTGAGCACAAGAAGTCGGTATTGACTGAATGGAATCATGTAATTTAATTTGCGGACTCCATATGAGGTCATGTACATTGTGTAGAAATCGAATAGAAATTTCCGGAAATGCTTGTGTGCTCCGTACAGACATGATATCGATTTCTATGTATTACTTCATATCTTATGGACTCGATAATACCAACATTCTATACAAGTGGCTCATATAGACCATTTCAGTAGGTATTCTCAGAATCAACGTTATAAAACAGCTTATTTTCGAGAAAAATAAGCCCTCGCTCTTCCGCGACGCAAGGCAGCGCCTGTAACGTGCTGCCGTCTTCAACACATATCTTTATAATGTGACCCATTGCGGCCACGATCCGTAGACACTATGGACATGGTTTCGGCGCTGTCGTTCCTCTACAAACACAGCGCCACGACAAGCGACCAAAAGGGCACGGTCGCGGCGCTGTGTTCGCAGGCAGGCAATGTACCAACCATCTGAACACTCCGTTTTACTGGCGTTCTCTTCCTCGCCCACTCACCGCCTGTGTCGAGGACCAGCACTGCTTGGTGAGCGACAAAAAAATGCTCTGCAGCGCCTTCACGACACCTGTTTCTGAGCAGGTCTGGAGGTAGGAACGTTTACACTTTGCCGAAGACGCATATAGTTCGCCTGTACGTGACAAAGCTGAAACTGCCGAAAAAAAAAAGCACCGAATAAGAAAACGCTATAAGTCACGTCTGCATGTGTTATATTTGTAAACGGGGTGAAGATTTTGTCACGAACGAAGTGTTTGTTATCGACAGTTTTTGTTTGCGAACGAGCGTCATGCCGCCTCAGATGCTTGGATTCTCTATAGGAGGCGCAGCAGCCTGGCCTGGCATCTTTTCGAATATGGCGACAATCTCGAAAGTATACCTGCTCTCTCGCATTCGCTCTCCGCTACGGCGGGAGCAAGATAAACGTGCCTGGCATTCTGGATAGCGGTACGAGCACATTCGCAGACAGGTGTAAAAACAAAAAACAGTCTATCACGTCACCAAGATGCGTTGCGCTGCTCTCACCAGGTGGGTAAAAACTAGGTGTAGGGCGAGTAATATTTGATGTAAATAAAAGTTTTCAAAGTAGTTCTTCTATTTCCGAGTTCACCTGTGGGGTTACTTTTTCACTAACAAAAATCGAGTACATCCAAAAATACATTAACTACGGTGAGTTATTTCATAGCTAATACTTTTTTTTAAAACGCCACATTATGTGTGGGCCGGAGTTATCCAGGCTGGGGATACCAGGCGAGGTACGTGCGGCGGCCCATACATATAGGCGTAAACAAAACGTCGCAGTAATATTTTCGGATTTCACCGTGTGCACCTATAAATGCGGTCATTCGTCAACAACTTCCGGGTGCTTTTAAAACATTCGTGAAAAAGTACGCAACATAACTTTGAAGTGACGTCGTTTTACAACGTCGCAATAAATGTGCGTTGTGATGCAGGACATTCCTCTGACAGCGTATGAGCACTCAGTCATCTGGGTGTTTCTCAAAATCACATAAGCTTCTCCGGGCGCTACATTTTCTCCGCACAGCAGTCATTCAATATGGACAGTACAGCCAGCGCTACATGGCAAGCCGGTCTCGAACGGCATGTTAAGCGAACCGTACACACACAGTAGGAGACTACGGTGCATACGATACCCACTGGCGCCTAGGGTCATATAGCTGCTCATTATTACCTAGAGAGAAAGATGGAGCCACCATCTATGCGACCTTCTTAAAGGCCAATTCATCAACCACGGGAATGCCGGGAAGACAAGGTTCCTTATTTGGCTTCGCTAAAGCCTGATCGAAAATTGTATTCTGCTTCTAATAGGCAGCCCACCGCGGTGGCTGATTGCTTAGGGCGCTCGGCTACTGAGCCGGAGTTCTCGGGTTTCAACCCGGCCGCGGCGGCTGCGTTTAGATGGAGGCAAAACGCTAAAGGCGCCAGTGTGCTGTGCGATGCCAATGAACGCTAAAGGTCCCAAGGGGGTCGAACTCATTCTGGAGCCCTCCACTACGGCTCCTCTTCCTTTCTTCTCTCAGTCCGTCCTTTCTCCCTTCTCTTACGGCACTGTTCAGTTGTCCACCGGGTTATGAGACAGATACGACATTTCATTTCCTCAAAAAACCAATTTTCAATTTTGTCTTAATCGGCAGGTGCGCCGCTGTCACTTCTCCGAGCAGACGAAATGGTTTTAACGATGCCCTTTTGACAAATTCATTTATTTTACAGAAATGTTATTCTTGCATAAAAGCTTTCTCGGCATTGCTCCGAGGTTTGTCGGGGTAAGAGTCGAATTTTGATGGCGAAACCCACATTTCACGCATTAAAGTATCCAAACCAACAACAAAACCTCCTCTCTCCGGCGTTCCGCTGCCTTTCCATGGTGGATGAAGGAAGGAAGGAAGGAAAACGTTTATTGACCTCTAGAGAGTAGGTGAGCAATTGGGCGGAGTCAGGTGTGTCGTCCGTCTTAGCAATGGTCGTCTGCCCCTAGACCAGGGCTCCGCTGGATGCCGCTGCCAACTGTACTTGCCGGTTTAGCCCAAGTTGGACGTCCTGATGGTGGATGAAGTGCAGCGCCGCCTACGTTCCTTCTCGGTTTTATTCAGAAAGACTACGATAACGGCGACCGCGAGTTCCATTTATGTTTTTAACCAAGCTTTTCGTTCTTATTCCGACCAATTCGAATCTCAATGGGCTGGCTAACTCGCATACAGACGCGAAGAGGCCCAATTCAATGCTTGGAATGGTTAAGGAAACCAGTCGCAGGTCGTTTCTAAAATTTTAGTCTCCTTGTAAACTATACATTAACGGATTGCGACACCACTTGCGGCATTAAGACATACTGCCCTTGCTGCTTGTGTGAGTTCTATACCACCCAACAGCTTATTCCTTTCATCATTGGAAGAGTCGCCACCTATTAGTCTGGAGAAATCAGTCGCTCGTTCTGGCCGAATTTCGATTCGTAGTTTCGCAATTGCTAGAACTGCAGCGCTGCTTTCTGCTTCGCATCACGTTCTCTGTCTTCCAAGAGCTTTTATATAATATTAAACTCAGAGGCTCTGTATGGACGTCACGCTGCTGCAGGTAATAGCTTCTAAGACGCGGCAGGTGTGCTGAATTTTTCAAACATTATCGTCCCATTTATATATGTTTTGTGCCTAAGGCGCAACTAGAACTTATTCGAAGCCATGTCTGCATTACTAGGAATCGTATTACAGTTTTAAACTCGCCCGCCTAGCTATCGTGCTTAATAGTAGTACAGGTTTCGCGCAATTACACACGCTAATTAGCATACATCAGTAGGCTTACTAGACTCCATGAAACACGAAACACCCAAGCTCCCCCTTAATCAGGTCGATCGAACGTGCCCATATGTACTAGGGGCAGCGTTTCTGCCTTATAACCAGGAGTCATGGGTGCTTTTACTACTAGACGCCCCTGTTTTCCTTTCGGGCAACTTTATTTACTTTACATCCTTATAGTCGTAACGACATTTCAGTTATGGTACGATGTGATCATCGGAATTTAGCTCGAGTTTCAATGATTTTCATTCCACAGCTGAAAGTGTGACGTCCGAACCCTCTCCACCAAACCAGAATGAGTGTGCCAACGCAGGCGGCTTTTTCTTCTCCGCCACTGCGTTAGCCTTGTACAGTAAAGCTATAACTGCTGAAAAAAAAAGAAAAAGAGCGAGAGATACCAGAAACGAAGGTTGACCCGGCATTCATGGAATGGGTACCTTACACGCGGTGAGGGTATAAAAGGAAGAAAACAGAGAAGGAAACTTGAGTTCAGGTCATTCCGTGAATGCAAAGCCTGCACTCTTACATGGAGGTGAGAACAACGAGCTGATTTCATCTCAAAGCGAGGGTCGGCACATGGGGAAAAGCAGGAATGAAAAATGAAACAAACAAAATAGGCGAGTGCAGCTGCAAAATCGGACCGCAGATCTAGCCAAGCAAAAAATTTGAGGGCTCGTGAAGTTCACAAACTACGATTTATAAATGTTATAAATTCACTACAGCTGGTGCGTGTGCCACCAATACGATGCCACGCGCACCCTAGTGAAGAAAGTAAACTAGAATAAACTATGAGACGCAACGATGATACTGTTTCTCTATACCTAGGTTTCAAGACATGTTGAAAAAACGTATTTTTCGAATGTTTTTCTTCTCAGTGGTTAGGGCGCTCGACTACTGATACGGAGTACCCGGGTTCGAACCCGACCGCGGCGGCTGCATTTTTATGTAGGCAAAACGCTAAGGCGCCCGTGTGCTGTGCGATGTCAGTGCACGTTAAAGATCCCCAGGTGGTCGAAATTATGCCGGAGCCCTCCACTACGGCACCTATTTCTCTTTATCTTTCACTCCCTCCTTCATCCCTTCTCTTACGGCGCGGTTCAGGTGTCCAACGATATATGAGGCAGATACTGCGCTATTTCCTTTCCCCCCAAAAAACCAATTATTATTATTATTATGTTTTTCTTTGTATTTTACATAGTTTTATCCCAATCGCTTTGCCTCTCAGATATAGAAGCCTGCGAGTCCGGTGTATTTAACAGCATAGTTTCCATATTTTCACTCGATTTTTTTCGTATCAGAGAGGGGGTTGGTAATCGAAAAAAGAGGCAATTGTATCAGTGTAGACAGAACGGTAATATGCTCACGAAATGCGGCTTAAGCGAACGCTACTTCCAGCGAATATTTCTGAGCGTAACCTTTTGCTTCCCTTGTAACGGCGCGTTTGATCCTGCAAGTTGGCGCTTGCAGCCTGATAGTAAACCATGTCATAAAGTCTGATGTCAACGCCGTTTTATTCAATTCGGAAGAGCAACGGGGTGCAGAGCATAATTTGTGGGACCTCTTTTACGTCCATGTGTTTCGATCAACGACCTATCACGAAAGCTCAGAAACAGGGGAAAGGCATAATATCCAACAATACTGTGCAGACCAAAATATACAGGGCACATCAGGCTACACGTCCTTTCAGTGCGAAAGCGTTGATGTTTTTCCTTGTTCTCTTTCTAATTTATTCTTTCCTTTGTAATGACGCACCTACTCATTAGCATACAGGCGTAACGCAACGCATATACTACGTTTACGTTTGTTCGCTGAGATGGAACTCAGTTTTTGTGGCCTGTGATTTTCGCTCTCGCCTAGCAAGCTGAAAGTCCTGGGTTCAATTCCCCGCGCCTTCAGAAGAAATTATCTTTTCCTGGTCAGGCGTGTTTTGGAGCGCCACTTTTTATGGGCGTCAGGTTTCGTTTCTGGTGAGCCATATAATACTTTCGCGTTACAACTAAAGCAAGAATCACTAGAGCTTTGCGTAAGAGTGTTCCATGATTTCCCCTGGACAAAGAGGCAACCGCATGTGTATAATAACGGTTAGGACGGTATAACAGTCTACAAACCTCCACAGTGGACAGTCACCCACTAAGAAGACTCTTTTAGGTGTAAAATGTTCTCGACTATGCACCGTGTGGTGCCGTTACACTCTGCAGTTTATGACTGTCTTTCGCAGTCCACGCCGGTATGCCCCCTGTCATGTTACTCTCAAAGGAGACGTACTGATACCGGACATCACCATTGAAACGCGAACCAAGCCTTTTCTGCCACCTCGATGTCAACAAGCCTCAATTACTGTTTAAGGACTTTATATGCCGTTTGTCGCAAAATATGCGAGGTGAATGCACCTGTTAAATGCAGCATGTAGAGAAGATGAATGAGGATACATTGTGGAATGTTCACTGCAGTTGCTAGCTTGCTTATATTCACTGGGGTACACGGTAATGAGTAGTTACTTCCTTATGAGAAACAATATTTCACTAATAACCACAGAAGTTAATATACATCAATTAACAGAGAGATATGTTCGAGGCCTACTTTTAGACAGTAACACCGTTCGCTCTACCATTTATAAAACGCAAGTGGTGAGGGCGCAGTCAGCTGCCACGATCGAGCTCGTGCGCTTAAATTAACACATTGCTTTGGATATGAGACACTTCAATTTCTGCTCCGAGCGAATAATGTCAGGCAGACGGCCCTGTGCGAGAGACGGTGCTTTTTACTTCGCATGCTCTCGAAGCATGAACAAAACCCCGCAGATTACGCATAATCCAGGGCGTTTTTTTTTCTCTTAAATAACGGTTTTTCACTTTATTCTGGCAAAAATGTTTTAGAATATTCATCTAACAGATTTTCTATATGTCTTCTGCGAGTTTTTTGTTGAAATTGAAATTGATTAATAATCCTTGTACAAGCGATAGGAGCCAGGGACGAAATGCTATCTGAAAGCCTCACAGAGGTCAATGCTGCTCACAAAGATTCGGCACCGTGTCATCTCAAAATATAAACACCAGCAACAAATTGAAATTGCAAACACTATTATGATAAAACATAAAATGCAGAAAGTGATATACGGTTACAATCAGTTCTATCATAATCTCATTACATTAGAAAATTTCAACTTAAGTAATCACACATTTTCATACAAAACGTTGTGATCGTTCGGAACAAACTGGAGGAAACTGATGGAATAAACAAGTACAATTTCAATGCATTATGAAAACAACGTGCAGGAATTGCTTCACAGAATAGAGAAAACGTATCTGTAAACGTTCCGAAACACATATAGCCTTGGACCAGCAACTCAGCGTCCATTTTATTAAGGTACGAAGCAAGAACGACGGAAGCCATAGCTGCCGTGTTTTTAAATTATTAAAATACACAATAAATATTCCGGAAGATGTTATGTCGCCTCATAATATTCTTTACATTATATCCTTCGTACTATTTGCTAGTGCCACCTCCCAATCAAACATGCGGATCAAGTTGATTAATCTATAAACATCTCTTCTTAGCAGCTTCACAAGAACAGCGCACCTTAATGCGCTGGATGCATCTGTGTTTGAGAACAATGCCTTATAATATATTTGTAATAAGGACTGTTGATGTCGCTGAACTCGGGAACCCGGCGAAATGCGTTGAGTCCCTTGCAGAGCTTAGCGGAAGATAGAAAAAGTAGAAGGACGCGGAGGCCGCATGGCGCATACTAAATACCCCTCTCTTCATGAAGCACAATATTCTTGGCTGGTTGCCTTTACTCCCTCATTATTAGCGATCCAAACCAAGCGCTTCATAGATGTTTCAAAGTGAAGGCCGCCATGCCTTGGCTGCCACAGACTCTTGCTTATGGGCGCGTATTGGGATTGCAATGGACGAAAAATTATTTCAATGTCATCTCCTTTTCCTGACTTTATTTCCCTCGCTTTGTGTAGGGTAGCGACTGAGGCATTTCGCCTGGCTCACTTTTTTCTGTTTCCACTGTTCACTGTCTGTGTATTGTATGAAATGACTTTTATGGGGACTGATTTAGCGAGTTCGTGTTTTTGGAGTGCATTCTCTGAATAATATTACAAGTATTTTGAAAAGGCTTTCAGGCACTGGTGTTGTTTGAGGTTTGTCTGTTCAAAGCGTCACTTCAGTTGTGAAGAAGTCCAGTTTCTTCTCGTATGTCCGTGCAAAGCGCAGCCTAAGTTACCCAGTGGTTGGATATCAATGAAGCCTAGCTATTGTTCGCTTCCCAAGGTGCTGCACTACTCTATCTTACTCACTCACACACACACACGCCTACAACCCGGTCAAACACTCTTTGCATGGTAAAATACAGGGTACGTAAATGTCAAAGACAGTAATGATGTGTTCACAACACTGCATGCCGAACAAGAGTCTTCTTGGCGCTCGTTCACGTGTATGGGCTTTATTTGTTCCGACTCAGAGAAGTGGCTGAATAACAACACTGCACGGCGCTTTTGAAAAGATCATGCAAGTTATAAAGAAAATTTTAAAATAAAGCTATTAAAAGTGTCTTATAGAGCACTATAGGACTCGGCACTGCCCGCAGTCAGTCTAAGGATCCTTATCGCTACGTGCCGCGCGAGGTTTCTTTTCTGTTCAAAAACCGCCTGTGCAAACGTTTGAAGAAGATCGGGCAGGTTTTACGCAGGCTTTCGCAAGAAAACTGCCAGGAATGATTGCGTAAGTTAAACTGGAGGTTACATTACTTTACGCCCATGTCTCCCTGGAAAAATTCAGTGACTATTTTAGTTTTTCTTTCAATAATGGCGTAGCGGCGCTCAGTTTGGATAACACGAGATATGACAGCCGGTTAGGCGCCCTGACGGAGTGTTGAAAAAATATCTTTCGCGTTTGGCTAAACACGTCACACGCATTAACGAAGTTGGCATCGAGGTTTACCAAGATTTATTAACAAGAAATCTCGTTGGCGATAAACCGCAGTGGTCTCATTCCTGTAATTGTTCTTTTCGAATGTTGCCCCATAACACATTTCTGCATTGGTGGTCAGCCTTGAAGCATAGCTTGGGTCTAGATGAAAATTTTAGCCGTTGAAAAGCATTTCTTCAGCTCCGCCCATTCAGTTCTTTCTACATTTTTTCCTTTACTGGAAAGGAAGCAGACGTAATATGTAAGCAGTGCGAAATAGAAATAATTTTGTGTTAAACTCAGTATGTGAAGAAACTCCAGTTATATTGCGATCAGCTAGATATCAACACTGACCGCTTTTTGAGTGAGGTTTGCGCGCAGCCTGGCAAAGGACAGGGTGAATTGGAGAGACACGGGAGAGACCTTTTCCCTGCAGTGGGTGTAGCCAGGCTGATGATGATGATAATGATGGCGCAGTTAAACCACTCTCTAATGCTTCAGTTCTCGTTTCTATATCGAGAAGTAGTTGGTTGACCTTGTAATTTACTTACGCAAACATACGTTGCGTCGCCGGCGCTTGACAGTGGTGAAGGTTTTGTTTTTCATGGCTGTACACAAAAAGCACAATCACTTTGGATCCTGTACAAAAACCCGGCCTACCCAAAACACGAGATACGCATTAGACTTCAGATTGAAACACGCGAATGATGAAGTGGCAATCATAAATTAAAAAGCTACACTGCTTCCAGGCTTGAGTGTATATATATAGTAGCTGCTATTAGGTTCAGTAACTTCTTTTAAATATATTATTTTTGGATTCCACTCATAGGTTTTATCAACGCAAAGCGACTCAGGTAATGGAGGGCTACGAATAATTTTGGCTACCTGGCTCACACTGACGTGGATGGACGTAACACAGTGGAGGCGCCCCTTGCTTTTCGCTTTCGTCGAAACGGGAACCACGCATCCGGGGTGAAACCCGATTTTGTCGCGTCAGCAGCTGAGCTCCATAATCACTGAGCAACTGCTGCGGCTTTTTATCACTTTTGTCCCTTGTTACCATTCTCAGGCTAAAAAAAAATAATGCTGCTAACATGATCTCTGCAGTAGTGTGGAAGGTCAGAAACGAATAACGCGAAATTAGAGGCATACAAAGTTACTTGAAGTTCCGCTGTTGTGGAAATAGCGAAGCTTGGACCGCTCAGCTGCGTACTTTCCCAGACACCTGCCAGATTAAGAAATAAGATGTAGGGCTTCAGTCTTCGCATTCACCATCCAAGTCGACCTCAATGTTCTCTCCTTACGTACTTAAGGTATGCAATAGAATGAGTTGCTTAGCCATAGTGACTGAAATACAGTTTCTTATCATACATGATTTCACCGGAAACGATGAAATAAAGAATTTTTTCAACAAGACGCAATCTCTGCGCTAATTTTATCAAAGATTTTACCGGTAAATACGGCACTGTTTCTACATAGCTTTGTGCTCGAGACCTGCCAGCTCATGTTTCCACAGAGGGCGTGCGCGCGGAACCAACGCGCATTGAAGCCAGTCGCTATTTGGCCGCTCCCTATATTTACTGAATATCATTTCCCTAAACCCTTTTAGATGCCCATTCTTGTGTCGTTTATGTACAATTTCACATGCACGTGAATTCATTCTTTTTTGTCTGAATGCTTCTATCAGGAAAAGGAAAGCAAGAAACAATGTTCCTTCTCGATGCAACTCCAGAGGTCAGCGTTCTGTCCTTAATACCTCAGTGCCGAGTTCTGGGAAAGCCTGTATGTCATTGTTCTTTTATGTGCCGAGTACCACTATCGAGGTTAAGACGCTGCCTTCCCAGGCTGCAGGGAGAAACAGCGGCCGAGTGCTTTCCTTCTTCCACATTTGTGGGGTCACACGCGTGTGTTCTGAGAAGGGGATCTACGTGCCTTACCGGCCGTTGCCCACAGCTATAGACTGTTGCCTAGGAAACCCTTTCTCTGGCGACGACGAACAACCATGCTTTATGATCTTACATTTGCCTATTTGCGATTCATGCTTGCAAAATCGGATTGTTGCTTGCCGCCTTTTCTTTTGTTTCCTTTTTTCTTATAAAGGAGATGGCAGAAAGGTCACGCAGACAGATCCTCCGCTCCTTGCCCTTGCGTCTGCCTTGTAGTGACGAGCCGACAACGCTGGCCATTGGTTCCTGACATGCATTTAATTGGATGGAGACACCGCGTCAATCTGTCACGGCTCCCTGTTGTTTGTACGCGGGGTTTCTTTGGACGAAGTCGTCACCTTGACCTGGTCAAGTAAAAAACAAAACACAGCGATGGAGTGAATGGTATTTGGGGTTGAACGCGTAGATGCTTTCGTGGTTTATAAGAAATTGCTGATTGGAAGGGCAGTTCGGATTAATTTAGGCAATATATGAATCTCTAGCCTTTTGGCAAGCCATATTTGCATCGAAATAATATATTCCAGGCTTTAAGAAAGACATGTTGTTAGTTTTTCAGCGCAAAACACCTGCGGTTTTTTTGCGCTGATAAGGAAAATTTCGCAGAAAGTGCAATAATTGAAGAAACTAGCAACATTGACAGGCAACGACGTATCATGAAAACACTGGAAAGATGGTGGAAATAACTGCATATTCGATGATGAGCACAGCTTGATATGCAGAAAAAAAAGTGTGTGTGATTACTGGTGCGAAAATGTGCCCTCACAAAAACGCCGGATGACGTGCTACCCAGCTCAGGTAGTAGCAATATATTATTTACTGTTTTCGTGAAATGGAATACAAAACTCAAGGGGACACTTAAGCTACGCCTTAGGGGTATCACATTATGTCGTTAACGAGGAGATGCCCATGTATGAGGAAATTGTCATTCCCTACTTTACATTCGTAGACGAGTGGGAGTCCTCACACCACTCCTGGCCAAGCGATGCAGCTGCTAAGCGATGCACCGCTGCCCCAACAGGTGGCTGTTTCATGCTCAACCACCGGTGGGGCTTGTTAGACTTAGGTTGCTCTTGCCGAGCTACCTCTCGTGACCAGTCATTTATTTAACTGCCAACTGCCACGTTTGGCTGTCCGCTCACAATCTAGTGGGCAGGTCGCCACTTGCCAGGGTGGGCAAGTTGTAATGACGTTACAAGTTCACGTGACCTATACGCCAGGTTCCAAATTCTATCTGCGTGTTCCAACTCCGAGGCTTTAAGCAGTCGTCAACGCCCACACCAACGGCAGAAAATTTTTTGGGGGCATCGGGGTACTAACGCTCTTGTGTTAACAACGGTTTATTTGCGAGGTGAAGGATACGAAATTCTCCTGAAACAAAGAAGCCATTGCTAGATGTGGCCCACTCACAGAAAAAGCTGCAAGCTCGCTTCATACACAGTTGCGTATAAAGCGTGTAAAAGGGTGAGCGTGCTCTAACATTCCACATTACATGGTCGATTTTGCCTTTTTGTATTATCAAATTGAGGCCGATGTGGCTGGCATTTGCTCCCGCTGTAGCCGCTGAGCCACCGGAGTGAGTTAAGAGGCGTGAATGCGCGACAATCGTGCATCGTAGATTCACCTTAAAATATTTTATTAGGCTACATTTCATGTAGATGCTTCGAATTTTTGGCACTTTCAGTTGCAGCTTCCTAAACAGTAGCACATTTTTGAGAATTCAAAATTGTTTTTTGACATCAATCGCATGTGATCGGTAAGAGGAGTAATTTAATTGCAGGTTTTCATCAAAATTACAAAAACACTTTATGCACCAAACGTGGGGTCATTTTTACCGGTTTCATTTTTTTTTCTTTGTCATTGGGCAGCCTCATATATATTACCAGAGTTGCCGATTGAGATTGCGTTGTTAGCCACGATGTCAAAGGGGTTAGCTATCAATGATACTAGGTAAAAGCAATAAAAGATGAAATGAATCGCTTCAAAATGAGACTGCTAACCTCACAGCTTCCTAAACAGTAGCACATTTTTGAGAATTGAAAACTGGTTTTTGACATCAATCGCATGTGATCAGTAAGAGGAGTAATTTAATTGCAGGTTTTCATCAAAATTACAAAAACACTTAATGCACCAAACGTGGGGTCATTTTTACCGGTTTCATTTTTTTTGTTTTTCTTTGTCATCGGGCAGCCTCATATTTATTACCAGAGTTGCCGATTGAGATTGCGTTGTTAGCCATGATGTCAAAGGGGGTAGCTATCAATGATACTAGGTAAAAACAATAAAACATGAAATGAATCGCTTCAAAACGAGACTGCTAACCTCACTGCTTTCCCTACACGTCCTCAAGGCACCTAGAAAATGCTTTGAATTCCTCTTTTACTTGCCGCAGTATCTTACATTTGGACTAGAAAAAACCGCACTAGCTACGGGGAGAGCGAAGCATAAACCGAAAAAGTTTACTATCGGGGGCAAACGTTTGCAGTACGCCAGTTCTTGGCAGAATCCTTTACTGTAGTGCCACCTCGCTACCCAATCACCTGATACTGCATGAAGGTATTAAAGGCCGAAACGCTCCTTCCTCTGGTCACAATTTCAGGCGACTGGGTAGCGAGTTGGAGCTGCAATAAACCTTGTATATAGAACTAGTGGCTTGCAAACGTTTGTCTTCTATAGTAGAGAAATCTCTTGGTGTTTGAATTAGCATTGCAATGCCAAAGACTGCGTATAGACTGCGTGAACGTTGTTGTCAACTCTCTCTCTCCGCAAGCAACTTGACTGCAGCGCTCAAAGAGTCAAAGGCTGGTATAATCGGCAAATCAGAGGAAATGTTGTCTAGGGTGTATTACAAAAACTTTCTATTAGGACCTCCTTCTGCGACACACGAAGGAATAAGGAATGAAGCATCGGAAGGCACAATGTATAGCGGTTACAGTGAAGCGTGAAATTAACGTCTGTTTATTCAGCTCAGTGATAAATTGAAAGCGAAATGAACCGTTACGCAAGCTATGGGGAAAGAGGAAAAATAATCTCAGTTAAGAACATAGTTGAAGGCGTAAGAACATAGTTGAAGAGATTACATGAGGAATAAAATGAATAGTTCAGTAGATTACAGTCTGTGATGGCTGTCTTGAATGATTGTGGACTGGAGTGGAAGTCGGCTTTGTAACAAAAAACATTTTTTTGACGCGACAGCGTTAAGGCTCCCATAGTGCAGAAAATCCGGCGCCAGCGTTGTCGGCGTTGTGAGCTACAAATCCCAGGCGAAATAGCCAGGTGTGCCGCATAGGTCACGTGACATTGTTTCGTTATCTGAACTTGCTCACCGGATAGTGAACAAACTGCCCCCCGGGGCAGGTGGCAGTTAAATCAATGATTTGGTGCTCGGAAACCGCAATCTGCATCACACAATACCCACCGGTAGCAGCACCTGCCATCGCAAGGCACTGGAGCATCGCTAAACCGCTGCACTTTTATGCCAGAGATTGTATGATAACTCCCAAGGATATATCAGTGTAAAGTCAGGAATTACCACTTCTCTATATAGGGCTTTTAATTAACCCATTACGCTACCGGGTCATATACCCTTAAGGCGGAGCTTAAGTGCCCCCAAAAATTTTTTCGCAGCCCGGATGAAAAACGACAAATCCTGAGTAGTGTCGAAAAAGAGCGTGCGAAGATTTCCGTAGAAGCGAACACGCTGTGAAATTTGGTGTGAGGGAAAGACAACAAAGGTAGACTGCTGCGAATGATAATGTTTAAGTAAAAGCATTCAATATTTGTGCCGAAAACGTAGTGTGACCAAATTAAACTAAAATTTAAGATTAAATATACAAATATAGTAGGTGTTGTCGAAAGAGGCGAGTAGTTATGGCTGGCTACGACGATCTGAGAAGATTCAATGGTATTAGGAAGGGATAGCTGATGTGGGTAAAAAATAGCGCAGGGGTACCTAGTTCTAATAGATAAAAATCAAATAGCCTTAGAGTGTATATCGCAACGTAGAAAACGATGCATTCGGTTAGCACTCTTAAAGAACGCTAATATCTAGTCAAACAGCAAAATTATGCGGAATATGGTAATAAAGTAATATTGGCAGAACAGAAGAGAAGAAAATGCTACGAGTAATAAGAATTCATTTTGGCCACAAGTGAGATGCGTATGAAGTATTTCAGAGTTACAGCCGCAACCTCTTCAAAAAGGGGACAGAAAGATCGGGTATTGGATCATTTTGCGGCCATTTTTCTCGTGAAGCCACGTTGCTGTGTTACAATTTGGGGTTGGCCAAAAATAGAGCGTCAGAATTTTCTAAACCGTCACTCGGCTAGACATGGCACCCTCTACAAAAAGGAAGACACGAGGAAAGTTAGAGGGTCAGTTAACTTTTCTGCTTTAAATTCGATATAACAATGCTTGCGTCAATTCAGACTGAATTACAATAATTCTTTGCTTTCCAGCAAGTGCAACCATTCAGTTATCATTCATTCCTCTTGGAAAGAGGAGCGTGCCATGAGAGTAAACTTTTTGCTAGTCCTCTTCAAGACGATGCTTTGAAAAAGTTAGCGTCTTATGACACGAGTGAGTAGTGCCAGAGGACAATTTTTTAGTGTGCAATTTCACTCACTTGGATAAAAGCCGCGAGTACCAACAAAATGTTGCACAGCGGTTTTACTGGTCCTTGCTAATAGAATAAAGAACTACTCTTCAATATTGGGCACTCAGAGATTTGTTAACTATAAAAAAATCAAAAGTCTATAGTTGGTCATCGTTTAGCGCAAAAAACTCTAAAATCAATGTTCGTGGGCACGTACCGCTACTGCTAGCTGTGCAGCTTAAACTTCATGCCGTGGAATTTTTTTAGTTCTACAGTCGGCAGATCGTAATACTTAGGCATAATCAAGGGAGTATTAGTGGAAGAAAATTCAACGAAGAGCAATTAAATGGGATGTAAGCAGCTTGCTGTTATCTGCACTTTAAGGGCCATGTAAATTTAAAAATAGGAGGGGCACCCGACTCAAAGATAAAATCACCATGCCGGTTATAACTCACGCGAAGAAAGTAGGTGCTGCTCTAAATGTACGTTTCATTTTGGTGATATGGCGCGAAGAAAGTAGGCGCTGTTTGAAAAGTACGTTTATCTTTAGACGTATGACCATAACCTAAATGAATGCTTCTTAAAACAGGCTTTTTGCTCAGGCGAAAAAAAAAACTGCAATGAGGCTTTAATTATTTTGCTTCTACCAAATTTTTAGGCGGCGTATTTATCCTCCGCTTGCTTTGCAACTGCCATTTAAGCTTACGTCGGCAGGGCAGCTTTTTTGGTTTTCAACACCAACGCAACAATGCTTGCTCGAGTGGTTTTCGTCGCGAAATTCTTGTAAACAAAGAAAAAGCCAAATTCCGCTCCTAGAATTTTCATCAGATACAGGCCATTATACGGGAGTTTCAATGTTGAATTATGGAAATCTTATACACTCCATTTCTCTGGGCGCAGCTATTTCTTGAACTCCTTTCCGTGTGTTACCGGGGCAGGATATTGTGTTGCAAGAAAATAACATCCATCATTTGTTTTTTCTTCTTCCTTGCATAGCACTAAAAAGAGAATTTCGAACTGGCACATGCGTGGCGGGCTTTGAAATGAACGTTAACATCGCAGCCCACATTCCTGTCACGAACAAAGATTCACATTACTTACGCCAGTGCCACTGGAAGCAACGGCCCGCTTCTGGAGCTTGTTTCATGCAGCGACGAGCCCTTGCCGCTTGTTTCACAAGATTCATTTGATACCGTTATCAGAAATTACGTCATTATTCTTCTGATATAATAACTTCACTATTGAAAATTTTTTCGGCGGAGGAAGTCAGGGTACATTTTTTTCGGAAGTTAATTTCCTCAGACATCCTCAAACAGCAGTAGCGAGTAAGCCTTTGGCTATAATAACTAACGCTAGTTTCTTATTACATTATCTGCTTGGTTCACTTAAAAAACCTACACAATTTGAGCTAGTTCATGTGCTGCCATCACTTTATTGGATAAGGAACACAAAATAACACTGCGATCTGTCTGCCTGCCTGGCAGTGGCCTTGCTTTTCTATGACGTAGCTTAAGCAAACGAAACTGCGCAAAACAAACAATACACTTGAAATATGCGGAATAGGTCAACCGCGCTTCAGTGCTAACTATTCGTAGCATTTCCTAGGCTTCACAGATGGCGGCAGGGCTTTTTAACAATCCTGAGACTTGCGCTTTCAAACCGTAGTCGCGAAGTCGTCCTAAATATTTGCCAAAACCACTCCGAGAAATAACCTACAAAGGATTGTGCAACGAAGTACTGCAAGATGGGAGCTCGTACGCCACCAGGTGCTACCCTCGATAGAACAGAAGGAGTAGACGAGGCGGGTTAAAAAACGAAAAAACACTCTTATTTTGGATTTCTGTAACAAAGGTTAACGAACACATTCCAATAAAAAACTAAATATAAAAAACGCGAAAACAGTAGCGAACAAACGCTCGAGAAAACAAGCTGTCCACTCAAGCGTCAGGCTTGAGGCCGTGGCCTACTGGACTCAGTGGTGCTGCGATGGGTCGGCGTAATGTTGTTCGGAGTTCGCACGGTGGCTCGCTCGCAAGATAGGCGACAGTGTTCAGTGCGGGTGTCGTCGGCCCTGTTAGGGCCAGACACTGCTGAGGAAACCAGCCGCTGAGTCTTGGTAAGGAAGCCCAGGGAAGCGGAGGCGACACGATGCAGGTCGCGTGGGACGTGACGAAGGCTTGAAGCCTCCATGGACAGCAGGAAGAGCCGAGGCTCGCGACAACGGTGCCTGGCTCTGGAAGGGCAAGCTGGCGACGGCAGAGGTCCCAAGTCTGGGAGCGTGAAAGTGAGTGGGGGATGCCTTGGCCCGTGGCCTAGTGGCCTAGGCCAGGAACCTTTCTGCATTTGAATGCATCAGTGTGGCAGGATAAAGACGAGAGGTCGACAATCAATTCGAAGAGCTAACATATTCGCTGCGCAAGAAGAGTATTCGAATGCATGTGGCTCCCAGTCGTGTAAATTTCTAGAAGGCATCATTATTAAGCATATAATGTTTTGTTCAGTCCAGCGATGTCCTGAGTAACCCACAGGGTGTTTTTGTCGTGCGGTAACAAGAGGTTAGCTGAAATCTTGATGATTTCTCTCATAGTCTTGGTATAAGTGAACAAGTTGTCCGCATATTCGTAGACTTATTTAAGGCGTTTTCTCTATGGAACTTTTTGAAATGGTTAACTCGATATAAAATGCTAAGCTTGCTGTTTGGGCGGCTAATTTTCTTTCATAACAAGAATAATACGCACATTTCAATTACACAAGAGCATCGGTGTTTGAAGTTTCATCAGGTGTCCCATGAGGTTCCCTTCTTGGTCCACTTTTTTTCTTAATGCACATGAACGATATAGCGAACAAGTATCAGCAAACATACACCTGTACGAAAGAGTGTGTGCCCTTAGCAACACAACCACCTACATCTGAATCACGACCTTCTTTGTGAGTCTTTTTGGAACTTCTTGTGGGGATCATAGGCAAAAGGCAATTTCTCCAAAACTGTTTTCATGTTATTTCTCAGGCGAACATCTACTTCCTTCTTAAGATATTGTTTAAGAAACAGTTGCCTAAAATGAGATTTTAAATGTAAATTACGGAAATAACATATTCACGGAGGATATGTCATCTACCTAGTTTCAAACCAACTCGTCCAATAAATCAGTTACGTGCTTCACACTTTTCCTCTTTCTCTCCTAGAAACCAAGTTATTTGCATAAAAAATCCCTATCCACCATAGCTCAGAAACTTCTGCGTCCTTGGAGTCCAACAAGCTTGTAGATGTAGAGTGCATTGCGCGGCGGCGCATTACCGCGTACTCCTCTCCGCTGTTATGATCCTATCTTTCGCGGCGTGTATTGTGCCGCTCGTTGTTGCGCTAGTGTGTTTGTACCTTAAAAAGCTTACCTGCAGCAAATTTCGTGCAGTCCAGCAGACGGTACAGAGCAACTCCAGCGCGAGATGTTTTTTTGCCTCTGCTATTCGAGATTTATAGTTCAGGTGTTGTTATTATAGACATTGGTTGCAGTGCCTAGCAAGAGGCCTAGTGAAGAGAAGTTTTATAGGGACCTTCTTTTGAAACAGGCCCTGGCTCAAATTAACTTGGTTTTTGGTGCAAGAAAATGGCGCAGTATCTGTCTCACGTCATGGCGGTAACCGGACTTGCGCCGTGAGAGAAGCGATAAAAGAGGGAATGAAAGAAGAAAAAAATAGGTGCCGTAAAGGAGGGCTCAGGAATAATTTCGACCACCTAGAGATCTTAAACGTGCACTGACTGACTGCGTTCGGCCTCCATCGAAACGCGGCCGCCTTGGTAAGGTTCGAACCCGGGTACTCCGGATCAGTAGCCGAGCGCTCTAACCACTGAGTCACCGCGGAGGTAAACGGGTCCTGACTGGAAAGAATTTTCTGTTAAACATGATGCGCGAATCTAGCGAGCACAATAAGTGCATAAGTACTGCGTTTAATAGTATGAAGTGAAAGATTCGGAAATAACGCGGAATTCTGCATCCGGTTGCCCCAGAGGATGAAAAAAAAGGTCAGCTTTTTTACAAAAGAGTCTTTCCACGCCAGACGCCACAAATTTTGCTTACTCCCAGCTTCTATTTCTGAAAAAAATGGTTTGAAGTGTTGGTACGGTAATCATAGTCCCTCCTTGATTTTGGGGAATTATTTTCTTGCCGTGTTTGCTGTCCTAACTTCGCAAATGGTAGCAAACCAGTCTAAGAGAAAAAAACTTGTAAACAATAAAATTTTTCACCACTGCAATAAACTTTTTCGTGCACAAAAGACGCTGTGTTTTATATGTAATGACTGGGACAAAAAGTTCCTTTGTTTCATTATGCACTGAAGACACAAAATAAATCGCATAACTAAGGTGCTATTAAATATTTGTAAAGTAATTTTTATGTTCTACCGTAGTCAGTTCATCTATTTCCTCGCATTTTGTACAGTGAAAATATGCCGTTAAAATGGTTTAGAGCGCTACGAATAATCACCATGCCAGAAAAAAATCGTAGCTTTGACACAGTTGCTGTTTCTGGCATAGTGTGCCGTCAATTGCGCACTGAGGTAGTTCATGAATAAGTATGAAATGCAGTCCGTCGCAATATTATGTGGTTCAGAAAGTTCAATATGAAAAGTTTTTGTTGAAGGATGAAAATATTTGTAAGATAAGAATCCGAGGCCAACTCCAGCCGTACTCTGTGCAAGCTATTCGCTAGAGTAGGCGCAGCCATCATAGCTAAGGAAACAGCGCTCCACTTCGCAGAAGTGATGGTGCACTTGTCTTGGACGATCTCCTTGAAAACATGGTTGCGAAACAAAAATGACACGGCCGCCTAGCAGGAGCAACGAGGAACTCGAGTGGCGACTGCAGATGTGGACCAAACAGATCGCATGTAGCCTCAATCCTCATCCATCAGGTACCGGAAGTGCTATAAAATTTAGTTGCCCCTTTCAATCTCAGCACCAACGCTATGCCATGACCGTAGTTCCTCTACGAAAGCGGCTTAGAACGCGTAATGTCGACATCCGAGCCTGTCTGACAAAAGTGTTTTGCGGTCAAATAGCAAAGTGAAAGCCTTTCCGTTATATTACGCTGCGAAACGCGATCAGCTATTGTTTGGTTACGCAGTCGCCATGGAAAAACAGGTCATGGCAAACCAGCTCGTAAATCTACGCCTCAGTCTCTATACATATATCAAGAACTGCTCTCCCTGCCCAGCTGTTTCAAGAACTGCTCGAAGTGGATAAAAAATGGCTGTTGGTTTAGATCTGGTTAACCCTGGTCAAAAGCGAAAAGCTGCATCTTTCTTGCTACGTTTGTGGTCGAGCGAGTGGCGGTTTTCACAGCCATACTGACACACACACACACACACACACAGTAGTAGGCATTTTTTAGTTGTTAAACAACTTTATTTCTTTAAAACGACAATAAAGGCACTCACAGAAGACAGTATATATATATATATTTACTACAGCTTCGGTGATATATACAATGGTATTATTGCTCGTTTTATGCGAAAATATAGAACCAAATCCTGTTCCAAAGGACGCGCAAACCCTGCAGACAATTTCAGAAAGCCAAATTGAAAAATAAATTGGTTTTATGGGGAAAAGAATTGGCGCAATGTGAGACAGGCGTCATTTCTTTTTCTTAAAACCAACTTTCATTTTGATTAGCTTAAGGCGTGGTTCGGGTAGGCGTCATTTCCTTTCCTTGAATCCAATTTTATTTCACTTTCCTTCCTTTGTGGCGATATTCGGGTTTCCACCGACACATATGAGGCAGGCGTAATTTCCTTGCTATCGAACCAATTTGCACTTTATTTTCCTTGAATTACGGGTGCGGTTCAGGTGTCCAAAGAAGTATGTGAGAAAGACGTTTTTTCCTTGTTTTACCTCTAGCTACAGTTAAGGTCAAACTTGCTGCCTCGCTGACGGCTCGAAAAGCTGGCGTGGTGAATCTTTTGTCAAGGCTGTCGCTGCCCACTCAGAGCAAAAATTATTCAAGAAGAAGACATTGAATTCAATAAACAGTTTGAAAGACCGGCACCTTTAAAGGAGCCCGGCGTTTCTTCATGTCTAAACGTAATTACTTTCCGCTGTGCTTGCGGCGAACTCGGCGACCAAAGAGGTTCAAATGTTGAAACATAGATGAGCACGCCAAACGACCTTTCAGTCCCCTAATAACAAATGAATGCACAGGGGAAGGAGAGGTGCTTCTCTGTTTTGTTGACTTCTGCAGCTAAGGGCATTGCAGTGAAGAGGAAGCACAGAATACCGCAGGAGTAAGGCAAAGGTTCTTCATTTCAAAATTAATCGCCCCTCCTTCCTTTATAGAAAAATGTGTTGCAGTTACGCTTCCTGAAATAAATACCATTGAGTTTCATTGTTATTTGTGCTACTTTTGATGCTTTTACTTAGATCACAGGAAATCATTTGCCCTAGAACAAGCATCTATAAAGATAGATATCTAAAGAAACCTACAGATGCATCTGCACGAACAGACCATTCCCGAAAAGTGCGTGAATATGTTTTCCGGATAAACTTATTTAAGAACAGCTTCTTCCCTAAGACAATACATGATTAGAATGGTTTGCCTGGAGAAATTATTTCCGGGGCCCCTTTCGTCTTTTATCCAGGATCTGAAAAATATTCTTTTTTAATAGGTTTTAGCATTGCGTTTAACTTCTCATGCCTGTTTTTCCAATTACCATGATACAGTGTGATTAAGTGACGCAAATATCAAGACAACTACGTGTATACGTATCGTTTTTTTTTTCACTGCTTGTTTCATGCCTTTCAATTTGCAGCTGAATTTGTATTATATATCATCTGTGCACTCATATTGTTTTTTCTTTCCCACCTAAACTAATTCCCGCAAGGACGCTGCAGGTATGTAAATAAATAAATAAGTAAAAATAGGCAACTGAAGGCTAAATGTGCCGTAAAAAGTAATTTTTTCTGATAGTCTAGATTTGTTTTCTTTTAACATTGGATACATTTATTGCGCCGCAAAACATTCTTACTACTTCTCCGCCTTCTGCTCAATGTGAAAAATAGTTCGACGACTGTACTGGGAAAATGTAAGAATTATAAAGAGAACTTTATTGCAATAAAATTTGCAATGTTTGGGTGTTTCATAATTGAGAAAATTTAGAGAAATCCCTTTGAAGTCAATAAATATGAGAGTGCAACTGCTTTCATTCGCATAAAAATTTTTAGCGTGTTCGGTTAAAATGTTATTCTTTACAAAGTTACTTGTAAGAACGTCTTGCTACCATCTATGAAAGTAGGATAGCAATCACGGCGCGCAATTTTTTTTTTGTTGAATACTATGCTGGGAGAATTGTTACAACTGTAACACCATTTACAATAACTTTTTTTTAAGAATTCAAAGATGGTCGAGCGCTAATTCTGGGTCATTAGAAGTGGAGTTACCCGAAAGAGAAGAATGAAAACATCGCAGGATATCTGAAAAGTTGCATAAGGTTATATTAAAAGCCAGCGGGAATCACTGGCACTTTTCATTATGTAGGTGATGTCATTTACTTCTGACACCTTTTCTTTCCTGTTTATTTAGGAATGTTTAGTAATTCATTTCTTCGTCCCACCACTCCGCCCCTATTTGCTGCAATACACTCCTTCTATTATTGCGTCAGTGCTATTCTAACAAATACATAACAAACAAAAAACTGGCTCGCATTTATCCTCTTAGCTTGCTATTTCTTAAAGTTGAGCCGCCCGCTAGAAGGAGTATCTTCAAAGGAATGGATCATAAAGCCGCGGCTCAAAGAAAACCAGTTTTCTTTGTTTATTCGGAGGTAATAATAGACTCTTTTCATCTTGGCGGTGAAATACCACCATCATTTCTATTAAGTGGACTCAGCCCAGACGAGTCACACGAGTCACACACGCAGAGCTGCAGTGTAGTCCCAGCAACTGTGTGTTCTAACTTCGCCGTTGATTCATCAATGTGATGCCTCAACACCGTTTTCTGTGTGCTATGAACTTCCGTTTCTACCATTTGACCGTGCTGTCTGCCGGCGCTTCCTTAGACAGTCAAGCTGTGCCCCGAAATAAATTCACAAAGATTAGATGCCCCTTTTCGAGATATCACGAAGAATCGGTCTAAAGCGGGCAGGAGGAAGAGTCCAACCAACGTTGTTAGTACCGAAGAACGCACACCAATAAACATCGGCGAGGTTTCACTGGCCTGTGTTTCGGGATAGAAACTCCAGATAAGAGGACGGAACAAAGACCGGAAAGCAGGCGCAATTTCTAGAGCTTCGCGAAGCGTTTTTCCGGGTAACGAAGGTACACAAGTTCCGAGTACAATGTTTCAATACGACCGCACAATTCCGGGAAGATAAGTATGCCGCTAACAAAAGGTACGATAGGCGGAGCCGGTAGCTTGAACAAACGTGAGCGCTTCATTACGTTTCGCAAATGTTCTCTGTGGCAATTCTGGGTGCCTGCCACGGGCTCTTTCGTTTGTTGGAGAGCCTTTCTCGGATGACCCATGCAGACGTTTGTGGGTCTTTCGCGCCTTATCGAGGGCAGTATTTATTTTGCAGCATCGATTCCTCTTCGTGAAAGACGGGATGAAGACATGGGGGCACGCACACGGCGGTTATGTGGAGTTCTATTAATATGGGCAATATTGCCAGCAGTGTGGACCTCCGCGTTTGTCGAGTGGGTCATATCTATAATATGGTGCGTGTCGAAAGAATAGACAAACAAAAAGACAGGCGGCCGGACGGACGGGCGGTCAGACCTAGAGATAGATCGTGACTAGCAAAGAAACGTCTCCACTAGATTGTTATCAGTAGAAGACAAAAAAAATCAATCTGAAATTTTACTCTGAACCCATCTTCAACTAAAAAATATCCACCACAGTGATTGAGCGTTTAAGGTGCATTGTATTAAGTAATATCATTAATATATCAGCCTGGGTCTTACGTTGAATATTATAGATTGCAAAGGGGCTTTTCACCGACTATGGTTTCCAGAAATGGAGTGTAGATGTAATGTTTAAACCAATCAAATTATTAGAATTAAGGCTCAAGGCGCATAAGGTGTAAGCTTAAATACCAGGTCCAGATAACCACGTTTTCTCTAAAGCGTTAACAAGCATCGCATATAAGCGCCGTAGAACCCTTGACTCACCGTATTGTCCTCCGGACCTTCACCATCATCATCAGTAGCATCATCATCAGCCTTACTACGCCCACTGCAAATCAGAGGCCTGTCGTATATCTCTCCAATTTACCTGGTCCAGTGCCAGCTGTCGCCCTTTACATTTTAGATGGATCACTAAAGCTATTGTCGTGCCTTCGCTCTACTTTCACCTGTCTGGATGTTAAATACATGCTCATATTTCAGTGTAAAATAAAGAATAAACATCTGCCGAATAGAAACTGGTGAATGAGGTGAGAAACCAATGCGTATGGTTCACACACAATATAAACATTAGTAAGCAGTACATAGCAGTGCATTCGCTAGAAAAGTAGTGGTGGCGTCCCCTGCCTGTGCTTGTTCCTTCCACCAGAAAATTAAAAAGAATGGTATTGTTAGATCGGTTTAACGCCTCAAAGCTGACGCTTTGAAAAGAGAGGTTGTGGAGGACCCTGGACAGATTTAGACCACTGGAGGGTCTCTCACATGCAAGTATATTACAGACTAGACAAGCGTCTTTAGTGTTCTGCCCTCAAGAAAATACAATGAAAAGAATTGCTATACACGTTATTGCGCCTTTTCTATCGTCCCAAAATTTTATATTTTTACATAGGCATATTCCGGGAATGAGCCCAATGTGACCAGTAATTTCTCTTGAATGGACTGTGAAATGAAACTAGAATATTTCTGTGCGGAGGCGGTACAACTTGTGCATATTTTAATGCCGGGTAATCTGTTATTTTGTCTCTAATGTCAGGGAAAATCAGCAACGTAATCATAGGAGATTTAATAAATTCGCATCGGCCCCAACACTTTATACAAAGCTACCATAAAGTATTGTTGAAAAAATAACAAACAATAAAAAAGGTAGAACACTATATCGGACACCCTGGTGCAAATTGTGCTGCCAGTGATGGGGGCAAAAAGACAGCATGGTCTAACGGGAGCCTAATAGCGCTTTAAAATTAGCGCGCAAACCGTCCACACACCCGCCGTCAGAGGTAGCCAGCCCACGTGGTAGCCAGTGGTAGCCAGTCACGTCAGGTTCTCACGCTTCACAGTTTGTGCAGTGAAAAGTACATCGACACACTAAGCAGACTGCTTTTTTTGCGTAAAGTTTCTTATTCTCTTTGATGTGCTAATGTTCCAAGACACGGCAAGCGACTTAAACGTAAGGCGTCTCACTTCAGTTTTCGAACTTCATAATAGGAAACTTCCAGAATTTATTCTATGTGTGTCTAACGTTGGTATTCAGGAGCAGAATGAATTCTGTTCCTGAGCTAGACGAGACAGTAACTTCGTTTGCTAACCTTTCAGGGCTTCCTAATGCACTCATTTAGGGAGCCTCTAGAGGGTCTTCAGGGAAAAAAAGAAACTATAGGGAGAAAAGCGCCTGTGCCTAAGGGAGCGTAAGGTGCGGGATACGTCATTGTCAGGACCCGCCTCAGTGGTCCAGTGCCTTTGGAGTTTTGCTGCTCATCCCAAGATCACGGCATCGACCCGGGTCGTGGCTGCCGTATTTCGATTGAAGCGAAATGCCAATACGCCTGTGGGCTGTGTGATGTCAGCGCATGTTAGAGAACCTAAGGTTTTCTACATTAATTCGGAGCCCACCGCTAAGGCATTTCTCATAGCCTGTGTGTTGCATTTGTACTTCGAAACTCACAATATAATTTTTTTATATTAGTGCTAGAGAATTTAGGCACTTTTTGCCCGTCTTTTGCGTCAATTAGGGAAAGAATGGAAGGATAACTTTAGATAAAGAAAGAATGGTTAAAGAAAAAATGGGTTCTCGCTTCGATAAGGCCGTATTAGGAGAAATTTGATTTTCTCTGGTTTCGCGTTAATATGTACCTATGCGTGAAGCAAGTATGGGGAGATCATAAAAGTACAGTAATTGTGCGATGCCTGAGGAAAACTGCTCAGTACATGACGCAACGTGAGTGCACTTTAAGGACAGCTCACACTCGTGTGGAAAGAGAATATGTCAGTGATAACTTGCGAACCTGACATATACATAGAATGAGTCGACAACAACACCCTCCCACGTCCTGCTCCTTTTTAATAGGTTGAGAAAGCGGCTAGCCTATTTTTCTCTTGGAGAACCTCATTATTTCGCAATTTGCTAAGATAGAGCTTTGAAGACCAGAGCTGCGCAAACACTGCGCTTCAGCATGAAATTCCACGACACTAAAATTAGATTTCGAAAGTGGGTGAAGTGACAAAAAACGACACAGTGCAGCCTCTAGTGAAGAAAGGAGAAAAAAAGACATTAACTTCAACATGCATATGGTGGCTGTAATCTTCAGACGGCTTTGGGAAATTTTCTTGATGAATTTTGCAATTAGGATTAGTGATTTCAGGAGAACAAATATATTAGAATTTACTAAGCTAAGCATCTTCATCATTTGAACAATAACCGCTACATAATTTTCTTCGTTGCCATGAAGGATAAGTAAGACTGGAGAATAGCGGCAAGCATACGGTTGGCAATTGGAGAATTAGAGCTGCTTGGTAAACGACGCACGTGGCAGGGCCGTTGACCAGCCTAGATGTAGGTTCGTGACTGGTCCGTAGGTGGCAGCGCACTGCAACAGATCTAACGTGCGACGTAACCGCTAATATCACAGGTTTTACAAAAAAATTCGCATGGACATATAATTACCTTATATGTTCTCAGTGCGATAGGTTTAGAAGATGTTGATGAAGTTACAAGAAGTGACTTCACTCCCAGTCTGGTGACGTCACTTTTCTCGCTACAATGAGAGAATTTTTTGGACAAGACGTTTTTATTGCTATCGCATTAAGCAAGGAGGTTACCGGTGGTACGACAACAGTTCAGACCAAGAGGCATGGTCGTGAGAGGGAAAGCCGGCCCTCTTCATCGGAGGTGACAACTGGACAAGCGTATCGACCCAGGATCTCCTTGCGGTGTCCACATACGCGAGCAGGACGGGCCGACGGATGCTATCACTTCGGGCACTTCCTCTCGAAACGAATTCTGGAAGTTTGGAGCCAAGTTGGATGACGTTCGCGAGCCACAGTGAAGATGCGACAGCTGTCAAGCCACCTCCCCGCGCACTGTCTTCGTTCTGGACCAGCGGCGAGCTGCCGTTGCCCTACAGGGCGAGGCTGGAAAATAAGTCAGGCTGCACGGAGGGTAACCGAACCGATATCAGCTTCTTCCGGAGCCCGTCGTAACCATGGCATAGCGTGAATAGGTCTCCAAGAGTCCTTGGGAGATGTAGTTAAGTGCCTTTGAGGACGCACTTTGTCCTGTCTGCTTTGGACACAAAAGACTCCACCCATGTACAGAGACTAAGTCTTCTATGTAATAGGTGAAGGATTCACCTTGGAGCTGGGCACTGACGCGCAGGTGCTTTTCGTAGTTCTGCGCGCACGTGGCGAGGCACCCGAAGATCCCGGAAAAGGTCCACAAAAAGCTGTTCAGGCAGTGAAGCTTTCTTCATGGTTTTTCAACCCTTAGCTCGCCATGTCCGCCTCATAAAACACTCGGTGTTAATCTTCATTATGTCGTTCCATTGACTAGAACCACTCAGCCGTTAGTTTGAAGCAATCCAATCCTCAACGCCGTGGTCATCGTGCTAGTGAAGAAGGCTCCGTCGCGTTGCCGGACAACCGCCTGGGAGACCGCCTTTTGCCCACACGACCAGGTGAGCAGTGTAAGCTCCTTAACCCGGCTATGCTGGAGGGAAAGGCCAGATGGCTTTAGGGCTGAGCAGTCCTCCCGGGAGGTTTTTATCTTTATTATTAAATAAAGTTGGGACTCCTCCTCGGAGCATGCCTGGTCAAACGACATGTGTACAGGAAGCAGCGGACTCCAGGATTGCAGCGATACTTGCGGTTGCCGTAATGATTCTGCTTCGATCCTACAAGATGGAGGCAAAAACACAATACAACAAATGTTTATTTTCCAGAAAGAACTGGATCGTCTCTATGGCTAAAAGCTATTCAAGAAGCTTGAGAATGCCCAAGAGACCATTTGCATGGCATCACCATAATTAAAGCAGTGTAAACCTCACTACTAAACAATATTAAAGCGAAGAACATGACACTAAACCTGACAGAATAGAACAATTGTTATTTCTAACATTGGAACCAGGAATCAACTAACAGAAATCCTTTGTAAAACCATGAAAAGCGTATACGATGCGAGAAGAAGCAAAATACATTGATCATAGGTATACAAAATGAGCATGTTATTGCGTTTTGTTCATGCCCTCTGTGTATCCGAATTTTTTAAGTGATATTGGTCGCTTATGGGTTAGTGACTGGTATTTATAAAACGTACGGAAACGTGCAAGAGCCTAGTTTTTCTTGTTGCCACAATATTTCGTCACCAAAAATATGCAATGATGTTAACAACTTTTTCACATCACTTCATGAAAAATAGACTGATTTTAATAAAAAAAATTCGTATAGCTTGTCTACACTCTTTTTATTTATTGATTCAAATTCGCATTTTGTGTTTTTCTTGGGTTAAATGTATACAATGTAGCAGTTGGCCTCCTTCTCCACCAAAATGTAAAGGGTTTTATTCACACGGAGAGCTTGCTCGCGCTAGAGCTGTGCAGTCTACGCATAGCGGCTGCCGCCACTCCCACCTTCTCTTTACACCAAAAAAATTCAGAGAAGATAGCGCGATTAATATGCGTGTCCGTCGTCTTCTTACGTTTACGCGCATACTTTCCATTTTATCTTTTTACATTGTGTGTTTGGCTCAGTGCGCTCACGTCAGGTGTCGCATTCAAGCGTTCTTTTTTTTTTTTTTGGCTTGCAAAGCTTGAAAACATGAGCCCAAGCGCAACTCAAAAAGCTGGTGACAGGAAAAATTACCCACACAGTGAAACAAAGTTTTGCATTAAGCGTTGCTATTGATCGGGGTTAAACTAAGGAGCAAAGCTTAGAGTAATATATATCATGCTGAAAATTGCTACCCTGTTTGGTGATCTCACGCAACAACCATCAGCAAAAGGCGATCGTGGTAACGTTGTCAGGATAAAGGCATCTTATACAGAACGCGAGCGCTGCGTCTTTCAACTACAAGCATTGATGGCTAATCGAACAATGACGAATCCACGCCCTCTAATATTTTTGCGGCAAGTTGCTTAGGTGGGAGCATCTTATGCCGGTTACATTGTGGAGAAGACCATTACAGTCAGCTGCTACTCGTGAAACAAAAATTTGTTCAGAGAGTTCCAAAGAAGGCTCCTGCTTTAGGTGGTGCGGCCTCCGGTGTTTAAATGTCTTAGAAACACATTCCTGGGTAAAAAAGAATGGTGCGCTTCTTCGGGGCTCGAACGACCGCGCACATTGATCCCAGCACTCGCAGTCTCTTAAAATTAAAGGATCTGTCTGCGGAAGGCAATACTGTGTGCGCAGACCGCCGCAGCAATGCGTGCAGAAGTACGCACTTATTTCTATGTGTGAAAGAAAAGAATTCTTGCAGTCGATCCTCGAACGGGAGAAGAATACGGCCCCGCTATTCCAGATTTTTCGCCTCCTCTACTGGTTTCGAGTCGTTGACGTCAATGGCCAGCATAGCAAGATCCATGACGTCAGGGGCACCTTGTTTCAAATCTAACCGGTAAAGGTTAGAGCGTCGTGCTAATAAAACTGTAGCTGGGTGCTTACACGCCCAGTACAAAAACGGTCATACTAGCTCGCGTTGCACTGATAGGAGTCGCTAATCTGTGTTTACGTGTACTGAAGCTTTGAATAAGTGTTGTCACAGAAGTACGAGCAATGTCCTTATTCTCAACGATCTTCCTGAACTGCAAGAAAAATAATTTAAATAACCTGCGCTTTTCATCAACAGAAGCACAAGTTTTATCCGAAGTTTCTAATCCACAAGGCCTTCTTCTGGGTAGTATAGTTAGTTACTCGCTCGCGGGGCGTATTAAACTGCCGAGGATATTACAGGTAACGCTGAGACCTCTGCTCCCCCTCCACGGAATTCCAGCTTTAAAGGTTCCGGAAATGTTTCATTAACGACATTAAAAAAAATCCTGTTGACCAGGGATATTTTACGAACGTTGTATATCAATTACTTACATAGGAAATTTAACGGTTAACTACTAGAGCAAATGGCTTTTGTTTCTGATTTTTTTCGCTATTTGGCTCATATGGAATAAAATTTTGCTTCTTTATGAGCACTGCTGCTATGGAAGAATTTTTTTTTTTCAATTTATGAGCCTTTACTTTTCCGCTCACGAAAGCGTTCACAAGATAACTTCAAATACTAAGTTAGCCAACTGAGCGTTACTTCTTTCAAATTTTTTTTTTCTAGTGGAATCCTCTTTTTCGCCATTTGGCATCATTAACATTTCCCAGATGTCACAGCTTGTGTTCGGTACAGTAAAAGTTATTTTGTAGCCAGTAGTGCATCCACGCGAGGGCTACTGTACTAATGATAATTACGACTACAGTTTCTTTTTCGCTCTTTGTTTTTATTCTTTACTCTTTGTATACCTGGAACCTAGGAGCATTGCCGCCCACAACGGTTGAGACAAAAGCACACCGCAAGTGGCGTTCATTTTTCTTGAGCTGACTTTCCCGTTCCGCTTTAAATCTCATAGCCATTTCCCCCAGTGAAGGGCAAATACCAACGTCCTATTCTTCTTAATTCCGCATTGGCTTTCTTTCTCCTCACTTTCCATCTCTAAGTGCCCTTTCGTCTCTTTATTTTTCAATCCTGTCTTAGCACTGTGTCACACCCCTCATACATATTCGACTTGCTGCCGTCTCTATATTTTGCTCTCCACCGAGTGTTATTCAGCAGCCATTTATGAGCGAGGCCATCGCAATGGCAGAAACCTCTTCCTGCCTTGCTTTTTACAGCCTAATCTTCTCTTGCAGAACTATCACGATACATCGGGGTCGCCGCGGAAGAGAACTCTGTTCGCGTGAAGTGATGTCTTCACACAGGAATGTCAGATGACCCACAGTCATCGGGCACACAGAAGGCGTGCTCCTTGCAGAGAATCACACGCTAGCACATATGTAGAGCGGACACCGCTCCAACTTTACCAGTAAACCCTTAGTCACGACCTCCTCACCTCCCGTAAGAAGATAAAGTCCGTCCATTTGTCAACATCAGCCATTCATAAACACTACCACAGTGACCTCTGAACTCCTCATTCATGGTTGGATATCAAGCTGCCGAAAATTCAGGAGACGAATGCCGTACCGCTGAGTCACAAAGCAAGTTTTCACCAAAGACAATAAGCTGAGCTCTCCGGTACTACGAGGCTCATTAACTGCGGTGAAAGCAACGAACGAAAATTCTCAGTCACGCGCACTCGGTGTAGACCGAGGACATCGTTTCTCTCTTCGTCCTTTTCGACCGATCCATCATCAGAGCAGCGCGGATTTCACCTCACCGCAGCTGAGAGGCACAGTGCTGTCAGCACCGGCGAGATGGATCGAGTGGGGAGTTAGCGGCGGTGTGCTCCGCCAGCAAGAACAAGAGGGCCACTCGATTAACGAGAGTAGCGTAGAAGGCAAGTGTAAAAAAATGGCAGTGGATATTCCCCCCCACGTCAGCTACGGTCGGATGGAGTGACTGTTTGCGCGGGCACGACCAGGCCATTCTCAAAGTTTGGAAACATGTTTGTTTTATATACTGAACGCTGCATTTCTTTACTAACTTAACGAACCCTAAATAAAACCGTGGTCTGTCTGCATGGAAGGTCCTAAGCTGTTAACTCGAGCTACCTTTACATCTTATCCGTGAGCGTAACCACGGAGATCTCTGCAGACCCATCAGAAACATTAATTTTGCTGTGAGGAATTGGTTCTCCAGTTAAGGGCGATGCATGCATGAAAACTGCTAGTCCCCTGAGATGTACACTGCGTCACAAACAGCCGCCTCACAGTAATTGAAGAAGTATTGCAGGGCATGATAACGAATAACTGAACGGGTTTTTTCAACTGGTAATATCTTTTAATAAAATAAAAGTAGAAAATGCTGTCCTCTGGAGAAAATGACGTCAAAGTCATGTCATGTGAAAAAAATCACTGAATAATAGGGAGCGGATGATGAAGTGAGCAGTTTATTAATAGCAAGCGGAGATTTCATCTTTGTGTTCTTTATAGCAGAAGTATTCTTCCGAAAAATTTTAAAGGGACAAAGACCTGTCGCTAAGCATGTCACAGTAAATAACACGGATGTGAATACCCCACTTAAAACGCGCCGAATATTTCTTTAGGAGCCCGCAGAATGAAGGCGGAATTCAGAAAATCGATAGGAAGAAAAGTACTTGCTATTTTGGTATTTCTTAAGTAAAAAACACTTTTTTTATGAGCTCATGCGCTGAGACAAAATCCACCATAAAGAACCGTGCGACGAGAGTACAGTTTAACTTCTATTGGCAGCAGATTAAAACTCGCGCTGGAAGTCTAAAGGGTCGTGAAGCATTCAAGAACGAGAGGGGAATGCTTATTGAACGAATGAGCGGACGGATGATTGAGGAGGTCGGCCGGATTAGCAGTCTCTGGCTTGCTGCTATACATTAGGGAAAGAGGAACGAAAAAAGACAGAAATGCTTGACCTTTACACGGCAGCTCTATGCTTTGCTTGGTAGCAGCGCTCGACTGAGTGTCCCATTTACAGGATAACGTCAGAGTTTTTGCGGTCATTTGTATCTTCTTTTTGTTTTTCATTTGTTTTTCTTTCGGGTGGTTCCTTAAGTGTTAAGTCTGGGCCTACCTCTTGAACATTGCCTTGCGGCAGAATGTGAACGCCGCAGTTTATTGCTTCGTCGAAGCTTGACGTCCGCCTTGAGCAAGTTCCTCATGCTGATGCCGATGAATCGGAAAAAAACCGACCAGGATTGCTGTATTAAACATCAATCGCAAAGGTGCGACCCTTCCTGTGCCACACGGACCACAAAAATATAGATAGCCCCACAAAGAAATGAGATTTACTTGAACTATAGAAGACTGAATAGTGATCTATGGTCAGTGTGAATTGAAACGCCACAAAGAGAACAAAACCTTTAACATAGGTTTACTACTTACAGATTGCCGGCATAGTTTGTTCGAAGTGCTGGAATATCATACACGAAAAGAAAAACATGGACCCGCAGAAAGGCGGCAGAAAATTCCACCATTTTTTTCAGTCTCTGGTCTTTTCGTCTGTCCTGTCTCTCCTTTCCTGCGCTCTTGTCAATTCAAACTAAATAAGTATAAAACACTAAAATATTTGCTTTCGAAAAGCAAATACAACAGATGCCTTTTAAAACTTGCAAACAGCGGTTTTTTTGTCACTGATAAAAAAAAAACACCTACTTCTTTTTAACGTAGTTAAACTGAATAGACGTGCGAAAGCCAGTGTTCATTTTTCAACGGGAGAGGGCACTTAAGCTCGCCTTAAGAATATTTATTTATTTATTTATTTATTTATTTATTTATTTATTTATTTATTTATTTATTTATTTATTTATTTATTTATTCATTTATTTATTTATTTATTTATTTATTTATTTGAAAATACTGCAGCCCCATTCTAGGGGCTATAGCAGGCGTGCTTACATAAGATGTGGTACAATTCCACGCATAAAAGCGCACATGACAAGAATTACAAATATAAACGCTGCACACAACAGCATACAATGCTACGACTCAATTGCTGACGCAAAATCAGGAAGTGATAATGCACGAATATTGCCATGCAAAGAGTTACAACTCTCCACGGTATGCGCAAAAAAAGTAAGATCGTAATGGCTCCTGGTTGCAGCTAGTTTTTAAAACGAGATACACTTACGTTCTGAAAGGCAATTATCAGAAGGCACTATTGAATGAAGAAGATTTAAGGACTCAGTTTTCCGGCGGGATGCAAGCGGACTTAAATTTAGGGAAGACATCGCAGATGAGAGTGAAAAATAAAACTCGTAGCGGCGAAAAATAAATCTTACAGCTTTTCGCTGTACAGATTCTATTTGATCAATTTCACATTGCTTATATGAATTCCAAACGTTTGAAGTTTATTCAAGAATAGGGCGAATTAGAGTTTTTTACATGAGTAATTTGATGTTTTTAGGAGCATCCCCTACTGTGCGCCTCAAGTAACCTGCCTTTTTAAGAACTTTAGCTGTGATGTGATCGATGTGTTTTGGCCAGGTCATATTGTGAGAAAAAGCGACGCCAAGATATTTATATTCATGTACCCTTTGCAGGCAGGAATAGTCTTAATTAGACGGTAATAGGCGGTTGGTGAAAGACATCACAACTGTTTTGCTGAAATTGATTTTCATCTGCCACGTATTGCACCAGCCACAGAACATACCAAAAGACTCATTCAGAAGGAAGTGGTCATTGACAGAGTTAATAGAGTGGTATAATACACAATCGTCGGCTTATAGACGGATCCTTGAGATTATAGTGCCAGGCAAATCATTAATATCGAGTAAAAACAGCAAAGAGCCAAAGACAGAGCCTTGGGGAACACCTGAGGTTACATCATCTAAGGAAGATTCGACGGAATTAAAGCGAACAGACAAGGATTGGTGCGAGAGGAAATCGGCAATCCAATCAATGAGTTGAGAGTTATTGAGAATGAGTTTTAGTTTGCATAAAAGTTTAGAGTGAAGGACCGTGATAAAAGCTTTTGAAAAATCGATGAATATGGCATTGATTTGGTTACCGGCATCTATTCTGAGAAGAATGTCATGTGTAAATTCAATTAACTGAGTCACTACTAAATCTCTTACGGAACCTGTGTTGATCCCTTGATAGATTAGTTGCTCTAAAAAATTATATAATTTGTTTATAAATTATGTGCTCTTAGATCTTACATGAATGGGCTGTTAAAGAGATCGGCCTATAGTTAGAAAGAAGTTGTTTGTTTCCGGATTCATAGAGCGGGAGTAATTGGCGAGTTTTCATGAGGAAGGGACAATGCCAGTAGAAACGAATTTTTTAAAACTAATTGAAAGGTATCGATATGACCAAAAGGAATAACGTGCAAGGAAGGTGTTTTGGATATTGTCCGGTCTAGCGCATTTTTTTTTGAGTAAAGGTGCAAGAATAGATTTAAAACGCCCTGAGTGCTAACCGTGATATCAGAGATAGAACGATCATGATTAGGAAGACTGAAAGATGGACTCATGTTATCATCACATTCAAAGAGAGAATGAAACTAAGAATTATATGAATCAGATATTTGAGCAGCGCCAGTGACAATTTCTTCATCAATAACGACTGAGGTGGATGAAGTGCCTGAGGGTAGAACAGAGCGCCAAAATTTACGAGTGTTATCTCTCAGCAGCCCTTGGAGCTGAACGCAGAAATATATATATTTAGCAGAGGCATTTTATTATGAAGTTTATTTTCCGCAGCTTGAAATCAAGCAACAGCGTCAGGGTTACTGTTACGTGTCGTGCGCCTGAGCCGAGACACACGACGTGAAATCTGCAAAACATCGCGATTAATCCAAGAGAGAGTAGGATTTCTTTTCATCGTTTTGACGGGAACAAACAGTTTAATGCACAGTCTAACAATCTTTTCAAAATATTCAACAAGCTCATTAACATCGCCGTCACGGCTGACCGCGCAGGAGTAGAAGCACTCGGCCAGTTTGTCGATTACGAAGTTGTCGTCAGCATGAGGGAAATAAAGAAATGACATGGACGTGCACTGTGGGTTACTAGTGATGCGTGACAGGGTAAGGAAAACTGCTTCATTGTCGGAAATGCCATCGACAACCGTACACTGAAAGCCGGTCTCTATTAGGTTAGGGCTTAGGAAGGTTGAGTCTGGCAGCGAATTTAGTCTGGTAGGAAACTTAACTAAGAGTGAGTCCAAGATATAGCGAGAGATCTATGAACTGTTTTGCTGAAGAAGCGTCACGGTCAGAATAACACATCATTGGCCAGCGAACACCAGGCACGTTGGAATCACCCATGAAGATGATGTTTGGTACCAAAAGACTATGTATGAACTGGCCAACAGAGTGCAAAACATCAACAGAGGTTCCGGAGAATCGGTAAAAACGCTGATAATAGCAGTCTGTTTCTCTAAACAAAGCTTGCACCAAATTGACTCAGTGTTGCAAGGAGCAGGTACCAAAGAAAATCTAAGATATGATCGAAGAATTAAAGCTACACCGCCGCCTTTTCCTTCATGTCTGTCGGCACGGATAGCAAGGTAACCAGGTGGGGTAAATTCAGTCATATATGTCAGGTTGTAGCCAGGTCTCGTGATGCCAATAATGTGAGGGTCATAGGAGGACACAAGCGCGAGAAGATCGGGCAGTATGTTTGAGATGCTTCTTGCGTTAAGATTTAAGACAAATAGACTGGTTGGAGAGCTAGGTAACTGCCTACGGGGTGACGAATGAAGCTCAGTAGAGTCGCTAGCTTCTTAACGGGATAACGAAGGAAGCTCAGAAGATTCGGACACATCGTGATGGGGGTCCCGTTTCCAGCTACTCGATGCTTCATCCCATGTGTACCTGACACCATTAATGAAAGCATGGTCGTACAGAAGCTTCACCTTTGAACCACCGTCACGAAGGGAGGAAGATGCATTCCATATTTTCTTACGAAGGGCTCGGATATTCGCAGAGAAATCCTCAGTGATGAAAAAATTTTCCCCTTTGAGTTTCGATAGGTTCTTCATGACAAGAATCTTCTCACTGAAATCAAGGATCCTTGGTATGACCAGACCTGTACGTCCATCACTGGATCTGCCGATGCGATGACAACGCTCAATGCGCGGATATTCAATGCGAAGCTTGTCACTAAATATTTTGCAGATTTTGGACAATAAACTGTTGTCATCTTCATCAGGACTCTCTGGTAGGCCGTGCTCAACAAGATTTTTCCGCCTTAACCGGTTTTCTAAGTGTTCATTCTTTGAAACCAGGTTGGATATTGTTTTTTAAGGAGACAATGTCCGAACGGAAGTTAGCCTTCAAAGACTCAGAGGCTGAAGGAGTTTCAGATGATTCCAGTGATGAGACACGAGCTACAAGATCATCAGGACGAGCGGAAAAAGATTGCTCAATATCTGTAACGTCAACAGCGTTTCGTTTTTGGCCAGCAAGCATTTGCGAGAGCTGAGAAAGCACGTCTGCCACCTCCTGAGCGGAATACAAGTAAGTATTGGCACGCGTTGCTCGCTTCCTGCAAAGATGTTTAGACGAGTATGCTGAGAGTGATTGTTTAGGGGGGCCTGGTTTTTATTCAACGTTCCCGCTCTGTAGAAGGCGAGAGAAGCGAAATACAGCATTTGAACAGAACCTAACCAAACTCTGTGGGCAGGAAAACAGCAGCAAACAACGATTATCAGATTGAACGCAGTGAGCGTGCTTAAGGTAACATACGTGCACGAAAAACATACAACGATTTGGCATCTTGTAAAGGCTGCTGCCGTCCTACCCAATGAAGCGGTACGCCAGTGCGGTCCGATTTATAGTACGAGGAAGAGCTGACGTGGACCAAGGACCCATAGTGATTGGACGATGCAGGCAGGCACGTGGTAATCCGTCAGGGGCCCAGGGGAGCACACCAGGTATATCACCAACAAACAGCCAAACTGATGGTCCCATCCACGTGCCGCAAACTGGACGATTGCGCAGACACACTTGAATCGAAATCGCAGAAAAGCGAAACAGCAACAGCCCCTAGGATCTGCACGAATAACATGCAACGATTAGGCATCTTATAAAGGCTGCTGCCCACTGCGCAATGACGGTGTGACACGATAGCTTTAGTGGGTTGATGCCCATATATGGAGAATCAGTCATTCTTCAACTTCACATTCAAAGATCACAGAGAGTCCTCATATTATTACCAGCGCACTGGCTCAGTGGTATAGGCGATGCGCTACTGTACCGCCAAGAGTCTGTTTCTATCATAGCCACCGGTAGGAATTACGTGACCCATGTTCCACGTCTACAGAAACCTCTCGTCACCAATGAATCCAATCCACTGGCACCTGCTACCCATTGGCTACAGCTGGCACAACGCTCCTCCGAACTTACCCGAGCTTCCCCACATTGTCTGCAGCTTTTTAACTTGCACGACTTTCCACTGAACCAACGAGACTTACCCGAGTAATACGAGTAAGCTCGGGCTAGTTCGGGACACACGACAAGATGACAAAATTCTTGATCGGGGTCGGCACGTCTGGAGTAGTGCTTTCGTACTAACACAACTGCTGGCGCCTGTCGAGCCTCACTTGACTAAGATCTCGCTTTCAGGCTGGTGTTATTCTCTTGCTCAGCTTTCACTTCACCCTGAGAGTACGCCATTTCTAGATGTTTGATGCTTTAGTCTAACATTAAAGCATCGAGCAGGAGCCTTGACAGGAAGTTTTTATCTCTGGTATAATAGAAGGTAGCTGTTGGCCCTGGCACTAAAACCCAGCACCTCCCATATACGTGGTGGACTGCTCTAACCGCTATTACATGACTGCTGTGTTGTACACATTAGTCCTAACTATAAGCGACGAGTGGTTCCTGTAGTAGGGCCTCGAGTATGCGCTGTCACCTGTAGTCATGCGTTCCATGTGGCTTCCAGAGTGGGTGCGGAGAATGGTATGTGGCATATGGACCACAGATCACCCCTTCCCAAATGCAACAGGCTTGTGGATGTGGCTCTTCGCATCTTGATACTATTTGAAATCAGTACGCTAAATTAACTTTTACAGGAAAAAGTAGATACGACAGGAGAGCAGCGCGCTGTCTTTCGTCTCTTTTTCCTGCGAACTTGACATTAGCGCACAGCATTTCTAAAATACCTTGCGCCAAAGAGCCCGTCAGAAAGTCATACTTCGCGTGTTGGAAGAAAGTGGTGGCTAAGATTTGTTCGCTTTCGGCGATTTTTTTTATGGGCGGGGAGGGGGAGGAAGGAGGATCATGTTTCTTATGCAGGACATCTTGATAACAAAGACCGAGAACGGCTTGAGGCTTCAGCAACTTTCATTCTAGTGTTTGATGCAGGACATAATATAAGAAGGCACTGGCTGCAACTAGCTAAATGAGCAACTGTCAGAAAAGTCATACAGCTAGAAATTAGGCTGTTCTCTGATCAGGCTTGAAACAGCCTAACGTAGTGTCGAGAGCAGTTAATCTGCCTGTTGCTTGCAGAATCTAAGCAGAGATATTCGACGCCTTAATACGATAAATTAATAATTGACCTCTCATGGCCTACATCATAGGCGAGTGTTCGGCCCAGGTGGTGTAAGAAAAAAAAAGCATTTGGCTGCTGGCAACGTTGCGGTGCTTCTGGAAAAGAGACGGAAGCAGCTGTGATTGTGAAAGGAAATGCGCAGTAGTTACACGTGACGACACATGCGAGACACATGAACTGATTCAATGCTCTTTTTGCAAAGCAAGCCACATCTGCTGTCACTCAGTTTGAACTCAAGGTGTGGTGCATGTTTTGTTTTTGTTTTCTACTACGAGGCAATAAGATCACACTAGCAGTTTGAACGGTCTCGTAAAGAAAAAGGAGAGCGTGCGAGAGCGACAAGTTAGGCTCTGATGATCTCGTCATGGCCTCTTGCCGCTGCTCTTAAAGCACTGAGCGGGGATATGTCGGAGGTGCGACACCAAAAGAACACGCCTCTTCCTTCAGCGCAGGTTCCTTTTTTGTGACGCCTGCTTTGAGGATCTCTAGCATAACGTTATACGCCACGCAAAAACTCGCATCGGAACAGGCAACGAAGGAAAATCACAAACGGCCAAAGGAAATTCTAGTTCTTGTTTCTACATTCGTAGGCATTCTTTGCGATGTTAGATGTGCTCTCCCAGTTCTTGATTAGACGACGCTAGAAACCCGCAGACTAATCAGGCCGTGGTAAGAGGAGGCAGTTGAGGAAGCCCAAGAAAGCCACCTCTCTATCCACTGTTTTGCCCTAAGCAGCACAGTATAGGTGAGCTTCCTTCTCCGCTCCGAAGCTCCATGGAAGTAGAAAGCAAGAGCCCAAAAAATGGCGTCGTGTGACAAAACCGCCCAGTACGTAGCCATGGTAACATCCACGTACTTTCTTTGTGGGACTTATAGCTGCAAAGTGCAATTCCCCAGGCATTTAGGCTGACCGAATGGGGAACCGGGACAACGTCCAAAGCCGACAAGCGACTCCCATGGTATATGAATCAATTGGAAATGCTGGAGATGGTGCACTTCTCCTGAGAAGAGGACAATTTTAGATTCCGTGGGCGTGCACAATGGTGCTAGATTGATGATAGGGAACCTTTATAAATGAGTGTGCAGTCCGGAGCAGTCGTAACTCCAATCTAAAAATAGCGCAATTTGCCCACGAATGGCTCTGATTACCGGCAAGAGCTATCAGTTGTTGCAGGAGTGATGAATATATTTCTGTGAAACTCGCCAAGAATGCTGCTCTAGAATAGTTTACGTGAACTTGCTGGCAGTTGGCGAAACATCAACGAAACCTGTATTTTTACTCCGTAAGCAGTAGTAGCGTCACAGTGCGAAAATGGTGGCGTCTACCTGTACCCTCGGCGAGTGAAGAAGCAACCCAGAGAAGCAACCCACCAGCCTCATTATCTCACCCCCTCCAGCGAGTAGTTTGCCCAGCCACCCACCTCCTCATTCTATCTACCCACTCACTCCACACCCGGCGACATTCACTCTCTAGAGGAGCCATACACAACCACCCACCTACCTGCACTATCCAGAAGCTCGACCTAAAACCAGTACACCTAAATCTGCCCTCCACAAGGCTATCCACTAGAAACACTTGGACTAGCGCAACAAAAAGCAATGGACCAATCCGAATTGAGAGACGCGAAGGGAAAGTCAGCTGTCCTCCAGAAGCACCAGCCACCAGTCTCCTTGCCTACCAAGCACCCTAGGCAGGGAGCTGCCCATCCACTCGCCGCCACCCAAAAGTAGTCAGCCAACCACCAATCACCTATATCCATATAGCTTCACCTTCCACGTGTGAAGCCTCGTTTAAAGTAAAAACGGCCATTGGAGTCAAAGCGTCAAAATAATAATCATCATCATCATGATTTTGTGATACATGTCGGAACTGCCAAGTAAACACTTTTGTCCACTCCGAAAATAGCCAGCCAAGCGAACTTAGTGTGGCGTGCTGTCAGATACTGACAGTTTGTGGATGTTCTCGTCTTAAATCAATGTCGGTACGGTGAAACAACCGGCGTGAGTTGCTACGATGAGAGTGTACTGCCAAGAATGGCAAATTCGCATAACTGCAGCAGCGGCGGAGACATTAAACAAAATTTAGTGTGGCATTATGTGCCTCTGATGCACTGCGGGCACCAAAGTGACGCACTAGATTAAAAAGTGAAGGGCCATACATATTATCATCTACAATTAGTTTGAGCTATCTGGCGAGGATTTCGGTTCATTATGAAGCGTGTTCACGAGGCAGATTTCTGTTTATCACGCCGCAAATTTCAATGCCGAGGTGAAATGTATCAGGTTGAGAATCGGGCGTGCTAAAACTGACGTTTCGAATTTTACCTACGTGGGAGCGGTGATGTGATGACAATGGACAAATAAAGGCAGCTTGGGCTACCGAGCTCAATATGATAGCATGCACAGGGACAATGTCAGCCCTCTCTCCTCATTATGTTTACTAGCAATATGTTTTTGTTTGCAGATGGCAAAAGGCGTCTCTAAATTAAGAAACATTTCCAAAATTTTTGTGCTCCGTCGTTTAACTACACTTAAAGTATTGTCGAAATCATAGAGGAATGGGACACAGAGAAACACTCAAGAGTATTCGCTAATGTTGACGAAGAATTACGCAATGATTAGCTCACTAGTTCAGAGGTGTTGCAAGAATAACTGAAAACCCTCAAGGTACTGACAAAGTCAACCCTGAAGTGTTTTTGGTCTTCTTGTCCGATGTTGAGACTGGTTTTCGTTAACGAAAGGTAATGTAACAATTCCAAGCTGAAATATCACGGCTCGTTATCTGCCCATTTGGCATAGACGATCGCTGCGGGGCAAGGGAGCTCTAGAGAGTCGTGATTAAACTGCCAAATATTATTATCTTCCTCTATTGTTAATCCTATTATCCGCCACCTCATTTCTTGTTTTCTTTCATAGCTTTCGAAATGCTTGAGGTGAGTCACCAGCATCGTTTACTTTAAGGCAAATTACTTCCTTGATTTTGAGCAGAATGAACGGCGGGCTCTCGCATGTATTATGTTTTCATACTTAATACAACTTGCTTCAGTGTTCTAGATGTTGCTTCGCTTTTGTCGACAATGATCTCTGTCCTCATCGGCGAAGCAAACATGCATTTTTTTTTGCACAAGGCTTAGCATATTTTCTGCACCCCGCTATTATGTAAATTCGCCTTCATTTTACTTTAGTATTCCATTTCCGACCCATGCGCTGTTCTGTATATGGCTTTTTCTAGGTGGAAGCCGCATTTTGTCGCTAAATAAGCATGCTGGCATAACGAGTTTGTGCTTTTGGTCGACTAAGCATTTCGTCTTCTCCAATGTGCGTTGTCTTACTTGCCTTTTTGCTCAATATATTTTGCGCATTCACGAATTGTGCAGTGCTATTGATATCGTTAGGAGAAAGGAGCCGTTACCCCCCCCCCCCCTCCCCTCATCCTTCCCTTCAGGTGGCGGCGGTCGTGGCCGTACTTCCCTTGTCAACGTGATGGTACACTCTTGCTGCTGCAAGTGTGCTCTTGAGCTGACTTGCTTCTACACAGGACTGCGTTTCAGCATTACGCAGTAAAGAAAGTGTACATTTTTAGAGCAGGATATCAAAAGTCTGCGAGTTTACGTAGTTCGATCCTTTCAAAACCTCGGTGATAAGAAAGAGTTCCTGCGTTTTTGCCACTGCAAGTGGCCAACTGTTCCTTATGACTTCATTATGTAATAAGCAACATGGCAGAGTCAATTGGGAAGGACTGAAAAGGTGTCAGCATGAAGAAGAAAAGTAATCAAAAGTAGAAAAAGAAGTCGGACATAAATGCGCTCTAAAACAAAGATAGCATGTAGCTGCACATGCCTGGTAACTGTAAAAGAAAAATGATGATAAATGCATAGTGATAACTATTACGCGTCGTGTAAAATGCAGGTCGTGAAAGTTAACTGTGAGTCGCAGAGAACTACACTTTAGAAATTCTTCAAGCATTCATCTGAATATAAAAAAAGACTGCGCAAATCTGTGAAAAGATCGCAAACCTCGCTGCAAAGAAAAAAGAACGTTTCTTGCAACTACTGAATGGCGCACCGAGTGCCTTGAAGTTTCCGTCAGCATCAAAGGTGCCTGAGTGATGTGCATCAAAAAAACCTGCTCTCTCTGTCTACAGCAAATAGACAACAAATAACCTTGCCTAAGACTGCGCGAAGGGTAGTGAAGTAGCCCTCGCCTGCGCGTTTGCTGTGAACTTCACTGAATGAGCAGAAGCTTCAAGGATTCCTTCATTTTATATTTACTAACTTAATAAGACTCAGTTTCCTTAGCACGTGGGGAAGCGTAGACTGCTCTGAGCAATTCTGTTAGAATAGATCAAAGGTTAAGAACGCCTAGGAGGACCCTTCGAAAGTAGGCTGGCCTTATTTTCTCAGCCATCGTATCTTCCCAGTGCCGACGGGAGACAAACCGTAGATCCCCTTGCGGCAAGCGCCGGTGCCAAAAACAGTTCAGAGTGCTCGTACACGACGTAGACGTGCAAATAGGTAACAAAAAGCCAAAGAAATTGTTATATTCATTCTTCTCAAGTCATTCTTTCTCAAGTAATTGAAGGGAATTTTTATGTAATTTCCGTTCTTTGTCCTTATTTTTGAGCATATTCAATACGAAGTCAATTGCCATGTATGTATATTTCCTGTTCACGTTGCTTACCTTGTAAAGGAGGCTTCGGGCTCTTGTCAAGTCGCTTGCCTCTAAAGTGACATTTACCCGCAGTATCCTCCATCACTGGTGGAGATAAAGAAGTTTATTATTATTATTATTATTATTATTATTATTATTATTATTATTATTATTATTATTATTATTATTATTATTATTATTATTATTATTATTATTATTATTATTATTATTATTATTATTATTATTCAGAGATGAGTTCCGCCGTCAAGCAACACTAAAGCCGCCTCGTGCGGTATAAGCCCAACTTGTGGCCCTTTTTGTTTTACTCAAGGTGTGGTCAAAGACCAATTTCCCAAGCATTTCACTCTAAAGAGCCCCAAGCACCAGGCAGGGGAAAGCTTGTACTCATTGCATCACCGGTGGGTACGCGGCGGCACTGGGGATCGAACCCCGCACCTCCCACATGCGAGGCGGATGCTCAAACGACTAGGCCACCGCTTGGTCTACATACGCATGATTCATGCTTTTCAGTCCCTATGTATTTTTTTAGGCACGGTCCTACAAGACATCTAAACGCTTAGACCGGCCTGTCTCTCCTGTATTGCTTTTGACGGTGACAAAATAAATTAATAATATTATTATATTTCGAGTAAGAAAATAAATTTTTATTTATAGCTATCTATAAAAAGAGATAGCGTTTTTCTACAGAAGTATTTTACATAGAGATTGATAAAATTCTCAGCATTATTTCAGCGTAGGTATGTGAAACATAAGCAAAGAAATCATTATGATAGCGGTGGCCGTTTGTTCAGTACTCTTTGCTTCCAACGTTATGTTTTTTGTTGACGGTTGACCATACATCACCATAGGATGCGGTATAACAAGGAAGATCAGAAGATTACTCAAAAGTGGGCAAATATCACTGCAGTAAACTTCGATGTAGGCTTTCTTCAAAATACTTCAAAGCAGTCATTCATCCTTTGCTTAGCTACACTCGACGATTCTCCGCAGTCACCAGCTCAGTAAAAGCGTAGGCCGATTTCTGCCGATTTCTAAGGCCACCAGATATAACGCGTATAAGAAGGACGTAGACGGTAACGTTATTCGTGGGCAAGCGGAGGGAAATGGAAGCTTCTTATTTTGATTCGACATAACTGCAGCGCGAAAAAAGACGAACACAATGGAAGGAGAACGCTCACGACATGAACAATCGCTGCAATCACAGCTGATTATACTTCTCCAATGCATGGAAAATACAAAGGTTCCGCCGCGAATGCGCACACAGAATACAGACGGAAAGAGGAGACGGATCAACTACACCACAGAACAGTTTCACACCGTATGATACATCTTATCTTGTGGCAGAGGACACGTTGTATTCTGCTCTGAACAAGTGAAGGCAGATTATTGCGTAAGCGATGCTTCACGTCACTTGTACAGAGCAAAATACGACCTTTTTTCTGCCACGAGATGAGATGTATCATACTGTGTGAAATTGTTCTATGTTGTCGTTGACCCGTCTCATCTTTCCTTCGGTATTTTGTGCGCGCATTCGCGGCGGAACCTTTATATTTCCTATGCATTGGCGAAGTATAATCAGTTGTGAGTGCAGCGATTGTCAGTGTCGTGGGTGTTTTCCTTCTATTCTGTTAGTATCTTTTCGCTCCGCAGTTATGTCGAAGCTAAGCGATCAACTTGTCCAAAAGCTCGTCTTACTAAATCCTAATTTTGACTTTTGGGTTTGCGCCCTGGGGCGTGGACTATAAACTGGCAGCTGCAACAGGAAGGAAGGCAATGTTGCAAGCAGCCTTTTCTGATAGCACGCTTTGCTGGATGCAGCCGTTCCTCGAAGCCCCCCAGGGGCTTTGACGATAGATGTGAGAGCCAGGCCGCCTTAATCTTTAGACAGTTTCACCATAAGTGCAGTTCAAGGCCCTCCCGATATCCTCCAGGACCGCTGCATGCACTCGTAATTAAGCGCTGAGCCTGTAAGAACCACGTTATCGATTCCATCATTATTTCTTCTTTTTTCTTACTTTGCTACGCCTGCTCACCATCTCGAACATTAAGCTCACAGAGTTCTGGTAATTATGCCTGCTTGTTTTAAAGGCCAAAAGATTTTACGTGGCGCATTGCTAAGGGCATAGGTAAGTGACAGGCAGAATCTGTGGCGGTCGCCATAGCGTAGTGTGGCATTAAATGCGATGAAATAACTTCGTGCATGCTGCTTTTCTGCCAGAGCACATAATGGTTCATGAATATTTTCATTCCTTAGTTTTCTCACTTATACAACGTTGTTTTGTTAAGTATATTCATTAATTTAAATTGATGTCCTTCGTGTTTCATTTTCGATCGTTCGAAACTTCATCATTGAAAGCATCTGCTCCAACCATCCTTAATTAATCATGAGCAACACGACCACTGCTTTTGCATGAAGCCATGTAACGTGTAAAAATGCTTTGTTGTATTTTCCTTTCTAGTTTTTTTCTAGACGTCTTTAAATGATATATGTCCAGAGTGCAAATGTCTCTCACTGTATGCCACTGTTTCAAAGGTGGTGAGAACCAAGTCAACAGTCTTCGCTTGTTTTTCTCTCCATCTCCGTCATTTCTGCACGCTATGTAGGAACTAAATATTATTATTATTATTATTATTATTATTATTATTATTATTATTATTATTATTATTATTATTATTATTATTATTATTATTATTATTATAAGAAAACAGGAATTTATTGATACATTGATACATACTAGCAGCGCCTAAAAGACTGTTGAGGGAGGATGGGCGGCCGAATTTATAGTGATTTTGTGTTGGCAGTGCATAACAAGAAAAACTGGCGGCAGCAACGCGAGCCACTCTAAATCAGACACCAAAACTGGCAGTGTTATCTCAGACTGCATTAGGTTGCATATTAATGGGAAAGCATTTCTTGGCTCATGAATGGCGTCACCGCAGGCTGTCGACAGGCGCTTTGGATGGAAGTTTTGGAGAGAGCGTGATCGCACGAACTGAATAAAAATAATGAAGTCCAGTGAATGCACAGATGTGTCAGAAGCGTATCTTCGAGATACGTACTGAGGCGTACATGAATAATTATGAGCATCTAAATTTCATAAGTACGTTATTAGTAAATTTCCTCCTTGCGTGAAGTCCACTTGTAGCGACCTCATACGGCACCCACTGAAACACTCCCTCGAAATCTACGCCGCTGGTGCAGCAGATGAGGCGAGATGGCGGAGGTACATGAGGGAGGAAGGACGCGCAGTAAGAGAAAGGCGCGAACATTGCTGCACCTAAGCAGACCTAAGTGCTCCCCTGGAATTTTTTGGTAGCTTATGCCAATAGCTGACGATGTGTAGGAAAATTCGCATGTTATGGATTTGGCTCTCTTCAGCAGCCAAGTACTCCCGTATGAGATAAGCGGTACATGCCGTGCATGCCTTCTTCGATGTGCGCCGTGAAGGTCATGGTGGCGGCATTCCTTCTCCGATTACCAAGTTCGAGCCTGCTATTCGTCGGCTCGATAATCAAACTCCAATTAGCACAAGGTGTCAATAGAGTAAAGCTTTAAAGCTTGAAGCACGAAAGGTGCAGAGAAAGTGCCGAATGCAATGGCTTTCGCGCTGCTTGCTTGAGTAGCTAAACGTTTTTGTGCGTGTGTTAGTCGAATATACATCCTTTTCGATTAGTAGAGCACTTCTGCAAAACCAAGCGCTAGCAAGACAAAACGCGACTGGAATGTTTCACGGCCCCGCACCGATGACTAGCCGCCGAAGTCTTCATATCGCCCCGGCGCCACGAGACTGCTCCGGCTCCCCTGGCTATACGTGACTATTTCCTTATTAATGCAAAAACATTTCTAGGCTATGACAACGGGTCGTGCCACCAAAACGTGTCCGCAGTGATTGTGACGTTCTCAGAAGAGATAGAACCGAACGAATTGTGATCGATGAAGATGTGAGAATATTGCGCAAAATGATGTCAGTAGGACAATTAGTTCAATAATTAAAGCCAATAATGTAACAAACGTTGAAATAGCGCAGACGACGATATAGTGAGTGGACGGGAAAACAGCCCTGGACAGAAAATTAGTGAAAAAATAGGCACAGAAGTGAGAATAAGGTTTGAAATGGACTGAAATCTATTTTATGAGCGACAATTACTTGAAAAAAATTTCGATTAGCATAGAATAATTACTTATGTAACTAGAAGCAAACGTCAATGGACTCAAAGAAGGGCAAAAAAAGGCGACGAGTGTTGAGGAGGCGTCAATGCTTTCGTATTGCTCCAATGCGGGTAGCAGCAGTGATCTCAAGTTTTTTTTTTCTGTGCTTTCAGTTAGGCAAGAAAGTCGTGTAATCTCTAAATGAGTGTTTCAAGATAATTCCTCACTACTTAGCATCTACGGTGCGGGCGCGAAGGTGCGTCAAGAATGCGACGATTGTGACAATTGAAGCCCCACGCTAAGGCTCTTTAAAGAACTGTGCACAAACAGTACAGCTCATTTGCTTGATAAAAGACTGCAGGTATGCTTTCTTTTTCATAAATTTTATCTACTATTGGAGAAATTATACCTTTTCCCTTTGCTTAGAACAATAACACTGCAATAAGCTCCGATGATGTTATCTCCTGGCTGGGAAACGCTGCGCGTACGACCAGCGCCTCGAAATAATTTGTCTGCTTCATCCGATGTCGCCAATGCTTAATTTTAAATCGCTTTATTTGCAACACATTTTGTTACCATATTCGTTATTGAAAACAACCAAATATGTTGCCCACTGTCGACACCGACGACTACTGCTGGCTGAGTTCAGCACATGCTTTCCAGACCTGGTTACATCGGCAGTTCTCCCTTTTTATGCGCCTTTTGCGATGTGAGCAATCGTCGCTTTAATCTCACTGTAGCGAGAACTACGATCGGCTGGCATTTCCATGCGCCGAAACATAAAAATTCGCTCTCTGCTTTCGTCCAGACCTCACACACTAATCCTGCTGACTCTCTAGGCCTCGTCACAAAAGGGGCCGGCGGTCCACCGTCCAGCGAAATTTAAGAATATGAAAAAAGTTCACCGCTGATAAGCGTTAAAGTATGAGGGTATGAAATGCAGCCACTCGTTTCGCTTTTTTCTATAAGAATAAGATAGGCACAAACGCAGTGTTTAAGGCGGTCGGCTCATCAGGAGGGAGGGAATTGCTAGGCCGTAGGAGCCCAAAACGACGAGCGGCACCAACGCGCGGTGTCTTGCCCGAGTCTCATACCTCGCCGCTCAGTTCTATGTGCAGGCACCGAATAAATGTGCACCTTCGCTAGTGCCCGTACGCTGCGACGTCACCGTGGCTAGAATAAAGATTAGCACTAAGTTTAAAAATTTTAAAATTATAAGACGTCATTCCAGCTAGCCCCCAAAACACCCTTCAGGCTCCCACTAAGCTTACTCTTTACACAACTACAATACGAGGTCGTTGTTCGTACTGCCTTCGTCGTCGACTTAGTGTGACAGACCGGTGCGTCAGCGACTGCATCAGCATACCGACCGGCCCATCATCAGTCGATCGTCGTCGCATCTGTCGCTACCGAAAATTTATTTTTAAAATAGTGCGAACGACATTTCCTCATGCTTTCTTTGGTTTCGGCAAATGTTGTTTTAAAGCGAAAGCTTTATTTTCCGCAAACTCGCGATTTCGCCGTGGCGGTACTCCATCGAGGCACGTGACGTCACAATGCGCGCCTCGCTGCGGGAGGTTACTGTGCTTCGGGCCTGCCGCGCCATCTGGCATGACGTCACACCACGCCGCTCACCGACGCCGCCGTTTGGTAGGACGTGGCACCGCGTTTCTCGTCGTAGCGCTCGCCTCCGCTCGTTTCGACAGCTGCGTCGCATGAATGATAAGATGTAACAGGATTGAAAAGGAGAGCTGGCGTGCGCCGCAACCACAGTTGAGGCGACGGTATGGACGGCGACAATTCTGATAAGCTGGAGGAGGCCTGGATTCGACAGCGGAACGAGAATAAGAGGAAACGAATCGCACAGGAAACAGACGAACAGCGCGCCGAACGACTGGCTAAACGCCGCCGTGAATATGCCGCCGTGAGTCAGGCACGTTTAACGTCTGGTGTCTCGACTGCTAGCAGCAGCGACAGCAGCCTGAGACCTGTGTCCTGCTTCACTGAAGACGGCCCGTGATGAACGATGGAATGCGACCAAGAAACTTCAGCGGCGGGCTCAAGAAACCGTAGAACAACGTGCCGTTAGCCTAGAGAATAGGCGTGAGTGACGCGACCCCGTCAATCCTTGGATAGCCTCGGTGTTAAAATCAAAAATGGACCTACAGGTCATACCTGACATTTATGCCTGTGCTTCATACGTTGTGGAATATGTGAAGAAGGCCAACCGGAGAGTTTCACACTTGCTTTCGCTACGTATATCCTGGCATAGCCGAGCTAAGCCACTGCCATTTTTTTCATCATAGTGTCAGTCACATATAATAGAGAGTTTGAAATCGCAGTATGAACGAATGAGGTTTGAAGAATGCGACAAGGATGACGTGGACCAACGCCAAGGTTATAAAAGCGCGAGGGAGAGCGACGCACGACGGGAAGAACAGAGAAGCAGAGCTTCCGGCATGCCAAGAACACCTCGGCTGGAAGAGAGCAACGCCGGCTACTGCTCCGGTGATCTCGTATTCTACGGCGTCGCACCGTGGGCTTCCTACCGTTCCTGAGCCCGTTCCGGAGAGTCAACGGATGACAAAACCCCCTGCTACGGCCAGGGGTGCCTCCAGCGCTGTTGCCACCCATCCGGGTGGTGACCTTAACGCCAACATCACCAGCATCACCTCCACGGAGACTTGGACCGAGAGCTTGTACGACGCAGCCAACGATGCGGCCAGCGACGCCAGCCCGAGCACTTCGAACGTCACCTCGACGCCGGCCACTGGATCCACGCAAAGCTGCATCAGCACCGAACCGTGAGCACAAACGCCGACCGCTGATAGTAGAACACTTGTAGTGGACTCTAGTAGCAGTGTTCCAGGGTCGTATGTATTGGTAGTCTGTGTTTTGTGTTAGTTTTGTTAGTTACTTTTGTGTGCTAGTGTTAGTGTCACGTAGGGTGTATTAAATGCGCGTCTGTGTGGGTACACCGGTCGCCTAGGCCATTCTTTCGGCCCGTGTGTTCTCCGGGGATCCGTGACAGTGTCTTCACTGAGTGTTTGACGATTCCTTCCATGCTTCTTAAAATCTTAAACACAAAGAGAAAACGGCATATCTTGCTGTAAAATTATTTCCTACGACTAATGTCTGAGCTATCGTTGAGCTAAATGTAACACAATGCACACGCACGTATACGCGAAAATGTGTCCCTAAATGTGTATGGCAGACCTGCGTTTATTTGCAGTTTAAGTCTCGGTACATGTTTATTTTTTTTTGGAATCCACATTACAATAAAAGAAATGTCAGAAGGGATCACTAAGCGACATGAAAGTTTATTCTTCTCACGAAGTACTATGTTCGGCGTAAACGGTGGCGACCCCATTGTGAAGCTAGCGATTTCTTCTAATATATTTTCTTGGGAGACGAAACTGACTGCTGCTGTTGCTGATAGGAAGAAAGAAAAAAAAGTGCACGGGCCTGCTTACTGGCTCAAGCCGAGCCACGCTCGCTGCGGCGTGCTGAAAGTAGGTGGGGTAAAAGATAGGAGAGCAAAGAGTGAAAGAAAAGACGCGCCGCGCTAATATGCCCTGGGCCGATCCCGGAGGCAGTTCAATACCGGGCCGTCCCGTGCCAGAGTGCTTTAGGCCCAGCACTCCACCATATTCCAAACATGTGTTTAATATCTTAAGTCCAAGGACCGGCTGCAGATAGATCACGCTCGTAGACTCCTTCAAAAAGCATACAGGAATATGAGCACCACGCCTCAAGTGGGAAAGAGGTTTTCAGAGCAAGAAATAAAATTGCAACTTTTTTTCCCCAAATATGCGCGCTGTGACTGAAGCAGTTATTCTAAACTTTAAATAAACCGTTTAGGACCTGGTCTTACAATAAACGAGAAGCGCGCCATAGAAATATATAAAAAAACTAAGTTGCCTCGAAAACTTAGCGTTTATTGATGGGAGCAAAACAAAATCGAAGGAAACGCGGCTCCGGAGTTCCCGGGTTCGAACCAGACCGCGGCGGCTGCGTTTTTATAGAGGGAAAACGCTATGGCGCCCATGTGCTGCGCGATGGCAGTGCACATTAAAGATCCCCAGGTGGTCGAAATTATTACGGAGCCCTCCACTACAGAACCTCTTTCTTCCTTTCTTCTTTAACTCCCTCCTTTACTCGTTCCATTACAGCGCTGTTCAAGTGTACAACGATATATGAGACAGATACTGGGCCATTTCCTTTCCTGAAAAAAACAATTATTAAAACTTTCCTTCGATTTCGAGGAGCACACAATGAGAAAGAAATTGCATTAAAATGCCAATAGGAGATAGAACAAGCTGGGGAACGGAAGTGAATTTGATAGTGCCGGTATATTAACAGCTGCAGCTATAGTTAGGGCCCCGAGCGGAAGAGTATGAATGAAATGCCACCACTTTTCAAAGAAATCAGGAAATGGAGTCGCGATGAGACCACGGCCGTGTAGGGCTTTATTTGTGAGGGACCACGTACATTTGGCGCTCCTCCAATTCTGCTATGAGCCGTCGCTAAGGTAGGCCTTCATTATTTCGTTCTCGGCATCCAGTATGAGTTCATATTCCTCAGCAATTTGCTCTATTTAAGCCTTTATTCTTGTCTATATGGCGGCCTTTATCTAAGAGCGAATATTTTTAGGCATAGGGCAGTGAAACACAGTGCCTGAAAATACCCCCTGCTCGTGTGTGGAACAACGGATTTCTGGTACTTGGAGGCTTCTCCTGTCTTTGAGGTATGCATTACCTCATAGGCCCCGCCGCGGTGGCTCAGTGGTTAGGGCGCTCGACTACTGATCCGGAGTTCCCGGGTTGGAACCCGACCGCGGCGGCTGCGTTTTTATGGAGGAAAAACGCTAAGGCGCCCGTGTGCTGTGCGATGTCAGTGCACGTTAAAGATCCCCAGGTGGTCGAAATTATTCCGGAGCCCTCCACTACGGCACCTCTCTCTTCCTTTCTTCTTTCACTCCCTCCTTTACTCTTCCTTTACGGCGCGGTTCAGGTGTCCAACGATATATGAGACCGATACTGCACCATTTCTTTTCCCCCCAAAAAAACAATTATTATTATTATTTCCTTTCCTCCTGTCCTCGTACTATTCGCGCAGTATTAACTTTCCACCTATTGGCTGCTCAGTACCCTGACTCCGAGCATAATCTCTCTTCTCTGAACTGCTTATTCGGCATGTCAATATATTGTTACGTGACGTCAAGCCGATGAAAACAAGGCATTAGGGATTTCCTTTCCCTCCAAAAACCAATTATTAACTATTATTATTACCTCATAGACGACTGAGGTTTATATGGCCAAACGCTATCTCGCTAAGCCTAGTGTTTAGAAGCTGGGGATATTCGAGTTGATTCTAATGGTGAGAAAAGAGCGGTTTTTACTATTTCCTTTTTGTTAGTCACAAAATGATGGTTGCTAAAAGAAGTCCTAGTCGATGGATGTAAAAATGAGGCAAGCCAAAATCTGCCGTGTTTTCAGTACGTCTGTAGCCACTCCATTGGTGCTCACCGCATCATCGATGTACAACTCGGGCATATCGAGATATCGACGTGCTACATAGCAAAGGTGTCTACCTAACAATATGTATGGCGTTAGTTTCGCCGCTGTAACTGAACGTTAAAAAACGAAAAATTTGGAGGACGCTTAAGCTTCGCCTGTAAGAGCAGGACGCAACAGCGTGTTGCAGCATTTCCAAGGAATCCACGGAACGCCATCGTCCTTCGGTGCGATCCCTTGCCCGGAAATTTAAAGGAAAGGAAGCATATCTTGGTGGACACCCGAACTGCGCCGTAAACCAAGGAATAATAATAACAATAATAATACATTGGTTTTTGGAGAAAGGAAATAGCGCAGTATCTGTCTCATATATCGTTGGCTTCTGAACCGCGCCGTAGGGGAAGGGATACAGGAGGGATTGAAAGAAGAAAGGAAGAAAGAGGTGCCAAAGTGGAGGGCTCCGGAATAATTTCGACCACCTGGGGATCTTTAACGTGCACTGATACCACACAGCACACGGGCGCCTTAGCGTTTTCCCTTCATAAAAACGCAGCCGCCGCGATCGGGTTCGCACCCAGGAACTCCGGATCAGTAGCCAAGCGCCCTAATCACTGAGTCACCGCGGCGGATGTAAGGCAAAGAAAATGAAAATAAAATTTTTAAAGGAAAGGACGCCTGTCTCACATATCTCGGTGGACACCCGAGCCTGGCCGTAAGAGAAAGCAATTGAAATGAAAATTGGTTTTAAGGAAAGGAAATGATGCCTGTCTCACAATTCTCCCTTGGCACCCGTAACGTGCCGTAAGGGAAGGAAAATCCCTTCCCTTACGGCGCGTTTCAGGTGTCCACCGAGATGCGCCATTTTTCGCACACGACCAAAGACGCCGACGACACCGGCTTTTCTGCGACATTAGCTCCTTCACGCTGTCGCGTTAAAAATTGTGTTTTCCTTAAAGGCGTTGTTCACATTTTCTGTGTGCCTGACAGTGACCATAAAATATTAAAAAACTGTCCACCGCTCTGATTTCTTTTTTATTTGTTTTCGTTTTTCGGAGGATTGATTATTTTTAGGCTGTCACAGGGGGTTTGATCGACGGGGAAATTCGGCACTAAAAGCCAGGCGGCTATTTTAAAGGTCCGGAAAGTGCGGCAGTGGGTGGTATATTTCCGAGCCGCACAATGTCGCCAAGTGCAGTCACGAAAACATGGGTCAGTGAAATATAGGGAGCTACGCAAGTGCCTTGTATGAAGAATACAAGTGCGGCCCCCATCGATCAAACATGCTGCGCTGACGCTGAGAGATAGTCATCTTTTTGGCATATTGGTTCCTCTCTGTGATGCAACCCTGCGACAAGCAGAACAGTTTTGCGCATGCCATTATGCCTGAAAGACGTTTGATGACTTTGTTCAAAACAAATATTAACCCACTGTAAGAACACACATTTCTTTCTTTTTATGCTTTTATGTAAATACTGCAACGTTCTTACTGCCCATACGTGTGACACACGCTAATGGGATTTGTTTAGAAAAGTCTACGTTGCTCCATTTCGCATTCTTTTTTCTACAGATATTTTTATTGCGAAAATATCATAGAAATAGCAAATCAATGTGAGAACTGAACAAAATCTTTCTTTTCATTCACGCTCGGAATTCGCCGGATGACAGCGGCATGATGCTCCCGATGGCTTTATCAAAGGAGTTCACGTAGTGCGATTTGGGTCGTCAACAGCAGCTCTCAAGTAACCTTCGGAATCAATTACCAGAGCTCTTATGCAAATGTGAAAACAAATTTCTAAGTCTTTGCTTCTTCAATAAAGGAATTGGGGCGTTTCTATTTTTGTGTATCAGAAGTATTCACTCGTGGATTGCTACTGCGTCCTATCAGCGCCTCTTTCCTCGACAGCTTCCTTTCTAATGGTATCTTACCAACATAGAGAGCCTGTCCGCGCAGTCGTATGCTCTTAAAATTTCTCCATTTCTGCAAACACCTAGTTTCGTTACTCTCAAACAAAACCAATGCATGATTCTTTATTTTCAAAAAGCGTTTGAGCACTGCCCCGTGACAATGAGTGTAAACTTATTTTGGTTTCATAATTTAGTACTGCTTGGCTGTCGTGAGGCTACCTTCAAAGTAGCCTTCCATGTACATGACTGCAACAAAGGACTAACAGCTGGAAAAATAGCTCTCAGTAACTTTGCTAAAGTAGCTTTAGGGGGCGTGTGTTTAGTGGGGTAAAGCTGAAATGACTTATTGAATAAGAGATTATAGCTTTTGTGTTTATTGAATGGCGACAGATTTCGAATGACAAAAGACGAAGAAAACTGGAATCGCTGCGTCTCTATACTGTCAAAAAACTAAAGACTGCCATCATAATTTTTTCTGACCATCAGCACTGTGTAAATTTACAGTTAGAACTATCAGCAAATGGGGCCGAAGTGAAAATTGGTTACAGTGATTGAAACACGGATGTTTTAAGACATGCATTCACAATGCCTAAAATATACATTTCGACGCCCGAGAATGAAAGCATGCATAATTCTATAAGCTTTCCTTAAAGGAAAAATGCGAGAGTTGCAGTGAAAGCAAAAAGTTTTGTTTTATAAGAATGCTCACTGAAGTTCTGCACAAGAGTGACGAAAGTTGTAATTACTTCCTTGTGCGATGGTGGCTGTGATTAGGACCATCTCAGAATTTAGGTGAGAAAAATCGGCGAATAATCTTGAGGCAGACGCAAAATAAACAAGGAAATTATCAATGCCAACATTAATCTGACATCTAGGTCACTAAATTATTCAGCACACTGGCAGAAAAAGATACTAAAATGATTGCGATCAAATGTCGAAGATATTTTGTGGACATATGTTGAGCCTATATATTTAGTGAAAATATTTAGGGGATATATATATATATATATATATATATATATATATATATATATATATATATATATATATATATATATATAGTTAAAGGAAATGAGGGGCCCGTTTGACAAATTTATGAAGGGGGCCAACAGTCACCGAAACCAAGGTGCATAGGGGAACGTTAATTTTTTTTTTTAATGTGTTATGCTTATGAGTGGGATAATAATACTTAGATTAATAAATTGCTTAAAGAAAATTACTTATAAAGCAGCAGAAAAAACAACCATGCCGCCGGTGGGATCCGAACCCACGACATCCGAATATCGCGTCCGGTGCTCTTAACAACTGAGCTACGGCAACGGCTGTCCAATCTGCTGCTGTCGTGGGTATTTATGTTTACTAGGTGTAAGCGAGCCTTGAGAGTGTTCACCAGCGCCACCCTCGACCATAGCGGCGGACGTAGCACGTCCTGTAATACCGCGAGCGTGACGTAGAACGTCAACTAACGGTGAGGGCGGAAACTGTGCGAGAGCCCTCTTATGCTACCTATGGCATCAAGACTGCCAGAACCGAGACCCTCGTTAAGCTATTAGCCGACAAGTTAAAGGAAATGAGGGGCCCGTTTGACAAATTTATGAAGGGGGCCAACAGTCACCGAAACCAAGGTGCATAGGGGAACGTTAATTTTTTTTTTAATGTGTTATGCTTATGAGTGGGATAATAATACTTAGATTAATAAATTGCTTAAAGAAAATTACTTATAAAGCAGCAGAAAAAACAACCATGCCGCCGGTGGGATCCGAACCCACGACCTCCGAATATCGCGTCCGGTGCTCTTACCAACTGAGCTACGGCGACGGCTGTCCAATCTGCTGCTGTCGTGGGTATTTATGTTTACTAGGTGTAAGCGAGCCTTGAGAGTGTTCACCAGCGCCACCCTCGACCACAGCGGCGGACGTAGCACGTCCTGTAATACCGCGAGCGTGACGTAGAACGTCAACTAACGGTGAGGGCGGAAACTGTGCGAGAGCCCTCTTATGCTACCTATGGCATCAAGACTGCCAGAACCGAGACCCTCGTTAAGCTATTAGCAGACAAGTTAAAGGAAATGAGGGGCCCGTTTGACAAATTTATGAAGGGGGCCAACAGTCACCGAAACCAAGGTGCATAGGGGAACGTTATTTTTTTTTTAATGTGTTATGCTTATGAGTGGGATAATAATACTTATATTAATAAATTGCTTAAAGAAAATTACTTATAAAGCAGCAGAAAAAACAACCATGCCGCCGGTGGGATCCGAACCCACGACCTCCGAATATCGCGTCCGGTGCTCTTACCAACTGAGCTACGGCGACGGCTGTCCAATCTGCTGCTGTCGTGGGTATTTATGTTTACTAGGTGTAAGCGAGCCTTGAGAGTGTTCACCAGCGCCACCCTCGACCACAGCGGCGGACGTAGCACGTCCTGTAATACCGCGAGCGTGACGTAGAACGTCAACTAACGGTGAGGGCGGAAACTGTGCGAGAGCCCTCTTATGCTACCTATGGCATCAAGACTGCCAGAACCGAGACCCTCGTTAAGCTATTAGCCGACAAGTTAAAGGAAATGAGGGGCCCGTTTGACAAATTTATGAAGGGGGCCAACAGTCACCGAAACCAAGGTGCATAGGGGAACGTTATTTTTTTTTTAATGTGTTATGCTTATGAGTGGGATAATAATACTTAGATTAATAAATTGCTTAAAGAAAATTACTTATAAAGCAGCAGAAAAAACAACCATGCCGCCGGTGGGATCCGAACCCACGACCTCCGAATATCGCGTCCGGTGCTCTTACCAACTGAGCTACGGCGACGGCTGTCCAATCTGCTGCTGTCGTGGGTATTTATGTTTACTAGGTGTAAGCGAGCCTTGAGAGTGTTCACCAGCGCCACCCTCGACCATAGCGGCGGACGTAGCACGCCTGTAATACCGCGAGCGTGACGTAGAACGTCAACTAACGGTGAGGGCGGAAACTGTGCGAGAGCCCTCTTATGCTACCTATGGCATCAAGACTGCCAGAACCGAGACCCTCGTTAAGCTATTAGCAGACAAGTTAAAGGAAATGAGGGGCCCGTTTGACAAATTTATGAAGGGGGCCAACAGTCACCGAAACCAAGGTGCATAGGGGAACGTTAATTTTTTTTTTAATGTGTTATGCTTATGAGTGGGATAATAATACTTAGATTAATAAATTGCTTAAAGAAAATTACTTATAAAGCAGCAGAAAAAACAACCATGCCGCCGGTGGGATCCGAACCCACGACCTCCGAATATCGCGTCCGGTGCTAATAGCATAACGAGGGTCTCGGTTCTGGCAGTCTTGATGCCATAGGTAGCATAAGAGGGCTCTCGCACAGTTTCCGCCCTCACCGTTAGTTGACGTTCTACGTCACGCTCGCGGTATTACAGGACGTGCTACGTCCGCCGCTATGGTCGAGGGTGGCGCTGGTGAACACTCTCAAGGCTCGCTTACACCTAGTAAACATAAATACCCACGACAGCAGCAGATTGGACAGCCGTCGCCGTAGCTCAGTTGGTAAGAGCACCGGACGCGATATTCGGAGGTCGTGGGTTCGGATCCCACCGGCGGCATGGTTGTTTTTTCTGCTGCTTTATAAGTAATTTTCTTTAAGTAATTTATTAATCTAAGTATTATTATCCCACTCATAAGCATAACACATTAAAAAAAAAAAATTAACGTTCCCCTATGCACCTTGGTTTCGGTGACTGTTGGCCCCCTTCATAAATTTGTCAAACGGGCCCCTCATTTCCTTTAACTTGTCTGCTAATAGCTTAACGAGGGTCTCGGTTCTGGCAGTCTTGATGCCATAGGTAGCATAAGAGGGCTCTCGCACAGTTTCCGCCCTCACCGTTAGTTGACGTTCTACGTCACGCTCGCGGTATTACAGGACGTGCTACGTCCGCCGCTATGGTCGAGGGTGGCGCTGGTGAACACTCTCAAGGCTCGCTTACACCTAGTAAACATAAATACCCACGACAGCAGCAGATTGGACAGCCGTCGCCGTAGCTCAGTTGGTAAGAGCACCGGACGCGATATTCGGAGGTCGTGGGTTCGGATCCCACCGGCGGCATGGTTGTTTTTTCTGCTGCTTTATAAGTAATTTTCTTTAAGCAATTTATTAATCTAAGTATTATTATCCCACTCATAAGCATAACACATTAAAAAAAAAAAATTAACGTTCCCCTATGCACCTTGGTTTCGGTGACTGTTGGCCCCCTTCATAAATATATATATATATATATATATATATATATATATATATATATATATATATATATATATATATATATATATATATATATATAAAGAAGCTGCAGGAAAAGTATAAAAAACGCTCTGAATTTACACTGATGCATGGTTAAAACCCCTGCGTTGCATAAATTGTCTTACAGCCCGACCCTACGCAATGGTTCCCTGAATTTGTGTAGCTAATTGAGCACATGGCAACAATAAAAACGATTGATGACATAATTTATAAATGGACGCCAGGACACTGCGGCTTCAAAGGAAACAACTACGCGGACGAGGCTGTCCGATCTGCCCCCAATGACCAAGTATGTATTCCTATATCAAGAGTTGACACAGCGTGTGAGCTACGTAAGTTGGGGCTGGAGTTCACACTTTCTGCATGAAACACTAGCCAGTTTTTCAACTGTTTCGCAAGGCATTGGATCCATTACTGCGTTTTCGTTTTCCTCGCAATGTACCTCGTCGTGAAGCAACATTGCTTTGCCGTCGTTGGCTCGGTGTTGCAGTTATAAGAGAATACACGTTCCGCATTGGGATGGCCGACAGCCCTGCTTCTGAAAGATGTGGCTGCGAAGAAACAATTGTACGGCGTCCTGTGTGAATGCGCTGCTTTGGCGACCGAAAGACGTACGCTGCGTTGTGACCTAGGCCGGCTCGATCCTCGCCTTTTAAGGTAGGATAGGACCCTGGGACCGTGGTCACAGCAGTCGACTGCTCCAAGGGCCTACACGGCACCGTTTCGCTTCCTAATTGCGACTGTATTGAGAATCGTTTGTGAATGTGCCCCTGGCCTTTTCTCTTTTTTTCATTTTCAATCCCCTCATCTCTCTTCCCCAGTGCAGGGTAGCCAACCAGAACACCCTTCTGGTCAAGATGATGATGATGTCCTCAGGTTTAATGGCACATACTCGCGGCGAGCATTGGCTAGGGTGCTTTGCGGATATACCCTTCTGGTTAGCATCTTTCCCACTTCCTCTTTATCTCTCTCTTTCTCTCCATTGATAAAAAAAACTGTCCATAGCTTGTTCGAACAAGCGGGACTTGCTCAAGTTTCTTAGGGGTGTAAATATTTTATATAATGAATTAATTTTTTTAAGACGCTCAGCGTTTGGAATGAATCCCACATTCGTAGCAAGATGCGCGACAACACACGACCTCTATAAACGCCTGATGATTATAAAATGGCCTTCAAGATGAGAGGTTTTGAAATTCTCATGTATGCAGGATTGATCACTAAACAATTTGTGTTTATTAACGCTTCAATTTTCTCAGACTCTTTTTTTTCTTCGTTGCAGTACACTAGATTCGTTTCTTCAACACTTTTGTCTGTACCATTTTAAAAGAGCAAACAAAAAGAAATATGAGCGAGATATGTCTGCTCGTTCCAAGAAATCGCTTCGGATGACGAAGGATCCGTCCGTGCGTTTTTTTTTTTGCGCTGCATATTTGCTCTTCTGCTACGGATGACGCAGGGATGCCGACAGAAAAACGATGAGGCACAAACGTGCGTGCGCTGACTGTCAAAACGAGAAGCAGTAAGCAGAGGCCCCTATTATGAAATATTAAAACTGACGTCGGGAAGTTCTGAGCGAGAAGCGACGGCCAGTACTACTTGTCACACCACAAACGCAGTTCGACTCGTAAAAAATGCTCCAAATTACGTCACTAAACGAAAAAAATTGGCGGTGGCTTAGCTATTGTTAAACCTGGAATGACTCGATAGCTACAGCTGGCCGAGTGGAACTTGGTCACGTGACGAACCACGTGATTGGCATCGGCACCGCGCCGCCGGCATCTGCTCCGCAGCGCGAGACCAACCACGTGACAGCGTGGCAGCGCAGCCACAGGGTGGCGGCACAGCTACAGAGTGGCAGCCCAGCCACAGGGTGGCGGCGCCGCAACGCTGAAGGCTCGAAATGCTACCATAATGCAGCTATCGCTACGAAACTGTGAGGTTGTTGTCGTGCGCGTCACTGGAGGAATCCCGCTTACGGCTGTGGCAAGCGCAGAGTATATATGTGTGCTTCATTCCAAGATGGTATGCAGCTCATATGGAAGGGAGGTGTCGTACACGCAGCTAGAATCCTAACCTTTCCTCCCTAGTCCCCGTGTAGGGACGGGCGGAGCGCCACCTGTTTGTGCTCTGTGTGTATATGTGTGATAATATATTAAAGAGACACTGAGGAGAACTCTATATGATTTTTTTGTTAGCAAAATCTGATAGTTCGGCATTTCAAGGCTTTGTTGCCGCTTGTCCGGGAGCGAAAGATGCATTTATTTCAAAGAAATTTGGATTCCGAGTTGAAAAAGTTTTTCTCGCCGCTCTAATTCAAACTCGAGAACTCTTATGACGTCACGGTGTCACATATATTAAGGAGCCTAAATTAAATTTTAAAAGAAAAAGGTGTGAAGAAGACGACAGCAAATTAACTGAAGAATAAAGAAGAGGAAGAAGAAGCATTCGTTGAGGTGGAGAGAGATGATTGGTGGAGATGAGAAGAAGACGACAACACCGAGGCTATAAAAGGGCGAATGAGAGCGAGGCACTGGGGAGGGGGGCGATAAGTCCAACTGGACCCGTAACAGATACTCTACGGGGTCCGGATATAAATGTCCGGACCCCGTAGAGTATCTGTTACGGGTGAAGTTGGACTTATTTTTGGAAATGTGGCGGAGAGTTTGAAGGATGCTTCACTCCCGCCACCGGTTGGCCCGGTATTGCACTACCTCCGGGATCGGCCTTGTCTTTAGCGCATCTTTACTATCCTTTCTTTCTCTCCGACCTTTCAACTCTCCTGCTATCTGCACGTGGTAGCGACTGTGGCTCTTCTTGAACCAGTGAGCAGGCCTGTGCACTTTCCTTTTCTTTCTTCCTGGCAACTATCTATCTATCGAGGAACTGGGGGGAACCGCAGAGAAGCGGAGGCTCCGGCAGGTCAGGGACACATCGGCTGGAAGAGAGCGACGTCGGCTACTGCTCCAGTGAGCTCGCGTTCTACGACATCGCATCGTGGACTTCCTGCCATGCCTGAGCCCGTTCCGGGGAGTCAACGGAGGACGCTGCCACCTGTTACGGCCAGGGGTGTATCCAGCGCTGTTGCCACCCATCCGGGTGGTGCCACGCCAACAACACCGGAATCACCTCCACGGGCGCTTGGACCGGGAGCTTGTACGACGCAGCCAGCAACGCCAGCCCAAGCACGTCGAACGCCGCCAGCAACGCAAGCCCAAGCACGCCGAACTCCGCCTCGACGCCGGCTACGGGATCCATACAACGCCGCAGCCGCACCGAACCAACCGTGAGCAGGAACGCCGACCGCGAATAGTAGAACGCTAGTAGTAGACGCTGGTAGCAGTGTGCCCGGGTCGTCTGTATTTATAGCCTTTGTGTGTTATGTTAGTTTTGTTAGTTTTGTGTTCTAGTGTGTGTGTCACGTAGGGTGTATTAAATGTGCGTTTGTGTGGGTACACCTGTCGCCTAGTCCATTCTTTCAGTCCGAGTGTTCTCCGGAGAGATCGAGACACACGGAGAACTCTTATGACGTCACAGGACGCACTGACAATAAACGTGATTTAAACGCAGACTCCGTGATTTCTGGCCGCTAGCGGTGCGGTCTAGCAGCTGCCGAAATGAAAGCTACCGCCGCCGCACGTTGAAGGCATCTATCGGGGGTCGCTACCGTCGCTTTGTTTACGCTTGCACCGGCGTCTTCCCAGTGTTACGATGGATCCCGTTCCCGAATCCGACGACGAAGTTCTCGCAAAATCTCCGGCCTGCATTTCAGCGACCTCAGCCCTACAGAGCGTGCGATGTTTTTGAGGGACCACGGTTAGGTTAGGCGCGGTCGGGTCGTTCCCCCTTCCTCAGTAAGCAGCCGTTGCTAATCAGATGTCATAACCCCAGTGAGGGGAGTCGCGAGGGGCCAGGACAAGGACGCACGTTGCTCCCATGGGAGGGTTGCCGGGGCTTTGGGGCCAACGGATTCTGATTCCTAGAACGGTGTGGCTGCATTGTGCAGCAGGTGGTGTCGAGGTCTCCAACGGTTGCAATGGCCATGTTATGTATTTATTTTTTGCCACAAAAAACGGATGGGTGCTCAAGGGCGCTGGTGTTTAAAGTTGGCGGCTTGAAACTAAAGCCGGCGCACGACGCTTCAGCGGCTTCCGCTGGATCCAACGAGTTCACCGGATCGGGCTCTCGCCTACTTACATGTACCTTCAGATGTGCACTGTGAATGGATTAAATTAGCCAAGAGCTCGAAAAGAACAGCTCCGCCCAACTGCCGAAGCTATCGACTTACGTCACAATGCGCACCTCTCCGCGGAGCCCAATCGATCTGGCCGGGCCGGCGCCGGCTGGCGCAGTCGGCGCGAAATAGAGACATGCTCGAAGCACGCCGCTAGTGCGGTCAGTGTGCGCCGAAGCCACCGAACGCGTCGGCGGTCAAGTGCAGTTGGAGTAAAGAGGGTCTCGCTTTGGCCGACGTGACGTCGCCGTGCAGCGCGCGTGCGCGCGTTATGCCGGTGTATAAACGCGCCTTAACAGAGCCTGCGCTTAGCCGCTAACCAACGTATTCGGTCGCGGCATCTATGGGAGCCACAGAAACCCCTCGCCCACAAACTGAATAAAAAAAAAATACTGCGCCGAAGCTCAGAATCGAATCAGGGCTTTTGGCGTTTGAGGCGGAGACGCTACCACTCGGCCACGACGGCTCAAGGTTAACCATCAATAAAGGCGCTTCTAGCGAATGCACTCTTCCGATGCAGAAGTCTCGGCGCTTTCGCTACGTATATCTTGGCCTAACAGAGCTAAGCCATCAGCAATTTTTCTTAACTGCCTTGTACACTGTCTGCTGTTCCTAATAAACGATTTGCGTTAAGTAGTTTGAAGTTGACTGGCAGAGCCGAGAATGTTTCGCCGGGCGAGCGTGCGAAGACACAAGGGCTCTTTATACTGAGACCTGCCTTGTACAATTACCGACCATCGTGCCTTCATAGTTTTTCATCGGCCGTGGCGATCAACTGATCAGCCTTAACAAGCTCCTTCAAAGGTTAGCGGGCTCTTGAAGAGGCACTTAAAGTTACTCTGCTTTTGGGCGCTTATAAATCGAGGCTTCGTCAAAAACAAAACCACGGAGCACGCAAAGCTCATAGACGCAAAGCGCCATAACAAATCGAAACTCTTCTGGCCGCCTGTGGCGCCGCCAAGCATCAGTTTTCTTTGCTTCCAACATTCAGTTTGCCTTTGTCCGTCTTCCTTGTGCGATAAAAGTGCACTATCGTTTTAAAACAAAACTTACTTCAATATTGAACCGTGCAACATTCTTTTGCCAGCCTCTGAGATTCGCGACATCCATGTAGAAAGGAAAATTCGTCCAAGGTGGCGTCTCTTGTCCTATGACGCCAGGACGCTTGTACTTGCGAGATCTACCTGTGGCGGCGGTACCTGTATTTTGGTTCTTCCTATTTTCTATCTTACAAGAGCTTTCTTTTCATTAAGAGTGGCGTTTTTGTGATCAGGAGCTGGTATCCTATCGATACAAGCTAACTTCAATTTCTCCTCAGTGTCCCTTTAAGCCGAAAGCATTTAATGGGTCATACTGTCGCAGAGGGTGTCACACGTTGAACTTGGGAACTAAAATAGATAGCAGAAAAAGAATGGTTGCCTGAGATAGAGGAGGAAAAAATTAACCCAAAAACTAAGTGTGATGACTGTAGAGTAACTAGTTAATTAATCATAGGCAAAAATGTCGAAGTTGCGTCGAAATAGCGCTATCGTCGATATGAGCACAAGAATGGTGTGATGTCACATCCACCGGAAGTCGTCACGGCACAGGGAAAATGGTAACAGAATGGTCGAAAAATTGTGTGATTTGTGTTAAATTAGATGGAAAATGGTGTAATCCCCGAAAGATGTCTAATTTTGGTATCGATATAGTCACGGGAATGGTGTGATGTCACATCCACCGGAAGTCGTCATGGCACAAGGAAAATTGTCACAGAATGGTCGGAAAAATGTGTGATTTGTGCCAAATTAGATGGAAAAATGTGTAATTCCCGAAAGATGTAAAATTTGGGTATCGATATAGCCACGGGAATGGTGTGACGTCACATCCACCTGAAGTCGTCCCGGCATAGTGAAAACTGTCACATAATGGTCGGCTTTCGCCTCTCAACACTTTAGTTGCCAAAGTGTCTCGTTATTTTTTGTTGTTTTGAACTCCGTGACTGAACTGAGCTGTGTGTTTGACAGCAGGCAAAAGAAACAGGTTACAGCCGCTACGGAGGGAAGTGTTGGGCAGTGCGCTTGATGGAGTATTGAGATGCTGTAGTGTTCAACTAAAGGGAGCATCCTTTGATAATGTCCCCACCGTAAGCGCTACCTGACGCGAGAAGCAACGATTCATTCACGTTGTGCTCTTTTGCCCGGCTCGACGGCGTTGCCGACGAACGCGCATGCTGCCTTTTGCAGCTTTCCCGTATGAGGTATCGTCAACGAGTCGGTTCCTTCGACATCTTCGCATGTAACAATCACCGCTCGATGGCGCATGCCATTGTGAAGTGATATGCACAGGCAGTAGAGACGCGGAGACGCGCTTTGTGGGACAAGCGGTGCTCGCCCGCTAGCTGTGCAAGGGTACGGTCCTTGAGGTCTCTCAGTGACGACAATTTAATAGGTTTGCGTCGGGGTATAGTTTTCGGGAAAACTGTATTTACTATTTTTGTCTTTTAGCGGCTCGTAAATATGCAAATAGAGTGAAATCAAGCGTGTTTGCTATACTAGTGGAGAGTGAATTTACTTTTGAGACATTGGATGGAGTAGAGTTCTTTCCTATATCTTCGATTTGCTGTTTCGTCCTTTCTCCAAGCTTTGATTGATCGAGCCTTTGGGAATTTACTCAATTGGTTGTGGTCCCCACTGAGGCTGAGGAAAAAGGAATTAAAGGAGGTTGTTTTTGGGGAACCGGGAGCTGGTTTCGTCAGGTCTATCTGCGAGGCAGTCACCCGTATATTTATTTATTTATTTTATTTGAAATACTGCCAGTCTCTAGTTGAGACCTTAGCAGGTGGGCATAAGACGTATCACAGCAGAGGATAACATTTTGTTTTTGTTGTTCTACTGATCTGATTGATTTATTCTCATATAAGCAACACGGTTAAATACTCCGAAGTTGACTTGGAGGAATATGATAAAGTTGGAACTTCGAAGTCGTTCGGCATCCTTTCATCACCAACATTTTTTCTCTCTCAGTAACATCGAGAAGGAAAGAAAATGACACAACTGGCACTAGCACTAAAGCAATTTTTGCTAGTTCGTTGCGGAACTTGGTATGACAGATCGACAGACTGACGGAAAGTTTCGCAAGAACGTGGTGTCAAGCGGGCGAACCTAGGGAAAACGAGGAGGTGCCCTCTAAGCGGAACACGCGCTTTCACTAGCCCCGCCAAAGCCCCGCCAAGGCTGTTTCGCCGTACCCTCGCTCTAGGCGGAGCCCATTGAGCGCCCGTTTCCATGGTGCGGCCACGTTAGCGCAGCAGAAGTCGATACGCGCGTCAGGTGTTCAAGACCTTCGACGTTCAAGGAACACAAGTAATGGCGCGCAAATTATTTAAAGATGCACTCGTCTTGTAGTTCTAGATTTAGTGGTAACTGAAGTTGCTTTTTAGTCTCCACAATGACTTTTTTTATGTATTTTCAAAGGCTTTAAATTTTATTATGCCCGAAGTATCGTCTTGATAACTGCTACAGAAATGAAACTGGTAAAAACCCAAAGTCTATTTCTTCACCTCTTCTTTGGGCAGGCGATGCAGCCTTTCTTCAGTCAAACGCTACGCGCACATGCAGAAGGAATATCGAAGAGAACGCTAATTTTTTGGAATAGAATGAAATTAAGTTATATTTCTGCATTCAAGTTTAAAAGTTTGTTCCGGCTGTTAACGGTCACATGAAAGCTATTTTCGAAAAAGTCGCCTTCCCATAGGCATCTGCGTAGTAATGATTGTTCAATCACTTTAATATGCTCGCTTTCACATTACCGCTACTTGTTTACAAGACAGCCTGTTTACGCCCTTGTGTGCTTACCTTCTACCCGTGCTGATTGTCTTTCCTGGGAATTGCTCCGATTTTGTCTTTCGCTGAGCGCTAAAACGGAGGTTTTTAATTTTTTGATATTTGTCAGCTTGTTGTGCCTGAAGGTATCGTTAAAGGTTGCGTCCCAGTTTGAAGTTTGCCGTCGCAACTTTCAGCTTAGAGAGAGTTTCCAAAAATAATGTAATCGTTGTGAGCTGCGCAGTAACTGCGGTTCACACACTAAGCACGTTCTCGTTGAAGTTCGTGGAAGGGATGGTGCAAGGCTCCTGTGCAAGAAATAAAGAGACAGATAAAAAAATTGGGGCGAATATTTTCAACTTATACGCCTAATAGTTCTTTGCTATGTGTAAAGGTCAGCGCTGGTTTCCGAAAAGTTTCTTAGAGGTAGTGATTACAGGATGACGAAACGTGCAGCGGCATGCGGGGGCGTCCCTGGCTGAAAGGATCGCGCTTACATATTGAAGCGAAGGAAAAATGCCTTCCTTATATATGCTGCGTGCACACTGCCTGCGTTCTTCTTCTCCGACAAAAACAAGGGACATAATGGTGTGCCTCCAAGTATTTTCGCTTCATAGCTCCCACGACTACGCACCACTAAACAGTCGCGCGCCCTGCTTTGATAGCCTTTGGCAGCCTCTCATTAAAACTCCCCCTTTTTGTTTCCGATGCGAGCCCACAAGTTACTGTGTTATTAGTTTCCAACAGTCTCGACTGAATGCCTGGTGTTCAGCCTGGAAGCCTCTATCTATTTCTGCTGACGCTCTGCTCAACAGCTGTCCGGCGAATGACTCAGGTTCTTCTCTTCTATCTGCACAATAGTTCGCATGCATTTTTTGTTCGTTTTTTCATGGAAGAGAGCATGGACGCCAACGAATTTCTGTTTTTAATGGCTATAATATTTGGCTTGCGAAGAGAGCAGACAGGGTTGAGGGTTTGAAAAGCAGACAAAAATGGGCTGACAAGCCGTGTCTAGAATCCACAGATGTTAAGTTTGTGTGGTATATTTTAGCCTCCAATGTATCCTCTCTCTGGAAGGCGCTCGAAAGAAGTTGTTCGGAGTCCTTTTATATGCTAAGCATTTTCTTTGAAACATCCTCGCTCCCTGATAGCCCGAAGTGGGCGTTCCAGCAGAGATACGTTCACAGCGAACATCACCTACCGTACAAACAAAAACACTACACGTTTTAATTCCGTTGTCCAAACTTGTATCACACCCTCATCGTATTATACTAACTGCATTCGTTTGCATATTTCATAGCGCGACGTCGTAATCTATGCAGCGAGTTTTGCCCAAGGTTGGTAGTAGCGCTCGTGAACCTGTTTTTTGTGTTCCCTTACTCTGTCCGTCGTCCGGTTTTTTGCGCTTCCAAGTTTACAACATGCATCACCAACTAGCCCAGCAGCTTGCTCTCCTGAAGTGCATCGGGCATCCCGGGAAAGTGTGCACCAAGCGTGACACTATTTGGAAACCCGTACGCCACGCAGCCTCTCTTTGGTTATGCGAGTATACCATGTCTAGTCGTCTGCGGAAACTTTCGTCTGCAAGTGAAGACCGCTTGTAGTATCTTCCATTATCATCATGACCATCTTGATCATAAGCCTAACTACGTTCACTCATAATAGAGTCCATGTCCATCGACCTCCAACTACCTACTCCTGCCACTGCAGCTGCCAGCTTAAACCCACATACTTCCCACGCTGTACCGCCCTCGTGACTTTTTGCCGCCTTTTTCTGCTTTTACCTCTCTTGGAACCAACATTGTTACCCGAAAGTAGCATCTCTTCTCATTCCCTCGCATTACACTGCCCTACCAGTGTTTATTAATTCATTTCAGCTAGGACATTATTCCATCCTTTTTTTTTCTGCTGGCACATTTTACGGTCTTTCAGTGTTTTAACTTTCCTCTATAATTTTCCTTCCATAGCTCGCTGTGGAAGAATCTGTATCTGAGGCAGTAGGGTCATAGCACAAGGAAAACAGGAGCGAATGGAAGACGGCACGCCGAGATGAAAGGAGGCTGGTGTCGTATCTCCGCTCTTTGCATCGTCTTCTGTTGGCTGTTGCTAGTTTAGCGCCTTCTCCTTGCGCTGTCCTCGATTTAATTTCAAGCCTTTCGTTAGCCCGTACGCTTCGGCAACAAAGGCAAGTGCTGGTAAGGTTTAACTGCTATACATCTTCGTCATGATACATACTACATTGCTGCGGTCCATAACGTGAGAGTTAGTGCAAAATGCACTCCAAACACCATGTTCTTTTTCTTTGCCAGTTATTGAACTTTCATGGCAACGTTCAGCGTTCCCCCCCCCCCCCCCCCCTAGCCCCCACCCCCTTCTGCTCTTCGGTAGATATATTCTCTTACTGGTTCCATTCGTTCTCCGGTTATTGTAGATATTGGCTCCCTACGTAAAATGTTTAACAATATCCTGGTTTGGTTAAGTATATTTGACATCCACCATTTTGCTTTGCCACTGTAGATCATACATGATCTCCAATTCGTCCACTCGGTTGGTTAGCAGGCCACTTTAACCAGCAAATTGCAGGGTGCATAGAAATTCCTCAATAAATCTTCCCTTCAACTGTCGCTACATTAGGCTAAAAATAACCGCCGTAAACTCACGGTGAGACTGAATGATAAATGGCCTGTCCCTGCCTGGCACTCTAACTTATTGGCATTTTATCTAGATTTCTGAAGATAACTTTATAGTGTAGTCCTCATTGATAGTTTCTAGTAATTTTAAATATGCCTATTTAACCCCTGTTTATGGAATGCTTAATGATTGCTGATTTTTCACTGATTAAAACGTTTCTTGACATCAATGAATGTATATAGAGGTACTTGGTACAATACGTGCATTTCTCTACAATTTAATTGATGGCGCATTCCCAAGTTCAGCTCGGCCCTTTAATGAAGTGGTGTAAGGTCGCATTCTTAAGTTTAGCGTGGTCCTACAATTGAGTTGTCTAACGTTGTTGTAGTTGTGAGATAATGCACTTGTAGATACCTCGTAATTACAGAATAATAAGTTACTTAGTCGCAGATTTTGCAAGCCTTTGATATAACCTTTCTTATTAAATAACCCTTTACACCCATTGGGGCGACTTCACGAAATACCTTTCCCAGGTTGTGTACCCTTGGACACATGGAGATTCCTTGAAAATGTCAGTGGGCAGCCCTTTCTTTTGAAAACGTTTTTCGCCACTGTGAAGAAATTAACAAAGGAAAAGAGGGCGCTAATGTGCGAATTCCAGCCGGCGTTAAACAGCTAGTCTCTTATTGTTGAACACGTTTAGAGGGATAGAGTAATTTCTGGTGTGTGAAAGATTTTCTGCTTCCATTCAGCATTCTACTTGCTTCCATTCCTGTGACCAGGGATGACAGACAACTCTAAGTTGTTGCGAAAACTCTGCCCAGTGAAAATTGTTTTAAATTCGTTTCGTACTGATTTCTAAATTCTTAGCAGCAATAACGAGTTTTTCAAATTAGCGTTTGAATATACGTACATAAAATAGATTGGTGTGGAATAATATTTTGTTTTAATTCCTTCATACAATTGGCCTGAAAGGGTTGAGAAATCGTCAGCATTCTTCTAAGCTTGCGGCATGCTTCAGGTTGTGGAGAATTGAATTTTCTCAATGGCGAACTTTTCTAGCCCAATCTCCCTACCTTCCTTTAAAAGATATGAACTTGCTTGACCTTCACGTGCCAGTTTTCCCTTTTGCTATCCTTCCAAGGTTCTTCTTAGTTCCTCTTTAATTACCAACGAAATATCTGTTTGGTCAGCACAAACATCGCCGTCATTATGGACATAAATATATCGGCTAGTGCACGGATCTGTGTAGAATTAGTCTGCCGTTAAATTTACATGATAATTATTGACAACCACGGCACGCTCCTCGACACTTAGTGTGCACAACTGATATTTTCTATGCATAATTTCTTTTTTTTCAGCGTAAAGGCTACATTTACTTTCTTAGGAATGCGTGACCCATGCATAGCACGATCCTTTAAGCAGCTTATCTTACACTCAACGACCAACATTTTGCAGTTGCACCTTCATGTTCTATCAATGGCGAATCTGTTCGCCTGATATAGCTTGCCAGGATGCCACCTTGCTGCCCAACTTTTTATGTGCAACATTCAATGGTGTTAGTACGAATATTGTTTACTGCTTTTGCACTGAAGTCTTGTTTTCTAATTGACGCGGAGTGTCTGCACTCGACTGAGATCCTGAATTCCTGCACTTTCACTCTGACCACAACTCTGTTATGTGCTTTTATTCATTTGTTTGCTCCATTCCTTACTCAAATCTAGGCTAACTGGAAACCTCGCCCTCAATGCTTGTTACGTTTCATCCCGCTTAAACTTAAAAATTCTCTGCAAAGCAGGGATGGGCGCCGAGTACAAAGCCTATTTACATTTAGTCTCGCCGTTATGGCTATTCAAAGTGCACTTTTTGTTCTTCTGTTTGCAAAGGAAGGTATTCATGATATTTACACCATTCTGAGTTTTGAACTCCACTAATACCTCCTCCCCCCGTCTCACTATTGCTGGAACGCATGCCATGGTCACGTACTGGTAAATAACCTGCATGTTGCTTGCCAACTTTAAGTCTCAAGTCGCCCATCAACACTCTCTCAAAACCTCCAACCAAAATATTTACCCCCACGCACCCGTTTTCAGAAAAAGCTGGACCACTCCTAATGCTGTGCTGCGCCCAAAATTGTGGTCACTGATCGTTTTCCTGAACACCCAAGCGTTGAGAAACAACTAAGCCGCCCCGAGCTGCAGCCTTAACTCACTGGCTCGAGGCAGTGACCCGACATAGGTCACGGAATAAACTTGTGAGTATTGAAATTTGTTTATCCCCAGTTGTTGGCGGCCCGCGTGTCATGTTGCAGTCGGAACACAAGAACAGGGCGCCGAACTAAAGTGAAAATACGGCACCGAATTTGAGGAAGAACATGGTCCTGTTCGTAAATGAGCTTTGGCGAAACATTCAGTCTTCCCTCTAGTTCCTTCGTGCTGGGCTGCCGCTGGAGCTGCGCATGCATCAGCCAGCGCGCGGCGCGAAAAAGCCTACTCTCTGCAGTGCGGCCCGAGCGGTGCATGATGTGTCTTCGTGCAATGTGGGCAAAGTGAGTTGTTGTTGTTGAAAACTTTTATTGTCCAACAGAGAAAGACCACATCGCCTGGGCCGCTCTGTCTCACCCCCCTTTACAGGGGAGAGGACTTAGGAGCGGCCCAGCCGCACGGGATGGTCGCATTCGATGCTGGCCGGGTTGGTTTCGCCGGCGGCCTCTTCTGCCAGTTGGACGGCGGTGATTTGGAGCTCAGGGTCCGAGCTCCGCAACAAGGTTTCCCAGGCTTCCCTGCTGCTAATGTTTTGCGCCCTACCTGGGGAGTAAGCGCACTCCCAAATTATATGGTCGAGGGTTCCTCTCGCCCCATACTTCTTACATTTATCGTCCTCGCAGTCCGATCGGATATGTTTGTTTAGTACTGGGTTTGGGTATACTCCAGTCTGCAGGCGTCTCCACGCCGTCGCCTGACTCCTATTTAACGCCGTGTTTGGTGGGGGAAAACACCTCCGGCATTGCTTGTAGTGTTCTGTAATCTCTTGATACGAGATTAATCGCCCTTCTCTATCATGTTCGGCCTGAGCCGACCCATCCTGTACAGCACGGAGGTAGAAATCTCGAGCTGCACTGTGGGCCGCCTCGTTACCGCTGACAGATTCGTGCGCCGGGGTCCAGATGATGTTGATCGTCCTATCAATCACTCCTTGTGTTAAAATTTTGGCGGTGAGGGGGTTTATCCTCCCTCTGCTGAAATTTTGGATTGCAGTCTTACTGTCGCTAATAATATATCTAGCTTTGGTGCCAGCGCAAGCGATCGCTATCGCGGCTTCCTCCGCTATCTCGGTTTCTTTCCCTAGTATGGTGGCCGCCGTGATGAGGGTGCCCTCCCTATCTACCGCCACTATGGTCATGTATCGACTGTGTCTGTCCACTGCCGCATCTACGTAGGCGACTTCATTTCGGGGTTTACCCCGATATATTCTTTCTATCGCTTCCGCCCTTTTCTGTCTCCTTTCCTTATTAAACTCAGGGTGCATATTCTTGGGTAGGGGAGGGATTCTTAGGTGCGCTGTGATTTCCCTGTCAATGTCGACCCTTTCCTTTTGCCCCCTGTCTGTGGCCATTCCAAGATTACTTAGTGTAGCTCTTCCCACTCGCGTCGTGGTGAGTCTTTCAAGTTGCGAGGTTTTAACCGCTTCCGCGATTTCTGCAATCGTATTATGCAGTCCTAGGGCCAGTAGCTTCTCCGTCGATGTACAGACTGGGAGCCCTAGGGCCTTTTTTACGCATTTCCTGATGAGCGCGTCTATCTTGCTCCTCTCATCTGCCTTTAGGTTCAGATATGGCGTGGCGTAGCCCACTCTACTAATGATGAAGGCCTGTACTAATCTTAGGAGGTTTTTTTCCTTGAGGCCGCCTCCCTTACGTGAGACCCTGCTGATGAGGTTTAATGTCTGGGTCGCGTGGTGTTCTAATTTGTTAATTGTGATCGTGTTCCTACCATGTGTTTGTAAGTGGAGGCCCAATATTCGTATTGTCTCTACCTTTGATATTTCCCTTCCGTCCACGTACACCTGTGGGTCAGAGGGAGAACACCGCGCGTGTTACGTAATCCGCGAGCCCTCGGACAACCATGGTGCCATCCTTTGGCTCAGCGCGCAACCCGCTAGACCGTCATACGTGACTCAAGATGCCACTTCATGGCTAACTCAGGGCTGAAACAGAAAACAGATGCCATCTGCTACGTACTCTATGTAACTCTCAAATATTTTAGAACCGCAGCCAATGCACAAGCGATGCTCTCGACAAGAGCACAATGTCTAGTTCCGCATTCCAAACACCAGCTTCAATACGACAATATAAGCCGTCATCATTTGCCACCTATTGCCCCATGAAGACGAGTTGACATGCACTGTCAGGATAAAGTACACTTTCAACGGTATATAATATACATCAGGCGTCTTTAATAGCGTCTTGTACTCGAACATATTCAATCGTACAGGGGTAGTACATTGTTCTTTTCTCGATGAAGGAAGTCAACGAAAGTACGAAAGATGAAAGCTAAAAGTGCGCGTAGTATGCCTATTGCGCCGCGATGAAAGCGCTGTCGAGAGGGATGTGATAAGAAGAAGGCCAGATGGAAGTTTTCTGGGCCGGCCAGGATAACCTATCACGTTGATGTTGGCTTTGGATGTGAGCGCCAATGGCTGCTGACGAAGCTCAGAAAAAAGCGCGCGTCATCACCCGTTCCTCCCGCGTCAGCAGAAGGGACGAGTTTTCAATGCCCGTCCTTCGAGTCGAGTCAGGACATATTCAAAAGATGCAAATTGTTTCGGGAAAAACTTCGCTTCTTGCGCATTTCTATATACCTCCCGAAGGTCCCTTTTCGTATAAACAGGGCGTGCCCAATGGCAATATTGAAGCTGTGGCATGAAAGGAGCGTCGTGAAACGCCGTGCGCAGTCGATTCCTGTTCTTCACTTTTTTGTTTTTGCCAGTTTCTATTTTCCACTCTATTTTTGTGCATATGCGTTGCAGATTGCTATTGGCTCGTTTTTTAATATTTCACGAAAAGTTCCTTTGCCTTCTGGATGAATTTTCTTCCGCGAATGCGCGCTGGATTTCAAAGCAAACTGAAATGACGTGGAATTTCCGCGCACTGTCAACCAACGCGAGCGCATATGATGGACCTATCTAGAGGTGAGGGCGTATTCTAACAAGTGTTCAAAACGCAAAGCCGACCTGTTTTGTTTTTTTTAGACAAATGTCTAGTGCGGTATACTTTCAAAGCACTAGAGCGTACCAGGGCTGTTGTCAAGTAGTATATTTTCGACTTTCAAGACCTTTTTTTGCCAAAAGAAAACAAACAATCGGTGGTTAAATTAAGCTGCAGCTTAGTTAAAACACTCGGCCAGAGCCTTCATGTCCATTTAACCATCCATGCCGGCGTTCCTCCATTTCTTCTGCATTCATTTACTTCTTATTTTCGCCTCTCATCTTTCTTTCTCTATTTTGCTGTTTTTCTTTCTTCCTGCTCTTCTTTTACTTCTTCTGCCCCAATTAATTCATTCGTTTTTATTTTGATTTGGCATCCGTTGGCTTGGCACGGATCTGCTGGGGCGTCAAGCCAAGGCAAGCAGAGCAAGCCAATAAAAACCAGACACAACAGGCTTCCGTTACACGACCGCGCTCGGTGAGCTCTCATTTAGACCTCACCTTTTCCCTTTCTTTTTTTTCTCCCAGGAACACCTAAACCGTATTCATTGAAATTTCTCTCTCTCTCTCTCTCCCTCTCTCTCTCTGTTGAGCAGCTGTTTGAGATGTCTATTGCGATAGTGCCGCAACACTAACATCAGTACCACAGCTAAGCTCTAGTTAATTCCTCTTGCGGATGGTGTTAAAATAGATGAGGGCCCTAACCAGTGGTAGAAATTGAGTACAGAGGTGCTGGGTTGGCGCAGATATCGGTCCCGCGCTTGGGCACGGTCACAGGTGAATCCGGCTCGCCGAGACTCGGCATACGGAAATCTCGCTCGTAGAGTATAGGAGGATGATCAATTGTCTATGCTCTGGGATCAAGGACGACGCCGACGACTACATGATTTCTCTAAGAATTTCACATGTAGCTGTGGCTGTTTAAACGAGGGCTGTACTTTGATTACCTAACTTAAAGAACTGCAAACGAATGTCACTCACAAGTCTTGAAAGCTTGCCGGTTTTCACCGGCGAGTTGAAGTAAGAGTTCACACAGCTGGTCAGAAAACTAATTTTGCTTAGTCGACCAACATTTCTTATTGTGTAAATAGTTTGTGCACATTACTTCTCTACCTATCCTGTCTTCTTGTGTCTTCACTTCTTTCATTTCATTTCCCCATTCTGCCTGCTATCTTTTATTTCCGCTGCCCCAGCGCAGGTACTTCAGTATTGATGGCACTTGCCGGGGCTAGCAGATTTCCTTCCTTTTTACTATTATTTTAATATACCACTACTACTACTTCTAGTCGGCCAAGTAGGCAGCGTGAAAAGAAATCGACTTCATAGAATGGCACGCACTGGCTATCAACATTCACTTCGTTAAATTTCATTATGACACTTTTTTAATAACCTTGCGGCTTTTAAATGAATATCCTGTATTGTTTCCAGTAAATTTTACCTTCTGAACTGTAACTCTGTGTGAGATGATAGAACTTAAATAGTGAAAAATGATAGCTTGGAATGCATTCTCTGAAAATACGTCAGATATTGATAGGCGTGTCGGTATCAGCTCCTGCGCACTTCCGCTTAAGTTATATTTTAACAAGTGCTGCTGATCTGAATAATTTAAAAATGCAGTTTATTTTAATCTAGCATTACCAGTAGACTTCACTGGCCCATACAGGGGTATTCAGAACCTGTATCGCTTTGTACAGCATATTACCGCACCAGTGTAATACTGAAACAAACGCAACACTCTACCGGCTATCTTACGACTACTGCATTGTTTACAGTTTTTTCCCTATATTTAGTCCTTAATATGGTAGTCTCCTCTATTTTCATGAGTGGAAAACGGTAGTTTTAAATTGTAAACAAAATCAATAGCTATATGTAGTTTGTTCCCTACCGAGACCGCAAAAACGTATCGTTTAATACCTATTACCCTTCTCGTGAACATTTTTTAGCGTTTTTACAAGAGCTGCACTACTTGTGTACAAGAGTTAGCCAAGGCTGAAAGAAAATGGCTATGGTGCGTCTTTGATAACTGTGCCCGTGCGGATTCATGCAACGCAGCTCTCCTAATAATTATTGGTTTTTGGTGGAAAGGAAATGGCGCAGTATCTGTCTCATATATCGTTGGACACCTGAACCGCGGCGTAAGGGAAGGGATAAAGGAGGGAGTGAAAGAAGAGAGGAACAAATAGGTCCGTAGTGGAGGGCTCCGGAATAATTTCGACCACCTGGGGATCTTTAACGTGCACTGACATCGCACAGCACACGGGCGACTACTGATCCGGAGTTCCCGGGTTCGAACCCGACCGCGGCGGCTGCGTTTTTATGGAGGAAAAACGCTAAGGCGCCCGTGTGCTGTACGCAGCTCTCCTAAAAATTCATTTTCAACCAACACAATTCGACGAACTTCCAACTTCATCTGCACTTCCGCTTTTAACAAAAGGAACGCAGTCTGATTTCGACAGGCCTCATAATTAGTTCAGTCGAGCATTTGTGTCTTTTTTTTTCTTTCTCTGGAATAAAGATGCTGATTTTGTTGTTATCGTCATATTTTTGGGATAAGCTACCTGTTAATGCTGAAAAAAGCAAAATAAGCCGAAACGAAAGCAGTGGGTGTGATTTCCTTCTAGCTGTATTTTTAATAAAGGACCTATTGACAAAAAGATAGAAAAAATTATGAGCAAAGCATAGCATAAAGAAGCTATATGCACCGATATATCAGAAAATTGCATATGTTTACGAATTATTTGAAACCACTATTCTTGTGCTGAAGTGAACGAAGAAATCAGGAACTTTCTCAGCCTGGGGTGCCATTTCCTTGCACCAAACCCTGGCCAATCCCCCACCGTGGGTATGTGCCATCGTATTTGAGGCAACAACAACATTTGCTGGCGCAAAATGGGTCTACAAGCAAGTGTGCACTATGCCCTCGAATAGCGTCAAGGAATAAATGTAATGATAGCGCTAAGCTTTTTGGGTGGTCGTGCCCTATCGGAAAGTCAGCTCCGAGGAGCGCTCACAGGGGCTCAGTCTTGTGATTAAAGTTCACCTGGGCATGTTGAGCTCATCACGAGGCTGAAGCACACTGTGCCGGCAGACAGCTGCGGGGCGCAAAAAAAAAACAGGAAACCTTTTTGACACACACTTTTGCTCACCGCGTTAAAACATCGCAGTTTTTTTTTTTTTTCAGTGCTGCCCAAACCATTTCGGTAAATTTGTATGTCCTGCAGTAAATATTATCTGCACTATCATGTACACTGCCTTCCCACAAAACGGCGAGACAAAAAAAGGGACACAAAATGACTGCAACAACTAACAACATATTTTTTTGCTTGTGCGCATGTCGTCTTTCCCCATCATCACGTTGCTTTCACACCACCGAGCACAGCACTGCGTCACACCCGTCCTGTCAAAAAAAGAGAGCCACATAGCAAGGAAAAAAGAAAAACTCTCTCTCTCTCTATTAGCAACCACACGCGATGCACGGGTGGCGTGTTAACATGATAGAAGCGGAACACTGCCGGCAGCAGCAACAACAACAATAATATAAGAGTTCCATACCTCAGTTGTGCGGGCCGTGAACTTCACAGTGCAGGTTTTCTTGCTCATTTCACCCTTCCTTCGTTTAACCAACCGTCTCTAGGAACACCTAGTGCTGTTTCCGGGAAGTCTCTTGAACGTTAAAGCCATCTGTTTTTTTTCTCCTTTTTTTGCGTGTACGAGCCTGACCTTTCGCCTTTATGGATGAAAGCTATTCATATGCAATGGCTCCTTGCGTGAATCTTCTGAATAATGTATGCCGAATGTAGCACTACTGCCCGGTTTGGACCAAGGAAGGATCCGCTTTAACAATATTGAAGGCGAGGAGTTTCTCGGATCGTTGAGCTCGGGAACAACACGTGCACTGCAAGCACCTGGTAACAAGCGCCGGAGGCTAGTGAGCCGCAGCACACATCCGCTTGCCGTCTCCGCTCAGCGCCGAGAGCAAATTGGCGGAGCTGCCACCCGTTTCTTGAAGCTTCCCATTTCTTCTTGAAAAGTGTCATCTGGAGCTTCTTCTTAAGCTCGACATCTTGGACGTCTAGAGAACCATGTTCCAAACTCAGCGGGAATTCAGCATTGTCCACTTGTTCTCCTTGCTCGCAGACTGACGGAGAGTAGGAGAGAGGGGTGCCGGTGCGCATAGTACGTCATACGTAGTGCAGCACAGCGGTATCTGTCACATTTTAAATCTCTCTGTGCCTTTTAATGAGAAATTATTACAAGTCCCATCACGAGAAAAGCCGACGGCCTGTGTGTGTGTACCCGCAGATGGTACAGATAATCTCAGCGATGACACCAAAAATAATAAGCGGCCTTATGAGGCACACAGCAAGCCGCGCACCGCCATTTCAGACAATTCTACGTGCGTCTTGTCTATATAGTCTCGCTACTAGCCAAACTTAATATGGTGCCAGTTTTCCCGACATTCGTACAAAAATTGTGACGCAATAGTTAGTCGTACGCCGTTCCGGGTGGTGTCATATGATTTCTCGTTGCGAATAGCATTCATGGGTTAGACACGTTACAGGCTACATTCCGAAAGAGACTCGAATCGGCATGTGCACCTTCAGTTGTGTATCTGCCCAGACCACCTTACCAAAGTTCTGATGGAACAGTCTGTCGCATAGCTTTCCGGGTAGTGTCACGCGATGTATCTTTGCGAATCGCCTAAATGTGTTAGTCAAGTTGGAGGCTAGCCTGCGACAAGGATTCTAACCACCGACTACATATGCACCTTTAATTATATGCCTTCGCAAACTTTCTTACCAAAGTTGTGTCAGAACCGTCGGTCGTACAGCGTTCGGGGTGCTGTCATAGGATTCCAGTTGCACGTAGCTTACACGTGCTAGTCAAGTTTAAGGCTAGCTTTCAGCAAGGATTCAAACCGTCGACATATGCGCCTTCGATTTTATGTCTTTGCAGACACTCGTACCAAAATTGTGACGCAACCGTTTGTCGGGCGGCATTTATTTCGCATTCCTCCATGTAAGTGGTCGTGTGTGTTTATAATAATAATAATAATTTTTTGGGGAAAGAAAATGACGCAGTTTCTGTCTCACATATCGTTGGACACCTGAACCGCGCCGTAAAGAAAGGAATAAAGGAGGGCGAGAAAGAAGAAAGGAAGAAAAAGGTGCCGTAGTGGAGGGCTCCAGAATAATTTCGACCACCCGGGGATCTGTAACGTGCACTGACATCTGCCAATTTTATTTTCATGTTTCCATTAAATATAGCAGTCCAGAAACGCTGCTTTTGTGCCGTAGTGGAGGGCTCCGGAATAATTTCGACCACCTGGGGATCTTTAACGTGCACTGACATCGCACAGCACACGGGCGCCTTAGCGTTTTTCCTCCATAAAAACGCAGCCGCCGCGGTCGGGTTCGAACCCGGGAACTCCGGATCAGTAGCCGAGCGCTCTAACCACTTTACCCGCCGCGGTGGCTCAGTGGTTAGGGCGCTCGGCTACTGATCCGGAGTTCCCGGGTTCGAACCCGACCGCGGCGGCTGCGTTTTTATGGAGGAAAAACGCTAAGGCGCCCGTGTGCTGTGCGATGTCAGTGCACGTTAAAGATCCCCAGGTGGTCGAAATTATTCCGGAGCCCTCCACTACGGCACCTATTCTTCCTTTCTTCTTTCACTCCCTCCTTTATCCCTTCCCCTACGGCGCGGTTCAGGTGTCCAACGATATATGAGACAGATACTGCGCCATTTCCTTTCTCCAAAAACCAATTATTATTATTATTATTGTTCCTTTCACGAAATTTAGCACAGGACAATACCACAAGAATAAAAAAAAGCAGCCTTCGTGGACTGCTATATTGAATCGCAACATGAAAACAACACTTAAGACCACTTACGCGCGGGAATGCGAAATCAACGCTGCACGACAAACGGACGCGTCAGAATTTTGGTACGAAATATAACCCAGGACAATACTACAGACCCGCCGCGGTTGCTCAGTGGTTAGTGTGCTCCGCTGCTGATCGAGAGTTCCCGGGTTCGAACCCGACCGCGGCGGCTGTGTTTTTATGGAAGCAAAACGCTAAGGCGCCCGTGTGCTGTGCGATGTCAGTGCACGTTAAAGATCCCCCGGTGGTCGAAATTATTCCGCAGCCCTCCACTACGGCGCCTCTTCCTTTCTTCTTTCGCTCCCTGGTTTATACCTTTCCTTCCAGCGCGGTTCAGGTGTCCGCTGAAATGTGAGACAGATACTGAGCCATTTCCGTTCCCTAAAAACCAATTTATTAATACCACACTTGTAGGATTTTGTGTGAAAGCAGTGAGGCCTAATCGGCCAATCGGAGATTTTTCGGAAATAGAAAAAGAGCCGTTATGTACTGTGTTGTACGGCGCTGTTTTTAGCGCAGTTATCAATGCTGACACTGTAATCTTTCTGTGTCATATTAACCATGTAATGAGCGATTTTTTAAAGGTTTTTCGACTCTGCCACCAAGGGATATATGACGCAGGGATACACAGCATAGGGGTGGCCGTTGTTGTGGATAACTGGCAGAACCGGTAGATTCAGCTTAGTGCCAACGTGGTTAGAAACGCAATGCTTAAAAAGAAAAGTGAAATTTATAGGAAGTTAGTCCTGGCTGCTGACGTGGTTACCAGTGACAGCTGGGTTGGTAGGCGTGCAAATACTTGTGCAAGAGTTTAAGAATTCTGGGAAGAAATGAGGATGTCTGTGTCGTTTCAATAAATACACTGGCTTCAGCCCCCTCCCACTGCTCGAGGCTCCTGCTGTTTTCCTTTACATCTGAGTTTGCTCTACATGCCCAGCTTCAGTGAGAGAAGTACGATATCTCTTCGCATTGCGGGCATAACCTAATCATGTGTGACTCCCAACCTGCGTGCGCCGATTTTCAGGAAGGGAAAAAAGCAGACTAGGCTGCCGAATTATGCACATGAACTGCAAGGAGATCCCTGGAGGACACAACATTTTAATGACACGAGCACAAATGATCGAGAAGTAGATTTAAGTCGAAAGAAAAGGAACGCCGACCAAATGTTGCTGTTAAAATGTTAGATAATAATGATAATTGGTTCTTGGGGGGAAAGGAAATGGCGCAGTATCTGCCTCATATATTGTTGGACACCTGAACCGCGCCGTAAGGGAAGGGTAAAGGAGGGAGTGAAAGAAGAAAGGAAGAGAGAGGTAACCTAGCGGAGGGGTCCGGGATAATTTCGACCACCTGGGGATCTTTAACGTGCACTGACATCGCACAGCACACGGGCGCCTTAGCGTTTTTCCTCCATAAAAACGCAGCCGCCGCGGTCGGGTTCGAACCCGGGAACTCCGGATCAGTAGTCGAGCGCCCTAACCACTGAGCCACCGCGGCGGGGCAAAATGTTAGACGTTTCGGCTTCCGCACCAAAGCCTTTTTCACTTTGCGGAAAGCCCTAGTCGGAAACGATGCGGCCCACGAACTAACTCAATGACACATTCCGAGCGGGGAGGCAGGTTGAAAGCTACACGGATCGAGACTGCCTGTGGTCATGCAAAGATATCCTCCAACACTGCATACTGGGGCGAGCAAGAAAACTGCCAGCCGTCAAATCACTGACTATAAGTCAGGCCGTCAACTAGCGTTCCTTAGAGACAAACACATTCCCCAGTCTGGCATCGCGGAGCGTCATATACCCGGAAGAAATGTAAAAAAAGTTGGCGGTGGTTTAGCTTTCGTTGAACCCGGAGTGACGCGAAAACTACAGCTGGCCAGGTGGAACTTGGTCACGTGGCCAAACACGTGATAAGCCACTGCGCCGCGCCGCCGGCAGCTGCTCCGCACCACGTGAACATCCACGTGACAGCGTGGCGGCACAGCCACAGGGTGGCAGCGCCGCCACGCTGAAGGCTCGAAACGCTACGGTAATGTAGCTATCGCTACAAAATGTCAAAGATGTAAAGCTAGAGCCACGCTCGACCATACAATATCGGAATGCCCTCGGACTCCCCCTGGGGCACTATCAGTAAAGTCTAAGGACCAGTGGGAGACATATATCTACTCAGCTTCTACCCGGAGACTGAAGTAAAGATAATCCAACTGGCCAAAAACACCGCTAGTGGCAACAGGATCCTGGCTGCCGCCTATCACGACTGGTATCTGTTCCTAACTCGCTTTTCTGAAAGCTCTCTTTACGAATCATTTTTTGAAAGCTTCACGCGATTGTTGGAATCCTGTAAAAAACTATAATCATAAAGCAAAGATAGACTGGTTTTTCGTGCATTAACAATGACATTTTATCGGCTATTGCAGAAAGGGAAATGGCTTGGGCCCGTTGTTGGCGTTCGCCTACGTACACTCAATGAGGGCACTGTACATGCCTGCTCGCAACAGGGCATTACTCCGATCAAAAAGACGTCCGTATTTCCAAGCAAGGTTTGTGGCGTCGAAAGGGAAGCCAGCCAAGTCCTGGGAAGTTGTTAATCGCTTACGTGTCTGTGCAGCTAGCAATGTAGCTGATTCCATTTCCCGCAACATTAGAGGCGTTATCTCTGACACCGGCTGATGAGTTCAATGGTTTTTTTTTTCGGATGCTGGTCTAGCTGCGCACTCAAAAGTTCCCAGTCTATCATCTCGCAGCATGCACTCTGTGCTTGAATCTGCATTTCTGCCACCTTGCACAGAAGATGATCTACGTTGCATTCTTTCTGGCTTTAGCTGGCGAAAGTCTCCAGGGTGGGACGGTACCTCAGTCGATGCACTTGTCAGAAATTTTGAACGAATAAAGCACGTTCTGTTCGCGATTATCAATGGTATAATTTCGACCCAAATAGTACCTGAGGGCTTGAAGAAGGCGATGGTTATCGCTATCGTTAAGAAAGGAGTAAACAATAAAGTTAAAAATTATCGTCGTATTTTGATCCTACCATGACGGTGATGATCAGTTTTCTTGAAGCTCAGGACGTGTTATCTGGTAATCAGTTCGGGTTTATTAAGGGCGTGGTACGCTGAACGCGCGTGATGAATTATGTGATCTTCTAAACGGCTGCATTGAACAACGTGAATTTGCTTGTGCTTTATTTTTCCATGTGTCCAAGGTGGTTGATTTGGTTAATCGTGTTGTGTTGTCAGACAAACTGCACAATTTTGGGTTTAGGGGTCCTATTACTTTGAATTCTTCCACAGGTATAGATGTCGCAATAACAAATTCTAATAATTAGAATTATACAGCAGGGGTTCTGATAAGTGATATAAGTGATCATCAGCCGATATACATTGGCACCCGACGTGTATTTCAGAAAATTAAGGATAGCAATCGTCATTTTGAGCATCGGAGTATATGCGAATCCTCAATGAGAAAATTTCGAACACTGATCGAACAAGCAGATTGGTCTCCTGTGTGTATAGAGGAAAACGCAGATAAAGCTTATGACCTGTTTCTAGACATTTTTCTATGCTGCTATAAGGCTGCTTTTCTCTTGCTAAGGGCAAAATTGTGGAGATGGAAAATTCGTAAGCCTTGGATCACCGTAGGGCTTCATAAATAAATAAAACAAAACAATGCAACGTTTCATAAATTTCTCGCGAGCAGAGATTATGCTTTATTTGTGGAGTTTAAGAGGTTTCGGAACAAATTAAATAGCGACCTAAAGAAAGCAAAAAAAGATTACTATGAGTCACTATTCTCCAGAATAAAATCAGACCCGCAAAAAATATGGAAAGAGGTCAATTACTTGACAGGAAAAAACAAAGCTTGCAGCACGATTCAAGAGATAAAAATTAATAACATGATATTAGAGGGGCAGCCCCTAGCTGATGCCATAAACAACTACTTTGTGAATGCAGCAATACCTGAAACAGACGAGGTGGAAGACTACTGTACCTATGATGAAATTCGTCAAACGAATTCTCTTGTACTTTTTGATGTCAGCCCTGTTGAAGTCGACATGTTAATAAAAGGATTAAATGCCGAAGCAGCTAGTGGATGTGATGATATTAGGGTAGCACCAATAAAAGAAGTCTCGTCAACTATTAGTTCAATACTTGCGTTCTTAATAAACTTACCTTTTCTTACTGGAATCTTTCCACAGAAATTGAAGGTGACCAAAGTAATTCCAGTCCATAAAGGTGGTCCTATAAATGATATCTCAAATTATCGTCCAATCTCCGTCTTGCCCACATTTTCAAAAATTTATGAAAAGTGCATCCATATGCGCCTGATAGCATACCTTAATAAATATAATATATTCTCGTCATCCCAATATGATTTTCAAAAATAAAACAACAGAAGATGCACTTGTAAAAGTGAAAAATCAAATAATTGATAACCTTGATAGGAGGCTGTATACCTTAGGTATATTTCTCGATTTGCGAAAAGCATTTGATTCGGTAAACCACAATATCATGCTTAGGAAATTGCAGAGATATGGCGTTAGGGTATTAGCTTCGATCTCTTCCGGAGTTTCTTGACACTGAGACAGCAGTACGTTTTGTTGGACAAAGTGAGGTCCCAAAAATTACTTACAAAAGCAGGGGTTCCACAAGGCTCAATACTGGGACCAGTTCTATTTCTGTTGTATATTAATGACATCACTGAGCTCAAACACACTCTTGACATCACGCTATTCGCTGATGACACAAGCATATTTTTTACAGGTAGAAAAATTCAGGAAATAAGAGAGGAGATTAATGCCTATCTGGTAGAATGGTCCAATGACTGAAAAAAAAATAAATTACGGCTCAATGCACAAAAAACTAAATACATATTATTCAGGTCCATCAACAAAAATCCAACTGATATTCAGGTAATGTTCGAAGACCATTACTTGGAAAAAGTGCAGGTGCATAAGTTCCTTGGAGTATGGTTTCACGAACATTTGTCCTGGAATTTTCATGTCAATCACCTCATTTCGGATGCCTAACCAAAATATCCTATATTTTACCTGTATGGTTGAAAAGATCTATTTATTACACGTTGTTTTATTCCAAATTGTTGTATGGCACGTTTGTGTGGGGTACTACCACCAAAGGTAATTAAGAGAGAATATTAAATCTGCAGAAGCGCGTACTTCGAATCCTTCAAAACTACAAAGGCCCAATAAAAAACCTAGCCACGCAACCCCTTTTCTCTAAACATAACATCCTTCCAGGTATAAAAGTAAACAATTTAAGGCTAATGCAATATATTTACAAAAAACAGTTGTATACAGAAGAAATCTGCCATACTTCCTCGAAATATGAAATTAAAAACCCTAAAAGAAAGATTAAAAAATTTAAAACTAACTATGGCAAACACGGTATGGACTACCAAGTAGCCAAAATACTTAACCTACACGAATCTGATATTGACTTCAGGCAGCCAATCAGAGCTTTTAAAAGAACATATCAAGAATTATTGTTCTCCTCAAAAATATTTTTAGAGACATGAATAAACTAAAAGAATCCATAAACCTCTGTAGATGGCTATCATGTAGTCTGTAGCTGATATTCTGTTTTTGCACCACACAATATAAGGCTCAATTCTACCTTATGGTATTATCAGAAACTCTCACTAACATACTTTTTTATTTCCTTGATTTCTGACAACTGTTACTTTCGGCTGTACATGAATGTATCTGTATTCTTTTTCCTCAACAAAATCCCCTAAGTGTACTTGTGTTATTGCTCTATTGTATTGTTTAACTTCTGTACTAGTGTTGCATCCGATAGTGCGGAAATATGTTTGTGCTATTGTAACCGCGTAAGTGTTTCAGGTAAAGAAAATGTGATCCTGCTGCGGCAGGCTGTACACGATTGGGGGCTAAGGCCTCGTCAGGCTTCCGAGCCTTTTGCCTTAAGCCACCCGCAGGCATTATATGTATTACTTCCTGCAAATAAAGTTACTTACTTACTTGCTCACTTACTTTTCTGTCTCTTCTTGTTAACTATCTATCCAATCGCTCACAGCTCGCTGTATTAGGTAAATATAGAAGTGGCCTGCTGCAGATTAAATCCGGTGTTCCTATAGTATCTATACTTGCAACTATTTTGTTTAATTTATATCTCAATGACTTTAGCTCTGTATGCAAACTGTGCCGTGTTTTTCAATATGCTCATGATACGCTCTTAGTTGCTGGACATAATGACTATAAGACAGCATTATCTGTTATCCAACACGATAGCGATTTGTTAATGGAAAGGCTCAGCAATAACTTATTTAATGTTAACAATGCAAAAACAATTAGTATTTTTTTCACAATTATTTAAAGAGAATTCCTAATGATCTGTCCATTCGTTTGCACAGACCAAATTGTGTTCTTTGCAAATGCACATCAATCATGCCTGTGTCAACGATCAAATACTTAGGTGTTTTCTTTGATTCCGACATGTCTTGGAATACCCATAATTCATTTGTCTGTTCTCAGCTTCGGAAATTTGCATGTTTGCTGCAAGCGTTAAGACACTTTGCCCTGTGCATGTACGCAAGAAAATAGTGTACGCCTTAGCCTACAGTGTGTTACGCTATGGTATTTGCTGCTTTAATTTCTCTACCTTTGGGCGAAAGAAGGTCAACAGCATACTTAAATCTACCCTTAAATCACTATTGTATGACAGGGCACGAAATGAATTTAGAAGCGTTTTTGAACTGTTACACATGCCTGACTTTTCTCACCTTTTTTCTGAAACAGTAGTTTTTAAGCACATCCGGACAAGCGATTTTTGTACACCATATGTTCCTGTTAAAGATCTACGAACTCGCGTTCGTTTTCTCGTGCCTAGAGTGCGAACACGTTACGGCGAGCGTCTTCGAAAACATTATGTTCCTTCTCTTCTTAACCGGTTACCCAAAGAAATATTTTCTACTAATTCCCGAAAGATAGTGAAAACTTGTCTTTTGAAATTACGTTCTTAGTTCCAGTGTTCTGTATTTATGCTATAATTTTATATGTTCTTTGTCTTCTCTCCATTTGTGTGCATTTTGCATCCGGTCTTTTCGAATCCATTTTACTTCTCTCGTCTTTTTTTTTTCTTTCTTTGGCCACTTGTCTCTCCGGTGCATGCATTATATGCTGTCTGCTGCTGGGCACTGCCACTAAAGCTTTCGAAGTCTCTGGCCGGCCCGCATTTGTACTGGAATGAGGAAATAAATTTTTTTGATAATATTTTTATTAAAGCAGGAGTGTTAGCTCCACAGTGTGGAAATAGCTACTGATTATTACGATGATGAAGAAGCACGCAGCTTAAGTGCGTCGCAGCAGTCGCGTCGGCATCTTGTGTACAAAGGCGGAAGGTTACCGTTGCTGCGATTTCGGATATAGGTATATCCTAGGATAGCATCAAATATTTGGTGTTCTTGATAATCCAGACAATAGAAAACGTGTTTCACTGAAGCAAGACGTGCCGTAGTGCAGGGCCCCGGAATTATTTCGACCACCTGGGGATTTTTAACGTGCACCGACATCGCACAGCGCAAGGGCGCCTTTTGCGTTTCGCCTGTGTCAAAACGCGGCCGTCGCGGCAGGATTCGAGCCCGGGAACTTCAGGTCGACTGCTCTAACCACTGGTCCTCCACGGCGGGTAAAGCTCTTCCTCTCCCTTAATTTGGGCGCAGCCTTGCGGGACAGTGATACGATCATGGACGACTAGCAAATGTACTTGTCCCTATTGTCATCGCCGAGTAGTGCATGCCTTTGCTCCACAAGGTCCTCTAATGAACTCCTTTCCACTGCCTTCTTGACTGCCGGACTAGTGCAACAACCAAGTGGTGATGTGTCTTTCCATACTTTTCACTTAACCGCTCGACTCGGCAGTTCTGTGGCGCTATCCTTCTGCCGGTTAATGACTGTAAGCATCGGGGCATCGATTACAGTAAAAAGAAAAGGCAAAATGTTTGTAACGTTCTTGAAGTGACGAACCATTGCATAGTTAAGAAGCCCAGGTGCTCGATTTTATTTCAGTTTCATTAAATATTAAGTGTTCCTTGCTGCCGACAGTGCGGCTTCAACACGTGCAGGTATGTACATAACACTTACCTCTAACCCGCCTGTAATAGTGAGCTTGTTGGTGGTTAGAACTAGAATGCCTAATGAAACAGCGCAAGCGAAAACAGGAACGTAGAAAAGAAACTAACAGGCCAGAGCGCAGAATCCGAACTGGGTTCTGTTTGATTGCTTCCTGCGGACCTCCTTTCGTTTGCGCGATCCGACTATGCATTCAGCTGCTAGCTCACTGCTAGCCCCAACAGTTAGCATTGTTAACCTGTTACCACTGAAAAGGGTGTTCCCGTTTTAACCTGTTGTAACATGTTGTTTCATGTCGGCACTTTCGCTCGCACCTGAAGCACCACTCTTTGTCGCTTTGGCGAACGCTTTCTGGGAGCCTCACGTCACCCATTATCGCTTCCCTACCGTGGCCGGTGCTACTCTCGTTTGCTTCCATGCCAGAGTGTTCGCGAAAGTTGTAAGCGTTGGGGGAAGCTGCTTTGCAGGTAGAGATTCCGCTTAATTAATGTGCAGCCCAACGAAACCCCAAATTAATATGCAGCCCAACAAAACTACTGGGATTTTTTTTTTCTTTCTGGAAAAAATTTTCATCCAGTTATTCAGCGATTTGCAACACCAAAAATTTCAAATCAGCAAGAAGCAAGGCTCTATGCAATATTCGGTTCGCCACAATTAAAGAAGTAAAACAGCGTGTGCATGAGTCTTCGGGAGACACGAAAAAAGCAGGTCTGTAATTGAAAAAAATATACAAATTTTGCCCAGAAGGGAAGCGTAATCGAGAAGAGGAAATGCAGAGAGAGGACGGAAGAAATACTTTCATATAAGCGCAAGATCAAATTATCAGTTCGCCGTTGGCTTGTGAGAATGATGGTGATAGTGAAATTTTATGGCTGAAGGGAATCTGCGGCCAAAGATCACCATGGCACAAGTTATTTTTTGTTTACTCAAGATGGTGTCAAGGACCCATTTACCCGAGAATTTCGCCCCGAATAAGCCGAGCACCAGGCCAGCGGTAGCTTGTACTCATTGTATCACCGGCGGTACCCGGCGGCACTGGGGGTCTAACCCCGCTCATCCCGTATGCGAGACGGATGCCCAAACACTAAGCCACACACAGCCCTTGAGTATTACTATGTATAGCGCCTATACCTTAGGCGCAAACTCCTAAAACATCAATAAAACGGAGAGTGTAGCTAGTTGGCACATACTGCTGGGAGTAATTTTGCATGTTTTTCCTAATAAAACTTTCAGTTTTAGCGCCAGTCTTGTTATCTTCTTGCTTCTTTGTCCCTGTCTCAGCGCTGTTATTCCCAGCAGCTCCTAAAACATACACGTGTGGCCTGTTACGTGTTGCTCCTGCTCCCATTACCTTCTATACGTCTCTAGAGTTCATGCCACACCGACTTTCCCACAACTATTCATAAGCTCCTTGAATGTCGTCTGCAATGGCTTCTACGCATCCGTCTACTCTATCAAAAAACCTGGCCAACCTGCCTGCCTAAGAGTGGATCCTGACGACACTCTCTTAGACCTTCGTCTAACAAAGGCTGGTTTGCCTGAAGTGTATTCGTTGTCATCCAACGGTTGTCGGCAATCAGCCGGATGATCACCTAGCCGGCAATGTTCGGAACTAGCGCCAATAATACTTGGTGGCGAGCCAACCTACGAGAGCTGAGGGATAAGCAGTTTACACGGCGCTTACTGACCTCCTGTGCACTATCCTACTTCAAAGTAACCCGATCGCACGCCCCTCGAAAAATCCTAACAAACAGCCTCAGCACCACCGCTCATCTAAATCGGTGCCGCCTCCGTTCATACCACTCATTGCCAATTAGCTCTTTTCTCCACGGTAATTTGGAACACTGTCTCTTCTTATGCTCTGTCGCTATTAGTTCCCCTTTTTCCCAATACTCCCCATTCTCCTGACGAGCCCGGCTTGCGTCTACCCTAACGGACAATCAGTGGTAAGGGCTCATGTCGCTGCTGAAATAGGCAAGCGTGGTTGACACTCACAGCATGTAGCCTAATTTTCAGCTGTGTATTGGGATACTTACTGCGCCGGGGAAGCCTTTTCCGTCTTCAGGAAGAAAATTCGAGTCTTTCTGACGCTTGAGATGTTTTGATCTTCAGCTGAGTGATAAATTTTGCGCTACAAGCCTCTAAAGAGGACATTGTAGCCTGAAGAAATTTTACTAAGCGCGCACCTGTAAAACACGGTGAAGCAAGGGTTGGGGAATGAGGTCATACAGGAAACTTTCCCCTTCTCGGCTCGTAATATAGCACTCCAGTAAAGGCTACACTTAATCGACACATGATACGAGTCACAAAAAAGAACTTAGTAGTGGATAAGTTGGTTTGAAGTGCTTGTGTACGCGTGCATGCGTGTGTCTCCACAAAACAACGGCGTTGATAGTTGAAATTTTATTGGTTTCTTTCCTGTTTGCTGTTACAGGAAAAAACTAAGGGAAAACTAAAGGCTTCGAGCTTGACGAGGCCTTTCCTCGGAACCAGTTTCGGCAGCATTCTAGTAACATTTAGAAATGCACTGTCATGAACGGTGCACTGTCGTGAACGGTGTCGCATAGACGCATCTTGAGACTCTGTACATCGTAGCGCTTTTGTAGCGTAATTTCTTTCATAAGAATGAATCGAGCAAATATGACAAATATTTGCGACAATAGACAGATCAGCTATGCCTGTGCAGCCTGCCCAGTCTCTTTCTTGGTGCTTTTTGTTGGAACAATTAACTTTTTTTCGCAAACGACCAACAGTTTCGTGGTACTACTTAATTTGTGCTGTACGTCACGTGGAACGAAAAAGTCCAGTGACTGACGTGGTCATGAAGAAGCAGCCTGTTTTCCTTGGGTGGATATGAAAACCACACTCTGCTGGCAGTAGTGAGGGGGCGACCATGCAGAGATATAGAGCGCGAGAGACAAGGATGAAAGCAGTGCTCAATAAGTTGGTGCAAGAACGAGCAGGTGCTGTCATGAATAAGAATTTTTATAGCAAAATATTTTGCTTTAACGTACCAATCAAAAACAGATTCTTTCACACCAGTCACGAGCAGGAATAAAAGCTGAGCTGAAGGTCATTGGTGCAATTGGCTCGCATCTCTTATTACTTTTCAAAAAAATGAAGATCGGAAGGAATTATTGGAAAAAAAATTACAGCTACTGCTAGAGTCAGCTTTTTACTACCCTGCTTTTACTTCGCGATGTAACAAAACAATGTAACTGCGTTAACAGATAAAGATTAATAAATATTACCGTTGTTGCTATTTATGATAGTGCGAATATTGCCTCATGTGGTAATGCAGCAGTACTGCATAATACTCCTGCTTAGTCGACGGTTCAAGTTGTCATTCGTACATTGTTTCTGCAAGAGCTGAGGTGCTTAGGTTAGCACACACAAAGTTAGCGAAGACAAAAAAATTGGGCCTGCGGTTTACCATTGCTTAGAACGAAAGGCAGTGCGAGAGCAGTTTTTTGCAGGTGGACACCACCGCGACGTACCTGAAAGCACGATTGGTATACACTGACGAAGGAGTCAGTTATGGGCGTCTTCAATATATTCATCGTCAATGCCAATTTGCCCAACGTACGCCGTCGTCTTATGCTCCTGTGCATTGTTTCTGGCACAACGTTGTTCAAGCCAACGCATGCAGCGCACATCTCTGTCACTACCGCCACATAGCTCAGAGCGCGAATATTAGTTTGTTAGTAGTATTAGTTGATGAATAAGACAATCTGCAATGCACAGCGTGAGAGTGGGCTGCAGTTTAACACGTTGCCGTCGCTTTTGAGGCAAAAACAACAACACGGGGTGTGATCGACTGCGGCGATCACATAGTTCTATCGCTCAGTGGCCAGCGAAGATCATCTGTTCGCGCCGCGCGGGGTCGGATCCCAGTCACAGCAATATTTATTTTATTTATTCAGTGTTTGCCCAACGTTACACAAGTAGCTGCCTAGCGGAGCGTAATATAGCCACAGACCAGACTACATAAGTTAGCAACGAAATAAGAAGACTTCTTAGCATAGGGTTGCACCGGCTCCTGAAGAGAAATGACCACAAGAAGGTAATCGCGAGGAGATTTGTATTATGCATCCCAGTAACCATAATACTTAAGGTACTGATACCGCTCAGCATGAAAGCTCGTCGTGCCATCCCAGAAAGTCAGCCCCGAGTCGTGCTGAAAAATCTACAGCTCTGGGAATCGTGTTGACCCGCCCGTGCTTTTCTTTTCTTTCTTTAAATGTTGCAAGTTGAGCGCTTTAGGCGCAAGCATGCTGTGCGCGCTACAGAGATGCAGGGCGCAAAGAAAAGAAAGCTCCTTGATATACAATTTTGAGCACCAAGAAAAGGCACCTAAGGATTATCCTTCAAGCGTTCCGAAACGATTCACATGATCTTCTAATGTCATTGCTGGCAGCTCGGTGAGTACTGCGTTCACAGGAAAAGACAGCACATTACTGCAATAAATGGCTCTTAATTTTTTGGTCCTTTTGATCTCTTCATCGCGCTTAAGCGCAGCTTAGATCACGTTGCCAGGGCCGCCGCGGTGGCTCAGATGTTGTGCTACACGTCTGCTGACCCGAAAGACGCTGGTTCGATACCAGCCGTGGCGGTTGGATCCGTGGAGGCGAAATTCTAGAGGTCCGTGTTGTGTGCGATGTCAGTGCATGTTAAAAAACCATGGGTGGTAAAAATTTCCGGCACCCTTCACTACGGCGTCTCTCGTAGCCGGGGTCACTTTGGGACGTTAAACCTTATAAATCAAATCAAACAACATCCCTTTGCCTTCACACCACATGAACTTATGAGTACACGTTGCCAGTCTAAACAATCAAAGAGAGCAACACAGCATGCTTCCAAGAAACTCACAGTGTCTCTCAAGGGCCACGCGCAATGCCTGAAGGGCATGTTAAGCATGCTCAAAGCGGAACACTGGCGTCTTCGCGAACAGAGCAATTCGATAAGAGTTGCATAACTCAATTTTGGTACCCATGATCTGTACAGACCACTTTTTCTTTCCTACTTTAGCCTAGCTTCGCTTAGGCAACCGTCAAAGAAACTTCCCGTGCCCGTTCTTGCAATCCTCTTGAACTCTAGAGTGAGAATGAGTGAGCTTTATTGAGTGTCCGGCAGGGTTTAGCGCGACAGGGCCTAGGACTGCCACCTGGTGACGTCGAGATCCTGTGTCGTCGCCGCCCCGAGGGCCTGCTGGCCGGCCCAGAGTTGGTCGTTGAACGCTAGGAGCAACTTTCGTTTTTCATGTGTCAGTTTCCCGCTCGCACATGCTCTCTTCTTTACGTATAAAAACGCTTGAGATGAAGTGGTTTCTGCGTAGGGCTTCTCAATAATGTATGATGACTGCTGCAATTCTGTAGAGAAAGCTTCTCGGATAACGATCGTGAAGGCAAAGAATTTCTCGAAGTTTAGCGCCCTGGAGTCACACGTGCACTGTAAGCATCCGGGAAATGGAGACCGGGGACTGCGGAGCTGCAGGAGACGTCCGCTTACCGTCTCAGCGCAAAGACGCCAGCAAATCATCGGAGCTGCTTTCAGTTTCTTGACACTTCCTGTACCTTCTCTGAAACCCTCATCCGCAGTTTCTTCTCAAGCGTGATATATTGAAGGTCAAGAAATCGAGGTTCCAAACTCCGTGGGAATTCACCATTTTTCACTCATTCTCCTTGCTTGCAGATAGACAGAGAAGAAGAGAGAGGTGACGCTGCGCATCGTACGCATATGTGTCCTATTAAGGTCTTTCTCTGTTTTATTTTAAAACCCTACTCGCCTTTTTTCATGTTGCGATTCATTATAGCTGTCCAAGAACGCGGCTTTTCTCCGTACGATAGGAATAACTTTATTAAAATGCCGGGAACTGACGGTTTAACGCGTCGTGGCGTTGGAAAAGCGTCGACCGGGGATTATACCCTACTCAGCATTACCCAGTTTGACCCGTTTGTGGTGGGTCTTGAGACATGTGCTTTTCGAGCGCTCCCCGGGCCTGCTGGACGGCCCATAGTTGAGTATGCTTATTTGTTGACAGCACTGCCTTTTGAAGTTCGGGTGGGTATGTCCTGGAGATAGCTTCGGTGAGGGACCTGGTACAGTCCGACATATTGTGCTATTGGTCCGACGGACCCACTGCACACTCATCATTCCGATAGAATTCTCGGTGAAGCCCGTGTAGCACTGCCGGAGCATATTTCACTGAGTATAGTTCCGGCCAATAGTAGACTTGTCTGATTTTGCGGAGAACCTGTGAGTCCTGCTCGACAGGTCTAGATTTATCGCGACTGAAAAAGTGCCTTTATAAACTGTGTTGAACACCGTGCTTTTGACGTACTGATCCGAGTTGTCACAATAATCCTTTTTTTTCATGTTATCCGGTATGAGTGATTCTCAGGTATTTCGATAATGTCGCGGAAGGTCATGTCACGTTAGGATGAGCCGGATCGCTTTCCTGGATCTCTGGGAGAAGTTGTAGGTTCAACTTCGCGCCGATGGCATTGAAAGAAAAATCTTAAAAATGAAAGAGAAATGCACTGGAAGTTTACCCTTGATGAAAAGGCGGCTATCAATGACAGCTGTGTTGATAGGCAATGCTAATGTTTCTAAAAGTGTTTAAGAATTCAGGGCAGGAATAAGGATGTCTCTGTCGTTTTGGCCGGCATGCTGGCATCAGTATGCGAGTCTGCTCTACAGAATTGCTCTTTTTAGAACGTTGGAGTAGCTGTGTGAACTCACCAGTCGCGAGGATAAACTGAACGAAGTGCGCAGGCACATATGGTTGTCGCTGTAAAGCGATATTATATTTCACATTTCATCAGAGCATGCCAAGGTAGTCAGAAAGCACTATCGTTAAAGATTCATCACGCATCCCATTAAAAACAGATGTAGGCGGACCAAATTGTTCCTAAAATTTCAAGGACTAGGGAAGGAAAGCATAAATTATGACCACTAGAAAAATCATCAGTTAAAGCCTAGTCGGTGGCGCCAGATCAACACATTCGAGTGCTAGATTTGTTCTAAGTGCTGCCTGAGGCGCACTCGCATTACCTTATTTCATGTAGTGCATGGCTACCACTGTGTCGTCCCATGCGGTCTATTTCTCTTTGTAGTTATCTTCAAACACATTCGGTGGATGCCTGAAAATAACGTGCTTTATGTCCCGGATTCATCCGAGTGCGGCAGACGACGCATTTTCCACCTACGTTGCATGTAACATTGCCACAATGCTGCGTTGCCGGTGGACGTGTGGGGGCCGGCGGAGCCTTTTCCGACAGCAGTATCCGTTCATCACAAATTTGGAACACGAAAAGAAGATATTTTATGTCTGAATTAACCTTGAGTGGGAATGCACTTGTTGTGTCAAAGCATTCTGGGACAATGGAAGCCAGCAGGCAGTTTTCCTCAAAACTCATGTGTATATGCGCAAGCTTACTGAATCATGCACAAAATCCACTTCGGCGGACGCTTGTGTGCGTGTGTATGCGTTGGCTCTCAGTCATTTGACGAAGGTTTGTTTTCAGGAGAAGCGTGCTGAATACAAGGTGCTGTAAAGCCTAAGGAGGCCAGCGAGCAGATCGTTCACCAAACGAGCTTGAAGGCAGACTTCTGAGTTTGCTATTCGTCTATAAAACAAATAAGAGAGGCAGAAAAGTCACAAAATGAAACTTCTGCACACGCACTCATTATAGCTCGAAAAGACAGGGGCCCCGCCGAGTCACACAAAAACACTAATTTAGTTTAATTAAAGGAAAATTTTAACCTACTGGTTGTTGCCGCAAGCAAAAGGGCGCAATAACTGTCGGATATCTCAGTGAACACCTGAACCGTGCTGTAGTAGGGAGTAAAAAGAAGAAAAGGAGAAAGCGGTGTCATAGTGTAGGGCTCCGGAATTATTTCCACCTTCACAGGATATGGACATATGCTTACATCCACAGCTTCCTCACAGAGTGGGAGGTGCAAATCAACATCGGAACGCAATACACTCATTATATCTCAATTGAAAATGAAACTTAATTGGATGTCCGCAGGACGTCTCAAACGTCCCTAGGACGTCCAAGGGGGTTTCAGTGTCCATTGAGAAGTTAAGATATGGGAATAAGAGACACTCCGCAAGGAGCCTGATCCCTCCACTTCTCTTCAACCCAGCTATGATAGACTTCTCTTCCCATCTAAATAAGATTCCGGGTATCAATCATTCGTTTTACGCACATGACATTACAATATGGACCAGGACAGGCAGCATGAGCACAATGGAGCGCCCTCAGAAGTGGTCTCTTTTCACCGATTCCATAGCGGCCTTTCGAGTCTTACCAGCTGCTCTTCGCCGTGGAGCCCATGAACAACTTGTAGCGAAAATCCCACAACTACATCACTGTGCCATAAATAAAGGGCACGACATTATCTACCGGTGGCTACCAGGACACAGTGGTATAGCAGGCAATCACCGCGCGGACGAGGTCGCGCGGAGATTGTGTGTAGATCCCTATATAAAGATCAAACGCAGCGGGCAGACTTCGCGCGCTTGCACGGGACATCAATCTTGCCAAATTTCGAATTCACGTTTAAAATCCCTGGGCCCTGATCGGAAGCTCCAGCCTCCGTCCGGCCTACAACGACGTGGAGCAACTTTGTTGTGTCGCCATTGGCTTGGTGTAGCTTTCGCCAATTGTTACTCTTAATCGCTATTGCTCATAGCCCTGCACGGGCCATCTGCGGGTGTAACGAGACTACAGCCCATATTCATTGTGAATTCCCTGCCTATACTGCCGAAAGGCAGTCTCTCTCTCGTGCGCTGGGGCGTCTGGATCTATGCCCACTGACGGAAATGAAGATTCTCAGCCACAGGCTGTGGCGATCATCGACGGTGAAGGCCTCCAAGGCACTCCTTCGCTTCGTAAACTGTCACTTTACCTAACGCTTACTGACTTTGCATACCGAATTCTTTTTCTTGCTGCTCTCTTGTCTCCTTAATCTTTTGATCCCCTCATTCCTTTCCCCTTTGCAGGGTAGCAAACTGGTTCATTCTTGCGGTTACCCTTCCTGTCTTCTCTCTTCCTCCTCCTCCTTCTCTTCTCTTCAGAAAGCGGCAACGTCCAAATATATATACACAAGGCTGTGGGTGGACACGCATGTTCCCCTGAAAAATAAGGGCTTATCATTCGACAAAGAAAAAACGAAGACACCGTAAAAATCGATATCAACGAAGCCCAAATACATGCGGTGGAAGCATTAAAACTCTCGGCAATACCATTTGTTGGGCTGGTTGGTGCTTACGATGCTCCATAACAGCGCGACAGACGGGACAGAGAAGAGTGGACACAACACAGAGCGCTCTGTGTTGTGTCCACTCTTCTCTATCCCGTCTGTCGCGCTGTTATGGAGCATCAGAACTCTCGGGCTTCACATCAATAACGGGGGCAAAAATTCACTCACACCTACAGAAGACAGTTTTCTCTGTCTCCTTTCCCTCCCTACTTTATCCATTCCTTTACGGCGCGGTTCGGGTGTCCACCAATATATTTGAGACGGTTACTGTGCCATTTCCTTTCTTCAGAATCCGAACAAAAGAAGTGAGCCGACGGCGTTCATAGAGTTCTTTGGCGTTGAGAACATTGCAAAGGCCGTTCATTGCCACGAAAGGAAAGGTGCACAACCGGTTTCGTGGGCCAGTGGAGACCTCAATCTCGCTTTAATGTACGTGGCGTCGGTGCCCAACTGCATAAACGTGCTTTGAATGCGTTCCGCACACTGGATAGGCTGCGCGCCCACCGTGCCACCTTGGGAGGTGACATGAAGCTAATGGTTGATCGAGACAGATTGATCACTAAATTAACGTTGCGGCCTAGCTATTGCTGCAGTGCCGCATGTCAGCCACAACGCTGTCAGCGCTAATGAATTAAACCACATCTCTCTCTCACCACCACCACATATATCAAAGCACGAATGAGGCGTCCGCATATTCTGGGAGCCAGTTATGCGCCCTTCCTTTCCTCAAAGCCATCGCCGTCTGGAACATTGTCAACGCCAACACCAATAAACACAGTGAACGCCAACATCTTTCGCTTTGTATGTCCTGGATTAGCTGAGCTAATCCACATTAATTTTTGGCTCGGAGGGGGGCATGCCTGCATCTCTAATCTGAAATGTTGTAGTACCTTGTTGTTAAAGTGAATGGATTGGACTGGCCCAATTCCGAGGTCCAAATGCTGGGGCCTCGAGGGAGAAAAGCTCGGACTGAGTTCTGTGCCAGCTCGTTCCCCTCTATACACTGGTAGCCTGTTATCCACATCAACTCTGATATCCTTTAACTCTCCTACTTTCAGCACGCGGTAGCGAGCGTGGCTCCGCTTGAGCCAGTTAGCAGGACCGTGCACTTTCCTTTTCTTTCTTCCTATCAGCAACAGCAGTAGCACTAGTAGCAGACAGCATGGGCTTGTCTGGATTGGAGGATAAAGGACGCAAGGGGGGCATTCCTGCCCTTAATGAAGTTTCACACCCTCCGCGGTGGCTCAATTGTTAGGGCGCTCGGCTACTGCTCCGGAGTTCCCGGGTTCGAACCCGACCGTGGCGGCAGCGTTTTGATGGAGGCGAAACGCATAGGCACCCATGTGCTGTGTGATGTCAGTGCACGTCAAAGATCCCCAGGGGGTCGAAATTATTCCGGAGCCCTCCACTACGGCACCTCTTTCTTCCTTTCTTCTTTCACTCCCTCCTTTATCCTTTCCCTTACGGCGCGGTTCAAGTGTCCGCCGATATGTGAGACAGATACTGTGCCTCTTCTTTCCGCAAAAAAGCAATTTCATTTCATTTCACTGAAATTTGGGTATGCTATTTTTCAGTCTGTTAGTGTATTTCAAGGCGGGACTTGCGGCCGCAAGAGCTATTGCCACCTATTCTGCTGTTCTGTCGTGGCTCACTGCTGTAAGTCCAACGACTATCTGCCCTTTGTGGACAACCGCCACTGTGGCTAGTACACCTTTCAAATCCTCGGCATCGACATACAATACGCCTTTTTTCATGCCGTAGTAACTTTCTGGATTTACTTTATCTTGCTTGTCTTCGTCCCTAAGGGTACGTCGGGCTGCATGTTTCTTGAAAGCGGAGTAGCTTGAAGCATCCTGTCCGGGACCGTAGGAGGGCTTGTTTAGTAAGAAGGTTGAAGGGACGTTCAATATTGAGGTTACTGAAGACCCTTATCTCTGTCTGTGCGGTTGCGAGTCTGACGACTGATCAGTGAAGTTTGCCTCGATGAGTTAGTTCCTCGATGGTGTTGTTTACCCCTAAGTGGATCAGTCACTGTGTTGATATTGATACCGGTAGTCCCATTGCTCTTTTGTGGCGTCGAGATGCTTTTTATCAGGTTTCTTGAGGCGAAGTTATGGTGTCACGTATATGATACGGTTGGTAATAAATGCCCGTATAAGGCGAATGATATCGTTTTCCTTCATACCGTGTTTCCTGGCTGAGTTTCGGGCAAACATTCGGGCATCCATTTCGTTCACGTCACGGAGGTTTTGTAGGTGTGAGTTAATCTTTGCCCCAGTTAAATTGAAACTTGGATATTCAGGAAAGGCGCGGCGAGGCGCGCGTTGTGACGTCATGTGCCTCGTCGGAGCACCGCCACGTTGAAATCGCAAGTTCGCTTCGCGGCCAGTAAAGCTTTCGCTTTAAAATCCTGAGAAAAAACCAGATTTATCTTCATAGACTACAAATTCGGACATTCTACACTACTGATTATTATACGCTATAAACCAGGGTTTAACCTAATCTAAAACCAGATTTTACGTGGAGAAGACAGAAATGTACCATAAGGTTAGGGCCTGCCAAAAAAAAAGCGTGATTGATATTACAACTCAGACAACGTGGGAAGCGGCACTACCTAGCTCGGAAGAAGGAGCAAGGGCAGCAGCTTACGCCAATGTACTCCCGGACTAAGGACGCCACCCCCTGTTCGCCACCGTGCCCTGGTGGCGGCCACTCCACTGGGGTCCCAAACTAAGGACCTCCACCTAGTGGTTGTAAGGACCAGTCGCTTACGGGCTCATTCAATTATAACCCCTGTCCCCTGTATATACAATAAATGTTTTCACCCCCGTCTCTGCCTGTACTACAATATACATTTTCCTCATCTCAGCATCTTCATCGTGCACTCGTATTGCACTGCACACTGTTCATAGATCCGTGTGGAACAGCCACTAAAATTAGTTTTTGAGGAAAGGAAAAATGGCTCTAACGCACGGACCCAATATCTCTCTCTCACCCGCGCCACGTACATCTAAGCGCGAATGAGGCGTTCACTGACCCAGGGAGCCAGCTATGCGCCCTTCCTTTCCTCAAAATCATCGGAGTCTAGAACTTTGTCAACGCCTACGCCAATGTGACCCATTGAACGCCGACTGCCTACAGCTTCAGTGGCGCCGACGACGGCATAGTGACGTCATAGCTGTCACTGGTTTCTTCTCTGTTCAAGGTCAAACTCGGGCCCATGGTTGACATGACGAAGAAGCTATTGAGGAGAGCAGTAAAAGCTTTCCCTTCCAAAACGAGTAGTGTGCGCGTTGCATGTCTATCGGAACGTGGTCGCCGCGGCTGAGATTGAACCTGCGTTCTCGCTTGTTCACATTTGCTCACAAACCTTTGAGCCAAGTGGAAGGTTGTGCCTGCATGGCTTGACACAGTTGCGCCACAAGGCTAGTTATGAGGACACCGACGACGCGACTCGCGTGTTCAGAGCTGGCCACAAATACTTAGTGTACAGGGAAGAAACTTTTTCACTTCACTTCACTTCACTTTATTACGTTAAAGGCCGCCGGAATGGGGGGTGTTACATAAAGGGTTGGTTACATGTATAAAATATATTTAATAAACAAAGAAAACACGTAAGGTACATAAATTATTCGCTGTTAAATATAGTAGCTAAACAATTCACAAATGTTGAACAGGTGATTGCGGCGATGTCGTGTGGAAAGCCGTTCCAGTCCGTGTGGGGGGAAATGCGTGCCGGCGGATTGATGTAGGGCGGATGACGAAGTGAGCTGTAATAAAATTTATGAAACAAGCACATACGAGTGATACGACGTCTACAAGCTAGAGATGTTAAGCATGCCTCTGATTTTAATGACGATATACTAACATTGTATGAATAGCACGAATATATGAATCCTGTGGCTTGACTTTGTACTAATTCTAGGAAATTTGTTAGATAATTTTGGTTAGCGTTTCAAAAAAGCGCTGCAGTGCAGTACGCTTTTAAAGCGTAAGCTTTACTACTCCCCAACGTAGCTTCTTCGCCGTGCGTGCCGTGTGCGCGAGTTTGACCATGAGCTGAGAAGAAACTACGCGACAGCTATGACGTCACTGAGCCGCTTTCAAAACCTAGAGCTCACCTCTGTTTTTATGTGCCGTCGGTGTTGATTGTATAATGGGCGTTGGCATTTACGTTTCTAGAAAAGGAAGTTATAAATAGAATTATATATAACTTTCTTGCTCTATACTCCGATGGACTTCTGGAAGGGAAGGCGCATAACTGGCTCCCTGGGGCAGTGGACGCCTCAATCGAGATTCTAGGTAGGTGCTGGTGGTGAGGGAGATATGTGAGCTGCATGCATTAGCACTGAAAACGGTGTGGCAGACACGTGGCACTGCAGCAATAAGCCACTGCGTTCATTGGGTGTCCAAACCATTAACTGACACGAGACATTGTGGCAGGGGCAGTTTCCTGTCCAGTGTGCGGTACGCACTCATCGTTACAGACGCCAAGGCGCATGTTGCGCGGAACACCACGGCTTTCGCTTTCTAACCAGGTTCATCAGCAGTTAAACCTCAGTTAATTGTTTTTGAAAATGATAAGGTAGAACACGTGTGTCACTTCTCTGTGCACACCTCAATCCCGGCGCGCGGAAGGGGCAAGAGGCATTTGGAGAAGAAAGAGGAAACGGGTTCTAAAGTGGAGGCCTACGGAAACATTTCGACCTGTTGGGATCCGTAACGTTCACTACAATTATAAAGCAAAGAGGAGCTATGCGTTTCGCGTCGTGCATAAAGCTTTCAAAATGGCGTTCTTCCATTCTGTTGAGATCAGTGGACTTCGTGGCACAGCATCCAGCCGAGAAGCGCTGCAAATGGAGCCAAAAGTTCTGTTTTGTTTCGTCCAGCTACTGCACGGAGCGCTGTAACCCATACTGGTATTGCAATGAAATATACATCTTTTTTTTGCAACTTCTCGAGCTCATGAGCGCACGTTCGCCGAAATATTTGTGCATCTCAAGTGTTACGTCAATATTCTTGTTAAATCGGCTAGCTCGACACTGATATGAGAAAAGTTGTCAAGTATCGAATATATCAGAGACAAAAATTGATGCCCACATCGTAACCACGAGGCAAAGTGTTGATTTGCAGAAACCAGTGTAAAAAGTGCCTTAATAAATAAATTAGTTTTTGGGGAAAGGAAATGGCGCAGTATCTGTCTCACACATCGGCCGCCCCTGAACCGCGCCGTAAGGGAAGAGATAAAGGAGGGACAGGGAGGAAAGGAAGTAAAAGGTACCGTAGTGGAGGGCCCCGGAATAATTTCGACCACCTGGCGATTTTTATCGTGCACTGACATCGCACACAAAACGGGTGACTTTGCGTTTCGCCTCCATCGAAACATGGCCGCCGCGGTATGGTTCGAACCCGGGTACTCCGGACAAGTAGCTGAGCACCATAACCACTGAGCCACTGCGGCGGGCAAAAAAAAACTGCTCTCGGGAATGATTTTTAGACTTAAAGCACTTCTAGCCGCACTGGCACGTATCCAACAGTCTCCGTTTCTGTGAAGCCTATGAGTAGCAAGTGTAACGTGGCCACTGGGACAGCTCATATATACGTCCTGTTGTGAGTAAGCTGTTGCGTACACATAGAAATTAAGGCAGTTATGCACCTTTCCTTTCCTCAAAACCAGCGCTAAGTTGACTCCATTGATTTTAAGGGAAGGAAAGGAAAGTCACATAACTGGAGCCCTGGGTCAGCGGACACCTCAGTCACGGTTTTAGCTACATACGTAGCAGTGGTACGGCTTGAGCCAGTAGGCAGGCCCGTGCACTTTCCTTTGCTTTATTTCTATCAGAAACAACAGCAACAACAGCTCTCCTTTAAATGCATGCTTTTGCACAACGTGGCGGAGAGTTTGAAGGATGCTTCACTCCCGCCACCGGTTGGCCCGGTGTTGCACTACCTCCGGGATCGGCCTTGTCTTTAGCGCGTCTTTATTATCCTGTCTTACTACCTCATCTTTCAACTCTCCTTCTCTCTGCACGTGGTAGCGATTGTGGCTCGGTTTGAGCCAGTGAGCAGGCCTGTGCACTTTCCTTCCTTCCTTTCTTTCTTCCTGGCAGCAACAGACAGACATACAGACAATTCGTGCTTAGCGATGTTGAACAGCCAGCCATTTTGACGTCGAAAGCGCAAGCCCACGCATCTAATTACATCTATGTAGTGGTTCAGGAGAGTTTTTAAAAAATTATAACAAATTTGTCATGTTTCGGGCTACTTCTTTTACGCAAGCTCAACCATTTCTTTTCTGCGGAAGTATGTAGAGTAACCACGCCTGCCGACTCGTGTGCCTGCCTGCATGCGTGTATCTAAGGAGGAAGGACATAAATTGACCATTAGAATGTGGCGAAGGCGATCCAAATGGGCAGCTACATTTGTAGGAAATGCCGCATGTGCGAAGTTGATCTCATCGAAAGCAAAAGTCTTTGATCGGCCGGTCTAATGCAACCCACGGCCCACCACTGCGCTCAGCGGTCACTCCTTACCTGGCTCATAGCAGTAAGCAATACAGCGACAGGTCAGATAGACACTGGTTTGCTGGTCCCAAAACTTCTGCGTAAGCTCGCGTCTTTGTTCCCTGTCAAAGCGTAGTGTTATAACCACAATTGTTTCTCGTATCCCGCTGGACCGACCTCGCTTGGAACGCGTCGCACAGAGGGACAGTTGTTATCATCATGAGCCTGACTATGCGCACTGCAGAGAAAAGGCCTCTCCCGTATCTTTCCAATTAACCCTCTCTTGTGCCAACTGCGGCCACCTTATTCTCGCAACCTTTTTTGTCTCATCCACCTACCTTTCTGCCTCACCTTGCTACGCTTGCCTTCTCTTTAGTCCAGTCCGTTACCCTTAATGACTACCGTTTATCCTGATTTGCACTTCTTACGTCCAAGTAAGCAGGGCATGTAATGTGAAAGCAAGATAATCGGTGGCCCTTAAGGGTAAGGCCCAAGTTGGTGGCAGAGAGAGACGAAGACGTTGTTCGACCCACTGTTAACTCAGCTCGGATTCTTTACCTATTTTTGCCTAATGTACCTAGTTTTATTTGAATATTCGAGGACGGCAGCATCTTCAAGGCGGTACAGTTCCTATGGGAAGAGTACGGCTCCTCCAGCGCCGGCAAGCCTAAAGGGACCACGCCAATCTGAGACTGGCTCGGAAGCGGCGGCCATGGCTTCCAAGGCCGTGGAGCGACCAGGACATGGAGACGAGCACCCGTCCAGTGAGACCTCATCGCTTAGTGGGGATGAGTCAACGATCTTTTACGGTGATGAATCAGTGGCCGATATGGCTGACGTGGGCAACGAGGGCTTCAAGTTAGTGAGTCATCGCAAGCAGCGAACGGTCGGGATCCCGGTAGTTGTTGACCCACAGAGAACGGTGTTGATTTAAGAGAGAGGAATCCTATCTTACTTTTCGCGGCCATTCAATCACTGCTGGGATCAGCTCCGATTCGTAGTCGGTTCACCATGCACGGGGCTCTTCAGCTGGATGTCTCGACAGAGGAGCAGGTTGACAAGCTCTTGCAGTGCTCTCAGATTGGTGAAATCAAAGTTAACGTGCGGTTTCCCCATTCCTACATGAAGAACACCTGTGTTATTAAGAGTGTACCAAAGTGGTGTTCAGAACGCGACCTACTTGATTATTTGAAATCGCAAGATTTTCTGTGTGTGAAACGACTCGTGCTTCGTGTGGAGTCTCCAGAAAAAAATGGGCTGCGAAACCTACCAACTCTATCGTGCTGACATTCGCTCCCAACTCAGAGCGCCCTAAAAAATTCATCTGGGATTCACAAAACACGCAGTTTTCGATTTCACTGAAGCTCCTCTACGGTGTTTTAGATGCCAACGGTTTCGGCACGTGGCCAGAGTTTGCACAAAATATCGACGCTGTAAGCGGTGTGGAGACAACCATGACTTCAAAACCTGCAAGGCCGATTTTGCTTGCGCCAATTGCGGTGGCGACCATCCAGCGAGTTTCGGAGGCTGCCCCTTCCCTGTGAGCGCTCTGCATGGTCGGATATCCTTTATTGCTGGTCCCAAAATCTAACCGACTAAGACGCCTGTCCCAGGATTAGACAAGTTCCCAGAGCCTGATGTTGTTGCGTTACCCAACAATTTTCCTAAGAGGCCTGAGTCCAGCAAGACGCCAAGGCCAATTGCGTGCGAGTCGGTTGTTCGACCTCCAGCGTAAAGTGTTCATGTTCCTGAGCGACCGGATCACAGCCAGACTCGACGGCAACGGGGGCTTTCATATGCACAAGCGACAGAAAAACTAGCTACTGCGGCCAAGAGTGTGTGCCCGTCGGCATCTTTTGTCGATGTTGTAAGTAAGTGCGTTCCGCAAAATAATGAGCTCAAAAATCAAGGCGTGTCTGACCTTCTTCATGTCTTGTTTAGGGTCCTGCGTTCGCATGTTCCCGCGATGGCGCATGGTGACCCGAAGAACTTCTTATATCTGGTAGTTTCTTTTGAATTCTTAGTTACCATCTTCGCAGCGAACTTCCTTGCGATCTAATATAGATAGAGTTAAAACTCGTGGATCTAATATTCACAGAAAAGTGCCGTTTATATTGCAATGGAACTGCAATGAGATTTTAAGTCGGTTAGCTGAACTAAAACTATTCTTGGAAGAGACTTATGTTGCAGTATTGGCCCAGTCAGAAGTTAGACTGCCAAGCTAGATATGTTTGACTGGTTATGTCGCCCATAAAATCTGCAGCATAAACTCATTTCCTGCAGGAAGTGCCGCACTTTACATAAGAAGGCAAAGAGCACATGTTTCTCTAAGCGTTGCCGATCTTTGCACAAATGACATTGAGGAAGCGACTTTGAGAATACAGCTCGGCTTTCGAACCCTTTTTATTGAATCCGTGCACGTGTCCCCGCAGAAGGTAGCATTGGATTTCTTTCTACAGTAGCTCTGCGGCCGCTGCCCAATTCCTCGAATCATCTGCGGTGAATTCAGCGCCCATCATGCCGTCTTGAGTGACAGGAACACAGATTCCCGTGAATGCAAACTCGTAGACGTTATTGACAGTTTGGACCTGTGTGTTTCCAATGACGAAAGCCCCACTTTCTTCCGGCCTCCAGCCTCAGCGGCAGCTATAGACCTGACACTGCATTCACCTGACGTCCGCGTGAGTTGGTCAACAGCGCCTGACCGCGTGAGAAGTGATCACTATCCGATTTTTGTGTTTGCTGCCGACTATCGTATGCATGGTCCTAAAATCAGCAATGTGGTCAACTGGGAGAAGTACAGGAGCACCTAGAATATGTTTCTGTTAGTATTGACAAAATTATTTCTAGTAAGCTGGCAGCAACTACGGAGGTCAAGTTACCTGATCATTTTTCGGCCCTGGATTTTAAACTGAGGAACCTTTGCGCAGCGGGAAGGGTGGGCGCCTACTCATGCGGAAGAAGGACGACACGTACGTAACTGAAGACGACCTTCAATAGGCTGAATTCTGCTATTAGACGGCACACGAACAAACTCTGCAGGTCGCAATGGGCCTCATTCTGCACTAGTTGGACTGTGTTCTCACCGATGACGAAAATATGGCTGGTTATTGGCAGCCTTACTGGAGGATATCGCCCTTCGAAGCCTCTTGAAGCTCTTGCAATACGCAAGGAAAAGCCTATTGCGTGCTTGGCATAGGAATTTCCAGACGCACTCGTACGTGCTAATCCTGGAATGAATATATATTCACCACCTGCTTCCTCCAGGTCTATCATGGACGTCCAGTTCACGCTTCGTGAGCTTCAGACTGCGCTCAGTGGCCTTCGGCGCCGGTGTGCACCAGGTCCCGACGACATCACCAATCAAATGCTGAATAATCTGCCCTTGGAACTCAGGAAGGAGCTCCTCAACTTTATCAATCGAGTTTGGGAGACGGGCGATGTTGCTTCTTCATGGAAGGTGGCACATGTAGTTCCAGTACTGAAGCCTGGCAAAGACATGACGGACCTTGCCTCGTATTGCCCTGTGTCATTGCCCTCCAGTGTAGCTAAGTTGATGGAGAAGCTGGTAAATGAACGCTCATCGTGGTGGCTTGACGACAGCAAGGCACTGCTAAAAAGCATGGCAGGATTTTGCCGTGGTCTTATTGCCCAAGATAGCGTCTTAGACTTGGTGAGTCACATTGAACATTAGAGAGCTTTCGGCCTTTCCAATTCAGCCATTTTTCTTGAAGTTGCGATAGCTTACGATAACGCGCTTAAGAGCTCAATTTGCAAAGCATGGGCATGCAGGGCCATATGTTGAGATTCATTTACAAGTTTATAAGTGGTCGTGCGGTTCGTGTACTGTTAAGGAGTACCTTAGCACCGAAAGGGTTCTATCACGAGGTGTGCCTCAAGGAACTGTTCTTTCCCCCTAGCTCTCTAACGTCGTAATGGCTGGCATTCCCGATTCGTTGCAAAAAAAATTGCAGGCATGTGCGTATGTCAATATATGCTGACGACATCTGTATTTGGATTACTGGCTACCAACACAAGGGATTAGCCCCGATAGCTCGACAGGCTCTACTTTCGGTACAAGCTTACCTTCAAGGTGTGGGAATGTCTCTATCAGTGGAAAAATCTGGTTTCGTTCTGTTGCCAGGTGCAGGAAGACGTCAAGCGCGGTTGAAGATAGACCTCGAACACTCTTGCATCTGTCAATTCAACCACATGTGTTTCCTGGGCGTCATTATTGACTTCCGTCTACTGTGGCAAAAAGCTGCCGACACGATTATTTCATCTATATCTTCGCGTCTCAATGTGATCCGCAGAATTGCACGTGAGCAATGGGGAAACCATCCTTCTTCAATGGTCAAACTTCATGAAGCGCTGGTGGTCAGTCGCATAGAGTATCAACTAACTTTATTTTCCCCTTCGGGATCTCAGCTTTAACGTCTCGAAGTTGTCCACAGAAAGGGCCTAGGAAGAGCCTTTGGAGTTCCACAGGCGGCTGCGAATAAGGCAGTGCATCATGAGTCTCTATCGAAAGCTTTTAGCGTTGTCGCTTCTCAGAGACTACTAATGCATTTTAGCCGCCTAGGAAAGACGGTAAGTGCGCGATCCCTTCTCCAGCGGCTCTGCAAGAGATATGAGCACTTGGCACTTAATGCTCTTAGTTCTTTAGGCCTTAATGTCCGAAGGCAAATGAAACTGTTAAAACCCCCAGGTCTTTTCCGACCCTCGACTAATAAGGTCACAATTCCCCATGTGAGCGCAAAGCGCAGTTCTCCTTTGGCAGCAACGCATTCACTCGTACTTGAACATCTGAAAACAGAGTATGCCCGCAATCTTCAAATTTTCACGGATGGTTATATGGACAAGGTTTAACAAGCTAGCGCAGCGACTTTTTACATTCCTTCTTTGGACTGTAAGTGGTCTGTACGCTTTACTGCTGTCTGATCCTCCACGACGGCAGAAATTTTTGCTATTGAGGCGGCTTTACGGAACTTAGAGTCTTGTCCGGCTCAACCTGTTGTCAACCTAATTGATTCAAAACCTGCCCTTCAGAGGTTAGAGCGCGGATTCCCTACTGATGCCATGTATATAAGCTCTCTGCGGTTGGTGCAGAATCTGCACAGCAGAGGTTTAAGTTTACTCCATATTTCCAATCGGTGCGCTCTTACATACTAGTCAACGGCAATGAGGTGGCGACGATCTCGCCCATAAAGCTCTGTCAAGGAATCCACAAAGAAAGGACCTCAAGATGGAAAACTTCTCTACAGGAAAACGGTGCTCGGTCATTTCAGTACCCTGTGGAGTGCGTCCCACAAGCCATGTGTGACCAAGAGACTGAGAAGATCCCAGGCGTCTACTTCATCGAATTCACACGGCGTCTGCTCGCACTCCTGCCTGGTTACATAAGGCGGGCTTAGCGTCGTCTCCGCTATGTTCTTTAAGTGGTGTGTGCGGGGATATCGAACATTATATCATGTACTGCCGAGAGTACACCGCGGAAAGGTATGTGATGTTGGCTTCCTTCAAGAAGACCGGAATCCTTCACAGTACTGTTCAGGACATTGTCTACCCGAGTGGAATCCAGACATGCAGAAGGGAGGCTACACGCTCTTTTAACATTTCTGCAGGAGATTGATCTTGTTTCTAAATGGTGACAGCAGGAACGGACTATGGTCTACTGTGATTGAATGTGTGCGTAGATGGTGTCTTCTGAAGTGGACTACGTTATACTGTGAGTGAATATGTGTATAGATTGTGGCACTACAATGGACTATGTTCTACTGTGACTGAATATGTGCATACATGGTGTCTTCTGGAGTGGACTGTGATGTGGACTGTGTGGAGTGATTGTGTGCATAGATGGTGACTGCGGGAGAGGAGGGTGTGCTATTATAAGAGACTGTGCGCATAGCGGGATAGATGCGACAGGTTTTAGGACATTATTAACAGAGAAGAAACGCTACGGCGGAGCAACTGCCGGCAGAATAAACAAGGCTACTCCCACCTGTAGGATGGAAAACCTCAACTCAACTTAACGTGCAAGTATATCTCTTGATTTTGACTTGAATGTAATTAACCGGTGTTTGTTCCCTGGCACACATTGCCCTCTTCCCTTCTCTTATCGTTACACCTACAATTTTTTGGTCCATAAATTTCAATTTCAAATATTTATTCCAACATTACACCATACAGATATAATGTCGAGGATGGCAGGCAAAAAGCCTCCTTGAGGCTTGACCGGTCCTGCATCCTGGTGTACACTTGGCAGACCAGCGGTGGCAGTCAGCTCACCAGAACACAAGAAGTGAATAAAGAAAGCCCAAAACAAAACATAGAAACATTCACAAATATGTATGAAGGAGAGACAGAGGTATTAAAAAAATAATAAAGACAAAAATATATTACATTTTATGCAGTATAGGAACGCATGAAGTCTTTAAAGTTTGACGGGTTCATGCTTAGAATGTCGATACCCATTTCAATTAGGGAATTCGACAACCTTGGTAAATTATTCTCAAGCATCTGTTTGCTATAATTAGTTCTGTATCTCTAAACATTCCATATTTCTTGCGGCGTGTAGTGTAGGCAGGTACATTCTGATGCAGGTTCGCGATTTTCACTAACGTAAAATTATGTTTCCTGCTGCTATAGTAAAAATCCCGCAGAAGTCTGTATGTGTATATGTCGTGAATCTTTCTTATATTATACTTCTCGAAGAGTGGTTCAGTGTGTTCCGTAAAGGATACATTGGCAATAATACGTAGAGCCCTTTTCTGCATGATTAATATATTATTAAGATTTGATTGTGTCGTTGTACCCCATACTAAATGACCATAATTAATGTGCGAAGCAAACAAGGCATTATACAAAAGTATTTTAACAAAAGTAGGAAAAATGTGTCGAATGCGACTTAGCATACCAACCGTACTGCTTAGCTTCTTGAGGACTGAATCTGCATGCTCGTCCCATTGTAGGCTGCTGGAGAAGGTTACACCAAGAATTTTAATTGATTTAACAACCTCAATTTGCATAGACTCGAACATTATATTATGGTACTGTGGGATTTCTTTTCCTTGAGTTCGGAAAATTACTGCTTTTGTTTTACTGTAATTAACCTGTAGGCAATTTTTTTTCGACGAAATCGAAAGTCTCCCGAGAAGTTCATTTGCCATTCTTATTAAGTCTGTGTAATTGCAGGACGATAAAAAATACTCGTGTCATCTGCGTACATTATAAATTTTGCTTCTTGATAAATCTATACTATATCATTAACATAAATGTTAAAAAGTAGTGGCCCGAGAATACTTCCCTGTGGTACACCTGAGATTATGCCCTTGGTTTGCGATTTGAATTTGCTTAATGAGACACATTGGTGCCTGTTTTTGAGGTAGGAAGATAATAAAGCGAGTGGTGTGCCCCTTACGCCGTACCATTCTAGTTTATTGAGGAGAATATTATGGTTGATATGGTCAAACGCCTGAGTGTAATCAACAAATATACCGAGAGTTAAAAGCTAAAAGAGTTGAAAGCACCACGGGATCCTCACATTATATTCAGCCCTTTTCGTTGTCCTCACCGTTTATTCCCCACATGCGAGTCACGGTAAGATACTGCTGTTATATACTTTTCTCATCACCGATTTTGGTAAACTGTCATTCACGATCTGAGAGAACCTTCCAAATGTACTCCACACCGTTCTTATTTTTCTAGTTCTTTCGCTGTCGTGATTTGAATCTGTGCTCACTACCAGCCCTGAACAGACGTATTAAGCTACCCCTTCGAGCACCTGGCTATCAACTGTAAAATTTTGTTCCCTTCCGAGTGTGTTGAACATTATTTAAGCATATTAATTTTTGACGCACTACCCCGCACCTCCTGTCTAGCTCATCGATCATGCCTTGCAGTTAATCTCCTGAGTAACTAAGCTAGGCAATGTCATCGCCTTAGTGCAGATTGCTACGGTATTCTTCGTTAACTCATACTACCAACTGTTCCCAATCATGGCCTCTAAATACCTCCTGTAAATTGGCGGCAAATAACATTGGTGAGATCCTGTCTTACTGCCTGACGCTGTTCCTTATTGGAACTTTATTTCTGACTCTAGGGAAGACTACAGTAGCTGTGCAGACCTTGAAGATATATTCGAGCATTTTACATCAGGTTCTTCTACACACTGATTTCATAATGCCTGCATGACTGCGTAGGTTTCCAATGTGTCAAGTGCTTTCTTGCAATCTGGGAATCTGTAGCGATCCTTTTCTCTCCCCCAACAACTCCTTCTCCTACCCAAGAGGACTGGGAGGCGGTTCTGCTCGGCTGCCAGGTACTATCAACCCAACAGGCCTTTCTTCGGAGGACCTGCGCACCGGTCAGGACCAACGAGGTCCCGGAATGAGGGACTCCGCCTTGTATTGTAAGGGGTGACACCCACTGTGGACCTCTGCCGAGCACCTCTCTGTGTATATAAATAAATAAGTGTTTTTCACGACCACCCCTCGCGCCGCGCCCGGATCGAAGGCCATGGCACGCGGCGCCGGACAGGAAAGAGGAAGTCGGGCTAGGTCGCCGCAGCGCGATCAACGCAAATAAGCAGTTCGAACCTGGATGCTGTCAGAGCTGGTTCTTCCTCGCCTTACCTCCGAGAGATTTGGCAACCCGGCTTCGAAGACGCAACCCCATAATCCTACATGGATTCGCCTGGCTTTTCTGCCCTTCCTACCGACGGCGACCCGTCCCAGAACGCTCAACCTCTCGGCGCTTCGGTGGCCACGTTCCACCTAGTCTGCCTGTCGCCATTTTGGCCCAATAACCCCCGCGCTTGGCTCCTGCAGGTTGAGGAGCATTTACAGCTGCGACGTACCACCAGCCACGAGTTCCTCCACCTCGTGTCGTCCTTGCCTCCATACGTTGCCGAGGACTTAGTGGACGTCATCAGCTCGCCGGACTTGGCTCAACACTTCAACACGTTGAAGGCGGCTATCATCGACCGCAAGTCAGCATACGAGCGCTGCAAACTCCAGCAGCTCATCAGCGCTACAGAGCTTGGTGACAGCCGCCCTTCGCAGCTCCTCCGTCGCATGCGCCAGATTCTGGGAGACTCCGCTGCTCAGCACGACGCACTTGTGCGGGAGTTGTTCCTTCAGTGACTTCCCCAACACATGGCCACATTCTCGCAGCTACGGGTAATGTTTCATTAGACAAGCTCGCTGAACTCGCTGACCGTGCTGCGGACTGCTCACGGCTCCCCAACGTCAGCTCTGTGACCAGTCCGACTCTAAATACTTCCGCGGACTCCCATCTTGCCAGCATCGAATGTTGACTTCATGCTCTTGCCAGGCGGCTCGATGTCCTCGCGCCTTTGCCGTTACGTTCTCCGCCGAGGTTCAGGCCACGCCGCCGCTCCCCGGAATCCCAACCATCCGACGCTGCCATCCCCCTCGCCCTCGGCTGTCTGCTGGTATCTCCGTATTTTAATGGACGTGGTAAAAAACAGCGCAGCGACCACGGACACGTACGAAGAAAGAAGGCGGACAATCGCACCAACTCGCTCAGTTGTTGCTTCTTCTGCAACGTATTTTCGACAGCTCTGCCCGCAAGTAAACCCCCCCCCCCTGCTCGCGGTCGGAAAACGCTGTGACAGGCCACTGAAGGCGGCAGGTGGTGCTGGTGGACGGACATGCGGCCTGTTTTACGTCTCGGACAAGATTACTGGCACTCGTTTCCTGGTCGACACGGGAGCGCAAGTCAGCATCATAGCGGCCTCTTGGGCGGATCGCCGTCACAGCGAACAGACCTCCCCGCTTCAAGCGGATAACAACTCTCCCATTCGCACGAACGGCCAACGGTCCTGACGCTTAACCTCGGAATGTGCCATACGTTTCGCTGGATCTTCATTAACGCTGACGTCGCGCAAGCTGTTATTGGCGCAGACTTCCTCAGTGTCTTCAATCTAGCCGTCGACATGCAAGCTAATAACCTCATAGGCCTCTTCGTCAACGGCGTACCCTCCACCACTGCGGCGACGGCGCTTCGTTCTCTCCTTCCTGTTTCGCCGTATGCGAAAGTTCTGGCTGATTTCCCCAACCTCACAAAGCCGCAAACCTGAGAGTCACCGGTGAAGCACTGATCACTCACCACATCGTGACTTCGGGACCTACAGTGTTTGCTCGCCCTCGCCGTTTGTCGGGAGAACGCCTCGCTATCGGTCGCCGTGAGTCCCAACACGTGATTCAACTCGGCATAGTACGCCCTTCCTTCAGCAACTGGGATTCGCGACTTTACATGGTGCCAAAGAAAGATCCGGGCGACTGGAGACCATGTGGAGATTACCGCGCCCACAACGCTCACACATTACCAGACCGCTATGCACTTCCTCACATACAGGACTTCAGATCAAATCTGGCTGGGTGCACGATCTTCTCTACAATTGGCTTAGTGACGGCTTATCATCAAATTCCTGTGGTGCCCGCTGAAATTCTGAATACGCCCATTACCACACCGTTCAGCCTCTTTGAGTACGTGCGGATGCCTTTTGGCTTGCGCAACGCCGCACAGACTTTCTAGCGAGCTATCAACGAGGTTAAGCGAGGCCTTGACTTCGTGTTCGCTCACATCGATGATCTCCTCGTAGCAAGTTCAACCGGTACTGAGCATGAAGCTCATCTCCGCACCCTCTTCCACCGACTGGATGAATATGGGCTCGTCATCATCCCGAACAAGTGCCTCTTGGGCGTAGCTACAATAGCGTTCCTAGGCCTTCTTGTCACTTCACAAGGCATTCGGCTTCTCGACAGCAAAGCCATTCAAGATTTTTCCGCCAACACGTCACTCAAAAAGCTCAGAAAATTTTTGGGCATCGTGAACTTTCATCCCCACTTTCTCCCGAAGTGCGCCTCTTTCCTTAAGACTCTTATTGATCTTTTGGCTAAGAAAAAAGATTCTGTTGCGCCACTTGAGTAGACTGAGGACGCTGCCAGTGAGTTAGCTGCTCCAGTTCCTGATGCTCCATCCAGTTCCTGATGCTCCACTGCGCCTCGTCTCACCGACTCCTCGAGCAGTGCTGTCGGCGCAGTTCTCGAGCAGTACGTCTCTAGATGGCAGCCCGTCGTTTTTTTCTTCCAAAGCTGTAGCCACCTGAGACTAAAGGCATCACCTTCAGTCGAGAATTGTTTGCTGTGTACCTCGCCATCAAGCAGTTTTGCCACTTCCTGGAGGGCCGGGACTGTCACGTCATTACGGACCATAAGCTCCCTTTGACGTTTGCTTTCCATAGAAAGCACAGCACCTACACTGCAGTCGAGATCCGCCAACTGTGTTTTATGTCCGAGTTTTCAGTGGATCTCCATCACGTCCATGGCCCGGAGAATGCTGCTGCTGACGGGCTTTCACGTGTTAGTGCCATGGCGTCTGAATCAGCAGTGGACATGTAGGAGCTAGCGGTTGCAGAGCGCAATGATCCAGAGCTGCATCGTCTTCGATCTTCATCCACGTCCCTTTCCTTCACCAAATGTCCACTGCGGTTTTTCTTCCAGTTCATTACTTGCGAGATATCTAGTGGCGTGTCGCGCCAATACGTACCTTTCGCTTTCCGTCGCACCATTTTTGAAAAACTGCACCGCCTGAGCCCTCCTGGTATTCCTGTTACGTAGAAGCTGATCACATCTCGTTTCCTCTGGCCAAGGATCAATGCCGACGTCCGCCATTGGGCAGGAACCTGCCTTCACTGCCAGGGCGTCAAAGTTTACCGGCATACCGTCACGCCTGCCTCTCTTTTTCGGCCGCCTGACGCACGGTTTTTCTACGTTCACATAGACATTGTTGGACCATTCCCGTTATTACGTGGGGCCTCTTATTTGCTCACCTGTGTGGGCCGTTTCACGCGCTGGTCCGAGGCGTTGCCTATTGCTGACACTACAGCCGAGACCGTTGCTTCGGCCTTCATGGCCGGCTGGGTCTGTCGTTTCGGCTGCCCGTCTGTCGTCCCCGCCAACCACGGCCGCCATTTTCAAACGGCCCTGTTTACTGCGCTGGCCAATATTCTGGGCGTTCGCCACATCCATACGACCGCCTACCATCCTTCGGCCAGTGGCATGGCGGAATGTCTGCATCCACAAATGAAGGCTGCCCTTACCACTTATCAGCCAAGGGAACGCTGGTCTGACCACCTTCCCCTCCTCTTCTTGGGCATTCGCTCGGCATTGGAGAATGACCTCGGCAATTCTTTTGATTAGCTAGACTACGGCGCTTTCCTCTGTCTCCCTGGGAAATTCTTCTCTCTTTCCTCCCCTCCGGTAATGCATGACGCTTCCACTTACATCCGAGTCTTACGCAACACATTTTGCCACATTAGTCCTGTCGCAACTGCAGCCCGTCACCCACAGTCTGTGTTCGTCAGCTAGGACCTGGCTTCCTGCACCCATGTCTTCATCCGCCGTGACCACGTCCGTCCACTCCTCACGCCGGCCTACGACGGACCATTCCGCGTCCTCCATCGTGCGCAGAAGGCCTTCACGTTAGACGTCAACGGCCGTGAAGACATCGTGGCTGTTGGCCGCTTCAAACCAGCCTACAATGCCACTCCTGTGCCCGTAGGCCCTACACTCGCTCTCGCTTCGACTGCGCCACCACTTCGCACAGCTTCCTCCAAGCACATCCGCTGGGCGATTCATGTGGCTTCGCTCTACGGGGGGGAGCCTTGTAGCGCCCCTCGCGCCGCGCTCGGCTCGCAGGCCATGGCACGCGGCGCCAGGCAAGAAAGAGAAATCTGGGCTAGGTCGCCGCAGCGCGAGGAGCTCTCATAAACAGTTTAAATCTCAACGCTGTCGGAGCCGGTTCTTCCTCGCCTTAGCTCCTACAAATGCTATGTATAGGGGTTCAGTATATTCTGCACATTACTCTGTCACCTGATTGATAGTGTGAATATTGTATACTGTCCTTTACGAAAGACTGCCTGATATTTTTGTTTATTCAAGTTTAAGCTTGTCTTGATTCTATTAGCAATTACAGTAGTAAATACCCGTTGGAAATGGAACGCAAGCTGATCGGTATGTAATTTTTCAAGTACTTGACGTCTCCTTTTTTAGGGATTAAGCTTATGCTGGCGGTCTTCCAAACTTCTGGCATGCTCCAGGTCCTAATGCATTGCGTATACAGCCAGGCCACTTTTTCTAGACAAGTCTCCCCTCCTTCCTTCAACAGATCTGCTTTTATCTGATGGTAACGAGCTGATTCCCCGCTTTGCATTGCTCCTAAGGCTTTTTTTACTTCTTATTTCGTCACAGGAGGGTTTTCTCACTGCTTTGTGATGCTGCGTATCTCACTTACGCTTTCAATACATTTGTTATTGTATAGATTTGTGTACAACTCAGACTACTTTAAAGATGTTATCGATATTGGTAATGAGATTGCCGTAGTTGTCTCTTAACGTAAACATCTGATTTGTTCCTCTCCTTAATTTTCTCCTCACCGCTCTAAAGCTACCTCCGTTCTTTAGAGCATGCTCAATTTTCTCCATATTAAACTTTGTTATGTCAGATACTTGGCGCTTTTTATTACCTTTGATAGCTCTGCCAGTAATATTCTGTCTGCGGGGTAAGATGCTTTCATGCTTTGGCTTTCCTATTGAAATATATCGTCCCCTGAGAGATCTTGCCGGTTTCCTGTCGAATCATCCTACAGCCTACGTCTACTGTGCACTCCCCAATGTTAGCTGTGAACTTATCGCTTATTGCTTGAGAATTCAGGTCTTTGTCCTCAGTTAACTCCGAATATCTGTTCCTAAGCAATATCCTGAATTCCTCTTCTTTCCTTCCTACCACTGACTCGTTAATTTGCGTCTGCTTCACTATTTTTTTCCGTTCACTGTTCATGTGTACGCAAATTGGTGACTTTACCATCCTGTGACTACTACAACGCACCTTTCCGATGACTCCCACAACCTGCACGATTCCAAGATAAGCGCATAGTCACACCCAACAATTCTGTACTAAAGGATTCTTGAACGGGGAACCGTTAATGAACGCAATTTTTTCTTATAATGTAATATTTCACAATATCAATCAATATATGTGCAGATCACCCGGCGGCAGTCTTGTATTTTTTTTCAATTGACGTTTCTGCTATCGTGAAATGCGTTCTCCAATAGTTCTTTAAGGCAGAATTAACTGATCGATGCGTTCCCTGGAAATAATTTAAAAGAAAGATTGTGCTACATATCACAATAATAGACCATTACCTCCAATATTTTCATAACACTGTCTTTCGATTTTCAAAATTTCAAAATTTTTGCCCGAGAAAGCTGGAATTGAACAGAACAGAAATTTCGGTTTGCTTGTGGTACACGTTATGTCATTTCTGCTGCCAGGTGGGTGCTACATTGGATGGCAGCGAAAACGTTGGACAAAGGTTTGTTTATTGCGGCTTGATTCTGTTGTTCGTTGTGTATGCATAAGATCAAAACATTGAACAACAAGCAAGCAGTTCTTTAGTGGGGAAATCTAAGTGCAGCTGTTATTTGATGTCAAATTATTCTTTTGGTAAGTATTGTTAGTCACTTACAACAACACTAAACAGCAAATATTCTTTAAAGGTGAGAAGACAGATTGTTCTCACTTCCCAAATTTTCAAAGGTTCACGCGTTCCTTAAGTCCCGCAGTCCCTAAGTCTCTGAGAACATTTTCTTGTGAAGGCAGTTATATATATATATATATATATATATATATATATATATATATATATATATATATATATATATATATATATATATATATATATATTTGTGTGTGTGTGTGTGTGTGTGTGTGTGTGTGTGTGTGTTATCTCCTTCGATTTCCCCAGTCATATTCGATTGCTCTTTGGTGCCTTCATCGCTTAACTTGTTTTTCGTAAGTCTGTGTCCAGTCAGTGCTTTTGGCTCCTACTGTATCTTTTTGGTTTTCCCAAACTTGGGGTGTTCGCTTTGTCTTCTCGAAGACAAGAAAAAGCTTAGCAAACGACTGTGATACCACGTGCATTGTAGTTTGTTTCGATCATGAACGATTTTTTTGCCGACCTCTTTCTCTTTGCTCACTAATAAAACGCCTCACCCCGCATTATTTTGTATTCCTGCGCAAAAAAGCAAGATGCAATAAAATACCGCATTCTTTCTCCTTTCATTCTTGTCAACGCCACAGCAGATCGTTATTCACAACTGCTGAACTTCCTTCTTCTGCACCTCTGAATTTTTTCTCCATGCAGTAAAGTACTAGACTGCTTTGCTGTGACAAATACTTCGTTTCTGCCTATTTCCTTAATACAGCCTCGCATTAGTAGCGCGAGCATCGCAGTGTCTGTTCGTTCATGCTCCAACGAGCTGGCACGGCACCTTTTTGATTACGTTTGGGACACCAGAAGCGATCAGGCTTTGCTTGCATGAATGTAGCCAGGTGAAAAAACGCGTTAGATGTTTGCGATTGTGGCAGTTGCTTTCTGTGCCTTATCTAGGAAGTTCAGCACCCCCTTTAATTTGAGCACAGCTGAGAGGGTGGAGACTTTCTGTTTTTTGATTACTACCACTCGCACTTGACACTATTAGCGTTGCCGAGGAGGTCATGCCATGCGGGCATGAGGTCGCCCGGTTAAAATTTTTCTTCTCACGCCTGTACGCTGCCTTCCCGTTTTTTGGATTGTTGCAACCATCACGTAGCAACATATCTTTCCACACTTCTCGCTTAACTGTCATGCATAGACCAGTCGGTGTCTTTCAAATACTGAGCACAATTTCGCAGGTACCATGGCTCGCGAAATGTTCGGGAAATGGCGATTCGCTCCACGCTACAAAAAGCGAGGAGGAAGAACTTATTTCACTTTCGTTCAACATAAGGAGTCCCTTGCTACCACAGTGTTGCTTCGCCACTTGCATGTACTTTACTGTTATCTTGTGGGGTTGAATTAAGGGGGATAAATATGTTTTCCGCGCTAAACCACGGCTGACGCGGTTAAAAACCGCCGACCCCACCCCATGACCGCGCGCGCGCTACCGAGCGCTTGCTGACCACGGTGGGCCATGCTGTGAGCGCCACGTGGCCCGGCCAAGACGTGCTTCATACTGATCCACCACTATTAAGGTCATCAATTGAAGCAATGTTACGGCTTTGCAATGGTGCCTTTGAGGTAGTAATAAATAAAATAATAAAAAACCGACACTTTCTGAGGCAAAGCATCACTGTTCTTGAGTTCTGAACAGAAACCACAGTCTTTTTTGCCATTTGCATTATGAGTTTCAAACAATTAGTGGGTAGGCATGCCCAATTTTAAGTCTGACTTTGACACCTATAAATGTCTCTTTCCTTACCGAACAATTATTAGAATAGGCACAAAGCGACCAATAATTTTTTTTCTAGAAAAGTTCATTTGGTCATCAGCAGCTTTCAATATTTCAAAAACTTTATTGTATTCAACTGCGATCTGTTCTACTAACAACACCTAATGTCATTTATTATGCCGAGTAAAGCTTGTAACTGAATAATGGTTGTACTTTTGAAGTGGCACCTTGGTTTTTAATGTCGTCCTTTTGTGATGTACTCTAAAACAGTCTCAAGACATGTGACTTCACGGTAACTCTGAATAAATGCTTCATTGGAGTAAAAAATATTATTCCTCTGGCTGCTCAAACTCTACGTTCTAAAACTTTCATTGTTCACTGCAGCAAGCCCACCGAGCAGCGCCACTGGTGAATGGTTGAAAGTGGGAGGGAAATTTCGCAAAGGATAAGGCAGAGTGACACGACTTTCTAATGTACCATGCGCTCCACAGAAGGTTGAGCGAGCACCGAAGCAGAGCACAACGTGTGCATGCAGCCACGTAGCGAGGCCTTTAATCTGCTGTTGCTGCAGCTCATGAGATCATCGGCTTTGATGGCGAGTAGGTACTTTTAATTTGCATCCAGTGCAATTTCATGTTGGCCAAGAAAAAAAGGAAGGAATAATTGTGTGAAAACCAGTGTTAATTTCTTATCTGTTAAAAGTATGTGGGGAAGAATGTTAGGATACTTTCGCAGACTGGACACGTTGCCTCAGTTCTACGAAAGAATAAAGTTCATCCAAAGCTCCGGGGCAAGTTCGACCAGCAAATACTGAAAGAAAATGCAGTCTTGTAACAAATGTCTGTCCGAAAACACAGCTGTAATTTCGTTTTATGTTCATTTGCTTAGGCCCATATGCTTTTTTAAGCGTTGATTAGACCATAAGAAAAAAATATTCTCTGTCAGTCCTTTAGATTAAAGCTTTTCGGCAAGCCGATTTTTTATTGGGTTTCCTCCGAAAGCACAGTTCACCAGAAGCAGGAGCAGAAAATATAAAGAAAAAACATTTCATTGGCACAGTATATGCCGCAGGTACTAGGACGAGCCAGTCTTTCAGAGCTTTATGCGAACGCTCGCACAATCTGTACAATTTTACTTAGACTGCATTCGCTTTCATGCATGTTTCTTTTGCGAGCACATAAGTAATGCATGTTGCATAACGACACATCTCTATTGTCCCTGTCCTCCTGACAGGCGTCGGCAAGTAGCGCAAATCTATCCAGAATCGGGATGCGTACCATTTGTGCTTCCTCCCTTCGTGGTACGTGTTTCGTCCTGTCCCTGCAATATGCATGCCCTGTGTCAGACGTGTCCACTTCTCCTGACACCCCTGCCGGTGGTTTCATAAATGCCCTAGTAAATTTTCTTGTTTTGGTCGCTAACCTTGTACCAATTACTGGATTCATTACCAACCTTACAGCAGTTATTATGATGCAATTATTAGCGTTAAAATAGTCTCATAATCACTTTGCAATAAATACTGTGAACAACTCAAATTTTGGTCCTTTTCTTTGGAAAGTTGTTAATGCGCGGCTATTCACTTGTGCGAAAAAGTAACCTACGGTACTATATTCCATGACGAAGAGGGTCATGGCTTATAATGGAACTCCAAAGAGCTCTTATGCTAAAAACAGCTATTTGTAAATGACTTCAATAAAAAACAATGTATTCAACACGTCGTGCGGCTCACTGGAAGTTGTTCCATTAACGATGCGATAGGCACGCTGATACCCGGTGGACATTGTGATGGCGATATTCCGAGCTCTGCATGCAAATTTTTGGTTAGCTTTTTTGCCGCATTGAGCGAGTACTTCTCTTGTTCTCTACGCATGCAGCATGTCTTCTAAGCCTGCCTTAAAGCTGATCATGTCTGCTGAATTTGAGATTAGTTGTGTTGTTTAAAGTAAAAATTGCTCGGTTCGTAGCTAAGTCAACGAAGACTGTTCTTGCCATCAGCACCTGTATTAATTCGGTAGCATATATGTAGGGACATAATATAGACTGAGGCATAAAAATGAACAAGTCTCTCCCGAACCGCTAACGTATCGCGGGTATAATCCCAATTGTAAAATAGAAGATGTGGCCATTGGGCAGTTGCGATTTTTCCACGCGAAAGTGGGAAGAAATCAATGTGGGAATGGCTACTGTAGCGACCCAGAGCCGTGATGGAAGCGGACCCGGGGAGACTGCCCTGATCTCCCCTGGCAAGTAGCGGTAAGGGTGGGCTGTATAAACAGGAAATATGATCGTCAGGAAATGGGTTACATGAAATGGGGCGAGAATAGGGACAGCGTGTTCTTGGCTCAGATCCTTCGAATACGTCTAGATTCTATTACTATCCTGCCTGGTCAGGATAGAGTGGGTGTCAAGACTGCCCAATGGCGCGGCCGTCACCCACGGGATGCCCAACCACCCACCAAACGCAACGGGCCCTGTTCCCCGGAGACGGGAAAACCTAACCCTGGGTCAACTACCTGCCCCCCCCCCCCCTCCCTACACACACACACATGGTTCCGCAGCCTGTTTCAACCTCAGACCAGGTCGTCTGTTATTCTGACTCAAAAGGGTATTTCCAACCTACTATGTTCTAGCCTCAGGAGACGAAAGATATGAATAAGAAACGTCAAAGCATGAGAGCGACTAACTCTACAGACAGAATAGAACTAGCAGAGCTATCGAAGTTAATAAATAAGCTCAAGGTAGCCGACATAAGGAAGTTTAATATGGAGAGAATCGAGCATACTGTAAAGAACAGAGTTAGCCTTAAAGAGGTGAAGAGGAAATTAGGCTTAGGTAAAAACCAGATGTATGCGTTAAGAGATAAGGAGGCCATTATCATGAGCAATACTGATAAGATAGTTAAAGTAGCCGAACAGTTCTACACAAATCTATAAAGTAGCCAATGTAATCAGAAGGGTAATGATAGAGACAGTAGCACATAGCACTCCGTCATCCCACCCGTAACGAAAGAGGAAATAAAGAAAGCCTTAGGAGCAATGCAGAGGGGAAGAGCAGCTGGTGAGGATCAGGTAACAGCAGATCTGTTGAAAGATGGAGGGGAGATTCTGCTAGAAATACTGGCCACCCTGTATATCCAATGCCTTATGATTTTTACCGTACCAGAAGCTTAGAAGAACGCAAATATAGTTTTAATTCCTAAGAAAGGAGACACCAAGGACTTGAAAAATTACAGACCGAGTAGCTTACTGTCCGTTGACTACAAGGTATTTACTAAGGCAATCGCTAATAGAGTCAGCGAAACCTTAGACTTTAATCAACCAAATGATCAGGCAGGGTTTCATAAAGAAAATTCCACAATAGTTCATATTTACACTATCAATCAAATAATAGAGAAATGCGCAGATTATAGCAAACCCCAGTATATAGCCTTCATTGATTATGAGAAAACATTCGACTAAATGGAAACCTCAGCAGGCATACAGACATTGCGGAATCAGGGTGTAGATGAACCTTATGTCAAAATACGGGAAGATATATATAATACCTGTACAGCTACCATAGTCCTTCATAAAGTCAGCAATAAAATTCCAATCAGGAAGGGCGTCATGCAAGGAGACACGATCTCGCCAATGCTATTCACCGCTTGTTTACAGGAGGTATTCCGAGGTCTGAATTACGAACAGTTGGGGATAAGAGTTAATGAAGAATACCAAAGTACTCTGCCATTCGCTGATGATATTGTCTTGCTGAGTCACTCAGGAGATGAACTGCAAATCATGATCAATGAGTTAGACAGACAGAGCAGTACGGTGGGTCTAAAAATTAACAAGCAGACAACCAAAGAAATGTTCAACAGTCTCGCAAGGGAACAGCAGTTCACAATTGGCAACGAGGTGCTGGAAGTGGTAAAGGAATACTTAGGGCAGGTAGTGACAGCTGATCCAGATCATGAGAGGGAAATAACCAGAAGGATAAGAATAGGGTGGAGCGCATATGGCAGGCTCTCTCAGATCATGAATAGCAGGTTACCAATATCCCTCAAGAGAAAGGTGTAGAACAGCTGTATATTACCGGCACTCACCTACGGGGCAGAAACGTGGAGGCTAACGAAAAGGGTTCAGCTTAAGTTAAGGACAGCACAGGGAGCCTTGGAGAGGAAAATGTTAGGCGTAATGTTAAGAGGCCGGAAGCGGGTAGAGTGGGTGGTGGGTAAGGAAACAAACGGGGGTTAATGACCTCCTAGTAGAAATCAAGAGGAACAAATGGGCTTGGGCAGGACATGTACTGCGAAGGCAAGATAACCGCTGGTCTTTAAGGGTAACGGAGTGGATTCCAAGAGAAGGCAAGCGTAGCAGGGGCGATATAAGGTTAGGTGGGCGGATGAGATTAGGAAGTTTGTAGGCATAGGGTGGGCGCAGCTGCAAGGGACAGGGTTAATTGGAGAGACAAGGGAGGGGCCTTTGCCCTGCAGTGGGTGTAGTCAGGCTGATGATGATGATTATGATGGTGTTCTAGCCGTGAAAATCAGTGCCCGCATATTGCGGTGCCTACTTCTTGGTCAATTCCGCGAAAGAGGCGACCTTTCAGGCAAACCATGGCTCGCAGTCGAACGTAAGCGACGAGACGCGGCGTCAGACAACTGGTCACAGTGCGGAGTGAGCAGTGAAGTCTGGTCCTGGCGCTCAGCGCGTCTTCGCTGAGCGAGAAGTCCCATTCTAAATTATATGCATCAGTTATGTAGATTGGTTCTATAGCATCACTTTGCCGAGATGTAAGAAGAGTATGTCGAGACAAATATCTTTAATTACACATCTCGCATTCTTTTCTGAAATGAAGAGTGGCCCAGGCAACTGGTGCATGTTTTCTGAAGTTGAATATGCTACCAGGCAGGCGGTATGTCAAAGAATACATGTGATTTTAAATCTTGTAATAAAGTAAAAACACATTGCTTTTAAGTTTATTATATTTTTGCACGCGGAATCCGGAGGCGACTGTATGCTTATTTCATTTGGTAGTGTACTCGTAACAGGCAGATCTTCCGAGATGTCCGGCTATAAGCGATCAGGCGTGCAACGCGTGGACAATTACGTTCCCTAATCTATAGAAAGGTGACGATTATTATTTTTCCCATTTGCCTTCCGGGTAGCGGTACTGAAAAAAGGTCACTAGTGCATTTTATCGCTGTTATGGTAATATCGTGATATCATGACAGAAATAACATTAGCCTACAGTTATAACATTATTACGTTGATGTTAAAAGCGTATTATCGCAGTCTGAGGTTAAAATTAAGAGTCAGACACCTATTATCCCGCGCCTGAGTCTCAAATTCTACCAAATGAACTCGTGTACAGAAATAAGGTCACTTATTTTTGCAATACAAACACGCACTCTGATTTTACTTACTGCAGCTTATTTGCCGTTTTATACCAACGGCGAAATTTACAGCTACAATTTACGCTTACTTTAAGTTCATCTGCTGGCATAGAGTTTTGCCTACGAGAATTGATTTCGTGTGAAAATAGCTGTTCTTAAATATATTAGCTAAGCTTTAGGACCCTGCGCAGAGCCAACAAAGCAAACACACCGACGACCTTTCAGTGAAAAAAGTGTTTGAAAAAAACACCACAATAACGTACTAGATCACAAGATCAGTGAATAACGCACCAAAAAAAGACAGAGAACGCTCTTTTAGCGTTATGCTATCGTAGGCTGGGGCTATGTCTCATAAGGATTCATTAACCATTTCCCATTTCAAATACGGTCACTGTAGTTCGGTGATGTTTCCACTGCTTTCAAGCGTTCGTGAGAAGTGACCTCACCGTTGGCTCATGGTCAAACGGATCTCGCCCTATCACACTCAATGGCGACATCCTATCGTCAAAGAGCCAATGGCTCGGTCACTTCCCACTGACGATTGAAAGGCACGGCAACGCCACCAAACAGCGATGAATAACTACGATTAAATAAATTGAAAATTGAAAATGAATAATGTATCTTTAAACAATACAACCCCAGAGACCGAATTCCCGACATAGTTCGCTTTGTTACCGGCTGGCTTTGACGCCACGTCATTTTGACGTGGTTGCGTGTACTCCGAGCTTTGTGGGAGGACGCTAGGGAGAAAGCAGCCAATCAGCGATCACGTGTGGTTTCTTTTGCGTTCGCAAAACTGTATACCATCGCTCCTAATTGCATCAGGCGATGCATAGCGTTCAATACTGCTCTTTTATAGTCCTGCGGCACTCGGTCAATTCCTTTTGAAGCCCCGAACTTAGATATATCTGCAAGACGAAATACACAAGGTTTGCTGCACGTTTACACCAGCGATATAAGTACAGAAGTGGCAAGAGCACGTGACATGTAGCTTCCTCTCAACATAATTTTAAAGAGTGAGAACCCTGTTTCTTATTCAAAGAACCCACGCAAAACCTTTCATGAAAGCCATCAACATCTTCCTCTTCCGAACAGGCAACTTCCCTGCAATCTCTGCTATTACACACCAAAGGGAATGCGACACAGTGAATACCGATCCCGGACTGTCTTACGTCTAACTTGTTCTAGAAAGAGTCATGACACTGTAACTGTTGTTGTTCGTAAGTTTGTGTAGCATGCATTGATCACGATGGTTGGAAATGTCACGACCTGAGCAGCTTCCTTCAGTAATTTTAGTTCAATCATTTATTTTTTTTTATTTATTCATACTGTTAACCCTCTGCATGAGGGTCATTACAGGGAGGGAAACATATATAGACACAAGTGCAATTCTCTTCGCTAAAAAAAAAAGAAACACTCAAATGCACAGAATTACAGATTTGCACAGCAATCTTCCAGGAACGCGTTCACACCTATCACAAATTTTTCTACATCTGTTTGGTCCACAACGTCACTTGGTAGTTGATTCCAAATTTCTACAGCATCGGGAAAAAAGGAGTAGCGATAGACATCAGTACGTGTAATAATAGGTTGTAATACCTTACTGTGATTTTTCCGAGGGCAACGCTTCAGGGGAGGTGTAACATAGTGATGTTTATTAACTTTGACTTTATCATTCATTATCAGAAAAAAAAGTTTCAATTTCTGCTTTGTTCTTCTTACTTCTAGTGATTCTAACTGACACTCTTTTAGCATTGCTGTGACTGAATCAGTGCGGCGGTATTTAGAGCATATAAAACGTGCTGACATCCTTTGCAATCTTTCCAGTTGCCGTTTTAAACCCTTTTGATGAGGACTCCACACTGCACTTGCGTACTCTATGATTGGCCGCACGAACGTCTTGTACGCAATCAATTTAATTTCTCTAGTCGCATTCGGCAACTTCCTCCTCAGGAAACAGATCTTCTGGTAGGCTTTTAAATAGACATTTTCAATATGGGTGCGCCAGTCAAGATTATTTGTTAATGTCACTCCCAAGTACTTGCGACAATTTACTTGATCTAAGGAAGTTTCACCGATATTGTATCGAAACATCATAACATTCTGCTTCCTTGTTACTTGCATGTAATTAGATTTTTGGTAGTTTATTTCTATACCCCATTTCAGGCACCACGAGTTTAACGACTGAAGACACCTATTTATGTTCATCTGATCTGCCGGGGAAGCCACAGGAGAGTAAATCAAACAATCATCGGCAAAAAGTTTCATTCTGACAGGCGATTCGACGATAGCAGAAATATCATTTATATACAATAAAAACAAAAGCGGACCTAAAACGGAGCCCTGTGGCACCCCCGACAGAACTTCACGCCTATCCGATACTGCACTTTCTATTTTGACGACTTGACAGCGGTTACTTAGATAGGCCTGAATCCACAGTACTATATTTTCAGCGATTCCTAATCTGCGTAGTTTAAAAAGAAGCTTATGATGCGGAACTTTATCGAAAGCCTTCGAGAAGTCTACACAGACCACATCTACCTGCTGACGTTCATCTATAGCCTTGCAAAAGTCGTTCACTGTTTCAATTAACTGCGTTACTGTCGAAAGGCCGGTCCGAAAACCATGCTGAAATGGACACAATAGGTCATTTATTTCCAAAAAATGAAGGATGTGTTTAGCTATTATGTGTTCAAAAACCTTACAACATACGGAAGTGAGTGAAACTGGCCTGTAGTTTTTTACAAGAAGTCGATTACCGCCTTTAAATACCGGAACTACTATTGCGCTGCGCCAGTCACGAGGTAAAGAATGATCCCGCAATGACTTTTCAAATAAAATTTGCAAATAATATGATAACCACTCAGCATACCGTTTAAGGAATTCCGTCGGTATTTCATCGGGACCGCTCGATTTCTTCGGGTCCAGAGACAGCAGCTGCTCACAGATGCCCTCCCTATTGATGCGAATCTCGTGCATTGAGTATGGCAACGGGTAAATTATTGTATCATCACTCTCAATATCATTGTCATCCCTACTAAAGACCGACTGGAAGAAATCATTAAACAGATTTGCAATATCGTTTTTATCAGTCACCTCATCGTCCCCATCCATTACCTGTGTGATTGCGTTCTTTTTCGCTGAAAAATATCGCCAGAACTTTTGTGGTGAGCTTGTGAGAAAATTAGTCAGTGTTGTATTGAAGTAAGTTTTTTTCGAATCTAATAACACTGTTTTCAGCTTCTTTTTGATGTTTGAAAGTTCTGTCGCTCTATATTTTTGCTTTCGCAGCCTTTTTACCTTGCGCTTTAACTGAATGATCTCTCTAGTGATCCAAGGATTGAGCTGCTTCGATTTCTTTGAGCGAGTGGGAACAAAGCTATCAATGCAATATTTTAGTGTGCCCTTAAAACGTTGCCACAATTCCTCGACACTTTCATGGTGTGATGCAGTTGCAAACTAATTCAACTTTTCTTCTAAGACGTCTAAGATAGACGTATCGTCTGCCCGGCTGTAATCTTTGACCCGTATTAAAACATGCGATTTTTTGCGAACTTGTGTGTTCAACCGCACATTCAAACAGATCATCTTGTGGTCAGATAATCCCGGCTTGACAGATATAGTGTGGTCTGCCACTTTAGGGGATAAGAAAACCAAGTCCAACAATGACTGGGACCCCGATGTAACCCTTGTAAAATCCTTTACTATTTGCTTAAGGTTATGAGCAAACATAATTTCCATTACTTTATTCGCACTGCTTATTTCTACATTACCTGTTGACAAAGTTTCCCAATTAATATGTGGCAAATTAAAGTCGCCAGCCATTATCAGTCTGGTGTTCTTATTTACATGAGAGTTAAGGAACAAAAGCAATTCATCCAAAAATTCAGGAGATGTAGAAGGCGGCCTGTACACAACACCTACTAAATGTACAAGGCTCCCACAAGAAACCTTGCACCACACCATTTCAGAAAGGCTGCAGTTAAGAGCGACTGCAGCTACTGTGCTTTTCACAACAATAGCCACCCCCCCTCCTCTAGAATTTCTATCCCATCTAAAAACATGGTAGCCTGGTGGGAAAATGCTATCGTTACTAATTCCCTCATGTAACCAGGTCTCGGTTATTGAGACCTGGTTACCTGGTTGGAGCAAGCTGCGTTTCTTGACAAGTGGTTGTGGTATATATCACTGAGTAGAGGGTCAACAAGAGCTCATCTTGATATGACTTTTAATTGAATAGCTTATGTGTATAGCGAAGGCAAAACAGACAACATTCTAAAAGTCATGACCGCTTCAGATACTATCCAGGCACATTGACGCTTGGTTTTCTATTCTTGGTACGAAAATCAAGCAATGAGCAATAGCAAGGCTGAGAGAGTGATATGACGATGGGCAGAAGTAAAGTCGCTCGCCGTTATTAGGCTATGCATGCCTCTATATTTCAGAACACTGTAAAATGCAACTAATTTCCGCTTCCTTGGTTAGATGCAATTTCTATGGCGCTGACGCAAAATCAGTGTTCAAGAATTTTATTTCATATCTCAAAAAGTACTTTGCTGAGGTAAAAAAACCCTCCCTCTGTATACATTTAATCCAGTGAAAATTCTGATTAATGCTTTTTTATAGGTGTGGAAGGCTGACTTCTTTCGTTTCTTTTTTAACAGCTCGGAAAAAAGATGCTTACTCAGGCATATATTATAGTTGGTCAACGTTGCTTTCTTGTACATGTGTGACCTTGCTAACGCGTAGTGCTACCATTGAAAGTCCTGCGAATGGGCATCTATCATCCTTGCTTCTTTTTGACACCATGCAACAGCACTGCATGTGTCTTGTGCTCGACAGTGCTTACTGGATCGCCGGCACAAAGCCAAGCACGTATATCTATCAGGAGCTGTAGTTAAAAAAAGCACGTGGAACATAAGTGGGTTTCACAGAGAACAAGGGCTGCTCTGAAAACTAAAATTTTCTGAAAAGCAAAAATTTGTGCATTTATAAAATTAAAAAAAGCATATCACTGATAATAAGAAGTACTGAAAAGTATACTATGTTTCGGCTGGTAGTTGCTCCCCAAATCCCCTGAAAGTCATATATCATCAGTAGCAAAATAAGACACGCGGCAATGCTTGAAGAATCCCATTTGTTGCCGACTTTATGTATAAAAAGTTTTTCGATCTGCTCGCAGAGTGTGTGATCAAAATATGACAAAGAAGTTCATTAGTCTTGACATCTCTATTGGCAGTCACAATTTCTCACCGCACAGCGTTACGAAAGAGAAAGTGGTTTCTCCAGAGGGCAGCAGTTCTGTCAAGGACATATTCAAAAGCAGTGGCCCTTCAGGCAGATTTAGTGTCGCTCACGAGAAACAAATTATAATAAAGCAAGCTCTTAAGCAAGCAAAAATTTCCTCCCCTTCATTATATCGGCTTCGCTGTTGCTCTGATTTCAGTTGGATACTTTGTAGTCACTTTCGTAATGCAGCGGCGGGCTCATTTGGGTGCTGTTGTGGCCCGGAAAAAGTACAGATGAGGTGCGCATTTTCAGACTTGCCGTAATCAGTGCCGGATTAATTCTCGCTGATGCAGCATAAGAAAAGGTAGAAGAAAAGAAGAAAGCGGTTTCCGGCCAATCCGCGTCGAGGGCTGCTCTGAAGGAGCATTTCTTGCAGTAGCTGAGCAATCTCGTTACAGTTAGAATAGCTGTTAGGCCACTTGTCTTTCTTGCTAATTTCCGTACAGACCTGGTTGATTCTTTCATTCAAATACCTGGCTGGGGGCCTCAAGGGTTTCATAAAAGTATGGGGAGGCCGAAGGAAAATGATGGAAATTTTTATTTGCGCAAGGTAGCAGAAATGCAAAATACGCGTATGGCTAAAATAGCAGCCTCCTAAAAGCAGCGCACAATCGAGCTCTAAAAGGGAAACAACAACAATGAAAAAAATAATAATTAAATATGGGCAGAAAATATGGACGCGATGGCTGTGCAGTAAAAATAAATTAGGCTTCTAATTAGGGCTCTGCAGGTGTGTTGGGGCACTTGACTTTCTTGCTAATTTCCGTACAGTCCAGATTGATTCTTTTATTCAAATACCTGCATGTCGGCCTCGAGGGTTTTATAGTATGGGGAGGCCAAAAGAAAATGATGGAACATTCGATTTGCGCCAAGGTCGCGGGAATACAAAATATGGGAATAGCTAAAATATCAACATCCTAAAAGCAGCACACAATCGGGTTCCAGGAGGGAAACAGCAACAATGCAGAAAATCTAGACTTGCAATTGTTCTGCAGAAAAAATCTATTAGGGTTTTGTTGGCGTGCTGTTAATATATTAGGGACATGAGCCGCATAAAATCGGAGAAATAGACCTTTGGTTTCAGGCTAGAAAGGAAGGTTTATTTTTATTGGATATTACAGATAGAGGAGGTATTTCTATGAACCTATTTTTTCTGTGTGGCTGAAAGACTTGATTGCGACAGAAAGTTGCTTTTTGAGGCCAGAGAAGTGCTCTCCTTTGGCCTTTAGCAACCAGATATGACAATAATGCCAGGTACATCCAAAGTACCAACTCGCCTTCGGGCGAGTCTCGGGAACATGTCGCTTAAAAAATCCAAAACTAGTGATATTGATCGCAAGCGAAACCTCTCTCTGTGTTCTTCCCTTTGGTGATTACTTACGTGCATTCCTAAAACACATTGACTGATAAAGGTTCAACATGCCTGGTGCGCTCCTCATCCATATTTTTCGGAATGACCTTGAGTGCGTTTCCACGAAGACCAATAATGTGCCCTTTAGCTAAATGCAAAAGGCTAGCTCCGTTGAGCAAGTGCTGCTCCTTATGCCGCCTTACATTGTCGCTTAAAAAATCCAAAACTAGTGATATTGATCGCACGCCAAACCTCTCTCTGTGTTCTTTCCTTTGGTGATTATTTACGTGCATTCCTAAAACACATTGACTGATAAAGGTTCAGCATGCCTGGTGCGCTCCTCATCCATATTTTGTCGGAATGACCTTCAGTGCGTTTCCACGAAGAGCAATAATGTGCCCTTTAGCTAAATGCAAAAGGCTAGCTCCGTTGAGCAAGTGCTGCTCCTTATGCCGCCTTACACTGTCGCTTAAAAAATCCAAAACTAGTGATATTGATCGCACGCCAAACCTCTCTCTGTGTTCTTCCCTTTGATGATTATTTACGTACATTCCTAAAACACATTGACTGATAAAGGTTCAACATGCCTGGTGCGCTCCTCATCCATTTTTTTCGAATGACCTTGAGTGCGTTTCCACGAAGACCAATAATGTGCCCTTTAGCTAAATGCAAAAGGCTAGCTCCGTTGAGCAAGTGCTGCTCCTTATGCCGCCTTACACTGTCGCTTAAAAAATCCAAAACTAGTGATATTGATCGCACACCAAACCTCTCTCTGTGTTCTTCCCTTTGGTGATTATTTACGTGCATTCCTAAAACACATTGACTGATAAAGGTTCAACATGCCTGGTGCGCTCCTCATCCATATTTTGTCGGAATGACCTTGAGTGCGTTTCCACGAAGACCAATAATGTGCCCTTTAGCTAAATGCAAAAGCCTAGCTCCGTTGAGCAAGTGCTGCTCCTTATGCCGCCTTACACTGTGCTCGTGAAATGTAAAATGTAAAGTTCAAGCTTGTTAAAGCATCAACTGCTCTACTATTGGCCGCGGTTTTAACGTCACTGGATCAGCTGGTCCACGAAACATCCAGTGATGTTCCGTACGTTGAATTTTCGTTCTTCAATGAATTTTGGAACTAAAACATTCGAAAAGGTCTCCTCCATGGGCTTTTGGAAATTTTAAGAACATTTTTGCCCATTTTCCTCGCTGCTGACTCGTCCAAAGTAGTACAAAAAGGGGGACTAGATTTTTGAATCTTGGTAACGGTGCAATGTAAGCAAAAGATAAAAAAAATTCATATTTACTTTTGATTCATTTCTGACAGGACATTTTTTTCTAGCATCCTTTCTAGCTTTGTACTTCTTCCTGTGATGTTTGTTTTTTCTTACATGAATATCTTTTAAAAGAAGGGAGCGTACGGTCAGTCCACCTTTATTGTTTAGGTAATTTGAAACAAAATTCCTTGTAAGGAACTGAATGGTTCTTAGTGCAGATGAAAAAAATACCAACTTAGTAACCATCTTGGAGCTCTCAGGCTCCATGATTAAAAAGCTCTCATTGACATCATCTGCGATCAAGATAAAAAAAATTCCTCTCTATTACCAGAAGCACTAAGTATATCAGCAGCAGACGCTCTAATAATATTCAACGCAAGTAGCATAGCAAGAGCCAAGGTTCTAAACCTCTTTGGGCTAACCTAAAGCAGTAAAACTCTCCGCCGGTTAAGAGAAGTTGACTGGCGACCAATTTATTCCACTGGCCACGCAGTAGAGGATGTAAAAAATTGGCGGTAATTTAGATCTGGTGAAACCTAGAGTGACGCGATAGCTACCGCTGGCCGAATGGAACTTGCTCAGTTGAATTGCAAACTCAGTCTTTCGCCGCTCAGTTTTGCAAGGCGTTCCTTCTTTATCTTCGTCCCACTTGACACGGCGCATGCGCACAGCTGTGGCAGCTCGGTTTCGCCGGCCCGCCGCGCCGCAGGCACTCCGCTCCGCGTGGCTGGTCACGTGACCAACCAGGCGACGAACCACGCGATCAGCCACGGTGCCGCGCCGCCGGCAGCTGCTCCGCACCACGTGACCAACCCCGTGACAGCGTGGCGGCGCAGCCACACAATGGCAGCTAAGCCGCAGGGTGCCGGCGCTGGCGCGCTGAAGGCTCGAAATGCTACTCTAATGTAGCTATCGCTACAAAAAAAACCGAAGGAAGCTGAACGACTGGCAAATAAACACAAATATGAGTTGAATACCGACTGTGGAGGTCGTGGACATGGGATAAATTAGGGTGCGAAATGTTGGCAAAGCGAAAAACGCCGTAATAAAATTACTTTTTATCTTTAAACCCATTTACCTCATCAGATATTTATTAGGACATTACTATTATCCTGAGAGCTATAAGCGGCAGAAGGCCAACTCTTTGCATTTTATATGAGCGTGTGGGAATATTCTGAACCAAAAAGTAGGCATGTGAGATGTTTTGTTAATTATATAGACAGAAACAATGCCAAAAGCGGTCCTATAGGTATAGCTCTTGAGGAAAATGCCATAAAAATAATTGTTTTATTTGCTCTAAATGATTTTGGTTGAGTAAAAAGAGCATAGAGCAAGGATGCAGATGACATAAAAAGGCGGGCGCTATCATAGAGGTTGTTGAAAAAAGTGTGCCGAAACATTCCATAGTATACATAAGAAGAATAGGACTTACCCTCTCTCATTAGGAATTTTTTCATAACAGAATGAAACATCATTGCAAGCATTGCATTTTCCTAGTTTCCTTTGACAGGTGTGTGCTTACGCACCCCTGATAATTGCGCGCCATATGCTACCCTTCAAGATATGTGCACGTATGTAATACTGCAGATACTTTTGTCTCAGGACAGGATATTTGGCAAGGCATGGGAGACGCCTTTGTCTGCAGCGGACGCAGTCTGGCTGATGATGATATTGTTAACCAGTTTTTGGCTGCGTGGTCTAGATTCTCCATCCCTGCACTCTGTGTTCAAATATGCAAGAAAAATGTACAGCCTCATGGCTGGCAGTCACTCATCACCTATTTCGCGCTGTTTGTGTTCGTTCCACACAAAACCGTAATCCCTCGCAAATTTTCGTAGTACTCAAGCACCAATTGCACTCAAAATATTCTCCCGGTAAATGCTTTCTATAGCCAGTTTTGTAAACCCTTATATCTGCGAACTCTTCACCCAGCAGATCATAAGAAGCCAAATTTGAATGAAGCAAAAGTGTTGTGTAAGATGACAAAGACCCTCTAAATAGCCACATTTGGTCACTGGCCTACATTCACACTGTTTAGGGTGCGTCGAACGAATTCATTTCGGCGGTTTTACCATACTCAAGCGATATATCGACGTGTGAAGACAAAAACACTTTGACGAAGCAGTTGCCTCTCGTGCAGTTGTTTTTTTGTTTTGCCCCAGTAAGAAAACACACGCTTTTTCTTAATTTTTTTATTCTGGCAGCACATTGACGTTTTGAATAAGTGAGCTTATTAATGAGTCACATTCACCTCACTGGCATTCTATGGGACGTCATGATTTGTGATATATTAAGCCGATAGAGAATAATAAGGCTCGGCGAACTACCTTGGTAACTGCCGTAGCTCGTAACGCTCGAAAGAATAGAACACCCAGTTTCTGAAACTTGTATGACGCGCAGTAGAGGTTTTTTTCTTGTTGTCGCAGCTTACTCTAACAAAACGGTGTTCGGCACAGAGGTGGCATGGAATTTAAACAGCTTCATCAGTTTTGAACGTGAGATAACTTTACGAGCGTCCGAAACCGCAGTTAGTCTACTACTCGTAACGGCGTCTTTTCACAGAGGTATCACTGAAAGCTAAAAGCAGCGAAATCAACACTTAGGCACGAAAGAACTTCCAAGGCCGCAAAAAATAGAAAGACACGCATGCATGTGAGCTTCCATGCTGTACCACATGGATGGAATGTAAAGTGGGATGTGAAAAAGTTTGTCACAAATGGCCGATCACCAGAACGCCAAAATGGAAACGGGTGGCGCTGCGGCTCCTGCGCTGATAACGAAAGTGCAAGGCCGTTCACACTCTTCAGTCTAAGTGGAAGTCCACACAAAGTTATCCCCTGCGATGAATGTTTTTGTCCTTTTTGTTTTCGAAAGAAGAATTGCTTGCAATAAAACAGGAATAAAATTGGTGATATCGGGCCTCACAACGACCGCGATAAAAAGAAAGTCTACGCGCATTCATGCAAAGCCTTCAACACAAGAGTGAGTATAATGGCGCCCCGACGCTTGGAAAAAGGCACATTTAATTCAAGTCACTTACAGCCGACCTCCATTCGCAGCAAAGGTGGAAACGGCCAAGTACTGTCAGAATCAGAATGTTGGCGAACTGCACCGCCGCGCTGAGCGATTCCGCCCTTGCAGTCGGCTCTCAAATGTGTTATTGTCATTTTACTGACACTGCGTGCATTGTAAAATCACACGGTTCTCCTCGCTATCTGCGTCTGCTGTGTTGATTTCAGCAACCCTGACCTCGAAGCGCGAGAGCAGGAGCCAACAAGCGCGTTAGGTGCATCTTATGCGTCACCGTTCAAGATATCGTTGAATCTTGGCTGCAAGGCGGCATTTTTGAAATCAAACTTGTTTTCTTGTTTTTTGTTACATCCGTGAGATTTTTAGACGATCTTAGATCTGTGAAGATCGAAACTCGCCTGAGCTAAGTGGAATAAAGAAATCCCGTGGCTCATTCTGACTCTGATTGTCTGCTCAGTGGCAATGCTGACAGCACTGCAATTTTTCTCCTGTACCATTCTCAGCCCTGTAACGATTCGCTGTCGAGCCGTTAAATGCCACTAAGAACCACAGATAGAAAATAACGCTTGAATTTTGGATAATGCAATTATTACTTCATTTAAATATTACTTAGCTGTGCTGAAATGCCCCTATGGTACACTGAAAAATGGACAAAACCAAATATCTGAATTATGTGAAGATTAAAAACATTATATTGCTCATTCCTTAACAGAGTTTCTTGAAAATCGAATTCGCTTCACTGCAGATAAGAAGGACGTATAAAGTCGCTACGGGAGCGTAGTACTGAATTCTCTTTGTCAAAATATTTTTGAAATAAAAACAGCATATTTTTATCCGAGAAAACAAAAAAACAATGCACGCGGAGTTTTGATGGGTTAACCTTGCACTGGAGCTCATCTTTCGTTACTTAGTTTTGCTGCTGCTACATTATACCCACCCTCCCTCTGAACCGTTTGCATCTGCTAAACACTCACTCGTGGCACTCGAGTTGCTCGTTCTCGGTCCTTTGTCCTAAACTGTGGGATAGGTGAACAAGTGATAGTGCTAATGTGAACAAACATTTAGCCAGTTCTCACTAAAAGCAGGCAAAGCCGAGGCGCTCTGAGTTGGAAGAATCATGGGGTTTCAACGTCCCCTAAAATCTAACCCTATGAGGGACTCCGTAATGAAGGGTTCCGGGTTATTTTCTACCATCTAGAGTTTTATAACGCTATTTAAAACATCACACAACTCATGGACTTTTTTGTATTTCACCTTCAAAATAGACCGACCGCTTTTGCACCCTTTCATGCACTATATATTTACTAGCGGAGCTCTTGATGGTGCAAAGCTGACGGATGTGTTTATATGTGTATGAGCTTTAATTGAAAGAAATATATGGTCCTCGCTGGTCCGATGTTCAGTTTGAAAATACGTCACAAATTATGCGAGGTGTTCTTGCGCTGCAGCTCGGTAATTGTCATGATAAGATGTTTCCGTGTGTACTAGAGCGCGCATAGTAATTTAGAATTTCAGTTGAAAATTCCTAAAGCCGGGAAGGAGTTTCTGCGCTCTTTTGGCGACACTGGTGTTGCTGCGGACAGAATTTAATCATCACACCATGAATACCAGGGGCGCTTTGTAAATAAATAATAGGCTTTCCACCACTTCTCAAGGTAAAGTGTTTAAAGCTCCGGGTGCATGAACAGACGACATGAGCAAAACCAAACAAATGCTTTCGACAAGAGCGTTTCGAATTTCATAGTGTCACCAATGATAAATTTAAGCTTAGAGGTTTAGCTACAATGCCGCTGCTAGATAATGTACGAAACGAAATATTAGGGTTGCGAATAGCCGAATCTGAGGCGACTGGCAAGTTGAATGAGAAATTATTGTTGAATTTGTTTGGCTTAAGCGCTGCTCTTTATGAAGCATTTAAGAAAGAAACCAGGCCAGTGTTAAATGCACCCCTTACCGAAGCTGTTGAGCTAGAATCACTACCTCCATCTAAGTGTGCGCACACACAGTCCTTAATCCTGGCATCAAAATGCTGAAAAGCTGCGCCAGGACACAGCATACAGATCTATTTCACTCAAAACGTTCATTGTAAGATTTATATGACGGGTTTAGCAAGGCGACTACAATTTGTTATGAAGCAAATATTTGGTTCTCATCAGAAGTTCGGAATTAAAGGATATTTTATAGTTTATTACATTCACAAAAGGCGAGAGCTGCTAAGAGTGTAGCGATGCAACGAACGGTTGTGTTGCGATACTTCAACTCGACCTGGAGAAAGCTTTAAGCTACACACCAGGTATTGTTTTCTATTCTGAACCTTGTGTATGTAGCCTGTGTTGTACGTGAAGGTGTAGATATGACGTACCGAAAACTGCTCGACAATATTTATTGTGAACAGGTGTTCAAGGGCCTCCATAATCATGCAACGATCTGTGGCCAGGGCTTCCCCCAGCCCTCTTTTCTTTAATGGCATCCTTCAAATTTTAAATAATAACAGGTGTTGCATTGCTTAATGCAACGTGTAAAATAGTTTTTTCGGATACATCGCCTGCCTATTCGTGCTGTGATTTAACGTAAGAAGTTCCATTTAAGGCTTTCTTTTCTCTAATAGCCTGTTACTTGTGCAATTCAGTCAGAAATAATTGAAAATAAGCATCGCCAGTAGCGACGAAAACTCAGACAAACAGCATATACTGCAATGATCCTCGCTCACCGTCACTTCTACTTTTGAGTGGAAGCCTAACCAGAGATAGTGAGATGGATCAGAACTACTGCTGCGTATGCGGCTTGATTTAGGCCTTTGTCGCTCAAGAGGAAGCAGGTTTTTAATTAATTATGACTGAATCGAGCAAGCATTGCATCGTGCCACATAATTAGGGGATAGGAAACATTACCTGCCACGTTATGCGTTGAATTACTGCATGAGCGAGCAAACGGTGTAGCCGAGAGAAGCAGTTTACATGTTGCATTTAAAGACGAAGCACGTTCTAATACTAGAAAAAATTGGAAGGATGTGCCCTGATTCGTCATAAGCCCGTTCAACTTTTCTGCTGCGAGAAATGTTGGACCTCACAATCGAAAGTCGCGGTCTGAGGAAAAGCTGACCACTCGAAGGTGCTGTGTTCTGTGAAAATTTTTGGTGGCTTGGATGGGTGAAAAGATAGAAAAGAATGCAACAAAAATACCCTTCAAAATATGTGATCACGACTTGGCAAAGCTCTACCGGTTAATCCCTACGGCAAGTGGATCTAAAAATAGACTCCCGGTGCTCTCGTTTCCATAATCCTAGTTCTAGCTCCTACTAAGGAACAACGATCTTTTGAAAAATTTTTTTTGTTTTTGAACCATTATAGTTGCGGCGCGTAGTGCAATTGTGAAATCGAAGCTGCCTTCTCGGTCTCAGCTGCACCTCTCCATCTCCAATCCACATGATAGCTTTAAGTATGAGGCAAGTTTTTGGGTAAAATTCTGTAAGAAAACATGCACACAGCACATAGTGGTTGTTTATTTTATTAAAGTTAAAGCATAAAAAAGTTTAGTTATATTGATAAATTTTGATAAATACACATACGACCCACGCCGTCATAGCTTTAAGATAGCTCATCGTAATTCAAATTACTTTTGCAGTTACATGGCCGCAGCGGTGGCTCAGTGATTATGATGCTTGGCTGCTGACACGAAAGACACGGGTGCGATGCTAGCCGCTGCGGTCGAATTTCGATGCAGGCAAAATTGTAGAGGCCCGTATACTGTGATATGTCAGTGCACGTTAAAGAACCCCAGGTGGTCGAAATTTCCGGAGCCCTTCACTACGGCGTCCCTCATAGTCTGAGTCGCTTTGGGACATTAAATCCTCTAAACCAAAGCCATCAACCGTGTATAATGGTATCTGGTCTAGAACATATTAAAATTATTACGATACCAACAAGTGCGGTTATATAATAATGGGATAACCAAGAACAATCCTGTTCATATAAAGATCTTTTTGAGAAAAAATGCATCAATGACGAACGAAATGCTCCATTTCACATTAATTGTGGTTCATTGCACAGTTAGATATACAATATAAGCGTAAAAAGTTGCAACAAAAAATATTACGCAGTAAGAAGTTTCGAACTGTTCGTGTTGGAAGAAATACCAACGCTCAGTTTCGAGAAAGACAGCGAAGATTGCGAATAACAACATATGCTGTAAAGCAATGCCCGAAAGGGTTAAAATGCAACATATATTTGTAGCTCAGGACATTGTTACTCATGGCTTTCCTTGCTTTTTCACGCGATGCAGTTCACTTTTATCCTCACCATTTTTGCATCATCAGTAGACCGACAGGAAGATATCTAGATACGCTGTTAGTCACCTGTCACGCAAGCTTTCTGTTCATTCAGACCAATCTTGATTCAAATGTGCTGCAAAATGTCTAGCGTTTCTCTGCTGCCGTTATCGAAATGATGCACGGCATCATAAAAACCAAACCTTCAGCACTGGAAGACAGAGATATCCGTCCAATGTGTCCCACATGCCTTGAGGAGGTTTTGTGAGATTTTCAGGTATTAATAAAAAAAATGAATAATATGACAATAAACAATTCTAATAAATTTTGCTTTAAGAGTGACATTACGCCTCATTACGTATTATGTTTAGAATCTTTGTAGTCTTTTCGCGCTACGCTCACATTTCGTCTTCGCAGCGAAATTTACGTTTGACAAATACCAAACATAGGCGGACTCCTTCAAAGTTAAAACCATTCAATCCACAGCTCATAACCAGCCCCTGGGGCTATGACATCTATCATGAGCAGCATCACACGACGGCATGATCGAGGTTATGTCCGATGGTATGGGTTCAGCAGTTGAAAGCGATAGATATGTTCAAATAGGAGTACTGAGAAAATTGTGAAAATTAGCGCAATTTTTTTAGGTGAAGTCTCACGTCAGCGCCTTGTCCTCATCTATGAAATGAAACATACGGGTGCTAGAAAACTGCGGATATAAAACCAATTTTCGCAGAAAGATCTAATACCTTCACGACAAGCTAGACATCAAACATATGGTAGATGTGTCAGTCTTTTCATCAATCGTTTCATGTTGGAGATCTCCCTCAAGCTATAAGCAAATTGCTCGCCAGTGCAAATAAGGCTCCGCTTGCTAAAATTATTTTACCTCGGGGAAGATATCCTTCGCGAATAAAACGAACACAAAGTCTATCTTGTCCAGCGTGTTTGTTTTTCCCAGCCAATTTTCTGGGTCTCCTTTATTGGCAAGGGGTACTGCGCGACTGCCATGAAAATTGGCGCAATATGATACGGGGCGTTTAAATATTGAGGAAATATATTCAAACACTCCCCTTTATGTGACGCTGCATTTTTATGGCTACCCTTTTGATGCTTTAATGAGGTTCGTGTAGCTGCAATCCGAGGTTCAATCTTTTTAACAAGTGCGTTTGTTTGCACAAACCTTCCGGCTGCGACGAGATTAGAAAAAAACAGAGCCTCACGGATAGACTGTCGGACGGACCATAATCTGGACAAAGATTATTAGAAATGTATTACAAATGAAGAAACTACACCGATCGAAAACTGTTTACGCGCGTGCACTACCGGCAAAAAAAAAATTCCCAGTTCTGCTGCGTATTCTGCGACAAGACACCTGCGGCCACCGTGCACGCGATTCTTTTTGCGTTTATTTCTGCCACCTTACCTTTTAATCTTCTCCTAGCTTCCCAGCTGTACTCACTAAAGACCTCTACAACTACGACCGCATTTGGTCGCATATTCCGCTCGGGCCCCGAGCTCAAATTACGACTCCGGTTGCCAAGGAAGGCAGCATAAAACGTACCGGGTGGGAATACCTCCACTTTGTTTTATGAAAGTTCGGCTGACATCCTGAACATACGCAGTGTTGCCTCAGCTAGTGGGTGGAAAGCTTGGCGTTGTTATTACGAGCGAAAAAGAAGTATTGCTTACTTTCTGTATATCTTGCGCTACGGTATCCATCTTTCCAGTTGCCTCGCAACTTTCTGACGCCTCCACATCCATAACTATCTCTCCCTTAAGAGAACAAGCTAGACCTAATGTATGTAGGAAATGAATGGAATCCTCTTTTTTCTCAATGCAAAATTGTCGCTCTTTTTCCTGAAGAAAATTTAGTCTCATAAGCATGCGGAGCATTTTTTCACAGGAAAAATTCCATCCCTCGAAACCTGTGTGGTGACCGAACGCGCCCAGTTTTACACCTTTGTTGCATAAAACCCACTCCAGTGTTGAAAAAACAAAACAGGAACACCCAGCTTCAGCAGGTTCAGATGAATCGCTTGCATTCACCTGGAAACAGTGAGAAAGCTTGCCCACAATTGGTTTTTAGAGCAAATTAAGCACTAGACGCTAACCGATATGCCTGATGCGTTTTGCGTGCTCTTCGATTGCTTCGGCGCTTCTTTACTAGATATATCGATTTCATTTTACTGAAAATCTTTTACTGAAAATGGAATGTATATACGCTTAAGAAGTATTCAAAGCTACATTTCTGTGCAAGCCATCTAATGTTGACAATCATGCACTTGAATTTTGGCAACGTGTCCGACAAAAACCACGTCTGCCACGAGTTCATATTGTTCAGAGCTGCAGTAGCCTAACACAACTCTCATCAACCTCGTAGCCAACATCGTTCGATTGCAAAACCTTGTGCTCCTCGAATAGTGCACGTCGACAGCACTTTGCCCTCCAGGCATTGATTCCCAGTGCATGAACTCTAACTTAAAAATAAACTATAAGCATTCTCTTAAGGTTAGGTGCGCATGGCAGAACCACCCTCAGTGAGTGCTTCTATCAAGGTAAAAAAAGAGGCATAGTTAGGTTCACGAATATGCGTGGAGAATGAGTCGCATCCATGGTGGCCGCAGATGCCTCGCTGAAAACCATGAAGCGCCCTTGCGACCTTTTTTTTCAGCTGCGATATACATGAGGACTCTTCATCGTTCCAGCTTTTTGATACACAACCCGTAGTAGCCAGGAATAGATAATCCTTGGGCGGCCCCCAAATATTGGCTTTTCGCGTCGCACGCGCTGATTTCGGAGCAAAACGGAGAGACCGATGGTGAATTAAACTGATGTAAGCGCCCTCGAGCAGAGAGTTGCGAAAGAAGAGATAACGCGAACGCCCCACTTACTGTCGCGACGCCAGCGTAAGTCCCCGTTCCTCGCTCGCCCGAGTCTATCGGGGACCATCTCCCTGACTCTGTATCGTCGGAGCAAGCCCACTCGGGAGTCAGGGCCATGAGTAGGCCGAGCAGACGATCAGCGCTCTTGCGCGGTGGGCTGCGTAATTTAACACAGGCGGTACGTTCCTTGAAGCAATCGATTTAGCGGTTCCTAAACTCTCTTCGAGACTTAACCACACAAGCTTGTGGCTCTAATGGCTATTTTAAATTTTTCGGAATTACTTTCAGCTAATAACCAATTATTCTAAAATATAAAATGTGTGCTTTAATATACACTCAATTAAAAGAAATCTAAAATATACACTGCATCTTAAATATACACTGAAATTTAAAATATACATTAATTTTTAAATATACACTGAACTGCACCGCTCTACAGCAGACGGCATGTTTTTGGTTTTGCGCACCTCCAGTCTACCCTTTTGTTTTAGGTTTTGGTTGACGTTGCTTGAAATTTGTAATATCTTGGCGTCAGTTCTCTCTTTCCTTTGTTTGCACACTCATCGTGATGCAATGCTCTGATGAGGGTGTTTCAGGACAAAAATGAGAAAGATATCAAGTGTGCGTAAAAGAAGGGCTTTTAATTGTCAAATCGTTGTGCGAAACAAAGCCGCTGTTTACGTCCGCGACAGAGGATATTCAACAGCTACATGACTGCTTTGAATCTCACCGTATAAGGTCTGCATCAATACACTGGGCCTCCTTACCCTCGCAGTAGTTATTCCGGAGAGATGAGCTCTCTTGCACCACTGCATATCAAAGCCTCGTAACCAGATCATGTATTTCTTTACAACAAAAAACTAGCAGCGCCAAGAACTTCAATCCCGCATGCCCAATGCGCAAGCGTCTGTTATTATCCCGCCGGTTCGCGTGCTGAGGCATCCCCAGATTGGTAAACTGCGTAGTACAGTTGAGAAACGCAGATACGAACAGAAACGAGCAGAAACGAACACCACGGGCGCTTGTTTGTGTTTTCGTCTTCTGCTGGGCGACAGCGTTTTTCAAGACAGTGAACCAACAAGCCCACAAAGCCCGCTGTAGTAAAGCTGAGTTGCTCCAGGAAGTTCAATAACCAAGTCGTGCAATAAGGAGCTCCGGAAACTTCCCAGCACGCGCAATGTGCGGGTGAGTATTGTACGAGAAGAGGCGAGATATGGCTGGAAGGCAGAGGCGAGGGCGTTCGAGTGGTGGCTGCGGCGCCATTCCGCGCGTGTTTCTGTTCGCGATGTCTACCGCAGTCTCTCAGGCATTTGCATCAACAAACACCCAGCTCGGCGTCCGCTACCGATGGCTTGTGCGCGTCGCTTCGGGGGTAACAGCCGGGGCCACCAGAGTTAATTAACAATGGCGCCGAGTTCGTGGAAGCCGTCCGCATGCACGAATATAAGGAGGAAAGCTGTGATAGATGCTCCGTATAGCTGAGAGGATTTTTTTTTTGTTGCTTGACTGCGCTGCTGAAAGCTAGGCGCACAGAAAAGCTATCCGTTTCAATGAAAGGAAACTTTCATCCCCCTGGATTAAGCACTTCCTCAGCAGATATGGTTTGCTTTTTTCGTTCGCGGCGAGATGTTCAAAACGAATGTTCAGGTCGTGGTTTCGAAACTTTTTTCTCAAACAATGTGCACTTAGCCACCATATTCTTCATTAACCATTTTTTTAGCTACCCCTTCTCGGAACCAAAATGTCGCTACATCACTGTGTCCTCGGCTAAAGCAATGTGTACTATACTGCGCATTTACATATTGAATACACTTGCTGGAACAAAACCTGACTCGGGCGACTACATACAAGCACGGCGTATGTGGCCGTGAAAGACAAACTATTATTGCGGAGACTTGCCGGAGAGCACGGTTTACGAGCGACCAAAAACACTGTTAGGGTTATGTACATTCGTAAGGAAACCAAGAGAGCACTATAAGTACAAACCTTCTCACGCTGAAGGGTACGGCAGCCAATATTTGCATTCAGTGGCCTTAAGCTAAGGTTCTTGTAGTCATGAATCACTGTAAAACATTTTGAGTAGCTCATTTTGTTTGACCCCAAAATTCACTCGCATGCACAGTTTCTGCTAGTAGTGATTGCACAAATGTCACATTACTCTCGGTGGACTCTCGTAATAGTGTCTGAGCCACATTCTTCCTCATGAAAGAGAGCAGTTTGGCAGTTTCTGGTTTTTGACTTATGTCCTCTCTACGTACTTTTTACAGTACGCAAATTTCCTGCTCCAGTGTGTGGCGCAACCCTTTTCGTTCTCACTTTGATGCTTAAAAAGTGACGAAACCGATTTTTCTGTTTTTTAAGCCTCCTAAAACACGCGGTGATCTGGAAAAGTAACGGATAATAAACCCAGCTATACCATCACAACGAACCCAAACAAATGGCCGTCGTCCTGTAGCTCAGGGATGCGTCGCACCCGTGGGAGCCACTGGCGCATATCGGCGCATGACGGCGGCAAGGAAGGGAGCAGGAGTAGGCCAAAGCACCCGCCTCACGAGCGCGTGCACGGGTTCCACTCCTGGGATTAATTGGTCGGATTAATCAAGGACGAACATTGTGCAAAGCGTGCTGTTGCACGCGCCGCCTCGACGGTAAAAGCAAATTCTAGCTGTCTGACAGTGAGTCTCCTCGAAAGCAGGAAAAGTATATTACTGAAGCAAAACCTGTTTACGAGCATGAGCCGCATATAAAAATTCTAATGGTAACATCTTTTTCTTTGCCTTCTAAGCACGGAGTTGGGGGAAGTTGGGTTCTTGCATTATTCTATTAAAAAAAATGATACGAGCGACTTTTATATTCTTTTCAGACACCCAAAGTGCGCAATGTTAATTAATAAGACGATTAAAAGAGGAGAGGGGGAAGGATTGAAAATGCAGAACACCACCAGCATGCCAAAATAATCAGGCACAAATAGAAGGCAACGTACACATATACATAGGCAACAACTCTGGCAGAGTTCCGTATTTCAATCAAAACGATATTGCTTAACCTTGTAAAAAGAGAGTATTAGATAGAAGGACTATGCTGAACGTAACTTATTCGAATACTTTATAGATAATTACAAGCGCGTGTTTTAAACGGCCAGCATTAGCGTAGAATCCATCGGAGCAGAATTGCTAAGTGCCCATGAAATTTAAGCAGGAGCAAATGGTGGATCACTCTAACGAGGTGATTGGTGAATGCGGCATCACAATTTTGTTGGAATTCCTAGTTCTTATGTAGATATCTCTCTAACCACTCCCTATTCAGAATGCATTGAAACCCAGCGGCTCCAATGCTAGATTTATCCACCACCAAATAGGCGCCTCACCTCAGTAGAATTATACTCCTGGCGTCAACTTTAAACGAATACCTTTGAAAGCCTTTGAGGATTATTAAATATCTATCCTACGTAATAACAAAACGCTTGCCTCTGGTGCAGCGCTAATCCGACACTCTCATATATCATGAGGGTGCCAGGCTAAGCGGCAACATTACAGACACCAGACACGTCCACCGAACAGTGAAAAGTACAACTGACCAGTGTCACCTTGAAGTGCCAATGACCGCTCATCAAACTGGTGCGCTCGATGGTCAAACCGAAGAGGGTCCTGGACTGCGGTCTTCAATCCCTAGTTCAGTAAACACCTTTTGATGGCCATTAAACGTTTTTCTTTCTCCTTTTTAAGATAAAGTAACTAACAACGGGAACTCATTACAATAACCCTGGTTTAATGGAAAGATAAAGCTGGCAGCGTAATTTTGCAGTCTCTCAGTGCTATTAGGTTAGCCTTGTGAGCATCCAGAACGAATGATATGTATTGAAGCCTTTTTCTAACCAGTGAAGTGTTGGCTTGGATTCCTCATTAAAAGTAGCTACGAATAAATGAACATTCGAATAAGCGAAATTTTTGATATCATTGTTTGTATTCGTTAGTATTGTTAGTAGCATTGTCTGCGAGCAATACAATGAAGTATTTCAAACGTGGCCGCCGCTGGCAAAGAATAGGGTTAATTAGGAAAACATGAGAGAGGCCTTTGCCCTGAAGTGGGTGTAGTCAAGCTGATAATGATTATAATTGCTGGGGTTCGTTATGACTCTTTCGCGGCCTTGCTGCTTGTGAACGTGACTGCTTGCGTCGGTTCAAATTTCGGTTTGGGCGTTTTCGTCGAAGCGTCCAAGAATAGGCGGTGTCTGTATGCTGCGCTGGAGGTACTGGAGTGCTTATTCTGCACTCGAATTGCACATACGACTTCATTATGGGCTCGGAAATGTGTGAAAAGTGTTTCTCAAAACGTCAGTTATATGCGCCCATTCCCAGGGGATATTTCAGTACACAACTTTCTTGTAGGCCGGGTATGGGAACTGTGTTATAGCACGAGTTTTCTGCTGGTCAGGTCAAATTCTCTTTTCTAAATATCTAGCATAGAATCAACGGCGCCTCTCGAGCGAAATGTCACTGCTGTGGCTCTAGGGTTAGCCCTCATGATTTGATGGCCTCTAGTACTCTGTGCATTACACGTTGCAACCTCGCTGGCTCGGAACAAATTGAATGACATTATCTTAATTTGAACTCGAAGAGCCCATCTGGCGTTATCAATGCAGTCTTCTCCCAATCTCTTTCATCCACTTCAACCTGCAAGTAGCCGCTCTTGAGGTACAAAATCGAAGATAAGTAATTGGCACCGCACAACCGGTCGGTGTGCCATCGATAACTCGGCGGCGGAGTTAGGAACAAAAGTACTCGGCGGTCGTCAAAGAACAGGATTTCTACGCTCTCTTCCGCGCTTAAATAAAAGCTGGCAATTAACCTTCAAAATGAAGAGCCAAAAGAAGGTACAACAATCTAAAACAATGTATAAGCAGTTGCTTGGGGATGGGATCATTCGAGATAAACCAGCTCGCATCTTGCGCCAAAAACAGTGCCAAGGCCGCGTGCCGATGGCTTTCAGCATGAACAAAAGGATACAAGAATGCTTCGCGGCAACATGCGGTCGCGACAGGCAAGTTTTTATAGCAAATAAGTGCACAAACACTTTAAATCTGAACTTCCCCGGATATCCATTAGCCGCTGGAGCATGAGTCTTATCCAGAGCTTCCACTCAAGCACTGTACATTATCCACAGGGTGGTTTTTATCATGATTCCAGTTTACGTTCAAACCAGTACTTATCATACCCTGTAGACGAGGGGAATAGCATTAGCCCACGCATGCACGTATGCACGGATGCGTGCAAGCACGCGCAAAAAATGTGTAGGCAAATGAAGGTTGAAATGAAAACTCGAACGGAAACTTTATGCTCACTGCTCCCCCATAACTATGAACAAAGGCAGGGATTTACGGTGCAGTTATCTTCTGACAACATTATCTCGAAGCTTAATGTGGAGCTGGGCCTTTCCTTGCTGCCGTCATTGCAATTCTACATCCCAACGCAGTCTGAAACGCAGGCAAAAAAAAGTGATCCGTGTTTATTTTTGTCGAATACCGACCAGCACTGCTACAAAATTGAGATCCTTATGTGAAAAATACAAAGGCATATTTGTGGAAATCTAATCATAACGAGCCACTGCATTGAAGGGAATAATGACGTAAATCGTTTATGTTTCCCATAAACTTTTTTATGGTCTAGTGTAATTCCCTCTACATTATGTGATGATGATGATGATGGATTTTTATGGCGCAAGGGCGTCTATGGCCAAAGAGCGCCATGGCGCAAGGTGTTTTCGTTTCCTCAAGTTGGGTCAAAGACCCGTTTTCCAAGCATTTCAGCCCTTACTAGCTGAGCACCATACAGGCCAGGGCTTGTGCATACAGGCTTACGCCCCTTGTATCACCGGTGGGTACCCTGCGGTGCTGGGGATCGAGCCCCACACCTCCCGCATGCGAGGCGCATGCTCAACCACTCGGCCACCGCTGCGGTATCTAAATTATGTGTTTTTCATCCCTGTTGCGTGTGCGTCGTCGTAACGGCACTGAGATTTCAATGCCGTCGAAGCATGGAACCGAAGGTAGGATATCATGGATGCTGCAGCGGTTTTCACTTGGTAGGGCTTAACTTTGGGATCAGTGACACTTAAGCCTTGCCAAGCATGTCGTCGTTTTAGCGGAATGCTTAAGCTCCAGCATATCTTAAATGTTTAAGCAGGGCAGATATCTGTTTTTATTATAGCCGCGAGGCTAAGGAGCCCGGTATATAAGGAAATGCAATTTTAAGTATGAAATTTCTTTCGCGCGACGGGATCTAACTCCAGTACATAAAGCTTCGGTTTAGTCGCTAGCTATACGAAGTCAACAAAGCCATTCTCTGGCCTTCCATAAAAATGCCGCGTTTTTTAGATGCATATATCAGTTAAAACGAACACATCGAGGCATGGTGTATTTCAACAAAAGGCAAATATGGCAGTTCTTATTGACAGGTGTAAAAGAGCTCACTTAACATGAATAGCACGCAGCTTGAATGTAGAGTTTAAAGACAACAACTTAACTGTAATTATCCAGTGAAGAGTTTAACTGCACACAAGGCCTTAAGGAACCCTCAAGGAACAAGAACGTGGCCTCATTACAAATGAGCTTGATGTTTCTTTTTCGTTATTTTATATCCATTATTTAGGCGAAGATTCTTGGCGGAAGTATTCTTTTATGTTCCTAGACCTATCGCGTCTAGGACAACCTTACCACTTACTATCCCGTGCACCTAACGCATGCCTCACGCCTTGCCGCCACTTCGTAGTCGAGTTTGGCGCGAGGTTCAAAAAAGGCATCTTCTAACGCCTTCAGAAAGCTGGCGGCTGCCATGAACCCATCCTGAAATGAAGGAGCGAAGCGGCGTCCTCTGTGTCTGTGCAGTAGCAGACGCCACATTTATGATGAAGCCAGTAGCGGCCACGTGTAACACGAGTCGGGCCTCGGGATGCCCATGTACACAGAGAAAGCGAAGCGTCGTCGGAACGCTGTCGGATAGGCTGGCCAAAAACGTGCTGAGCGACGAGATGCTCATGGTGTTGTCAACGCATTTCCTACGCCATCAAGAACTCGTTGTATCCCTCATCAAGCAGAAACACAGTTGCCACACACTCATACACGACCGTAGCTTTGAAAGCAAGTGCAACATTTGCGGAATTACAATTTCGACCAGCTAACGCTACGCATCCGAATTACCACGGGTGCAATTGCAGTTCACATTGTTAATTGCATGGACATGAACGGATAGTATGTATAGAAGTTTCTCTCGATGTCACTAAAAAAGTGGAAATAATTTTTTCCCAGCGCCTAAAATGCCTACAGCAATTTTTTCCTAGAAATTAAATTAACTCTGCCGGAGTAAGCGTGAAAAGAATGAAAAGATGAATGAGTAGAAAAGGGAAAAAAATTTCAATTATTTTTGTCCAACGCTGGTCACCTTCGCAAGCTAACCAGCTTGTCACCGTGATGTCCCGCTCAAGTACGCTTAGTTAGTGGTCAATAGTAAGAAAAAATAGGAACCTATGTGTGATATTTAAGATGCACTATTGCGATGAGGGCGGGAAGTTATTTTTGGCTCACTTTTGCAACGGTTGTGGTATCTCCTTCAGAACCACTTTAGTATTTGCTTCTCAACAAATATTCGGAGCGGGTACTTAAACAACTGCTGTGAAAACACTTATACTGACGTTCAGTTATTGTCGAGAGCAACAGACGATTATTAAGGAATAAAAGGCACGGCAGCTGCCTCGTAAAACCCTCTTCAACTTATCAATCTTGGGCATTTATATCAACAGCAAGGGGCGCTGCAGTTTAGCGATAACTTGATCGATGCGACACAACACGAGTGTATGTCATGCAAAAGCCAGTAGCAATCGCTGTCAACTCAAATCTAATTACCGACCTGTCCCGTTAGAGGCGCTTCATCTCCGTTCCTCTGCCTGAGTGCAGGCAGGAGTACAGGGTTAGCTCGTTCGCGTTGCATGAGGGGCATCCATAGCATATAATGAAGCTTTGTCATCACAGGGAGCAAGGCACGTTGATAACGTGATTGCGGGCACACATTTAAATCGCCATGATTACTCTTGTCTTCACGTTTACTTAATCCTGCCACAAAGGTAAAGCAAATTTTCCCAATGGTGGTGATCCGTTGTACCAAAGCGGTTGCAAAGCCCTCCAAATGCAGCCAGCCGTGCGAGAAGTGGCATCGATTTCGCACTGCTCTCGAAACATTTATGTGCACAGAGATATGTTTTCATGAGTGCACATACTTGCATAGGTTTCAGTAACGTTCCACAAGATAATGGGCCCTCCCATCCCTACCCCTCTCCTCCCCCTTCCAACGTCTTGGTCAGCTCAAGGATTTTAGGCCGTGTGCGCGGCTTGCTAGTGCAGGCTGGTTTACTTTTTTGTTTGGACTGAATTGTACTGTGATCAACGCGTTGTTTACATTGTTTATAATTAGAGCCTGATAGTTAAGGCGCACCGGTTCTTTCGCATAGTAAATTAGTTATGTCATTTTGATGTGTAAATTGATGTTCTGTCCCTGAAGATTGTTTCAGCGAGCCGAGCAAAATCTCTTCTACCTCTGCGTTTTAACGCTACCTGTCGCCATGTAATGAAGGTAAATAGTAACACTGTGAACTTCCAAATCCACCTCGAAGACGTACGTCTATCCGGCAAAAACAGGAAAAACGCAAGTTCATATTGTGAGCACTGCTCATCTTGTTGCAGTGAGGCTAGTAGTATATATCCGCACGTGCACGACTGGGCCGTCCTACTTTTATAATGCGAGCGTTTCATTTCGGATCTTTTCCTTCGAATTCTTGGCAAACCCTTTCTTTTTTATCGTTTTTATGACTTACACAAGATTACTGGGCTGATTTATGGCCCGGAAACCAGGAATTCAACGGCAAAAAGTAAGCCACGTGCTCGATTAATGGCTGTTATTACTGCAGCTATATAGGAGCTAGGATGACAGAAATAACATCAAGAACTGCGCTTCCACGCAAGTATATCTCGCTAGGTTTCTCGCCCACGTACCCTGCCTCAACTCGTCTTGATTCGTGCCTCAGTGAGCAAAGCTTAAGTGCCGAAAATGTGCTCTAGCCAGTTCTAATTTCTATGCTGCTGCGAGGCTGGGTAAACTGTGTGCCGCGTCGGTTTTTTTATACCTTGTTTTTATGGTTTTTATGGGTTTTTTATGGCGTCGTAAAAGAAAATGTCGAAAGCGGGAAGGAGAATATATATTGGTGCTTTAATTGAATGGAAAATTAATATTATATTAGCTTTAATGTATTGCGCAGCTTAAGCTTGAAAATAAGTTTTTTTTTTCCATCGCAGAGAATGAATCTGATTTATCGCATAGCTTGCCATTAAGACTTCAGCGGATGCTTCATATAGTATCACAGTCAGCGCAGTGGCACCATAGTTACGCATTTTCCAACACACTGGCGCAATGGACCGACCATACTGACGTGAGTGTCTATGTATGATAAAAATAGAACGCAGACATCACGCCGGTTAGACTCATAATAGATAATGGGAGAAGTATTGCATAATTTTTCCTTCTATGCATCTATGAGGAGAGCATGTATTTCTCCTCTTAGTGGCTGTCATAGCTGAAGATATAAATCCTTGCGATTGCGTTTTTAACTATGTACTAGGTGCCTGCTATAAAACCTGCGCCTCACACAGCGCAATGCATGATTGGCTTTGCCTATACAGAATGTTCAGCCCACAACACTAGCGCAGCTGTCTGCTGCCGCTTTCAGAAGCTGTGCTCGACAACTGACACTGTGTCTTTGTAGGCATTTAGGTTCTCTCTGCCTGATTTCCTTCCAGCATATACCATTACCTTTTGTTAAAAGCCACTGCCTGATTAAAATCTCAGGTTTCCAGCTTATTAATTATTCTGTTATTAATAGCACTCTTTTCCTTTAGTTTGATTTTTTCAGCCCCTTTTATTCTCCCCCGCTTTGTGGGCTGCATCAGCTTTGGTGTATTGGAGAATGACTTCAACAATGCCTTTCGAATTTTATTGAAATAAACCAAATGTACTGCTCTTCCGGCAGTGATGTAGATTGTTGCTAGTTTTTACAATCATTCTTTATTATTCTTCAGCCCTCTTTCTTGCCATTAGCCTGTAATGTGATAATTTTGGTTAGTCATTTGCATCCCGACAATCTCAGCACGTGCACATCTTCGTGCTCACGAGTATACCTATCTATTTGTCAACATGCTCAATGGTAAGTTTTGTCAATATACATAAAACCTATTGGAAGTCTTGTACCGATTGGAACCGCACGTCGACTACAGGGCTCTACAAGGAAAGTGCAAAACTTCTCATAAGGATGGGGGCCACGCTGGAGGAACGATCTCTCCGCTATAACTCAGAGCGTGTGTAAAGCAGATAATCAGAGAGCTCTTTTGTGAAGAGAGATGTACTTTCAAAGGGAATATCACAGTAATCGCCAATTCACTACGCCGCCGCGGTGGCTGAGTGGTTATGGCGCTCGGCTGCTGGCCCGAAAGACGCAGGTTCGATCCTGGCCGCGACGGTCGAATTTCGATGGAGGCGAAATTCTAGAGGCACGTGTGCTGTGCGATGTCAGTGCACGTAAAAGAACCCCAGGTGGTCGAAATTTCCGTAGCCCTTCACTACGGCGTCTCTCATAGCCTGAGTCGCTTTGGGACGTTAAACCCCATAAACCTTAAACCAGCCAATTCACTGATGGAATTTCTCTCCTGAACACCTCAAGGAACGTATTCCGGGGCATTGCTTAGGATCGAAACAGGCAAATGGAAAAGATGAACGAAATTTTAAAAAATGCGTATGAAAAATATGTCACAAACGGCAGTCTAATAAGAGAACAAAAGCTAAAGAGAGAAAGCGAAGGAATAAATGTGTTAAGGGAATGCACGTTAAGAATCCCAGGTTGGACTAAATGGGGAATCGTAAACGTAATAGAAAGTAGCGAGTAGACGCCTGTGCAAGAAAGAGATAAGGCACACAGGGCGACAACTGAGAACTGGATGTTGATTAAGCGACTAGAGTAACCCGAGAGCCAAGGTTAAATTTCGAAGCATTGATGACGAAACAGAATGAAGGCCTGCGTGTTACAGCACCTTTTATTAAAGTTGTTCGCAAGGAAATCAGTTATCGGACTTCATAGTTGCCTTGCTGCCTTGGGGAGGGGAGTGGTTAGTGGTCAGAGCTTTTCGTCTCTTCCTTTTTCTCTTTTGTTAATTTATTGTATGCTTAAAATTTTCCTCTGTTTCCTTTGTTTCGTTGAATTCCCGGTGTTTGTTTTTTCCGTGCTCTGCAGACTTTCTCCGTCCTCCCCTTCCTCCCTGTCATCCGCTTGGGCAAATAGAAAAAAAATTATACAACACAGTGCACCAAATTTTTTTTCTCCGCATGTTTACCTGATTCCAAAACCTCGGCTACCTGCTTGGTGGTAGTTCGTCCCATCGACGTTGTAGCAACAGCAACTGTGCATTGTGGAAATATTCCCTCACCTTGAACCCTTTTACAGACCATGGTGACGATGATTAATGTACCAAAGCGGGCAGTTCAGACATCATGAATAGTATGTTATGATATGGTATAGTACGGCATGACATGGCATGTTACGGTACGGTATGGTACGGTACGGTAGGGTACGGTATGGTACGGTATGGTATGTTGTGGTATGGTATGGTATGCCAGGCATGGTATGGCATTGTATGGCATGTTATGGCATGTCATGGTACGGTACGGTACCCCAAGAAGAACAGGTAATTCGCCCAATATTGGCATGGATGGTTTCACACTGGTCCTTTGCAGGCCCAACATTTGCCAATACATTACCAATATTGGGCCGATTACCTGTGCTGCTCGGGTTGGTATGGAACAGTATGGGACGCTATGGTATGGCTTGGTTTAGCATGGTATGCAATAATCGAGTTGTGGGATTAAATGCAAAGAAGCTCTAATGATTCTGCAGTGGAATCCGAAGAGTAAACTCAGGCTTGCTGGAGTTCCTTTTTGCCAACTGACATCTCCAGCAAGTCGATAACCACGCTAAAAAATCGAATCATGAAAAGTTTGTGAAAACAGATTTGCATATTTAACTCTTTTGTTCTTGAGAGAACTTGCAATACCAGGTGTGCAAATGCTTCAAATCTACAGAGCATGCAAGATAGTTGACATGCACACCACTATCTAGAAGTTGCTTGACTGCGTAAACGTAGTAAGCTCCAAGAAGAAGACAATAGAGGGACGCAACAATTGGAAACGTTTTGGTGTTTGCTGCACATTGCGAAAGGATCGCCTTGCCGTGCACGGCTGCCCGCGCTTACAACTTACCCCCCCCCCCACGGACACAAAAATGTGCTCAGAAAATATCCGCGCCCTTATCTACTAAACGACTTCACACCCTGAAGCGCTGCACGCAAAAAAAAAAAAATTCAGGTGGGGAGAGGGGAACTTTGTTTACCTAAGTGCGGTGAGGCGGAAGCCTTCAGTGCGGTATTGCTGCTTGTGTCACTGATGTGTGGTTAAGATGTTGATTAAGTACACAACTGTTTGTGAATCTTAAATGCTAGACGACACTAGAGGGCGTTTGGGAGGCATATGTCTGATTCGACTCCTTTCCGCACTCTCCACCGTCCTTATGCTAGACATAGACAGTCCTTACGCTAAGGAGAACTACATATGCGTTCGCAGAGAGTAGTCGAAACAGGCAATAAAGACAAGAAAGGAAGTAGCGTAGTCGTTAGTACGCTCGGCTGAGAAACGGAAGGATGGTGGTTCGAATCCCGCCGTGCACAAGAATTTTTTTTATTATCGAGCTAATTTAGTCACCGGTGTGTCATGACTTGAGACCGGACATGACCTGAGGCGGGACAAAGCCATGGCCGCAAGCATGAACCATTACAGGGTTTCCCTTTAGAAGAATCTAGGGGCCCAGTCTGTTTAGAAGCACCTAAAGACGTCGCGGGGACATAGTAACTTGAGCCCGCCGCCAGCTTTGTCCGTCCTCACTTATGACGCGCGTTGTAGCATTTGGCAGGGCGTCTGTAGGTCTTTCAGCATACTTCGTGCGCATCTGCTGTGTCCCTGTATATCTTTTTGTTTCTTTTACAACCTGTCATCGCGTGCTTCTGAGGCATGCCGCGTAATCTGTTCTCTTTGTTCGATGAATTCTGGCAGTATACAGGTGAAGCAATGTAACTGTTTACAGTCTCTTCTCAGTTGCTTGGTCTTCCAGTTTCCACCTCTCCTACAAATACACGTGCAGCTAGACACGCGCTCGTAGGGAAACAAAAGCACGAGCAAAAAAGACATTGACTTACACATTCATGTGATGGCATTTGTTCAGAGCACAAAATTTTTCTAGGCAACGCATGGCTCTGCGACTGTTATTTTGCCTCCGTTAAAAATGCATCTTGGTGGTAGCAGCACTTCCTCGACTTGCCTCGACGGGAAGATGTTCCTTTCTTGAGTGATGTTATCATAGAGAGTATATATTGCCTCTTCCCACTGGAAGGGTTGCGAGTATGGCAACGTGCCTTGCGTATTGAGTTCAGCCGCTTATTCGCAGCTGCACTCTGTTTCTTTTCGAGATGAATGCTACTGCATAGGCATTTCATTACAGGTTAGCTTTTCTACCGGGGCAACGTCATCCGACCGTTCACATCAAAAAGCTTCCGAACTTCTGCGCTTTCGTATAACTCAGACAAGAATTTTGTTTTCAGCTTTTCTGCCTTTCATTGCGTGTGTGAACCCATACAAGAGATAATGTTCGGCTGTTGTTTGCATTGTTTATATAACTTTCTTGGCGTTAGCAGGGAGTCCTCAACTTTTACATGCATGCATGCATGACATAGAGTCGTACTGCGTGGTTTCCTACTCCAGATTCTTAAGTTGTCGCGCTTCATTTTTTGTTAAATCTACTAAGAATCTTCGTCCATACCGGATCTCGAGTACAGTCGCCCACACGCCAGTCTATAGCGCTCTAACGGCACACCGGGGAGAACGGGGGGGGGGGGATGGAGACGAGGGGGAGGGGGCGGGGGACTGTTGGCTTAGGGCTCGAATCGTGATCTTATCATGTATGCACATTGCCATGGACTGTGTTTAACTCTTCATATCTTTGAAAGCAATTTCCGGTCCGCCAAGCAGCGGCGATTTTCATTAATACACAAAGCAGAGCGGCGTCCGAGCGCTCAAAAAAGTTATGTGGACATCTATACATGCGCACAATGCGACATCTTTTTGTCAAATTCCCCTCATTGGAGAGTTGTTAATTTTGCATCTCATTATTTTTTCTCGCTGTGGAACACGCGGCGATCATTCGTTCCGCCATTGCCGATGCCGGGTGGGCCATGCTTGTGCCCTACTTCCTTTCATGCTGTTTCTATGAACGAGAAGCCACGTGCTTTCTTACATCTTGTATATAGTAATCGCCAACTCCACACGTGCCGCTCTTTGCGCACGGCACGAAAACATCTTTTTTCCGCGTCAGTGTTTTATTTTCCGAGAGCTGGAGCACCACTGCATTACTCAGTCAAGCTTTACAAATTCATTGCCGTGTAACGAACACCGCTGAGCGTGGCAAAAGCAGAAATGCCATTGCTCACTTAAAATGAATGTATTTAAAAATGGGTTCTTATGCTTGTATTGAACGCAGGACGATGTTCTTCGAGTGGTCTCACAATTTTAGCCCTAGATATAGAGCATTAAACACTAGCACTAGAACAGTCGCTTTTCAATGAATCGTTAAGAAGAAGTACTGACCACCTAAACATATAAACATTCGGCTTCTCTCGACTAGCAAAAATAATTCACGCGGTGACAGCTTATATAAAATAAAGCAAAAAATTAAACAGCAAAGCAACGATGAATACATAGCTTCAAATGCGTCACGCAGGACCTGCAGTTGAGTGGTTGAAGTTTCGCCGGCTGAATGATAAGATGAAGTTAAAAGTGAATATAACGTGATCTTTAGTTAAAATACACCGTTTGCATGTAGAACTTAAGTAAACTTTCGAAAACTCAAGCACGACCTTTTGGGAGACTTAAACGTAAAGGCGCATTGGCTACGGCGTCTCAAGGCTGCAGAACTACCTTCCCCGCGTGAAGCTACAGCTAGCAATTATTAGGCACTTAAAAACGATCCTCCTAAAAATGCTCGGCAAAAATGCGGCGGGGACACCAGCAGAGATTTCTTGCAATATTATGTTAATTTCGTTGAAGTGATTATGTGTGGCCGCCTATCTTGCCTTTAGCAAAAATGTAGTGTATTTATTTTTCGCGAAATGGGGACAAAATACATAGAATGTTGCATTGTAAGAAAAAGGGTATTTATTATAAGTGCGTTATGTGAGCTAATTAACAAGTGTGTTATAATAATTAATTAGTTTTGGGGGAAAAGAAATGGCGCAGTATCGATCTCATATATCGTTCGACACCTGAACCGCGCCTTAAGAGAAGGGATAAAGGAGGAAGTGAAAGAAGAAGGGAAGAAAGAGGTGCCGTAGTGGAGGGCTGCGGAATAATTGCGACCACCTGGGGATCTTTAACGTGCACTGACATCGTACAGCACACAGGCGCCTTAGCGTTTTGCCTCCATAAAAACGCACCCGCCGCGGTCGGGTTCGAACCCGGGAACTCCGGATCAGGAGCCGAGCGCCCTAACCATTGAGCCACCGTGGCGGGCAATAACAATTATGTACGTTATAAAATTCAAGATTACGATATATAATTCATCATAAAATTGCGAGCAACTAAGAAAAAGCAATTATCATTTTATTTTTTTGTCAGGGACGAAATAATTGAAGTTAATACTGTTATTTTTTTCAGTCCACAGACATTTGGCTTCAGTTGCATAAGGTATCGCATTTAATCTACCGTTAATAGTAGTAGTAGTAGTAGTAAAAGACTTTTATTCGACCATAATTTATAGGCGGAGCATGTCGACCGCTTGGCCGACCCGAAGCCGCTGTTCTTCTTCCCCTTCAGCGCCAAGCCAGTCGAGCCAGGTGGTGATGGATAGAAAGGGTGGGGGGAAGGAACCCGACTGCTGAGCAGCCGGGCAATAGAAGAGGCAATGGGCCAGGTCCGCATAGATACAGGGGCAGTTGGGACAGGAAGGGTCCGATCGATAGCGATAGAGGAAGAGGCGGGACGGGGTGATAACTGCATTCATCTGAATGTGCCGAAGAAGGCGACACTCCGGCACCGTGAGTGATGGATGAGGGGGAGGGTAAAGGCGTTTGTCGAGGCGGAGCTCAAGGTAGACCTCTTTTATGGTGCGGCGAAGGGTGAGTCTCCCACCGTCCTCCGAGGGCTTGGGCCAGGGGATCAACGGTGCCCGGAAAAGTGTGTCGCGGGCGAGCTGATGGGCCAGCTAATTGCCGTCAATCCCTGAATGCCCAGGGACCCAGCGGAGGAAAACGATGGAAGGCTGCAGTGCGGAGACCGCTCGTTCGACCTCCTGTTGGAGAGAAGGGGTCAGGGTGCGTTTCTGTATGTGGTCTATAGCGGCTTATGAGTCTGAATAGACTGTGTACTCTTGGAGAGAGGGAAGGAGGGCAAATGACTGGAAGGCATGCGCAATGGCGAGGACCTCGAGGGACAATGCGTCTGGAGGGTGTAGATACTGCCCGCTGGTGTGGGTTTCAGGAGCAGGGAGGTGTGGATGGTACAGGGCGTAGCCGCAGGAACCTCAAGGAGCCACGAAGGAGGCATCCGTGTAAGCTACACCCTGGGTATCAAAGAGAGGGGAATGGTGCTGTGCGGCCGCATGGCGACGTCCGGCGTGCAGGACGGGGGACATGTTGGTCGGGAGGGGAAGGATACGAAGATTGGGAGCGGGGGTGGGAATAGGAGAGGTAAACGGGGAGATTGGAATGGGCGAGATACCCGCTTGAGTCAATAACCACTGACCCTAACGGGTAAAGGAAAGCCGGGCAAGCTGCGAGTCACGATGGAGACTGAGAAGAGAACGAAGAGGATGGAAGAGGCCTGTGGCAAAGAGCTTAGTGGTAGAGGTAGTGATAGGGAGGTTGAGAGCTGCCTTGTAGAGGCCCACAAGGGCAGTCTCGAGAGCGTTGAGTCTGAGTGAAAGAAGCGTAGGGTGCAAAGTAAAAGACCTTGTTGAAGGCCAGCGCGTGGGCAACGCGGCACGCGTGAGCCTCGTGGAGACCTGAGCGTCGAGTGACCACGCGCCGCAGGAGGTGAGTTACAGAGTGGCAGGTGGTGACAGTGCGGTGGAGGGCTTGCACATTCTTAGCCGCATGCAAAGGGAAGCCAAGAACTTTGCACTGTGTGACGACAGGAATGGGAGAGCAGAAAGGTGGAGAGAGACGAAGTGGTTGTGTGAGCGCTGGTAGGAGGAATGGTTGAGAAGGAAAAGCTCGGATTTCTCAGGAGCAGGAGAGAGGCCAGCGATGGTGAGAAAGGAGTCGATGAGATCTAGGCCACGTTGCAGGGTGTCCTGTACGTGACCGAGAGAGCCAGATGAACACCAGAGAGTGATGTCATCGGCGTAAAATATACGATGCAGGTCGGCAATTTCAGCTAGCTGAGAGGCGAGAGGGGCCATAGCGAGATTGAAAAGGATAGGAGAGAGAACAGCACCTTGAGGAGTGCCACGGGTGAGGTGGTGTGGGTTAGACAAGTGGGTATCTACTCGAAAGCGAGCCACACGTTTAGAGAGGAATGAGCGGATATAGGAATACATGCGGGAGCCACAATCCAAAGAGGCGAGTTGAGAAAGGATGTGATCGTGGCAAACACCGTCAAAGACCTTGCGACCATCGACAGTCACAAGTGCGTAAATTTGAGTGGGTGTAGGGGACAGGAACGTTTGCTGGAGAATCAGAAACATGTCCTTTGCACAGACGCGGCGCCGGAAGCCAATGAGAGAAGGGGGGAAGAACTCCCGTGCCTCAAGAAAATCAGAGAGGCGAGTCAGAGCCATTCGCTCAAGGATCTTACCAACGCACGACGTCAGGGAGATTGGGCGGAGGTTAGAGAGACAGGGAGGTTTGCCCGGCTTTTTGAATCATAGAAATAAGGGAGGATGTCCAGGAGCTCGGCAAGCAGCCGCTCTCCCAGGCCTCATTGTAGGTTTGAAGGAGGAATTCTTTGGCGCAGTCAGGAAGGTTACGAAGTGTGGTGTATGTAATGGCATCCTCACCGGGAGTCGAGCGTGTAGCATTAGCAGCCAGAGCAGATTCGAGCTCCCGGAGAGTGAAGCATTGGTCCAGATCGGGGTTAGGTCCACCTGAGTACACCGGGTAGGAGGGTGCCAGAGGGGGCGGGAGGTAGAGAGAGGCGAGTTGATCAAAAACTTCGGAGGGAGTACCCTGAGTGAGGGCTTTAGCTAGAGTGGGAGCAAGGGCAGGCTTAGTGCCAAGGAGGGATTTAAAGAGAGACCATGCGGATCGCGAGTGCAATGCAGAATCAAGGCCATCACAAAGAGCACTCCAACGAGAGTGCTCGAGGGAGGCGCAGTGGGCGACGATCTCAGCCCGCAGAGCAATGATCCGGGAGGAAAGTTGGGCATTGTGTGGTTGGGAGCGAAAGGAGCGTTGAAGACGTTTACGGCGACGCCATAAACGGATAAGGTGAGGATCTGGGTCTTGGATTGGGTAACGAGAGCGAACGCGACGGCTACTGGACGTGAGCGCTGCAGAGATGCGCGACGTCCGGTCGTCGTAGGATTGAAAGGAGTCGGAGGCGAGATTAGTGCGAAAAGCATGCCAGTCAGTGTGAATAACCGGATGACAGCGAGGGATGTGGGAAAGAGAGGCGGTGATATGGATGAGAAAGTGGTCACTTAGAAGAGTTTCGGCTGTCACCTGCCAGTGAAAGGAAAGTGAACCCCGAGAGAAAGTGAGGTCGGGTGTCGGGGGGCGTTGTGAGGCAATGCCGCTCGAGTAGGGGAGCCAGGAGTACTAAGAAGGGTGAGGTGGCGTTCCTGGGCCAGACAATGCAGGAGGCGGCCGGGTTTGAGGGTTTGTGGGTAGCCCCAGAGTGTGTGAGGGGCATTAAAGTCACCACCAAAGAGGAGATGGGAGGTAGAAGGAAGAGAGTGAAGGAATTTGCCCAGAGCAGAGAATAAAGAGGAAGTGACAGGGGGGGTTGTAAAAAGACAAAAGGACGAGCGAGATGCGGGAAGAAGGGTGGTAATAAACCACACAAACTAAATATTTAAGGAGGGTGGAGGGGATGTCAATTTGCTCAACGAGCACGTCCCTGCGTACATAACTAGACGCAAGTGGTGAGGCCGTAGTGGCATGGTAGGCGCGGTAGCCTGGGACATTGCGGGCCGTTCGGGTCTCCTGGAGAAGGAGAAAATGAGGCAGAGAGGGGCGGGTGAGTAGATACTGGTGGAGGGGGGTCTTATTGTGGCAAAGATTTCGGCAGTTCCACTGCACAATTTCGAGGTCCTCGCCAAACGCCATTATGAGAGTGGAGGGGAACGCGATGGTACGCGTTCCTTCTTTTTTGCCGGGGGCAGTGACTCATGGACGTTTTGGAGCATAGACGTGAAAGATTCCAATTGCTTTGATTGTGCTTGGAGGGTGGTAAGAATCTGGAGAACCGAAGTTTCCAGCTGAACCAAGCGAGTGTGATGTGCCTGTGTGGTGGTTTCGACAAGGTCAGCCAAAGGGGCGACCTGGGCGCTGGAGGAGGGAGTGGGGAACGTGGCAAGGTGCTCATTTAGCTTGCTAAGCTGGGAGGTAAGAGAGGAGGTGGTTGTCTGGAGGTTTTGAGTCAAGGCATGTATCTGCTGTTGTAGATCGTGGGAAATGCGATGCTGCTCTCGCTGCTGGCGTTCCAGCATTGCGAGCTGGAGGTCGAAGGAGCGGCTCGCGTCAGTCAAGGATGGAGAGGGTGGTGTAGTGGAAGAGAGGGACGCTGGCACCGAGGATCCTTTAACTATGGCGGCGAAGGGGTGTGGTGGTCACGTGATCGGAGCTGATGGATATTCATGATTAGAGGAGGAGGAGGAGGAGGGGGTGGTGGGTTGAGTGGCCCGGCAAAAAGCTAGGCGTCGGAGGTAAGCAGCTTTAGCACACTCGCGTTGTTTAGCAAGGAGGAAGGGGCAAGTGGGGTCGCGGGAGGGGTGGGTGTTCACCTGGCAATGAACGCACCAGGGCTGGGCACACACATGAGCGGAAGGGTCAGCGGGTAGAGGAGCAGCACAGCGACGGCACTTTGCCGGAACGCTGTGCTGGGGGCATTGGTGGGCGCGGTGGCCTAGAGTGAGACAACGGGTGCAGGTGGGAGGCTTAGGTTTATGAGGACGGCACCGGAAGGCAACGCGTTTGAAATATACAAAGTGGGGGATGACAGTACCAGCGAACGTTATGAGCACTGATTGAGTGGATCCCATCATGCGAGCAGCGAGAATATCTGTTTTGAAAGATTCTAGATCATGCATGAGCTCATCAGGAGTGAAGTGGCCACCAGCGTTATGGATGACGCCGAGGCATGAGATGGGAGGATGGGGGGAATAAGTTTTGATGCTGACAGGCTTACCTTGAAGGTGAAGGTGCGTGATAGAAAGTAGGAGGTGGGCGGTGAGAGGAGAATGAGTTTTTAAAAACACAAGGCTTTGGGCTTGCCTGGCCTGAAGGGTGATGTCTGCACTGGTCTTGGAGGAAAGTTGTGCAGCGGAGGTGGCTGCGGCGAGCACGTCGTAGAGAGGCAGCTTGGGATGGAGGGTACCAGGAGGGAGTTGTATGCCAACAGTGATGAGCTCGGAGCGGGGTCGGGTGGCGGAAGCAGGCTTACGGCTGGCACCGATGGTGCTCCAGCCGATTTCCGGGGATGGAGTGTCGTCTACCGGGGACGCCATGAAGTCCATGTCTGCCGACGAATCGTCAGCCTGAGGCGCAATCTCCGACGCTGGTGCCGGGATGCAGGTCTTGGTGTCAGCGGGTAATGTGGCTGGTGTAGGCGCGGCGGCACCGGCGGCGTCGACGAACGCAGGCGGCTGCGACGCGTCTATGGGCCCAAAGGTGTTGGCGTCCCTTAGAGCGTGGAGTTGGCTAGCGGTGGACGCTGCAGCGACGACGAACGCTGCCGGCTGCGCCGCGGCCGTCGATTCGGAGCTCCCAGCGTCGCTCACAGTGTTGGTTGCGACAGGATTTTGCACGGTGGCGTGGGCGGTTGGAGTAGGCCCCGCGGTGGCGGCATCAGTGAGTCTGGGCCGCAGGGGCTTCGTCAGACGCTGCATTGCAGAGGTGCAGGCGCGGCGCGTTAGGGTTAGCAAGGCGCCGCGCCGCTTCAGACTTTTGGAGGCGCTTGGAGGGCCAGCCCGGCAGCGGGCCGTGATGCCGATGGCATCCACGTGCTTCGGAAGCCTTCCGGAAACGATGGAGAGGAAATCCAGGGGCGGGTGAAGCCCTGGACTTGGCCAGGGGCAGGTGAAAGCGGAGCACGATAGGCAGCCAGCTAACCAGGGCGGCGCCACCTAGCGGGCTTCCCACCGTTAATTATGAACCTGCGTCGGCGCGAAGAGATCAGCTTCACTGGACATTGCGCGGGAGCACTATGCAATCGCCGCTTTTTAGAGCGAGAGTTCTACACCTCGAGGTATAACTTCCGGTTTCGATGTGGATGAGGAAATGACCTTCAATGCCTCAAAAGGTGAAACCTAACTTGACTGCTTGGTGGTATGGCCGAAGCTATGGTATTATGGCGACGTGATCTTATGACTATGACTATTGGGTACCTGTCTTGGAAATTTGACCTCGAGTCTTGACCTTGGAATTTGATTAGAAGCATCGGCGACCATGCTTAACAGAGCTTTCGCTTGTATAGCTAGCTTCAAGCCACTTTAAACACCAGCCATTTTTTACTATGATATCGCCGCAGCCGATCAGGCCTCGTTCTAAACTGCAACACTGTCTCGCGCCTTGTGGATTGCACGTCGTCGTCGTCAACATCTACCTGCGCGCCAATGTCACGAAAGGAAAGGACACGCACATAACTGGCTCCCTCAGACAGTATACACCTCAATCGAGCATTGAGCAATGCGACGGTAGTGACAGAGAGATTTGCCCTGCTTACTTATGCGCTGACAACGTTCCGGCAGAGACGCGGAACTGCTGCAATAGACCGCCGGCGTTTATTTGCGTTCGCGTGGATGACGCCGTAGACGGCGTTCTTTTTGGCCCTCCGCGGTGGCTTAGCGGCATGGCGTTCGACAGCTGATCCGGAGTTCCCGGGATACAACCCGGCCGCGGCGGCCTCGTTTCGATGGAGGCGAAACGCAGAGGCGCCCATGTGCTGTGCGATATCAGTGCTCGTTAAATATTCTCAGGTGGTCGATATTATCACGGAGGCCACATACGTTTCGCTACAGGCTATAGGCTGCATTCGTTTTGTACTGCGAGTCTGAAGGTTTCTTTTTTACGCGGTAACAGCTCAAGGGTAGTTCAGCAAGCTTTGCAATTATACGCGCTTTACTAATTGGGATGTGATGCTGTAACTTTATTCCGTCTAGCTCTCGGTTCTGGCGGTTAGTTGCACTCACCGAGTCGTGAAAGGAGCAAGGGGTTACCAATCGGTGATGATCAAATGTCCATGGAGGATCTCTATCGCAAGAATATGGAAGCAACAGTTTTGGTCTTGATATAAGCTTCGATTTACCGTTGTGCCAATTCAGTAGAGTGCCGATGTGAACAAATTTGGAAGCTCACCATATAGTATAGCAGTGCGCAAAAAACTTAGTTGTATCTCTGTTCCGGAACCTTTGACGTAGTATCCAGTACCTGTTTAACGTTTTATAATGAAGAGGCGGAAGTTCAGCAAAAAACTCAAGGACAATGCTTCACTTTAGCAACTATTGGCGGTAAGCTCAGTTCCAGGAAGTACTTGATGTTAGCAAACTAAACAGCACTGATCTGAAGCCTTGCTATTCCTGTATTCTCATGATTTCTAGTGCTCGTGTGTTGGTAATGGTCAGATAATGTAGTTATGCAGTGGTGTTTATTTCTCTAGTTCTGCTCTGTGGGGTTCAGTCTTTGGTCGGCTGGTGCCAGCCATATATGCAGGTTTGTCATGCAACTTCTGCGTAGCCATCGAAGCTATTAGCTATTAACCTCAATTGATGACGTCTTTGAGGCAATGAAATCTTCAGAGACAGAGACGCCGACAGACGGAATTCGGCATTCATAAAACTGCCTCTTCTTAATGTTGTTACCATGCTTCCATATGCGCAGTATGGAACCAGCTTAATTATATTATGATGAGGCAACATCTAGAATGCTGACACAAGAAACAGGAGGAGCGCAGTTAAGAAAGTAGGTACCAATGTGAAAGTACCGATACTTTGAAACAAAATATGCAGGGAGGGGACTTGAGACAGATTACGTCTTTTATTGTGAGAAAGTAAACGTTACGCCACGAAAACAAATCTAATATTCGGTTGTCTTAGGTACATATATATGCGAAGTCGTCCTTCATTAGGTTTCTCGCGAAGAAGATTATAGCCATAAAAATGGCGCTTCAATTGGCAACGTTTCCCCCAGAATACATCACATCATAAAAAACCCTAATGGAGCATACAGTGCATTTCATTCCTCTGTTGTTTAGTTCGGTCTCTGCGGTTTTTGTTGCATTGTAAGGTGCACGTTGAGAAACACTCTCTAGTACTTAGGCTAAAGGCCATTATGTGGTGCACTACTTTCTAAAAAAAAAGCCGACGATTCTCTGGCATATCAAGATGACCAAGACCGCTACGAACTCATACCGCATGTTCGTTTGATAATTAAATAAGTGGCAATAATATTTAGCACGGACATCAAGTGGAGCACATTTCTTCACTTAGGGACGCAGAGACCAGTATAATCGTGGTCGGAACAGAGCAGAGGCGTTTTCGAGAGATTGAAAGCAATTATGATGTAACGCATTGAAACAGACATTTAAACTCAAGTGCTTGCGGACATTAATGAAAACGTCACAATAATTGTGACATTAAGCTTAGTCAGAGCACCACTGTACTTACATAATTGCTCCAATTAAGTGTTACGATCTTGTTGCTCTTGCTCAGCATGGAGGACCGCAATCCAAGAGGTTTTTGATGACTATAAAACAAGCTTGCCTATAGCCTCAGGAGTGAATTTTTTATGCTTGTTTACTACGCTAGCCAGAAGAGTGTCGTTTTATTGATACTGAGAACATTTGCTGTCCAGAATGAGGTGCCTTATTTGCTTTATTAGGCTTTGTCTAGAGCATTGTAGGCAATGCCTAGACGGGTATGCAACAATTTTTTTTGGTTACGAATAATACACAGTTCTTATGATTGCAAGCACTCAGCCGTAAGAAATAAGTTTAATAGGAACACGGGGGGTCGATAGCAACCATATAAATGTTAAAGTCAGGAATATTACATAATTTTGATAGCTGTAATTGGCGAGCGGTGGGAACTAGGCTTACAACGAAAATGTGTGAGCTGTAGAAACGATCTAAATAAAGCATTTATTTTTGGTTAAAAATCTACAGTTAGGTGCACTTCGAAAGAAAGAGCCTACCGCGGCCTTACGTTTCAAAAAATATGTCGTTCCGACATTTTGTTCAAAATAATGTCTTGTGCCAAGCATCATAAATCGTGCAGTAGGTGCTACAGTTTGTGAATATATAGAACTGCATTCAAAAGGCACCAAGTCAATAGGAATGAAAAGAGAAACGTGTACAACGGTAATATCTTGAAAGATATTTACTTTCGGGAGATCCAGCCAGAGTGGACCATAAATTGGATAAATTAGGTACTTTTGGTGCATCTACGCCTCTAGTTGTGGTTGCAATGCGCTTTCAATGCAAGACTTAGAAGCTTGAGGTGTGTCTTGAAAGAGGTTACAATTGCTTTCTCAAGCCAACCACAGTCTCCCTAGTATTGAAGGGCGGAGTACAGCGCCTTCGTTTGATTGGGCTTAATGCAAATGGTTCATTTTTCTAAGCGCTTTCAATAGGCGGACGCGGGGCCTCAATATTGCCCGAACGTACACCCGCGTTGGGACGAAAGCTGTTTGAGCAAAAGAGCGTTCGCCGTCAACGTTAATCCAAGATGTAAGAGGACCTTGCGTTCTGCGCATGCGCACTTCGACGCACCAAACTTCTTGGTGACACCAAGGCTCGGGGCCACCTGTGCTAAAACTCCCTATTATCTACAACTTAATATAACGCACACGTCCCTCTCATCTTTACCGCTAATACGGTATGGCGGTCTTGAATCTCATGGGTACGTGTGCGTGCGTCCCGTCAGCCTCGTGCTCAGCTTTGCTGCATCACGGACTAAAATCAGTGATCTCTCACTCATGTAGCAGTAAATGTGGGCGCGTACTTTCGTACGGAGATATATCGCAGAACACATATTTATGTGGTCTGTGTGTTCTTTCATATCCGAGTACCACTCGGCTAAGATATGTATAAGCTACCCCCAGCGGCAGTTCTGCGAAAAAGCGCCATGACTTGATCCATGCCAAGTGCCTCTCGTTAAGAGTTTCGCTAAGTACGAAACTGATGAACGCTGGGAATCTCCAATGTAATAGTCGGTTACGACTTGTGCAGCGTTGCCGCACGGCTATTCTGGTTTAGTCGTGCATAAGCCGAGATCAAGCTTTGTTTAGACGAAAAGTACTAATTATCCCGTTTGTGGCTTTAGTTACTTTATATATTGGGGCATTTGCTTGGCGGTATCCTTAATAACACGTTAGGAAGAACGATTATTAGTTCCGTTTTCTTCGACTCCTGTTATTAATTACGCCATGAAGGGCATGCTGTGGCAGTCAGATCTCGTTAGTTTCTTTCACTAAATGCCTGTTTAAATAATCAACACATGACAAATTAGCTCGAATCAACGACAACAAAGATACAAGAATGCTTTGTTTTCACATTGCGAATGAAGTCGCATTTTGTACTTTGCTTGAGACAAAACAGGATTATAATAATAATAATAAATTTTTTTATTTTCTCATTCCAATACAAATGCGGGCCTGCCAAAGCCTTAGAAGGCTTGAGTGGCAGCGCCCGGCAGCAGACGGCACAAAACTCATGCACCGAGCACGCATATTGCCAAAAAAAGAACAAAAACAAAAAGGGGAGGTGAGAAAACTAAAATGAGTTCGAAAAGTGCGGACGCAAAAAATACACACAAGCAGAGAGCAAACAAACAAAGAAAACGAAGAAAAATGTAAAATCATAGTATCAAAACAGAATGCTGGAGCTAAAAACGTAGTTGAGAACAGACGGAACATAATGTTTTTGCAGACGCTGGCCGTACCGGGTTCGCAATCTAGGCACGAGAAAACGATCACGAGTTCGCAGATCTTTGACCGGAATATATGGTGCACAAAAATCGCTTGTCCAAATATGCTTAAAAACTACTGATTCAGAAAAAAAGGTGAGAGAAGTCAGGCATGTGTAATAGTTCAAAAACGCTACTACCTTCATTTCGCGCCTTACCATATAAAACTGATTTAAGGATAGATTTCAGAATGCTGTTGACCTTCTAGAACAATAGGTGCTCGAATAGTTGAGCATTCTCTTCGGAATAGACACCGCATAAACGTATTAGACAATTCTTTGTGATGTGCACTAAAACCAGCATTTAAAGATCAAGATACGGTTTTGGCATAGTCTAGCTAGAGTGCGACTTAATTCACCTTGCCTACTGCCTTCTGTCAAGAATCAATACTCAGGTTTTGTTAACATCTTACTCGCAGGTGTTGTTGACACTCGCAACATGTCTGTCTTGCCTCGCGTGTTCCTAAAAAGAACACTCAAGGGAAATGCCGCCGCAGTGGCGCGGTGGTTATGGCGCTCGTCTGCTGACCCGAAAGGCCCGGGTTCCAACCCAGCAGCATCGGTGGAATTTCGACAGAGGTGAAATCCTGGAGGTTCGTGTACTGTGCGATGTCAGTGGGCGTAAAGAACCCTAGGTGGTCGTCGAAATTTCCGGAGCCCTTCACTCCGGGGTCCCACGTAGTCAGAGTCGCTTTGAGACGTTAAACCCTCATGAACCAAACAAACCAAACCGAGGAGAACCTTAGGTCTGCTTGTACAAAAGATATTCCTGATTTTGAAAAGGAATTCTTTTGTAATTTAAAGAGAAGCTTTCATAATCAAAAAAGGCACAGAAAAGAATTACTGTTACTGCCTCCTATTTCTTTTCGCAATGAAACTGCGGTGGCGAGAACAGAATAACGCGGATCCTTGAGGTCATAGTTCACAGTCATTTACTTTGTAACGGTAATCACGGAGTATATTTCATGCCTGACGACCCAAGTTTCAACTCAATGGCGGGAAATAGAGAATCTTAATATATATTTTTATTACGAAATGTATTGGGTGCTCTTTAAATCAGTGTCCGCTTAAGTTTAAGAATTTTTAGCTCTCGTTCCTGTGTCAGGTTGAACTAATAAGAGCTCACAGAAACCCCACAGACGACGAACTTAATCTTTAAGACGCCCGTGAGCCCCAGTAAGCAAGGCGCAGAAGAGAAATCTAAAAATAGCCTGAAAGCCGGGAGGTTCTTAGTGAGCTAATCGAGTTATCGATTTAGAGAGGTCTCGGTTGTAATCTTACCAGTCGTTGTCACACATTAACGAGGCTCAAGAGGCAGTACCAAGCTCAGTTAAAGTCGTGCCCTTTGTTACCAGCGACCTTTCGCTTACTCAGTCGTCCTAAAATAGTAAAAAAGCTCAGATGTGAAACACTGCAAGCTCATGACATATATAATTTTACTCTGTTGAGCCAAACCGAGATCTCGAAACTTACTCGAAGCCCCGCACTTTTGAATTTAAACTTATTTCACTTTCATTTTAAAGGGTTTAACATCTCAAAGCGACTCAGGCTATGCAGGGTGCAGTATTGGCGGACTGCGGATAATTTTTACCTCCCGGGTTTCTTTGACATGCACTGACATCACACAGTACGCGGCCCTCTATCATTTCGCTTTAAAAAATGCGACCGCCGCGATCAGGATCAAAAAAGAGTCTCGTCGGTCAGGAGCCGAGCGTCATGACCTCCGAGCCACCGAGGCGGCTTTTCGAAATTACACCACGCCGTCCTGTTCTCAACGGGAGCGTACGTAAGCTCGCCGCAGGAGATGGGCAGACGGCACGGTTGCGCGACATGTGCACAATGGTAAGAGAGGCCTTGAATGTCAATGCAGCTTTTTGTAGTCTTGTAAATCTTTTGCGCGTAATGCTTGGAATCCTCTTTGAGCGCAATATGGATAATGATGTCCCACGTCAGCAGTTCTCGAAGGCAAACAAGAAGTGGGTGCAAGCAAATTAAGTGCTTTGTAGGTTTTTGATTTAGTAGCAACAGAACTTACAACTAATGAGAAAAAACTAAAAAAGTGTTTTATTCCGGTTAATGAAGATTGTAGGCATGTTATGAGCGTGAACACTGGAAAAAGGTCATGTTATATTCTTCTAAATTGTCGAGCCTACGCATTCACTGGTGCAAAAACGCGACCGAGGACGGGGAGTGAATTTTCACCTCTTCCGAGTGTACAGTCGGCTGCTGTGGCAGCGTTCCTTAGCACGACACAATGAAGCCGCTGAACCTGACACCAATTTCTCGTTAACGTGAGCCGTTTTTCCTCAGGCGTATACGGGTGTAATCATTTTTTTTGTTTGGAGTCAGTTGAGAGCAAATAATCGACTATCTTTGCTGGCTTTTATCAGTCCGAGCAACTGGATTTTTTTTCTTCTCAGCTCTCTCTTCGGCTCTGAATGTGGTGGAATAGGCGGACACTGCGGCTTGTCTCAATAACTTAAGACGATCCAGACAGGGCTCTCATTGTTACAGCCATTTGCTCTCTGGCTTCATTAAGGCTTATCTCAATTACAGAAAGAGATACCGCTTACAGAGAACCATGTTTAGTTGGAAAGGAAGGTAAAGGTGAATTGCAGAGGTTTGTGCATGGGTGGGTGCGTGCGTGAGCGCGTGCGTGTGTGCGTGTGGGGGGGGGGGGGGGGGCACGGGTATTCAGTTGCCGCCATCTCCTACTCAATATGAAAAATTTTCGTGCTTTAGTGTTCGTTAAAATTGACTCAGGATGTTTGTCCTCACCGTCCACTTGTATTTGGAGACAATGCAAAATCGTTCTGTAGCCTAGCCGCCAAATCCCTCCTGACAAGGTTGATTATTTCGTTCCAGTTTTTCCCTTTATCGCCTTCAAACACGATGCTGTATTCCGCTAATACCGATGTCGGCCAGCCGCACACATGCGCCTGACATTTCTTCTGCGCAGGTTTTGCTCATAAGAACTCATGTGCTTTTTCATCACGTATATCGTCAAGGCCGACTTCACACGAACTGCTCTCTCGAGCACAGTGGGATCTTTTCCATGCGTCAATGTTCTAAGTTCCAAGAACTAGGGTGACACTGCATTACTGGGTCAAGCCACACAGATTCACTGCCGCGTAGAGAGTACCGTTAGGCCTAGAAAAAGCAGCAATGTCCATGCCGTGCTAATTTGGTTGAAATGAATACGTGCGGCCGCCTATCTTGCCTTTGCCAAAAAAGATTTTATTTATTTTTTGAGCATCGAGAGTGAAAGTTAGAACATGTGCCACTCTAAAAATAAATAAGTTCAATATAAATGCACGAATGAAATACAAAATATAATAAATGAGTATGGTTAAACATTCAGCTACATAATTCAACCGAAAATTCTGGCAACAACAAATAGGCAATAATCACTTTACTGCACTATGACCTGGCCAAAGACATTTGCAAATAATATTATTTTTTTCCAGTGCCGCTAACCTGTATTTTAGTTACAGAACGTATCGTATTTCATGCACCCTGATCGGTACCGGGTCACCTACGAGTATTAGATGGAGGTCACTTGCTGTTGCCACAACTAAAATTTCGGCTAAAGGCTAAATTTTCTGGCCCCACTATTTGGGAAACAGACTGCGATGGCATATGATAAATTAAGTAGGCTGTCTTGAATGCTAGATTATTGCTACTTGCAATTACTTACTTCACACTCAAAGGGCCTAGTGGTTTTGGGAATTTCGGCGTTTGGCTGACTTTATGTGTACCTTTTAATAAATTATCTTCCAGGCAGAAATAATTACAGTAAAGCAACCCTTCATCAAACAAAAATAAATAAATCTTGGTTTCCCTCAATAATGGTCTTCTTCACATCTGATGGAAATGGGGTAATTCAAGAATAAATAGCAATCACTATATACTGCAAACGTAACAGAAAGAGCAATAACTTTTACGGCTACAATAGTGGGTTCTCACAGTTGCACAGGAAAGGTTGCTGGAAAGTTCTTTGAACTGCGAACAATTGAAAACCTTACACATCTGCTATTTGAAGCCGCGCGATTGTTGTAAAATTACTGTTAGTTTCACCTTGTTCCAAGAGAAAAGCCTCCCTCAACAAGATTCCTCCCTACCGCTGCGCGCCGGCATTCATAAAATGTGAAATGACCTCCTTGATAGTGTCGCTGTCGCTGCCGTCACCAAGGCCATATCGGATCGGGATACTTGTTTGTAAATATAATGCAGCTATTCCAGTCACAGATGCCTACTGGGGCACCTTCCGAAATAATGTAAACGAAAATTGTTATTGATGAAACAAAAGGCGCGGTAGCTTTCTTAATTCCCAATAGACACCGCAACTGTTCATTGAGGGAAAGGAGAAAAGAAGAGAGGAATAGGAGCAACAACCGAGGGCTCCTGTAAATTTAGTACAGCAGCGGGTTCTTAAATGTGTAATGACATCGCACTATACACAGGGGTCTTGCATTTCACCTGCGTCCTCAACCTCAGCAGCCTTTCGCTACTGACTGTGCGTAGCCTTGTTCCGAGCAAGTTAGGAAAAGCCATTGAGCGGGATGGTGGATGCTTGGAGGAGACTGGAACTCACTTAGCTCTCCGAGCTGGGAGCGGATGCAGAAAAGCATGATGCAGCTGGGAGAGAAAGGCGTGCATGTGTAGCCTCGATTCCAGCAGACATGGCGTTCACAAATGTCACGCGAAGCACCTAGAAGCCACACAGTGTGTACTTGCAGTGCAACTTTCGCTGGATATGGCGCTTTGCGCAACACAGCGCAAACGTTGCCAAGTCTTATTGATCAACTCAAATCACTCTACTAAAAATAGCTTCGTCGTTCTTGTCTTACCGTTCTATCAATCAACGAGCGTTACACTTTTTGTTACCGTGCGGACCACGATGGTATAATCACTGATCTCCAAAAATCAAAACACCATAAAGCACGAGACAAGTAAAGCGCACAACTTGATGTGGATGTTTGCAAGACGGGGACAGGCAGGCACAGAAAAACGAACCACTTTCTGCGCGCAATGAAAAACAAGATGCGTATTCCCGCACCCGTTCCCTTCACTTTTGCATGAAGGGAAGCCTTCCGCATATTTACTTTCCAGATAAATAAATTTTTCTTTATTCATAAAGTTTATTATCGGAAACATTTTTCTGTCTCAAAACTTCAAAAAACCCCCATATGGCTGAAGCTCTGAAGATTGGAGCAAAAATATGTACGAAGATCATTAACCTCTATGCATCAGAAAATTCGATGGATGCAAATGAACAATGTTTGTTCACTCGCAAACACGAGATACGGTTTTTCTAGTATTTCTATTGTATAACATAGAAGGTTCAATAAAAGGTGTGTGTGGCACACGCTACAACGCGTGAGACTAACATCTGAGTCTGGAGCACGTTTCGTGTGTCCCGATCAATACAGTACCTGTGTGAGCCAGCGTTCTTGGATCCCTCTTCACTCTCCATAAGATTCTTTTCTCTTCGCCTTTGTTTTTTAGGCAATATACCAATATTTTTATGCAGCCTACATGCCAGTGCCATTTTTCCGATGATTATTTTGAGGGGCCATTTATAGGGCTTTTTTGTTTGTATTTTGAACTTTCTCGTTTCTCTTGCTATCCTAGTATTGCAAAGATAAGAAAAGAAAAAGCTGAACCGGAAATTAGGTATACGATCTATATTACAGAGATTTCTTCATGCTGCGATTAAAAAACCAAGGTACCAGAGCCGAAAATAGTCGTGAGCATGGTGCAGTACATCATTTGTGAACATTTTCATTCTATACTTGATTTAATTTTAAAAGCTGAGAAACTGAGAAGAAATTGAGGTGAGCCTGTATATAGAGATTACCGGTTTTTAAAGGCAGAGGCTCCTTTAACTTAAGATGAAGCTTTCGTAACTTAAACCACAAGAAAAACGAAATGCAGGTATCGCCCCTATCTTCTGTTTTAAGAAAGAAACTGCAGTAAACCAAACCACTTTTTTCCCACAAATACTTGAGGTTGTGCTGCACGGCCATTTACTTCCAAACGGTGATCATGGATTAGGCTCGCTCCTAATGCCGCGACTTTGAACCGACGGGAAAAATAAATCTTCATTTTCAGATCCAATTTGCTCATGAACAAGTGCGCCTTCTGTTGCCGGCTGAACATAGACATAATCAAAGAGAGGCATAGAATCAATTTTTACAAAGAGGAGTTCGCTAGAGTTGCGCTAAGAGTTCCTTCAAGGTTTGGCAATTCTTGTACTTTCGTCAGGTTGAACTATTAAGCGCTCGTAGAAACGCGACAAACGAGAAAACTTCTCGGCACGGCCGGAAGCCGCAGTGAGCGAGGCGCCGTGGTGAGATCTAAATATAGCCAACAGCCGAGAAGTTCTTGGTAAGGAAATCGCATTGTCCTGTAGGAGCGTTAACTGCGTTACAACCGCGCCAGCGTTTATCACTCAATAATGCGGTGCAAAACTCCAGCGCTTACTTCCCCAGGAGCCTTCGGCCGCATAGCCGTCCTAAATTTGTTAGAACAGTAGCATACCTGGTGTGCATGCAATGGCAGTTCTCGCAGGGCTCGTATTCCTGCAGTGCGCCAACTACCACGTATAGTTCGGGTTCACTTGTACATATTTCCTCTTCTCCAACGCCGGCTTGGAAGAAATGCGTAGCTGAGAAACTTAGCGCAAAATAAGACACAATCACAAGAACGGTTCTTGTGATTGCGTCTTATTTTCCGCTACCGTTTGTACATAGAACTATGCACCGACTAGCCCTGCAACAAGTTTTACTTGAGAAACTTAATAATGCTGCCACGTTTATTCAGAACGCCTGCCACACTTTTCCTGTGGAAGGTAAGCGGAATTATGCTGTCTTTCGAAACGACTTTCTGCCGCCCCCAACGAGATGCTGTAAGCTCGCTTCAGCTAATGAGAAGCCAAATTCACAAAGAGATTTGTACGTTATGACAGTTCCTAATGATAAGCGGCTTCTCGGATATAGTTTGCCAGGCTGTAGATATTTGTGACCATGAGTATGAACAGACAGTGCGTCTGAAATGGGAGGCGAAAACGAATCACGAAGGGTTGATACGCACTATTCTTTCAAAAATGGGGCCTCCACTGACGCCACCTGTAGCCTCCACTTTTTTTGCAAGCAGAGTACACGAGAGAGGAATTAGGTTTTTGCAATGGTTCGTGGCAGGAGTGCTCGTCGCATTAGCCGAAAGATGAGACCGATCCCTGGTTATTTCATCACATGAGACTGTAAGTACATCACTTAAGGAAAGTCACATTGTCACGTTTGTCTGAAATAAGCAAGAGTAGAACATTTTTTGAGGCAGCGTTTCTAGTGAGTAAACTTTGCTATATGCAGTTGATATATACCACATCTATCAACGCAACGCCTGTCCTTTACCTGCAACTTCATTTCGGGAAGCCATGAGCGTCTTCCAACTTACTTCGCTTTAAAATCCCCGCTCCCCATTTTGCAGAGAAACCTTCTGCTTCTCGAAACCCCGCACTTTAGAAATTGCATAACACTCTCTTCTTCAGCACGAAAGTTCAACATAAGCTCAGCACAAAATTTAGGGCAGACGGGGTGGTTACGTAACATATGTAGAATGGTACGATGGCGTTTCGTGTGCACTGCAGTGACTCTCACATTCAGTGCAGCTCCTTGTATTGTTCTCACTGCTTTACGCGAAGTGATTGATCTCCCACGTAACCAAATTCTGTAGGTAGAGCTTCGGTGGGTGCGTGGAAAGGAGGTGCTCTGCAACTTCTGAATTTATTATGGACAGCATTTACAATAAACAACTGAAAGCGCAAATGAAAAATTTGTTTTACTGTGGTTAAAGAAGGTTAAGGAACTCTGAACACAGTTACGACTAAGATTTAGTTGATTTCTCAGTCTACACTTTCACCAGCGCGGGGAGGCTGCCGCGTACGGGGCGCTAATTTTCTCCATTTCCGACTGTGCAGTTCGCTTTTCTGGCAGAGTTAGAAGAAGAAGAAAGGGAATTTTAATGAAAGAAAGGCGGAGAGGTCGGCCGGTGGTAACAGGGCCCTGGCCTGCTACTCCACACAGGGGAAGGGGAAGAGGAGGAAAAGGAAAGTGTGAATGAAGGCTGATGATGGCATAATACAATGAGTTTCACGGGTGATGTCTATGCACACGCACACACACACACACACAACACTGGCTGGCGCTCGCATCGCGGTTACTGGACACACATAAAACTCAACACTGGTGTCTGCAACACAACACCGACACATGTCATTAACCATGTAGGTTGTGCACAGGCGGTCGTGCACAGAGTTCGTTAGCGCAATGCAATAGGGCTGCTGAACGTTGCATCGCTTTCTCGTTAACTCGAGCCCTTTTTGGTCTGTGGTATACAAGTTTTTTCACCTTTTTTCTTGTTAGGTACGTGTAGAGCGCAACGAATTTACTTTGTTTGCTAGGCTTTATCAGTCCAACCCATTGTTGTTTTTGTCTTCTCACCTCTGTCGCTGCGGCTCCGACTGTGGTGGAATAGGTACACACCGCGGCTTGTCTAATTAACAACAGATAGGCTGGAGACGACCCAGACACGGCTGCAAAAGTGAGCTGCAAAAGTTTTTGTGTGTGTTTTTGCGCATGGGGGTTACGGTATGATCAGACTTTTGATCAGTCACAATAGAAAACAGTGAAGTATGGTCAGGGGTTAGATCATTCTGCTTTATTTTTGCTTACTTTTTACTCGGTGTAGTAATGTTTTTGAGGCGTTTGTATCAGAGCGAAAGTTTCAGCTGTTTTTTTTGGTGGGGGGGGGGGGGGGATAATATTAAGATGGAATAACTACTTCTATTCTTTTTGGCATTAATCTTGCATTCCTTTGGTGAAAAAGTTTCTTCGAGCTAGTCTTTGCCTTTGTTCATTACGAACGCCACTCTTTTCTCTAATACATTAGGCCTTGAAGGTATGTATATATGATAAATAAGTGAATGAAAACCAATGAGGGAAACACTAAGGTAGCCAGTGGCAGTTGCAATCTGCCGCGCTTGTACGACCACGGTTGAGAGTGTATCTCAAGGTCAGGAAATTTGTGCACCACATATGCTGCAATGTTTTCAGCTACAGTGGCATAAGAAAATTTTCTCGCGGTTGAGACTTACAGCATAGCTGCCCTTATCGGTTTATAAGGTTGCAGCGAAAAACTTACGGTGTTGAGCTTGCTAACCATAAAGAATGGTCCCAGGGTGTACCTCGGCCATGCATTGCGAGTAGGCAGCGTTGCACTGACGGCACCATTTGCGATTGTGAGACATATGTGGGCGCCAATCCTGTTTCTGTCGCACTAGGAGATCTGGCCAGTAAACAGGCGATGTGTCAGGGACAGGGTTGGCGCTGAAACTTTTTAAGCCACCAGTAAAACGCAATATCCGAATGTTTCTTTATTATTTCCACGGTCATATAGATCTGAATGACCTTTTCAGTTCCAGTAGTTGTTTGTCCTGTAAGTTATCTTTATTTATTCCAGATAGTGAAAATAAATAACACGCCAGGCACGCCGCGGAAATATCCCCAGGGAGGGCAATATTGCTTCACTAGTCTTCTGGAGGCGACACTGCCTAGAAAAAAAGGCGATTGCTGTGTGACGTCATAGGCGTTACAGTCAATCGGCCAACGACCTTGCCCAGGCACATCTACAGGGAATGACGCTTGTTCCATTTTAGGTGAGCATTTGCACCCAACTGGGTGGACAATGTTTGCTTGGAAACTGCCGACACGGCCGTTCGCCTCTTGGGAGCGCGCAAAGGAGCCAGCAGAACAAAATATGACATGAAAATCAGGTCAAGAGCAATTTAGAACAGACAGACAGGCAATAAACTTTATTAGCTGAGCGGGAAGGGCGCAGCCCCTCATAACGCAGCGGGTCAACCCTGCCGGTTGGCCAAGAGCTTATGCGCCTGGGCGACCCAGTCAGCCCGTTGGATGAGCCGAACCTGAAGGCACGGATCCGAGCTGCGCAGCCCGGTCTCCAACTGCTCCTCGGTAGTTATTAATTTGGAATAAAATGCGGAAATGCGGACAAATATCATATTTTAGCGAAACGCTAAGGCTGTGCCAGATATTTCAATAAAACTTGATGCTGGGCTAGTTGTTGATTGATACTAGGAACTGAGACAGTGAAAAAAAGGCGATCAAAGAAGGGAACACAAAACGAAACAAAGAACGCTGTACAAGAAAGGTGCTTCAATGAAACTTGAGTGAAGTACTTTTCTAGTACAGCATTCTTTGTGTCGTGTTGCCTTCTCTTCTGTGATCACCTTTTTTGGGCTGTCTTCTTTCCAACTGTGCCAATATCTTTGCAATTTCGTCCGAGTGCTGTCTTCAACGAGATAATAAAAGAGGCGGCACCTGACACTACAAGCGGTTCAGCCAAGAACCAATGCAAAGAAATGTCTTTTCTGTTCCTGCTATTCATACCGACCGCCATTAATTCATCAGCGCTTCTGCACATGTTGAAGGATGAATCCTGAGTTTCTACTGCTGTGGGCGCCCGTGGTGACAAAGCAAACACTGGTACTATATTGAGAGATACCGGAAAGCGACAGCTTTGAACTTGTAATTGCACTTTTGAAAAGGGCGGCGATCCTTGCCACAGTATTTTTATACGTTTCGTAATTAGCACTGCATATTCCGTACACACAATATTGGTGAATTTCTAGGAAACTTGAAGAATCATTGTCAATAGCAGCGTACCCTTCAAAACGGCCATCTTTAACGACCGCAACGGCACACAGTGCATAATACAACCTTTGTCCGTAAAGTTTCGAGACTGAGTCTAATAAAAAAAATGCGTTTAACATGCCAATAATTTGTGAGCACCCCTTCGAAATAGTCTGTCTTGCAGTATATACAGAACTCCCAACGCTTCTTGAGGTCTTGGAAACAGTTGGAAAACGCTTCTTTTGGCAGGGCCGTCAGCTCCTTTGTCGTGGCGTCTTGAATGGCCTCCACGCTCTTCATCCAGCGACCTTTTATATGTCTCTCTTCAAAAGAATAATAATTATAATAACAATAATAATAATTGTTTTTTTTGGAAATGAAATTGCGCAGTATCTGTCTCATGTATTTTTGTACACCTGAACCGCGCCGTAAGGGAAGGGATAAAGGAAGAAATGAAAGAAGAAAGGAAGAAAGAGGTGCCGTAGTGGAGGCCTCCGGAATGATTTCGACCACCTGGATATTTTTAACGTGAACTGACATCCCACAGCACACGGGCGCCTTAGCGTGTTTCCTCCATAAAAACGCAGCCGCCGTGGTCGGGTTCGAACCCGGGAACTCCGGATCAGTAGTCCAGTGCCCTAACCACTGAGCCACCGCGAGGAAACACAAAACAATCTCATGGCGAGAGGCCAGGCGAGTGTGGCCGATGGAGAAGCATATTAATGCTGTGCTTGGCGAGAAATTTTGTCACACTGAGAGCAGTGTGCGGCCTTGCGTTATCGCGGAGAAGGCTCCATTGTCCAGATGCCCATACGTCATGGTGACGGCGTCGCCGTGCATCACCCACGTGTTGGAGCACGCTGATATAAAACTCCTGATTCACCTTCTGTCCTTGTGGGACGAACTCATGGTGTATGAAACCTCTGGCATCGAAAAAAAATTTCACCATCGCGTTTGTTTTGGTCATCTGTCGCCGCACCTTTCTCGACGCCGGAGAGTTTGTGGACCGCCATTCGGCGCTTTGCCTCTTTGTTTGAGGATCGTATTGAAAGCACCATGTTTTGCCTTCAGCATTGATGCTGTCGACGAGTGCAGGAGCTTTCTCTGCCTCAGAGAGCAAATCAGCGCTCACTGATGCCCGTGTGTCCTTCTGGTCCTGTGTGAGGGAGTGCGGCACAAGTCTGGCAATCAGCTTTCGTTTCCCCAAGTTCTCGCGCAAAATTTCGTGGCATGCTGTGTTACTAATGTCGAGAGCATCTGATAGCATTCGGACTGTAATGGTGCGGTCTTGCTGTACGACTTCCCTGATCCGAGCCACGTTGTTTTCGTTCCGTGAGGTTGAAGGGCGCCCCTGCCTTGTGTCGTCTTTCACCGACGTTCTCCCTGAAACGTGCATCTTGTGTCACTCGAAAACTCGCGCCCGTGATAATGTCTCGTTGCTATAAGCGTCACGAAGGAGCTCATAAGTCTGTGTGGCTGCCTTGCCAAGCTTCACAAAGAATTTTATGTTTACACACTGTTCGAAGTGGACGTCCATCTCTCCACATTCACTCACAGCAGAATGCGCAGACGAATATTGACAATGTATTTTTTACATGCAGTGCCACCTAGCGGCTGCCACAGCAGTAAACTTAATTAGCTCAGGTTAGCCCGAAAACATGGCGCTACACATACGCACTAACATTTGTTTTGGGGAATCATTGCTTGAGAAGAATATAAATGAGTCTCGAAACTTTACAGACAAAGGTTGTAATTGAATCCCAGATCGCACGGGCATGCTCGCAAAACAAACGGCAAGCTCGGAACCGCTTTCGAGCGCTTACCGGACACCGCGCCTTCCCACAAAACGGTGCCCTAATGGTGACTTCAAATCGCAGAGTTGGGGCACTTCTGGAGCAAAGTTTCCTGCTCTTTTCGGAGCTACTGTATTCCAAACGCAGATCTGAGCCACGGATCGCGTCTTCCAATCGTAGACAGGGAGCGGTTGCCGAGCCGAGATTGCTCCATGGAGCAGTCGGGACTGCTCCGCCGAAATCGGCGGATTCGTCCGGAAGTTTGCGTGACGTTCTTATGCAGCGGCGATAGCGGTGCCCTACATGCTCTGGCCAGAGCAAGTGTACTCAAATCGCAATTTCAGGTCGCGCGCACTGCGCCGGATTCAGGTGCTCTGTCACAGAGCGTGCAGACCGCTCCGGGCTTGCGATTGGAATTCACCATAAGATATGTGAGCAATAACAAAAGACTGCAATATCTGAACGGAACATTTGTGTTCCCACAAAAACTGCGGACCAGAAAAGAGCAGTCGCTACAGCCACATAAAGAAACCAGGCCATGAGAAATGTCACTTATGCAATGCTCAATTAATAGGTTCTCTGTTGAAAGAACTCGCAACATGCAGTTACTTTTTAAATATTAAATTAGAGGCGCAGCAGTGGCTCAGTGGTTATGGCGCTCGGCTGCTGACCCAAAAGACGCGGGTTGGATCCCGGCCGCGGCGGTCGAATTTTGATGGAGCCAAAATTCTTGAGGCCCGTGTACTGTGCGATGTCAGTGCACAGTACAGAACCCCAAGTGGTCGAAATTTCGAGAGGTTTTCACTAGGGCGTCCCTCATAGCCTGAGATGCTTTGGTACGTTAAACCCCCATAAATGAAATGAAATATTGTATTAGGATACCCTTAATCTAACAATGGGACCAATACCCTGACCACTGTGTCTTCCTTAATGTGACCTAGTAATTAACCTTCTCTGCCTTCCCGCTGACTACATCCTCCCACAAAGTGTTCAGAATTACGGGCACTGAGGCTGTCGCTTGTATACGATTTCAGCAAAGAATCCATTAAGAAAGCTAACCTTGCGACCTGCCATATGTATGCAGCTGCTACCTCGATCACTGACGTGTTTCTGACGAAGCGAAAACGTAGCACGTAAGCAATACTAGCAAGTGTGACCAAAACCTCTAACGCCTCGTTTGTAAAGGCGTTTTGTTATTCTTATTGCGTTTCATTCTTCTTATACTGTAGGCAGTATAAGAAAAATGTTTAGTCGGAAAACCAGCAGAACTCGGCACTTGGATCTATTTCGCAACTCTAAGAACAACGCAGTACGTGTCTGCGCTTTAGTTACCGTGTACTTGTTTCCCTCGCGAAATCTCCCGAGTGTCAGTGTGAAGCCGAAAGCACTGAGAGTTTTGCCCCATTCACTACAATTCCCAAAAATGAAAGCAATCACCGCGCATCTTTTTATTTACAGTGGCAGGTTAACACACACAAATATGCAATTTCATGCCTTCTTTTAATTTGCAAGAATTCAGCACTGATAAAATTCTGCGATACTTTTCATTTATTTCACTCCCTTCTCTAGTTTACAAGAGTCGACTGCACAATTCATGGGGACTCGAATCGGCGCGTTTTCTAAAATGCACCCTGTCAAGTCTGGTAATGAAGGCTGGCCTGTCTCATGCCGGCCTTGCAGAAAGAACTCTGTTTGGTCGTTTTCCGCTTTTGCCTATTCTAACCTAACCTAAGTTAAAGTAAATTACCAGTTATCTCTCCTCTTTTTTAAAAAAAACGGAGAAGCTTGGAGGCTATTTGAAAAAACGAGGTTATTCCTTCACCGCTAGGCTGGTTTAGTGGCAACAACGTTTGGCTGCTCAGTCCGAGGTCGCACGGGTGATTCCCGGCCGCAGCGGCTGCATTCGACGGAGACGAAATGCCAAACTTCTGACAGCTCTTACGCAAGGCTGCGTATTACACGAAACATAGAGGGTACTGTAATGCATTTCCGCTCTGGTGTAGCGAAATGAGATTGTGCGTATCTACGATACCATGGTGATGGTACTCCGTTGCTGTACACGTTGAGGATATCCTTGAAGGAGTAGGCAATTTCGGTGGGCTGGAGCATTGCTAGACAAGTCCCAGTGTCTTCAGTTGCGGGTCAGCACAAAACTGACGCGCTCCATTCGGGTTATTTTTCCCATTTCTCAGAATTCAAAGAGCAAAATTTTGGTAGAAGGTAATTTTCAAAAAGCTTTTCAAAATTCGAAGAACCAAAAAGTGTCTCGGTGCTCCTGAAACACTGGAGGTTTAACGCGACTGCATTAATTGGGTCCTTCGCCCCACAAAATCCGGAGTCAGATACCATGGCCATGAACAAATAATCCAGGAAAAATGCACATGAAAACAAACTAAGAGGCTGGTGGGCTACGTTGGTCACGTGTGCTTGTGTCCTTATTAAACATTTGCCCTCTGTAATGCAAGCAAATTGCACACCGTGGCAGGCGGCAGTAAAATGAATGAGCGGCGGCGAGACGCTGCTCAGTAAGAGCAACATGGCTCTAACAAGCACCGCCGGTAGCAGCACCTACAATTGCATGCAGGGCAGTGACGCAACGCTTAACGACTCAGCCACAGCGCGAGGAGTGGTAGAAGGGCTACTAGGAATATAACAAAGCGCATCTTTTAGACAAGGGTGAGGAGAACGTAGGGACACCACCACGTTGACAAAGAAGAGACGGGGAACTACGCTCTGGTGTGCTGTCTCCGCCCTTGTATAAAAGTGGCACTGTATTGTATTCCTCATTGTCATGAATTACCAGGTAGCCCATTCAGTCAGGCTACTCAGTCGAAGTAGTCCCAGGTATATATAAATGTAAGGTAGAGAATGGCCACTTACGCATATATGAACATTAATTCATTACGCTCTCGCGCCATGCCGTTAAGGCGGAGCTTAGTGTCCTCAATTTTTTCAAAAGGCTTCGAATAAACATTGTCTGAAATATAAAATTCCCGCTCCAATAGAGTGCATTTCTGGTTGCAGCGAGGAAAATGAGTGCCAAGCACGTGCTTGTGTTCGCAGACACGCAATGCAGGTGGCGGCGAACTTCTGTTCCCCACTAGCCTTTCATAGTGCGTCCTGTACCGCGGCCTCGCCCTTGCCTGCACAAAAGGTGCGGAAGCGCCCACAGGCACTCCTGATAAGAATATTTCCCATGATGCAATTATTTCAACCGTTTCTGATTGTGAGCGCTGTGTTCGCTGTCTCATATCGACGCGGGATTCTGAGGAGGGGTGGTGTAGTACGACCGAAAACGAAAACCGTCGATGTTTTGGAGTACCGGCGGAGTAGGCCCCGGTCACCCCACGCTAAGTCAAGTTCTTGGTATGTGGCCCGGTCAGCCCTGCTTTCAACACTCCCTCCTTTGTAGGTACGGAGCAAGCTAGGGGAGAAAAATAAGAAGTGCGGAGCTGGTTGGCTGGAGGAATGGGTGGGTCCCGCCAGAGGTGTTAGGTCAAGGTGCCGAGAGCCGGAGGGCCGATAGGCTGACGATCTAAGCCTCCCCTGGCAGGATCACATCATACACGCTTCCGGTGCCCGAAAAACCGCAAACGCACTCGATGCACTCGAGTACCTACTAGTTCGTAAACTTCCCGACGTATGAGTCGGAAGAACCAATGATCTTCTCTGCGGCTGCAACGGGCTGCGGAACCAGGGGTCGTGAAGGGGCCCCACGTCATTTACCCCGTGTTAGGCTCTCCTGTCGCCGGTGATTTGAGCCAGTTGCGTTTGATGAGTGCTCGGGCATCCCGAGAGTGGGGGCCGCATCATGGGCAATCTTGAAGGCCTCCCTACCACGGCCCGGCAAGCTAGTATTGGAGTCAAGACATTATCGAGGGATCTGAGCAAAAAACTTACTCTCCGCGTTCGTGCCCAAACTCTTGTAACCTATTTTTTTTACAGCCATCTATCTTAACCTTGCAGCTCATCCTTTACCGCTACTTTACAGGAGAGATCAGGGAAGTCTCCTCGGGCCCACTCCCCCGGCTGTGGGTCGTTAAAGTTGTTCTTCCTTTAACTTCTTTCCAGCTTTGGATGACTGAAGTTCATTTGCCGTTAGGCATAAGCTTTTATTTTATAAATGGATTACTCCGGCTTAGATTAGGGTGCGGGCAGAGGCATTATTATTTTGTTATTTTATGTAAGCCTCAATATATTCTATGTCCCATGTGTGGTCGTGTTAGTTATGTGGCCGCCAGTCGTATTCTTCTGTGAGTTGGAGCTCTGGCTGGGAAGGAGTGCCAAGTGTGAGGGAAAGGGTAGGGCTGTCACTTTCTGCATTATTATAACACGCAAAGGGTCCTTGTTTTGACAGTAGTACCGCGGCCATAAAAACGATATGAAATGTTTCGTTACAGATAATTCCTTTCCCTCTTTTCTCTTTTCTGAGGCCGGAAAGCACGCGAGTCATACCGTAGAAAAAAGCCCAGAAAAGGCAGTTTTTCTTTCACGGGCTTTGAGGGGCCAACACTGAGCCGCAAAAAAAATGCACTTGTTGAGTGACGTCAGGGCCGTGACTGTTACCCGGCCAGCGACATTGCCGAGGTCCCTCTGCATGCAGTGAAGTTTGATCCCTTTTAGTTAGAGAGGTACCGAACTACGTGGACGATGTTTTCTCAGAAAGTGCCAACGCGGCCATTCCTCTCCTGGGATTCTCCAAAAAACAACCCCTCCCCTCCCGCCAGAAAGAAAAACAATACAATCCCTGGTCTGGATGAATTAGACTAAAAAATGCACAAAAGAATATTAAGTGCCAGGCTTCATGCAGCCAAAGGCTCAGATTTTACGAACGGACTTGCAATATCGCTCGACTTCTTTCTTTTACGAGATAACAAACAAGCGATAGCTTAGACATCCTATGGTTGAGAGAATAACGAAAGCGACCAAGTGCTGTCTTTTCTGATATTGCTCTCCCCATTGACGGACATTAACTAAGCGGCGCTATGCACGCCCAGGCCGCCGCCTACAATGAAGAAAATGGGTTTTTCGTTGAGCGGGACCCTTAGTGCTGTCGCGTTAATAAAGTAGAGGAAATTATGTAGCAAGTCTTATCGACGTTTGAGAAGTACCATGCTGGAGACCCAACTTTGAATCTGTCTTAACTGAGAGATATAAATGTCCAGAAGGTTACCTACAAAGAAGGTCCCAGTTTTCATTTAGGAGAAATTCATTGATATGAAGAGAACCTTAATTGCAGTATCAGTTGAATATTGCAACCCTCAAATGCAAGCGTGACTAGGACGAAGAAATTGAGGTATTATTGAAGTTTTTGAAAACACAACAAAAGCGGATTCTGATTCTTTCGTAGAGAAAGGAAAAAAATTGATCTCGGATTATTTTTACAACGAAGTTACGTCAGGGCGGGGATATGAATATCGCGCCAAATATTGTGGACCACACTTTCCATTGTGCTCGAGGGAAAGGTCATCATCAACCTAACCACACCCATTTCAGGGCAAAGGCCTCTCCCATGTCTCTACAATTAACCCTGTCCTTTTGCAGCTGCACGCACTGTGTCCCCGCGGACTTCTGAACGTCATCCGCCCACCTAACTTTCTGCCGCCCCCTGCTACACTTGCCTTCTCTTGTATGCCACCCTGTTACCCTTAAGGACAAGCGTTTGTCTTGCCTTCACATTACATGACCTGCCCAACTACATTTCTTCCTCTAGATTTCAACTAGGTTGCCATTAACCCGCGTTTGTTCCATCCCTCACTCCGCTTGCTTCCAGTCTCTTAACGTTACACCTAGCATCGTTACAACTGAACGAGTTGATACTATGATTACAACTCGCTGAGTAATTCTGCTACGTATTTCAGAGAAGTCTGGGCACTAATCTTTAAAAATAATGTTTTTCAGGTTGAGGACCAATTCCCCCCGGAAATGAATAATCTGCCACACTCTTTTGAAATATCACTCCTCTTAGAAGAACAAGTTTTTATATGAACTCTTGTTTCATTTGAAATAGCAAGAACCATTTGCGAAATTAAATGCAGCTTCCCAAATATGGCTGTACATCGGCAGGTGTAATTAAGTTAGTCATTTTCTGATGCCAGCTTTCGGCTCTGAAAATGAAATTAAGATTATTAAACAGCAAGGTTTTGAGCAAATTGGAATACAAGAAGTATCAGCAGGTATAGAATTTCATTCTGTAGAATGGCACTTCAGCTTGAAAGCAGTCTGGGAAAGGACGAGAAAAACTCTGCATGAACGATGTGGCGATAAAAATTTCTAGTGAGTTTGGTTGCTGCTTCCATATTTATTATCCTTTTCTAAATATTATTCAGTGTTCCATCAGGGTCGTACGAAAAATTTAAGTGAATTTCAAGCAATTCATAAGCAGGCTGGATACGCATTCGCTTACTTTTAGTAACCCATGAAACGCGCATATTTGAGCATATATTGCCTAAAATAGTTCGTTCCAATAGAAGCACCCAAAAAAGTTCGCAGTATGTACTCAAAAGTACCGTTGAGAAAATTTTTCCTCACATAAGCTTGACATGTGCTTCCGGAACATTGTGCATGAAGTGCAATAAATGAAGCAGGCTTGGGCTCTACCCAAAATGTCTAAGATTTCTTGGTTTCCAGAACAGCTTATTTAGAAGCTTGCAAACTTTCTCATCATGCAACTTTGCGCTCTGGACTGCAAGCCAGCAACCTGTCCGTAATGTTTCGAAACTGATCTAGAAATGATTCCCCAAAACAAATGTTGGTGTGCATGTGTAGTTTCATCTTTGCGGGGTAACTTTAGCTATTTATGTTAATTGCTGTGGGAGCCGCAAAATTTCACTCATGTGGAAAATACGTTTTCACTAGTCGTCTGCTCATTCTACTGTGAATGAACGTGGAGAGATAGACACCCACCTCGACCAGCGTGTAAACCAAAAATTTTCTGTGAAGATTGGCAAGACCGCCACACAGACATATCAGCTCCTTCGTGAGCTTACGGCAACGAGACATTATCGCGGGTGCGAGTTTTGGAGCGACACAAGCGGTTCGTTTCGAGAAGAACGTAGGTGGAAGACGACACAAGGCAGGGGCGCCTTCGAACCGTACTGAATGAAAACAACGTGGCTAGGATCACAGAAATCGTACAGAAAGACTGCACCATTACAATCCGCATGCTATCAGATGATCTCGACATTAGTAAGACAACATACCACCAAATTTTGCGAAAGAACTTGGGGAAACGAAACCTGAATGCCCGACTTGTGCCGCACTGCTTCACACAGGACCAGAAAGACCGGCTGGCATCAGTGAGCGCTGATGTGCTCTGCAAGACCGAGGAGGATGCTGCATTCGTCGACAGTATCATTGATGAAGACGAAATATGGTGTTTTCAATACTGTCCTCCAACAAAGAGGCAGAGCGCCAAACGGCGATCCACAAGCTCTCCGGCGTCGATTAAGGTGCGGCGACAGAATACCAAAACAAAGAGGATGCTTAGTTTTTTCGATGCCAGAGGTGTCATACGCCATGAGTTCGTCTCACAATGGCAGGCGGTGTATCAGGAGTTTCATATCCGCGTGCTCCAACACATGAGTGATGCACTGCGATGCCATCGCCCTGACTTATGGGCATCTGGACAATGGAGCCTTCTCCACGAAAACGCAAGACCGCACACTGCTCTCAGCATGAGAAAATTTCTCGCCAAGCACAGCATTACTCTACCTTCCTATCCGCCACACTCCCCTGACCTTTACCCACGCGATTCTTTCCTGTTTCCTCGTGTGAAGAAAGCCCTAAATGGTCAACGTATGCGGAGCGTGGAGGCCATTGAAGACGCCACGGCAAAGGAGCTTACAGTCCTGCCAAGGAAGCGTTTTCAAACTGTTTCCAAGCCCACAAGAAGCGTTGAAAGCTGTGTATAAACTGCAAGGGAAACTATTTCGGAGGGATGCTGTAGAAAGGGTTTTAATGTTAGACGCATTTTTTATGGACTCAGATTCAGAACTTTTGCGGGCAAAGGTTGTATTTCACGTATATTCGCAATTGTCGTAGCTAATTTTAACTATATATCATCTTTTGTAGAGTGGTTCATTATGTGTGCGACATTAACAGGAGGTCTTCCGTTGATGGCTTTTCTTATTCTTACCTTACACTGCTTGGTCGTAATTATTTAGTGCATACAATATTACCCAACCTGCCCCGGGTCAGAGCAACTCCAGAGATGTCTAGTGTTTTCCGCAGTTTTGCGCATTCTCATACAAATGCAGTCCCCGCTGAGGAGCTTAGTAATTCATCATTGGTTCATCACAGCAGCTTAGTAAGCAGCTCCATTCCGTAGGCGCTAACATCTCATGAGCGAACCCTACGCAGCCTCTATTCTGCATTATTATCAGGAAGGTTGCTGTTCATTGTGAGGCTGCTGTTTTTTAAGAGGCCTGCAGAAATTTTTTTGTGCATGTTTTGAGGAGATGGGAGCGAAACTTTGTCCCCAGTTAAAGCCGTTCCTGTCAGCGTCGTAGAATAGGTAGCAAGCAAAAATTCCAGCTTACGTACGCTGCAAGAAGACGATAATTCAAGGTGAGTCATAGAATTAGGATACACGTCGGTCCAGGAATAGGCGCTCCGAAGAGCAGCCAGCTCTGGTAAAGTGAATTAGACACATCTAGGGTTGAATTTACTCATTAGTAGAATGCGTAGAATGTGGTGCAAGCACCCCTCTCAGCCTTTGTAAATGTTTTTGAATCATCAGTTGTAAACGTCAACCCGATATTTGGCACGTAATGAATGGCGTAATAATATCTCAAAAGGAATTCACTGTCAAGTGCTAATGGAATCTGTAAAAAGTAAACTAGTACTTTACACTTCGTTTGCGAAGAACACTTTGGCGACGCCAATCTAAATAGAAGCAAGAGGATATGCTTTGCGATCAGAGACGTAGCGTGTTCTTAACAAAATAAAAATAGTAATCGCACAGCAAAAAATTTTTAATAATATTTTCACAACCAACAATGTTATAAACAAATTACATTGAACACTATAGATAATCCGTGAATACTTGCACTTAAAGGTGAAGTCTGAATATTAAAAGTATTGTTAGTATATTCTTGCAAAAGTTATTCATGAACAGCATTATTGTATTTTCCATACTAGACCGTTATGGCTAATATTATTGCCAATTAGATTTTCAATACTACTTTTTCTGATTCACCAGCTTTTAATTTGCCCTGAATTTAGTTAAATGTTGAGGAAATATGTTTATTAAGTTTGATTTTTTTTACTATGGTTGCCGAAAGGCACCTGTGGTAGAGTGTTCGGAGTCGCTCAAACTGCTTTTGAAAGTTGCGGCCAAAAGTATTGTTTTTACTTCTAGTTGAGTTCATTCTTGTCCACATCAGTTCCGTTTAAGCGCAGTGAAATCTGAAGACTTGTTTTGTTTAATGCAGGTGAAAAAAAAAACACTTTCAACGCTTCTAAGTCGTGACTGCCGTAATCCTTAACCTGAAAGCCCACACCATCCTTTTTGTGTATGAGGACCGGTTAGCGGAGCCATGCAGCATTGCCTGACAAAACTACTCTGGTCAAGGCTGCGATCTTTTACTCTATTAGAGAAAGCTTAAATGAACTGTAGTAACCTCCATTTTTTTCTCTTGCCCAGAGGCGGCAGAGTGCATACCCACACATGTCGGCGCAGACACCTTCACTGCAAGCAGCTGGCAGCAATGAAGAGCCAAAGAAGGTCGCACCTTTGCCGCTGTAACTGCTGTGCAAACTACCCTATCATATCAGTGGCTTTGGCCGTGACTAGTCTGCTTTCAGATGTACTTCGTGCCTATCTCCATGCTTTTTTTTACAACAACATTACTTTCCCAATGTGCCCCTTATTCACCCCATCTAATATTTTATGTCTTCTTTGATATAATTGTCTAATTCGACTTGTCATATTTTCGATTTTTTGAAGCGTGCGTATTTCCACATGACCCAATTTTCTGTTCTCAGATACAGTATTCTTTCAAATCTTCATATTTGAAGCCAGGGCCTGCAAATTCTTTACATATAAGCGGTATCTCTTCCGAAAAACTCGAATTTTTAGGTTCTTCTCAGAGAAACAAAAATCGAGGAGCTCTGAAGCGCGAGCATAAACAGCGTACTGGCGTCTTTCGGCCTAAAAGGTGGGTAGTCGACAGAGAAGATAGTCGGTATATAACACCCGTAAAACAAACAAGGCTTATTTTGCGTTGTATATGTGGGCGGAAGATTCCTTGTTGTTTTTTGCAATTTCCTTTAAGCCTGAATATTAAATTAATCTGCACTGCGAGACGTACTATCACGATGTTACCAATCCTGTTTTATTTGTAAGAATGCTACGACACAAATATAGTGATCTTTCGGGGTGGAAATGTAAACACAATTAAGACTCCCACAACAGCAAAAAATAGATGACAATGCGCAGTGTTACTTGGTAACAGCAGTAGGCGAATTTGTGCGGGTTGTATGAAACCAAATAAATGCATACTATGAACTGCGTCGTGGCTGTTGAACGCGCTATTTACAAAATGGAAACTGATATTTTTCGAAGACGGCCTACGCAATCTTTCTCGAAGCGACCGGGGTATAAGCATAACGTCTGCAGTAACACAACCGCAGCCATTTTGCTAAAAAGGTCTTTCTGAGGAGACGTTAGCCGGTAAAGTGAAAGAAAAATACCACGCAGTCTCAAAGCCCACTCGTTTGAGTTGTTGCCATGCATCAAAACTCCCACGGGAACTTTGTGATCCGTATTAAGCTGCCTTTTAGCGCAATTTGTAAGCCGCGCGAGTGGGCCGACGTCGAAATTAGGACTACAGCTGCGACATAATATTTAATTTTATCGGCTTGTCCACATCAGTGAGATCAGAGTTCCACGAAAAGGAGGTTCTTACAAACACATGAGCAAGTTGTTTGTTAATTAGGCTTCGCGAAATAGGCTCGGTAGTCAGATGTGCATTTGCAGAAAAGCAAGCAGAAATGCAAGGCAGCACCTGCAGCGGTGGATCAGTGGTTAGGGCACTCGGCTACTGATCCGGCGTTCCAGGGTTCGAACCCGACCGCGGCGGCAACGTTTCGGTGGAGGCGAAATGCTAAGGCGCCCGTGTGCGGTGCGATGTCAGTGCACGTTAAAGATCAAAATTATTTAACCAGGTGGTCGAAGTTAATCTAGATCCCTCCGCTACGGCACCTCTTTCTTCCTTTCTTCTTTCACTCTCTCCTCTATCTCTTCCTTGACGGTGCGGTTCAGGTGTCAGCCGATATGCGAGTCAGGTTCTGCGCTATTTTTTTTTCGCCAAAAACCAATTTTAATTTTCAATGCAAGACAGTAATCATAATTTATAGGTCGCATCGAGGTTACTCACGAATACTTCATTGTTCACTCCTAAATAACATTTATAGCCCGGCGTCTACGTTAAATGTCGGCGTGTGCACTGCGGTAGGGATGCACGTCGGATGTGGGTCGGACAGTGTCCTCCGTGAGACCGAATGCTGACGACGCCCCTGCGGAGAAATTCCCGGCACGGTGGGCGCATTCTCAAGTAAGAAAACCCAACCGGAACCCTCAGGGGCAGGCTAGGCTTAGCTCGGCGCTGCCGAGCGAGGCCGCGCTACGCGTCTGCATGGATTCTGCGTTGTCGACGACAGCTACGCGGATGCCCGCTGTGTTGCCACCTGACGCAGCCTCCACGTCCACGCAATCGTCAGCGCCTCTGGGCCTCCAGCCTGCGCCGTCTTCCGATGCTACGACTTTGGCCTGTGACATGGACTGCTCTACCGCCTCCGTGCCCATGGCACTTCCTCAAGAAACTGTGCCCGTCGCGCCAGTTCAGTATTCCCACCATGGGCCGTCACCAGCGTCTGAGCCTCCTCCACAGATCCCTCCCGTGAGTCAAGGCTCTCTTCCGCCTGCTGCGAACTCGTTCCGCGTTACCATCAAGCCTACATTACGCTTTGATATGACTGCCATCCCTGCCCGGAATGTTCAAGCCACAATTGACCGCGCTCATGGCTCTTCGAACTACTGCGGGTTTGTCGTCCATCGCCCGTCGAACACCATCACGGTAAACTTGTCATCCTTGATGGACGCCCAGAAACCATGCGCAGTTACGCGGATCCCACTGATTGACAGCAAGCATGTCCCGGTGAAAATATATTTTGCATCTGGTCCTTACACACTCCGCTGCATGGTTTATCATGTCGACAGCACGAGCCCTCCCGAGGAGGTGCGCGCAGATATTCGCTGCTCAAATCATGTTGTACTGCAAGCACGGCCTATGAGTCGCCGGGGCTCATACCTGCTCATCCTGCAAGGCCCGTTGACTCTCCCGAAGTACCTTACCTACTACGGTGCGATCGTCAAACCACAGCCCTTCCGACCTCGTCGTATTTTTTGTTATCACTGCCACAGAGAAGGACATATGCAAAATACCTGCCCTAATCCAGCAGCTGTGGCCGACATGAATGAACCAACAGTTCATTGTGCCCAATGCAAATCGCCGGACCATGACATTCGCTCCCCCGCTTGTCCAAAGAAGAAGCAAGCAAAGAAGTTTCACAAGTCGCCTGCAAAAATGGATGTTCCTACAAGTAATCGCTTTGCAGATCTCGCATGTGACGACAACGACTTCCCTGAACTTCTTTTATCTGAGCCCGCTGCTCACCATACGTCTCTTCACCAGCGTACATATGCACAAGCGGCTCACCTTCCCGGATCAAATGGTACGCCAAAACGTCCAGTGCATCCATCGCATGTGGATAGCACAGATGAAGACACAGCTTTAGACAATGCAATCGCGGAGGCTCGCCGCCGACTAGACGAACTCACCCAGCGCAGGGAAAAGCGTCGTTCTCAATCCTCTCGAAGAATTCTAATAACTCGGGAGCAATCATCAGAGAAATCACCTAGGGTAAGCACTGGCCCACAATCAGGTGCCGACCACCTGTTAGCCGTCACTACCCGAGAGTGGATAAGATATTAGCGCTGATGAAGCAGGTGACATCCCTCACCGTGGAAGCTCTTCGGCCTCGTCATGGATAGCGCATCATCATCGGTGGTGGTGCAGTGGAACTGTCGAGGTTTCGCTAATAAGGCCTCTGAAGTGAACATCCGCCTTCGCGACGGAAAGCTGAGGGCATGGGCGTTCCTACTGCAAGAGCATAATGCACTCCCACGCCTTTCAGGTTTCTGCGCATACCATTCACCATCTATCCCTGATCGGCATTGCACCGCTTCCTCCCTCAGCCCAGGTAAATCTGCAATTTATATTCACAGTTCAGTTCCGCACACACCGCTCGACCTTTCACGGTGGTGCAACACACGTCAAGAGGTTGTCGCCCTTCTCGCAAAACCTGCACGCACACTCCTTATTCTGGGGTTACCCATCGAATTCCTCAAGGGGTGCACACATACAAGGGAGCTTTTCGGATCATTCCTTTCAACTTTTAAACCACCCGAATACTTCTACCCGCCCAAGAGGTGGCCCGTATTCACCTGATTTGACTTGGTGGTTAGCCCCGGTAACCCTTGTTGGGCTGTTGATTCTGATACTTGGGGTTGCGATCACAGCCCTATTTTAATTTCCCTCACGCCTACGCGTCTACGGAAAATACGCCGCACTGTACGAATAACATCATGGGACTCTGTACGCGCCGACAATCATTTATCTACATTCAACCCTTCTACAGCATTGTCTACTCTCTCTGCTGTACTCGCTACTCACACTATTACCACTACTGTAAATGAAGACGACCCAAACCCGGACATACATCTCTTGAATCTGTGGGCTCTTCGTCGCCAGGCGGATCTTTACGCTACTCGTCACCCCAATGACCCTTCGGCTCTTCCTACTCTTCACCGCGCTACCGCACGGGCGCGGCGCTATGCAAAGCAGCTAGGCAGGCAACACTGGGCTGCATGGTGTGCCCGCCTGTCCTCTACGCAGAACAATCTATATCTTTGGAGAGTGTTTCACGCCATGGAGCGCCCTTCTCAGGTTGCAGATTACACAGAGAGCATTCGCCTCGCGCTAAATGTTGATGAAGACACATTTGCACAACAAGCGGCCTGTCAATTTTTTCCAAACCATGACTGCACCGCTACGTCTCCACCTGACTTATCGGTAACAGAGCCCCCCAATGGGATTACTTCTGACCTCACCATGGCAGAGCTGCTGGCCTCCATTGAACGTTTAAAAACTACTACTACTCCCGGGCACGGCGTCATACCTAACTCCTTATTCCGTAACGTGGAAGGGAGGGCTTTGCAAACCCTACTTGATACTTTTAACGAAGTGTGGCTTTCTGGCGTCATGCCGGGAGACTGGAAACATTCTATTGTGGTTCCAATACCCAAGTCAGGTCAGCCTCCAGTATCTCTCTCGGCCTTTCGTCCAATTTCCCTTACGCCTACCATCTGCAAGCTTTATGAAAACATTCTAGCCGCACGCTTGTCGTGGTGGCTGGAATCCTATGATTGTTACCCAGATTCCCAAATTGGTTTCGGCCCACAAATTGGAACGGAGGACGGCCTTGCTACTTTGGCTGCTGACGTGCTTGACCACTCTCCGCAGAGTCACCTTGTACGAACCGTAATCGCTACAGACATAACAAAGGCATATGATAACAACCTTCACTCTGCCATTCATGCCTCCCTTCAAACTCTTGGTCTCCCTCACCGGTTACTCCTCTCCATTCACGCCTTTTTAGCAAATCGAATCTTCAGCGTGCGTGTCCACGGAAAGCCCTTTGGCAATTTCACTGCCAATAGAGGAGTGCCGCAGGGCTCCGTTCTCGCCCCCACATTATTTAATGTGGCTTTAATTCCTCTTGTTCGAGCCCTAGAGACCCACCCTTCTATCCGCGCGCTTGCATATGCCGATGATATCACCTTGTTGTGCTGTCATCCAGATGCGTCTATTCATCAATCGGTCCTTCAACACGTGCTGGATGTACTGACATCTCGCCTCCCACTTCTGGGTCTAACACTCTCTCCTAATAAATCATGTTTCATTCGAATTGGAAATAAAGCCGCCTTACGGAAAGCTCCCCCTTTAAATTTCACGGTACATAATTCTCTGATTCCTCAGGTAGAAACTGTTCGTATCCTTGGCCTTCTCCTCCATACATCTGGGACTGGCACCCCGTGGCTGACAGCTACCCGTAAATCGGCTCACGCTACTCTAGGTCTGATTCGTCACATAGCTATGCGCTCTGGTGGCGCACGCGCTCATACGGCCCGCCAGCTTGTGCGCTCTATCCTTCAGCCACGGATAGTATATCATGCACAATTTCAACGTCTCACCCGCAGACAGTGGGACTCGCTTGAAGCTATCAATCGTGAGGCTATGCGCGACATAACATATCTGCCTCGTTTAACACTCATACCTGTGCTACAGGAGTACGCCCAACTTTATACACTAAGTGAAATCATCGATCAACGTGGGGCAAATAGAGCTCGAAAACAGTCTCTCAAACTTCATCGTTTAAGGACACTTCCACCGTGGTCCTATTGCCAGCTCACTGACAATCGCCCCACTGTTTGCCCGTCGGTATCAGCAGCGTATCTGCCTGAAGGGTGCATATTATACACGGATGCATCACATTCTGCAGAGAGGGGAGTTACTGCTGTGCATAGTCCATCTCATCCGCATCTCAAATCTCACGCGACGTATACTGCGGATACGTGCACTTCCCTGGCATTGGAACTTCAAGCCATTTATAATGCCATTGCTTCCCTTCCGCTCGTTCCAACATTCAATAGAGTTCATATTTACACTGACTCCCGCGCCGCCCTTAAAGAGCTTAAGGCTGTTCGACGAACGTTCCAGATGTCACAATCTATTCATGTGCTCTGCGCAAAGTATCCATGTCCTGTGCGCATACACTGGATTCGCGGCCATGCCCAGGATCCACATAACATCCAAGCGGTTGCTATGACTCATCTTCATACATTAGACGATCCGCCACCTTCCCCTCTTCCCCCAGATCCGTCCCTGTCCCATGTTTCCGATTCCGAAGTTCTGCGCCAGCGAACACGCGCTCTAATTCCTCCGTGTTCGCACCCTCTCCCCCGTAATCTTATTCGGCAGGAGGAGGTATCCATGCGCCGGATTCGGGCAGGGGCGGCTCAGACACCATCTATCTGTCATCGGTGGCGTGCCAAATATCTGCCAGTACCCGACAGGTGCCCTCACTGTAGCGCTGCATCGGACATTTGTGATGTGCGGCACTTGTTGTGGACGTGCCCAGCGACGGCTGCTATCAGAAAACGGCTCCTCAGGGAGTTGGGCCTGCGGTGGAACCGCGAAAGTGACTACGTGAAGTGGACAATGGACAACCGTTTCATTAACAACCTCTGCGACTAGCTCAGCGCAACTGTTATTCATTCCTTCTTTTAACTTTCAATCCCATGCATTCCTTCCCCCTTTCCCTTTTTACAACTTATGCCTCATGGCACACTTCTCGAATAAAAAAACAACACCATTGGTTCTAGTTTCCTACTATAATGCATAATATGGACCATTACATTCAATCATGTACACGTTATGAAGTGAATTTTTAGCTGGTTTTATTGAGCGGCGCAGTTTAAGGCACATAGTTTTAGCTGAAGTGGCAGTCGCTCTATAAACTTCGAGTTAGAGTTACTACTAGCGATTTTCAGCTGGTTGTTCTAGACTAGCAGTTTTCGGTTCAAAGAACAGGCAGTGCTTACAAGACTGTTCCTAATGGGGTTAACGGGTTACGCTAATCGTTTTGGAGCAACTTGGTTCCGGATGGTTGTAATCGTCGAGAAGTGTCATTTGTTTACCACTGCTCCAATGGTCCGAGGTCGTAACTTCTGGAATGGCCACGCCGTGTTCACCAGCTTTTACAGTGGTTTGACAAATAACCATTTGCAATAATTTTTTCTACATTGCTCATATGGCGTTGTCGTATCGGGTCAATCCACTTTCAGCCTAGGTCATTCAGCATAGGTCAACAGCAGCTACTTCGCCTTTACATGGCTGCTCGGTGAGATGTTTGCGAAAAGAGTGCTTCTAATGTTGTCTTGAATAAGCGTAATTTTTTTTTGTACACTGAGGTAAAAAACGGCAGGAACGCGGACTCAAGCTCCCTGCAATGTATTCGACACACACGCGATAATGCCACGCTAGCGTCACGCGCATCATCTCCCGTTCACGTCCACTTCACTGAACGACGCGTTTTTGTGCAGTTTTTCTTCCTTTCAGCATTCCACCAACCGACCCGTTCTGGAGAAAATGCTAGTTGTCGAGAATTGCGCGAAACAAAATGCAGCTACGGGCTGATGCTAGACAGGTGGGAGTAATCTACCAGCGCCTTTGAATAACTCGTGGTACCATCTACCGGATAATCTGCGAAGCTCCACCTGATTTAACATCAGCAGTTGTCCCTCTTGTCCATTTTTCTTTGTGGGCTATATTCTACCTGTTACCGGGCAACTATTCAGAAGAAGTGGATATAAGTACATGCGCGTGTTTCCACACATCTATGGCATTCAATCTCGGATTTCGCTAGAAATAAGCTTTAAAAAATGAGGCGCAATTAAAGACACAATTACACGTCACAGCAGCTTTGTTTCATTAAAAAGAACTTTTCAGAACGGAAGAGGCGAAACGCGGCGCAGAGGCTCAGTTGGTTTGGCGGTCGGCAGCAGTACAGGAGGTCACGTGGCAGAAACACGGGCAGTCATTGATCATCGCTGTCAGAAACAGCTTGACTGCCTGCGATGCCCTATTGAAACACAACTGGAAAGGTAGCAGGCACTGCAAACGCTCATTCGTAATCATGCCCGAATGTTATAGATTAGGTTGCTAAGGACCGTGATCATTCGGCAACAATCTACTCGCGTGAAGAGAGCACATCTTGCCGTATATCGCTTACTCTCATACCCGCTAAATCATCCACAAGCTTCCAAGCTTACTATAAGAAACGGCGATGACCGCTCTCACACATAAGTATACGGAGAGGGTTTGTTTTATGGTTTCTGTGTGCTTAACGTCTCAAAGCGACTCAGGCTATGAGGGACGCATAAAGAGAAGTACTTTCTTTTGCCTTGTTACTTCGCCGAAGATGTGCTCCACATAAGCGTTCATCATCTTATCACGTTGTCGTAAGGAGCAGCAGGCAAGCAGAAGTCTAAACTAAACCTTAAAAAGAACTGCATCGGTAGCCTAGTGGCCACGAAGTCTTGCTCCTTAGCGACAAAGTCTCGGTATCTAATACTGGTTACGGGGACTCACTTCGATATAGGTGAAATGATAACATTCCCGCGTCTCGTGCTATGTCAGTGCAGGGTAATGGAGCGATCCCAGATTGTAAAATTAGTGCGGAGCCTTTCACTACAGCGTCTCTTATACCTGTGTACATTTCGAAACTTTAAACAGCACGTACCGTACCACAGCACAGCCTATCATATCATAGCATAACATATCATGCCATACCATGCCATACCATACCGTACCATACCACACCAAATCATATGAATCCGCACCATGTAATACCATATCAATCCGTACCAAACCATACCATACCATACGATACCATACTATACCATACAATACATTACGAATCCACACCATGTCATAGCATATACACCCGTACCATACCATAAGATACAATACTATACCATACCGTACCATACCGTACCATACCACGAAAGCTTTCAAAGAAGTCCGTTTTTTAATCGAATGTGCTGCCTGAAATGCAAAGTCATAGAATAAAGGGGGATAAGAGTCCTTTGCAATGACGAATCCTATTGTCCCGCTCTGTTCAAACCACCCAATTCGAAGCTCACTGGACAGCAGAATTACCCTTCCACAAAAGGTATGACCAGCTCAGTATTCGTAACGGTCAAGGGCGTTCCTTGGCGAAGAATGCAATACCGTTTTTCTTGCAGAGGAAAGAGAAGGCAACCAACGTGGCGAACAGAAAACACACCGCAGTAGGCCCCAGCTGCGATAGGCAAACGCCACTGGCTGTAAAACCCAATAAACAAAACAATCTATAGAGGCTGTAAGCACCTAAGCGAGACCAACTATACCGACTTAAGAGAGAAGAAATGTAATGTAAAAAATGAGAAATACTGTTTTCTCTGCAGTACACTCTGCGCTGTGCTGCTAAGCGCTTCCAAAATAATTGAATGTGGAACACGGTGGTTCATGTGTTTAAAAGTATCGAACAGAAAATCTGAGCAACCTGACTGCTGCACTTTCAGATCACAGTTCATAACACTGTATGCTCCACACCGGAACTTGTGACTCAAAAGTGTCTGTAACGGTACACGTGGCGGAGTGAAAGACAGAAGAATCTGGTGAGATGTATCCAGTGAAGAATAAGGATGCTCAATAAGCAAAATTGGGGCGCCATTTTTTCCAGTGCAGCAGGAAGCAGCAAAAAGACGCCTAAGCTTCGTCGGAGCTATCTTTGATCACAAACACTAAGGCCGCGCATCATAGCTCCAGATGGCACTCTTTCACTTTAATAAGCTTACGAAGCGAACTGTTATTTTCCAGAAACCTGCACACGATTGCCCAAACGCCAAAAATGCTGGCAATAAATTAAATGAGAGTTACGGTCTTATTCTGAAAGGTCGAATGCAAGGCTGTGAAAAATGTTTTTTTAACCAAACTACTAAAAATGCCTCCCATAGTTGAAGCAATACTACAAATTTTGCGCCCACTGGTGTCTAATAGAGCAGCAACACTTTAAGAGGTAAGATGCAGTCACTTCAACGTAACATTTTTTTTATATCAGTAACTTCATTCCTGATTAACAACTAGAGAGTCTGTCTGCCGGAATATAAGCTCGTGATTTATGTTCATTTTTCGCAAGTTTTATTTTCTATGCCATATTTTTCCTACGCGGGCAGCCGTGAGAGCCTTTGCAGTATTGTTAAATATTAAGATATTTGAAGTAAATAACCTAAAACATTTACGCTCTATCTCGTCGTTCAGCGTAGACGTAAGCAAGAAGTGCACTGCAGGAGAGGCGTAGCTTATTTTTGGAAAGCTTATAGATGGTGGTAGCCGCACTTCAATCTCATGGAGCTTCCCTAAGCCGCTTTTCTTCTCTGACCTTTTTTGTAGTGAGCTTAAGCACCCTACGTTTTCTTTGCAATGCAAGAGATGGCGCCATGGCGCCGCCACGTGCTCTACTTAACCATGGCACCTTTCCATCGCCCGGATGCCGCCGTTGCGTCTACCAGCAGGTTCACAAAACGAAATGTGGCTGCCATCGTGGAGCCGAACGTTAGCTCACCCAAAATAATCCTTAATTTCCAATTCCTGTTACAGCATCTATGATGACAATGAATTTTCATGGCGCAAGTGCATCTGCGGCCAAAAAGCGCCATGGCACAAGGTAATTTCGTTCGGTCAAGACGGGGTCGAAGACCTATTTCCCAAGAATTTCACCATGAATAAGTCGAGCGTCAGGCCAGTGGAAGCTTGTACCCATTGCATCCCCGGTGGGTACCCGGCGGCACTGTGGATGGAACCCCGCACCTGCCGCATGCGAGGCGGATGCTTAACCACGAGGCCACCGCTGCGGTGCAGCATCACACTGCTTCTATTTTTTTTATTCACTCCTTTTGTACATTCCAGTCCTCAAGACACGTTTGAAGTGCGCAATGAAAAGGGACATAGTTACTGCTTTTTTCATTTCGTAAAATCATTTATTACGCGATAGCATGTAACCCTTACCAGAGGGAGAACCGGGAACCATTCGGCGTCGGCAAGAAAAATCCTAATTCGATCACCGATAGTAACGTCTTGAGTGACGTCACCAGAGCGGACAGAATTTATTGGCTGGAGGGACGCGACGTTAGAAGCTCAGAAGTGGTGTCGACACACTGGAACAGACTTCACCTTTCTTGTGTGAAGCCTCCCCTGACAACCGTGGCAGGTAGTTTAACGCCCTGGCCGCAGGTTAGCCCTGCCGTTGATTTGAACTATGACGTCACTGAATCGCAATTGTTCTGTGACCCAGTCAGCCCTTTTCCTGTGTTGTAACGTTACACCGTTCATTTTGCTTCCTGTAGCTCGCTGCGCTTCCGGGATCTAGGTTGTACGATTTTCGTTACAATCCACGCCTCCGCGCCTTACGAGAGTGCCAGTATGATGCAGCTGTTTTATATTCCCTTTTTGCCGGAAATTGGTAAACTGCTTTTGAATACCGGAGAGTACCTGCCAAATGCGCTCCAACCCATCCTTATTTTAATACTTATTTTTCTCTCATGATCCAGATCTGCAATCACAACCTCTCCTACGCACATGTATTCCTTCAACACTTCCAGCGGCGTCCTACTTATCATAAACTGCTGTTTCTTTCCGGCACTGTTGAACAATACTTTAGTTTTCTGCGCATTAATTTTTAAAACTACAGCCCTCCTTAGCATGTCGAAGTCCTCGTTCATGAGTTACAATTCATGCCTTGTTTCACTTACCAAAGCGATGGCTTCAACGAACCGTTCATGGCTAGGGTATTCTCAATGAAACTTTTATTAGAAAACATTTATCTTGAATACGTAGCCATGTATCGACATAAATATTCATGATGCGATTCCTATTACGGTTTATTTCGATGAAAAAAAGTCGTTTTACTGCATCTTGTCAAGCTCCCTCCCCTCTTGTATACATAATCAACAGCAGCTCATATAATATACATATAAAGATCAGCATACACACACACAAAAAAGAAAACACTTTGATGGATATTTTTACATCACTAAAAATGGTGACGAAAAATTTCCGTGACATGTACAGGTACAAAATGCAGTGTAAGTATGCATGCTCAAAATGACTTCAAAGATTCGAAAGAACAGCAGTTATAAAACCAAACAGAAGAATTAACAGGTACACAGAGCATGCAGTTAAAACCTGAGAAAAAATATTTCCTAAAAGGTAGTGCATAGGTAGTACATCTATAATATTTGAGAAAAAAAAAGGAAATACTTTTTCTCAACGCTACTTCTAAACAACTAAAAGAACAAATCTCTGAATTTTGTTTTCAAAATGCTCATTAGATCAATTTCTTTGCGAAAAAAATAATTTAATACGCTTGGTACTGTGTGTCGTAAGATTTGTTGACAGTAATTAGCGCGGTTACGATGAACTTTCCAGTGCTTTGGATGTCTAGTTGTGTAAATGCGTATTTGTTTGCAAGTTTGCGAGATTAGTTAGGAGATTAATGCAGTGTTTCTTTTTGCCCCTTAGCTTTTATAAAGGTGGTAGTTATACAAGCAAGGTGTCTGCTGAGTAGTCTGGTGAAGAATTTGTAATAATCCGAATTACTTTATGTCGAATTACTGTCAGTTTCCTTATGTTTATCAAGGTTGTCTTGCCCCACTCTAAAAAGCAACAATTTATGCGCGATAAAAACAGTGAGTGATAAATTATCAGTGAGTGATAAATTATCAATCTTGTGCCAACAAGAAATAGATCTCGATGCCTGTAGAATAATCTTAAAGAGCGAGCTAGGGTCGTGATAACATGGTTAGTGTGCGAGTCCCATAGATTGTGCTCTGAAACTATTACGCCTACATTTTTAAATTCTGTCACAATTTCTATCGGCTGACACTGCATTTGAAGAAGATTATTTGGAACAATGCCTCTACCCTTAGATCAGAAAACGTCTGTTTTAGTGTTTGGGCATTAATAACCAAGCCAGTGCAGTAAGACCAATCATGAAGTTTATTTAAAGTGCTGTTTGTGCTATTAACAAGTGCGTAGATCAGGAATTTCATATCATCTTCAATACCAACAATACCATTCATGTAAATAATAAATAAACACGGTCCCAAGATGCTGCCCTGAGGAACACCAAACAAAGTAGAGTTAAATGTGGAGGTGCTGTTGTTTACTGATAGAGACTGCATGCGAGTAGTACAGTATGATTTCTGATTTCATTACCTTCAAGGTAACACTTCAATTGCTCGTTTGGTCGTTAATGTTTTCAATATTTTTTTATTTTTAACCTGCCACGCTATGCTTTAAATGCATTCCGGGGGTTCTTTCCGAGCCGCACTTTTGATTGGGGGTGTAGAGAAGCCTCTGTCATGAACGTAACCGACAAAGTCACTTCCTACCAAAACGATGGCCTTCATTCAGTCTGGTGGTGTGTTGCTTCGTACAAGAGAAGAATATGGCACCGCCTTCACCGCAGACACAGTTATTTTTCTATTCATTATTTCATGTTATGTGTCATTTTAATCTTCGCCATGAACACCGTGCCGACCAGAAACCGTAGTGTTTCGCTCAACTTTCCTGTTTAAGATACGGAGTTTTCATTTCAATGGCTCACATGTTATTCGAACCCTTAAAACTCAGTAGAACGGTTCTTGTGCCCACTCGCACGTAGAAGGGTGCATTAAACCCTACAGTATTACTGCAGTCTGGGTCCACCGCACAATATTCGTCTCAAAGGATCACATCGCGCGCATGAGCGTAGGAGGCAATGACGCCGTTCAGTTTACGGTCCTTTTAGGAGCAGCTGAGCTGGCGGCTGGGAAACAACTAAAAAAAAATAAGAAAAAACCCAGCCATCTAAGAAATGTCAACAGCGACATTAAAGCCGCAGACACTATTTATGCACGTGGATCTGCTGAGGACTATAACCGTCCTTCAATGGTGTAGCTATAAACACAACGAGAAATATGTAGGAGGGTAACGCAAAGACCTATATTTCGTCTACACCACAATGCATGAGGCGGCCTCGACCTTCTTTACAGCTGCCGAGGTTTGATGACGACAGTTCTCCAGGGCTACATTGGCGGGTGCTTACAGCTTTCCTCGGCTGCGTGTGTCTGATTTTGTGGGTCGTTTTCTTGCGCTTCGCCAGATATTGCCTATTGCTATTGCATAGCAAAGACAGTAAAATATTTTATTCCTACTCGGAATCCTAAATATGGTTTCTAATTTCTCGTCTTTGTATACGAACTGTACTTACGTAATTGGATATAAATAACATATAAGGTGTGACGTGCTCTATGTCCACTCGCCGCAGCCAGTCGGGAGCTGCGAAGGAGCAAGTGACAGCTGCATCGCTGTGTAAACCATGCTGGAGGGCGTGGCTAGCGCTTGTTCTGGTCTCGCGATTTCGCTTTCTACCGTGTGCAGCCCTGAAATTGCTTGCTATGCAGCGGCAACTACAATGTCGTTTTTGAAATGAATAAGACTCATATGGCTTTCGCTTACGGTGCCCTAGAAACTTCGAAATAAATCAATCAATAAGCAGCCCACACTGTAAATATTAATACTTAGCCAGCCTGCTAGTTAGAACGTCTTACCTCTATTCTGATACATTACAGTACGGACAATGTTATGCTGAAAAAAGCGGTCTCTCAGTCGTAAACCCTGTTTTATTTTTGTAATTTCTGCGTCCTAGGCGAAACACCCTGCATAAATGGAGTGCTAGCCCAAGTGTGTCGTAATCTTTACGTACTAGATGCCTCCATGTCAAAATTCATACACGAAGAGCTGTTGCATCTACGACTACAAAGTTGTCTGCGTGAATTCACGAGAATACCCAGATTTGAGACATGTCTTTGAATTAACGATGATAACCAGAACTTTTGTTCGGGTCTGAGGAGCATATAGAGTTGCAGCGTCAGGGTTGTGTAAGTGTCCCATTAGACCACTGAAGTGCAAACTATGCATCTTGAAGGCTTTGTACGGAGGTTTCACACGTTTTCAACGTTTTTGTCTCCCTAATGAACGTTCAGATACAAAACGGTAGCTGAAAAATGAACAGTTCAAATATATTTCGCGTCGAGGATAGCCTCCACACTGGAATTTCGTTCCCAGGTGATATGGTATCCGAGAGCGACCAAGTCGATGTTCCCAAGGTTCCGCTGTCAACTGCAGAGAAGAAAACTTGGAGTGCTTAAAAGTGTACTTTGAAAAAGGCCGCGCTTGACGACATCCCCTGAAAACCAGGCATTAGAGTACAATCCTTCGATAACCCACTGTTTTTTTTATAGCCTCACACGTCGATGCTTTAAGTCTGCACTGGAGATTAGATGATACCTTTAACGTTCGTCTCAGTATATTGTCTCTTGTGCTTGTGAGAAAAGAAGGGGTTCTGTCGGCGCTATTGGGATTTTCCTTTCTCAAAACTCCGCACACATCTTGCCAAAGTATCTGTAAACACGTCTAGCGCAGAAGGAGAATAGAAAAGTACGAAGCGGTCAGGAAAAGAGGATTTCGCAGCTCACTGGCAAACAACAACGCCCCGAAAGGAGGCTTAGCTGTGAAGACAGCGGACAAAATAACGCTGACGAATAAATGCAACACGGAAGAAACCGATTAGTTTGTCTTTGTTGACAGGTTGCTCTGAAAAGGAGTTACGGGAAGAACTGCAATAAAGTGCCTTTTGTGTGTTTCTGCCAGCTTCGGCTTGCCACGCCTTAAGGTCAGTTCACTTTGTTTCATTAAAACCGAACTCTGGGATGCCCTCCAAACCGCTAAGGCAGCCGGAAAACACCACAGGGTCGCATCGTACGCTCGACTACCGAAGTTGCACTGTGCAGATAAATGAAAAAAAAAAAAGTTGCAGCGAGTTTTTCCAGCGAGATAATTTTTCTCTCGATCTTGTTGCGCTAATGCTTTCACTGGGACTAGCACTCCAACCTCTGATTGTTATTGTGTAAAACTTCCATAATCAGCATTATGATATCAGGTAGATTCTGCGCAGGCAAGAGCCTGCTAAAGACACACGTACCAAAACTAAAGACCAACGTACAAAGATCGTCATTAATGTAAGCACGGAAAAAGTGATGTCGTATGCAGTAGTGATATAGGGACGTCAGGATGAATGTCTGAAAGTTTATAGTGAAATTCGGTGTGAAAGATGACGTACAGTGAACACAACTAGAGCGGTCAGTGTGGCGCAAGGCTAGCACCGCGATATTACCCATGAACGGCAAGGGTAGGCGGCGTTTTTATGGAAGGCACTAGAGTTAGCAGATTTACCTTATGACTTTTCGTTTTGTCTGCAAAAACAAACCGAAGTCATTTCAGTCACTTCGTGATTTCAGAAGCCGTCGCGAGTACCTAAAAAATGGCTTTTTTAATTATATGCGCCTTCAACTACGGATGTTTTGGTAATCAATATCGCATTCAATACTCTGTGAATTGTGAGAGCAAGACGGTAACAATAGCTTCCGAATCGCCAGGCCTTTCCCCCGGATGTATAAGAGTACTAACAGTAATGACACCGGAAGCAAACATTTAGCTAGCCGGTTTACAGGCTTGCACTGGATGGAAGTCTATTGATTGTGGAGGCTACACTAAACCTTGCTAGACAGTGAACAAAAACTATATCATGCTGACTCTGATATTTAAGTTCTGCGCTATATTTGAGGACCCACGATTTCATAAAGAAGCTTAAGTTAGGACTCAATAAACAGGTCCTTTCAGCGGAGTTACGTTGCAAGACGCATTATTTATATTTTTTGCGCCGAAAGCATCAGACGTCGCGTACGAAAGTACATAAAGCAACTAGTCAGTGTCTCCTTTTGCACCATTTCTAAGTGCGTATCAACCAAGGGTATTGAAGCACTCAGAAAAATATCGCACTAATTTTTCTCTCCTACGCTACTATAGCCTGATATACGCAGAGAGGTACGAGAGAGGAAATGCCAACATATATTGCAAGCGAGATTGTATGTTTCTGAAAAATTAAGGCAATAGTGTAGTTTTAATGATCAACAAAATTCTTTCGGCGAAAAAAGTAAAAGAACAAAACAGCGTTTACTTCCTTGCATTTGAAGAAAAACATTATTGAATAGTTTACTGAATCTAAGTAAAGTTATTCATAACATTATAAAAAGTAATATTTTAGGAGCCGTAATGACATAAAACCATGATTAAATACAGAAAATGTAATGCCACGTCGATGCGTGCAAATGAAACACAGTGACCAGTCGTGCCACAAACCTCGATTCCTTTCATACACTTGCTCTCTTTTTCATAGCCTCTTGAACTGTTTAAATTGCTGTATTGCAGAGTGAAAGGCTTAACACGCACTTTAGAAAATTTCTACACTGCCATTCATCTCCATTTTGTGTCGCCAGGCGAAGCGTGTCGTGAATTTTCTTTGTGGCGTGCAGATCGAAATCCGCTACAGAGCGGCCGCCGATTAGTGTAATTAAAGCCAGGAACAGCCGAGCAGATGGCCGCATGTTTCTTTTTTTTTTAATTGTCCTGACGTCCAGCCAGTCGTGGCAGGAAAGCAGAAGTTGGGGCAAGTGGATTCAACATTTTTAAAAAAGAAGTACACAAACATTTGCTCACTTACAAGAGATTTATTGAGGCTTTGCTGCTGTTTATATACTGAGGCAAGCACTCTGAAGTGAAAACGCACAAAAAATGACAAGAATGACAAGAACCCTGCAAGTGACAACGGGGACACATAAACGACTTTGTGTGTTTTTACTAACCTCCTTTTGTAAACTGAAGGTCTTTATAATTGTCCAGTGCAATCAAGGTGGCGCGGATGTATTATTTTTGTTGGTTGCATTCGCTTATTTTTAGCTTCGTTTTTTTTGCAACTTTCTGCCAATATCTTGCCCTCGCTGAAAATGGGATAGCAGGCTTCTTTTTCTGCAGAGCCTCTGCAGTGAATGCCCCAAATTACCGGCCACAGATTCGCTCGCGTTGTAATTGTGTTGCCGCGACCGATCAAACAGGCATCTGCCAGTCTGTCCCCGGTAGTGCTTGCCCCATGATAATAGAATGCTGGGCATAACATTTCTAGTGAAACGCACAAATCTTTTTTGGTGCTTCTTGGCGCACTCCACCTTACTACTGTTGCTGGAGTTTACAATGAGCCAAAGCATTTCAGAGCTTTTCGAGTTCAGAAAAAAAAAACATTCACATATGCACGTGAACCTTTCCGAAGTTGTGTGATGTGCTAATTAGGTACGGAATGATCGTGACCTTTTTCTTTCTTTCATTGTTGCTCATAACTGGCTCTATCGCGGCGCGCAAATGTATGCTATCCGCTTTCCAGCCAGTTCAATGTCTTTACGGAAGTCGAAACAAAGCATAGAAAAATATCCGTAGCCCGCGACATGCACAGACATCAAGATTAATGCGTAAGCATCGCCTCTGTAACATTGTCAGCGAAAGAAATTTTGTTTTCTAAGAGATAGATAGAAACATTGCGTGATGTCGTTTATTGTCCACATTGCCATGTGCATTGTGGTCATTTTTTTGCGTTTTCACTTCAGATTGTTTGCCACAGAACATAAGCACTCGAAAAACCTCAAGAAAAACAGCTGGAAGTCAGTGCACAGTCTGTGCACCTGCTATCGCGTCCACGCCTTTGCGCTGTCTCAGTTAAGTGGTGGAAAAGCTAACGCAAAAGAATGGCGCACACATGATGGAGCGTCTTTTCATAACTGCTGCAGTTTATCCACGAGTCTCTTGCAGGCGTGGCATGAAGGCAATGAAATTAACCGCTAAATAATAAGTGTTTTGTTATCCCTGAATCTTCGCTGCGCTGCGAAGATAACCTGCACGTAAGCAATAGTAAAAAAAAACGTTCCCACTCGTGACAGACAGCTCGCCTTATATCGTAGCATGCTCACGTATGTCATTGAGATGTTTTTCTTCTGGCCCAGAGATGGAGAGAAGCACTTCTTTTGAAGGTACCCTTGTTGTATTTCTCGTGGTGAGCTGCTTATGGGCTATTCCTTTCCTTGAATGAGGTACTATTTACGATAGTTCGCAGCCACGTGTATGGGAGGATGCAGAACTACTTTTCACATTAACTGCCAGGATTTTTGCAAGCGCAGGCACAGCCCAGGTGCTCTTTGCAATGGCGCGCAGAGTAAACGTATGTTATAGAAACGCTGAAAAGAAAGAATAAACACTGCTAATTCTCCATTTACTGTGTTCTTTTACTAATGAAGGGTCCTCTTACTTTATAATAGGCACGTGGAGCACATTAGAAATTCAAAACCACCTGATTAACATCCTGTGCACTTACATCCGCTGACCTCCTTACACTACTTGTATTACACAAGCCAAAAATTGCAAAAAATCTATTTTCTTAGGAAACATAACGCAAACATAGGCGACGTCCGCTCCTGAATAGTGAAACTAAGGCGGCACACCATGTGTAAGCGTTGAAAACATATGTATCATTAGGTTACCCATGCATTAAAGACCTCGCTTGGAATTCGTTAATGCATTTTTGTGCACAAAAGTGTGTTTCATGCTAAGTAGATACATACAGTGATTTACCGGTTACTTGTAAAGAGATAGCATTTGTTTCGAGATAAAACAGCAAACATGGTCTTAAAATGCTATAACCTGGCTAGGAAGTCAATGCAAGCACAGCCACAGTCCAGGTGCTCTTCGCGATGGCGCGCAGAGTATATTTATTATTTTTGTTCCTTTAAAAATCTTGAAAGGTTTGAAAACTAGATAGGCAACATGTTGATAATATGTTAGGAAGCGTATGTACTTCAGGCAGCAGCGCCAGGCAGGTCTCACTGTGATCGGTTAAATGTAGCATTACGATATGTGGGGGGGGGGGGGGGGGAAAGCATAATAATCTTCTGAAGCATTTAGAATTCCGGACACAACTTTCACGATACGTAATCTGACGGCCTACTCACCGCGATGGCTAGTGGGTATGACGTTCGACTTCACAGCAATAGGTTGCACCACCAAAACGAGGCTATCATAAATGTACGAATTGCTAGTAAAAAATACATTCCCTCAGCGCAGGTACTAGTCCATCTGTCCATAAACTATGACAGGGGGACCCATATCAAAGCAGTCTCTTCGCAGCAAGCAAAGAAATACTTATTCATGCGAAATCTAAAAAAAACATTTAGGCAGTGGCTTATCTCTGGTTAAGCCTGGATATACAAGCGGAAAGCTTGTAACGACGAGTCTTGGAAGGAAGGAAGGAAGGAAGGAAGGAAGGAAGGAAGGAAGGAAGGAAGGAAGGAAGGAAGGAAGGAAGGAAGGAAGGAAGGAAGGAAGGAAGGAAGGAAGGAAGGAAGGAAGGAAGGAAGGAAGGAAGGAAGGCCTCAGACGTTGCTGGCACATACCCACTACGGGGGAATGGCCAAGACACGGGCGGTTAATTGCTGGATACAGGAAATTTTTGACAGGAAACGGAGTGGTAATAGGATGTAGCCTGACGAGTCTTGGGATTTTCCTCTTCTGACTCTCTTGTTTCCTCCTCCTCACTCGCTTGGCTGCTGCTGGCTGAAGATGCGGCCAAGACACGCTTTTCGGCTTCTTTCCGACGTCGTTTATCACGGTGTATCTCCCGTAGTTCAGGCGTTTCGGCTGCACATTTAGCTTAAGCTTAACTTTTTTGTCGCTGTTGTGCCGCCAACTCCCAAGCGAGTACTCGGACGAATTTAGTTTCTCAGCTTTTCCGCGTAGTCTAGCAGCAGCCGCACTCTCCTTTCCTTCCTTGTCGAGTGCGCACGCCTATTTTCTGGCAGGCGCATTATATAGCCTCCTTGCGCATGCACATCGCGCGCATGCACATCGCGCACATGCGCAGTAGCGCGCGGCTGCGCCGAAAGGTCAGGCGACGGAATCGGCGGCGGCGACGGCTTCGGCAGCGGCGAGGAGCGACCACTTGCGCGGCGCGTGACGTCACTTGCTTTCGCGCATGCGCATAACTCACCAGTTCGGCTCACGAGAAGGTCGTCTCTGACCCGCGTAGTGAAGCATTTCGCTTGAAAACCTTCAGTAGAATGCAAGCCCACATCTCTTCTGTAGAGAGTGAACAAAGGTCACCACTCTGGAGAGGAAAGGGGTGACTGAAAACAATGTGTATCAGAAGACACAGACCAGAAAATGCTTTGACTCTTTGTTGTCCTCGGGACAAAAAAAAAGGGCCTCAAAACTGTACCGCATCATTCTCTTTCTACCACTTCAGGAGCATATTTCGTACGTTAGGGACAGCAGTCACTCCCAATGAATCACCAATTGCTGAGGCTTGCCTGTGCGACATCTCCTTCAGCACCTGGTGAGGACAGGGGAGAGACACAGAGAAAACATAACGCAAGCTTTCGGTTATGACATAATACGATGCCGACACAATTGCGGTCGTACCTCATCCTTAAGAAAGTGTTCGCAATGCTATTGCGCAAACACCCCGCACTGTGGCTTCCTTCAGCAGCATTCAAATTTTCTTAGAGGCCGGGTCAAATTAGGAGGTAGTCATCGAGTTGGGCCCGGTGAATTACGGTTGATCCTCGATTTTGGTTCAAATCGGCAAAGGAAAAATTTCCTTGCAGTTAGCAGTACGAAGAGCACTTCAGGTCTTCGTCCGCTCGTCCGGCGACACTTGGCCGGTTATGCGGACAAAGACCCGAAGTGCTCTTTGTACTGCTAACCACCGTGTATACGATCACCGGTCAACGTGCCATCGTCATTCATCACTCGGGACGAGCAACCGACCAGCCCGGTCCGGCTACCAGACAGTGGAAGGGCAAGAGAGTTTAACTAGTGCCGTGACCAGTATCGTCTGAGCGGCTTTCTGCAAAGCGGTTCGAGGCAGTACCTTCCTGAAGATTTACGAGGCAAAATCTTTGTGAAAGGTCAAGGGGACGAAGGTCCAAGCGTGGCATTATCCTTGTGAGAGGCCTCGAAGTCAAGACTCAACGACAGCGCCGAGTAGCGAGCGAAACGAGACCGACGGATCGAAGCGCTGCGACTTCAGCGGCACCTGCTGCTGGCGACTCCGTAGGCCGGGATGACGTGGTAAGCCTGCTTCGAGCTTTTGGTTCCGGCCGCACTTCTGCTCCTCAGGACGTTACCTGCTGCTGCCACGAAGCAAGTGCCATGACCGACAGCCCGACAACGGAGTGAGTTTCCTCATTCTCACTTTACTTGCCTCGGGAGCGCTTGATCCGTAACATTAGAATAAAATAAGGCACAATGGTTACATTTAGTTGGGGAAGTGATATGGCTATGGGTATGAGTATGAGTATGGGCCTTAGCACGCAGAAATGTCAGATGCCGAACGAGCCAGAGAAAAGGACAGAGGCGACGCTTATATCAGAGGCCACAAGCGCCAGTTAGGGATAGCCGAAGAGAGCCTACGGCAGGAAAGGAAAAGGATTGCAGAGAAGGAACGCTCACGGAGAGCGGCGCGTGCATTACCGTAGCCCGCACAGGCAAATCCATACCTCATTAGCGCGAAACACGCTGATCAAACGCTGATCAAGGTAGTGAATATAGAGGATAACAGCAGCGGAAGTCAGTCGGTTCCTATTGAAAACAGAGAACAGCAATCGCAGGTTCCTGCAAACAATACCGCAGTCGTTAGTGTCGAGGAGCCACGAGTTGTGGAGCCAACCACGAATGTTAACGCACACCAGTAGTCCTTGATTCCCGTGGAGGTGAGTTCCACGGACGTGCCTCGGAAACATTCGACCAAAGATCAGACTTTACAGGTTCAGTGTTGCGAGGCAGCCGAGCATGCTGTTAGTGAGGCTAATGGCGCTTATGAGCGCAACGGCATGAACTGCTTTGCCGGCCGGAATGCCCACTGCGACCTTTTGTTGCCCACAGAAGCAGCAGCATGCCAGGTAGAGTGTTGCGAAGGCAGCATGTGCGTCAAACAGCATGCGCAGCACTCGCAGCGGCGCCAGAGAAGCCAGCAGCAGAGCTTGTTAGGCGAAGCTGTTCGGAGCCGGAAACCTCAGACACGTGTAACGCCGCGATAAGCTTGGCGGTAGATGAGCAGAAGCTGGGCAGCGGCGACGGCGAATTTGCCCCATCCCCTCAGAAAAACGAATTTACACTGGCGCTTACACAGGCGAACCGAGACCCATGCTGCGATCGCATTACGGGTCTGGGCGACAGGCGGATAGCAAACCTAGTGGTTGATGACGATGAATTGGGTGAACTGGCCATGCCACATTCAAAGAGGCCTTCTAGGTGCGAGCACTTGGAGACTTTCGCGGAGGCTTGTGCCCCAGATGCGCAAACAGTCGACTTCCCCACCGGGGTAGATGAGATACACAACCGGAGAGAAGAACGAATGCGAGAATGGTGCACGCTGCAGCGCGTAATGTTAACTTTTATGTGACCAGACGACATATTCCATCCTGGCGGCTAGCGACAAACGCCTAATGTACACAGCCTTAACCCGCTCTGTCACTGTCAGGTTGCGATAAGCGTGACAGTGCCCTGTGACTCGAGCACACGATGGGGCAGTGGGTGAGAGTGGGGGAACGTGGGGGAACGTGAGCAGTTTACTGCAGGAGGGTTCAGACCAGCGGACCAGTTCGCGGATCGTCCGCGTGCGTCAGCGCGGCTATCGTTGCACATGACCAAGCATCCGTGAGTCGGTCCGGACGTCGCGCATTCGCACGAATGCAGCGGACAATCCGCGCGCCCTCTCTCCCCCAGCGTGCCTGCGCTGTTTGCGCGGCTCTGTTAGCGTGGCTCCCTGGCCGCTGTTTGGCGCTCCCAATTTGCGTTCATTTCGAAACGTCCGGCGCTTATTTCCAAACAGAGCCTTCAAGAATCGTGCATAGGGAATCGTAACAATGTAAAATCGTAACAATGTAAACTAGCTATGAAGTTTTCTTTAGTTAATAATTTCTTAATTTATTAAATTTTCGCAAGGAGAAATCACAGAGCCAGATAGAGAAAGCATGCTCGACGACCACCCGAAAGAAAGGGAAACGTCTGCTGTAGAAAAATCTAAAATTCCTACGGGGTATGCTTTAGGCTTTACGAACATGCTTTAGATTTTAATCATTTCAATGGAACCATTTTATGAGTTGGGAAATTCGTTAGAGAGCGGTGGAAGTTGTGAACATCTTTTAAATTTTGATAACTTGGGCAATATACCTTTAAAGTCCTTCTAATGTTGTCATTACCTTATATGGAATAAATAATCTTACCGACCATAAAGTGACCCCTACTCGGTGCTCCTATATTTGCTGCAAAACAGAAAATTTTAGAGAAGATGGACTTCCGGACATATCCTGTTACCGTCTATTTGAGCTCGTTACTGGATCTTAGCTACGCTATTTAAGCTTAGCTACACACGCTTGGTTACACACTGGGACCTCCAACACTAGACATGCCCCCTCCATCAGCACGGAGGTTTCGAAGCAGTGCGAAATGATCACCAATTTCTCCAAAAACAAAATGAAAAATGGATTTAGCGAAGTTAGAAATTCTCTTTCGGGGATGCTTGTAGAAATTCTTCGCACAGAGAGTCGGAAAAGTTCTGTATTACGTGCGGTTGCAGCACCAGCCTTCATTTTCTACCCAGCCACCCACGGTGCTCCCATTACGTGAGCCTACGTGATCTTGTTAGATGAGTAGATTGATCGACTTTGTGGGCGAACCAAGATACCGTGAAGCGGAACGAACAGGGCCGGCAGTCACGCAGAGCAGGAACAGTCCTGACCGGTGCGTTTACTCAAGAAAGCGTTGCAAACGCTTCTATGTATTTACGTTCATTAAGAGAACAAAAGTAAACCTTTCCTCTTGCCCTGCATAAAATCCAAAGAAAAAGCCCGAGTTGGCCGCCTCGTGTTTTAAAGACTATTTGGATCCTTTGTTCCAGAATGTAGATGTCATTTCTTTTTTGCTATTTGCAAGTGAAGCCTCCACGTATAATTTCGCCCTTTCTTATTCTGTACGATTGAAAGTACCGCGCTTCCATCGATTCCGCACGATCACTGTAATGAATGAAAATAGCCTTTCAGGTTAATCTTCATTGAATGTCAATCTACTTCCATGGAGCAGCCTTCTTGCAGCCGGAGTCTCAAAGATAATTTTCACTACCAGAACTTGTCTACCGGGGCATGTACATCAGTACTCAGGCGCTTCTAAATTTCCATTCCATTGTTGTCGTATGAGCCCTGCTCCATGAAGAAAATGAGGTTATAATTCTGATTCTGAAAATCCGAAGGCAATAATTTTAATCCGGAGGACGCTTCGTTTGGTTACCATACATCGGGAGAAAGAAAAGAGCACATGTTAAAGGGAAAGTGGAAAGAGACGAATGCGGAAAGAAGCGTTGATAGCAGTTAAAGACACGCATGCAGAAAAGTCACAACTTCTCGCGCAAGAACGTCACCTTCAGGAACGGTAGCATCACCTTGCCTGCATTAACGGCTGAGGATCGATGTGACCAAGGTACAAAGGTCAATAGCCAAGCCATCTGTGTCACATGCTGTATGAAGACGAATTACGGTCCTTATTTAAGGTGCAGCCTTGTAGATTTCAAATTATGAAAAATTTCACACCTATGTTTCAGAGGGTTAACTTAAAGCTTAAAGGGTAAAATTGGTAGCGCAAAAAAACACAGGGACACAGAAAGTCTTTCTGTGTCCCTGTGTTTTTTTGCGCTACCAATTCTACCCTTGGAAATGTACCAACAAGCCCAAGTCTCTACCCTTCTGAATTAAAGCTTAAAATTTACTTCAAGTTCCTAACACGTCATCAGTTCAGCTTGCCACAAAGGAATCGAGGATTACCAGTACCAATAGTAAAAAAAAATTGAAGAAAGAACTTCGTTAGGCTCAACAAAGTTACCTATTAATGATTTAAAACATGTCGCTCACCATTGCAATTGATTCATGCCAATATATAAAAACTGGAAGACGGCAATCTAACTGGTGACTTCATTATTGCCTTTGAAAATGAAGTGGCGATTATGTCAGGGTTTTCACTTATCATTATAACGTTGTTTGAACAGGAAGCAGATAGATTCTCATTATAATCAGTTTCTTTGATTCTTGAAAATATTTTTCTCATTGTGATAACATGCAAAGGTTGGTTCACTGCCTACTGTACAACCGAGTTTGGTTTTACATTTGTACGTTCTGGGCTTTTGTAGAATAACTTCCTTTGCCGTGCAGGCGCTAACATTTCATAATCTTTTTGTCATTTTCTACGCAAACACTTCAACATCTTTATATCATGCACTTTAAAAACACTCGGAAGCATGTAACCAGCAAATTACGGGTCCATAAAGCAATATTATAGAATAAAAAGCCCAATGCAGCTTAACACAAATTCAAGAGTGCAAATTTATGGGAACTTGTTCTATACGGTACTCATGCAATCCACGATTTTGTCTTCGACCAGGAGTGAATACTAGAGTTCGCAAAATTATTATGCGATCGGATGCTTCCACATATAAGAGCACTTATGGAACCCGGCAAGCAAGCCTGGAAATCGAGTGGAAAATATTCGAAAAAAATTTTCGCGTACGTTTCGATGCACGCTTAATTTACCAGGTTGGATATATTTCAGAAAATAACAGGCAACAAATCGAAACTTCAATCAGGCCTGATGGATAGGATTTTCGGATATCCGCTGTCGCACGTCGTAATGGCATATTGCGATCGCCATCAAGCACACCTTTGAAAGGCGGTATGTTGCTTGTGCACGAGAATACCTTCCGTAGATGTCATTTTCATAGTTGGTGGAAAGTTATATGTTCCAATCACTTAAAAAAAGTCGTTTGTAAACTATCTGACCACAATGCACTCAATACTTTGAGTTCTACGAGGACTAGTTCAATGTAGTGGCTCTAAAAATTGCCACCATTGTATCACTCAAGAACTTGATCTCTTTGTGTAGCGTTTTTAAATCTCAGGTTTGCGTTCTAATTAATGATATCGCTGTGGAACTATCTACCAGGTGCATATATACAAGCTTTGGCTTGAAGGGGGGGGGGGTGGGGGGGGGCTTGCAACATTTTCTGAATCAACATTACGGCGAGTAATACTTCAAGCGTTGATCTGATGACGCCTGAATTGCCTAATCTCGAAGGACATTTTCTTCGCTCTATATGCCATTTATCAGAGTGGGAACCTGGAGGAGCACTGGTTCTCAACTCTTGATGTTATTAAAAGAAACTTAATAGGTCCACTGCCCAAATCCACTGACTGCTTCTTTTCATTGACTGATGAGCGGCAAGTCTTGAGTTTGATCCTCGGCAACTGGTGGAATTATTTAAAATAAATAAAAATGGGAAAATATTAGTGCACTAACACTCCTGTGCACGGTAAACGTCCAAAGGCACGGTAGCTATTCAGAATGAACACAAAACCCTCTTGCAGCATGCCTCAGAAACACTGTGCTATGCAAGTAGGAATGTATAAATGCCCAATGAAACAACGACTGCATTATGAACCAGAAAAAAAAAATGCGAAAAAGAGTTGCCCCAGCAGCATTGTCAGTAAGAGCCCTCTCAGCGAAGCCTCTACCTTGATAAACCTCTTTCCTGACCTCCAAACATTGTTGCTGGGTCAAACGTTTTGGCGCCTTCTTCGAACTTATTTCGAACATCTTTAGCACTAATCGTAGATTTGGAGCAGTTTTTATTCTGTTTGCAGTTTTTAGTGTCCCACGTGCATTTTCCCGGTGTCTTTATTGTTTCGCTGCTCTTTCATGCCGGCGTAGTGTACCGGCTGTACACTAAAACTGGCCATGTATGGCACAACGCACAGCTGCGACACATAATACACAACACAAAAAACACAATGAACATCCTATAAGTGTTGTCAGTAACTAGAAACGAAGCTTCTAGAATAACCCACTAAACTCTCGTTAAATCATAATTGGGAAACAATGACAACAAATCAGCAATAAACAATAAGCAAGTCTTTAGGAACATTGCCATGATATCATAATAATAGGAACATACCAGTAACATGCAAAACTGAAGGGAATGAATGAGCAATAGACATAGCTATTAGCACGCAAAAGTAAGTCATAACCAACGAGGCATGAAGGAAGCGCGCAAACGAGAAATGCATCACACTGCAGGCTTTCTTTTCAGCGCTGCCACATTGATGCGCAATTCCTGTAATTGGTCCCCTCGTCAGCAAATTGAGCCCTCAGCCGTCGTGCACAAAGCCTTGTAACGTAATACATAAATGAAAAACATTAAACAGAATGAAATGCGAAACCCAACGAAGAGATACAAGGTACAAAGCGAATTCACGCAATAAGCAAAAATCATAAAGAGGACACGTGAGCCCTTTGCATCAAATAGCAGTATTGGTGAATGAAACCTGATCGCCCATCTATTCCGATAACTTGTGTCTACGGAACCAATAGAACCAGAATTCGCTATATGGACAAAAAAAAAAACACCACCTGCAACCGAAAGCTGTTTTTTTTCTTCTATGAAGACACACCACGTGCCACTGCGTATTCTTTCTTTTAGAATGCACTGCGACAACAGCAATGTGGTCCGCTCTAATCAGACTGAAATATGTTCTGCGGCAAAGTGAACCAGCTTCCTACGTTCGTTAGGAAGAGTGAAGCAGCCTTCCCAGTCAGCGCTGTCAATAAGCTTCTGTTACACACATGTCCTCCATCATTGCCGTCTTCCGGTAGATATCCGTAGCCTCAGGGTGTTTTTTTTTCCGGAAAACAAGCACTTCTCTTTGCTGACTTTGCTCTCTACACAGTAAACAAATGGTTTCAGAATCTGCGAAGAGAGCCTGCACCCACTTCTCTGATCTAGGACAACAAAAGATAAAAAGAACCGGATTGCCCTCTGGCGAGAGCACTTAATGATCTAGAGTGCTATTGAGCGCTGTACTTCCTTTATTTTTCTCGGACATCATGTCCCGTTTCGAACCATACGCCTTTGATGTGTGAAGCAATCTGTTTCTAATTTTTCATAAACACGCCCCAGAATATCGTGGGAACCAACGAATAGATTAGTTCAACATTAGTTTGAAAACGCGGGTCCGCTGTGGGTTGGGAACAAAAATGCTGAAAACCCTAGAAAAGTTGTTTTACCTGGTTTGGGAGATTTGCAACAGCCCAAAGCTATTTCTGTCCATGCCCTTACTTCTTGAAAGCAATTCTTATTGTTTGTCGAAAAAAGAAGTATTGCCGGAAGACATCACGCTTTATCTCAGTGATTTCTTCTTTCACTGTTTGTTTCGCTGCCCCTGCCGCTTTCTCACCTTCGTGTGCAGCCACATAGAGCTGCAACTGGCGACAAAGTCGACCATTTCTATCTTCTGGCTGAACTGACTCATACGCGTGGCGACAGTGGCAGTGCTACTAGCGCTGAACATTTGTATACGCTGATCCAGCATCTGGAAGATGGGAAAGACGACGTGAGAACACGCAACGTGGGAGTGTAACATGTATAAGCAACAGCGCGACAGCCTACGGCGGTGGCTGAATGGTCTATGCATCGAAAAATAAAGCTGCTATGTTCGCCATTCCGCCGGTTCGAATCCCGCTGCAGCAGAAGTGTGATAAGTTTGCCTCAGCTGGGTACCGTTCTGAAAGGAACTTTATAGGTGTGAGTTATCTGTATGAACCTTATATGTTGCGCCTTATATGTACCTTATTAGTATGAATCTTATATGAACAGGAACCTTCTATGAACTTTATATGCATGAACCTTATCTGTAGCGCCTAGAAGCGTCGCCTCACCCCCCTCACCCCACAAAGCGACGATGACAGGAATAATGATAGCATTTTCAGTTGAAGAACCATTAAAAGCATCACATATAAAGTGCAAATATTAAAACTTCATATTTCACAACACGAGCCCAGTCGTTACTTAAGCGTCGAATTGAACTCCAGTTTGCTTCACTTGAAGAAACCTGCTGCACCACGGATCATTTTCGCACTTGCCGCTTTCGTTTTATTTGTAGCTGGTCAGACTTCTTGCCGCTTCGAAGACAGAATCCAAAGCTTTATGGAGACGTTTGCACATCGCGAAAAGTAGTGTGAATCCGAAACCAATTTTGCGCAGTGAAGCAAGGGGGCTTCATCGCTTAAAAAGATTGAGATCACCGAGTGGCATTTTAAAGCACAATTTTTTGGTTCATCAGAATACTATAGTGATGCTTCTATTCTCTTAGATACCCTCTCGCGAGAATAAAATATTTATTGCACTGCACCACTCAGGGTTACAACGATGACGTTGAACCTCAACAACGCGAAGAGCACAAACTCTTGGAGTTTAAGCACATTGCTCTTAGCAGAAAGCAAGTGCCAATAAATCCTCCTCTCCTGCTCCCCATTTTTATTTAATCTGTGCGAAGAAGGGATCGAGCCTGTGATGGAAAATTTTTAACTTGTTTCGTTTAAAGATTTTGAACTACATTAACCCAGTCTGGCTAAGGGCATCTTGGCAACGTGTCTCCTCCGCAGGGATCAGGCGATGAAGATAGAATATAGCTTAAACAACACCCAGAAGATGTTGCCTGAATAACGCGGACGATTTAGATCAATACCACGGCGCTGTAATACGGTACGAGGGATAGAGTTTCTAAAGTAATCCACGTGGTGTTTCCAGTCAGGCACACAGGGGCACCGAGAAATATCACATCGCACAAAAACTATAAGCAAAGACCAGTCGAGTGGATTATTTAACGTGTGGAAGGCTTGGAGCGGGCCGTTATAACAACCATATCAGTTTTTAGAATCCCTCAAATACGGTTACCCTCAGCGCTCTAGCTCGACAAAACTTGGCTTTTTCGGCTAGTTACGAGCACTGGAGGGGTTATTATGCCGGCATGCTTTTCAAAAGCCTGCGAATTTTGGCACGATGTAGCCAAAAATTGTTGAGCCATAGTGGATAGGGTAATCGCGTTTTCGAATTTCTAAAAGCTGATTTGGCTTTTACTTACAGCCAGCCGAAAACCTATAATAGCAATTCAGTGCCTATCAGTGGTAGTAAAGAAATGATTCAATGTATTTAATCACTTTAGTAGTTAACACGATTCGGCTCTTTTTGACGTCCACCAAGACCATTCCTACATAGATTTATTGATTACTTCACACTCGCCCCACAATAATGTCAGGTAGTGGTGACGGCAGTAGGAAAAACAGCGGAAAGGGCATCTAAAAGAAACTGTTTTTTGGGCAGACCTGTGCCCACAAAGAGTTGGGTGACTCAGCGGCGCCGTAGCAACAAGCATGCTCCCCGCAGGGGGGCGTCTGCAGCTTGCAGGCGTTGGTGAGTGGCGACACCACGGGTTCCCGAGCATCCGCAGGGACGTCCCCACAAGGAGATGATGGTGAACAGTGCATCACCACGGATCCGAGCACCCACGTCTAGCCGTGCGAGGCATCGCCGTGTCCGGGAAAAGGGGATTCTTGTGGTTGAGCCGATGCCGAGCGTTTGGACCTTAAAGGCCCCTCGGCGGAGGCAACACACCACTTTGGCCCCAGCTTCCTGTAGACGGCACCTCCGGCCTGACCAGACCGGCGGAAATCGGCAGTCGCCTTTTCCTATCCTGCCCTCCATCTTTCACTTTCCTATCTTCTTTCTCACAACTCTCTTATCCCCTACTCAAATCTTGGTTTCTCCTTTTTCCTGGCGGCGAGGGTTAACTTTGTGTGACGAACTACCCTGAGTTGCGTCGTATTCGGTTATAGTTGCGGTGTACAGCTGACGTGGGCAGGCCTTGCTTGCAACCTCCTTTCCCGTCCCCTTGTTGGACTCTGTGGTGGGTGGCTGCCACCGCAGCCGAAAAACTTTTTTTTATGGATCCCTTTCCTTCAAGAAATGATAGACCTCATAAACGAGGGCGGACCGTGGCCACTAAGGAGTTCCTGCAAAAAACAAAAGAAGTTTTTCCTAGGTACCATGTCGTACATAGTGAAAATCCAGATCAACCAGCTGAAAAAATGTCCCCAATCATATTTTCAAAATCTCTGACTAATGCCCTGGGCCTTGGCTACAAGGTGACGAAGCTAGCCAGTGGCGATCTAGTCCTCCAAATCCGAGACAAAGTGCAATTTTCCAAACTCCCAACTATAGTGTCCTTTGGAGACATTCCTCTATCCATTACTGCACCTCGATCACTAAACACAGTGGAAGGAGTAATATCTGAGCACGATTTCCGCAGCCGTAGCCTAGTGGGTTGGGCGCCCGTCTCGGCTGCGGGAGGTGGTCGGTTCGAAACCCACCGCCGGACACTCACCGGTAAAATGGGTACAAGCATCCCCCGGCCTGGCGCCCGGCTTTCATTAGGGGTGTTCGCTTGGGAGAAGCTCCGCAAACCCCGCTGCGGGCCGAGTGCTCCACCAGCTGCGAACGGTGCCTTCGGCACAGTGGTTAGAAGGTATCATTCATAAATTTCCTGAACCTCTCTGAAGAAGAGATATTGGTGGGTCTGAAAGACCAGAACGTCACCGAAGTCCGTCGTATCAAAATCCGAAAAGACGACAAGGAAATACCAACAAAACACATAGTCCTGATCTTTGCCTCCAGCCAACTTCCCGAAACCTTATAAGTAGGATATCTTAAAGTAAACGTAAGACCATACATCCCAAAACCCCAGTCTCTGCTTCAAATGTCAAAAATTTGGCCATGGCCCACAGAGCTGTCGTGGCCGCCAAACATGTGCCAAATGTTCGTCAAACCATCACGAATCCGTGGACTGCAATGCTGCACCACTGTGCGCGAACTGCGAAGGGGATCATCCCGCGTACTCGAGGTCGTGCCCGACCTAGAAGAGAGAGAATGAAATAATAACCATAAAGACAAAGGAAAACATAATTCTTATCAAGAAGCACGAAAAAGACTCCCCTCAGCCTTCCAGTTCACAGCAAATACAAATTTCGTGATGTGGTGCGCAGGGGCGGCACGCCACACCAGGCTTCGGCCACTGGCCAGACAAAGCCTGAGGCAAGGCCACCCCTTCACCGGCAGACGCAGCGAAGGCTAGCCTGCCAGCTCTGAACAAGGGCCCGCCGGCCATCAGTCGGCCACCCGCAAGGTTTCTCCCAGTCGGGAGAAGCCCACGAACCGTACACCTGCGGGTTCACCGCGGAAGTCCAGAACCTCTAGTGAGGCGATGGACACAACTCAGAATTCGCCTTTGCTGCAGCAGAGGCACAGGTCCCTGGAGCGAAAAAGAAAAAAGACCCCAGTATTGGCACCCCAAAAACCGGTATCCTAAGTTGATGCCACACTGATGCCAGAGGTCGTATTTTAGAAGATTTTATTCTAAGTAATAATGTTTGCCTTCTAAACACCGGCAAAGATACATGCTGCTCTCCGAGCACGGGAAAAATGAGTTCTATATATTTGTCTTTTAGTTCACCCTCTCTCTTTTGTGATTTTAAATGGGATGTCATCGATAACCCATACGGCAGCGATCACCTCCCTGTATTAATAAGCCAAACATCCCCACTGCAAGTCACCCCAACGAAACCACGACGGTGGAAGTTACATTTAGCCAACTGGGCACTTTTTAGAGAAAAGGCTAGTTTAGATAAAATAGCTGCAGATGATCTCAGCATAGACGAACTGAATGAAGCTATCACAAACTGTATTTAACCGCTGCAGGCCTAGCGATTCCTCGGTCATCTGGATTAGTAAAGCAGAATCACAAAATTTGGTATACACAAGAATGCCGAGATGCAAAAAAGAAACAAAACGAAGCTTGGAGAATTTTTCGCAGTTACATAACGCAGGAGAACTCGATATATTCGCCGTAATGCAGGAAAAACTTCATGACAAAGTTACGTGTCCTCAATAAACAGCTCAATAACGTCAAAACAAATGTGGGAGATGTTAAAAAAAATAACTGGCAGCTAATCCCCTTTCACAGTTCTGTTTCTATCAACCCCTGACATACAGACAAATTTAGAAGAACCGGCAGATATTTTGGGTGAATATTTTTCTGCAGTTTTCAGTTCATCTCAGTACAGAGAATCATTCCTCAAATACAAAAACGCAGCTGAAAAACAAAGACTCCCGACAAGTGGCAGTTCAAATGAACCCTATAATAACCTACTTACAATCGAAGAAATTAATAAAGTACTGTCCGCTGGTAGGCAAACTGCACCTGGCCCAGATGAAATACATTATCAAATGCTGGCTCATCTCTCCGAACCGGCTGTGGAGGCACTTTTAAATTTTTTTAACAAACTTTGGGTACCGGGGAAACTTCTCGAAGCCTGGAAGATGGTCGTTATCGTTACTCTATTAAAGTCGGAAAACCCTCTACCCTTACTAGCAGCTATAGGCCCATAGCTCTGACTAGCTGTCTACCGAAATCTTTTGAAAGTGTATTGAATATCAGAGTATCATTCGTGTTTGAACACCGGGAGCTTCTGGATGTCCATCAATGCGGTTTTAAAAAGGCTTGCTCCACCACCGACATCCTGGTTCGTCTTGAAAACACTGTTCGTGAGGCTTTTATACACAGACAGCATTGTCTCGCTGTCTTCTTCTATTTAGAGAAGGCGTATGACACAACGTGGAGGTTTGAGATTATTTAGGACGTGGCTGAACTGGGCATCGGCGGCAGGATGTTGAACTGCCTTAAAGACATTTTGTCTAACCGTAAATTTCACGTCCGCCTAGCCTCAACCCTTTCAAGGAAGTTTATCCAAGAAAACGGAGTACCTCAAGGATGTATTTTGAGCCCAACACTCTTTATTGTAAAAAATGTATTCTATCAGGAATATAATCCCAATGTCCGTTATTTATTCTGTCTATGTAGATGATCTCCAGATAGCGTGTACATCCTCGAATACATCAACATGCGAACGACAGATACAGCTAACAATAAATAAACTGCCAATATGGGCAGACCAAAATGGCTTCAGTTTTTCTCCACAGAAAGCGGTGTGCATTCTTTTTTCACTCACTCGAGGTATGCAGATAGATCCCACCCTACACCTGAACGAAATAGACTTACCCGTGAAAAAGTACATAAATTTCTAGGTATAAAATTCCACAGAAAGCTCACCTTCTTGCCTCACATAAATGCATTGAAAAATAAGGCTTCTCGATCCCTGAACATACTCAAAGTGCTTTCGAGAAAACATTGGGGAGCCGATAGGACATGTCTTTTACAAATATACCGCTCTATAGTACGCTCTACCCTGGATTATGGATGCATAGTGTATGGGTCAGCGAAAACATCGTACCTCAGACGGCTAGATACAGTACATAATTTAGGTTTGCGTCTCTCCACTAGTGTATATAGGAAATCACCCATACGCAGTCTCCAAGTAGAAACCAATGAACCATCGCTTACAGATAGAAGAGCCATACTAACATGCTCATACTTTCTAAAAATCTGTTCACTGCATAAACATCTATGTTCCCTTATCCCCACAAAGCGCCTTTCTAGAACACTCTTCAACAGCAAGCCGCAAGCTACTCGGCCTCTCCTCTTGCGATTTGAAGAGATGTGCCGGAACCTTAGCATATTAAACGTATTGCCAAACATCGCCTGAAGGCGAGGTCCACTGCCGCCATGGCACAATTTCCCTGAATACTGTGATTTCACTCTTACACAGTTCCGTAAGAAACAAATTCCGCAACTACATATAATACAAGAATTCCTCACACTCAAGGAAAAGTACACTACTTTCACAGCATTTTATACCGACGGTTCAAAAACAGAAGCATACGTTGGAAGCGCCGTTGTACAGGCAAATTGGAATAAATTAGTAAGACTTCCACAGTGCGCTTCCATCTTCACTGCAGAATGTTACGCCATCTGTGTAGCCATAGAAAAAATAGTTAATGAGAACCTCGCCAATAGTATTATTTACACAGACTCGCTCAGTGTGCTCACAGCCCTTCATTCTATAAATGCAATAACCCCGCTGCTTGGCGACCACATACACAACATTACAACAGCCATAGCTCAAGGACAAAACATAAGGCTATGCTGGGTACCAAGTCATGTCGGCATACAGGGCAATGAAAGAGCAGATTTGTGCGCTGCTGAAGCTTGTGACAAGCAATTTAAAAACAGTAATATGCCCTATAGAGATTGCATGAACTTACTACATAGTAATGCAAGGAAAAAATAGCAGTCCACTTGGAACAACGAACTAAATAACAAACTACGGTTAATAAAGCCAATCCTAGGCGAATGAAAGTCATGTGTGCCCCAGAAACGTTTCAAGGAGGTCATTATCTGCCCTCTCCAGATAGGTGACACACACTTAACACACAAATTTCTGCTAAAGAAAGAAGGCATAACAGTTTCTACATGCGGAGATGAACTTACAGTCAATCACATTTTAATTTCATGCTCTAAACTGGAGAGGCCAATGAAAAAGTGTTTTTCTCTGTTTTATAACCAATGCATCCCTTTTCATCCAGCACTGCTCTTGAGTGATAATGCAATTGTGGACATGCCTTGCGTTTTTAGATTTTTGCAGCAGATTGCAGCAGTGGTTGCAGTCATCGAACCTACCGCTAAGCATCGTTCCTTGTTCACCCATGTTTTCAAGCCCTTGCAGATCCCAAAGTGCCTGCCAAGCGTCTTCCTGGTGATTCCAAGCTGGTCTCATTCCTGCCTCGTGTCAACGGGGCGGTACTACGTACGCTATCTTCATTGATAAGTATACCACGGAACCGTGCCTTCGCTGTAGCGCCTGCGCAAGCATCCTTCTTCTAGCCTTAAAAGCCGTCACCTCGAGACCCCCAGACTCATTGCAGCAGTGGTTGCAGTCATCGAACCTACCGCTAAGCATCGTTCCTGGTTCACCCAGGTTTTCAAGCCCCTGCAGATCCCAAAGTGCCTGCCAAGCATCTTGCTGGTGAGTCCAAGCTGGTCTCATTCCTGCCTCGTGTCAACGGGGCGGTACTACGCTATCTTCATTGATACGTATACCACGGAACCGTGCCTTCGCTGCAGCGCCTGCGCAAGCATCCTCCTTCTAGCCATAAAGCCGTTACCTCGAGACCCCCAGACTCATTGCAGCAGTGGTTGCAGTCATCGAACCTACCGCTAAGCATCGTTCCTGGTTCACCCAGGTTTTCAAGCCCCTGCAGATCCCAAAGTGCCTGCCAAGCATCTTGCTGGTGAGTCCAAGCTGGTCTCATTCCTGCCTCGTGTCAACGGGGCGGTACTACGCTATCTTCATTGATACGTATACCACGGAACCGTGCCTTCGCTGCAGCGCCTGCGCAAGCATCCTCCTTCTAGCCATAAAGCCGTTACCTCGAGACCCCCAGACTCATTGCAGCAGAGGTTGCAGTCATCGAACCTACCGCTAAGTATCGTTCTTTGTTCACCCAGGTCGGTGCCTTTAATCTTTTGCAATTTTGACTACCTTGACTGCAACCACTGCTGCTGCAATTTTGCTTGCTTCGCTGTGCTAATTGTCTTCGCTTTTCTCATAATGCCGACTAATGTCGAGCTGGCTAAAAAAATTGAGAGTTTGGAGCCTATGTTGAGGCCAAGATGAATGATTTAGTTAATCAACTTGTTACAAAAGTAACTATCAAGCTTCAAGAATCTGGTCCAGACGTAGGTGGACTGGCTAAGGAAGTGCCTGACATGAATGCTAGTCTCACGCTCTTCAATGATATAGTCGTAAAAGTTCAGAGTAGTCAAGCGGATTTCTTGGCCGGAAACAAAGCGCTCAAACTCGAGAATGAAATGCTAAAAAATCAAATCACCAATCAAGATCAATATTCTAGAATCAATAATGTTGAAATCAAAGGTGTTTTTTGCACATAGGGCGAGGACTATGTTGCAATTGTGGCGTCGATTGGAGAGAAAATAAGCTGCCCTGTTGACACTGCCGACCTTGACATTGTTCATCGGGTGCGCTCTCAGTCAGGACAGAACATCATTGCTCGCTTCATTTCCCGTGCTAAAAGAAACGACTTCTTGGATAAAGCTCGTAAGTCACGGCTTTACACCGGAACGCTAGGTTTCCCAGATGCAGTACATGAGCTAGTTTATGAAAATTACCACCTTACTGTGGAAAACAAAAAGCTTTTCAGTAAGGCACGAACACTCAAGAAAGAAAAGGGGTGGCTGTTTCTCTGGACGAAAAACTGCCAAATTTTGGCACTTAAGACAGAGACCAGTCATGTTTTCCGCATTAAATCTGAATCCGACCTTTCCATTTTCACTTGAGATTCTGCATTTTGTAACGGGGGGTTTGTTACGAGGTACTGGGGCGACGGGAACGGCAACGGCAGCAGTCTGGGATCAGATCGGCAAAAGACACACAAGCGTAGCGCTGGCAAAAACTCTCGAGAACACTGTCACCTCGTCTTCGTCTTTTCAAATCATCAGACGCATCTTCTTCTTTAGCCTTACAATCACCCCGGGGACAAGAGGAGCCATCCTGGCGACTTAGGATGATGTCAAGACGGCGGGGTCGTAGTAGGGCTTGAGGCGCTGGACATGAACGGTCTCCCGTCCTCGGCGGCGGAGATCAGGAGACGGCGTGAGGGGTTCCACGATATAATTAACCGGAGAGGTGCGCTCCAGCACACGGTAGGGACCATGGTACTTCGCAAGAAATTTTGAGGAGAGACCGGGAGTTCCTGAAGGGATCCAGAGCCACACAAGTGCACCAGAAGTGTAGTTCGGTGGGGTTTGGTCTTGGTCGAGGCGGGAGCGCTGGCGATGCTGGGTGTCAGTGGTGAGTGACCGGGCAATTTGGCGGCAGGCTTCGGCGTGTTGCGCGGCGTCGGAAACAGGCCGATATTCGGATTCATCAGGGCGGTAAGGGAGGATAGTGTCGATAGTAGCAGAGGGTTGGCGGCCGTAAAGTAGGAAGAAAGGAGAGAATCCGGTGGTAGACTGCGTAGCGGTATTGTACGCATAAGTAACGTACGGAAGGACGAGATCCCAATTCGTGTGGTCAGAAGCGACGTACTTGGAGAGCATGTCTCCGAGTGTGCGGTTAAATCGCTCAGTGAGGCCATTGGTCTGCGGATGATAGGCGGTGGTAGTTCGGTGAATCGTGTTGCACTCTTTGAGAAGCGCCGTCACCACCTCAGATAAGAACACGCGGCCTCGGTCACTGAGCAGTTCACGAGGTGCACCGTGAGGAAGGATGAATCGGTGCAAAATGAAGGAGGCGACGGCCGTCGCTGTGGCAGCCGGAAGGGCAGCAGTTTCGGCATATCGTGTAAGGTGATCCACCGCTACTATAGCCCAACGGTTGCCGTCTGCAGTGTATGGAAGCGGACCGTATAAATCAATGCCAACGCGGTCGAACGGGCGTGGAGGGCATGGTAACGGCTGCAGCTCAGCAGCAGAACGATGGGGAGGTGTCTTGCGACGTTGGCAGGGAATGCATGCGCGCACGTACTGCATGATAAAGGTGTACATTCCGCGCCAGTAGTAGCGCAGCCGTATGCGGGTGTAGGTCCTGAAAACGCCCGCGTGACCGCTGTGGGGGGCAGCATGGAAGTATGCGCATATCTCCGAGCGTAAGTGACGTGGAATAACGAGCAGCCACTTGCGACCTTCGGAGTTGTAGTTACGGCGATAAAGTAGGGTGTCACGGATCGCAAAATGGGCAGCTTGGCGGCGGAGCGCACGTGACGGTGAAGCAGCCGTCGGGTTGGCGAGAAAGTCGAGAAGGGAAGCGATCCAGGGAGCCATGCGTTGCGCTGAAGGCATGTCGCTGAGGCGAAGCAAGGGCAGAGAAGCGTCGGAGGGGGAAAGGCTGGCGATCTCGGCTGGAAGGGGGCAGCGTGACAGTGCATCGGCGTCTTGATGCTTGCGGCCGGTGCGATACACGACGCGGATATCATATTCTTGCAAGCGAAGGGCCCACCTAGCGAGGCGGCCGGAGGGGTCTTTCAGGTTGCAAAGCCAACAGAGCGCATGGTGGTCGGTCACAACGTCAAAAGGGCGCCCATAAATGTACGGTCGAAACTTCGCGAGGGCCCATACAATCGCCAAACACTCTTTTTCAGTTACGGAGTAGTTGCGTTCTGCTGGTGTGAGTGTGCGGCTAGCATAAGCAACGACGTATTCGTCAAAGCCAGGTTTTCGTTGGGCGAGGACAGCGCCGAGGCCAACACCGCTGGCGTCCGTGTGAACTTCGGTAGGAGCGGCCGAGTCGAAATGGCGCAGAATGGGCGGCGCCGTGAGGAGACTGCGCAAGGTGGTGTATGCGTCGTCGCACGCTGGAGACCACAGTGATAAATCCGCACTTCCAGACAGCAGTTGAGTCAAAGGCGCAGCAATGGACGCAAAGTTGCGAATAAACCGGCGGAAATATGAGCACAAACCCAGGAAGCTGCGCAGGTCTTTGATGGAGGTAGGTTTGGGAAAGTCAACCACAGCACGAAGTTTCGCTGGGTCGGGACTGACGCCCTGCTTAGAGACAACATGACCTAAGATGGTTAATTGACGAGCGGCAAAACGGCGTTTTTTTAAGTTCAGCTGCAGGCCGGCGTCAGAGAGGCAGGTCAAGACGTGCTTCAAACGGGAGAGGTGGGTGTCAAAGTCCGGGGAAAAGACCACAATGTCGTCGAGGTAGCAAAGGCATGTCTTCCACTTAAGTCCGCGCAAAATGGTGTCCATCATCCTCTCAAAAGTCGCGGGGGCGTTACAAAGCCCGAAGGGCATCACCGTAAATTCATACAAGCCATCCGGTGTCACAAAGGCGGTTTTGGGGCGATCGGCTTCTTTCATAGGAACTTGCCAGTACCCGGAACGCAAATCAAGAGATGAAAAGAGTTCGGCCCCTTGCAAAGAGTCCAGAGCGTCGTCTATGCGCGGGAGGGGATAGACATCTTTGCGCGTAATCTTATTAAGGCGGCGGTAATCTACACAGAAACGTATGGAGCCATCCTTCTTTTTGACGAGCACCACAGGCGACGCCCATGGGCTGCTTCAGGGCTGAATGACGCCGCTCTGGAGCATCTTGTCGACTTGGTCTTCAATAACTTGGCGCTCGGCGACAGACACACGATAGGGACGTTGTCGCAGCGGTGCGTGGTCACCTGTGTCGATGGCATGGGTGACAGTGGAAGTTTGGCTCAAGGAACTTTGATGTGAGTCAAATGATGAGCGAAACTGATTAAGTAAAGTGAGAAGCTGTGCCCTTTGCGGCGCTGGAAGGTTGTCGTCGATGGAGCGAAGGAATGCTTCGGTTGAGGAGGGATCGGGTGCAGCAGTAGGTGGGCTCAGTGCGGCTATGGAGAGGTGCGGCGCGTCGTCCGTCTCTTCGCGGATGAGCAGAGACGCGAATGGTTGTACCGTGCGGAGACATTCACCTAGGCGCAAGGCGTTGGGGAACGAGAATGGGTTAGACACGAACAGTACGGAGAGGCCAGCGGATATAGTCAGTACAGCGTATGGCAGAGGCAGACACTTGCGGTGCAGAAAGATAGGGGACGGAGTGAAGAGGACAGTGTCGTCGCGAAGAGGGCCGCAAGAGAGGGGTACGAGGACGGAAGAGCAGGGAGGCAGGTCAATGTCTTCGGCAACTAGGGCCTTAACACAGGCACCAGGAGGGGCAGTGTCCAAGACAGCTTCGGGCAGGTGAGAGAACTCGACTTCAGCTCGAGCACAATCGATGATAGCAGCATGGCGCGATAGGAAATCCCAGCCCAGGATAACAGCATGAGAACAGCAGGGCAGTACGACGAATTCGACGGCATAAATGGTCCCCTGGATTACAACGCGAGCGGTACACGCTGCTGACGGCTGGATGTTCTGAGCGCTGGCGGTGCGCAGTGAGAGTCCAGCAATTGGCGTCCTTACTTTTCTTAAAGAACTACACAGCTTTGCGTCCATGACGGAAACGGCAGCACCAGTGTCGACAAGCGCCATGACAGAAACGCCGTCGACGGAAATTTCAATGAGGTTAGCGGCTGACGGATGAGGCCTTTCGAAGTTCGTTGTGGACGCAGTTCTCGCCTCAGGAACTGCGGCGCCTAGTTTTCCTCCTGGTTAGCGGTGGGGCGGCGTCGCATAGGCGAAATAGAGCGGCGTCGTGGAGAAGAGGGCCGGCGGCTGGAGAGGGTAGAACGGTCCGGCGAGGAAGTACGACTTTGCGGCGGCGCAGCTGGTACAGAGTACTGACTCGGTGGGGGCCAGTACCCAGGAGCTTGGGGAGGAATTTCCGCGTCCGGGAGACGACGGCGGCAATGCCGAGCTACATGACCTGGGAGACCACAAAAGAAGCAAATCGGCCGATTGTCCGTTGTGCGCCAGGAATCGCTGACCCTTGGAGTAGGTCGTCGGTAAGCCACTGGCCCTCGCAAATGCGCCGGAGGCGCACTATAGATTGGCGGCTGCGGTCTTGCTACGACATCGGCATATGTCACTGGAGCCGCGACAGGAGGCGCTCTCGCGACGGCTTCGGCATATGTGAGCGGAGCCGCCACAGGTTGTGGTCTGGCGACAACGTCAGCGTATGTCAGCGGAACCGTGACAGGTGGTGACGGATGAGCCGGTGGAAGAGCCTCAGCAACTTGCTCTTGAATTGTATGTCGGAGCGCTGGAGTCAGATATGATGGTCGGTCGTGAGCGCTCGGCAGAAAGGAAAGTTGACGTGCCACTTCTTCCCGCACGAAGTCTTTAATCTGCTGTAGCAGCGAGGGGTCAGGAGCAGGCGTGAGCCCAGCGAGCGACTCAACCTGCTGTGGCCGCTGGCGTGTCAGAATCCGCTGCTTGCGCAACTGCTCAAAGCTTTGACACAGCGTGACGACTTCAGCCACGGTACGCAAGTCGCGCGCTAGAAGCATCTGAAAAGCGTCGTCATCGATGCCTTTCAAGATGTGTTGGATCTAGTCGGCTTCCGACATACGAGCGTTGACCCGCTTGCACAAGTCGACGACATCTTCAATGTAGCTAGTGAAGCTTTCACTAGCCTGCTGAGATCGTTCACGCAATCGCTGTTCGGCTCGGAGTTGCCTGACAGCCGGTCGACCAAATACGTCTGCAAATTTAGTCTTAAAAATGGACCAGGTTTGAATATCTGCCTCATGGTTGCGATACCAGAGGTTAGCCACACCGGCGAGATAAAAGATGACGTTGTTTAGCTTCGTCACATCGTCCCATTTGTTGTATACGCTCACCCGCTCGTACGATGTGAGCCAATCTTCCACATCGTTCTCGTCAGTCCCGCTGAAAATGGTCGGGTCCCGTTGACGAAGAGAGCCGGCACAGATGACAGCCTGGCCCACTTGTACGGCCTGGTGTTGGACGTCCTCAGGCATCGTGCGCGCCGGGAGAGCACGACTACGGAGCTCCAGGGCCGATGTTTTTACCCAGCACCTCCACCAAATGTAACGGGGGGTTTGTTACGAGGTACTGGGGCGACGATAACGGCAACGGCAGCAGTCTGGGATCAGATCGGCAAAAGACACACAAGCGTAGCGCTGGCAAAAACTCTCGAGAACACTGTCACCTCGTCTTCGTCTTTTCAAATCATCAGACGCATCTTCTTCTTTAGCCTTACAATTTTTCTTCTTATCTCTTCCATCAATATGGCCTCATACTTCACGCCTTCCAATCTAAAATCTTATCTTTCCCCTTCTTGCAGATCTTTTATTCATTTCAATGCACGAAGTCTACGAAAACATTCGGACGACTTTACTAACCTATTATTAGCCACTCCACACCAGTTCTTCGTAATCTGCGTGAGCGAAACTTGGCTGTCGGGTGCCGACAAGAACCTGTACACGTTGCCTTCATATAGCGCTGAATACTGCCATCGTGGCGAAAGCACGCACGGTGGCACAGCGATCTTTATTTCCTCTTGCTACCACTATCGTCGCCGACTTTATCTATGGCTAAAAGTGGGAAATTGTGAATCTGTATGGATCGAACCAGACGAATCTTTCTTTTCGCTAGATAGAAAAAATATTGTCATTGGCTGCATATACCGGTCACCCTCGTCTCCTGTCAAAGATTTCTCCTCAGCTCAACACTCAGTCTTAAGAGTATTGTCAATGGAACGCAAAAATGTTATAATAATGGGTAATATCAATATTAACACATTAGATCCCGACTGCTCCTCATACGTAGATTATATAGAAGTTTTAAGTACTCATGGCTTCGAAAATCTTATCAACATTCCCAAACGCATTTCCGCTAATGGTTCCAGCTCCCTCATTGCTCACGCTTTATCAAACCTATTGTCCGCCCCTCATGCAGGTGTCATAGAAGCCGATATAACAGATCACCACCCTATTTTATACAGTTAGATAACTGTGTTAACTATGTTAGGCATACTCAGTTCATTAAAAAAATATTGAACTCTGCATTATTCCTTGAACGGGTTGCTATTATTGACTTGTCAGTGCTTAAGGCTCTTGACGCCGATATTGCATTCAATCAGTTCTTTCTTATTATCTCTAATACTATCGATGAGTGTTCTACAATATATAATTGCAATACGTTTTCAACTCCCAATAATCCCTGGATGACTTCTGGCCTTTTAAGCAGTTTGAGAAAGATATCCTCTATAGAAAATGCAAAAAGCAACCATTCAACTTAAGGCTTTTTAGCGCGCTATAAGAAATATTCTAATGCATTAGGCTTGCTCCTTAGAACAGCGAAAAAAAGTACTACGAAAGAGAATTAAATCACGCCGGATATAAAGTTCATAAGCAATGGAAAGTTATTAATTCCTCCCTAAACAGAAACAACTCGAAAGCTCCCATATAAACAATTACTTCCGGTAAGGCAACATATACCAATCCCCCTGACATTGCTGAAGCCTTTAGTGATTCATTTGCTCTAGCCTCAGGAGTATTAAATACTGCCGCTAATCAAACATTTCACCGATCTCCCCATAGCATTTTCCTTTTCCCTGACTCCCCTGATGAAATCGGAAAAATAATACGCAACCTGAAAGACGCCAGTCCAGGTCTCGATAATATTCAATCATCCCATATTAAGTTGATTGCGCATAGCATTTGCGATGTCTTCGCCCATATTGTCAAACTGGCCTTGAAATCGGGCACTTCCCTACTGCATTGAAAAAGGCAAAGCTAATTCGAGTCTTCAAAAAGGGAGATAAACAAATCATTTCTAATTGCCGCCCAATCGCTACTTTCTCATTTTCCAGTAAAATTATTGAAAAACCTGTTGTTATCCGAACGAACAATCACTTAACAAAATTTGACATTCTCTCACCTAACCAGTTCGGTTTCAGAATGGGATTCTCCACCGAATTAGCTGTGATCGCTGTCACTGATAAATTTAAATCCTACATCGACGCAGGTAACTTTGCTGATGCATTATTTATTCACCTTTCCAAAGCCTTTGATTCCCTCAACCATTCTATTTTATTCAATAAGCTTGACGCTGTCGGCATAACTGGGTCTGCACTTTCTCTAATCAGAAGCTATTTATTCAATAAAAAACAAGCCGTGTTCATCTCGGGAACATACTCAAAATTTAACACTACTAACGGAGTTCCGCAAGGTTCTCTTCTTGGCCCTCTTCTCCTTTTATTATATATTAATGAGCTCCCTAGGTGTGTGGATAATTCCATCTGTTTTCTTTATGCTGACGACACAACGATCTTAACCTCAGATTCACATATAAATAAAATGGCCGATAAACTTAACACTGATGGACAGAATGTACTCGATTGGTGGAGAAATAATTTGCTGTTCATTATAGCATCCAAATCCAGCTTTAAAGTTTTTAGGTCACCTCATAAAATTCTTTGCGAAAACCCATCTGTTGTCATAGGCCCAAACTCAACCCTTTCAGCTGATCACGTATCCTTTCTAGGCGTAGTACTGGACAAACATCTTAAATTTCAGACCCACATCTCATTCATTTCCTGAAAAATGGCGTATGGTATTAGAGTATTAATTAAAGTTCGCCCGTATTTCAATGTTCCCATTCTCATTTCCCTCTATTACTCGTTCATCCACTCTCATATTCATTATTGCATTTCATCTTGGGAAAACACGTATCATTCGCATTTATCTTCTGTGCAAACTATTCAAAATCAAGCAGTTCGAATTATCACTTATAGTCACTACCCTGTAAATGCCCCTCGTGTGCTCCTATCATACAATATTTTATCGGTGCCCAAAATATTCGACTACAAATTATGTACCCTTATGTACAAATCTGTTAGAAATCTACTTCCTTTTTTGTTAACTAGCAGTGACCAAAATCCTCGTCGCAACGACACGCGTTTTGCTAATAACAGTAACTTTTTACACCCTAAACCTAACACTAATTATGGAAAGCAAACAGCTCGTTTCACTGCCATTACATTATGGAACTCATTACCAGTTAGCACTAAGCAATCATCTAATATCTGTGCCTTTAAATCCGCTCTCCGTCAGTTTTTACAGTCCCCCTAATAGTATTTTACTTGGTATATGGTACTAGTTTTGTCATTTCTATCATTAAATGATTTGTGTTTTGTATCGGTCTGTATGCTATTAGGTGAGTAACCATTTTTCATTCAAGTAAGGGTTTCCATTATTTCTCGTATTTCACTCACTGCTCATTTATGATGCCAACAACTTCAATTTTTTTTTGCATCTGCTATCTGCAATTCTTTTCTACAATTGCTCTTACAGAACGTCCCGTCCACAGTCTCTGAATTTGGGACCTCTTTCTGTATTCCAGTGTTTTGTAACCTTGTACCATAAACACGTAATAAACGAACCTTGAACAGAAGCTGGTTTTCTTAAATATATGTAAATCATGACACAGTACTTCCCCTGATACACCTCAGCCATTTCTCATTCAAGAGAAAAGAGTTGAGGTCTGTATTTGATTGATTGGAAGCCTCAAGATCCTTGCTCAGGTAAGAATGGCCGCTGGTGTGACCCGACCCCCTTTAAGAGTTTTTAATAGTACCCATTTCTCGCATCTTTTTCCTTCATCATCATGAGGTAATTTTAACTATTTAAGCACTCTGCACTACCGACAATTTTCACATTTCTATAAAATCATCCAGAGATTTCTTCTATACCTCGTGCCTGGCGCATGATGGCCTTAGTTGCCTATGCGCCATAAAACCCAACACAACAGCAACAACAAGCATGCTCGGTGGTCGTCAAGAACAATGCCCGCAGCTCTCGGCCGTGCACAGTTTAAAGATGACGACGACGAACTTTCTAGACATTGCGAAGAAATAACCACAACAGTCTGGAAAAGCGTGGCATCGGTTCCGCCTGGGTGCGACCAATCGAATTAAACGACAAACGAAGCGACAAAGCCGCGTGACGGGAGCTTTTAAGATTGAACAAACAGCCATTCAAACCTCTGCGCCAATATGTTCGCCGTCCCGGTTAGCTATGATAGAGGAACTGCCTGAGTGAAGCGGTGATCTCCGGTTCAAATCCCGGACCAGGATGAATTCATTAAATCAGAGGAATTCCTGTAGCCGTTTGTAGCCGTTTTCCGGCGCTTGGTTGAATGTCAATCAGTAATTACTTTCTTGTTGGAAGTCTACTCCACATTGGGGGATTCCCCAAAACATCTGACCAACACTGTTCCCAAAAAGTGAGCTCTTGCCAGCGCTTTCAGTAGCAGTTCTCTTGCTCACGTCCTTGTTTTCGCCAGCTTTCGCATAATTCGAGGCTTGTCCACTGGCAGGCCGACCGAACATTTTATTTGTCGTCAGCTGCCTCTCAGGCGTTAATTGCACTGTAGTTGTTTGTGATAGTTTAGTTTTCTACATAAACCCAATCTTTTTAGTCAAGTCCATCTCTGACAGTGAGAGGAAGCTAGAATTATCTGCTGTGTTCCGAGGCCTTTTTGTTGGCGTCGTCATGCATTTGTCGCATAGCTCCAACCTGCTTCACAACTAACAAGTGTTTCTGACCCAGATCGAAATCCAGTCTCCAGGATTTTTAAGTGCTGCTTTAAAGATAGTCTTTCTGGTAGCCGAACCTTAACTCCCTTCAAGATAAAGTGCATATACCTTCTTTTGCTTTGCACTGACCTACCTACCTAGTTTTGCTCTTAAAATACATTCACTCTACTTCTATTCATGTCTCTTCAATCCACATGAAAATTTTAAAGTATTCAGCGACGAATGACCGAATAACAACAAGAAAAGTGGATACCTGCGCATCCCTGTCTTGAATATTAAGTCGAAAAAAGGGATCTTTGCAATGCGTGTAGCTTGAATGATCTTTGGAAAAAATGGAACAAAAAACTGACATTGGTGCTATGCAGCCTTAATTCATAATACTTTCTAAGAAGATTCTGGTGTGGGCTAGTTGGTTCATACTTTCTTCGAAAAGTTTACCACAGCCCAACGGATGGAAGGCAAGCTAGAAGTAATACGAAACACGGGACGGGCGCCGACTATCATCTCTTTATTGCGTCATAAAAGCCAGTACAATTTATGCGAAATTCCTGGACCGCGCGATTCACTATCAGCTAGTAGATATTGCGAAGGATTGCCAAGCGTGTGAGGCGTTCTTTCGATATGTCCACTGGCTGACAGTGTATCACGTGGTCCAGAAACATGGTATAAATTGTGGTGGTTTTTATGACGCAATATAGATTTGGTAGTCAACGCCAGTCCTTCCTTTCGTGTTTCTTCTATCTTATCCTCGTTCCGTGGCGCTGCGTTAATCTGTTTCGTTGAAAATTTAGATCATAAAAAGTGCACGATAGTGCAAGAAAACAAGTGAATGCTTCACTGGTAAATCTTAATACTATCCTGGCGTAGGCAGCTTTGTGACGGAAAACTCTTAACAATGTGTTTCGCATAAAAGGCTTCAAAAAATTGTGAGAGTAGGCGTCGCACTTTGCTGCGGCTGCAGCTATACACAAGTTTCCGATGTCACTCAAGACGTTCGGCCCCATCTTTCGGCATGTCTGTGCCAAGCCACTGGGCTTTAGAGATGTTCTGTTTAGAAGAAGCGTGCTTTGAGTAGGAGCGGCAAAGCTCTTGCGCTACCGTGAATAGCACTCTATTCCGTAACGTAGGGAGCGACCATACGTCAAAAGTGTGCAAAAGCGCTTGGTAGTGAAGCCCTCGTGCATTATGTGCTCCCGGTGGCTCTTTATCCGGTTGATTTGTCGTTAAAAATCGAGGCAAGGCCCGGAGGGACCGCCGTCTCTGGAACGCGCCATCTGCACATGACAGCGAACCGTAACTCACATTTTCATTCTGAATAGGCGCACTCCGTCCAAAGCAAGTTCTCGTGCGACCAACGTCACTGGTGCGCAGGGATTACGATAAATTACTCCCTTCTGTGCTTCTTGTCTATAGCGTGACAGAGTTCATAGGAAGCAAGTTTTCAAGCTTCACCTTGTGAGTTTGTTGTTCAGAACTTAGAGCGCTGCTGTGTGACGATAGAAAACCGGAACGCCAACTTATACACGGGACGAAGCAACTTCTGCGGTACTATCTTAGCCTGATTGATCAGTGCTGGAGCTGAAGCCATCTGTGGAACTATCGTTCTGTTGAAATATACGAAGAGAGATGGCTGATTGATAAGTTACTTCGTATTCACCGGGTGATACAAATTATCGGCAGCACATGTAAAACACGAGAAACCAGTTGCACGCTGTTATGGTATGACATTGATGATTGGTGCCTGCTGTAGTTTGTATGCCAAACAGCTCCTTTAGAGAGGAAAGCAAATCACTGGACATTCATCAACTGCAGTGAGGTGGGTCGTTTCCTTACTGACACCCAGTCCTTCAGCGATTATTGGAAGTGTTTAACTGCGATCATTGTCTAGAATCATCGGCAGAAATGCTTCCTCTGGCACACAGGAATGCATATCCTATTTAGTGTGCACTAAAACAGAACGTCCTACAGCAATAAAGAAGGCAACAAATTGTTCACTTTAGTGAGGCTTAAAAGTAGATTTTTGGCTGGGCAACTAAACGTGGCTTAGCCAAGAATCATATGTATTCGCAGGTGCCAGGGATCTTGGAATTATTTTTTTTTGTATTCTATTCTACTTCTTTTGTCCCCTTCTCTTTACGGATTGCAAATCGGGTGCAATGTTTGGTTAATAAGGGAGCAATTATTCACTCAAAATCAACCCAAGCGCAGCCATACGGCAACAAAGGAAAGCTAACAGCATCCGTAGAAACTTCATAGTTAAAGAAAAACTCTACTTAAACCTTGGGGAATTCTCTAAAACATTTCACCAATGCTTGGTTAACCTAGCAGTATTTGCTTCCTCTCTCCTCTTCAGTGTAGCCCTGGTGCCAACCCTGTAACGTAATGGGATTATATTTTGATAAAGGTTATTCGGTGGCTAAAAATGTCACTTTTTTTTTCTCGCGGAACCACTACCGGTTACTTTTTTCAATGAATGCTATCAAAACGGTGAATATATGAAAGTCAGAAACTCTGAACTCAATAGGCGCGCGAAAAGAGTGCTGTCGAGGCACCTAGCATCCAAAGAATAACACAATTGTGGCCATGTCGTTTTTGTTGGCTTAGAAGTGAGTGACGTCAAGGACGCGGGAGCATTGTGGATATTATTGCCATATGCTCGCCGCAGAAGGTAATGATATGCTCCGTTATAGTTGTTATCTTATTTACTGGCGCGGGGGGTGGGGTAGTTTAGCTGCATTCAAAGATAACCTGCTCCGCCTCCCCAGCCTATCGCATATCTACGCGTCCCGCCGAATACTGATGTCTCGCTCCGCACTTATATATCTTTGCCTCCTATATACAGGGTGTTTCACCTCAGACATTGGACAGCTTTTAAAAGTAGGCTTTTTTCCTAAAAGGGCGCTTTTTTTGGCAAAGCACTATCAGTGGTGGCATAGCGTTATCAGACCGTTAATGGGTTAATGGCCATATATGCCAATTTCGTTATTCTACACCTAACTTTCATAGAACGCTGCTTGTCCTCATATTACTCCTGATGCAGTGGTTCAGTGGTTAAGCGATGTGTCGCGCCAACCAGTATGAGGCTGGTACGATGACGGAAATGATTAATTTACTGGCTGAAGTGCCAGAACGTATGATGGCGTGCAGCCGAATGGCGCGTGACGCCGGCATGAGGAGCGAGCACAATTCGGCTGCACATCGGCGGCTGGTGCTGCTCCTGCTGCTACAGTAGCCCCCCCCCCCCCCCCCTTCCCGCTAGTGAAGGAGTCCAATGTTGCTGGGAGCAGGAACGATACTTTTCGCTTCTGCGGAGAGGCAGGGAAAGATGGCGGAGGGCCGCCGGCCGGTTGGGGCAGAGAAAGCATACATGAAAGTCCAGTAGGCGGGGCGTCCTCTGTGAAGGCTGCCTTCATGCGGCCAATTGAAATGATGTGGTGTCAGTGCGCCCATGAATGTGGACAATGAAGATCTTCGATGTTCTTTCGATTACACGGAAGGGGCCGTCGTAGGGGCGCTGAAGCGGCTTGCGGACAGTCTCGGCAAACAAAGACGTGCGTGCAAGTCTCTTGTTCGGATGGAACATGTGCAGGTGGTGGAGTCTGGAATCGGAAATGTGGCGCTCTGAGAGGACGGCAAAAATAGCGGAGCTGCGTCACGTAATCGGGACCCGCCGCTGTGGCTCAGTGGTTAAGGCGCTCGGCTACTGATCCGGAGTTCCCGGGTTCGAACCCGACCGCAGCGGCTGCGTCTTAATGGAGGCAAATCGCTAAGGCGCCCTTGTGCTGTGCGATATCAATGCACGTTAATAATCCCCAAGTGGTTCCGTGGAGGGCTCCGGAATAATATCGAACACCTGGTGAATTTTGACGACCAGGTGGTCGAAATTATTCCGGAGCCCTCCACTACGGCAGCTCTTTCATCTTTCACTCCCTCCTTTATCCCTTCCCTTACGGCGCGGTTCAGGTGTCCACCGATATATGAGACAGTTACTGCGCCATTTCGCTTCCCCAAAAACCAAATATCAGCATTATTCACGTAATCGGTAGGGTCGTGACTTGTAGACGAATTGGTAGATTCGAAAAATTCACCAAGAAGACGTAGGGGTGAGCCGAAGGCAAGCTCTGCCGGAGTGCAACGAAGATCTTGTTTCAGTGTAGCACGGAGGCTGAGCAGAACCACTGGTAGGGAGGCAGTCCAGTTTGTGGTGTTGAGCTGTGCTTTGAGGGATTGTTTTAGCGAACGATTGAAGCGCTTGATCATACTGTTGGCGATGGGATGGTAAGCAGTAGTTCTAATTCGGGAAGTTTCAAGGTAAGTCATAAGGTTATGGAAAAGTGAAGATTCAAACTGAGTGACACGGTCAGTGGTGATGGTTGAGGGAACCCCGTACCGTGAGACCCAGCCATCGACGAAGATTCTGGCGATAATGCCATTGGTGGCGTCAGGCAGAGGGAACGCTTCGGGCCATCAAGCAAACCAATCGATACAAGTACGAAGATATGACTGTCCAGCGGAACGTGGCCAGGAACCCAAGATATCGATGTGGACGTTGTCAAAACGGGCTGACGGCGGAAGGAACGAGCCGAAGAGAGAGGTCGTGTGTTGCGGGGTTTAGGCTGCTGGCAAGCCAGGCATGCATGGGCCCAGGCGCTCACATCCTTGCCGATGCAGGGCCAGACGTAACGTTTTGTGAGATGATGCGTGGCGCGAATTCTGGGATGGGATAGGCCGTGGAGGGCGTCGAAGACAGGACGAAGAAAGCCAGAGGGGATGAAAGGACGCCGAGTGCCGGCCGAAGTGCCGCAGATGATGAGGACGGGGCACGAGGGGAGGAGAATTTCACGGAGAACCAGCAAACCAGGGTTCTTGCGAACGTCAATAACTTCCGAGTCATGTTGCTGAGCTTTTACGAAGGGGGCAAATTCGAGGTTCTGTGATGAAGTAGCAGAGGCGAGGGAGGCAATAACACGTGACGGGGCATCCGCCGGGGCATTAGCAAGACCTTGGACATGTCTGACGTCGGTTGTGATTTCTGCCACGTACGAAAGGTGACAAATTTCACGGGGCGAGAATTTTCCGCTCCCTGATTTGATGGCAAAAATAAGTGGCTTGGGGTTGGTGACGATGTGGAATAGCTGACCTTCTAGGAGGTGCTTTAAATGCCACACGGACATGTACGTGGCAAGAAGTTCACGGCCGAAAGAACTGTAGCGGCTTTCGGCAGCGCAAAGCTTGCCGGAGATAAAAGGTAGAGGGCTCCAAGAACCAAGCACGAGCTGGCGTAGCATAGCTCCAACGCCGGAGTCCGAGGCGTCGGTCATGAGGCGTAGTGGTGCATCAGAGCACAGATGGGAAAGGCGGGCGAGGTCAAATCGTTTCGCCTTGGCAGCATGCAAAGAATTCAGAGCAGCTGAAGACCATGTCGGTTGTGCTTAGTTTGCTTTCTTGCCTTGAAGCATGTCCGTCAATGGATTGAGGAGTGCAGCACAGTGAGGGATGAAACGGCGATAAAATTTGATAAGGCCAAGAAATTCACAGAGCTCGCGGATTGAGGCAGGCAGCGGGAAGTCTTGAATGGCCTGGACTTCTGATGGGAGAGGCCGGATGCCGACCGGTTTACAAGGTGATCAAGGAAGTCGACCTCCGACATGCCGATTTCACATTTTGCTCTGTTGATGATCAGGCCTTAATCAGGGAGACGTTGAAAAAACGGCCGGAGGTGTTCCAAGTGCTGTTCCGTATTGCGGCTGAATACGAGGAGGTCATCGATGTAGGCCATTCAGGGAGAGAGACCTCTTGTAACTGTGTCCACGAAGCGTTGAAATGTCAGGCCAGAGTTACGGAGGCCAAATGGCACGGGGAGGTATTAGAAGAGGCCGAATGGTGTGATGATTGCAGTTTTGGGTACATTAGATGGTTCTACATTGTTTTGACGGTAGGTCTTGAGGAGATCGATTTTAGAAAAAACTGTGGCGCCATGCAGCGCAGCGGTAAAATCCGCTTTGTGAGGTAGGGTATAACGGTCCGGAACGGTAGCGTTGTTGAGGGCGCGGTAATCACCACAGGGGCGCCAGTCCCCTGGTGATTTCTTCGGTACCACGTGCAGAGAGGACGCCCATGGGCTAGATGAAGGTCGGATAATGCCGAGCTCCAGCATGTGTTCGAACTTACTATGGGCGATCTGTAAACGGTCTGTAGCAAGGCGACGGGCTCGAGCGTGTGTGGGCGGGCCAGTGGTCACAATGAAATGCGTGACCTGGTGTTTGACGGGCAGTAAGAAAATGGAAGGACGAAGCAGAGAAAGGTATTCTTCCAGGAGGATCTCTTAGGCCGACTAGTGTGGGCAGGGTATACTGGCAAGCGGTTCTCGAACATGGAGGCCTTGAAGAGAGATGTTCGTCGCGGCGTCCCCGAGACACTTGCTGTGCATGTTGACCAGCAGATTGTAGTGGCGCAGGAAATCAGCTCCGAGGATTGGGTAACGTACTTCCGCGACGAGGAGAACCCGTCAGAACACAAGCCCAAATAGAGTGTGAGAGAATGTTCGCCGTACGCAGCGATGGGGGTGAGGTTTGCGGCTTGTAGCGATGAGCCAGTGCGGCGAGAAAGTGAGGACGTATGCTGCAGGGGAGGACGCTCACCTCTGCTCCGGAGTCGACGAGAAAACGGAGGCCCGGGATGTGGCCGCGAATGAAGAATAAGCGGCTGTTCTGCGGTGTGACACCACTTGCCGCTTCAAGTGGCGTCAGGGGAAGTTTCCCTGGAAGCGACAAGGAGGAGTACACCGACGCGCTGCTTCACCAAAAGTGCGGTGATACCAGCACTCGCTGGTTTGTACAGGTGGGGTAGCATTACGTCGGCAAGGTGAGGCCTGGTGACGGGAAGGCGAAAGAGAGCGGGAGGTCAACAGTGCGGCGATTTGGGTACAGAGACGTGTGATCTGGACGTGGAAGTCGTCACGGAAGTTCTGAAGGTCAACGCGGGAAGAAAGAGATGATGGCGGGTTGGGAGGCTGGGATACTGCGCCGAGAGAAATTGTGGAGTAGGAAACGTCCATGACGGAATCCGCCAGCTCAGCGATCTTCTCCAAAGACGAACCCTGGGTGGGCACAAGCACCAGGCGGACGAACGACAGCAAACGCTGAAGGAAAACTCTCGCAGGAAGGCTTGGTCGAAGGTGGCAGCCTCGTCGCCCAGGAGCTGCTGTAGCCGCTGCAGCAACTGTGAGGAGATGAGCTGCTGCAGGCGACGATGTTCCGAGACGGCTGTTCGCTTGATGAGCTCAGCAGCCAACGTGTCAAACGGGGCCGAGGCGGGCGGAGTTATGAGGAGGTCGCGGACTTCGCCGGCAATCTCATCTGGTAGCGACGCAGCAACGTGATGAATCTTCTGCGCCTGGGTGGTGATGCAGCCAGTAGTGAACTGGCTGTTCACTTGAGCGAGCCAGAATTGAGGATCGACCGGCGAGAACTGGGCAATGCGAACGGACAGCGCAGAGACTGCGCTGGGGGGTCCATCACCGGGCATGGTGTAGGCGTTGTCGTCGGCGTCGGCCATGGTGGGAGCGGGTGTTCGAGCGGACGTCCGCTGCATAAGGCCGCTGCTGCTGCTACAGATGCCCCGCTGCCCCGCGATGGCAGGTGCTGCCTCCGGTTGAAATTGTGAGACCCAGGTTGCTCCTGTGGAGCAACCTCTCGCGACCTATCAATAATTGAACTACCACCCGCCGGTTGCGATGACGTAACAAGGTCACGCAACCTTTAGTGACTTACCTGCCACCTAGAGGGGTCACGTAGGTGGCAGGTGCGGCATCGAGCGCATGTTGTGGAAAACCCTGATGGGCTGAGTAACCTCACCGAAAACTACTAAATGGCGGAATGGAACATCTAGTGCTAACGCCCTAAAATGAAGAAAAAATAAATCACAGGAACAATTTTGTTTGATACTGTATATTTTGGGGGTGTTTTTATCAACTGGGCACAGTTTTCACTACTAGATCTACGACTGCACATGGCCCGATGATGCATCGTGTATGAATAAAAAATTAATTTTGATTTAAAATCAGCCGCTAGTGCAGAAAGGGACAAAAGTCATTCAGAAAAGAAAAGATCAAAATGATTTTCCGGAATATGTAACCCGAGGGAAAATAAAAATCACAACTTCAAGAAGAAATGAGGAGAAGCCACTTACGTATCTTTCTAGAAGCAGATGACTAGTTCAACAGAAGCCATTAATGCTGGTGTTTTTGACCTCATTACCTTCTACAGCTGACGTTGAGGACAAGGCGCATTCAGTACGGCTGAGAGTTTGCGGATTACTGGATTTCTGCTCAAACGAAAGCAAAACGGCGTGTTTTCATATTCACTGTCGCAGTCTTCTCGAAAGACGAGGACTAAAACTGCGTAAAAATAGTGGGAGCCGATGGCGCCCACCGTTGTACATAATTACTTTATGAACGAATAAATAGTCTCCGAATTCTAAAGAATTGCGACGTTCATAGTTTGTTCCTAAATAAAGGTGTTATTTGCGTTCATGACCATATCTACAATGTACTCATGCTTAATTGGCGACAATTCAGACTGGCAACCTTGACTGACATCAGGCTTCTTATAAGAGTTGAGAATCGCAGTGCACTTCCATGCCTCGAGGTTGGCGAATGTGTTATTTTGAGATATTTCATTCAATATTTTTTGTACTGGAGTTTAGTGTCCACTTCTATTCACTGCCTGGGCAATACCACGTAGTGTTTGACAAATTATAGCCTTAGTTTTATCTGCATCACTGAAACTCTACAACCAGTACTCCGTCTGGCTGAAGTTAGCTTGGACAAAAGGCACAGAGAAGGCCCAACAAAAGTGATGCTTCTGAACAGGTTGCCAACCTTTTTGTTCTTCTTTTTTATTTCACGCGAGAATAACGGGGAAAGACGCCAAACCAGAATGTAGTTGAAATGTGCTGTGCTTTTTTTTTCGCTTCAAACCAAAACAGGGCTCTGTTTTCCACACGGTGTGCCGCGAAGCTTCGAGATTAATGGAAGATGAAGCACACCCATTTATCTCTGCTACTGCTGATTAAGGATTTTTAAGTCAACAACTCTCCGCTGAACCTCTTTTAGAAAATGGCCGTGTTGTGATGCCTCTACCAAGATTTTGATATTACGTTTTATGAACTGGAGACCAACGCTTCCACTGCCCTGGCTGCCTGCAGAATACTATAAACAAAAAAAGAAAAACGACCTTAAACAGTCTGTAAAAAAGGAAAGGATCTTAGCTCTGCTCCTTGGTTTAAATAAAGACGCAAAAACACTTCCGAAAATGAGCTATTTCAAGTTGAGATCTGCGTAAATTGCTCAATGTATCGAGTAAACGCCCGAGAATTTTGGTTTTATGTTCTATTGCGTCAATAGATGACGACTCTGACAAACTAGAAAATATATTGATTTTCACTATCTGCAGTCCTTTGCCAAGGCTTCCTTCGTACCACAGCCAGCCTCTAGGACCGTGTGTTCATGAGAACAACAACTGTGAGATACTTTGTTCATTATTACTAGTTCTTCTAGCCCTTGCACACCAAGCGATCCCCCAACAACATTTCAGGGAAAAATTAATAATATTATTATATTTAAAAATTATTGCTTGTTGCCTTCTAACCAAGCATTCTCCATTACATGGGCTTCAGAAATTAAATACCATCCATACCTCGAACCTTACATATTTCAGAGTTCCTGTTCGTTAAGAGCTGAAAAGAGTACTAATCTACCCGTTTTGTCTAACCTTATCATGGTTTGATTCCTGCGTTTACTCATTTTTAAGTTAATGTTCTCCACACACTGTTACGTGGCGACTAGCCGAAGAACAAGGCGCAGTGAACGATGGACAACAGATGATCTAATGGCTGCTGGCCTAGCGTGAACGCTCCGTCCCGCGCAACTGTCAGCTATGCCTTCTTGTTAAATTGTTAAATTAAAGTTGGTAGTTCAGTGCACTGTGTGTCTCGTCCTCTCTTCCTCCCTAGTATGCCAGCGCTACAATGTTCTGAACGTCAAACCAACTTGCCCAGCAACACACTATGCGTCCTTCGTCACAATATAAAATTAGCTAATCCTGTGCAGTTCCTTCACTGTCATATTTTTTCGACTTACCCCTATATCTTCTTCGCTTCAGTAGACTGCGTATCGTTGTGTTTCTTCTGCTTTGAAGCATTGTCTTGTGCTTTTCTTTCATACGCTGTACTTTTTGTTAAGTTGTGCATTATCAATTTTTATTCATTTATAATTTTCTCATCCGTTTTGAGTTTGTAACTTGTTGTATCCTTCTTGCTGACTCTTGTATTTCACTTGTGTTATGTATTTATTTTAAATAATTCTGCCCTTTGTTGCAGTTTTCAGACTGGTCTGTTGGTTCTGGTGATGTAAATACACAGCCTGATTGGGTGGCATCACGGACCCTATTCTTTAATATAATGTATGTAAGCTGAAAAATGCATATTTGAAACAGTTTATATAAGCGAAGGTGCTATTTGATGAGCTAATAGAAAGGACATTACTTTTGCAGCTTTCCTCAGGCTTTAGATAAGGTTGTATTCTCACAGTTCAGAATTCTTTACATTCTTATATTCTTTACAATACGGCCTAAATTCCTAAACAAGCAATTTTTCCCAAGCACTTTTTTCCGTTTCTGTGATATGGAACCGAACTCGAGGCCCGTGCTCTAATCGATATGAGCGACTGTATGAAAAAATTTGTCTAGACTAAACGCTTTTGCACAGAAAAACTAACTGTTGCATTCTAATTGTTGCAAAGCTAACTGTTGGTCCATCCCCTGCGGTCCTGGTGATCGAGCCCCGCACTTCCCGCATGCGGGGCGGATGAAGACAACTCTGCCTCTTCGCTGCCCACAGCAGTTATTAGAACCCATACATATGATTTAACGCCGGTTATTTACGTCAACAAGCAATGGTCGCTTTCGGCAATGTACAGTGACTTATCTGCGTATGATATATTCTAATCGCCATGCAGATTAACGCAAGTGGTCATGGTTTGAATACAGGCCATGTCCCTCGGCGTGGGGTACTGGTTGTTATTCTCAGTAGGATCGCCGAAGCACATTCCAGGACAGCCAATCATTCTTCCCAGCTGAACTCTCTTATAGGCCATCAGCGAACTGCTTTGGCTTCCAAACTAGCGACCTCCTTCTCCTCTTTCGGTTTTTCGAGCTGGATGGCACCCTAAGTTTTGATTTCGAATGGTAAAGTATTCGATATTCGGTTCGGTCTGAACGTTTGGTATTCAAAATCGCGAAGTATTCGTTTCAAGAAAATAACGTTTCTGGAACTCTTGCGACGGTTTCATTAGCTATTTACGCGGTTAAACTTGTGCCGCATTCAGCCCCTACTTTCTTTCAGCTAAAGGAGCATGCTGAGTGAACGTATCAAATGCCTCAGATTTCAGCCACTCCTCGTTTTGGTGATTGGCAGAGCCTTTGGTATGCCTGGCAAATTTCTGTGTTTAATGAGCGAAGTGTTCGTGAATATTTTTATGGCCTTAGCGACACCTTTGGACGCCTCGAACACACTTTATCCCCAGTGTGGCTCCAAACAAAAGTGTATTCCCGACATTATCGGGCCCCTGTATGCTCCATCTCACACTTACGTTGCGTCGCTTATCTTGGCAACAATTCCTACCTTTTGAATGTTCCAGCTATATTCTAAGGTTGCAGGCTCTCGCCGCTTAGTGCTTAAAGCTCAGAACGAAAACACAAAAGAGGATAGCGACTACTACGATTTTGATTATTGGTGACCTTCTGGTTTCTAGAGGGTGGGAATCGCCTGGAGGCAGAGGTGGTATTTGAAAGCGTTTAGGTGTATATTTTTCAGGATGGTGGCGCAGGAGAAGGCTCGTATAGAGCGTTGGTGTATACTTATCTATCGTGGTGTAGGGGACACGGCTGAGAAAGACTGGTATCGCCTCTGTCAGTTTTTCATATGTTCATTAGATTAAAATAATCACTTTTTTCCTAAATTGCATACTTATTCCGACTACATGGCTAATTGCCCCAAATTAATTCGAGTAGAAATAAAACTGGCCGAGTTGGTGAACGTTTAGCATTTCGAACAGCGCAAAGAAATGAGGACTAAGCAGAAAACACGCACGCAAACGAAGCGCTGGCTATTAACTGCATTTTTATTAGAACAGACTCATGGTAAAAAAGCCTTGAATCCCAGTTGCGCAGGCGCACAAGACCTACAGAAAACACACAAAAAGCAAGATCAAGTAAAGGGATACGCGTGACGCGTGCAATAACGTCATGAAGTTACCATAGTCCCGGTAAGATAATCTAGCCCGATCGAGTGCAACGCCACCGAAGGTTCGGCGACACACGGGATGTGAGATGTGGCAATTAGATATACCTCTGCTATCTCCCGACACAGCTTATTTCAGTGCCTGTAGAATATATCGGTAGCCCGCAACTCTGGAGAACATACAGTGTTATTCTCTTTGCCTCAGTCCCGGCAATGGATTACAAGATTAGAGGAAGCCAACAAGGCCCCCAACCACCGCTCGTGTTCTCGGAGACGGACGTTTAGGCACCTTCCCGTCGCCCATATTAAACTTTTACACACGACAGTGGTGCTTTGTGCCCAACCCCTGTGTTGCACGGCGCGTATCGGTTGGTGTGCATAGCAGCGCACTTTCCTGCATTGGGCCTCGGCTCTTCCAGGTTCTTTCTGACCGCAGCACATAGTTTTCCGGCCTTGTGCTCAGCGGTAAAAACCACTTGTATGCCAAACCTGGCTGCGACTTCTTTGAGGAGATGGGATGGGTGAAATGTTCCTCCTTTAGTCACCGGAGCCTTCACGGGCCTTTGGGCAATCCTATTTCATCGCACCAGGAGACGATCCACTAAAAGTGCGAAGACTCTATTCGTGAAGATCAGCCTTTAAGCATTGCACCCTGCGCGTAGAATCTGTCCTCTATCAAGTGTCGGCAAGAATTTTTCAGTGCCGATCCAAGGCATGACATGGTTATGCCATCCTTAACAAGCCAAGATTGACCAGAATTTTGGCTCAAAAACGGTTTTTGCAACCTTGGTGCATACTTGCAGCGCTTGAAAGTCACGTGTGAGGAGTTAAAGAGTGAAAGGGCAGGCTTGAAAGAGAACTCAATAAACCTATCGGAAACTACTTTTGTGCGTAATTTCAACGCTCTAAAATTTCCTGTTCGCTTATCCCTATTTGATAAAAATGAGAACGCATTGTCCCTGTTATTTCGACTTACTCAAGTGAAGTATACTCCTGACTACTCTTCTGTGCTTATAGCACTAATGAGTAGTCAGCGAGCGTCAATCATACAGTGCTTTTCAATTTGGTTAAGCCCTCTTTCTGTCGAATTTAGATAATCTCCCTTATAAAAGAAAGAAAACACCGTGGCATATTTTACTTCCCAAGCTACAGAAGATTGAGATTCATGAAAAGAATAAATGTAACATAGCGTTTTGAAATGAAAACTTCCTCGAAAATAAATCTTGAATGCGTACAGAACTTTCCATATTACTTTCAGTCTTAGGGTCGCTCGCAAGGGCACCGTAGCTAAAATTACACCCATGAAACGTCGTAATCGCTCTAACTCCCTGACTTGAGGAGCTTGCATTAAAAGAACAATATTGATAGATAAGGGACTAATTACTTATTGGCATGCACCCAAGCACAGCCATACAGCTACAAAAGAAAGCTATGCAGCTTCCTTAGGAACTTCGGAGTTAAAGAAAAATTGTTCCTGGTACTGAGGTCAAACCCGGGACCACCGCTTCACCGGAGCAGCCACTCTACCAACACAGCTAACCACGACGGCTAGCATATTGTAGAGGGCGAGACGCATTGATAAAAAAGTCGTAGAGAAAAAGTGTTTGTGTAATGTTTAGGAGAACAACCCAAGGCGGGGTATATTTGTAATAAACGAGCAATTACTCGCTGGAGTCCACCCAAGCGCAGCCATACGGCTACACAAGAAATCTATACAGTTTCCTCAGAAACTTCGCAGTTAAAGAAAAATTCATACTGGTCCGGTGTTCGAACCCAGGACCACCGCTTCATCAGAGTAGTCACTCTACCAACACAGCTAACCACGAAAGTTAGCATAATGTATGGCGAGATGCATTGATAAAAAACTCGTAATGAAAAAGTATGGGTGAAATGTTTAGGGGAACCCCTTAAGGCGCAGTAGATTTGTAATAAACGGGTAATTACTCATCGATAACCACCCAAGCTACAAAAGAAGGTTTTACACTTTCCTCAGAAACTTCGCAGTTAAAGAAAAATTCTTTCTGGGTAGCGGTTCCAGCCTTTCTTCCTTATTATACATCTTACAGGCCACAAAATAATGAATATGACATTTCGAAGCATAACCGTTAAAATACTTAACTTTCTGCGTAAAGTTTCGAATAATGTTCCCAGGCGCAGAGAAGGGAGCGTTCAGTTCTTATTGTAAGCAAAACTAAAAGAAAGAAGAAAATGTCGCAACTGCAGGGTAAGGAAGCATTGCCTGTCATCATGAAACATTAATTCTCGGTGTGTTGAAAAACGGCGCCGAATCAACTATCATGCATTATTTTTTCCTCCTCATTGGATGCAGTGCGTAATTCTAAGCTCGAAGGCGCTCACGGCAAAATGTCGGCCAAGTTCCCTGGCGTGCTCATAAAGCTCTCTTGATCTTCGTTTGGTCCATTCGCGAAGTCAGGATGGAAGTGCTTTTCCCCGAGTATATATTGCCCGAGTCGAGTCCCACCAAGTCCCATCACCGCGAAAACCAGGACAGCGAAATAAAAACCTCAGAGCGCCTGTTTGCTCGGAACGTCGAGCAACAGCCACATATCACTGTGCGACGTACCAAGCGTCTTCGCAAACAAAACTACCTCATGAAGTGAATGTGACGCAAGTGTAAGTTCCACTTCTGGAATAGGTTGTCGAGAAACTAGCTCAGAGTTGAGCGGAGTTCCAAAAGTGGAGGATATCTGTCGGATTTTATTGGGCAGCGAGCCAGTAAACACGCCAAACGTCGGGGAACATCCGCCTTTGCAGGCTTAGCGCAGCGAGTGAGTGGTCACTTGGCTCAATTTCATTGAGCAAGAACTCAGTGCAAGTCGGCGCATTACCAGGAATTGTATTCAATCTTCTGCGCTTTTTTTCTTCTCTGAGCTTTGCCTCGAAAGTGCAGCCTTGAGTTCCCTTGTGTGCTGTTCTGGAGCTGTGCTCTGTGGAGCGTGGTCTTGTTTTGAAGCAGATATTGGGTTCGCGGACAGAGCCTCTGCTCGATCGTAGCTATTGTTAGGCAGTGCATGTTGTAACGATTCTTTCTGTTAACCCTGAATACTTTATCAGGTTATCGACCATTGGCAATTAGACTCCGTTATCAGCTTGTTTCAGGGTCAGGGGGAGAAAAACACTTTTATTTAGAGCCTGGACAACTCCACACTGTCTCATTGACGCTATCTGATGGATATGCTTCATTCTAAGCATAATTTCGCTTTGCTTCTCAGTTAGTGCTATTCGCACACGTGAGTGTCCGGGGGTCACTGCATTTTAGTGCGCCTTTAACATCCAGCACGACTGTGGTAGCGATGAAAGAAATTTTATACTTTTCAACATCAATGGCTAGTTTTCCTCAGTTATTCTTTTTCGAAATACGGTTGCAGAATTCGGTGCGGTACTAATTTTCCTATTTCTTTAAGAAAATTTCTGTACTAATATCTTGTGTATTCCTTTGCGCAAGAAAAAGATTTTTTTTCTCTGCAATCACGGCTGCTTGCTTTCATTATAAGTGCAATCTGCTGGATTATTAAGTTCTTCTCCTAAGTGACATAATCATAAAATATTGTGTCTACTTTATCAAACTGAATTGATACTAGTGGACAGATCTGCCATTCCTGAATGCTCCCTTATTAGAAACAAAATAGAAACAAAATTCTCACTAACCCTACAGTAATAATCGGTGCTCACCAATTCCCTTTTTTTGGATGAAGAACTCTTTTTGTGTGCTCTGCACTAAGACAAGGAACGGTAGCAAGGAATCCGCCCGCAATTTAGGAATAAATTCTGTTTTATTGTTTCCTTGTCGGCGGTTTCGTTTCTCAGCCATTGAACGAAACGTTGCAACTCCCTCTGTATGCTAAAAGCTCTGGTGGTATAAACGAGAGCCCTGTGCATTGCACTCACATTAGGAAGGTTGGAGATATTATGCGACCACCATTCTGTGATAAGGAAACAAGCTCAGTGTCCTAAAGTTTTTAAAGACGATTATATATCAGCAGCAAGAGTTCTTCTGTTTATTCAATACTTATCCCCAAACAATGAGACCAAAGCGCGCAACGGAAGGCGAGGAGCACCGGCGTTAAACCTAAAGGCAATATCACTGGAAGAAATACAGTATTTGATGTGACGTTTTTCTTGTTCCTCTGTCTTTGACTTCCGTTTTATGTAATTAAAGCATTCTATTCAAATTTTTGAAAGCTTCTCAATAAGACAGGAGCTTAAAGTAAGAAAAGATTTATACGGATAATTCTTGCGCAGGGTTTAAAGATGAATATTTTTTCCGACTAGTTCGCAAGAAAACTCTGGTGTATTTGTGGTAGGAAGTCCACATTTATTTGACGTCCCGGTAGCCACGGCGGCGGAGACGGTGGAGCGGGCTGTTGACGTTGCTGGCCTGGCAGGTTGCTGAAAGTGTTCTGGGCTGCGCGAGCCAGGTCGCGCTCCGAGCTTCGTCTTCATCAGCGCCGCAGGCGATACCAGCGCCGCTACGTATTTACAGCTCAACAATGATCATATTACGCTAAAGATCTAATAACGATTATACAACACTAAAATTGAATAACTCTTTATCTCAGCGATGAATTCAGACACCTTGGTAATGGCTAAGGGCAAATACAGATGGCGGACGGAGGAGTCGTGTGAGGCAGAAAATACTGATGAACGCAAGTTTTGCGCGTGAGTTTTCTAGTTTTTTTATGGCTAGCATAAATTAGAGATCTAATAGCGATCTTTCACCTCAGCTTTCAATCACTCTCTTATACGCGACTTTCCATCACACATTTTTACGGATTGGCCACAGAGCAAGCAGTTACATGGGTTGGCTGGCTACAGCAATCAATTTTCTGTGCTATAGAAAATATGATTATGAGAGCGGAAAGTACAAGCTATGCTAAGCAGTCCTCTTGCCTAATGCTCATGCCAACGTCCTTTCCAAATTGAACCTATTTTTAAAGAGCGTTTAGATCTACCCCAGAATATTATTTGTCAACATAAGTGTGGATGATTTTTGTATTTATTTGATCACATCGATGAGAGTGATTCATGGCTAAGCCCTTTACAGCACAACGTATTTTTGTGACGATTGCCTGTTTTGGTTGCGTCGAACGTAACTAAAAAATTCTCAAAGCCATCCATTTTGAGATTCTGATACATATCAGCATAAGCGAAATACCTCAAGGCACCAGCGCTGTCTAGAAACTTCGCTTCGCTTATTGAAAGAAAAAAACATGCTCTGGTAAAGCATATAAAACCCGCGAAATCTAAACACGCGTGCATTGTGATTGTGAAGCTATCTGCACTCTTCACAAAATAGGCAGTGATTTTGTAATTATTTTAAGGGCACTTTTCAATCATACTGTTTTTATTCTTGCTGCAAACTTAACACTATTACTTCAACGACGTATATTTCTTTATTATCCTTGGTTTGAACTAATAACGATGAATTGCTAGATCCCATACAGCGGGCTTCCTTACTTCTTTGTTTTTTTTTTTCATTTTTGGCGACGAAAATAATGTCATTGGCGATCAATAACAAGGCTTGGCTTGCGAATTATTGTACGGAATGTTAAAAATAAAACTTCGACCACGTGCATTTACGCAATATCTGTTGCATTGGACGAAATAAAAAAAAAATATCAATTGAATGCGCGCTTGCAACAAGAGTTGTCTGAAAATTTGAGTTTTTATTTTGAGGAAGTAGGTGAAATCCTTATCGGGACAGTACAGAATTGTGAACCAGTTCATCCGGATTGATTAGTATAATAGCCGCATGAACAGATACGAATTGCGTGGAATCAGTGAAGAGCACGTCGAATTCTGCAAAAAATTTAACCGCAGAAAACATAATTCATTCCTACAAGAAATACTGTAGTACCGTAAGCTATTCGGTAATTGACCGGAACACAAACTAAGAGTAAGTGTTGACTGTTTGTGTGATGTCACGAGTATGCATGTGGCGAGGGACTTTCATTGACTTCTATGCATGACGCTTTAGGGTTGCAACGTAATTGCGTTTTCTGTTGAGGTAAACACTGGTGCCGGAAGATCCCGGAAATGTCCCAGATAGAGACATTGCTGCTAAGGCTATTGACCACTAAATCCCTGATATGCTACGTGTCTAAATGAAGTTCAACGGTCTATGCTCCTTTTTCGCTTTGAAGAAGGCGCGAATTCCTGGCGGGGGTACGGAGGGGAGAAAGGAGGTACGATGGTCCTCTCGCTATCACTATTTAGCCCCGTGGTTTAGGGGAAATGCCTGTGATTTTTTTAGCGGTCCCTAAAAAGTAATGACTTATTCAGAACATGTGCAGTACTTCAGCTAACAGAGCACAACTCAGCATATACAGCTGTCAATAACTCGGCAAACTGCCATTGTGCACAAAGACAGACCAGACGATCACACACTTTCAACAGGAATTTACACTAACAGCAGAGTGTTATTATCATTTTTAGTGGCGCGTATGTGTTACAAACACTCATGAAAGTCAAACTCGACGCGAGAATCGCACAGTGGAACTGAAAAACTCTTAGTTATTATCGAAAAAATGTACTGAACCTACGCTCACAAACTTGGCATCGCAGTGTTTTGCGATCTATGAGGCTTAAAATCACTGAAGTTAGTAGGCATCATATGCGCCTGGGAAGTTTTTACCATCAGAACAGTTCCTTTTTATGTTGCTGGATGAGCACATTAAGTTTTTAATGTGGTGTGGTCTACCGAAAGAGCTTAAAGTATAGAGCTGAGGAATCGTCCCACAACCTCTTTTAATAACTTGCAGTCATTTGACAAAAAGACAACTGCGCAGTCGTATCGGAAGTGGGGTCCGTGTTCGTCAAATGATTAAGGAAACCCCCAAAGTGGAGTAGATTAGCAATAAGGCAGTAATTACTTACTGGTATCCACCGAAGAGCAGCGATGCGGCTAGAAAGGAAAGCAATACAGCTTTTCTAAGCTTTAATATTGCTATTTAGCAATGAAGTTTTTATGGACGCTGTATAACTTTTCTTTGTAGTGGTATGGACGCACTTTGGCGGATGCCAGTGAGTAGTTACTTGCTTATTACAAATACACTTCATGTTTTGGGCTGCCCCGAAATATTTGAACAGCTGACTTTATTGTGGCAACCGAAATTCATAGCATAACGGCAAGGGCTCCAACCTCCAGGTTGTAGCCATTGCTGTACTCGTGCCATTGTTGTATCAATGCGCAAAAAGAACATAACTGTGCAGCTTATTACTCAGCAGAAACTCTTTGCCTCTTTTGCCTTACTAGAAGCTTTGTCGGGCCGATCGATGCTATTGAGAAAAGACCAATTCGTTATGCTCATCAGGTTTTTAACGCGAGAGAGTTAGTAACCGTATGTAAGAAAGGATATTCACTGGTGTCAGCGTCGGCTTTGGGGACCGTTGGAAACCTCGCAGCCGGAGCGGCCGTGGCAAGCCAATGGAACGTGGCCCCTGCCAAATACGTCACATGACCTTGTGACGCCATCACAGATTGCCTATACTGAGAGGTGGCTGTTAAATGAATGATAGGTCCCGAGAGGTTGCTCGGCAAGAGCAGCCTGAGCCTCACAATCTTCAACCATGGCAGTGTTTGAAATAGGCGGCCGCAGTTGCAGTGGCAGGTCACTTAGCCTCTGCACCAATGCGCCAGTACTGGTAAGAGAGCTTGCAGCGTTCTATCGGTGTAAAGTAGAGAATGGTCACTCCCGTATATATGGGCATGATCTCGCTTACGCCATATCGTCATACCCTTTAGGCGAAGTTTAAGTGTCCCGTCCAATTTTTTGTTATTTTTCTACTGTGCTCTAAATTTATCCTTGCCGCGCAGGCAGTTAATCACAGCAAGATGGCTAGTAAAACAAGAAAAGTTTTATGAGCCCACAGTTAGTACTGCATCAGCGTACGGTTTGGTCTGGACGTTGGGGTACATGTCCCAAGCGCTTCAGCCCTGAATGCGTCCAGCACGTGGCATGAGCGCGCTTTTCCAGGCGCCAGGGTAGGTACCTCAGAGAGAGAGAGAGAGAGAGAAGCCCTTTAATGGAAAAAGAGAGAATATAGCCGGAGTTTAAAAACTCTGGCATGCTACTCTGAGTGGGGAAGGGAATTCGGGGACAAAGGCGGAAGGAGAGCTAGGCGTGAAAGGTAAAATAAAACAAATAAAAAGGGGGAATATAAAATGCAGCCATTAAATGGCTACTAAGATGCATCGGCGAGAAATGATGGTACATATGAAATGATGAAGTGATGAAGTTTTTTAGTAGTATTCAGCAATTACAAAGTGTTACCTTTTGAATATAAAAACTTGCGTTTCAAAACCACGTGGTTTAAATGATTGCCGGTAGATTCAGGCATTGGCTACACATGCACACACGCAAATGCACGTGCGTATACATAAAGAGAACAGCTGCTCTCAGTTTGTCTAGTTCGCATACGATTTTAAGTACGGTCAAAGAAAAAAGCAAGCATGTAACTGGGTTCGTTTCTTAGCCGTGAAGTGGACCAGTTGTCGCACTGTTTAACCACTAAATTTCTGTAAGAAAAGGAGAATCCTGGTCACGCCTTTCGACTAGTGTCGCTTTTCTGCTGTCCCGTAAGAGCTCCACTGTGGGGCTCTGAAGCTAAGCCTGTTGTCTGTTCAGTTCATGCTGCTGAACGAAAGTTGACTCGGAGCCCTATTCAACAGCGCACGAATTTTGGCTTTCCTCTGCGGAGCTTAATGTCACCGAACTATATTTCGGCCGGAAGAGCTGCTTTAGTTGCGGGTGAAATACGCACCCGCACTTGGTCGGTGCTATTTCAGTGCACGTTAAAAGAACAGAAGTTTTAGAAAATACTCCGGAGCAATTCTTTGCGGCCACTTTCCTAGGCTCTGTGCTGTTCCTGAGCGTTACAACCTAAATACAAAACTCATTCGGGAGAAAAATTCACATGCGCTGTTTATAATTTCGTAAAAAATTGTATAAATGCTAAACTTTTATTTGAATTTTGCACAAAGAGATAACAAAATGCATAAAATCACCTCTTACGAAAAGCAGGGTCGCGCATCTTGGTCACTCTATAGTAGGGCATATTTAAGGAGGCGCAGCGGACAAACTGAAGCTGGCCTGTTTTGATAGAACACATTGTTTTGATGATAAAGACGCTCCGTTCACTAGAAAGGGATCTTTTACAGGCGAGGAGATGTGGAAAAATGAAATGAAGGTATGAACACCATAGGCCGCTTTCGTAAAAGGACTGTTATGTGTAAATACATTTTTTTTACTGATTTCTATCGTTGGGACCGTCGGCGCTAACTTCCAAACGGTGATCAAGGATTTTTTGCTTTGACGTGATGAACTTAAATTGTGCGTCGGAAAAACTTAAGTGCATTTTCCCGGGCAAAAAAAAAATGTGGCTTCTGGTCCCGCATGAACATCAGCGCAGAAAAATCTACACACTCGATATTTCCCAACAAAAATTTTATAGAGTTGTCTACAGTCTTTTAATTCTAAAGGAAAAGTTTATTTATTAAGGTCATCGCTTCTTCATTGCTAAGAATGGTGTGAATAATTGGAAAACTATGCATCCACTATGCGTATAATTTGCCAGCAGTATACGCGAAATTGTACTTTGTATTATTCACTCATGAAACTTGACATACCACTAAAAAGCTACTGCTGCCCGTGTTCAATGCTTGAGGAAAAATGTTATTTGTGGCTGACATTTACTTGATGGCTTACTATATAAATTCGAATTTGGTGTGTCTGCCTGAACTAATGCTAATCATGAATGACGGAAGTTAACTGCCGTCGAAACCTGTCGTCATTTATTACTTGGAAATTAGGTGTTCATATCTCATGGCCTAAACTGATACGAAAGAAGAAGAAAACAACCCCTTATCTTTAATCCACAAAATAAAAACACTTACAATTAATTTCCAAGTCACCAACACAGCAAATTAAAAAAAGACATCCACTACGCTCCTTGGTATCGATGACTGTTGGCTTCTGTCATATATGTCATAACGACCACCTCTTTCCGCGGTTAATTTCTCACTAACTCTCTGTTAAACTGACCGCTTTATTTCAAGGTAACGCTTTTCCTGTGCCTTGATAATATAGCGCCGGTAACCAGTCATTATTGAATCATCCTAGCTAATCCTTAGGTTTTTGGTGGACGATGCCTTTGAATAAAATGCTCGATGAATATTCCATCAAACCGACCGACTTGAACAAAATTCTAAGATTATATGACCTATTTATTTTTTCCATCAGCCACTGAGCAGTTACTACACAAATTCGCTAAGCTCGCTCGGGAGCGGGGGCCTAGAGGCCTGAGCATTCACGTCGTACGCAAGAGGTCTGAGGTTCCATTCCGAGGGCCGCCGGGCACCCTCCGGTAGCGAACGAGTACAATGTTTTTCCTAGACTGGCTCTCCGGGTCTCCTGGCTGAACTGCCTAGAAAATAGTTCTTTGACGCCACCCTGTGTAGAAGGAAGTTACGTACTGCAGTGGCACTGTTTTTCCAGAGATTTTCTTCCGCCAATAAAACTTGTCCTTCTCATCAATTTTTCAGGCCAGCTGCACGTGCTTTTTTGTTTTGCTACCTTTCTTTGTCTGTGATAATGAAAATCATAACTCCCACTTTTGAAGTTTAAGCGAAAGGAGTAGGGCACTTTTTATGATTGTCAAATTGAATTCCTATAGCCGAGCCTCTGACTTCGTGTCATACTGAATGCTGAACGCATCTCACCATGTAATCGCACATACTCTGTTGGTATAACCATTTCTTTCGGTTCCAGCCAAAGCTTCCAAAAATGTGAAGGCGAGGGGCGATAGATCACAGCTGAGTGTGGCGGAATTTAGCCACCGCTCAACAAAAAAATGGCTAAAGAGAGTAAGCCTCTTCAACGAAGCAAAAGGTCAACAAGCGTGCATGTCGCATGAGAGATACTGGAACTCGAAGGCCTAAGAAATTGATGTTTTTTTCTGCAAAATGCTTAAGAAAGGGTAACACTAGTGCAGTGAAAAGTAAATAGCGGCAAGCGCTCACTTGACGGAATTTGTTTATTTAGGTAAAGCTACAAATAAACATGCATTTCTACACACCGTTAGTCTAGAATGACCGAGGTGCATGTGTTTTTCTTCTGAGCGACGATAAAGCTGATTGATGAGATTTAGAGCATGGGCAAATCTCTAAATATATTGTGGGGTACAAGGTTTAGGGGCCCTGCGCATGTATTGCTCTCTCTGTTTGCTCTTCCATTTCTAGCCAGGATGGTTGTCTTGGTGTCTGCTGGCGTTTCCTGCTGCCTTCTGTATAAATCCAGGCAGGCTGGGCAAACTTATTTTGTCTTTTTCTTGGCCATTCCACTCTTCGTATAAACGCAGGTTTGCCAAGCCCAAAATCTTGAAAAATTACGGCTTTAGGTGAAAGCTTAGGAGAAGCCTTATGTTCAAAAGAATCTAATTTTCTGTAATCCATTTGCTATGGTAGATCACGTGAAGTGGGACCATTTCTTAGGGCGCAGTAAAAGACAAGCACTAGGAATTGCGAGCAACCCGGTGGCAAATCAACAAAGAAGGACTTGAAGCTAGAAAAGTATGTGTTGCTAGGTATGTTGGTGCAAAGTAATGGATGCCTAAGCCAACAAGTAAGCAATAAAAACAAAGGGTATAAAGGTATAGATCATGGGGTTTGACGTCTGAAAGCAACTCAGGTTATGAGAGAAGAAGAAACATAAGACACGACGCTAAAAACTCAGACAGTTGTTAGACAGCCGCGTGTCGTAGCTTCAGTATGATAGCATCAGGTGTTACCATGGAGACGAAAACTACCCGATGTTGGTCTCTGTGTGAAGCCTGCTCCTGCCAGCTTTGGCAGGTGCCATGCGGTTTTGAGGGGAATTTTTCTCTCGCCACCTATCACCTTCCAACCATGCCCTCTCCCATTTCCTCTCCTCCTTCATGCGTAGGGGAGCAGAGGGAGATACCGGACTAACAATAGCAACAATAAAAATGACCAAGAACGACTCATCAGAATTGAATAAACGAAGCGATTATGGGCATATTTACAATAAGAAGGAATCTTGCCTGTCTGTATCTGCATTCTGACACGGTTGCCAAAATTAGAATATATTCGTGAGTGAAAGACAACGAAATTTGAATGAGAATAGAATCGGAATTGTAATAGGGTGGCCAGTGTTAAAAAAGTCATTTAGCATTTATTCCGCATCAATATTTTTGAACTTCCACAAGTATTTTATGGTTTATGTACCTGTTGCTTAAAAGAGTTCATAAAAAGAAGCGTTTTCGAATTTGAGCTTCAACCGCAAAGAAAGGGCGTCTCCGACAATTACCTAAGCTGGGAAGCTCAAAAACAAGGCCCCTGAAAGGAAAGTCTTCAATGTGTGAACATCTTTTCATAGATCTTCAGTACACTACACAAAAACTGGCTCCAATAACGAGAAGCTTGCAATAAACATGAAACTAAAAAATGCATCTAATATTATTAAAAAGAAAGGCTATTTTCTCTCTTCTTAGTGGCGTGATATACAGCCGACAGATTTCTCGTCGCACCTACCCAATTTACGGGAATCGAGGGCGGCCACGATTCTAAGCCGACCTCCGAATTTTGAAGGCCAAATCAAAAAAACTTTCCTCGAATACATGCCGGCCGAAAAAAACAATTGAGAACTATAGATGGGAGGGCACAAAGCGGCATTTATTTTCACGAGCCTGCTCCCGCTCACTAAACTTCATCATCGCTGACCTGCTTATGACTGTCCTCTTCGCACACTGCAAAAAAAAAAATCTGTGCTAGCAAGGGCATTGGAGATGCTGCAGTTAACGAACAAGCGCGAAACTAAGCTTTCCGGGATGTCATCCCAGCCCGCAGCAGTCAAGCTAGCTACAAGTCCTAGTGTCGCGAGCTAGTTAGCTCACACCTTTCACTGGTCGCGTGGAATTCCTCGCTCTCCTGTCACCTCTTTCGCGTTCGCCTTTAGCACTTCTGTGGCCAATGGAAGTGCCGCTGACCTCCGCGTTTTTTACGAACGCTGGTGGTTCTGATACCATTTCGGCATGGCGGCATTTCTTCGGACCCGTGACGGTCCTCCTCTTTGCGGCGCAAGCAAGAAGTTCACACGGCGCTCTCCAAACGCGAACGCTAATTTCATTCCCGCCGAAACACCGACCGGCTTGCAGGTTTGAAGACTGCTGTGCAGCGAGCATAGCTTTTTGATTATAATAACATCGTCTGCTTTGGGCCGTGATCTTGGTGAAAAACTGCGCGTGAAAAACTTGCAGTGCTGCAGTATGCTCCCGCGACACCACAAAAAGAAAAATGACGTCAAATAAGACAGCCAATTCTTGTGTGTACACTACTAGGCAACTACCGCACCGTCTTCTGTTGGATGCCACTTGCATGATACTTTTTTTTGTGTTTATGCGCTATCGTATTTACGCGCTTCGCTTAGGCGCTGTGATTGTATTTTACGAATAAAACGAAACAATATTCGAATCTAAACCAGCCTCCAAGTTTCCGACCTCGTGTTTTTAAAAGAGCTATCAACCTTGAATTGAGTAAATTTGGTAATAAGCAAAATCTATTTTGCGCTATTTATTTTTTCCTAATTTTGTAGCGAGCAGCTCGGTAATGCACATTAAGTGGCTAGCACAACTACGGCTAGCGAAAACAGAGCACCAACACCGGAGAGGCGAGCAAGGTTCTTAAAAAGGGATATGTAGTCCATACGCTGCCTTCCGTTGGCTACGCGAACCTGTAACAAATCATTAAAAACTTCACAGTGAGCAATGAAGAAGATATGTTTTTCAACGCAATATAGCTGCCTATATTTCGTTCACGCTATTTTTGGCAAGAAGGAACCTAATAATTTACAATGGACGTGTCTGCTTGGCTGAAGACAGGTGGGAAATATTGTTCATGAAAAGAGAGGTGTCGGACTTGGCACAGAGCAGCACCCCCCCCCCCCCCCCCCCCCCCCGAGCAGCAATCCCCCTGTTAAAAATTTTGAGTGCTCCGAACTATGTGGTAAAAGATCTTTTTGTACTCTGGAACGCTACAACCACTAAACACCGTTGTTCAAAAAGATCACGTGGATGCCTAAAAACCGCAGGTAGACCCCTGAAGGCATTTCTTGAGTAAAAGTTAGACCTTTACTATGTTGCCTGAACTGAAATAAAACCCTATTCACGATATCCTAATACGTCATAGCGTGGTGTTTGCACAAAAAAAAACTAAAAAATCATCCACGTGCCTAAAAACGTTTAAAGCCTTTCTGTCATCTAGAGCTGTCGTCACTGTCCGATCAATAAGCGATAAAAAGATGTTAGTGCAGGTGCTACACGTGAACCAATGCATATGCCACGGCGTTGCAGATAATCATCTTTGTGAAATTGAATGAAGGTAATGCTTAGATAAAACTCCATAAGAGTCATAAAATTATCTACGAACATGCCCGCAGAGTTTTGGAACGACACTTCTCCACGTTCTTCCACACATGCCCTTACCGATGCAAATAAATCCACGTGCAGTATGGAGTACAGAAGGTATTCGACATCCAAAGAAAACGCAAACCCATTTGGGTGGTTGTGCCCAAGATACTCTGTGATATCTTTTGAACTCTTTGTGACGAAAGGGTCGTTAACACTCAGTTTGTTTAAATGCTTCTGAAGGAACTGGCTAACCTGGATATGCCAAGAGTCCTTTTTACTACCAATTTTGCGAAACGGTAAGTCCGGTTTATGAGTTTTCACAGTAAAGAATACCCTTAAATAGTTCGATTTGCACTTGCCGATTGCATCTGCCAATTATGAAAGGCCCAAGTCTTTACACAATCACTTCGCCTTGCACTTGACCCCTGTAATGCTGCTCGTGACCTGTTTGAAGTTCTTTCGTAGTGCTTGGGCTGCCTTTTGATTGTAGGTACTGGTAGGCATAACGACAAGTTCTTCCTTCTTTTCGGCCCGCATCAGTCTTAGGTCGTTCTGCTTGCCGAAACAAACCATTGCTCTCATTTCTTGTTGCATTTTGGCGGAAGAAGGCTTGTCAACCGACCTCGACAGAGTATCTACACCTTCTAAAAGGCATCTCTCCTTGTTCTCGACATCTGTTTTCCTGGCCGCTGGTCGATTCACCGCCAGCAATTAATGGGCTTGTACTGAAGCTTCATAGCTATACTTAGGTACCTTCTGCAGTATATTGGAAATCTTTTCAAGAACATGCACATCGCCTAACACCGTTAGGCAGCGATTGGTGTGATGGACACCCTTGCTCGTTCCCTTTAGTTTCAACAGCTGGCTAACGGAGTAGTTCCCGCACCTCTCTGTAACCTCTGCGGCGAGACGTCTATGCACACGTAACATGTGCTCGGCCAGCCACCCTGGATGCTGGGCATAACAAACCACTGGTAACCAGTCCTGGAAAAGCCGAACTTTCCGCCACATCCAGGATCTCATGATCTTACCCACACGCTTGACAAGTCCAGGCGACGCCTTAACGCTTCCAAAAATTGCACTTGTTTCACCGGGCGTCAAGCCCTTCTTAAGGCAGAAAGCGAGGTTTCTAGTTCGCACCGTGGAAGCGACTGTGTTCGAGACCAAAGCGTCCACTTGAGGGTAGGATGAACGAAAACATAAAGATGGGCGCGCATAAGAAGAGATATGCCTAAGTAGAACGTGCTGTACAATGGCCAAGCGGAGTGACGATTTGGCCGTGAGCCATACGGATCTACGTGTCAGACCATGGTGTCGTAATATTTTCTAGAAGAGCTCCCAATCTGCCGCTTAAAATGAAATATCGGCTCTGGTGTCCACCAACGCGCAAATGTTGTGACCGTCGATAAGCACAAGTATGTCGAGTGAAAACCGATCTTCTTGTTCGGAAGGTGTGATCGTCGTTGTCAAATTCCTGTCAGCCGATGTTCGCGTCGTGGGGGGAACTTTAGCGCATAGAGTTCTAGCAACCCCGCCCCCGGAGGTCGCTGTCTTTAGTTTTCCTGGCGCCGGCCGTGAGAAGTGCTGGCTTGCCCGTGATGCCGGTGGTCGGCGACATGACGGCGATCTTGCCTGCCGTCGTTCTGCGGATGGCAGACGCTGCAGCGTCACGTTATCTTCGATCTCGTGGGTTCGTTGACCCCGCCACCAGGTGGCCTCAGGTAGCACCAAAAGACAGAGGTGAGGGTTTGCACGCGCGCGCCGGGTGTTTTTTTCTGGGCAGGTTGCTGGTGAACGGTGTCTCAGTTCTTGGCCCTGTGACAATATGGAGGAGGCCGACAGCTACTAAGACCGATGAAAACATACACGATTTTTTTCTATCTTCGTTCAAGTCTAGTTGTATGAACAGAAATTATTAGCGTAATCAATATATGGCTTAGCATTTATAACGAAATCAATCAGTAAATATGTTAACAAGTAACTAAACAGCGAGCTCTCTTGCGCTTCATATATCACGGAAACGAAAAACCCCAAGGCTGACTGCAGACATTTTTCAATCCTACAGCTTCTGATAGTAATTCTTCATTTGTCATTTTTAGGGCGCCTCCTGCATTTGTTATTCCCATTTCTTATTTGTTATTTCAATATACCACTTGTTATTTCATTATATTCGCTACAATTTTTCCAAATACGGCGGCCTATACGTAAACTTCGTAGGCATACTTCCGGCAAGTGACTCCATTTCAATAAAAAATTACGTGGGTGGTACAATCGAGCAAAGGAAAAGCGGAGCCCAGCAACGTCTCCTATTGCTGTTCGGCTTAAACTGCTCGGTGAAACAAAGTTCGCTGAAAGACCAAGCCTAATCCCGGAGGAGATCGCCCAGAAAGTTTCGGCACGACATTGACGTGCCACGTTTTTTCATCATACAAGACACCCCACGCTTTGCGCGTGGCTATAAAAGCTAGGAACCTAAAATCGCCCCAGAATAGCCCCCCCCCCCCCCTATGTTCATTTTTAATAAATTTATCCTTAAAAATGTTGAACAAGGCGTCCGCGAGAAAGCGCCTTAAGGCATTATGAGTGCTCGGATATACATTAACGCACCGTAAGGTCGTTATTAGACGCCTAAATATTCATGTGACACACCATAGTCAAGCCGCATTATGCAACACAGCAGAATTAAAAGATATTGGAATTGCATGAACTTCATCCTTAAGGTTCTTTCTCTTTAGATTGAGTAATAATAAAATCTTCGCCCAGAGGCCTGACAGGAGTATGCCATATTGCGACGAGAGCATGTTATTTAGGATTTTTTTGTGCGATGGATAAACTAAAAATTCAACTGTTTTAGAGTCTTGTACGCCTAATTAAAACTGACTTCCTAGTGGTCGCCATTGAAGAACGCCGCTGTTACCGACTTGCTATTTTTTTAGAAACACAGTAAAAGAAAGGAGTTGTGGCCGAGGAACTCTGTCTTAAGCCTCCCGCAGATTTACCTGCAGGTAAATCATGTTAACTCCTTATTCGATTCGCTACAGGTGCACAGCCTGAATACAACCCACTGCTTAGTTTTTGCGGCTCTTGAAAGTGAATTGATAGAACTTGTCGATCTCCATAATCAGATAATCAGCAGCAAAACGAACAACAGTAGCATCAAAACTGTATTCACTGCAACTGAAAGGTCTCTAAAACTGGCCTCAAAATGAATCCTATCCTGTGCCACCAACCGCCACCTTACTCAGCCATCTTTCCAATGCAGTCCGTTCCCATGACTATCTCACGCACCTTGCACCGTTTGCCTTCTCTTCAAAATCTGCTACGTAACCATAAAAAAATAAATTGCTTATCTTTGTTCGCAAGCTACGCTACGATGAAGTAGTATGCGTCTCTTATCGCGAATTAGACACATATGAACTTTCCTTATTGCGAATTAGGCAGATATGAACGCTGCCTCTCTGTTAATGTTTTGGTAGCTAGGCAATATTAAGGTAACTAGCCTGTGCAAAGGCTCTCCTACCATTTTGAATTAAGCTGAACTCGCAGAAGTCGAATGAAGCTTTTAAGAGGACGCAAGATCATCACTTGGATGTCCTTTGCAGCAAAGAAGTGCAAGCCAAATATTTTTGTTAAGGGCAAGGGTTTTAGAAAGGTTTTGTAGACTCAACTTTCTCTTATGTGCTTCGATGGCACTTTTGGTGTGTACAAAACTCCAGATCCTCTTGGGTTCTTAACTAACGAAACTTTGGCCACTTGTCCGAAACTGATGCCAGTGGAACGCAACTTTATAAATTTCTGCACAGTAAAGCGAACTCTTTTCTGCCGACGCCTACATAATCAAAGAGGAAGATTAGAATGCCTCCACAGCTAGATAGGCTCTTTCGGTAGAAGGCAGTTTTGAAAGTTTTCATTTCTCTTGAGCTGTATTTGATACCATAGAAAATGAGCCGTTCATCACAAAAATGCTAGCGCGCTTTGAGTTCAGTGTGCGGTGTTGACGTCAGCCAGAAGTTTTTCAATTTCATAGAGAGAAGTAGGAAACCAGTTGAGAAGACTGGCCCTTAACAAGTTTTTAAGCACTAAAGGGTCACTGAAGACCACTCAATCAAGCTTCAGCGTTTAACAAAAATCGATTGTTTCGCTCTTAGAGTCTTTGCTAATATTTGCTTATTATCAAGCAGAAGTTTGGATATGAAACCTCAGCGTTAAACTACCTCCACTCGGTTTAGACTCATAAAGTCAAGACCGAAAAGGACTCCGACTTTACCAATGGGAAATGAAATGCAGTGCACTGAAACCTGAAAGATATTTCGTTTGTTTGTACCTTATTAGACCAAGCAAAGTGATAAAGACGTAACTGTCATCGTCAGGAAATGTAGCCTCTTTATCATTCAGACACAGCAATGTGACCACACAAGAAAACTTCAGTTTTTTTTATCTGTGACCCTATGAAACTCTCATAGCAACTAACAGCTAATATGCTCACGTTTTGCAACCTAGAGGTCCGCATTAGAATACAGTGGTCATTTCCTGATTTCCTCTGCATTTGTGAAGCTGTTTGTAAGCTATTAGGTGGTGGTAGTGGTTTTATTAAAAATAATAGTAAAAAGGAAGGAAAAGATTTTTGCTAGCCCCGGCATCTGCCATCGATACTAAAGCACCTGAGCTGGGGCAGCGGAAATAAAGGATAGCAGGCAGAATGGAGAAATTAAATGAAAGAGGTGAGGCGACAGGAAGAGAGGATAGGGGGAGAAGTATTATGTACAAACTATTTACACAATCAGAAAGGTGTCCAGGTTGTGCACGTGATTAGTTCATTTTAGAGGAATTAAATCACACACGCGCACAGCACTGTGTTGGTTACAACTGGAGTGGGGCGTCCAGTTATTTATTAATCGTTCAAGGTAGAACTCGTGGAGCGTTCGGTCACTGCGTGTAACTACCTGACGGGGAACAGACGGGATGTCAAGCCCGTGTGTTCAAGGAATGCACAGAGGCTCACCAAAGTTCGCTCACGAGTGCGCGCACTGCCCTGCGGCCACAATAGCGTCTTGATGGAGTCTGGTTGTATGCCCTGCGCCCTATAGGCCACGAGCATATCGCGACGAGCATCGGCGAACGCGGCACAGTGAAGGAGCAGGTGTTCTAGTGTTTCCACTGCACCGCATCCGTAACACACATCACTCGTCGCGATTGCGTGACGCACCCGTCGTTCCCCGGGCCACACGCAGCCAAAGCGCGCGCGGATGATCTTTGCACGTTGTGACCGTGTAAGTGCGCAACTGCCGTGATACTGTCGATGCGCTCACCTCCCGCGATGCGTGGGTCGGGGTGCTGCTTTCGGAGATGATCGTGGATGGCAGCACGCACGTCCTCCTGCGCAAGGGGCAGATCGCTGGGAGGTAGTTGGTGTGCAGCGGTCGCGAGGTCGTCAGCTTCTTCGTTGCCGGCGATGCCGCAGTGACCGGGCACCCACTGTGCACGTTTCACTTGAATAAATTTAGTTTCACTTGAACTGAAATTATTCTGTGTTCATTTACTGGTCCGTTGAGATAGGCTCTGTCTTCAAACTTAAACTTAAAAGTTTAACTTCTATTCAAGCTTTGTCCCTACGCGGGAGAAAAGAACCCATGGGGGTTTAGTTTAAGCTATCATATTTCTAAAAGGGAAGGTGAAATCTCTTTGTCCTGTTAGGGACGCACTCAGATATTCTTGCGCGCAATGTACTGTTTACCTGCCTGCAATAGACACCAACTGTTGTTTGTTTCCTGAACTCTTACCTCTCTTACTCTGGACAGCGCACCTAACTCAGCGTGTTTTCTTCGTCGTTCAAACCAAACAACAGCTGAACGCCTCATCCTGTCTAGTTAAGCTTTCTTCATAAGGGGCTGCATTTTTATCCCGGTCCCATGACATGCTGAGTTCCTGATCTGCGGTTGCACTGACAAAAACATGTATTTTGTAATGATGCTACGACAGTATTCACAACCTCGTAGCATGCTTGTTTTTAAGATTTTATCGACGTTCCGCCTAGAGGGGTTATTTTGTATGTCTGAAAATAAATTCGGGGACGCCAGTGATGCATTCTTTACCACCATGTGGCATAGCTAAAAATTTCAAACGTTAAGTAGCAATTAAATGTTGACATTAAACCAAGTCATATGTTCTATGGTCTTGGAAAGTTAAGCTTAGATTGCAGGCAGAAAACTTTTGTGTCAATATGGAATGAAAAAATAATCAGTCGGAAGAGTATATAAACTTTTCTCTTAACTGATTCTTTTGTATGTATGTACAAGAGATATCCAGCGAGGCCTTGCGCAGTTCATAGCAACTGATGTTATTTCATTCATAGTAAAAGGACAGGTGGGGGAAGCAGGGTTAGCCAACAGCAAAAACATAAATATTTCATTAGGAATTGTATTTGTCACTGTGAAATGAAAACTCTAGGAAGAGAATCACAACTAACCTGGAGATGTCAGCGAAAGTCTGGTGAGTTCATCTAAATAAGAAATGCGCACCTCGATCCTTGGTGGTAATAAATATAGCCACAATTGTTACCGTATGCGTTCCAAGCTTAAGTATACGAAGTGTCAAATAGCTAATATTGGAGGTCTTTTCATTCCTGGAACGAAGGGAAGCTGCGGAACAGGTATATATCATTCATCTCCATCTTACACGTCTCACTACTTCACACTGATAAATAGCGATACTTGCATACATTCTTGATATGTCCAAAATTTTTAGTAAATTGCGCATAATGCTTCGACAAGGCATGTATATCACGGGTTCAGCGCAGCTATCAGCGATGTGCCTCGGTTATGGTCTCTAGCTTGAGCCGCATGTTACGTAAAGCCGCGTAGTAACCATTCCATACTAAACTGTACATTACTTGAAACCTGCTTTTATTCAAGTTAGTGTTGTTTCAATACAGTGCAACAGTGTTGCTACCATCATGGTTGCCAAATGCTTAATTAAATTTCGCAAGAAAAATAACGAACTGCGCTGCACACTTCAATGAATGTGCCTATATTCTAGTACAATTTCCTTGCAGTCTACTTTCGTGGACAGCATTTTTCGTTCATTTTTCATTATTCCAGTTTCCAAAAACAAGAAAATAGACAAAAGTATAATTCTAGCCACTTTTTCTCCCAACACTGACCTCTTCTAGTAAAAACAGAACTAGCTAAGTGTTGTTTTTTGCACTAAAATTTCTTCATTCACAAAAAATCATAAGATGTTTGCCTTATGCCGTAGTTAGCGGTGAACTTTGTGCACAACTAGAGTATTGTGGCGAATTTCTTTCAGTTTAAAAGATCTTATAAAAGACACCCCTTTCTGTAACCCTCAAAGGTTTTTCTAACTGGCGTCGCATACAGCAGGAACACCAACGTTCCTAAGATACGCGGACTAGTACAGAAGATGTTCACTTTGATACACACACCAGACATACTCGTTAAAAATCTCCAACTTAAACATATTCCAAGTCCGTCCTACCATGTTATTCATTTCTCAATAGCCGACTTGTTTCAAGACGATTTAACCACGCCTCACTGATCAAGTAAGGTTATCACGATAAACCAGATAAAATTACAGCCTAAAGCTGCCATTTAGAACGGCGAATTACGCTCTCCATGTCATCAGCTAGGCTCCGGGTAATGTTCTGAATTCAGTCATTACCAAGCATTCACATCCTTCCTCGCAGTTAGCTTAATTATTCGGTTTTATATCGTTGATATTCTTAACAAGACTGCTAGAATTTTGGCCTACAATATCAACACTTTGCTCATTTTTCCTCATCAGAAAGTGCCGCGTCTCTTAGATTTAAGCAGTAATTTTTCGCCATGTAATCGTTCAGACCTTAATGAAGTCCACGCGCCTTAACCACCTGGAGGCTTTTTTGCTCCTCCTCCGAACATCCCATCTCACGTTTTTGCGCAAGACCTTGAGCGGACTGCGTTTTACTTTGACTCTGGAGCTTTTGCACACTGTTAACCTTTTGCTTTGTTCTCTTGGTTCACTATTCTTTCTCTCTTCGCACTTTTACGATCCTCGAAGGAACTCTCAGAGCGTACCCGCTGGTCCACAAGGCACCTCTTTGTTACGCGGCAAACAAATTGACCACGCGCATTCTTAGCGGATAAAAAATAGAAAGAAAAATGTTCTAGGCTCCTCATTTACTTGATGGTTTCTTTTCTTCCTTAGTTGCAAACTGCTGTCAACGTGCAAGGGGCAACGTTCTTCGCGTCTCCACGGTCCAAGCTGGTAATTACGTTGCTAATTGGAAGTGATGGCTTTCAGAGTGTCCGTTGCGTATACGAGTGCTTATTGCTCAGTAATTACGGCTTGCCATGAGGGACGGCCACTGGCGGCAATGGCCTCAGAGGACGAAGATATGGCGGCTTTGTGGAGTGTGCACTCCTAATAAAAGATTGGAATTCCTGCAGACATGTCCGCATTTCAGAAACCTTGCCATTAACTTGCGGCCGCAGCGCCACCCCGCTAATTACTTTGGCGCGAAATGAACCGAAATAAAGGCAAGCTATGAGCGCAGCGTCGACGTGCTAGTATACGTGACTGCGCCTCTCAAAGAGGTCAGAGTTGTCAGGGCCGGAAAATAGCGATAAACCGTCTATAACTAAGAATTTCTTCATATGGCATTGCTTGCTTATATCGTATTTCATAATTATACATTTATTGCAAATGCAGCTGCCATGGTGGCCCAGTGCATGTGGTGGTCGACTTTTGACCCGTAAGACGCGGGTTGTATCCCGGCTATGGCGGTCGCATTTCGATGGAGCTGAAATGCTATAGGCCCGTGTATTGTGCGATGTCAGTGCACGCTAAAAAACCCCTGCTGGCAGAAATTTCGGGAGCCCATCCCTGCGGCGTCCATTACAACCCGAGTAGCTTTAGGACAATAAACCCATTGAGCAAAACTAAACTAATCTTTATTACAAATATACCCCACTTTTGAATGTATTCTCCTAAACACAGAATCAAGAACTAAGAGGCTTGATAAAACCCAAAAAACCACGTGAGACATTTTTGAAGATAGCGAATTTTTATGGCACAAGGACATCTGTGGCGAAAGAGCGCAATAGTACAAGGTATTTTCAGTTGCTTCAGGTAGGGACTAAGACCCATTTCCCAAGCATTTCACTCTGAATAAGCCCGGCACCAGGCCAGGGGAAGCTTGTACCCATTGTATCACCGGTGGGTACCCGGCGACAATGGGGATTAAACACCTCACCTCCCGCCTGCGAGGCGGATGCTTAACCACCAGGCCACCGCTCCGTTCCGACATACATTTTAACGCGACTGCGTTAAGGTGCTCGTGTTGAAGAAAAGCCGGTGTCGTCGGCGTCTTTGGCAGAGAGCAAAAAATGGCGCATCTCGATGGACACCTGAACCGCGCCGTAAAACAAGAAATTTTCCTGCCCTCTAGGGCGTGGTACAGGTGTCCAGTGAGAATCGTGAAACAGGCGTCATTTCATTTCCATTAAAACCAATTTTCATTTCAATTTCGTTTCCTTACGGCCCGGTTCAGGTGTCTACCGAGATATGTGAGACAGGCGTCCTTTCCTTAAAAAAATTTGTTTTTATTTTCCTTGCCTTACGGCGCGGTTCGGTTGCTCAGCAAGATATGTTTCCTTCTTTAAATTGTCCGGGCAAGGGGTCGCACCGAAGGACGATGACATTATGTGGATTCCTTGGCAATGCTGCAACACGCTGTCCCGTCCTGATCTTAAAGGCGAAGCTTAAGCGTCCTCCAAATTTCTTCCTACGCGGCTGTGGCCACAAGCCACATCCCAAGCAGCACAGGTCATCGGCCCAATGTTGCAAGAGGATGCTCCCATCCTGGTCCTTTGTAGGGCCAGCTTTGCCAATACAGTTCCAATGTTGTGCCAATTACTTGTGCTGCTTGGGATAGCGCTGAAAATGCAAGAGTACCATAGAAATTATGGACTTTTCATGCAACCCACTAATTTGGTGTGGCGCCAGAAGAACTCGATGCGTGTACTGGAGACACTTTCCAAGTAATATTTTTCTGACCTCAGAGCTGAAGTGAGATCACCGTCAACGTGTTCATGTAGCTTGCCACCGCACTTCTTAATTTATCGCAATTAGAAATGAAATAGAAAAATTGGCAGACGACTACAAGAGTCGGTAATGCGGAATCGAAGCGCAGATCTTCACATGTCACCTTCCATCGCTGGCAGCCGGCGTGTTGCACTGCTAGCCACCCCTCGAGATCTTGTCGTGGCAGTCACCTTCCTGTGGTCCATTCCTCACCTCTCCCCGTGGAAGGTGACGTATCGCGCTACCCATGGCTCTCAAGTGACGTGTTACGCCGACCACGACGACGACGCGGAACCTAGGAATGGGCACCTAAGAGCTCAGCTCGAAAACAGTTTATTTCGACTGTGCTCAGTACTGGCTGCCGCTGCAAGGTGTTAGATCACGATATCCTAGAAAGTCTGCACAGATGTTAGGTAAGAATAGAGGGCATCTCGCGCGATGGCACACCTTAGGGTGGCAGTACTCTGGGCACGACTAGAGATGCGCATAGCTAACGTTCCATGCGTAGACCTTCGCACGGCGCTTGCATGATACGAGCTGTGCGTCGCGTCAGGCGCATTCTCAGTTGGTCCATTGAATGTTGGCCGCTTGTGCAGGGATTCTTCCACAACAAGCGCTCTTTATGAAGCGGATGTTTATTTTTTTAAGCGAGATTTATTGCCTCGGGGCATCGATGATGTGCGAAGGTGTGACGAAAGATGTGGTAATGAATAAATTCATGAAAAAAGGCTAGCTTATTTTATGAAGTCTAGTAGAGAGCGATGGTGTGTTCCCTGCCTCCCGGCAATATATGAAGCATGGTTGCTTGGTGAAAGACCCGCTACCTTCAGGTGCCGGATTTTTATGGGCTTGGGTGTTTATGGCGCACATCTATTTTACGACCCCATGCAACAACCGGAGCAGTGCCTTTAGTTCCTGCAAAAAGAATTGGCGCGTCCTTTTATTATTCTACCGTTTACTTCTCCATACTTGCTTTTACGTGCATGAACTCGGAGTTCGGCAGTCTTTCCAGAAAGACGAAAAAAAAGGTCACGTGTGGCGTCCCGATGTAGTTCTAATTTATATTCCGGCGCTGAGGAATGCAATACATCTTGTGGTAGTGCAAGAATGGCGCGGCTACCTGTAAAAACAGGTTGGACCCGAAACCGAAGCACTCCCACGATGGTGTGGGGAAGGTACGGTTCCCGTCTTTCACTCCCTAGGTTCTTTCCCTCAAGGCGTGCTTCAAAAGCCCACACAAAATAACAGTTTCCGCATTCTCCTTTCTTACCTAAACTACCCTAAGTTTCCGAGTGGAGCGCGCTGCGGGAATTTACAGCCACGTGGTTAACGCATAAAAAACCCCGCGTCGTATCGGTTGCGTTGTTCTGTAGAAAACTCTACTGCACGAGTTGATGTCTGAAATAAAAACAGTTTCAAAAAGGAATATAATGTGAATTAATGGGCGGATCATTTTTAATTGAGTAAACTTAATTTTTTTGCGTAATTAAAGATTTTCATACATCTCTCCCGCGATTCCTTCCTTTGGCCCTCGCGTCTCAAGCAAGGCACGTGTCCGGCTAGGCCACATATGCACATAGACGCTGCTGAGCTGCAAGGTGGGAGATATGTGTATGTTGTCGGCTTCAGGTAAAGCTTATTAACGTGGTAATTAGCTGAGTGAACTAGTTTTGCAATTAGTGGCATACTAATTAGAGTAATATTATATGTGTAAACTGCAGTGAGGAAGGGTACAAAGACATCAATGTGGAAACGTTGTAGTGCTAATATGCTAAATATCTTAATGTGAACGAAGAACATGTCTGTGTATGAAGAGAAGCCGCTGAAAGGAGCCATTAATGGTATTTCGTCATACCCTTAGAAGAGAAGGCTTAAAGAGAAGGCTAAGCGTCTCGTTCTTTTTTTTTTTTGCTTTCAAGGCAGCAATAGGTTACATTTCGGGACTCCTACGCCGTGTATTCTGTGTGCACTCTTCTATCCCTCCGTCCATCCACGCACGTGCTCATTAGCGTGTGTAGAAAGATAAATTACCCCTGCTCTTCTCATGTGTTCATACTGTGAAAAATATTACAGAGATTGTATGAAACATTCGTGTACACTGAGAAAGAACGGCGTATTTATACCTTTTGCTGCGATTTACCGTATTTGACTGAATGAGACACACACCTAATGACTAATTCAATCTTCCGTGTTTATTTTAGGCTTTATGGCAAGGCTGAGATCGACGAAGACTGTTTGTGGTCCGTATAGTAGTTGGCCATTGTGCAGGTCCTTGAAACAAGATTATTGTGCCTAAAATCCCAATCGGGAGTTTGTTCTTAGGGCATATCACGGTGAGAACAACGCTGTCTACAGCTGAGGAGAGAATGAAGGAAACGCAGGGAGGTTAACCAGATGTGAGTCTCCGGTTTGCTACCCTACACTGGGGATGGGGGATAGGGGTTAGAAAGATGACAGAGAGGTAAACGCAAAAAAAGGAAAAAAAAAGAACATGCACACATGGAGACATACACACACAAGGCGTTCCAGTTAAAGTCTTTCACACAGCCCGGTAGATTGTAAGAAGCGCAAAAGCGCTTGCACGGCCTTCTTCTGCGACGGTGGGTCCTTGCGATGTTGCAGAATTCTTTTTTCGGATAGCGGTTGGTCGTCCAGTTGGTCAAGTTCGTGGCTAAGGCATGCCCTCTGTGGACTGTACTGCGGGCAGGAGCACAATATATGGCCAATTGATTCTTCATGGCCGCAGTGGTCACAGGTTGGGGTGTCGGTCATCCCTATGCGGAAGGCATAGGCTTTAGTAAAGGCAACACCCAACCAAAGTCGATATAAAAGCGTGGCGTCTCTACGGCGAAGCTGTGATGGCGCTCGAAGACTTAATGTTGGATCAAGTGAGTACAGTCGCGTATTTCTTAACTGTGGCTCATTCCATTGCGACTCGGTGCACTGCCGAGCAAGTAGGCGGAGCTTCCGTGCCGCGTCAGTTCTAGAAAGAGGAAATGGGACGTGGCGCTCCTCAGTATGGGCCGAGCGGGCAGCGTGATCCGCCCGTTCATTGCCGATAATCCCGCAGTGACTTGGAAGCCACTGGAACGTTATTTCATGGCCGGCATCACTTATATGGTGTAACGTCTCTGCAATATGGAAGATTAGTTGTTCGTGCGGTCCGCGTCGTAGAGGTGACAGTAGAGACTGCAGTGCCGGCTTCGAGTCGCAGAATATTGTCCATTTGTGTGGCGGTTCATCACCAATTTGATGAAGGGCAGTTAAGAGCGCTGCGAGCTCTTCTGCCGTCGATGTTGTCGCGTGGGTCGCCTTAAATTTGATTGTTGTAGCTTTCGCTGGAATGACGATTGCCGCCGCGGAGCTGCTTGGAAGAACAGATCCATCAGTGTAAATATGCGTGGAGTCACGGTAGTTCTCATACAAATGTAGTAGCGTGAGCTGTCTAAGGGCTGGTGATGACAGATCAGCTTTTTTCGAGATACCAGGTATTGCGAGGTTGATTTTTGGCTGAGCGAGGCACCATGGAGGGATCGAAGGTCTCGCAGCCGGAGTGAAACAAGCTGGCAATGATTCTTCATATGCAGTTATCGTTTGGCTGAAAGATGTGTGTGGCCTGTCCGCTGGTAGAGAGGCTAAATGGCGACGAGGATTCCTGGCTAGATGCCTTATATGGGTCCTGAGTACTTCAATTTCAATGTGGGTCTTGACAAGGTGGTCTCTAGCGATTGCTATCGTAGCCACTGTTGAAGCACTCTGAGGCAGGCCTAGACAGATCCGGAGCACTTGACCCTGGAGACTTTGTATTGTGCGTAGATTCGTTTTGCCTGTGTTGATTATTGCTGGCAAGCTGTATCGTAGAAATCCTAGAAAAAGCACCCTGTACAGTTGTAACATGGCACTAGGCGACATTCCCCAGGTCTTGCCAGCAAAAAACTTGAACAGGTGGCAGATGCCTGTCAACCGTTTTTTACGTATGATATGTGTGGGCTCCATGACAAGTCCCTGTCGATTATGACACCTAGAAACTTGTACGATCGGGCCCATCATATTATTTGGCCATTTATCATTGCACTGTTGTTTGCCATGGGTTTGCGCGTAAATGGCACTAGTGCGCATTTCTCGGAGGAAATTTCCAGACCTCGATTACGGAGGTAGATAACAGTTTGTGTGGCGGCTCTCTGAATTCTCGCTCGCAACTGTAGGCGTGTTACTGCAGATGTCCATATGCAGATGTCATCCGCGTACATTGATAGCCTGACTGTAGTTGGCACGTGCTCAAGGAGAGCAATTAGTGTTAGATTAAATAACACGGGGCTAAGTACACCGCCCTGGGGGACGCCGCGGTAGCTATAGTGAAGAAAAGTATGGCCTTCCTCAGTGCTTACAAAAAAGGATCGCATGGATAGATAGCTCCGTATCCATTGAAACATCCGACCGCCCTCTCCTACCTCTGCGAGAGCAGAGAGGATGGCTTCATGCGTAACGTTGTCATACGCCCCTTTAACGTGGAGGAATAAGGATGCGCAGAGAAGCTTACGGCTTTTCTCATGTTGAATGTAGGTCACCAGGTCGACGACGTTATCGATCGATGATCGACCGCGTCTGAAGCCCGCCATGGCATCTGGGTAGGTGTTGTGGTACTCCAAGTACCACTTCAGGCGTCCTAGGACCATCTTCTCCATTACTTTGCCCACACAGCTCGCCAAAGCGATCGGGCGATATGATGAGAGCTCCAACGGCGACTTGCCAGGCTTCAGCAGAGGAACAAGGCGACTTGTCTTCCAGGTTGTTGGTAGCGTGCCATTTCTCCAAGATTCATTGTACACCTCTAGAAGAACTCCTCTCGCTCGCTGCCCCAGGTGACACAGAGCTCGGTAGGAAATTCCGTCAGGTCCTGGCGCTGATGTGCGGCTACACAAAGCTAATGCTGCCTTAAGTTCGTGGATCGAGAATGGTAGATCCAACCGGAAATCACGTGGTGGCGGGTAGCTGCTCGAAGGCGATGGAATGTTGGTAGCTGTGAGTTGGCCGGATAATCTGGCGCAGAAATCCTCGGCCACGTCAATCTCCGATCTCTTTTGAGAGAGGGCAAGCGCCTTGAATGGGAATCGGTGTGCGGGAAGTGTCCGCAGCCCGCGCACCGTTCTCTATAGTTGCGATAAAGGCTTGCGTGGATCTAGCGACTCACAGAAGGCAGCCCAACGTTGCGATTCGAGCTTGTCTGACCGGCGCTGTATCTTCTTTTGCGTGCGCCTGGCGGTCCGTAGATCGTCCATTGTTTTCGTACGTCGGTACCTTGGTTCAGCACGTCGTCGGATTGCTCGTAGTCGTTCTAGTTCCACATCAAAATCATTAAGTTTCGAGTTGCATGCTAGAGTACACATAGTGTCTTGCACCACGCCCTTGATTGCCTCTTCCAAGTCTAAAGATGAATTGGCGTCGCAGTGTGCTTCCATAAGAGACTGAAATTTAGGCCAGTCCACTCTTTGGATCGTATCCTGTGTTTTGGAAGCGGTCAATCCTCTGATCTTGACGTACGTGGGGATATGGTCGCTTCCGTGCGTCTCTATGTCCGCAAACCACCCTGCACGTCTGACTAGGCTTCGTGAGACGAAAGCCAAGTCAAGACAGCTGCTGTACGTGGAGCCACGTAAGAACGTAGGACTTCCATCATTCGGCAGCCAAAGTTCATTACTGGAGGCGAAAGATACCAAAGCTCTGCCTCTGGCGTTGATGATCCGACTTCCCCAGAGTGTATGATGGGCGTTGAAATCTCCAATGATGACCCAGGGAGTGGAAGTTGAGGAAAGGATGTCTTGTAGTCGTTTGTAATCAAATCGACTTGACGGAGATAGGTAGGCGCCTGCAAAAGTAAAGGCCAGATTCTTTTTCCTTACGTTTAGGCATATATATTGATTACTGTCATTAGAAGGTACAGGCTGATGAGTGTAGGTGAGGTCACGGCGGATAAACACCAAAACCTTACTGTTTTCATAAACAGCTGATGACATATATGACTCATATCCAGAAAGCCTTATTTTGTTCGATAAGTTCGGCTCGCAAATGACGATAATGGGAAACATATTGGCGTACACGAAGCGACGGAAATCCGAAAGGCGCGCTTTCAGTCCGCGGGCATTCCGCTGAAAAATAGCTGCTTGTCGGACCTCTTCCCTAAAAGACCAAGGCTGTGGAGCCATGATATACTCAAGGGTAGCAAGCACCGGACTCAGAGCGTCCAGTACTTGAAGCGCACTTCTGGCAGACGGTGTGTGCATGTTGCTTAGCAGCACGCGAATGGCATTCATTAAAGGCCTAATAAGTGCTATCACTTGCTCATCTGTATTCCGCGACTCCTCGGATACAGCACCTTGCTGTACTGGGGGCGGCTTCTTCTGCGGCTCTTCTGGCGGTCGTGTACGCGGAAGTGGCGGCCATTCCTTTGTGGACAGTGATCTGGCAGTTTTCACCCTTCCAACATCGGTGTTCGGAGTGCTGGTAACGTCCGCTGATGATGATGCTTGACGAGGTGACTTTTCCTGAAAGTTTGATGTTTTCCGCCGTGAAGACCTTCGTCGGTGACGTCGTCTTCGCCGTACTTTCACAGCGGCCTCTTTGTGGGTAGAGTTGTCTCTCACCATTTGTTTAAGAATGGTGATCTCTTTCTTGATCTGGGGACAGTCTTTGGAAGAGGCGCAGTGATCACCTTGACAGTTAGGACACTTCAACGTGGTTGCGCTGCAGTTGTCTTCTGAATGGGGTTCGGCACATCGAGGGCACACGGCCGAATTTCTGAAAACAACCTTCACATGTGCAATCTTCTGACAATTGAAGCATTGCATAGGTCTTGGAATAAATGGTCGAACCTGGTGGCGAAAGTGGCCGACCTTCACGTAGGGTGGAAGGCAGTCGCCTTTGAAGGTTATCCTCACACAACGTGAGTTGCCGAGGCGACCAACATGCACAATCACGTTGTGTTCACTTGCTGGTTTTATGAAAATTGGTAGGTCTGCATTAGATATTTCATTGTCAATGTCATATATGACTCCTGTTATTGTGGCACCATTCGTTGGCACGATGGATCGGACCTTGATGTTTCCCAGCTGCGTTACATGCTGTAGTATGGTCAGTGCGCTCGGGCTCATCACATCGATTGCCAGGATGTTTCGCCTTGTGTTTATTCTGACATCCTTGATCTCATTTGGCACGGTGTTTTCTAGATACACGGAGAGTGCTTGCCTGTTGAGGACACGCAGGTTGTCGGTAGCGTTCTGTGGCACAAACAGGATGGAGTGAGGCCATCGCTGAGGAGCTGTTTTCACAGTGTCCGAGCTGGATGCCGAAGATTAGTTGATAATTCTTCGTTTGACCTTGCGGTACTGGACAGGACGAAAGCTGTCTTCCGAGGACTCGTCACCTGATGCGCAGTACAGGTCTGTATCCTCGCTACCACTCGACGTATTTCCTCGCTTCCGCGAACCGATGTCCGCGGGTGAACGGGAACCGGGAGGATCCTCGGGGTGTTCTACATCCATCACCGCGATGGAGGGGGCGGTAGGCCCCACAGGTGCAGTAAGAAGTCCAGAAAAACACAGAGACGGTCGAGATGTGTTCCGCAAGAGAAGCTATCAATCTCAAAGAAAAAGGGCGGCATTGTTTACAGTTCATGCAGTACCTCAAGATCTCTCAGCGAAACAATTTGTTGAATTTAAACAGGAAAGTACCTCATTATTTTGTGGATACACAGTGAGTGAGGTCGGGATGCGAAAAACAAATCAGTTCAATGATACATTGACGATTCATCAACCTTACTACCGTCGAAAGCCGAACAGCACATAACAGCACAGCGCACAGAAGGGGTAACTGCACTACCATTAATAACGCGGATTAAAATGCCACATATAAAAAAACAACGAAAGTTTGCGGGGCGAACCGAAGCTAACAATTACTCACTCTCAGCATTGTCGAGCACTCGCTAGCGTGCGAAGCTTATTGCGTGTGACAATCAGTCGACCAAAGCTGTTCCGCTCGAAGTAGAAATGCATGGTCATTTTTCACTGCAATCTTCCGCGCCATTTCCGACATCGTTAGTTTGGAAAACGCGACGCGCCAGTTTTCAGAAATAGTCGTCTCTCTGACACACTGGAAAACTGGATTTGGCACGGAGGCTAATCTTCTCCCAGCAGCATTCACCGGGGAAACGCCGCTGCTTTTGAATAAAAGCAAACCGCTAACGTCACAGATCACTTTTCGGAATCGCGACAACTGTCGCTGGTTGCCCGTCTATTTCCCACGTGTTTCTCACGCGAGACTTCAAAACGGATGGTGCCGTGCGTACTCTTTCGAATTAATCATGCTAATATAAACTTTATAAATTTGTTATTTTTATTTGAACAAATACTTGAAATCATGGCGCGTTTATTTTCGAGACCATCGTCATGGGAAAGTTTTGTTTTAATGAAGCGCTGCCCATTAAATTCAACCAACCCGATTGCTTTTGCTTGCTGTGAAATATAAATTGAAGTGCGTTTTAGCATTTTGCATGCACCAGCTCTGGCCGCTGTGGACAGAATTGAAAACGTAAACAGAGAAGCCTCTGAGCAAACGTTTCATTCGCTTTGATTGAGGTTTAACGTCCCAGTGCGACTGATGCTACGACGGAGGCCGTAGCGGAGAGCTCGGATAATTTCAAAGACTTGAGGTTCTTTAACGTGCACTGACATCGCACACTACACGGTCCTCAAGAATTTCGCCTCCATCGATATGCGACCGCCCCGGCAGGGATACAACCCGCGTCTTTCGGGTGAGCTGCCGAACCCCTTAGCTACTGAGTCATCGCAATGGGTCTTCTGAGCCAACAAGGCGGGTAAGTTGATGAGAAATCAATGCGCTTGATGGAAATCGCTGAAATGTTGTAGATATGTCAACTATATTGCGCCCACCATTGATTCTTTTTGGACGCGGTCTGATGCACAGAGTGCTGAAAAGCTTTTCTAGGATATACAAAGCGAAAGCTGTCGGCGTTCGTTGCGTTCATTGGCGTTGACAACGTTCTAGACGCCGATGATATTGAGGAAAGGAAGGGCGCATGCGCAATGCTCTTAGCGACTGCCCCGCGGCGGAGGATATAAGCCACGGCGCGGCCGCTCACCTCGGTAGATGGCGCAATGGAAGACGACGACGCGGCTGGTGGCCGCGTGCGTATCAAGCGGCATCTTCAGAGCCTACAGCAAGCTGCTGCTACCGTCCCCGAAGTAAATGCCTGGCGTGAGGCTGCCCGTCTACGTAAGAATGAAGAGCGGAGAGCCAAGCGCGTGTCTGAGACGCCCGAGGTATACGTGAAGAACGTCTCGCCAAGCGTCTTAACCTACCACCAGCCGCGTCTTCTTCCATTGCGTCTTCTGCCAAGGCGAGCGGCCGCTGCGCGGCTTAATCCCTGGCAAGCGGTTATATAGTCGGCCTCCGCGATAAACACGCACTTGCGGCGAACGTCAAACGATGACACGTAGCGTGTGGCAGTGGCCACCTGCGCCGCGCGTGATGTCACTCGTGCTCCGACATACGCCGGCTCGCGCGAAGCGCGGTGTTGACTAGCGTAGTGAAGCTTTTCGCTTGAAAAATTCTACTGCAATTTTGAGGTCGAGAGAAACTGTAGTCACTAAGCCATAGTGAACCAATGAATTTCACTTGTACCAGAAGGATAAATTAAATAAAATTAAGAGAGACCGTCTGCACACATGCTTTGGCCTCTCGTTTAGGCATTCCTTGATTAGAAACTACTTGGTACTTTTTTTTTGCGAACCCACGATGTGTTCAAGATATCAAAATCTACTTCTTCGCCTGTTCACGAAACTAGTTTTTAAACAACAGCTGTTCATTTTCTTACGTTTAGCTACACAACTTTTCGATATCCACAGAAAGTGCAGAAATTTTGAAATATTTCATTTCCAGAGCGTGCAACTGTACAAAAAAAAAAGAAAGACTGCACAGAGAAATTCTTATACCTCCACGAAAATTTCTACCGCTGTTGTTATTCTGCTACTTGAGTAATACGTTTTTCAATCCTTCACGCTCATAACTGAACGCTAATTTTTAGGTGTCGCATTGAGCGGTAGTAGAGCTTTTTATTCGTAATAGTTTATGCGCACTAAGCCCCGCCGCCGCTTAGAGCTTTCACAACTTTTTCGTTTAAGCTCGTTGCGTCGAAAACGAAAGTAATTTTTTTTTGCAGCCAACACGGGAAGCTTTTGAAGTATAATGCATTCATGAAGAAAAAAAGTTTTCGAAATTCCTTCACACCCAGCCTTCAAGAACTGAGAACTGCGATGAACTCTTCACATGCGATACACCACCCATATTTTGGAAACACCCAGCTTCTTGCATTTTGCAACAAATATTTTTTTTTCCGTTTGCTGCCAGCCCTTTACCAATAGATCTTCCTCACGAGATGTGCCCAAGAGATAACAAACCAGGAAATGAATCTGATAAGCTAACAATAAAATAAACGTCAGTGGCGATCAATAACAAATGCATGCAAAAAGTGGTGCAACGAGTCTCTTATTCTTACATACAAGATAGAAACACTGCTTCAACGTCATTAATATATCAGAATAATTTTCTATCAATCAATTTTCTATGAGTGAATCTTACCTGCAGGATGTTTATCTGCAGGTTTTGTATTGTTATCATTGAACTTTATTGAATTCTAATATTTTTCGCATTACGAATAATGATTCTTTCTAGTATTTGCTCATCCTGCTTGGACCATATGAGCCGTGAAGTATTGTGTAAACAAAAAAAATTAAAAATCAAAATGTTTCATGCTTCATTCTATCAGCATCTTTTAGGTCGATAATTGATAACCCCCTTTCGTGAATGTCTTTTTTATGTTTTTCAAACAAACCAGTGCAGTGTGAACATGTAACCCGAACTTTATGCTATTTAAATGGCGATGAGCTTCCAAAATCTGTGCGTGGAATTAAAAAAAAGGAAAACAGACATGAACACGCGAGCAACTGACTCTGTCGATAGTGTAATACAATTTAAAACTATCCATGTAGGCTGTAGTCGGCATCACCTTCAGCATAGCTGCGTAGACTGGAGGTCACAGGCCGTTCAATTTTTCTACCCTGACCTGCCCCTGCAGACGCATCTTATTCCTAAACACTTGTGGATCTCATCCGCCCGCCTCGCTCTCTACGGCCCTTCGTTACGTTTCCACTTTGTCCGATTACATGCGCTACCCCTGCCAATTTGGCATCTCAATTTCAAGCGCGACATCACTACCTGGCGTCTTTTCCTATACCCACTGGTTTTAAGCATATTTGCTAACAAAATTGTAAATGCGGGAGTGTTCGTATAAGCAATACTTTTATCCCACTCACACCATTTAAAAAGTAAGATTTGGAGATATAAAAGAAAGACGACTTCAGTACCGAGTTTTACAATAAAACACTTCAAAAAAAAAACGGGGGCAGAAGGAAACTGAATACAAATTGACTTGGATGTAAATGCACTTGAATGCATTTATGCTAAATAGACAACCTGTTGAGGTGTAGTACAAAAGACGAAAACTTCAAACTGCCCTGTTTTAGAGCAGCCTGGAGCAGCAGCATTCGAAAGAACGTGGTTTCTTCTACAGATTCTGATAAGAACACAGCCCACCCAGTAAGACAACTCGACGGCGAAAGCATTGCGTCCTTTCGATGCTGCTTTGCAAGCCACCTACTCAGAACGCTATGAGCCTCAGACTACTGTATCGAGGAAAGCCAATTTCCGGAAAGCTTTCTTGGTCGGCCTGAACGCAACCGATTTTATCCTGTCTTTGCACGCCCCTATTCCTCGAAACTCTATTCCATGCGCGCCTATTTTTATCTTTGTGTACGAGTGGAAGGGAGCGAGATAGGTACATACGCCAACTACTCAACCAGGAGACTCACGACAATGAGAGCCCTCTTAAAGTTGCGAAGCAAATCATTTTATTTCGCCGGAGCCGAAATCTGGCATTGTTTACCCGGACTATATGCAACTTTAGCAAGGTGCGCCAGGCATGCAGGTCCTGCCCTTGTGTTCCGAAACACTCGTCTCCTTGCCCCGATATGGTGGCATATCGCAAGGGCGGAGAAAGTAAAAGTATGACCCCTGTAATCAAAAACGAATCGTTACCGACGCGTTGGCTCAGTGGTTGAGGTGCTCGGCTGCTGACCCAAAAGAAGTGGGTTCGATCCCGACCGTGGCGGTCGAATTTCGATGGAGGCGAAATTCTTGAGGCCCGTGTACTGTTACATGTCAATGGACGTTAAAGTGCTCTAAGTAGAAATGTTTGGAGCTTTAATAAACCAGAAACGACTCGTATACTTACATTTGGCTGTTTTTGCATGAAAAAAACTTCAACAAGTTTCAGAAACTAACCTTGCACTTCCACGTGTTTTCTTTCCGGCATTTTAACCTCAAAGTATTTTTTGGGTAGCCCTAGAATGTAGCTTAAACCACTTTCGCATCCCTCACGGCGAACTGTAGCCGCAGACTTAGAGTTCATTTATTTAACGACCAGCCATTAGACGGATGAGGGGTATGGCTGCTGGAAATCGTCACCGCGAGTATTCGAAGATGTTTCTGTATTTCCCAATCAGCACGAGTGTAGGAGAACATTTTTTTTATATATAGGGAAACTTGACTTTGCCCATCAGCACAGACTGACACCAGGAGGGAGCTTTCGGAGATTGCCCAATCCTGTTCATGCTGTACAGCTACTACAAAGCAACAGAAGTACGAGGCTACTACGGGGCTATTTTAGCAGCTTATTTTTGCACGAGGAGTGGGCTGTATTTTTTTTGTGCGCTAGAATCGAGCGAAGCCCGCTTTGTGGCTGATCTGTGCCGTAGAGCGTCTAAATAGCTTCGCTCCAGATTTAGCAAAAGTAACACACACGCCTTAGATGAGGCAATGAGCGGCGATAATACTGTAAATAGAATATTAATTGTCAATCAAAGCCAAGGAGAAAGTCTCCCAGCAACAAGTACTTATAGGATGCACGCTTAAGGTTTTTTTTTTTTTTTGAGCTGCTTGCGTGTTCCGACAGAAGGCTCTTAGTGAAAGAAATAAATGAGGCTAACGTTATAGTCATGTTAATTTTTTTACTAAATTTGCGTTCTGAAAAATGTTCTCAAGCATGACTACTCAGTCTTTCTGCAGCGTAGTCTAGATAAGAGCAATAGGAGAACCATAATGCGTGGCACTAGTCTACTAGGGAAGCCAGTTTCCTATGCTCCGCCAGTAGCCATATTGGCTTAACTGTCTTTCTTAAGTAGCCCATGATTGTGATTGAAAATTCGCTCGTTTTCACCACCACTTGGCTGTTAAACCTTCCATGCGTTATCTTAAAATGTAGCTTTCTGGTTTATGCACTACAGTATCTCAGATTTCATAATGACAATGGTGACTGAGTAGGGGTTCTTTCCTATAAAACAGGCGGGCTTCCTTGGTTGCCGGTCGGACACGCACACCCACATTAGTTGGCACTACCTATATGCGCTCAAAAGAGGCACACACCTGCACACAGTCAGCAGAAAGGCGACTAGTCCAGGTTGGCGTCGATCACAATGGTGATGGTGTCCTGTCCATTTGAAACTTCCTGTAGTGCTCATCAACTAGGGCCGTCTCAAGGCCGTCAGCAGCGAACGCTACTTTTCTGAATGGCAGCATGTGAATTTGTAAGAAGACTGCACAGTGTAGTGCTCATACTCTTGCGAAAGAATGCCTGGTCTCCCACTCACTAGTTCCGTCTGACATACGATACCCATGGGAGGCACCGAGCGTTAAAAATTTTCTGGATAATTTTGGATCTTTAGCGCCAAACGGCATGTTGCAGCCGCGACGCAAACTTTAAAAGATTGTTTGCTTTTCTGGGCTTGGATATCGAAAGAGCGGCGACATGGAATACGGAGTCGCGTTCCGGCCGCAAACAATTTTTTTTTTCGGTTTAATAAAGCTAGATATTGAGCAATTCGCTTAACAGTGTGCGAATCTTTCTTTTTGACGTGACGAAGTCAGCTTCACCGGATGTTACCTTGAATAAATTCACGGCAAAAGTTTGCTAATTCTTTTCTGCGAACAAAAAACTGAGCATTTTCAATGGGGATATTGATTACGCAATGAATTCTGCGAACGGCAAAAGAAAAACAAAAGAAATTTAAAAGTCAATTCTTGTTTCGTAGATATTACAGGTCATTACCTTGCAATCAGGCAATAGATAGTTTTAGCAGAGCGGGTTTACGTTTCGCTCCGCTCCCAGACCCAAGCGGAACGCTAGCGGAGCGTCGCGCAAGATATGAGTTTTAGCGCCGCGTGTTTTCCGCTCGCACAAGCAAGGAGTCCGGCTGCGCCACCTAGTATTCGTATTTGGACCTACCAGAAAAAAAACAATGCATAAATCGCACTGTTTTTACGTTTGAATATATAAATATCTTGTAATATCAAATATGTATTGCTTGATAAAAACCGCGCACTGATTTTAGCAAATAGGACTTTGTTTTAAAAAAAAATATGTGCCAGTGCGAGTTCAGCCAAGGTCTTGCTCGCAAGCCCTTGCCGATGTCTGTGCTGGCAGCGTTTTCCGCTTCTCTGGCGCCGATCCCTTCCCCTTTCGAGGAACAGTTCTGAGTGTATGTCCAAACTCCCGCGCTAGGTCGGAAACCTCCTGCAGCAACTGCTCTAGTTCGTTGTAATCTTCTTCTGTGCCGGATCTGAGAAGGAAATACGAGAAGCTCAGGCTTGGCTAAGTAAGTGATCATGAATGCCAATTAGTGGTAGTAAAAGCAGCAAGAGGAAAGACCACGAACCTGTCGACTACAAACAACAGGGCCGCTATCAATGCTGATGCGAATAGAAGAGAATAAAAAGCAAAAACAGATTCAAGGGAGGATCTAAATACACGAGCGTCGCAGCCACCTCGTGAACCGAAGTGACGGGGACTGCCGCGGAAACGCTGGACAACTAACATAGTACAGGATCCCTCCACACAACGCAAAGCTATAAGAGCAAAGACACCAAGATAAAGAGCCCACAATCACTTTCGCAGATTAGCTCGGTCTTGTTGCCGGAAATAACGAATCAACAGGTCCACCCTGTCACGCACGGCACGAAGAGTGAGCTTGCGCGGGATCGCAGCCGCAACATTTTTCAAAACATGGCGCCACCTGAGCGCGTCTTCAAAGGGATTCACCGACACCGCCTCGCGCAAGAGACACAGATCCTCGCTGATACGAAACCTCCTTCGAGGCGTTCGAATCGAAGCGGGATTTGTGCATTCTGCGGATGTAGCGCAGGTAGCATAAGAAGCGCTGGCGGCAGCCATGTTGAATGTGTTCGTTTGGTTCGGCAAGCGCGAGCCCAGAAGGCTTTGCGCGAACCCAGAAGGCTTTGGGCGAGGCCCGCTCACCACGCCGCTCCGGGCTCCGCTTAGCTCGCGCGGGAGCGGGGCCGAGTAACCGTTCCGCTCGCGCGCGCTCCCGCCTGAGCATTTTGCGCATGCGCAGTAGCTCTCCCGCTAGCTTCCTGAGCGGAGCGGGCGCACAAGCCCGCTCAGCTAAAACTCTCTATTATTATCTTGTTAGAATCCACCTGTGCGCAGCAATCCCCCTACAAAAGAAAGCTAAACAACGTCTCAAACGCTTTGCAGTCGAAGAGAAATTGCTCCTGGTCCGGAGATTGAACCCTAGACAAGCGTCTTTCCGGGACAGTCGCTTTATCAACTAAGCTAACAGGACATCAAGCAGATGGTAGAGCGAAACTGAATTAATGGAAAAGTATAAGCGGGGACGGTGCCACTACGATGTTAGGAAAATTTTATGGAAAGTAATTACTCCGTAATTGAAATATACTCCTTCTCTGCTGATTCCTTTAGGTATTGTACATTCAGTTAGCCTGTAATGTACGCCCCACGGAAACTCCACAGTTCGACAGCCCAACGAAATTTGGCGGTTCCGAGTAGATAAATGATCACAGCTGCTTTCGCCGCATCACACGATTCACTGATTACATGTGATTGGTGTGATTACATGTAAAAACGGCAGTCTCTTGCGGGCTTTCGATAATTTTTTCTGGTGCAGGAACTTGAACGTTAAAAATGTTTTGCGATACCTCAAACATCTGACCAAGTAAAAGCACGGTTTATGAGTGAGCTTCGTAAAATGTTTAATGTTCATTATCAAATTTTATTAGCGAAATTAAGGTAAGAAAATTATCTGAACAACCATTTCAAAAGTTTATGTTTGTATCACGAAAAAAAATTGAAAGATACATTACAACTCAATATTGACTGCCTATCCAACAACAAATACGTCTTAAAAATGAAAGTTGAAGCATGTGGAGTTTTTCGTTCAGAAAAAAACAGTTTAGGACCTACACTTGAGCACGCCATTGGGCACGCAGCGCAGGTGGTCTCAAATCGTCCCCAAATTATCCGTAAATCCTACATATAAGGCTGGTATCATGGCTAATCCAAATATCTTCTTCAAAACTACCGCCACTGAGTCCAGCAAAACGCGTTCAGTTAAGAAATTGACCGAGGCGCGCCACAGATGGTCTGGTCTGAGTCCTCGGGTCTTTTTCGTACTCTGAACTAAAGTCGGATGATGAGGCAGCATCCTCAGTGGCAGTGCTGGTCAGATATCTCACAACATAAACCATGGGCACCGCTGAACTGCGACATTTGCCGCGTATCAGTGCGCATGCGACCCTGGCTGAGGCCGCCATTCTGGAGATTCTGCGGTACGCTGTTTTTGCAAGCGCTCCAAAAGTCTCTGCCACGCTGAAAATAATCAAGATTAACAGAAAATATAAATTGTAGTTTCCTCATTTCAAGACAACCTGCACAGCATATTCAAGAACGGTGCGAAAGCGTTTAAACTGCCGTTCACACCCTCGTTAACTGCTAAAGAGAGTCATTATTCGCGATACGGAAAGATTTTGAGATGACCGATTAAGACCACATTCTTAAAATAATTGTCGTCCTTTCTCACCATGCAACGCACAGCTTTTGTCATATCTGTAGCAATGCGTCTGGTTGCGTATTCTTTTGCTGCCTTATTTTTCCCAGCATTGCTATTTCTGAAAACGGTTTTCCTTTTTGGTTTACTGCTGGACACATTAGGAATGGTTCTTTCATGCGGCCTTACACTATCGTGATTCAGCAGCAGCCGGAATGGCCGCTAAGGACAAGCAAAAGGTGAAGAACATTGCTGCAAATACGCGCGCACTTTAACTGAGGCCGATCCAGAAAAAGGGCAGCTAGCAGCATCTATGAACCGTCCAAGAATGTGCTGGTCTCGTCCTAAAAAAAAACTTTAGTCGCCAAATTTTAACGCGGCGATTAGCCGCAATATTGTTTTATTACCACAATCCATGCACTTGACGTCAAGCTATCATCCTGAAGTTTCTTCAGTTTAGCTGTTTTAGGTCCTCTTTATTTGCAAGCGAGCCTGAAAGGGCACCGTGCCCGCTTAATCTGTCGGTCTTTCTATTCTATTTACGGTCTATTTTACTATCTTGTGCCAAAAACATAGTTTGTTCTGTAATACATTCGTTGGTTCTAAGCCCTGAATCCAAAATGTATCACTTGAGGATGCTTCTCACACGAAGCCCTTGAATTATTCATGGCTCGAGAAGTGATTCCCGAGAAGCGTTTCAGCCACTGGAAGTCCCTGTCACTGCGCTCGAGGAGACGAAGGCGTTGCTGAGGCTCAGAGCCCTGTTACAGCACGTGCATGTAGAGGAACAGTGAATAGAATGCATGGCGCACGTTGGTGAAGCAACTTGAATATCCGCCGAAACAAAGAGGTTTGGGAATTTGATACTACAGCTTCCATGACACTTGTCCTTTTGGTTCCCGGCGACGTCCATGCACATTTTTTAGTGTGCGGTTGTGTATGTGTTTTTTTTTTCATCTAACTTCGAGATATCTTCCCTGCCCGTAGTACAGTAATGTGGCTCTCACTAGCATGAAATGAATAAATATTTTTATATTATAGGATTAATTACAAAAATATGATAAATGTAGTAAAGAAATAAATGTATCTATTATGTGGAATAGATAATTGCTTATTTAGGAAAACATACACACAGGAAATAGGAACGCGGTCCGTCGTAGGCCACAAATAAAGAACACTGTGACGGAGAGTGCAAGTAAAATTGTGGGCTGGGCGTGTAAATATTAACGAACGGTGGGCCCAGCAGTATACAGAGTGATGTGGCAGTTGGATATAGAGCCCTAAAATGAAGCTGTTGGATGTCAGTAACTGCACTGCTACCACTAGGACTCAGAAAGCAACATCTATGAGAGCAACAGTTAGAGAACATAAGTCGTCAGAGAGGAGATGCGGGTCTTCCTGTACTGTGGTATCACTTCGTGATTAAAACCGCGAGACGAACCACAATATAAATTGAGCACTTTCATACTGCCCTATTAACTGCATTTCCTTGCGAAGGAGTTGCGGAGATACATAGTTATTTCTTTCTTTGCATAATTTGTAATCATGAGATTGACATTCCATCGAAATTCTCAATAGGTAGGATCTTCCCTTGTGTTCTATATCGCTAATGTATAAAGAATGCAAAACCAAGATTTTCAGAAATGAAGCAGCAGCATTGATCTAGCTGTTTTTAAGAATCTTTAAGCTAATTCATCAAAATACTCTGCGTATCGGAATGAGTACTAATTTTACAATCACATTGCTTGGAACTTATAGTGATATCCACGCTGATTTTTTTATCGCTTATAATGGAGCCCATAACTCTGATGTACACAGTCTTGTGAAGTGTTCACCACCCTTTCTGAATCACTCTCGCGTAATTGTCCATACGGCAATTCACTGCTTTAAACCACAACTGAAATAGAAAAAAATGGTTTTGACTGAAGCTCAGAAGGCTACCGGATAATTCTTGGATGATTACGTAAACAGAACACATACTTATGCCTCTCTGCTTAAGAAAGACTCCTTTATTTTAATAGTGTGTTAGGAGATGGGGGGCCGATGCAGGACGGTTCTGAAGCCGTGAAATTGTGCTCATACTGCAGGTTCTGCTTGTTGAATTACTAATGCGAAAGCGGTATTAGGCTATGTTTGGCGGGGTCGTGCCACCAAAACGTGTCATCAAATGTGTGGGCAGCAGTTGTGGGGAACCCTGAAGACATAGCGTCAAACGAGTGGTTTTAATCGAAACAGGATGATTTGTGGATGCTGCACAAAAAGCTATGCCGATAGAGTGATTAGTCAGTTAATTAAAGCTAAATATGTCCAAAAAGTGGGTGGAGCTCGAGCACTGTGCGGCGCGAAATTAAAAAAAAAGCGAAAGTGTGGGCGGAGCCAGTGTGACGCGAAATTTCAAAAACAGGGTATGTGGGCGGAGCCAACGCATGCCGCCAAATTTGAAAACCTGAAATGTGTACTCAGTAAATAATTTATTGTAATTAAGGAATGTGTGAATGTGTGAAATAAAGTAAAATGACACAAGTAACGAATTAAGCCTCAATTAACAATGGATTAAGGAATTAAACAAAGCTTTCGCATTCCTCGAATGCGGCTAGCCGCAGTGATCTCAAAATTTTTCAGTCCTCGAAGACAAAAGTCGGCTGGCAGTGGTGTCGAGAGACGCGGAGTACTTTCCTCTTTTCGCCACGAAGGTAGTGAAAAAAGATCTGAACGAAGCATGCCGGCGGCAGAACAGAACCGCTGTCCAAGATTTACGCATACTTGGCAGCAGCGGTGTCAGACTCGCGCATTCCGACATCCCTTTCCATCTTCGGACAGAATGGGCATAGTTCGTGTTACGCTCTGTTCTGACAGTCGTCGCGGGCTTCTCTGTGCCACAAGTGGTTTCTTCCGCACCTTATTTTTTTCCAGCCGACTTCGGTGGCCAGGAACTGGAGCCAGATATGTGACGACTGCGTTTCCGGCGAACTGCTGACGGCTTCTGCATGACGGGTGCTAATGGAAACAGGGCAGATCGGTGTCTGACGTGCACAGTAGGGAGACGACACCTGACAGACGCCGACATGTTTCTCTACGACGTCTGCCTAGACGTAGACGTTTCCGTACTCTGGCTCTCTCTACAGCACGTGCGTGCGAGTGACATCGTATTGCACCTCTCTGTGTAGCAATGGAAGCCCTATGTATCGGTAACATTGCCCGTGTCAGTTTTGGCGCTTCACATACAATCGCGGTGTAGTTCCGTCTGCCCAGCTTTCGCTTAAGCGATGTAGTTTGATCTATGTCAGTGAGGTTTCCTTGCGCTAATGGAGATAGATGCATTGAGCGCTGTTGTTTCTAAGGGTCCATATATCATACTTGAGCACAAAAAAAGGAATATTGATGACTGAATACAGGACCATAAAGCAGGTAAGAGCAGACAAATTAAACTATAAAAATATTAAAAATGAAAGCCTAAGTTTTTTCCTCACTAAAGCACTTCTCGACTCTTCTTAGATCTATAAACTCAAGTATACTGAGGGGCTTCTGTTCGAAGGCGATGTCAAGAAATGTCACTAAGGGTAGACAGGTGGGCTAGCTGGCTTGCACTATTATAGAATATGGTACCAGCGCAAGAAACAAGGACGAAGGGAGAAGAAAGACATGCTAGAGCATCGCTGGAATATTGATTCGGTAATTGGCGGGGGCCATTTAGCTGCCCACATTCGTCGTTGCTTGCACACGCCGGCATGCAAAGCGTTTCTGAGGGATACACGTGTTCTGCGCAGGTTCGGCACAGCGAAGCCGGGAAATTTTCGAAGCCCTATGTATATTGCATGAAAAAGATAAGTGTGTCAGTGCCGCATCTGTCGCGCTCGGAAAAAAGGAAATGATTATTTGCAGACAAATGTGATTGTTGGTTCAGGCAGGTAATATAGGAAAAAAAGTCTGCGATGTGCTCTTGTACGCAGTTGGTTGATTTCTTTTTGATTAGTTCAGATGCTTTCGTCAATTTTGGACCGGCGTGTGTTGATACCTGTGAACGGTTGGTGGCGATAGTGGTGCTTCTCTGCATATAAAAAAAGAGAAAAAAAAACGGCGCTCGTGTTCTTTCTTCTCCCTTTGTCCTTGTTTCTTGCGCTGGTGCCATGTTCCATATTAGTCAAGAAATGCACTGTTATTTTTTTAATGTATTATTTCGTTTTTCTTCTTGACTATTAAAACTAGATTTGATGTGACTAAACGAAGCATTGGCAAGAAGTTTTCAAACTTCCTTGTCTCTGCAGAAAGTGGTGAGCAGGCCCTTTGGAACGGCAGGGTCTGAAAAGATATGCCCGGAGGAACTTTACATAATTTAACAGAGCGCTGGCTTTTTTGTACACTTCCGCTTTCTGCTTGCTTGGCGACAAAGATCTCTACAAATGCTCCCTGCGCTCACAAAAGAGGGATATCTTAGTTATTCCCTGCGCTGTCGAAGTCTGGCGTCCATGGTGTCTACTCTTCTCGTCGGTGTGTTTTTGTAACATATGTCTCAAAATTACACCTACAATGTCTCATAATTGCACCAAGAACCAACTAGCCCCGCTCTTTAAGCTTAGCGTAGCTATAGCAGTTGGCTACAATTCCACCCTACTACATCATGTAACTCACCATCTTCCTTTAGGCTCTACGCCTGCGGAGGCAGAGGAGACATCCATCTCCTTAGCTCAGGCATATTCGGATGTTAGATACATCTTTAGCGATTCCAAAATGGCTCTGTCCAACTTTGCCAGAAGCACGATTCACACCCCTACTTGCAATTGTTGAAACCCCAAACCCAAAATTTCTCACTCAGGTCAGAGGTCCGGTGGGCGCCGTCTCAGTCTGGTAACCACGGATCCGGGAAACGAGGCTGAAGATAAATTAGCGCAACGTTTGATTTGCCGGGCTAAGGACAGCTTCGATCCGGGCTTCTCTAGTGAGCGGGCACACCTCTTTGCAGAGCTCAAGCAAATTCCGCATTTGGATCGTCGTACTTACCCTTCCCCTCAACACCTCCCATACCTACTCTCAACAGATCCCCTGGAGAGGCCTCCAGACCGGCTCTCTCACATCCGCTCAGCAGTTATTCCTCTATCGTGGCACCTCCTCTGCATGCTCCCTATGCGGCGACCCTCAAGCCACACTCTCCCACATCCTTTTCAGGTGCCCTGCTGATACTCCCCCATAGGGACAGACTGCTATTTCGAGTTTGGAGGACTGGGAGGTCCTGCTGTCGTCTCCGGACATGACATCGCATCTTGCTGCGGTGACGTGTGCTGGCGACGTCATGCCAAAAGATACATGAACGGTTTGACATAGTGGGAGCGTGCGGAGGGCCAGGGACAAAGGTGGTACAAACTCATTTGCCGCATTAAATTTATTCCGTTTGTCTGCCAATTGCTTCGGACGAATGTTTTGTTTTTGTCACCGTTAAGTTGTCCAAGGAACTTTTGCGGTTGCCACGACTGGAGGCCATTAGTAGGTATATAATGAACCCGAGAATCTTTACATAGGCAGGATTTACTAGAACAATTCTAGTGGGAATACACTATTACCCTTCTACCCCGCAAAATCCCACAGTTTGCGCGAAGCCTCTGAGAACGTCACCTAATGAAGGGAAAGGCTCAAAACTGACTGTGGACACCTCAATCGCGCTTTTAGGAACTTTTCAAAGGCGTCCAGGTGCAAAAAAGCGTCCTTTCTTAAGATATTTTGTGTGTAGTAAAGCCAAACTACCACCAATTTGCTAGTTTTTTGTTGGTGGTGAGGCTTTTCTGAACAAAAGTGCAGCTTTTTGGAAAAGAACAAAAGCGGGATTTTTTGCTGAAGAAGGACAAAGCCGTGCCGAAACGTCCACAGACGATACCTTCCTGATCAGACGACGCAGAAACAACTCCCTAGCGCCGTCGTGCGCGCAACTCCTGTGAAGTGGACACAGGCGCCCTCCCTTAGTAGTTAAAGCAACTAGGAAGGACTCGACATCGCGAAGAAGATGAACCGAAGGGACGGCACCGCATGCGAGACTCGTAGTTTAACAAAGTCCTCTCATTCCGGTCAATCACGGTACTCGTTAACTCGTTACTTTCTTATTACACCCTGAAATAGTTTTGCGAAAACACGAAAATTCCTTAAAAGATAAAAATAGAGAATCAGTACGATAAAATGGAGCAGAATGCAAATGACTCTAGCACAAGACAAACATCAGGCCATCTGTTGTGGCGGGAACTGAAACGTGAAACTTCTCAAATAGAGTAAGTGGTGCACTGAGAATTAGCTTTTCTAGTCTTTTCTTTTCTCTGAGTGTTTACCGTCAAGGTTTAATGCTTGCCAGGAATGCATAGTAAGGCATTTCGAAAGAGCTACCCCTCCTTGGGCAACAAATGCTGACAGACATGAAGGCGTTGCACAAATTTCTAAAAGTCAGACTGAATGGCTGTTTGTCTGGCTATGCAAGCCAATCTGTTTTACATACGCTATCCAGGTGTGGGTAGGCAGACACTTCATTGAAAATGAAAAGAGCGAAGCTCATCGTGAACCTAATGAAAGAACGTAACACCGAAATAGAACCCTGAAAAAAACTTCACTGAAGCTCCACTAAACAGAGACAAAAGCTTTCGGGATACACCATAGAATAGCCACACGTGATCTAAGCGTAGCTAATACTTGCCACAATAACGCAAATTAATGATGCATGATATCACAGGTGTAGTTATAACGACTTCCAAGCACTTTCACTCTATATCTGTGTCCAGGCTAAGAAAGACCAGACAGAATCCCAACGGCATTCCAGCTCAGAGGCAGTCCGTTCAAATTGAGCTCGCGGTCATTAGGTGTCCGCATAGTTTGAGCAGCACCGGCTTATTCGGCGCTCCAGGTTTCTGATTTTTTAAAGACGGCTTTGTGGAATGAATGAGCAGTGTGGTGTTACTATTGCTTGACAGATTCTCATTCTGCATGACCAGCTTAATTACGTTCGAATGTCATTTCCGGCGGGAACTCGCTAAATCCCGGGCAGCTGCGTAGCGGTAATAAACAACATGACCATTGTCGTGCTCCTAATTAAGGCAGCCTCACGTTGTATATGATGTACTTTCGTTTTTATTCAACCTCGCAGTATAAAGCAAGGATCTGGTTTCTGCCTAAACCAGCAGAGTAAGTTGCCAAAGCGTCCAAACGCCCTGCATGAAAAAAAAAAAAACAATCGAGGACTTTTGTCTAGTGAGTAACCTGCTGCGGCGAATCTTCAACCTACTAGCTGGCGCCAGACTTAGAGCTTCTACGGCTCCCTCATAGGGAGCCTGGCATAGGCTTTGACGGAGTCGAGCAAGAAGCCGCCAGCCAAGCTTGCGGACTGGTGGCTACCAGTACCACCCCATTGACCTTTTCAATCAATAATGTTTCTGCAAGCACCGCCAAGACATGGTCTCGTGTAGTGCGCTCTAACTTTGGTGACACACGTATAGGCTGCTTCAGAAGCGAGGATTGAAAAATTAGTATTTTCTTCATCATTGGGATAGACATGACGGACATCAAACTTCAGAAAAGAGATAATCTTCTGGGAGTCTTAGAAATGGACCAGTCAAAAAGTTATACTAATTGTTATGTTGTTTTGAAAATGCTGAACTCTGCTTATAATTTTCTTAATATTGTATATAGTACCTAGTGTGATAAACGAAGCAGCGCCACAGGTTCACCGATGGCTTGATTCCGGAAGATAAATAATTTTTTTAGATAGACCCTGCAGTCATGCATGCACTACTTCTTGCACCTCAACATCTCGCTGAACCTGCTACCATCAGTCTGCTCCTTAAGGAGGTAGAATATGTAGTAATATCTGGGCGCTAGGTAAGTAGATTACGCTGCGTTCGGTGGACTTTCCAGAAGACAAATTATCATATCCCCTGTGTTGCCACGACCTGTGTGTGGCCGTGAATGATCGTGCTCCAACAGTGCACGAACAGGGAATTGATCAAGACGAGGCGTTTTCACTTGACTGCACGTTTCAAGAAATGCTCTTGTAGCTCACAGTACGAATAGCTGCACAGGTTGACCCTCACGGACGTATAATACCGCAAGAATGGCACGATTCAAAACAGTCACACGACGGTTCTATTCTAAAATTAGAATTCAGCAATGATGGATTCCGCCACCTTCTGCTTGCTCGTTCCGTCTGGCCGAAATGATGTACCCATGATTATTGACCTGCGACGACACGCTGCAGGAAGTCATTTTCTTTAGCTCTGCTATGGCTCAGCTTCGTATACGGGTCAGTGACGGGAACGATGCGACCAGAGACGGAGTAGCCAGAACCTCACGCTGCTGATGAACACCGCAAAAGTTTACATTTTTACAGTAGTCAACTGTATACAGCTGACAGAAAGTGAGAAGCTCGGTGGGCAGGTGAGCAGCCGGCTACAAAACCGGCTTCAGACAAACATACAAATACATAAACAGGCAGAAAACGGCTGAATGCGGGGAATGGGGAGTGGGCAGGTGAGCAGCCTTCCCGCCGTGTGAGGCGGCAGCTCAATTGAGAGACTGCTGCGAAGAGCAACCTGAATCGCCCCAACCCAAGCAACCCATTTCCCAAAGATGGTATTACCTGCAGTAGAAGGGGGCAGCAGTGCATCACTTGACTGCGGCACCTCTGCTCCAGGAAGGGGAGGAAGACCCCAGGGGATCTATGCATGCAGAGTTTGACCGATTCCGCATGTATAGACATTAGCCCATTGTCCCTATCCGAACAGCTCAGTGGCTGGGGCGCTCGACTACTGATCCGGAGTACCCGGGTTCGAACTCGATGGAGGCGATGGAGGCGAAACGCTAAGGCGCCCTTGTGCTGTGCGATGTCAGTGCACGTTGAAAAACCCCAAGTGGTCGAATTTATTCCGGAGCCCTCCACTACGGCACCTCTTTCTTCCTTTATTCTTTCAATCCTTCCTTTATCCCTTCCCTCACAGCGCGGTTCAGTTGTTCGTCGATATGTGAGACAGATACAGCGCCATTTCCTTTCCCTGAAAACCAATTAATATTATTATTAACAGCTGCCATCCGTGAACACTGGATCCGAACACTGGAGCAGAAGTGAAAAACCGAAATGCTAGCGCATCTAATTCGCTTTTGACCTAACTACGGAAAGCGACCATAATTTTAAATTATCTCTGATGAGGTTGCCGCATAGTGCGTTTTTATCCATTTGTATTATGTTATGTCACATGTCCTGAAGCCCTTGGGTTTCAACGCATATATAGCATATCCACTAAAGTGAGTATTTCTGTAATTGGCTCTGTATTATAGCTTATGCCGCACTTGTTTCTAAGCGTCCGAAAAATAGTATGCTTGATTGTTCCCAATCAAAATCTCAAGAACACATGTTAGAGAGATATTTCGTGCTTTTTCTGGCCAACATATATCATTGTTTTCTTTTTCAGTTGAAAAGCTGTATGCTATTAACATTACAACCTGCCTCATTTTTGCTTCCTGCCATAGGATTGTTGCACTTTGAAGAAAAATACAAAATAAATTAGATGAACTTGACAACATTTGTTTTTTTTTGTCTACTCAACGCTACACATGAATAAAAAGATTCTATGTCATTTAAGACAGCTGAGAAATCGAGAACATTTAGTAGGTTTTTTAAGTGAGGACACGCTATTAATTTCTATAAATAGTTTCTGTTGTCATTCAGAAAATAGGACACATTAAATGTCAATTTTCTTCTTACTTTTCCACCAGTAGAAAGTAACCTAAATAAAAAAATTAGCTTTCAGGAAAGGAAAAATGCAATACCTTCTCGCTGAGCGATGTAAACTCTGGGTAAAAAAAGCCGATGTGCTCGAAATAAATATTCTGCCCTATGGATCTCTGTAGATCCGTATGTTCATAAATGATTGAGAACGAGGAACAAACGTGGGGCTCTTTGCAATGCGTTGAACGAAAGAACGAATAAAACCTTTATCGAATGCTGTGAAAATGACCGACTAGAAGTTGCTTCTGCACCTACGCCGCCATCCGTCCTAATTCCACAACAGCGGCTGCGAGCAATACCTTTCTCGGGAAGTACACAGTTTCTCATCTAAATTTGGATGTGTGTTTCCCATCCCTACTTCTGTAATTCCGTAAATAAATTTTATTGAAGTCTGCCTGAAGCAAAAACATGTCAGTAAACAAATTTTTCTTCTGGGTAACGTATTAAAACGTGGCAACACGGCCCCGCATAGGTAACTGCGGCTGAAGGTTGGTGTTGACGGTTAAGCGCTGGTTGTGTTCACTCACAGTAAGCAAGTCTCTAAGCTCGGGCTAAACGAGTGAGCGAAAAGCTTTTGGTTTGCTGAGAGAAGGAGTTCTAGGAGACTGACGGGTAGAACCATCCGTCCAGGGCCCCTAGACTGGCTGCCGCAGTCTTCGCCCGGCCCACCAGTGTCACTTGGCCACTGTGCTCAGAGCAGAACAGGGTCACCTCCCACATCAGCAGCGTAAGATTATGTATGTTGGGTGGTGCCAAATTTATTTGGCAGCAACATGTAGTGAAATAAAGTGCGGACCTTTCTCGCATGCTGGAAAACTGCCTACATAAGGAGTGAGGTGCATGTTGCTTATATACAGAGAACTGTACGCACCCGTTTGCAGCTGGCGCCAAATTACAGCCTGTTCTTCAGTTAATTTACATTTTGAACACGGAATATCTCCTAGCATCGCTAAGGATATCGCCGTACGTCTAGGATGTCGGCACAAATCCGAACTTCGAACTCTTCGCTTAGGTGTTATGACCTGGAACAAAGGCCTCAGCAGTATGGTTCCCGTCCAAGCCGGCGTGTTCTGGTGCCGATGTTCTGTGGTGTTTTGTTCCGGGGTTCTCCCCCCTTGCTGTAGGAGGATGCTAAGAGCCCTCTCCTCAAGGGGGTCATTCAGGTACCTGCGACCCCCTGCTTGCGAGTAGGAGATGATTACTGACTGCTCTCCCCTTATATTCGCTTCGGAAATCATGATAACAATCGCAGCCTCCTAGGCTTCAGTAGAGTTGCGGTCACGAAGGGTGACACCAGCGATCTCCTTGAACGCAACATCGATCGCCGTCGCGAAATCGCCAGTTTCATCATATAGTAGGCAGCCTGTCTTTAAACTAGTGAGGGCTTGCCTGGCAGTCGCATTTCTAGGCTCCTGGCTTTTGCCGCCCTCCTTCCTTCATGCAGCTACGGGTGCACGTGCCGGGGAATCACGAGATATCAGTAGGATGCTTTGATGTTGTCCGAGACGTCTGCTGTCTCAATTTTTGTGATGCTGTCTCTGTATCTGAGTCGTCGGTGTACAGCTCTGGTGGTGATGGATTCAGGTAATCTCTCCTACTGCGAGGTGAGCTGGGTTTGTTGATATTGTAGGCAGCTGTGTGACGTACCCCGAGGTCAAGCTGCTTGCTGGCAGCGGTACTCTTGGCCAGTGATAATTTCGGAGGACTCGGACCTGGGGAGGAGTTCCTAGAAGATCATCGTGAAGGCGGATGAGTCATCGAAGCAACGCAGCTGCGAGGACTGGCGTTCGCGGCAGCAGTGACGAAGGCAGCGGCGACAATGGCGGCGCCAGGTGGCCGACTCTGCCTCGGGCCGCCGGACGGAGTGAGGCTATTGAACGGCCTAGCTGGGGATAATTGAAAGACGGCTGCGACTTCAACAGAGTTCCAGCGTTTTGGACAACACGCGGAGAAGTGCAAGGTTGCACATCCACCTGCTGGCAGCCGGCTTAACATTCCATTCCAACGGGGTCGCACACCGGAAAGCCGTGGTGACATCGAGGCGACAGGTTTCGAGGAAAGTCTTTTCCCCTTTACGTCGACCGAGCTGAGAGAGAGCATCAGCACCGCCACCTGCCGTGCCTGCATCAGCTCCCTTGAGTGGACATCATTCTCCGGACCTTATTCCCCAGTCAAGAATCTGGGGAGTACGACGTGTATTTAACGGGCTGCTGGTTTGTTACCCTCACACTCCTATCTCGACTGTAGATATGTACAAATAAACCTACTGCACACTATCTTTCTTAACGGAATCCGACACTATCCTTCGGAGCCGGGACCGGCGGTAATGAACTAGTCAGTCAACTTAATTGCCCCTCCTTCTCCAACACCAGACTCAGGGTGACCTTGCAAGCCTTGTGGAGCATGGCCTCTACCTGTTCGATTTTGGGTTGTGTGAGGCGGTGGTACAGGAAGGTGCACGCTGCCCTGCAGACAACCAGGGTTAATTTCGGCCTGTGTTCTCTTACCTCAAGCTTTTTCAGATGCGCGGTCATTATTTGCGCGGTCGTTATTGCCACTTACGACGTTGCCACAAAAAGATGCCTGAGCGTGTGGTCGATGTGAAGAGCTAAGGCGGGACAGGGGATTTTCACCCGGTTATATTGTATGGGAAAATTTTCGGCTTGCCGGAGTTTTGCCCGTTAAATAGTTGCTGTCTGACTTCAGCGTAATATCTGTCACCGCAAAAATAGAAGCCGTTATAGTTAGGAAAAGTCTAAACTGTCGAGTAAAACTGCAGTGATTTTGTGTTTTTACAGGTGAAAACGCGGGATAAAATCCGCTTGCTTTACCTACCGCAGGTCGGTACCGGAAGGGGTTCAATTGCGCTGATCCGGAGTTCCCGCGCTCGAACCAGGCCGCGCCGACCGCGTTTCGACGGAGGCGAAACGCAAAAGGCGCTCTTGTGCTGTGCGATATCATTGCATGTTAAAAATCCTGAGGTGGTCGAAATTATCCCGGAGACCTCCACTACAGCACCTCTTTTTTTCCTGTATTATTTCGCTCCCTCCTTTGTACCTTCTCTTACGGTGCGGTTCGGCTCTCCGCAATGATCACTTCAGTGCGTCTCTAACCATACAAGATGGCTAGTGTTCTGGTAGTATGGCAACGGAATGCCCGAGGCTTTCCCACCGAGCGAAACACCCTGGAGCTCGCAATACGGAATCTAGACACTAAACAGGACATCGTTTAACTCCACGAGATGAACCTGGCGGTGAAATTGGCTGGATACACCGCATATCAAGAAAAAACAATTAATCTGCAGAAACCTGCTACGGCCTTATTGGTCCATAGAAACATGAGCGCAACTCAAACTGATCTAGAAATTGCAGGGGCGCATTAGGTATTTCTGCAGAATCTTCCCCGCTCTCGCTCAGAGGCCAGTCTTTTCATACTGAACATCTACATCCCGTCCAAAGAGGGACCGCTAGCTATTACCTCCCTGTTAAAGAAAGCCAGGACACACGCGCAAAGCAACGCGCTTTTAAATGGGAAGGGAGGGGAGGAGGGGCGGGGGAGGGAGGATTTTATGCTCCACACCCTGCGTGGGGCTATAGCAAAAAAGAGCTCGAAGTAAGGCAGGAAAGCGTGGGAAACCATGCAAAACCTTGGCCTCACCCTCGTCATGGACCCGGAAATACCCACGCGCATAGGTAACAGTGTAAATCAGGACACCTCACCTGGCCCCACCCTCACCAAAAACATACCCAAGCGTACATAGGAGCATATAGGTATGAATTTAGGGAGTGATCACTACATCCTGTCGACCACTACCTCGGCAACAAACCTCAATAAAGTGCTTCGGGACGTACGAACACTCAATTGGGACGCTTTACGATATGTTTTTATGCAAAGGCACATCACCGGGATAGACGCCCTGGAGGAATGGACGCAAACCCTAGCTAAGGACGTATCCAACGCTACAACGAAGACCGCGCGGACGACGGAAGAACCCCATCCGGACGCTAAAATGCTACACATGCTCGAGGCTTACGGCAGTGTACACAAGCGTTGGCTCAAAGCCAAGCACAACCGTCGGCTAAAATTACGTCTGGCCCGGCTTAGCAAGGAGATGGAAGAGTACGCGTGAAAATTGGGCAGAGAGCAATGATATCAAGCGTGTGACAGGCTGAACGGGCAGTTAGACAAAAAAAAATCGCTGGCATCTAATAAAACATCTCCTTGAGCATCCTTGAAATATCGCATGTGCGACCAGATCGGCAGCACAGAAGAACCTACAGAGGGTTATACATGATTTCAAGGGTGACGACGACGAGCTGCTAAGGGTATTAACAAAAACATATAGTAGCAGCACCGGGGACCCCCTCTAATAGATACATATCTAGGAACAGCAAACGACTCTCTGGATAGAGATATCACGGAAGCACAGGTCAGGGCGGTTCTGAATAGCATCAAGAGAACCGCCGCAGCCGGTAACGATGGCATTACCAACAGGACCCTACGTAACTTAGATGACCATTCGATCATAGCCAGCACAAAATTATTTAATGAAGTACGGGAGAACGGTGAAATACCCTTCGTTTGGAAACTTGCGAAGGCAATTTCTATTCCCAAACCATACATATAATTGGACATTTGCAACCTTAGACCCATGTCGCTCACGTCGTTCCTAGGTAAAGCCATGGAGCACGTGATTCTAAACAGACTGAACACCTACGTGCAGGAGAATGGCATCCTTCGACAGACAGTCATAGGCGTTAGACCAGGCCTATCTACCCAAGACATCATGTGGCGGATCCAAAATGATATTCTCGCATCAGGCAAAGTGAAATTAACGCGCACCATACTTGGGTTAGATGTCAGCAAAGCCTTCGACAATGTAGCGCACGCAGCCATTTTGAAGGGTTTAGCCCAAATGAATCGGAACGCGTACGTACGGCTATGTAAAAAGTTTTATATGCGACAGGACAGCCACTCTGCATGTGGGCTGCTTAAAAAGCGAAAAAAATTACACTTGCAACAATACGCACCCCGGAAGGAGCGTTTCTCTCCCCTTTCCTGTTTAACGTGGTCATGAAAGACCTAACCGCCAAATTAAATGGCATATATGGCATCAAGCACTCGATCTATGCGTATGACATCACCATCTGAACACATCAGGGCTCCGATGGCCTCATACAGGGTGCCCTGCAAGAAGGCAGTCGACACAGTAAAAAAATACGTCCAAACTAAAGGTGTAACATGCTCACCGAGCAAATCCGAGCTACTCATCATTTGGAACAAACACAGAGAGCCAAGAGTGGACGGATCGGCCGACACAATAAACCTCGTTCTCAACGACAACAGCATACCGAAGGTCAAGACTATCAGGGTCTTTTACATGCTGGTTCCAAACAATATGCAGAATACGGGGTTATATTTATTTATTTATTTATTTATTTATTTATTTACTTATTTATTTATTTATTCATTTATTATTTATTTATTTATTCATTTATTACATACTGCAGACCGTTAGGCCCAAGCAGGAGTGGATTACAGAAACAGATCACAAATTCAGCAATAATACCGAAATGCAAACAGAAATGAGCAGCCGGAAAAAACGTAGAAGGGCAAAAAACAAGCTAACAAAACAAGCTAAAAAAAGCTAGCAATAGTCACTTATCAGTTCAAGAGGCCGTACACACGAAACAGCTGAAAACCCCTAAACAGATTGGCGGACTGATTAAGGGAATCGCTACGAGGCACGGGGGCATGAAGGAACCTGATCTATCTAGGCTAACACAAGCACTTCTCTTAAAAGGAAAATCACATACACATTTCCGTATTATCTTATTCGTCAAAAGGACAGAAAGGTAGTGATAGCGTCATTCGTGGAGCTTACAGGGCGGCACTGGCTATACCCAATTTTGCCAGCAACAGCAAGCTACTAGAATATGGGGTGCATTATACCCTGGAGGAGCTAATTGAGGCACATAAAACTGCGCAAAAAGAACGCCTGTCGAGAACGTACGCACGGCGATACGTCCTAATTGAGATTGATCTTCGGCCCGTTGACACAGCAACTGAGCTCACAGTACTTCCCGAGGGCAGTTGCCTGAAGCTCAAGGTCAAACCTTTTGCCAAAAACGTGCTTCCATGGCGACGTAATGACAGACGAATTGCCTGGGCGGGGGCCATAGACAAAACGTATGTGAATGACCTCTGTGCAGTATATGTGGACGCGGCCAAGCAAGGCCATGGCAAGTACACCGTCTGTGCGATTTTTGTTTCGAAATTAATAATAGCTTCAATTTAATTATCTAAATTAATAAATATTGACTTTAGACAACAGATTTGATTTGAAGAGTTGTGGAGCGCCTACAGAAACCTTCATTCCATAATTTAAAATAAGGAAACCCTTAATTGTGCCTTTTTTGCCCAGCTCCGAAGAAAGCCGGCAAACTACAAAACAAATCACGTGACTAACGCATTTGCGCGCCACGATCGTGCTGCTCTCAAGCGTGGTTTGAGAAAACGAAATTATCGGCAGCCTTGACTCTACGGCCCCGCACCAGCGGTAGGCTAATATGCTGGCGGCGGCAACTCGCACCGTCATGCGTGCCGCTGGCTGACGCAGACGAGAACCTACTTAATCGACGAATATACGCAGCACACCCATATCTTCACCGATGGTTCAACTACTAAAGAAACTTCTTCTTGTGGCCTTTATGTGCCCTCAACAGGCCATGCCCTTTCTTACCGGCTGCAGCGGAGGAACTCTTCTACAACAGCTGAGCTTCACGGCATTAAGGAAGCTGTTTCTTACATCCTGCGCCGAACCGCCGGCCGTTGGGTTATCTTCACCGATTCAAAAGCATCTCTGCAGATCCTGGCCAACCTGCTGAAGAAAACGAATCACCAGCCAGTTTCCCTGGACATTGGGTATATCCATCATTTAGCTATTGCCGCAGGCCACTGCATAACATTTCAGTGGGTACCTGCTCACTGCGGCATTATGGCTAATGAAAAAGCAGATGAAGCGGCCCGTAAGGGCCATCAACATCAGAGATACATTCGAAGTTTTCTCACGAAATCTGATGCGTCCCAAATGGCTAAAAGTTTTGCGTACGAAGAAACGTATCGCCTTTGGAGTTTGCCGACACATCAGTACTAATTTCTTCACTCAATCGACCCACATCTTAGATCAAGACTCTCACACAGAATTCCTCGACAACTCGAAACACTTTATCACCGACTTCGTTTGAATGCTGCATATACAAACGGCCTGCGATACCGTTTTGGAGAAATGAACAGTCCGCATTGTGACAACTGTGTTTCGATAGAAACTGTGGAACATATCCTGCTTGAGTGCCCTGCGTATGCTAACGAGCGTGCGTACTATGAACATTGCATGCAGAAGCTCTGCCCAGTGCCCCTAGCAATGGACAAAGTTTTAGGCCCCTTAGCCTGCTTCAGGCAACAGAGACTTGCAATGAACTTTCTTTTTACATATTTAAAAGACATTGGACATCTCGATAAGCTCTAAATTCACTTGCAGGTTACCTTCATGCATTCTTCTTGCAGTGAACTTCGTCAGCCCATTTGTCAGACTATGCACTCCATCATTCCATAGGTTACATCAATACTCCCCACTGCATCCTTAGTACCCATTTCATGGCTGCATTTTATCTTCGTTTTTTTTTCCCTTCCACCTCTTCACGCTGCTCTCCTTCAGTCTTTATCTCCCAAATTCCCCTCCCTACGCAGAGTAGCATGCCAGCGATATTGAAACGCCGGCTAAATTCTCTGTTTTTTCATTAAAGAGTCTCTCTCTCTCTCTCTCAGACGAGAAACCACCGGCAACTTATCAGCCTGCCGCTTGTGTGGGGCCGTCGAGTCAATGCTGCAGGTGATTTCGTTTGCTCGAAACACGCTTGAGAGCAGAAATATCGTGGCGCGCAAATCCGTTAGTCACGTGGTTTATTTTGTATTTCGCGGGCTCTCTTTGGAGCTGGGAAAATAAGACACGTAATCGTTTCCATGTTTAAATGATGGAATGGGAGTTTCTGAAGGTGGTCGACAACTCCTCAGATGCAATTTGTTGTCTAAAACCAATATTAATTTAGATATATAAGCTTCATTAAACTATAAAAATAACTACTAAACAAAACATCTCCTGTGGCGCGCAAGATGGCTATCACCAATATGCAACTGGTGCCACTGGCCTGTCTCTAATCATTTAGTTTTCAACCCTTAGGTAAAGGTAGCTGGGACACCAGGTATAGAGAAAACAGACGCCTTTACCCACGCCCACACCCAGACGTTTCCAGGACACAAGCCACGGCTCTTCGAAGAGCTCAGGCAAACACCCTTATGAGCCCATATCGATTGGCCTTAATTAGAAAAAAGTACAAGCCAACATCGCAGATTGGGTCCTCGTTGTAGCCCTTCATGGATACCACCCGGGGCGAGAGTGGGCTAACGACGACAGAAAAGCCTAATAAAGTTTATTGCTCCTCCTCGGCTGTCCACCGATATCTCTGAGTCAGTTACTGCGTCATTTCGTTTCCTTGAAACCAATTTTTCTCTCAAGGCAGGCCTGATGCCCGGTGTGTTGGATCCGCACTGCCTTTATTACTTTCGCAACCTTCATTTTCAGCGAAGAGCTGTTAATTTCCAGTTGGTGCAGAGAGGGGCAAAGCAAATTTCTCCTTAAGCATTGCCGTTGAGTCTGCCAGGAAACAACTAAACGAGTCAAGCGCACAGGTGTGTCGTGACAGCATTCGGGCACTAGCGGAGTTCAGGACAATTTCAAGTGCCAATTTACAAGGAGCAATTTTGTTTTCAAACTCCCCTGAACCCCCTGTGCCCCTCCTCACGCCATCTGGCTCGTGCTAGCGTTTTGTTCACCAAAATGTCGACAGCAAACCGGAGTCAACGGGACTTTTGTTTCAAACGCGTAGCTAGAGTCCTTTGCCTTCCAGGGGGCACGGGTCACGCATACAATAAAAGGAATGGAAGCTCGGAGCAGAAGGCGCAGCTGTCCATCAAATCAGTACACACCTGTTATAATCAATGAGTGCGGGTTTGGGAGCGGACTGTCACTGTTCAACCTTCATTGCACCATTTCCCATACACAGACACGCACATACCATGCATGCTAAACACGAATTACCCTGTAACAGAGTTAAAAGGAAGTAAACGGTCTTCTAGCGCACTTCATAAAGCCGCAAAGGTAAGCTACCCAAGTGTTTTTTTCAGATCTCCATTCACAAAAGTACCGTATACTTACGGTTGGCAACGGAAACAGATTCCCTCTTCAGAATATTAGTTCTACCAGTTGTGAAGGTTTTAAACGAGGTATTAATCTTTCCTGTTTGCTATCCTGAATACCTCTAATCCATGAATAAATTCCTCCTTGCATTGCTAAATGTGTCAAGTTACTACACTTCGCAGTGGAAATATGCGTTGATTGACAAGAGTGAACATTTATTTATTTATTTATTTAGTTATTTATTTACTTGTTTATCACGCTTTGTTTCATCGTCATCACAGATGAGGGGGGGGGGATGTGTAGAAATTATTAGATAAGCAGTACAACAAATTTGCAGGTAAAAAAAATGCAGAACGTACAAAGCAGCATGATTTAAAACCATCAAACAAAACTATAAATGTCACAACATTGAGGCTACAAGATTCGTTCCACATTTTGGAGAAGGCATTTAGGAGCAACTCATTCAGTGTATTTATTGATAGAAACATACCACGAGCACTTGTGCATGATATCCTGCCCCAAAAAGAGGCGTTAGCCGCCAACTTACTCCTTTAAAAAAATTGGCTGTTTGGGAAAGGAAATGGCACGGTATCTGTCTCACATCTCGGCGGACACCTGAACCACGCCGTAAGGAAAGGAGAGAGAGTGAAAGAAGAAATTAAAAAAGGGGTGCCGTAGTGGAGGGCTCCGGAATAATTTCGACCACCTGGGGGTCTTTAACGTGCACTGACATCGCACAGCCCACGGGCGCCTCAGCGTTTCGCCTCCATCGAAACGCAGCAGCCGCGGTCAGTTTTGAACCCAGGAATTCCGGATCAGATGGAGGAAAAACGCTAAGGCGCCCGTGTGCTGTGCGATGTCAGTGCACGTTAAAGATCCCCAGGTGGTCGAAATTATTCCGGAGCCCTCCACTACGGCACCTCTTCTTCCTTTCTTCTTTCATTCCCTCCTTTATCCCTTCCCTTACGGCGCGGTTCAGGTGTCCAACGATATATGAGACAGATACTACGCCATTTCCTTTCCCCCAGAACCAATTATTATTATTATTAAGCCGAGTTCACTAACCACTGAGCCACCACGGCGAGCATAATGCTTCATTTCCCATATAGGCTAATTGGTGCTTAGTGTGTGTTAGTGTGTTAGAGAGGAAGAGAGTGAGAAAGTATGTGCGTGTTTGTGGCAGCACACACGTCATACATAGTAGAAACTATCTGCAACGTATATCAATGGCCGCGTGCGGAATAAAAGCCTTACAAGGCCTCCTTTTACTGAGTTGTCTGATATAGGCCACTTATTTGGTCTGTTTTCTTTTTTTAAATGGCATAAGAAATGCTGGATGCGCGCAAGAAAGAAGTGTACACACAAGGACGAGTTTCGCGGTAATGCCAATTTATTCCACGTGCCTGCCTGTTTCTCCTGCGCGCCATCCTCACGGCTGCAAGGCGTAAACAAACACGCCCAAGTTGCTTTCTTGTGCCCATACGTCGTGCGCGAAACTCCTACGGTAGTTTCATTTCTTCTGAAAAACTCCGCAGAACTAACAGGCTACAAGCAGGATGGGCGCGGCTTAGAAACTCATTAAACTCGGCTCAGGTGTTTGGGAGCCGCTCAGCTTCGAGAAAAAGTTCGACAACCCCCGTTGTTGCTCTCATTATTACCCAACTCGTCCGTTCTGATTCTCCAATAGTTCGTGCGCGTGCTAAGGCTTCGTGTACCTTCATGCGACGCACTAGGTAAGCCCCGCGGGGCGCAGCTGATGAACGCAAATCCGAAGGCAAAAGCAAGTCTACCGCACTTCAATGCGCGTTAATCTTAGATAGCACTGATTCGAACGACGTCTTTCCGGAAGGTACGGCGATGAGGAATTCATAGAGTTTCGGAAATGAATTCATCACAACAACGGTAAAGACATCCGCCCGAAATAAAGCAGGGAAAGTTATTCAGAAAGGCGCGAGTCATAGTGTTTCGAGTTCGGTCAAATGATTGTGAAGATGGCGTCTGAGAGAAGCTTTTCGAAACCTTCGACTTACGAAGGATGCTACGAATCTGTGGCAGTTGTACTACTCAATGTTAAAAATTCACGCATAGCTTTCCTAGTTCAGTACCGCCATCATTCCGTGAACACTATTGCGAGAAAATCGTCATCATTTTTAAGAGTGTTAGCTCTTATTATTCGCATTCGAGGGTTTCTTGTCCACCCGAGATTTCAAGATGGCGGCCGGAGATCTCAGATCAGTAAAATGTGACCCCACCCATCACGAGACCGCGCGCGCGCCCTTGTCGGGGCCGGCACGGCGGCCAGTTTACAACCTACGCTAGAGTTCCGCTACATATGCACCGTCTGAGCGGGTGCCGAAACTGGAGCCACATGGGGGAGTCGCCACTGGTGACAAAAGTTGTGGCCCACCCGCTTGGCACAAGGTAGCGGAGTGGTGGCAAATGAATCGGCGCAATAGGGCGCACAATGTTGCTAGTCGAGTTAAAGTCTATTTTTTGCGTGAGGGGGCGAAACGCAAAGGCTCCTATGTGCTGTGCGATGTCAGTGCACGTTAAAGATCCCCAGGTGGTCGAAATTATTCAGGAGCCCTTAACTACAGCACCTCTTTCTTCCTTTCTTCTTTCACTTCCTCCTTTATCGCTTTTCTTACGGCGCGGTCCAGGTGTCAGCCGATATATGATACAGATACTGCGCCATTTGCTTTCCCCAAAAATCAATTTTCAATTTTCAGAGTCAACACGCGGCGGAATGTGGTGGCAGTGAACGCGGTGAGCAACGATGCTCTCCAGGTACTGCTAGCCACAGCCGTCATGCACGGCGTGCCGGTCTGCACCAAGGAGCCCCTCCTCGGAATCAATGCTCCGGCCTGGTATTCGGTGTGGGCGGGTGTAGGGCGGCGGAGGAGCTCCTGGAGGAGCACCGCAGCAGCGGCATCAGGGGCCTATACAGGGTCCGCCGCAGCATGCGCCAGCAACTAAAGCAGCGCCGGCAGCGGCAGCGGCGATCCGGTGCCCCGCGTCCAGTGTAGTGTGACCCGAGCCTGCGGCCGCTTCTCATGGTCAGCCCCTTGACGCTCGGGACAGAGAGATCGCGCGCCTAAAGCTGGTGCTGCGTGCTCTCAGCGCACTTTTCCCGCCAGGCACCGATGGACACCGGGCCTGCTTAGAAGCAGCAGGTGCTCCCGCACAGATAAGCTAGCATAATGGCTAGCCGCCGGACTCCCCCCATGGCGCCCCCCGCATACCATCCATCCTGCAGTTGAACGTGCGCTCTCTTGCGGTGCGGTACTCCGAAATGCGAGTTCGTATCGAAGAGGATTCACCGCAAGATATCGCGCTGCAGTAGCAGTACTTTCGTTCACATGCTGGGGAGCCCCAGATGCGGCTATCTAGCTACATCGGCTACCACTCAGCAACCATGTGCGAGGAACCCACCTGTGCCGCAGTGCCCTGTTGTGCCACATCTCGTCGCCCCGGGAAATCAAGGTGCGCGGTATATATGCGGCAGGACATCCAGCACATCCACGTCGGCTCGGAAGCGACATCCGATGCTCAGGAGTGCATGGTGGTGTTGACACGTCGGTGGCCAGCGTTTATGTGCGCTTAGCAGTCGCATGCAACGCGCTGTGTTTTCGAGGAATGTCTTCGTCTTGTGCACCGCGCCAAAATCATCTGCGGTGATTTTAACGGCCACCATGGTGCGTGGAGTAGTGTGCGCCACTTTGCGCGTGCAGATGACCTGCGCGACGCAGCAATGCAGCTGGGACCCTTCAACGCCGGTTAGACCACTTTTCGACGACGCGGAACACCCAGCTCCTGCATCGACGTTGCCTTCGGATCCAGAGGCACCAATGCAACATGGCGCCGTTCACCATCTCTCTGGGGCACGGATCATTATTCCATTCTGATGAAACTCATTGCAGTGGAGGTGCGCGCCAAACGTACCTACTTCATTACCAATTGGAGCGCGTTCAGGTGGGTGGTCGACGAGGCGGCGGCAATGGCGCCGATTTCTTTTCAAGTCTACTCTGGAGCTCCCTCGCAGCCACCCAACGAGCATAGGTAAGGGCAGGGCAGCCCACACCTGTTAAGAAGCTGCTCGATCTGCGCGAGAACAGGGATCGAGCAGAGCGACGGGCGCAACGGACTGACAGAGAAGCCCACTGGACTGTCTACAACCGCCTGGATGCGGCACTGCGCCGCCACGCCAACAAGCTATACCGCCGATAGTGGGCTTCACTATGCCAAAGGATAGAGGAAGATGTCAGCTCGTGGAGGCTTTTTGACGCCCTGCGGCGCATCACCGAACCACAGGCAAACCCTCAACCGCTGGCCACCCTCGAAATCTCCAGCGTGCTTAGCTTTTTAGCTTTGAAGAGCTGACAGAGCGGTTTGCCGTCTGGTTCGCGCCGCCCAGCCCCGCAAACGCAGCTAACATAGCTGCTCCTGAAAGCCCCAAAAGCGACGCCAGTCCCCCTCCCGTCGCCTCGGAAGGTCCATATGATGCGCCGTTCAGGCGTCGGAACTGAACAATGCGCTGCAGGGCTGCCGCCACCTCTCGGAGCCCGGACCGGACGGGGTGACCTACCAGATACTGCGAAACCTGGATACTCAGCAACGACAGATCCTCGTGCAGCAGATCAACCTGGTGTGGGAACGCGGGGAGCTACCAGCGGACTGGCGCAGCCCGGTTGATTGTGCCACCCGAAAACCAGGGCTCCCACCTGCGGAGCTGAGCGGATACCGGCTAGTGACATTAACATTGGAGGCAGGTAAGCTCATGGAGCATATGTCGTTGCAGAGTGTGAACGAGCTAGGAGCGGGGGCTGATTTGTTTGACGAGTGGCAGGCAAGTTTTCGTGGAATACGGTGCATGGCTGATTCTATATCGGACGTTGTTGCAGCGCTGGACCACACCAGGGCATCAGGCCAGGTTGCGCTGCTGCTGCTTCTGGACGTCTCGGGCGCTTTTGACAACGCTCACTGCGCACCAGTTCTCGCGGCGCTTCAGGGGGCTGGTGTGAGCGGGCGCCTATTGAGATACGTTCGCGGATTCCTGGGCGGGCACACCATGCGCGCTCGAGTAGGGGGTAATCTCCCGATCCTCGTCCGGTGGACTTCGGTGTGCCGCAAGGCTCTGTCTTATAACCATTACTGCCTAATGTGGTCATGTCGGTGGTGCCGGCCTCCGTCGCCACGAGCGGCCGACTCTATATGTTGTCCATATATGCAGACAGCATAGCTCTGGGGTGCCAGGGTCCACCGGGCGAGTCGCTCCGCGTGCGGGGGTGCCTTCAGAGAGCTCTGACCGCAATTGACGCTAGCTTGCGCGGCCTTGATGTGTCCCTGAGCGCGAACAAATCGGTGGTCATGACCTGCGCTTCGCGCTCGCGCGGACACCTTGCACCAGTGTCGCTGGACGAGACTCCAATGCTATGGCGTAAATCTGTGCGGTACCTTGGCCTGAAGATGGACTGGCGCTTTTCCTTCCGCCCTGCTGCGACCAAGGCCTGTCTGCAAATTAAGAGGGTCACCGCTGCCATGCACAAGCTCACCGCTCGAGGCCAGAGTATCTCCCAACAAGCCACGCTGTGGCTGTACAACGCCGCAGCTTTGGGGGCGGTCCTCTATTCGTTGCCGCTCGTCACGGTGCACAAGCCGTGATGGTAGAAGCTCGAGCTCCAGCACCACAAATCTCTGCGCGTGTCCTTCGGCCTGCCCAAAAACTTGCAGTGCGCAGCAACGTTGGCCGAGGTAGGAGCGTGGCCACTTGAGCTCCAAGCAGCGCGCAGGGCACTGAATCACATCGACCGGCTTCACCACGCACCGGACGGCGGCTCGCTGCTGCAGCGTATGCGCTCACTCCCGCGCTTACGAATGGGCGGGGCGCTGCTCGAGTATGAGCAATTGACTTAAGGCCCACGCCCCTATGACTCCTGCGCGCCCTGGCCTGCTGCCTCGGAGGTATAGCGAGAGATCGTCGGCATCTCGTAAAAGCGGAGCACATTCCTCTGTGCTGTGCAGCAGCTGGCCAGAGCCGCCGTACACGAAGAGCTCCAAGACCATCTCCTCGGGTACACCGACAGCTCAGTAGCCCGCGACAGCTGCTTCCTTGCAGCGGCGGCTACCATCTCCAACCTGCGGCTGCACAGCCAGCAACATGCAACCTTCCTAGGCTTCTCCACCACGACGGAGTTGATGGGGTTCCGGCTCGGGCTGGACCTGCTGCTCTCCCTCGCGCCTCCGCCGACCAGAAGTCCTCTGCTGTGCGACTCCCGCGCCACCCTCAGCCACCTGCCATCCAATGGCCACGGTACCCCACTAGTGTGCGACATTTGCTCCCGCATCGAGCGCCTCGCGCAGAGTGGAAGCGCCGTGCGGGCACAGCGGGTGCCGCCACAGCGGCATCGCCCGCAACGAGGAAGCTGACCACCTTGCGACCACCACACCTCACCTACCTCCCAGCGATCTGCCCCTTGCTCTGGAGGGCGAGAGGTTGGTCATCCCGGATTATCTCCGAAAGCAGCACATCGACCCACGCATCGCAGGAGGTGAGCGCATCGACAGCATCACCGGCTGCCACGCACTTACGCGGTCGCAACGTGGAATGATCCACCGCGCACGCATTGGCTGCGTGTGGCCCGGGGAACGACCGGAGCGTCACGGAATCGCTACGAGTGATGTGTGTGACGGATGTGGTGCAGTGCAAACACTGGAGCACCTGCTACTTCGCTGTGCCGTGTTCGCCGATGCTCGTCGCATTATGCTTGCGTACTACAGGGCGCTGGGCATGCTACTGACTCCCTCAAGGCCCTGTGGCCGCAGGGCAGTGCGTGCACCCGTGAGCGAACCTTGGTGAGCCTCTGTGCTTTCTCTGAACGGACGGGCTTCACGTCCCGTCTGTTCTCGGCCAGATAGTTACACGTAGTGACCGAACGCTCCGCGAATGCTACCTTGGACGATTCACAACTGGACGCCCCACTACCGACGTAGTCAACACAGTCCTGTGCGCGTGTGTTTTTATTGCTCCATCATGAACTAATAAATCGTGCAACCTGTACACATTTCTTATTGTGTAGATAGTTTGTGTATATTACCTCCCTCTATCCTCTCTTTCGGTCCCCTCACCTCTTTCCTTTCATTTCTCCTTTCTGCCTGCTACCCTTTAATTCCGCTGCTCCAGCTGAGGAGCTTCAGTATCGATGGCAGATGGCGGCGCTAACAAAAATATTTTACCTCCTTTTTAGTATTATTTGAATAAAACCACTTTAATTAAAACCACTTACTACAATTTTCAGGAAGTTTCTGTTGTCATTTGCCGCATCTTCAGCTCCATGCGGCAAGCCAGTCTTTGAAAGCGACCTTTACACGCCAGATTTCACCGCAGCACTTACGCCACCGCTGTTTACACCTCCGACGCACTGCAAACCTCTCACGGTCAACGCCCCCCTTCCCCCCCCCCCCCCCACCCAACCTGTGCAGCCACGTGCCTGCAGGCGTAAACACTTTTATTGGCCCATAAATTCCTGGCTGGTAATGGGGATAGGGAGGTCTTGAGGCGTATGGACAGATGACGACGGTTTTGTTAGCCAAGCGGTAGCCCTTGGGCCGTGGTGGCTGTTCCCGCCCGGTCTATGACCCTGGCTTTAACGCCCGGGCTGGAGCTGGGCAGCATGACCTCCCACTGCCCTTGTGTAGTATTTGTGCTCTACTCTAGCACTTCTTTGAGACAAAGCCATAACATATGTGGTCCGGTCGTAATTGAAGAAAACACAAGAAACCTTCGAATAATTCTGAGCTTTATCTCAGTATCAAAATAAAAAATAAGTTTTCCATGATGTTATTTGTTCACGAGATCCAAATACATTGACAGATTTTTTGAAGTACCGGAATGCTTTAATGACCGAGTTAAGAAAAGCAAAAAAGTACTACCAGAATCGTTTTTAAAGCATAAATTATAAGGGACGAATATGTGAGGAGGTAAACTCGCTCACTTAGAGAACAAAAGCTAGAGATAGGATTACGCAGCTCGTAGTCGATGGTAAAACACTAATCGGTGAACAGCTAGCTGATGCAATGAACACACATTTTGTGGAAGCTGGCTCCTACTATATCACGAGTGCAACTGTCTGCGACGACAGTATGCCAGTGGACAAAATATTGAGTCACTCTCTTTTCCTGAAGCCTACTGATCCAAGTGAAATTTCAAGAATAATCGGGAAGCTTAAAAATAATATATTTCCAGGGGTGGATGAGCTTCGTCCAAATGAAATAAAATTAATATCGCCTTTGATATGTGAAGTTCTGAGCCGCATAATTAACATTACTCTTAAAACAGGCGTATCTCCTAAATAATTAAGAATCCCCAAAGTCACTGCAATATTCAAAGGAGGTGATACAAATACTTTATCAAAGTGCCGACCTATTTCAGTACTTCCTGCAATATCTGAAATATTTGAAAGTGTCATTCATGAGAGACTAGTTTCATACTTTGAAAAGCATCAGGTGATAACTCAATGTCAGTAAGGCTTTCGCAAGCATCGGTCGACAGAACACGCTCTCGTACACATCAAAGAGAGGATAATTTAAAACATGGAATGTAGAAAATATACACTAGGTTTGTTTTAGACATTCAGCAAGCTTTTGATTGCAAACAGTTCGATTTATTGCTCAACAAATTGTTAAGACACGGTGTCCAAGGTATTGTACTAGATCTTCTAAATGGCTATCTGAATAATCGTTATCAGTTGGTGAAAATTAATGATGCAGCATCAACACTCGCGAAGCTAAAACAAGGACTACCACAAGAATCAATATCGGGCCGGTTACTATTTCTTGTCTATATCAATGGCATTGTCGAAATAGATAGTTCTGCTCAAACCATAATGTATGCTGATGATACCAAAGTCTTCTTCTGTTCGCATAACCTACTGACACTAGAATGTTCTGTAAATGACTACCATGTGCATCTTTCAAACTTGTTAAGCAGACACAAGATTAAACGTCTCAAAAACAACTTATGTCATATTTCGTCCTGCCAAAAACCTATACACCGCAAGCTTAACGTGGAATTTGAGAACGCTTTATAAGACAAGTTCAGACCCAAAAACTTCTCGGGGTTTGGTTTCAGGAACAGTTGAGCTGGTCTGTACACGTAAGAAACCTAAGTGTAGAACTTTCCCGCACAGTTGGATGTCTTTACAGAATATCTGAGCTCATACCTCTCTGGCTAAAAAAGAACATTCATTCTTCATTTTTTCATTCCAAAATAACCTACGGCTTAATCGTTTGAGGCACTACTACACAATACAATTATACTAAGCTTATTACTTTGCAGAAGGAAATAAACGCTGCTTTGAATCTTATCGTGGCAATGCACAGGACTTAAGAACCACTCCTCCATTTAAGAAGCACGGCATCCTTAAGCCAGACCAGTTATATTATTTAAAAGCACTGCAAGTAATACATCTCAAGAAACTGTACGGAATTATTGACTCCGAAAACGCTGAATATCTTTTGAGGCGCCGAAAATACCGAACACCAAAAATCTGAACAAATTATGGAAGGCAAACAACGGCGTATAAAATACCTGCGATCCTAAACAAATTTTAAGGTACGCTAAACTTTGAATGCAAATTAAAAGCATTTAAACGCTAGCTAAGGGAGCTATTGTTATTTATCAAGCCTCTCATTTATCAAGTCTTTTACGACAAATGCTGAGAGAAGCCAAAAGGAAGTATTATGATGACACATTAACTAATTACATGAAATCTGCTGCCCATCGATATTGGCGTCATTTGTCACAAAGAGATAACAACCTTTGTAGCATTGTTATTGGCGATCAGGTGATTACCGATTCTTTAGTGATTGCGACCGCTCATAATGAGTTTTTTCAGACTGTGTTTACCGCCCCAGCAACGAACACTGTGTCATCGAATGTGTCGTCACAAATGCAAGAATCCACTATGTTTGATATTGAATTAACTTACGAAGGAGTGTTATCTCTTGTACCAAATATAAATGAAAAAAAAGTCTGTCGGACCGGACGGCATACCAAACGCCTTTTTACCCAGGAATGCGGAATGGGTAACCCATTATCTGATCATTATATTCAAAACCTTACTCGAACAGAAACAGGTCCCAAATGACTGGCTTAGAGCTAAAATGGCCCCAGTACGCAAAACTGGAAACCGGCAGGCAGTTGAGAATTACAGGCCAATCTCTTTAACTTGAGTTTGTTGCAAACTTCTGGAGTACATAATATCAAAGGGAATCCATACACATCTTGAATCAACAAATGCCTTTTCCCCAAATCAGCATGGTTTTTTGCAACAGTTGTCAACTGTAACACAACTAGTAGAGACAGTCATTGACTCCGCGAAGACTCTGACGACAAGAAACAAATCGACGCAATATGCCTTGACCTTTCAATGGCTTTCGACAGAGTCCAACAAAGTAAATTTAATTAAGAAATTACTATTAATGGGTATTAATCATACAACTGTGCACTGGATATCAGCTTATCTAAGCGGAAGATCTCAATTTATCGAAATCAATGGTAGTAAATCAGAATTATTAAGCGTAACCTCCGGTGTACCTCAGGGGTCCGTCTTGGGTCCCGTTTTATTTTTAGTCTATATTAACGACATCGCTTCCGATATTAATAAAGATGTCACAGTGAGACTTTTCGCTGACGACTGCCTGCTCTACAGTGCTATAAATAATATAGATAATCAAAAAAGCACTTAATGATGCTCTCGTAGCGGTCGAAAAATGGTGCCAAGGCTGGAAAATGCAAATCAATGAAGAGAAAACAGTAGTTTTGCGCGTCACAAACAGGACCAAACATGCCAATAAGACTGTTATATGCTCGGATCTACCGCACTTACCACAGTAGAAGCACTTAAATACCTGGGAGTCCACATTTCTAGAGGTCTAAGCAGGAAAAATCATGTACTTTAAGTTTATTCAGCCGCTGAAGAGAAAGTCTGGTCTTTGCGCCGAAGATTAAAACTGGCCTCACAATCTGCAAAGTTAGCTGCCTATTTACCTTATGTGCGACCAACATTAGAATATGCCTGCATTATATAGGATCCTGTAGAATGTAGTTTAATAAAAAAAAACTTGAAAGTGTGCGAAGAAGAGCAGCTCGATTTATAATGTCCAGATATACGCGTACTGATTCTGTAACAGAGATGCTGCGCCTTCTCAATTTGCTACCTCTAGCCGAACGTCGCCGAATGACCTGACTAAAATTTTCATTTCAGCTCTCAAGAAATTTCTTCAATATCAGTAGCTCCCATTACTTGGTTCCAAAACAACTTAGACATCTGAGAGCAAGCAATGAATACTTTTTCCAAACCCCGAACGTACGCATTAATGTGCACGCTAATTCTTACTTTTTGAGGACGATAGTACAATGAAATGATTTACCAGCATCTCTCTTGTAGTCCAGTACATTAACAACGTTCGAAAAAGCTATCTCCATTTCACACTAACCCGCCGCGGTGGTTCAGTGGTTAGGGCGCTCGACTACTGATCCGGAGTTCCCGCGTTCGAACCCGACCGCGGCGGCTGCGTTTTTATGGAGGAAAAACGCTAAGGCGCCCGTGTGCTGTGCGATGTCAGTGCACGTTAAAGATCCCCAGGTGGTCGAAATTATTCCGGAGCCGTCCACTACGGCACCTCCTTCTTCCTTTCTTCTTTCACTCCCTCCCTTATCCCTTCCCTAACGGCGCGGTTCAGGTGTCCAACGATATATGAGACAGATACTGCGCCATTTACTTTCCCCAAAAAACCAATTATTATTATTATTATTATTTCACACTAAAAATTTGTTGTTTTTTAATTTCATACGCCTAACCATTTCGTGATTACATCTCGCCTAAGATGAAGGCCGGGAATGTAGAAAACTTTTCCTTTTTCCTTTTCGGTGTGAAATAACTGTACGTTTTTAAAGTGAATGTTTATTAACACTACTTCTGTAAAAAAAAGGAAAAACATTACGCTGCAAGAAATATGATTGTGTAGATGGCGATGACATTGTATTTTTGTATTTCTGAATAATGAAAAGGAAACCTGTTACTCCTCAAGTGTCACGCCCCACCACTGTAACAGCCCCACGGCCAACAGTATTTGCAAATAAAAATAAATAAAAAATGCTGCCAATTTAAGTAAAGCCATAATTAAACAGTGTTTTTTCACGTTTTACTGTCGTCTTACAAAAGAAACTAATACTCTGTATAACACAAAATGGCTCTATAATTTGCTCTTATCTTGCTTTTGTGTCGTTTCAAGCAATATTATTCAGTTTCACTGACAATTATATCTTTTTTGTATGATTTTGTACAACAGCTATTTGTGCTGATTTATTCATGTAATTTGCGTAGCGTCCTGTTATGTGTAATTTGTTATGTGTCTTTTTTGTGCAACAGAGTGCGCGATACGTTTGTGTACAAGTGTCAAATATAGCGTTTTTTGTTATCGTTTGTGATTAGAGGCGACACAATTTCTTATTTTGTTCTAAGATTTGTATTGAATCTGTACCGCTGTGGACTATTTAGGGTCAGGGGCCTCGTCAGGCACCACCAGCCTTTAGCCTCTCTTTCTGCATCAGGCTCGGCGTTTCGTCTGATGCTGAAATAAAAGTAATAAAAATAAAAAGATACAATGTAGGGTGAGGCAAAAGGATTTGCTTGTTTTGTAGCCTCTGGGTTCGAACCCGACCTCAGCGGCTGCGTTTCGATGGAGGCGAAACGCTAAGGCGCCCGTGTTCTGTGCGGTGACAGTGCACGTTAAAGATCCGCGGGTGGTCAAAATCGTTCCTAAGCCCTCCAATGCGGCACCTCTTCCTTCCTTTCTTCTTTCACTCCCTCCTTTATCACTTTCCTTACGGCGTGGTTTGGGTGCCCGCAGAGATATCGGAGACAGTTTTCCCCCAAAACCAATTTTCATTTTCACTTTATGGGCAGCTTCGTTACCGAGAAGGGATGTGTGGGCGCGGGTCCATTTAAGTTGTACTGTGCGTTGGTATTTGGCTTACTTTAGCGATTTCCTGGTCAGCTGGATGTACCCTGCCTTGGAAATAATTCCGGCTTGCTGATTTTGAATCGTTTCCTATTTATTGCCTTGGAATTTGTGATGGCTACAGCGAGCGCTATAGCCACTTCCCGCTTCCTCAAAATTTCTTTTCTTCAGAGAGGCGCCTGGGAGTAGGTTTTGTCTCTCATCCACCACCGCCATCGATGATCGCTCGTAGACCCTGTGCCCAACCACGCAACGTGATCAAACTGGCATTCTAACCCCTTTTGTTTCCACTCTCTTCGAAATAATACACCAGGCATTCCGAATTGTGTTCAAATATAATGAAAGATTGGCTATAGAACTAAACTTTTCAAACGCGTTGAGTGTCTTGGTTATGTGTTCACTTCAGCATTCAATAACGCGTTGTATTGCTCCAACGTGCGCGTGCCGGCGCTTGCTTGCGCTTGTATAATGTCCTAGTTCTCTTCGCATGTGTGTTTCAAAGCGAAAGTTTCGCTACGCTAGGTAAAGCCGCTCTTCGCGTGGCACTGAATTTGAACTCCTTGACCTTGAACTGAGAAGAAACCAGTGACAACTATGACGCCACACAGACGCTGCCGCCGACGAAGCCGAGCGCTCACCTGTTTCTATAGGCTATCGGCGTTCATTGTGTTCTTTGCCGTTGGCGTTGACAACGTTCTAGGTCTAAGTGGATGCCGCTGAGTATGGTAAGAACGCGATGACCTTCGCTGTCGCGAATAATAAACAACTCCTCAAATTAAGTGCCTCCATACTCTCGGGGAGTACCGAGACTGCAGAGGAGGTTGCGAAAGCACTGGCTTGTGCAGGCACAAAAGCGAGGTACATCATCAGTGACTTCAAAGTTGCCATACTAGATTTCATCAGAGGCCGGGTCTAGCCTCTAACGAACACAATTCTAAGCCGACATATAATAGACCGGAAAATTGCACCAGTCTGAACACCAGCACATACATCCCTGCCCGGTAATGAGCCGGCCCACGAGTTCTACCGAGGCTTCTCCTTCCGGGCGGACCAGAGTGAAGTGTTCTTCACAACAGTGATCGCATGGTGGCATACAGAGAAATTACACGGAACTACCGTTTGCAACGAGCTAGACTTCCTCCAACGGATAGATCCTCGGCCAGATACCAAGCCATACTGGCGCCAGTTACAAACTTACACCTTTCGAAACCCGGCCCTCTGGAGTCTTAAGTACCCAGGGCAAGTTTCATAAAAATGCACAAACTGCTAACTTAGGGCCCCCTTGGACCACCTACTATGGGAATGTCCTCACGACCCCGGGAGGGACGGGGTATAAAGACGAATTACCAATGGGAGACCTTACTACTGAGCTCCGACCCGGCGACTCAGCTACAAGTCGTACGACTGGCCGAAGCCGCTAAAAAGAGTCAAGACTTTTAGGCCGTGGTCTAGGCTTGTAGCCCTCTGGCTACCCTCTTTCGGTTGGACATTAAATGCTTTCCTAACCTATCCTATCTAGACTCTGATGATTTTGAGGAAAAGAAGGGCGCAAAACTGACTTCTCAGTACAGTGGAAGCCTCAGCCGTGCATTGAGGTACGTGACGGTGGTGTGAGAGAGATGAGGGCTGCATGCATTAGCGCTGACAACGTTGTGGTAGACACGCAGCACTGCAGCAATAGGCCGCAACGTTCGTTGGGTGACCAAGCTCTCGCGACTAACCATTAGTTTACCACCTGCCAGGGTGGCAGGGCGGGTGCGCTGCGTATCCATGTACGGAACGCACTCAACGTTACAGAAGCCAAGCAGCGTCTACTTTCCCCATACACCAGGTTCAGCGGTGGTTAAACAGCAGCTAATTTTTTGTTTGTTTGGTGGTCTTTCTATGAGTCTTAAATATCTTTGCTTTTGTCAGCAGTTTCGTCGACCTTCGCTTTGTTGCGAGAGCAACTGAGGGGCCACGCCAGGAAAACGCCTCCTTCGAATGAGGCCACCGAGAGGTCAAAGGAGCAGGGAATGTTTAAAGGAGCAATGCAGGATAGAGAGGGGAGGGTGTAGTAAAGTGGCGAGGAGAAAAGCCGCATGTGCGGCGGAGGAAGTGTTGGACTGCACTGTGTGTCGGTTGTCAGAGCGAGGGGGAGTGCGGTTTGGAAAAGGGCTCCACTTGGAGAACGCTGACGAGGGAGGAAACGCAGTGCGAGTGCCGGTGCGTGCATGCATAAATGATCATGTCGCGCGGTCCTCCGCGTTCGTTCGCATTTAAATCAACGATGAAATTCGTACCTTAACGGCGCGCTTCGTATTTCTGTGAGTGTTGCTGAAGGATTTGCTTTGAAGATGAGGAGGAAAATGTTGCGGTTGCGTTGACCATTGGCAAGGCAACTTATCCGGACCTTCGGCAAGCTCGGCGACCTTAACAGCCGCAGAAAAATGCGTTAATCATCCAGCACACGGAAACGAATCATATCAACCCTGCATCCAAGAAATGCCAATGGGACTCACGCAGTTTAGTAATGCGCAATCATTCCCGTCGGAATATTGACCAATCGATCGCCGTCCAACTTTTTATTCGTTAGAGGAGCCGTCACAGCATATATTCTTGCATGGCCTGTTCATTGCATTTAATCTTCACATTCCCTTCGTTGTAGCCAGAACTACGCTCGTCGGAATATTGTCCAATCGATCACCTTCCAACTTTTTATGCGTTAGAGGGGCCGTGACAGCCCATATTCGTGCATGGCCTGTTCATTGCATTTAATGTTCGCATTCCCTTCATTGCAGCCAAAACTACGCTCGCCGGCCATTAGCGTGCGCTAAATCTTGTGGTCTTGCTCTCCAAAATCGCTGAAATCACATACACGAATTCCGCGGACTCGCTAGGCCTCGTCACAAAGGAGAGCGGCGGTACGCCGTCAACAGTATCTGGCAAAAGTTCAGCGCCGAGCGTCCCGTGGTATTAGTCGTGAAATCGTTTTTTTTTTCGACCTCTGGCTTGAAAACTCGGTCGTGGAGCTGGGTTTAAATGTACATCGCACATTACCAGATTGTTTTAAATTAGCTTGGATCGCTGCCCTGACTAATTACTCTTAGCCACTCTATTCAACTAGGCATGTAAAAAAATTCAGGGGGGGGGACTTTTTTGACCTAAAGTGTGGTGAGGCGAAACCCTTAAGCGCAGTGTTGGCTGCTTGTGTTACTGATGTGTGGTTAAGATATTGATTAGGTACGCAATTTGTGAATCTTAACTGCTGGAGACACTGGAGGGCGTTTGGAAGGCATCCGAATGATTTGACGTCTTTGCGCAAACACTCTTCATCGTGCTAGTCAAGGAGAAGTACATATGCGTTGGCAGAAAAGAGAGTAGTCGCTAGCAGGCTTGGCTGCAGAACGGAAGGATGGTGGTTCGAATCCCATCGTGCACAAAGATTTCTTATTTAGTTGCTGAAGATCGTAACGGACAGACGAGGCTCATGGCCACGAGTATGAGCCATTAAAGGCTTTTTTCGCCTTAATATATTGAGTAAATGTGGCATATCTGAGCAGATTTCTTAAGGCTGCAAGTAGATGCAGGTGGCGTGTGAAGAGATGCGCGCTAATTTTGCATTACTTATGCTAGCAATCGTCTACCATTTTCTTCTTTTGATAAACAAGCAGTTTTCTGTCCAGCCAATCAATTTTACCTTTCTGAGAGACATGGGTTCATTTTGGCCCAAAATAAAAAGTATTTGGGCGTCCCACGAGCCAAACGCAAGCGCCGTGTTTTTTTCCAAAGCATCGGAAAGACATACGCGTAGCAGAATGTCCTTAATGACGATCGAAAATACCTCTTCTCCTATATACTTGCCATTACAGGACGCTACTTCCTTCCATGAACAGGAAGCTGCCTTTTGTCATCCAAAACGTTGCTTGCCACTGCAGAAGCTAGTACACAATGGCTTTTCCTCTGTTACTGTTCTGTGCCCCGAGGCACCGCTCGCTTCGATGCGCGGTTTTATAACCAAGCGTACAACGTAGGTCTCTTATCGAACCGGCTTCAGTTCCTTTTAGCTGATATGCTCCAAATAACAAAACACAGCTGAGGAATCCAGGAAGTCATAAAATGCGAGCCAAAAGAGTTTCCGCAACAAAGTCCTAGGTGCATTCCTTCTTATTCACCCGCCTCTCCTATAGACGTGGGACTAGCAGGAAAACGTAGTGCTTCTAAGTAGCATGTCGTGTCAGCTGGGAAGCGAATGCGCCCACAGTGTCCTTTCTTTCTCTGCTGAAAAGAAGTTATCCGAAAAAAAGGGCACGAAAAACAGGAACGCTCTTATCTCGTGCCTTTGGAGTGAGCTCGAAATGAGTGTGTGTACTTCCGAACCTTAGGTTAGAACTCCTAATGAGATTGTCGTTTTATTGCTTCCCATAACACTTTCATTCGCCTTGGCGCGACGCATTAGCGCTTCGCTTACCTGGGGTACACAGAACCAGAATGGAGACGCAGAATGGTTGCAGCAGCAACGCTTACTTCCCGTCAGAAATCGTTTCTTCCACAGAAAGTGCTTCCACGTGTCCGTGCCACTCTCCCAAAGCAGCTCCAGCGTTGGTGCCGAGTTTTTTTCCCGAACAGTCACTTCTTTTGCCCGCCGCCGCGCTGGCTTAGTGGTTATGGCGCTCGGCTGCTGGCCCTAAAGATGCGGGTTCGATCCCGGCCGCGGCGGTCGAATTTCGATGGAGGCGAAATTCTAGAGGCCCGTGCACTCTGCGATGTCAGTGCACGTTAAAGAACCCCAGGTGGTCGAAATTTCCGGAGCCCTTCACTACGGCATCTCTCATAGCCTGAGTCGCTTTGGGACGTTAAACTCCCATAAACCAAACCAAACTTGTTTTGTCCCGAATTTAGTTCGCTTCACACTAATTTAGGCACCACGTTCATTACGCTCTCAGAAATAGATCCAGGGTTTGGTACTTAGCCCAACTGAAGCCCGTAATCTTGCGCGTCGTACTTCTACGAAAAAATAATAATAATAATAATTGGTTTTTGGTGGAAAGGAAATGGCGCAGTATCTGTCTCATATATTTTTGGACACCTGAACCGCGCCGTAAGGGAAGGGATAAAGGAGGGAGTGAAAGAAGAGAGGAACAAATAGGTCCGTAGTGGAGGGCTCCGGAATAATTTCGACCACCTGGGGATCTTTAACGTGCACTGACATTGCACAGCACACGGACGCCTTAAGCCCCAACTCGATGGACGCATCCTACGCGTACCGGCTGAGCGCCTACGCGCACGGGCGTACGCTGGATCCTGTCGGCGCATGCGCAAAGCGAGACGCGCGCGCAGGCGCGCGCGTTGCTAGATATCTGTTCATGTCAGATATTTTCAGCCCTGGCGGCGCGCTGGCGCACGCGCCGGAAGTGGCTCGCTGGTTTGTGGCCAATGAGAGGGCACAGTTCTCGCTATATCCGGAATGAGCCTCCATGGCGCGCCGACTGATCTTTTTTTTTTTTTGTCAACGAGCTGCGACAGCCCCCTGCGCAAACATGTCGTACCTTATAAGCAATGAAAAATTAATCGCTGCTGTTGAGAGGCGCCGCTCGCTGTGGCTTGCCAGCCACAAACACCACAAAAATAAGCTCGTTACGGCAGCGTCCTGGAAGGAGGCGGTGGCGGAAATAATGCCGGGAACACCATGTGAAGGTAAGCAGGCACATTGCTCATGACGAGCACTTCATGATTGTAATGTTCTTAAGATTCCTCATGTTTCAATCACGCAGAGAACGTTCATCACATTCAGAAGCGGTGGAAATCTCTCCGCTATAAGCACTGAAATACGTGCCAGTTTGAATGAAAAGCTACTATTAAAACTGCAGTTCAGTTTATATATTACATAACTTGCCTTGCTACTTTCAAAATACAAAAGATTTCAAGTGGCAGTCTAACTGTTTTGGCCAGTTCCAATCTATGAGGTCTAGCAACAACGTGCTAGTGCGGGCACGAGCGCGAGTTAGCGACAGGCTATGGAGGTGCACACCACTTGCGACGCCCGTCGCGACGCGGCGCTGGGCGCACAGGCGCTCTGCGCGTACGCGTAGGATGTGACCATCGAGTTGGGGCTTTAGAGTTTTTCCTCCATAAAAACGCAGCCGCCGCGGTTGGGTTCGAACCCGGGAACTCCGGATCAGTAGTCGAGCGCCCTAACCACTGAGCCACCGCGGCGGGGCACGAAAAAATGTCGCCGAACTAGGATTGTGAAACGCATCAAACGCAAGTGAAGAAAGCAAAGGGAAGCGCTATTTCGGACAGTAAATTCCCCTATAAGTTATTAAAAAATGCGGAAACTTGTAATCGGCTGTTCAAAATGTTCAGAGTGCGCTATCAAGCCGTAGACCACTCATCGCGTTACGCTCAACAATGTGAAAAGAATAAAAAGAGAATGTGTAAGATAACTCCACATTTACGGACACTGGAGACTGATCGAATGCTGAAATATTGAGCTGTACAGCAACATTGCCCGTAAGGGAACCGGGTGACGGTCGCCCAGCCGATTTGTCATCGCCATGTTAGCATTGGGACGATAACATCTGCGAGGATGGGCACTTGTGCAAAGAGGGCAAGCTTGCAGGCTTGTCACCTATTAAGGCGGAAGCCTTTAATGGCTCATACTCGCGGGGTCCGTTCGTCCGTCCGTCCGTCCTTCCGTTACGCTCTTCAGCAACATCCAGCGACTCGATAAGCAAAAAAAAACTTTGTGGACGAGGAGATTCGAACCACTACCTCCCGTTCCGCAGCCCTGCGTGCTTGTGACTACGCTACTTCCTGCCAACGCATATGTAGTTCTCCTCCTCTAAGACGCTGAAGAGTGTTTGCGGAAAGGTGCCGAATCAGACGGATGCCTCCGAAACGCCCACCAGTGTCTCCAGCATTTAAGATTCACAAACAAATATGTGCATAATCACCATCTTAACCACACATGAGTGGCACAAGCAGCAACACCGCTCTAAAGGCTTTCGCCTCACCGCACTTTAGATCAACTAGGTGCCCCCCTGAGTTTGTTATGCTCGACCCAAACATATGCACTACCCCTGCCGCTGTAGGCTTCTTCGCCAGAAGTCTCTGATATCACATGGATGTGCAAATGGTCATCGCCGTTCGTTCATTGCATGCTGTATTTTTTTCGCAGGTTGTGTTCCACAGGAAACAAACAAAAACTCTGACTTAAGCAGTGTTTAACCACGGTTATAACCTAACTTCGAGAGATAGCATCTAGGCAATAGTCCGGGCCAAAATTAGAGGTCGCGATCATGTCGGGCAGGCTCAGTTTTTGTCGCACATCGATTATGGTTCAAGTTTGGTCAGGTCAAATTTCGTGGTGGGCGGGGCCGAATTCTGGAATTTTGGAAGCTACATAGAATGTTTACGACATTAAAATCAATGCAAAAGCACGGAATGGTGCTAGGTAGAAGACGACGATGAGCGGGCAGTGCCGCCGGACGGAGCAGATGGAAGTTGATGAAGACGACGCTCTGCAGTGCACAGCGCGAGAGTGTTGTGCAATTTAACATGGGGCAATTTAACTAAACCCTGGCCAATTCCCCGCCGTCGGTATGTGCCATAGTATTTGAGGCAACAACAACAACAACAACACGAGACATGCTCAGCTGTAGCGGTAGCCCAGCGGTCTCGCGCAGCGGCCTGTGAAGGTGATCTCTTCGCGCCACCGCGGGGTCACCTCCAAATCGTGGATGAGATTTCTTTTTATGCGTTTTTTTAACGGTAGCTCTACTCGATGCACGAACCCCGCTGAATACCACGTGATCTATCCGCTGTCTGAATTTGACCTTCAGCCTAGCCAAGGACATATTGTGCCTAGATAGAAAGAAGACGTAGTTATACATGGTTAACTTCGACAACCATGTCTGTTGTTTTTAACGGAACTGGGCTTGCCAGAATTCTTTAGCTCATCTAGTGATCACTTGTTATGTTAGAGATCTAGTTTACTAAAGCACTCCCGTTCGTAATGGTTCCGTCCCGAGTTTATGCAAACACATATGAATGCGTAAAAAAATAAAAGCATGCCTGAGCTCAAGCACACCCACTGCATGGCAAGCTGCGCTTTTGTCATCGTAACAAACCTCAAAATTTGTATCGATGGTGTTTTATTTACGTGTTTGTTTTTTTCTTATTTTATCTTAACCGCAGTTCCCGTGACATCTATAAAAATAATGGGTTTCATCGTCATGGCTGCCTAAATGACATCCGAGATTTCTCTTGGCTCTACTCAGATTCTTTAAAACGCGAGCTTAGTTGGCTTTGGGGCTAACTTTCGTTGCCGCTTCAACGCTTCCAACTATCAATTGATCTCTCCTGTATGATCACTATAAACCTTCCTGATGCTGCCTCGTGGGTGAAATGGACTCCACATCGAAGCATGACTGGCAGCATAAAGTTCTGCACAGTAGAACTGCTCCTGGCAGTCAACCCTTACTACCCCAAACACTTCACCACTATTCTAAAAATTGTTGCGTTAATTAAGACTGCACCTGCAGAATGGTTGCGTGCCGTCGCTAACGCCAAAGCAGTGTCTTTATTTTATCTCACGCTGTGCAGTGCACTTCCTCGTCCGTAACTACGGACCAGAACTTCAAAAGCAACAATTTTAAACGGAGGCTCACTAAACTTTGTCTCCGAGCTCATTTACAGCGAGCATGGATGGAAAGCTCCGGGTGCTGCGGAGCGCAAACATGAGAGTCGCGTCGTCAGGGGCATTTGTGTTTGTTAACAACTAGCAGGGCCTGATGCCTATGATTGCTATGGGGGCTGAGAAAACGCGGCCGCGACCGCTAATGGAGTCCCGTTTCGGAGTGCTCTCGGCATAGAATGGAAGAAAACATCACAGCAACAGCGATGATACGGTGGACCGCCAGCTGCCCGCTTTAAACCACTCTTAAGGCACTCATGCGCAAAATAGTGGATTGCACTTGGGGCCCTCACTAGGAGCTTTGAATTTCGATGCTCTTCTTTTTAACTGAGAAAGAGCAGTGCACGACGATTGCCCTTTGAAGCAAAGAACGTTAGCATAAATTATTTGCAGGAAATCACAGGTGCTTATCTTGTTCCTGTTCCTTGAAACTAATGGATATGAAAGACACGGTATCCTATGGATAGGTTGAATTGGCCTGAATTGGCCTGAAACGTGAAGTAGAAACGCTGTCTCGCTCCTAATCACCTTCGAGGTTCTGCATCACAGGATTACTGTGAACTGCCATGGGCGGTCAGATGAGCTCATACAATGGAAGGACATAGTAAAAGAAAGCATGTAGTATTTTGGGAATTACTAATATTCCGTTCCACTCGACTAAGATGAATGTGTTGATTTAATTGCTAAAAAAAATTGATTTACAGGAAACTGCAGCACCGAAAAAAACCTTTTTTAGGAGCAGGCTCGTACTTCCTAACGTAGTGGTGAATAATTAACCAGGTTGAGGTATGACCAAACCAAAAGGTGCTGCATGGAACCCGTATGTTACTAAGGTGTCGGCGCAGGGTACTTTCCGCTGCTTCTTTCGTCTCCGGAAGTGTCATAGTTGAAGTGCATTAAACAATAGAGATAAGTCTTTGCTACTGCACAGAAGAAAGCATGGTGGATCACTGCTTCTGCTCTACGCTGGTAAGAACTGGATTGTTCACGAATTTTGCGCTCAGAAAGTCTGATGGCCGGCATTTCGAGACGGGCAACCAGCCAAAAGTGTCGAACATAAGTACTAGTTGGGCGGGTCATATATTTATTTTTGTACAAAAGGTTAGCTCTACAAACAAATTAATTTAGGAGTAATTACATATTTTCACTGAATAATCAATTTCCCAAGGTCCTCAGTTATGGTAGACTTTATGCCATAGGAAGAAGCGATCCTTTTCTTATTCTGTTCCTAATGACACTCGCGGTATAACAGGACATTCTTAGGTCTGTCGCTATGGTCAAGGCTGGAGAGCACTTCAAAGGTTGGTTTATACAAGCGACCTAAATGCCCCCAAAAGTAGAAGATTGGCAAAGCATCGTTGTCGCTGAGTTGTGCGGCGCTATGGTGTGGTAGAATGCGGTTGTAGGTGGTTGGTTTCGAACCGGCGGCACGTTGTTGTATTTCTCCTTAATCGAATAAATTTCAGGTAAAAGAATTAAAAACGCCATACTCTTAAATTTTCATTCAAAGATGCCACAAATCATTAAATAGAAACACTCCCAAATGTTTTCTTAGGTTGCCGTCGCTGTTGCCTTTCTTCAGCGGCCCAATGAATAGGGTCTTACACATTCCGGAGGTTTTACAAGCTACAGAACAACATACTATTCTTCTGAGAAACACTAAGTAAAAAAATTACTTCGGAGAAAAGTGCGCTCCTGCAAATGAATATTCGCATAATTTCTATTTTAAATTCAAAATGAGAAACTGCGAGCAGCTTCATACTGCATGAAAGATAAACAAACTGCAAACTTACAAGGAGCCGATATTTTTTTTTAAAGCAGCCGTTCTCAGGTCACACAATATTACCACTTTAAAAACAAACCAAACGGAACATATATACTAATGCGATTTCATAAAAATTGAACAAAATATTTTCTTGACTACGGCATTATGAAACAAGTTTTTTTAATTGGTTCAAAATGGAACTTAGGACAAAGAATAAAATAAAGTATTGAATTTATAGGTTGTGACATATAATGTACTTTACCTCCTGGCACAGAATCGTGTATAATAAGAAAGTTGTGTTTACGACATCAGGATTACTCACGCTTAAATATTCTTTTTTGTCCCCTTTTCTCTTATATCTGAGCTTGCTGCTTGTGTCGGCAAGTAACGGGTACTTGGAGACAACATTTTAATATCGATTGGTGAACTACAATACTTAAATCACGAGAGATTAAGCATTCCCTCTTCTAGTGGATTAGTATACCATCAGTTTGAAGCGCCCCAGTGCTTTTTTGGTTTCTTTTTCTTTTTTAATGTCAGTTGCATTATAGCAGTAAACCGTTGCTTGGTAAGTTCAATGACATCTATGTTTCGACTGCCCTGCACTAACTGGAAATTACTTGCCTGACTGAAAAGAATGAATACCCCAGGCGAAAGTCAGCCGTACTTGCAGATTGACTGGAGGCACTCACATTCCTGGTATTGTTTGCGGTCAGAGAAACGATTTTATCCTCAATGAAAGACGAGCCCTTAATGGAAGCGGGGGATTTCTGTGGAGCACCTCGGGTGTGTGCAATTTAGGGATATCACGGCAGTACAGTGCAAAGGATATGATTATTTGGCGTGAAATGAGGTCATCAAAAAACACCCTAAAGGCACTGCAAATGAACAAAAAAAACGGAATTTTATCGGTGACTGTGTAGGGTGACACCGCTGGTATGTTTAAATGAAGAGTACTGATTACTTTCCTTTGAATCTTGCGCCTTTAGCTTGTAGTTATTTTTCATGTATTTTATTCTTAAATCCTGCTCCACCGCCACAGATACCTGCGCTATTGTTCCGTTGTCGCCTCTTTCGATACGACGGGCCTAAGGCGTTTAGTTACAATACACCAGGTACAATCTTTCCTTTTGTGAAAACCACTCTATTTATTTGGCACGTAAAAACTCCTCTCGTGTAGCCTTGAGACATCAAATGGATACAGAAATTTATTGTAGCTAAGTGCTGGAATGTTATGATTGCGATTATATAGCTCGTTCTTAGGTTCGGGCAGCTGGCTACAACGCACGCCCACCGACTCGGTGCTTCAGATATTGTGCGGACCGGAGGAAGAAGTTAAGAGTGTGGACTTCTGAGGTAGACTTGCCTTCACAATTCTGATTATTTTTCCATTGTCCGGCACATAAATTGCGTGGACAACGACAGGTGACTGGTGCCCAAATTCTAGGCACAAAATATTTTTTTTCAGGCGCCGAGGCACGCTGGGAACGACCTGGGCTCACCGCGCCAGCTTCATGTATATGTGTCAGACATTTTGTTACATGACCTTGACGTAGCGAACCTGGATCGGAGGACCGTCGCGTCACAAGCCCGGCGTCCTACCTTTCCTCTGAGCTTCCTTCGATCCGTGACCTAGCTTCAGAACGCGGATGTGGTGCGGTTAATATAACGTGCCTAATGGTATTGCCACATTGCGTGTTTACTATCAGCCACACAAGTTAGTTGGATGCAGGTCTGCAGGAAAAAAATTATTTCGATGCAGGCACACAAGTGAATCACCTGAAACATCTCAAGGTGTTTACAAACATGAATGGTACATCCATTGGCAGCATTACAAGGTATCTCGATCTTGATGCACTGAAACAATTATCTTTTTTTTTAAAACGTGCATCCCGTAACATTATGTGGCTGATAGTGCTTCTACCGTACTCGGCACACCTAACAACCCAATGCACAAGATGCTAGCGTTAATTAAAGCCAATTTTAGTGAGGAATAGTACATTTGTCAAGGCTATCACTTCATCAGCCCTGAACGGCTTTGACCTGATTTTCGCCATTTATTTTTAATCCTAACTGTTGAATGTCCAGCTTTCATGGAAGCCCCATTTATTAGTGAAGAAACTGAAATATTGTAAGATACTGTTATGAAAACACTGAAAGAAATGATTTAACTTTTAGATACGTGGCAAAATCTTGCTATTAAATTCTGTCTTACGCTCACATGTCGTTAAGACTACCATAAAAACCGATTAGATGGCCGCGCCTTAAATTCAATTTACACACGATAGAAGTGCGAATAAAATATAAAATAAAAAACGCCTATAAAAACTTCTGACATCGTTTATCCTGCGACCTATATGTACGGAGTGTGTACTACGTAAGGTGCAGGAAATTCCTAAACGCATTTGGCCGGAACATAGCCGCCTAGAGCTAAAATCGAGGCGCCAATTCCTCCCAATATCTCGACGCATCCACCATTAAGCAATATTTTCGTCTACAAAACGAAAAGAAAAAGCGCCGAATGAAAGAAGAGAAAATTCCGCAAATAGATTCTGATGGTATTACGGAATTCGTTGAGTTAGGCAGCAGCAGGCGTCCGTTCGAGTGGCGCGTTTATTCTCGTGTTGGGGAGAAACTCCCTCTCGCTCATGTCACTGCCTCCGAATGGATTCTCTGCGATCGTTTTCAGTGCGTGTGCTTGTGTACCTATTTTACTATGGCCTGAATGCATATGCAGTGGAGCACGAGTCCAATCATCTCTTCTCCGCCAGCTCGGTATCCACGTGTTCGACCCGAAGGAGCTCGAGCTGGGGTCTGAAGGCATGCATGAACCTGAAAAATACCCTGTGGACATCTGCAGCCGACAGGCTATTTTTCCTCACGTGCGCCAACGTAAATTACCGTTCGTGTTCCTGCGACTTGGGCGCGCGTACAGGGGCTTAACTTATTCTAGAACGGTTTTTTCTTTTTTTTGCAGCTCTTCGCGGGCGTAGTTGTAGTAGGGGTGTATTAAAATAATAATGAAAAGGAAGTAAATGATTTTTGCTAGGCCTGGCTTCTGCCATCGATACTGAAGCACCTGAGCTGGGGCAGCGGAAATAAAGGATAGCAGGCAGAATGAAGAAATGAAATGAAAGAGGTGAGGGGACAGGAAGAGAGGATAGGGAGGAGAGGTAATATACACAAAATATACTCACACAATAATGAATATGTACTAGTTGCGCGCGTGATAAGTTCGAGTGGTTGACATTTTCTCGGTGCGTTTTTCTTGTAAGGAAATTTACACGAAGATAAAAAGCGAGTTTCATCAGTGAGTTAAATTTAGTGGAAAACTTCAGCTTCCCAAGTATAAACTGGCTCTCACAATCTGGCACAGCGAGTGAAACCGCAAGCTAACATGTTTCTTCAGTCATGTTTTGATTTTCACTAGCACAACTTATTACCAATCCCACGCGTCACACTTCGTGTACCGCCAACAATACAGATTTAATATTAACGAATAATCCCGATATTTGTTCCGACATTATACATCAAGACGGCGTTTCAGATCATGACGTAATAACAGGACGCCTTACCGGTTCCTTTAACGAAAAGAAAACTACTATTAAACAGATCAGATGTTAAAACTGTGCTAACTATGACAAATTAAATTTCGAATGAGATTATTTCACCACCCAGTTCATGAATCTATATTTATTGCGCACTGTTGAGCAGAATTGGGATTTATTCATGAGTACTTTTAATAAACTTGCTGATGACTTCGCTCCACTTATGGCCATCCGATGTAGCAGCAGTGCACTGTGGTTTAATCAGAAGTTGCGACGTATGAGTAATAAGAAAAATCGATTTTACCGGCAGGCAGTAAAAAAAAAAATTGTCTTCTAAGCGCGTGGTACAAGTATAAGAAATTCGACAAGGACTACCAGTCACTCCTAAAATCCACTCGACGCCAGTTTCTCAATCACGACCTATCATCTCTGCTAACCAACAACCCTCGTAAGTTCTGGCGCATCGTAAATCCTGGCTTTGCTTACCGACATTAACGGCGTCATAATTATTGAGTCTGAATGTGATCAAATTTTTAATGACACGTTTTCATTAGTTTTCACCAAAGAAGACATTAGCTCATCCCCTGACTAAAATACGCTCCATGACATTTTCACGCCTGAATTGTGATTAATTAAACAGTTATTTTAGCTTTATTAAACAATCTCAAAATTACTAGTAGTTCGCATCACCTTGGCTTTACCAATAAGATACTTAAGAGTACATCTTAAAGCAATCGCGCTGTCTTGTCCTGTTTGTATTCGCAATAATTATCACATGGAATAATTCCTAATGACTGGCGGATAGCCAAAGTAACACCTATATTTAAATCAGGTGAGCATTCCTCTCCATTGAACTATCGACCCATCTCGTTAACCAGCACCGATTGCAAACTTCTTGACCATATCATCCACAGCGTATTCGTCATTCACTAACTCGGAGATCATAACATTAATTTCAATTAGCAGCACGGTTTCCGCAAAGCATTTTCATGTGACACTAAACTAGCTGGCTTCTTTAGGAGAGCGAGTTGACGGGCCAGTTGGTATTGCATGGTGTAGGAACAGCGCTAAGAACAGGACTTCTGTTTGACTATGTTTGACTTCTGTCCTGTTCTTAGCGCTTTTCCTACACCTAGCTGGCTTAGTTTATGACTTAAAAATGTCACTTGACGCGGGCTTTCAGGTCAATGTAGGGATCCTTGATTTTTCAAAGGCTTTCTATCAGGCTCCTCATCACAGACTTCTACTGAAATTAGCACAGCTTAACATCTACCCTAACGTGCTCGCTTGGATTAAGGACTTTCTTTCATCTAGATCACAGTTCACCTCGGTCAATAATTCTAACTCTTCCTCTGCTTATGTAACATCTGGGGTACGACAAGGAAGCGCGCTCGGACCTTTGCTTTTTCTAATCTATATTAATGATTTACCTGCCTGTTTAACATCTAGAATTCGACTTTTCGCTGATGACTGCGTAATTGGCCGTAACATTACTAGTGATAGTGACCGCCAATCCCTACAATCTGCTCTGAACGCAGTAAGCTTATGGTGCTCATCCCGGTTAATGACATTAAACATTTCTAAAACAAAACAGATATCTTTCACTCGTCGTACAGATCGCATTTCAACCACTTATATTATTAACAAGAATACTGTTGAACTAACAACCACATACAAGTACCTTTGCGTGCACCTTCTGTTTGACTTAACATGGCATCACCATATCGACCTCACCCTAGCGTCTGCCAACCGCCCACTTCGTCTTCTTAAATGTAACCTCAGACACGCCCCTATACACGTTAAAAAACTGGCATATATAACTCTAATACGCGCCAAAATTGAATATGCTGTTACCATTTCGGCCCCTGAGCAAGCGTACGTTATCGATATCATCGAATACTTGCAGAAACGTGCTGTTCGCATCATATTTTCAGACTACTCACCCTTCACAAGTGTTACAGCATTAAAAAAGCGTGCCGAACTGGAAGACTTGTCATATCGCCGTAAACTTCCTCGTTTAACACTTTTCGATAAGCTTTATCACCACTCCTTCCCTCGAAGTGATTTGTTTGTCACCTCATTCCATCTTTCCACGCCATGATCACTTTCAAAATTAAACGCGGGAAGTGTCATTCATCGTCTTACGCCAATTCATTCATTCCCTATACTATGATTGAATGGAAAAGTTTACCATCAGTCATCGCCACAGAAGCTGACGTCTTAAAATTCCAAGAGTTCCTTCGCTGTGACGAAAATGTGTAAAATTTGCTGTTTTTTGTGTTCGTTTTTCCTTTTTGTGTTATGCCTTGTTTTATTGTTTTTTTCTTGTTTTTTGTTGTATTGCACTCTTTACTGAAATGTATCGCGTTTAATAATGTCGGTAAGGCCTTTATGGGTGACGTGAATAAATTAATAAAATAAAGATATGTCTTGTAGCCCTGGTGCTATCGTGTTACGTGTCCGTGGTATATTTGTTAGTGCTAAAAAATGACTTCCTCGTACTCGTCGCTAAGTTTCCAGATATTTAGATTGACTACCACTGGCGTGCTTTCCGTGACTAGCATTTCTAATAAAGCACTCAGCAATCGCAGTATTTCCACTGCTGGTCTATTAGTGAATTCTAAAAAGGAATTCGACACCGTGGGCTTCAAAATGTTTTGCACAAGACTAGGACTATACCGGTTTTTATCTGCTTCACTTGATTTCTTCAGAAGTTTTATGGATGGGGGCGGGCAGTATGTTATCACTCACGAATACATGTAGAGTTTGCGTTCTGTTTCTACAGCTGTTCCGCAGGGCTCAGTCCAGGGGCCGAGAGGTCTTAACGTTTTACTTAAAAAATCGACCTGATTGCTTATGTAATACTCCTGCAAGTCACTATGTACCCTTTCATTACCTCACTCTTAGTTACCGCTGAACCCGTAGGAATTCTACACCGTGGGCTTCAAAATGTTTTGCACAAGACTAGGACAATACCGGTTTTTATCTGCTTCACTTGATTTCTTCAGAAGTTTTATGGATGGGGGCTCACCTGGAATGAGCACGTCGAGCACGTTTCTGCTAAAGCTTATGGCATGCTAAATTTTCTAAAAAGAAATTTTAAAATGGCACCACTAAAAGTTAAAGAGCTTCTATATTTCACCTATATTCGGCCAATATTGGAGTATGCTTGTGTTGTTTGGCACCCCCCTACTTTAAATTTAACAGACATGCTTGAGCGTATTCAGAACTTTGCCGCTCGGTTTGTCTCAAGTAATTATGATTTTAACAGCAGTGTTACTAACATTAAACTAACGCTGGGATGCGAGCTGTTACGAAAACGCCGTACCAACTCCCGGTTAGAAATGCTGTACAGAATCTTTCAGCGAAAAATAAAAATAGATAAAGAAAATTATTTGCTTCCACCGCATTTCAGGTCAAACAGACTTGACCATGGGTGGAAGATTAGAGAAATTAAATGCAAAACTAACACTTATCAAAACGCAATTTTTCCCATCTAGCATTCATGACTGGAATCGCCTGCCCCATGAAATTGTTGAGTGCCGTTCCGAGTCTATGTTCCGCGCGTTGCTGTCCGATGTATGAGTGCGCAGTTGGCTTTCTTTTGGCTTTTTTATTCACGCTGTCTTCGTTCTTGTTGATCCAGCATCATTTGGTCAGTTGGCTTTTTTTCGTCATGTTTTTTTGTTGTTTCATATTTCATTCATTTTGTACTTGCTGTGTCATGCCTTGTTGTATTGCTTTTTTTTTTCTCTTCCTCTTTTTTTTCTGGCCTATTCTTCTATTATGTATCCTCATCCCCCCTGCAATAATGCCTTCGGGCGCTGCAGGTATTTCCAATAAATAAATAAATAAATAAATAAATAAATAAATAAATAAATAAACACCCACGCGTAATTTAACAGAAAACTTCACAGCGGCAGTAAATGATTTTAACAATTTGACTTTTTGCGAACAGAGGCAAGGTTAATGATATCTTTACATATTCTCTTTAAAAGATGCCTGAATATGTCTTCCGGATTATCGTTAGAAGGTAACGGCATAAAACAATTCATAACAATTTAATAAATGATATGAGCATTGGGAGCTGCATTAAACTGCAAACCATACTTTGTGAAATTCTGCAACGAACTTTTTTTGCTTGTTTTATGCTTACTAAAGTTCGGTGGAATTCAGAAATACACATGTTAAAACATTCTACTTCAACTTTTTTCATTCGCATTTAACTTATTGGATAGAGATGTAGGGTCGTAGAGGTTCACTTACAAAACTTACATTGAGCCTGTTCGCCCTCTATGAAAGCAGGCAATAGGAGTACGGAATCGCAAAGCCCCGAATGCGCCCTGTTCCGCTTTGTTTATGAGTGACCAAATAATGCCAGTATTGTGCGCTCGGTTTTTCCGCGTTTTCGGTTTTTCCCGCACACATTTCATGCAGTCAGAACTTATAGTCGCTCACCAACGCAGGGAAAAAATTCTCTCCATTTCTCGCATTGAGTATGGCCAGCATCCGATCCAGAAAGTGGTGGTGAAAATTTGGAGTATATTCGTTGTGCTATTTCAGCAACGTCTAATCTTTCTTTTTGATTAAAGGTTTTTTTAACGTCCGAAATAGTTACCTGCAATGCAATACCTATTATCGTGATGATTGTTCTGAAACTTATCAATGACTGCTTCAAAAGGCATGTATTCTTTTTTAATAATGAAGGTTGCTCTAACTTGAAGATCACTCCTAATTATTGTCATTCGACCCTGTGTAATGTGTAATTTTTGCTGTCACTTGTTGCGCTCAAATATTTGCGTCCATGCATATTTTTGTTCTTTTGCAACTTTTCACTAGGAAAACATTTTGTCCTGAATAAATTTTCAGCCTTCATTGCATTGATCCATGTCTATTCTTTGGCTAAGGATAGGAAGGGTGATATCCTATGCTTTAGTGAAGAAATACACATAATAAAAAAATTAAAAAATTCAAATTCAACAAACAATAAATACCAACTGTAATAAATAATTTAGACCACTTGGGGATCTTTAACGTGCACTGACATTGCACAGCACACAAACGCCAAGGCGCCCGTGTGCTGTGCGATGTCAGTGCACGTTAAAGATCCCCAGGTGGTCTAAATTATTCCGGAGCCCTCCACTACGGCACCTCTTTCATCCTTTACCCTTTCATTCCCTCCTTTGTCTCTTCCCTTATGGCGCGGTTCAGGTGTCCAACGGTATATGAGACAGATACTGCGCAATTTGCTTTCCCCCAAAAAACCAATCATATATATATTATAACTGTATGCTGTATGCAAATATACAGAGTTACAAAAAATATAGCAATATGCTTACTTTAAAAAATAAATCGATATCACGAGCCTGTGGCCTCCACAGCTTTGGAACTTAATCTATTTTTGAAGCTTATTTTCCTGAACACTCAAATAACAAAATCGGTGCTAAAAAGTGAGTAGGAAATATTTTCGTCTTAGTATATTCGACAACGATATATACAGTGAAAAAACGCCGAGAGTTTAGGTAATAAGATACCAAGGACACATGCAACCCGTAATCAACATTATCGACCAATCAGATCATCAGTCTGTTATCGTACCGCAGTGGCGGCTTTTTCGTCACCAGTGAAAGAACAGAGATTGGCTGTTTCAAACAGGAATGCGAGCATACATTGCGTCAAATTTTGAATATGTTTCGCAGAGAGCTCATCGAGTATTCGTGTTTTGGGGCAGCCTCGTGATAAAACGGTCTATTCACTCGAAATCTTAGTTGAAATACTTCAAACCCTGGTCAAGTTCTTTTTACAGCAATCTTTTAACTGAAATACTGCGACCGCTCTGTCAACACTTGCCTGGTTATCAGTAGTTACATCAGTCACCTTTATGGCTGCTAAATCTCTCTTAGCTCTTCCCAGGCTCACAAGTTTCGAACAATGGAAAGATGCATGTAAAAATAGAAGCGAAAATGTGCCATTTCCCTCGTTTCCTTCAGGCTCATTTCTCCCATCGCACCCTCGCGGCGCAAATACATTTGCGCAGGCAAGTACTTTAATTTAGTGAGAAATTAACTTCACTACTTACATTATTGCTTGATTAGGAGTCCCGTTGTTTTCCCTCAGACGGCTTCCATGCCAGCAAAGCTCCTTTCTCCCACCTGTCTTTCGCGATTAAGGCGCCCATTGCTGCAATACGAGATAACAATGAACACCAGCGAACAATGAGAGACTGATAAATCTGGTTGTACCCTTCCCTCCAAGACCACTAAATTAGTACGTAGCTTTGCAGAGGTCCATGCCACTGTCTGCCCTGTGTCATTATCGAGCATTGTTAATTCGTGAAATGAAACACGCCGACGCTCAAATCCAGAAGACGGCAGCTGGACAGCCGGTTTGAGAGGGCATAACGGTAAAAATCACCTCCACTTGAATATAAGGAAGACTGGGGCTCCGAAAAAAACTCATTATGAACCCCAAACTACAAAACTAAGCGCAGAAAGCGCTTTAATTGCCGACTACGTGAACAACCATCTGTATTTCACAATCGAAACCTTTAACCTTCAAAGAGAGGCATACTGCTACGGTGAGTGCACAAAAAGTAATGTTGCGAGTATTATATTTCAACTGCAAGAGTACCTGGTTTTTCACCTTCCTATTGTCCTCCCTTGCACAGGGACTCGCATTAAATTCTGACCTTAGGCTTCGTTCGATACTGATTTTTGAGAAAGGTTCTGCGCCAAGTATATGGAATTGCTGCGCCATGCACACAAAGATGTGGTCATGCACAATATTATGGGGCTACTAAAAGAAAGTGAGTATTTGTGAAAAAAATGTACAAGATATATCTTCTTTGATCGGCCCAGTCCCCTACATTCTTGGACCATTATGCATCCCTGACGTCGCCGCGACTCGGTAGTCGCGGGCTGTTACCATCACTATGAAACTGATGAATTATTTGTCGTTTCTTTAAATGCACATTTTCTTGAAAAGGTGCCTCTGGTGCATATTTTCTAAGTAGACCAGCAAGCTCTCATCTTTCAGTACCAGGGATTGTCTGTCCCGAATCCTCAATAGGAAAACAGCTATTTTTACGTCAGCCACAAATAATACACTTTGGCTTCAATGACGGCGTAAGGGTGCATCGATTATAAAAGAGCGCCATCCATTCCGATATGTCTTGGCATTGTATTTCGAGGATTTTAAACGTCATTAGTTTTTCTTAAATCTGTACCGGCCACAAAAAAAGTGCGACGCGTTCCTCAACGTTATTGTTTCTGTAGCGCATACTGCAATTAATACAGATCGCTTTGAGCCTTCTGCAAATAAAGAGCACATTAACGGACTTAAAATATTCAGCACTTAAAATTATGTCTTCCTCGTGTGCAGCACAGTTGAAAGGCAGGATCTGAAAGAACCTCCTGCAACGGTATCTTTGTCATGTCTTTGAAAGATGGCGCAATAGTGCGGCACAGGCACATTACACTGTTTTACCATTAGGGCAGCACTACAATACTTGTGATTTTCTGTCAAGCTTTCGCATTATTTGTGGTACACTGGCCTTTTAAAATGATCATGTAGTCGCCGACTACCTGCACTACCACGAAAGCTAAAGAATGCAACGTAGAATTTCTTGTCGCCTGAATCTGGAAGAGCAGTGACCAAGTCAAGAAGACTAATTGTGTGGTCGCGGAGAATGTGGCAGTAAATGTGAATTTGGTCAATGGCACCGTCCTATATTTTCGAGTATTAGAGGAAGAGTTTTTTAGGCGGCTTATTCTATAATGATAAAAAAAGCTTACCTCAGTCACGTTGTTTCGCAAGTCTAAAACTATCGACCGCGCGTCGGAGCACATGATCACAAAACAGTGTGAGCCCCGTTCGAATAGCACGGAGGTAGCCCGAGGCGCGGTCTTTACCGTTGTTCAAGAGAGCGTCGCAATTCAGACTGAAAGCTCGCGACATTCTACAAAAAATGTGACCTAATGGGATTCAGACATTAAGCAATGACAAATATTTTTTCCCGCTTGTACTGCAAAGATGCAAAGTATAATTCAAAAGAACCCCCTGAGAAGCTTTGTACCATGTCATTGAAATAATGCATAACAGTGTAGCAAAGGCAAATTACGCTGCTTTACCGTTCGGCTGTCACTAAAACATGTGAATTTATTCGCATGGTTTACATCATTTGTAGCCCAGTGGCCTATTTACCAACATATAGCCGCCAAAAACCTGCATCGGTTCATGAGCTCATAAAAGCAACGTCAAAATTCTCGTCGCAAAAGGCCTGGAAGAACAATGATCACCCGAGGAAGGCTGATGGTGTGGCTGCTTAAAAATATGCGAGAAAAAGTGAATTTAATGAATATTTTTTGCTTTCATTTTGAAACTTTAGACCGAGAGTTCTTTACGGGATGCGTTCCGCGTTGAATAAAAGCGCAGCTCCGTCGCGGTGTTTTGCAAGCCTAAACCCATCGGCAACGCGTACGGGGACGTGATCACCAAAGAGTTCTACACCTATTTTAAGATGACGAACGCGAAGGTTGGTTGCCGTAGTGCCTGTCTATCCGCAATTCACCCTGCCAATCCCCCGCCGTGGGTACGTGCCATTAAGACTCAACACATCTTCATCGTCATCATCATCATCATCAAAAAGTGCCATGGCAGACGCGCAGACACAGCAAGATCAATTCGTTGAAATGAAGGGAGAAGGAGCGGCAGCTTTTTCTCGTCGCTGCATTCACATTCACTCTGCATGCGTCGGCATAGGGAAAATCCCACGGTGAGCGCTGCCGAGCGTGAAGCTGATCGGTGTAGCGGCCGATCGAACACCACGCGGCGCTGCACGTCAACTTCGAAAGCGGCAGCGGGGTGCTTAGTTGGAGCTTGTAGCGTTGCCCGGATCGTCGACTGCTGCTGTGGAGCAGCGCGAAAAGCGCAGGAAGCGGTTGAATGCCGAGGCGCATTCTCGCAAGAGTGGGCAGGAGCGTCCGCGTCGAAAGCGCCAGCGAGGAGCGGCATCGACAAACTCTGGTGGGGCGACGCTGCGCCGCCTGTGCTTCGTCAAATAAACGACGGCGTAGAACGTGGGGCACAGAGACCTGCGCATACGACCATTTGGTGTGTGCGAATTCATTTAACCGCACAAGCTCAGTGTGTGCTAGACTGTGCTTCAAGCGAGATGTGGTGCCTCTGCGATTAGAGTGTTTTGAATGCTAGCCCGGCTTCACGACCTCAGGGCACAACGCGTTTCAGCTGCGTAACATGGGCAACAACTATGTGCGGAATGGCAAGGGGCGGCACCTGTTCCCGTACTAAAGTTACACAAATCCGCCGATCCCGGCGTATCTGACGCTGTATTATAAACTCAATAGCAAATCGTGCACTTTTCTGTTTATTTTATCCCGTTACTCAGCAGCGAGTTTGAACGCATAATTTCTATTTGAAAGCCTTCATATGATGCATTTTTCTGTGCTCAGCATAGCACGAACAAAAGCCTAACTTGAAATGTCAGCGCTGGCATCATTTCATTTAAGGCAACTGTGTGTACACTCGGCTGGATGCCATTGCTGCAAAATTCAAAATTTCTTCTACGTATTGTAATCGCGTGTTCCCGTACGCGGAATTTTTTTTACACCGTCAATTATCAAGCGACATTCTAGGCCAGCATCATTTGCACCAAGCCGTTGTATGTTGTAGGGGGAGTTAGCAATCCAAAACTGCTAGGGGCTGTGACCGACGCCCTAGAGAAAGGATCTGTATTAATGAGGACCGAGTGGGGCTCTTTCTTTCACATGAACTGTCGTCGGAGAGCTCACTTACGTTCAAGTGCGGAAGTATAGCGCTACGCACTGTCGTAGTGTTTTGTGGCATGATGCCACTAACGCTCTTCCCCCCCCCCCCGAACCCCCTCTCCGCTGTTTCCTATAAGTCTTGTAGTGGCGTGGCACATTCAGTCATGTAGATACACGATGGGCGAGTGAGTGGCGAAAAGTTATACCCCGTAATTGAAGTCGAACGCGAACGTGATAGTTGCTAGGATAGACCTAAATCCAGCGTCACCTTATCGCTGTATAATTAGATTCAAGCTACATGCTTAACCTTTGCAACTTTCTTTACGCCGAGAAGCAGCCTCCCCGCTCACGACGGGCAGTCCGTCTCCACTTCTCGTCTTCTTCATACATGTATCAGCCTATAACCTACAGCCTTTACTTGCAACGCCACTCTGTTAATTCCAATGCAAGCACATGTTAACTGCATTCGAGAAACCAGTATGTTCTTCGGCTGGTACCAAAATTTTCTACTGTATAGAGAGAGAGAGAGAAAAGTGGTAGAGGAAAGGCAGAGAGGTTAACCAGAAGAATGTTCCGGTCAGCTACACTGCACTATGCTGAGAGGCATGAGGGGCGGAGTAAGAAAATAAGAAGTAGAGCAATGTGGTATGAGTCAATACTCTATGAGCCGAGTTACAAATATTACCGGTTGATTTAAGCGCCTCGGCCCATCGGGCACTTTATGTACTTCGGTGAAGATGCATATGGGGTCGCCAGCAGTTTGTGACCGCCAATCAGTTGTGGACGTTATTATACCTCCAGGACAGGAGCATGACTACCAGAGTAATCCTCTTCAAAGCGGGAACATTGGAAAGACTGCAGAAGCTTCAGTGAGAAGTCGCTCGCTCTGCCTTTGGCTGCCATTCCATGGCTGCGATCGAAGCAACAAGCGTCACGTTAAGTATGTTTTTGTTTAACGCGAGGGACGCTTACATAAAACTGCCCAACCGTGTACGCCTACAGTTCATGCACCGCAAACGATGGGCACAGAGAATGTTCATGTACCTGGCCATGACATGCCTGAGTGCGAACTGCGTCGCGCGCCTGTACTGAGTTAAAAAAAAAGCAAGCCCTTTTAGTCACGCCAGTAGAAGCAGAGCCGGCGGTGCCGTTTTCAAAAGTTTTTCCTCAGCATTTGCGAGGAGAGGAAAAGACGAGGTGGCCGAGAGCGCTAGACAGATCAGGCCAGATGTGTACCGCCGGCATAAGATTGGAATCAGCGCCATGTTGGCTAAACTGGCCTAGCCAAAGCCGCGATTCAAAGGGGATGTGAGCGATATCTATCCATGTAAGTCCTGGGCTCTTGGAGAAAAAGGCTGCGTAAAGCTAAAGTTCTTGAGTGATGGGGACCGATATGCAAAGAAAAAGTCCGAACTACGAATTAAGGCGGAAGAATGAAACGTATCACCAGAAGCAGCGGGTGTTCACGCCCGCCTTGTTCGCTTGTGTTGCGCTGTTCTGCCGCTGGCCACTCTTGTCGGGAGGACGGCCTTTGTTTATTTAAAGCTGAAGTAATACAATACACTGGGCGTCGAGTGAGGTTCCGAGTCACCCCATTCAGAAACTTCTCGCTCAGATCGCTACTTCGGCAAGTGTTCGAGAACAGCTCTTGCACCATATTTTCACCACAGTTGCGTTACGCTAAAGTCAGTTTCGACCACCCTAAGGCCGCGTGGTGGGTTTGTTTTTGAATCTTGATATGCTTTAATCACCTATTACGGCCAGTACCTATAGATAGTTCACCCGCGATCTCGGCGATATTGATAGCGGAAAAAGGGGGGTGGGGTACCACCCTGAATACCTGCAGAAATTTGCATCGGAAATGAATTGATGGACAAGGAAATTTTTCAAGTCCTCCGAGCTGGATTTGGTATACGCCAGGGCGTCTTAAAGCAAAGGAGCAACGTGACGTGCCTATTCATATGTTGGTATTTCCTTCCAATCCTCTGTACGACTCAAAAATAATAGCGAAAAGAGATGGAGGTACATGGAGGGTGTTGGTAGTTTTACATACATAAACACTAGGCGCTGGTAGCTGTTAGGAAAAACCACAGATGGCGTAGCCAGCAACTCTTACACATAAAGAAAGGGCATAAATTATTATCATAATATTAGTCAACGCTGACTGTTGAAGTCACGTGAATTTTACACTTTCTAATGCTCAGTGACAGTTGTGCTCCGTTTTTATTATATTCTAAGCAAACTAGTGTAAAGACATTTGTTTGGATATATAACCTTTGTGGCTAGTGAAGGGCAAAAAGCAAAATAAACACTGTAAAAATTGGAGTCCTAGTTTAGCACTAAAACAAACGCACTCCTTGAATAATTAAAGTACATGGTATGCTAAACTGCAACATAACTTGTCAATTTAAGCTATAGAAAAGACATTATTTCAACAGAAAAAGCAAGGGCCAAACCACGTTAACATGGTCACTGCCACGTCTGCCTTCTCTATCTATCCTGATATATTAAAATTGGCCCAAAGGCCTGTGTCACACCATCCGAAGTTGCAGAGCTTTAGTTGGGTGAGGAGTGTGTATGTTTGAACAAATCAGCCGTTCTGCGCCACTTCAGACCAATATCTTTCGCGTCATCTGCGGTAAAACAGTGGAATGGCTTGCAATGAACCGACTAGAAAACCTCGACAACGCTTAAGATTTTCGCCATCAGCTCAAAGGGTACTGCAAGAACATCTCTGCGCCTGACCTTTTTCTGATAATAAAGAACATGGTTCTGGAGCGAAGTGCAGCGCAGACGCAATTACTGCTTGCAGTAGACAAATTAAAGACATTTAATCACTATACAAGATAACATACACCAATCCGATCACGACATTCGTTGTGGCGAAGACGATGAGCAGGCGAACGCCTTAGTGTATGTGTAATATCCTGGCTGAGACCGATGACAACATTGAGGAAACGCTTAGGAAACAGCTATTTTATGGTACATGCGATTCTTTTATGACTTCGTTGAAAACTTTCTCGAGGCTTTCTTCTTCCCGTGCTTCCTCTGCAATAAAATTCAACAAGTTCTACATGTGATCTTTATTGTCTGTCATCACGATTAGTGTAGCTTATATGAGGCAGAAAGTAATAGTTACTCAATTCGTAGTTACGCCCTTCCCGATGCTGTAAAAGCCCAAAGCGCACAATACAATGAAGAGAGTGGGGAGAGGAAGGAGGGGTATCTTCAGTTTAATCGATACAAAATCCACCTTTCGCTTCTTGTTATACTGCTACTCTGTAATAACCAAATAATTTTAAGCAGAAGGTGTAACTGAAAAAAAAAAGAAAAAATTTCATGTCTTCTATTATGTCTGTTGCACTCAACTTTTCATGACATACTTGTGAGTGTAGTTTCGCCATCGCAAAATATATATCTTTCTGGTTTCCAAAAGTCAGCCATTAGAATGCCAGAAAAATTTGTGCGTAAATCTACTGCAAACACAAACTAGCAGCGACCATTCGATCATTAATTTGCACACTGCCAGACTTGGAGCGTCCTCCGCCTCAGCAGCAGGCACTTCATCACACGGAATCTGCCGGCCATTGTAGCTTCAAGCTCTCATTTCTTTCTTTAAACTTACCGCTTCCTTGTCAGGAGGCGGCGAAACACGCGTCCATTAGCGCATGCACCCTGCCGTTGCAGAAAGCGTGGCTCCCTTTTCGTGTGCATTCTGAGCCTTCCCTTCTTTTTGCAAACACTAGCTTTGTTGCCCGTGTAAGCAGTAAAATGACTCTGACTGATGGTCCCCGTGTCTGCATGTTGAAGCATAGCGCGGCAAACTGAGCTCTCACCATTCCCTTCGTACACCCTTACATGGAAACGAAAAGCGCGGAGAACTCTTTATGCTGCTATGCCCTATCTCCAAGTTTCGTCTTGCAGACGTGTCTAGGAACTTCAAATAAACTTATTACTTACTTTCGCAATATTTTTCATAAAAGCGGCCGTAATTTGGTTGCAAATACGGTTAAAAGACGCAAGTGTTATTTTTTTTTAGGAAAACGAGCGTAGAGGCTCTACTTTTGTGGAGCTGCTCTCTACTGTTGGCCTTGCCAGCCTGCATTTTTCATACTGCGAAAGGGAACCTTCGAGACAACAAGAACTGCTGCTTTTATGCGAAAGTCACATTATTCTTGGCAGGAGAAATATATTCCGTAAAAACTAGCGGTAGCTACTAAATAGCAAGTAATGAGAAAAACGTGCCACAGATATGATTGATAAATAGGGCAACTGCACTAATGCGTTCAGAACTATACTCCTTTATCAATACAAGCAGCCTAAGACGCACCGGGATTTATGCGCATTTTTTTTTCTCAGAACTCGGACGTTAAGGATTTTTTTTTATTTTAGTAGACGCTTCTTGAATGAACTCGGCAACCGTTTTTGAGGATTGCGTATGAGGCCCGCGTAGAGATGCTCCTTGATTTCTCGCGACCACAGCCTTGCTTTTTTTTTTCCTTTGTGATCTCAATGTGCGTGCGCCGGAAGAAACGCTTCATTTCCTGTTTGTACTATTGGGGTAGAAAGTCTGCAGCACACGCAACCGCAGTTTTTGGCGCTTAGGTTCAAAGTGTGTGCCAATGTTCTGTTGACCTCACTAGTTGGAGACCCCATGAGCAAATTTCCCCTAGGCAAGTGTGGCTTTCAATCAGTGGTTAATAGCAAAGCTATACGCATTGGCTGCCGGTCGCGTGTCCAGGGGAATTTTGTCCCCAACAGTACATAGTGGCGGACTTATTAGGATGTTGAATGCGTGAATGCAGCAAGCGATTGTCCCTCTCCTTGCGCACGACAATCCTGAAAGTTCTCAGCACCACACCCTAGAACATGTCCCAGGACGTTTGGCGGGGCTCCTGGTTTTTATACCTGACATAGCAAAGAAGATGTACCGCAGCTTCGTGGTGTCACCCGTTTTGTTGAAGACAGCCGCATGTTCGAAATGATGACGCATCTTCTGTATGGGCGCCAACGGAACGGAACCCATTTTTGATTCAAGTCAGGGATAGGTATTTCCAGTTATTTTCGCGTCCGACTTATTCAATGTACCTGGCCTCTGGAGAACTGATATTTGAAAACGAATAATTCCTGCGCATGCCGCAACCGCGTATAGGTGTAAAGCGCAAAATAAGTAGTCGGAACGAAAGCTGAAAAGAATTTTCCTCAGGTAACTGGATGCAAAAGCAGGAGCGGCTATAAGACCCAGCCATGCATGAAGCCAAGCGCGATCGTCATAGTCGTCGCAGCCAACCCAAGCATAGCCGAAAAATTCTTGATGAATTAATTGTGTCGTGCCACATGCTCAACCATCCAGAGTTTTTAATTTTTTTGCCCTAAACGTCAGTTTTTATTCTCACGGTGATGCTCAGATATTACAAGAAACATTATTTCCCAAAAACAGAGGCTAGTGACAAATCTAAGAAAAGTAGAATACACGCAATAGGAACGGCAGAATGGATGACAATGAGAAAAATTCAAATACAACAATTGCTTCGTGTTTCGAAGCACCAAACTGAAGGTTAAACAATTGCGCACCACCCTGAAGTAGAAAAAGATGTAAAGACAAAGTTTGTGTTCTTTTCAAACAATGCATACAGAACATCAATGTCACAGTAAATTTTCTTTCACGTCCGAACTGAAAACACTGAATGCGGTATCACACAGGGCACAAGAAAGCGAAATTATATGTGGTTTTGATTTAAATTGTACAGCACCAGAAAAAACATTCCGCGTTGCCTTGAGAACAAGTCGTCATGTGTGACGTTGCAGCTAAGGAAAAAAATAGACAGTGTGCTATCTGTAATGTTTGAACGAAAAAAATCAAATCATGCAAGGGCAAGTGTTGCTGATAGCGTTCTTCAATTTCCTTGCAAAACGTTTGAGAATGTTTTATTGTGGTGGGCATTTTGTTGCATATTTTTAGATACGAAAATTCTAGTACTCGTGTTTCAAGAATATTACTACTGAGAGTAGGATTTAAATAACCTAATGCGGCATTTCTTGTGTAACCAACATAAATATCAACAGCTCAGCGGGAAAGGAATGGTTAAATATCAAAGAGTTTTATACAGTCTCAGGTATCCTCAGGCAGTGTATTTGATCAAATGGTAAAATGGTGAGCTCAGAAAACAACGGCGTGCTTGAAGCAATGCAAGTAGGATAGTAATTTTTCTAAGTGCGAGTTTCTTTAATATTTTGAAAGGATCAACCTATGTCTTGTACGTACATCTCCAATTTTCGCTCAATACAACAAATCACTGTGAATTAAGGCAAAATACTAAATGCACAAGATATCCATTTCGCTGTAGCTTCCCGGTACCAACAAAGCATAAAATTGAGATGCTATTCAGGTAGAAACACCGCTGAATTCTTCATGCAAGTGCATATTGTCATTACAAACACTGTAATGTATTCAAATGAGTAAGTTTGCTCTAGAAGGTAGTTAGTAATCAATATTTCTTCTTTGTAGCGATCTTTTTTTGCGGTGGATAGGGTGCTACAGACGTTGTCTTTCTAGCACTGACGTTAAGTTTGTATGCATCAAACCACCTAGAAATTTGGTCAAGCTTTGTGTTACACTTTACTTCTGATTCTGCCAGGATATCGGAGAATACTATAATGCAGGTATCATCAGCACACGTGATAATTTCTGGAGATAGGAAGTTTAAAGAGAGGTGATTTTACATTTCATGAGAAAAATAAAGTACCTGCACAGACTCTTGCAGAACTCCTGATAATAATGAGTTTTTGAAGGCACCAACTGACCCATTTTTAGAGTTTGCTCGCGTGCCACCATGCAACTTGAAAATAACTCGAGAGGCTTACCACGAACAACATACTTCTTTAATTTACTCCTTAGTATTGCATGATCTATGTTAATTAATGCCTTTCCTAGATGTAAAAAAGTTCACATACAACCTATTTCATTTAATTAAATGATAAATATAAGAAAAGCGGTAAAGCCGGTGTGGATGTGGTATGTTATATTGTAAATCATTGTTGCTGGGGACAGAACACGATAACACTTTCTTAGGTAACCTCTAAATCTCTTCGCAATTATTTTATCGAAAATTATCATTATGTAGTAAGCCTACAACGCCTAGCGTCGAAAGAAGGCCATAACTTGTAAACATTTACATCATCGTGTCATCAGCACGCTGCTTACACTACGTACTAAAAAAAACATAATACGTGGCAACGTTGTAAATAATCGACCACACTCTAAACGAGCAGCTCACAATGCTTTATGAGGAACGTAAACATAATCGGACGCTGATGGTGAGCTTTTCATGCGAAGTCCCATCACCAAAGACACGCACAACGCTTAAAACTCTGCTAACAACTCAGCGAAGCTTTGCTTAACGCAGCGGTTTTTTTTCCCGCTGTCATCGTGCCTCACGCAATAACGCGTACCGGCTCTAAATGCGGAAACGTGGTGGACGTTAATTGCTCTGTGACTTAGAATCTTCCTGGAATGCGTCACCTTGTGCGGACAGCAGTTTATGCATACTAGCGGCCACTGTTATCCGAGCCTCTACGGGCTTAAATTCGTCCTTAGCCTCCCCCTACCCTCTTTCTTCTTCCGGCCCATGCTTACCGTGCCGAAAGCAGTGTACCCAAAGAAGTGGTGAGCCTCCCTCGCCATAGCTCCTCGCTCGTTTAAGGAAGCGGAGTGCTGGGTGAGAGAGATGGCCACGTGTAGATAGATGTTCGCTCATACGAGCTCCTGGTGAAACGAGGACCCATTTGCGCAGTCTGCGTGGCGTTAATGAGCGCCGGGTAGCGGAGCACTCGGAGTCGACCGCGACCACCAAACGGCCGCCTCTCTTCGTTGGACGGTACGGGGTTTGTCTTCACTCCCTAGGATTTATGTGGCGAGAAAATGTGCCCAGGCAGTTAAAAGGTATATACTATAAGAAACACTGGATACCTCCTTTCCAGGTGGTTACCTGTTTGCAGCAAAGAGAGGAGAAAAAACGTAATGGCGTCCAAGTCACATAAAGAGCGGGTCTAAAACATTGAGTGCGCTGTAACGTGGCGCTTACTGCTAATTCTCGGAGATTAGCTACTTTGCCTACTTTCTGAAGCATCCTAGCTAGCGCATAAGGGCTCGGAAGCTAGGGAAAAGGCAGGACGCACGCTAAGCTTGCAAAAGGAGGTTTTTGACGAAATATTTTAAATATATGTACAAGCTGATTTACTAGAGCTGTCAACAGCATGCAGTCACGTCACAAAAAAGACAAAAAGAAAGATGTTGACTGGCCCCCTAAAAACCCTGAGCTATAAAGGCTGCCAAGCGCTATATAAGAAGTAAACATATATGTCACGCCAAACATGAATAGGAAGTCCAGAAACGGACGGCTTTGTAGACAAAAGTAAACAAGCCTGAGTGGTAAAATACTTAAACTCAGGCCTAAAGAATGCACACAACACAAAAGCAATAAACACAACTGAATAAAGGTTTCAGCTGTCAGTTAACGTTCATTTTTTTTGTTTTTCTCAGACGCGTTTTCCTTTGAAGATTTTTTTATAGACCCTCATCTAATAAAAGGTAAAAAAACCATACCAACTCGGCCATGAACGCCTGCATCGAAGGCAGCCCAAAGCGCATCCGAACCAGACAATCGTGACTTGGCTATACGAAGAGCTTTTTCTACTTAAAAACCACATTGCAGAGAGCGTAAACAATTTTACAGTAAGGAACACTTTCTGAAGAGATGCACAACATCCACTGAGAATGTCAGTGGGTTAGGTCGCCTATGCTCAACAGACAAAAGAATGCCACAGTGCCGCTTAATTTCAGCGTTATCCAGCACTCTAGCAAGCGCTTGAAAAGGCACTTTTTTTGCAGAGAATTTTGTAGGAATCAAATCATGCTGAAATATACCGAACACTTATGTGCGGAATGAATAACATCCGCCGGATCGCCAATGGTTTGGGTAGGCAGAAATACTATCTAACAATATTTCAAACAGACATACATTAGAGGCCATTTCTGGCCAAGGATTGCACATCTCAGCTAAGTGTATGTCTAGACAGACTTTAGTCCCGAGTGGCACTCCTTCTTGGGTATGCGCTCAGCCTCGCCTCCGGGGAATGTTTTGTTGCCTGGGCTTGTGTGGTTTTGGGATGGATTTCATATGGCTACCTTAAGACTGCATTGTTGTTTGAGTTGTTAGTGCAGCGAACAATAAAAAAGAGCCTTGATTTCATTGCTTGTACTGTACAATACCTTACTGCTCTACAATATGCTGATAAACACCTAGATACGGTATTTTTTCTTGGACTGCCCTTCCTATGGAAAACTCGCACAATGTACCGTCATTTTGAATCTGTTGTATCAACAAAGCCCAATATCAGTCGAATGACTGCACTACTAAGACACCTGCCTTGCCTGATTTCTGGCGGTGCGTTTCCTCGGATTATCATTTTTTATGTAGATTTTGTACTCCTTCCGAAAGATTTTGCAAATTGTTCATGTACACAGAACAACAGTAAACTGTAGTAAATACCATAATAAAAAAATATGCGAGGATAGCGCAGTGTTTAAAAGCGCTGGTTGCGCACCAAAATGGAATTAGGCGAGAGAAGTGAAAATGTGGTCATTAAATGCAATTCAGCCTTTAAAAAATATTAGTCAAATGCGCCTTTAGTCTTGGATGCGTAATAGTGATACCAGGAGGCTGGAGCGTAATCTCAGCTATTAGCACATCAATGCTGACAGTTTCCTTCAGCTGGCAGTTTAAAGCATATGCTGCTTCGATTGTCATCACCTACTGATGAGCAAGAACAAAATTAATTTCTAATTTTTCAAAATCTTATTTCTTATACACAGACATGAATGGAGCGGTTGGTGCCTTTCTGCGGTGCTGGGTACTTTTTTTCCAAAAGGATAAAAAATCAGGCCAGAATTTACAGCATAATGTCAAACAAAATGCACCTACAACACAAAATGCACAACACAACTTGGTCGTTCGTTAGTGCTGAAAAGCTACCGCCAAAGTAAAGCCGCAGACATCCGAAGAACGATGTGGCGAGTCGCGTAGTGCGTACTAGTGTTGTGACGTTTGAACGAAAAAATGGGTATCTCGATCTTCGAATCAGCATATTTCCCGGCTATAAAGGCAGGATATTAAAAAATGAAGCGCATGACTAATCTGCTTGCCTATTAACTTCCCAGTGCCGAGAATTCTAACTGGAGCTTGTATAAAATGTTTGACATCCACAAGTTCTCAGAACAAGATTTTTCTGTTCGAAACTTTTTCTCATCACAGCGAACAAGATGTGCGACCAAAAAAAGTGGGGCGAATGTGCGACTTGAAGCTGTCGTGTAACAAAAACCCAGTCGTTTATTTACTAACAAATGCTGAAGGGAAACTAGGAAGATGTATGGTGTTAAAACTTGTTTCCTCTGTGCTTTCGAGTTGGTTCGAGGCCTCCCATTTAGCCTTTCACACAACTCTGGATTGGTGCACAGAATGAAAAAAAATGTTGAGTGTTGCTGATTGGCGACATGCCGATTTCTAAAGTTTTACAGGCCCTAACAAAACTTTTATAACAGCTTTTGAAAATGAAGTTCAGCTTTTAGCACAAGTTGGTGGTAATAACATTTAGTGCGCTCTAGTGCCCATTCTCCGCATTCAGCAGTTATGTGTTTGTCTGTTCGTTTGTCTTTCTGGCTGTTTGTCTGAAACCGGTTTTGTGGCAGGCTGCTCACCTGCCAACCGAGGGGTGGGCAACGTGTCCAGAAGTATATATGTACCTGGGAAGGGCAGGCATCCTGTCCTCCGTGTCTGGTGGCAGCTCAATTATTCGTGAGAGGTTGCTTGGTACGGACAACCTAGACCGCAACGCAACCCAAGCAACCCAAGTCCCACCGATGGCAACACCTGCCATACAAGGGCAGTGGCGCATGGCTTGACCACTGCACCACTGCCCCAGGAGGGGTAGGAAGGCTCCTAGGGATCTGTGATTTTAGAGAATGACCAACTATGCTTATATAGACATGCAATCCGAAAAACTGCCATCCGCGACCACTGGACCTGAACACCGGAACCGAAGTGAAAACCGAACTGCTAGCACATCTAATTCTCATTTGGCCTAACTACGCAAATAGACCATCTTTTATTTATTAATTTCTTCACAATTTCGGCGTTATGCGACTATTGTGCAGAAATGACAAAGTAATGTGCTAGGAGCGGGTAAAAACACCGTGGAGCTGCGACGAGTAAGCACAAGGGTTCAGAAATTACAAACTGGGTCGTAACAAACCCCGGGGGAGGGGGGGGTAAAATTATCCTTAGTCTCGCTCCATATACTCATAGAAATAAAGCTACAAGAAATGACAAGAAAAGCGGCTAGAAAGTAAAACTGTCAAGCAGTAGAGAGAAGCTGTTCCTTCTACTTGCGAATCGAGTTCCCAAAGCGCGCTAAAGCGCCGGCTTCTCTGCGACACGTCATTAAGACATCACCAAGCTCTCATAGCTGTCGTCATATGACCATATATAGGATTTGAAATGAAAGGTGCGCTATAAATCTGCAAACACTTTCAGAGAGCTAGTCGCAGACGTGTTACAAATGCAAAGAACTGCGTGGCCTGTTTGCGTCACGTCACTGACAGTCCAGCACTTCAGCAGCCGTAACTGCCGTAACTCCTGCTCTTGAATGCCGTGGAAATGGTATACTGTGGTGTCGAAGAAGCGCGTTCAGGCAGCTAGCTGAATTTGCGGTAAAACAGGCTAACGTGAAGAAAAAATATTTTTTTGCTCTTGTTTTCAGATTAGGGGAAAATTTCTTCTACACGTGGCGGTTAAAAAGTTGAAAAACCGTGAAAACGTAGCTGGACGTTACTGTGCTCTTTTAGTATTATCGCGGGGCTTCTAGCATATTTACATATGCCATTTTTTTCTTCCTTTTATAGCATCCGCTTTGTTTTGCACTGTGTGTCATTAACGTTATCACTTATGGAAGTTAAAAAAAACTTGCGGGTCCTGCCGTTCTCTTCGTGTTCCATGTGGCGAGCTGGAGGAGGCTTTTTCATGGTAGCCCTGAGACCCGGAAGACAACGCGAAGCTTTGTACTGTTTGTGTGTTGCTAGATGCCACCAGCACACGGCTTTATTCCTTTCTGGGTTACGGGAAACGCGATCAGGTTAATCTGAAATAATCCCATTCGCCCGCAACCGCTTCTAAATTGTTTGAAGTTGTTGTAAGTGCTTTTTCCGCCTTATATCGAAATACACTTGTCAGCTTTAAACTGAACGCTGTCCAGAGCGGCAGTCAGTTCTGTTCGACGGCCACCAAGTAAGCTTGTTGCCACCGCCACCGCCCAGCTGTTCAGTTCTTTTTGGGCTCAAGTCCGCCCAATAAATTATTTGACTATTACGCGACTCTACTCGTCCATTCCCCGCAGAACTGATATCATCACGTGAAAATATATCTACGCTCTATCGTGTATGCACACAGATGACTTTGAGGGTGGCATAGCACTGGAGAGGTAAACTACTGAGCCACTCTAAAGCCCCACATTTAGTCACCCGTGAATACTCTCATCGCGGCTGCATGATCAGTAGGAATTACGCCACAGAATAATCGGTGACAGGGACGGCTGCATGAAATGAGGCCAAGGCTCTAGTACTTGACTCGATTTAGCTTCTTTCATATCTGTTCCCCATCCTCATCCTGAGTGAATTCTTTTGGCACCAGCAAGACAAGAAATGCTGGTTCAACACAAGCTTGCATTTCGCGTACTCTTTACCTTTGAACGCACCGCCGCTGTGAACAGACCTTACAATCGGCTACGCTACTTCATGCACTGACATCTTTTATCCGGACTTGAAAGTATATATAAAGCCATGGTACAAATACCAAGATCGCAAAGTTTGCAGTACAGCCATGCAGCGAAACCTTCATAGAACTCTATGCATGCTGTCAATTTTCTACAGCCCGGAAAATGCGGAAGTGCTGGCGCCGTAATGCAAGCTCATCTGCATGCTCAGCCAGCAAACCCAATGGACTGTGCATAATTTCTCAAGAACAAATGGACGGATGTCTAACACGTCTTCGCGTAGCGATCGTCAACGCCCAGTTGAGATTTCGAGGAAGGTCAGGAACCTGCCGCTTTGTGCCGCATCCGACATAGCCAGGATCTCTAAACCTAAACTACCCTAAACCGCGAGCAATCTTTACCCTTAAAGAAATAAACCCCTGTCTCTTTCTCTCACTGGCCAGCTCAATTTCATTTCTTCTCGACTTCCTCGGAAGCAGTTCGTAGAGAAAAGAGCTGGCTCAAAATCTCCTTCATTGAAACAGTATCAACCTCGAAGAGTTGTCACAGTTTCCGCTCCAGTTTTTCCTGAAAGGAACCTGTATATTGGCACAGTATCTTTCAGTGGATTTTTCTCTCCGGTTCACTCATTCTTCTGAGTGCTATGGCCAGCACCCACGACTGCTGATATTGGAACCGGAGGTACGGTTGGTAAGTTTGTACCGGTCTCCTAAAATCGTGCCTTCAAACTAAAGACTAGAAAAAACCTGCTAGTCACTGTTTTATTTATTTCTCCTCAAATACATATAGCCGAACAACAATTATTAGCGCTGGTTCCTACTGACGTTAAAGCCCTTTCTAAAGCAGGAACGAGGACATCGGTGAACCGAAAGAGAATAAAAAAAAAAGAATTTGATGTTCTGTCTTCATCCCAAACTTGAAGAAAATGCTTCCCGAATACCTTTACAGAAGCCAACGATTGCTGTCTTCAAATCGGACCCAGCCTGTGCCATATTTCTCTGCTCCCTTCATTCAGTTCTGCTACTTCCTAAATTTATTGAAAACATAATTGTTTTTTGAGCAGCAGTGTAATTTTATTCAATCTGGGTATGTTCTTCTCACCTGAGCACAAAGACATGGGCTCATAGAATTGTTCAGTTAAAGGAATGGCTGAAGGCGCGTCCATATTTTCACGTGATTTTTACGTCCTCAAAATTTCTATACTAATCTTCAGAACCAAGAAATTACTCTAATTATGTACAGAAATAATAAGATTTGGCTTACTCACTAAACTCCGAGAAGAGCCGAGCACTCGTGGTCGAATGTATACGAAGATAAACGCAAAGTTCAGCGCTTGACAGCAACGAACACTGTGAATATTCTTGTTGGCCACCCCTTGTCCGTGACGTTGCTGGGGATTCGAATGAGGCCGATCTTCTTGGCTTCTGTGAACACAAAATAATGCCGGTCGATTTATGCCAGTTGTAAATTAGATTCACTAGCACTGCGTGGCCATTGCTTTGCATCGTTTATCTTGGTTAACCTGCTCCCAGCGTTCTGCAGTAAATCCAGCGTCTACTAAGGTCCTAAACGCCCATTAAGACCCTTACTCTACTAGGACATATCTGTTTACGCCCGTCTACAAGACGAACTGGTCGTTCAGCCAGATGTATTGCTCCGAGTTTCACGGCTAAAACAATACCAATAGATGGCCGTTAAAATGAATACAAACCTCAGACAACACACTTAGACTACATGATACTTTGTTTTTCTTGCTTTTGTGGGTATAGTTATCAAAGCAGTGTGCTTACAATATCGAGCAGCTTGAGTCACAAGTTGTAGTGGGACGAAGGGAAAGTTTCGAGGTATGTTTACTGCCTACTCCAAATGAACCTTGCCGAAATCCCACAGGCTGTTTCCTCGAATCCTGATGGTTGTCTACGCAAGAGGAGCACAAGCAAGGGCACTGGATAGCGGCTCTGATGCTTTCGTATGGTGCTTGTTCTGTCCCTGAATCACACGGAGTTCGTACGTGAATGCCCGGCGAAGAGAGCGCTCGATAGCGGCAGCACGCTGATAAGGACTCGCGGGCGTCCGAGCGAAAATATCTGCCACGCCACTATTTGAAAGCGGAAGTTGTACTAGGCTATGTCGGCGGTTTCGTGTCATCAGAACTTGTCCGCAGCCATTGTGGGAATGTAGAGAGAGAGAACGTGTAAAAAAAGACTATAATCGAAGGAGAATGTTGTGAGGATGCGGCACAAAATATTTGTTGGCGATCGGATGAATAGTTAATTAATTTGAACCAAAAATCTGCAAAAAGTGGCCGTGGCGAGGGAAAAAGTGGCGCAAAACTTGAAACGCGGAGGTGTAGTACGAGATGACGGGAAGTGTGGGCGGAGCCAATGCGCGGAGCCAATGCGCGGAGCCAAATTTGAAAGTTTGGAACGAAGCCTTGTGGGAATTGGACGAATTGCATAAAATCTCAGGCAAATAGGGCCAATAGAGGCAAAGAGAAGCAAACAAACGCAACGAGTGCCGAGGAGGCGTCAATGCTTTCGCATTACTCCAATGCGGGTTACCGCATTAATCTCGATTTTTTTTTATTTGCGGTTCTTGTGGAAAAACCACTATGTGACTCTAGATAGATAGATAGATAGATAGATAGATAGATAGATAGATAGATAGATAGATAGATAGATAGATAGATAGATAGATAGATAGATAGATAGATAGATAGATAGATAGATAGATAGATAGATAGATAGATAGATAGATAGATAGATAGATAGATAGATAGATAGATAGATAGATAGATAGATAGATAGATAGATAGATAGATAGATAGATAGATAGATAGATAGATAGATAGATAGATAGATAGATAGATAGATAGATAGATAGATAGATAGATAGATAGATAGATAGATAGACAGACAGACAGACAGACAGACAGACAGACAGACAGACAGACAGACAGACAGACAGACAGACAGACAGACAGACAGACAGACAGACAGACAGACAGACAGACAGACAGACAGACAGATAGACAGACAGACAGATAGATAGATAGACAGACAGATAGATAGATAGATAGATAGATAGATAGATAGATAGATAGATAGATAGATAGATAGATAGATAGATAGATAGATAGATAGATAGATAGATAGATAGATAGATAGATAGATAGATAGATAGATAGATAGATAGATAGATAGATAGATAGATAGATAGATATATAGATAGATAGATAGATAGATAGATAGATAGATAGATAGATAGATAGATAGATAGATAGATAGATAGATAGATAGATAGATAGATAGATAGATAGATAGATAGATAGATAGATAGATAGATAGATAGATAGATAGATAGATAGATAGATAGATAGATAGATAGATAGATAGATAGATAGATAGATAGATAGATAGATAGATAGATAGATAGATAGATAGATAGATAGATAGATAGATAGATAGATAGATAGATAGATAGATAGATAGATAGATAGATAGATAGATAGATAGATAGATAGATAGATAGATAGATAGATAGATAGATAGATAGATAGATAGATAGATAGATAGATAGATAGATAGATAGATAGATAGATAGATAGATAGATAGATAGATAGATAGATAGATAGATAGATAGATAGATAGATAGATAGATAGATAGATAGATAGATAGATAGATAGATAGATAGATAGATAGATAGATAGATAGATAGATAGATAGATAGATAGATAGATAGATAGATAGATAGATAGATAGATAGATAGATAGATAGATAGATAGATAGATAGATAGATAGATAGATAGATAGATAGATAGATAGATAGATAGATAGATAGATAGATAGATAGATAGATAGATAGATAGATAGATAGATAGATAGATAGATAGATAGATAGATAGATAGATAGATAGATAGATAGATAGATAGATAGATAGATAGATAGATAGATAGATAGATAGATAGATAGATAGATAGATAGATAGATAGATAGATAGATAGATAGATAGATAGATAGATAGATAGATAGATAGATAGATAGATAGATAGATAGATAGATAGATAGATAGGAGGAGGGAAAGGCAGGGATGTTAACCAGAAAGGGATCCCGGTTGGCTACCCTGCACTGGGGAAGAGGAATTAGGAGACTAAAAGGAGGAAGAGAGAAGGGAAAAAAGGCATAACACACACACACGCACAACGCTGTCACCATTTGTCACTCAATCCAGTCGCTCTCAAGTAAGCAAAGAGTGCCTTGTATGCCTTGCGGGCAGTCGACTGCTGTGGCCACGGACTAAGGATCTTTTGCTCTGTTAATGGGCGAGGATCGAGGCGGTCCAGGGCACAACACCGTGTATGTCTTGCACTCGCAAATGCAGGGCACTCACAGAGAAGATGAGCGATGGTCTCCTCACAACCACAGCTCTCAGAGGCAGGGCTGTCGGCCATCCCCATCCGGAAAGCATAGTAATTGGGAAATGCAGCACCGATCCATAAACGGCATGACAGTGTTGCGTCGTGACGTTCTAAGTTACGTGGAAGACGAAGGCGCAGTTCAGGGTCCAGTGCCTTGAGGCGGAGGTTGCAAAACTCTCCCGTGTTCCACGCTGAAAGTGTGAGCTCTAGCTCCAAAGGGCGAAGCACCATGCTGTTTTTTTTCCAGGGTGCCTGATGCCTTCTCAGTATTTTCACTTCCTTGTTTACCAAGTATAATGCACTCGAAATAATTTAACGTGATCTATTACGGGTGTCTCAGAATCATATCGGTTGACATTACGAGCAGCATAGGTTCTATCGTGCCTCACACTATTCCAACTATTGTCACCAAATCTTAAGGAAGTTGCACCATTCTTGCCTCTATAATCACGGTGATTCCAGCATGCCCAATCACTTCGCAATGACCATCAAGCTGTGGACCGTAGTACTATAGCCACCATGGCTCTAAACATGTCCAACAGTGTTTTCGCTATGTCCACCTATATTTAAAGCGCTGGTTAGCACTCATTTTCTGATAAAGCCATTGTGTTTTGAAAAATTTGAATTAAGCCTCCAGCAAGTGCGACAGGAACGGTGATGCTGGCTGCCTATGTTAACCAAGAGCAGAACGCTGGCAGTAATGACCCAAGCTAATCTTCCCTTCTCCATGCCACGCTTCCAGTTGATGACAGCAAAAAACCTCAGAAGCACTTCCAGGACCCCGGCCGGAAACGCTAAGCGCCAGGAAAGAGGACTGAAGCATTAGAATCCATTGTGATGTTGCCTAAAAAGCTATCTACGATGATCCTCCAGCAGCTGCACGATGCACCACCCTTTTTTTAATTCAAGGGGCTTGGAGCTGGATGATACGATGTAATTTGTAGCGTATATGGTACAGCAAAACGACGGTTTGTATTGGCAGCTAACAAAACAGGAGGGTAACTGTGCACATTGCCTACCTTGGTTGTATTTGCTCCGTAAATTGGTTTGGTTGTTTTTTTTTTAGAGAAATTAAACGGCGCAGTATCTGTCTCACATCTCGGCGGACACCTGAGCCGAGCCATAAGGAAAGGGACAAAGGAAGGAGTTAAAGAAGAAAAAGGTGACGTAGTGTAGGGCTCCGGAATATTTTCCACCACCTGGGGATCTTTAACATGCACTGGCATCGCACAGCACACGGGCGCTTTCCGTTTCGCCTCCATCAAAACGCGGCCGCCATGGTCCGGTTCGAACCCGCATACTCTGGATCAGTAGCGTAAATTATTAAGAATTATAAAAGAATGATTTTTGGTGGATTGGAACAAGGAATCGGCAAGGAATTCGCCGTGAAGCCCGTTTCAAAAGAAAGAACGATAAATCAAAACTACAATATGTGTTTTCCTTCAGGATAGTCCAGTGGTTCGTTTCGATCGAGATCCTGTCACGCGTAACGAATGACCACGGACTGGAACAAGATTGGGCACGGAAGTCAGCGTCGGCACGAGGACAGACATTTATTGTATGCAGGGAGGAAACCAAGCACAAGAAAAATCTACCACGCAAGAAAAAAATACATACTCTTTCAAGCACTGTTTAGTGTGGAGATGGGCACATGCGAGTACAGCTACTAAAGTGCGATTGAACAATACAGACACAGGTCACAAAGAATATTTTATAATCACTCGAAAAATAATAATATTCAAATAGTGTTCATTTTTTTCAAATATTCAAATAGTGTTCACTTTCTTCTTTCACTCCCTCCTTTATCCCTTCCCTAACGGCGCGGTTCAGGTGTCCAAAGATATATGAGACAGATACTGCACCATTTCCTTTCCCCAAAAAAACCAATTATAAATTCAAATAGTGTTCAAGAAATGGTATTAAATATTATGACATCGGTATGAACTCCAGTTGGAGCTCATGTTATATTATTACGAGGTTAGTTCAGCAGCAGAAACGGTATGCCGTACACAGAAGACACACCACTAAACGGGCCACACAAGCACTAGCGGCAGCGTCTTCGTCTTCGTCGACTACTCAGCGACACAACAACGTCGTCTTCGCTTGGCGACTGCGTACCATAACACTACCCCCCCCCCTCCGCCCCGCGGGAGAAGGCACAGACCCGGGAATGCCTAGGGGGGTGGGTGAGTGCGGTAGGGTTTAAGACGGGCGACGTGCACAAGCGGTGTGGAGGGGGCCACGGAAGGAGAGTGGGGGTGCAGCGGTGTGAGTTCATAGGTCACATCGCTCAGTTGCCTCAAGACGCGGTAAGGACCGACGTAACGAGGCAGGAGCTTCTCACACAGTCCCACACGGCGTGCAGGGAGCCAGAGGAGTACCAGGGAGCCGGGAGGGTGATGGACGTCACAATGATGAAGGTCGTAACGACGTTTTTGAGCGGTCTGAGAAGCGTGGAGACGATCACTAGCGATTTGGCGGGCGGCGTCAGCACGGGCAATGGTGTCACAAGCATAACTGCTAGTAGAAGGGTCAGAAGGCAGTAAGCTCTCAAGGGTAGCAAGGGGTCGCGGCCAAAAAGCAGGTAGAAAGGGGAGTATCCGGTGGTATCATGGCGTGAGAAATTGTAGGCGAACGTCCCGAAGGGTAAACTGACGTCCCAGTCACGATGGTGGTCGGAGACATACATGGACAGCATGTCCGTAAGGGTATGGTTAAGTCGCTCAGTAAGGCTATTAATTTGGGGATGGTAGGCCGTGGTGAACTTAAGACGGGTGGAGCAGGAGCGGAGAAGGTCGTGGGAGCGCCATGAAGTAAGACGACATCATGGAGGAGAAAGTCGGCGACATCAGAGGCACAGCTGGTCGGAATAGCGCGCGTTATAGCGTACCTGGTAATGTAATCGGTCGCAACGGCTATTCACTTGCTCCCGGAAGTTGATGTGGGAAAAGGCCCGAGCAGATCGAGACCAACACGGAAAACTGGCTCAGTCGGAATGTCGATGGGCTGAAGCGGGTCACTAGGCGGTAGTGGGGACGTTTTCCGGCGGTGACATTGATCGCAGGCAGCAACGTAACCGCGGACAGAGCGGTAAAGGCCAGGCCAGAAGAACCGCCGGAGCACGCTGTCGTACGTGCGGGAAACGCCGAGGTTTCCTGCAGTAGGTGCGTCATGAAGCTTGGCAAAGACCGTGGGGCGGAGATGCGTCGGGACGACGAGCATGAGGTCGGCGCCATCCGGGTGCATATTGAGACGGTAGAGAATATCGTGATGCAGCACGAACAGGCTCAGGTCAGGATCGGAAGTGCCGCTTCGGAGGCGGTCGATTATAAGGCGCAGAGATGGATCACGGCGCTGCTTGTCGTCTATGTTTAGAAAGTCCGAGATGGACAAAACACAATCGTCGGTATCATGGTTGTGGGAATCAGGAGGATTGACAGGATGGCGGGACAAACAGTCAGCGTCTTGGCGCAACTGGCCGGACTTGTAAACAACCGGAAGTGTGTATTCCAGCAAGCGCAAGGCCCAGCGACCCAGTCGGCCTCTGGGGTCTTTAAGAGAGGAGGGCCAACACAAGGCATGGTGGTCCGTAACGACGCAGATTGGCCGCCCAAACAAATAAGGGCGGAATTTTGTAAACACCCAAACAAGTGCAAGGCACTCCCGCTCAGTGATGGAATAGTTACGTTCAGAGGGAGATAGAAGGCGGCTGGCGTATGCAATGACACGATAGTGGTCGTGCTGGCGCTGCGCAAGGATGACCCCAATACCATGGCCACTGGCGTCGGTGCGAAGTTCCGTAGGCGCAGAAGGGTGGAAATGGGCCAGCACAGGTGGAGCAGTGAGGGCCGGAACAAGTGCGGTGAAGGCGCTAGCTTGGTTAAGGCCCCAGGAGAAAGGCACATCGTTCTTCAGGAGGCAGGTAAGGGGACGGGCCGTGTCGGCGAACTTCGGGATACACCGGCGGAAATACGAACAGAGCCCGAGGGAACTGCGCACATCGCACGAGGAACGGGGGTGGGGAACTCACGGACGGCACGAACTTTGTCAGGGTCGGGCTTGACACCAGAAGCATCGACCAAGTGACCGAGGAACTTGATTTGGCGCTGGCCGAAGCTGCACTTCTTGCAGTTGAGTTGGAGGCCGGCGCGGCGGAAGACGGAAAGGGTAGTAGAAAGACGGTGTAGGTGGCTTTCGAAAGTGGGGGAGAAAACGACAACGTCATTCAGGTAGCACAAGCACGTCGTCCATTTGAATCCACGCAGGAGTGAGTCCATCATACGCTTAAAGGTGGCAGGAGCGTTGTAGAGGCCAAAAGACATGACCTTGAATTGATACAGGGCATCGGGGGTGACAAAGGCTGCCTTCTCACGATCCCGTTCGTCAACAGCAATTTGCCAGTAGCCGGAACGGAGATCAATAGAAGAAAAATAGCTGGCGCCTTGTAGGCAGTCGAGGGTGTCATCAATTGTCGGAAGAGGATAGAAGTCTTTCTTTGTTATTTAGTTAAGGTGGCGATAGTCGACACAGAAGCGCCAACTGCCATCTTTCTTTTTAACCAACACAACAGGGGATGCCCACGGACTGCTAGAAGGCTCGATAATGTTGTTCGCCAGCATCTGGTTCACCTCCGTCTGAATGACATGGCACTCAGGAATGGAGACACGATAGGGCCTTCTGTGTATGGGCCTGGCATCGCCCGTATTTACGTGATGGGTCATGACAATAGTTTGGCCGAGAGGACGATTCCCAAAATCGAAGACGTCACTGTAGGAAACTAGCAGGGTGGTGAGCGCGCTGGCGTGGTCAGGTGGCAAATCCGCCACGATCATTGCAGAAATAAGGTCCGGACGTCTGAGGCTCAGCTGCGAGGGCAGAAACGTTGCATTCGGCCAAAGGAAATAGTTCAGCGAGTGCGATTCCACAGGGTAAAACTTGAGTAGAGAGGCCGAAGCTGAGAATCGGAAGGTAGGTGCGGTTACCAATGACGGTCAGGCCGGTGTGTGGAAGGATGACATTTCGCTGAAGGACAACGTCCTTTATTGGGCAAGTGACGTAGGCACCATCAGAAACAGGGGAACCGGGGACATTGGAACATAGACTGCAGAAGCGCGCGGCAGGCGAGTAAATTCAGAGGCACGTAAGCTGGACGGCTTGGAATTGGCGCTTTCAGAGCAGAGCGGCAGGTCCAAGCGAAGAAGGCCAGTGGAGCAATCAATTAGCGCCGCGTGGGTTGTTAAAAAGTCGATGCCGAGGATCACATCGTGGGGGCAGTGGTCGAGTACAGTGAACAGGACGGCTGTAGTAGGTCCGGCAATGCAAACACGCACAGTGCACATTCGAACGACGGCAGCAACACCGCCGTCGGCGACACGAACGGCTGAGGAAACGGCGGGTGTAACAACTTTCTTCAAACGACAGCGAAAGGAAGAGCTCAAGACAGAAATTTGAGCACCAGTGTGAATCAGAGCTTTAACTGGTGCACCGTCCACGCAGATATCGAGACGGCTGCGGCGAGGAGTGGGGGTCAGGAGAGGATTTTCGGGCCGGGCCGTCAATGCAGCGTCACCTCCGAGAGCTGCATTGGTTAATTTTCCGGATGAGAGCCAGGTAAGGGCGGAGTGGATGGGCGTTGAAGTTGCGGCGAACGGGAGCGACGGATCTGAGGTGAAGACAAGCGGCGGTACCTGCGTGGGGTCGGAGTGTCGTTGGCGTGTGAAAACTCGGGACGGGGAGACATCTGGCGCGGTCCGTAGTCAGCACGACGATCGTAATCAGAACGAGGTCCGTAGTCCATACGACGATCGTAACTAGAGTTAGAGTGAGGTGGGGAAAACCAGCTGCTGCGGCAGTGGCGGGAAATGTGGCCAACACGCGAGCAGGTGAAGCAGATAGGCCGGTCGTCTGAGGTTCTCCATTCCGCAGGATTCCGGTAGCGATAACGCGGTGGGATGGCCGGAGTCGGTGAAGCAGCTGCAATCAATGGAGCGCTGGTTGGTGTACAGGGCGACGCAGAGGGTAGGCCAGAATTGAGACCCTCGTTCGCGAACTCCTGGCGAGCAACGGCCTGGATCAGAGCAATCGTAGCGTCAGGAGGCTGAGGGGTGAAGGCGATGGGAGTCATAGCCTACAGTTTCCTCCGTACAATTCTGGTTAAGTTGGCAGGATGGGACGGCTGTTGCAGTGTTGGCAGGTCTTCGCAAGAGGATGTCGCCGCCGTGTTCGGAAGGCGGTCGAATCGGGGTGCAATGTGGCGGTGTTTGGCTTGCTCAAACTGCCGGCATACCTGAAGGACAGAGTCGACCGTTGAGCAGTCTTTGCAGAGGAGCAAGTTAAAAGCGTCGTCGGCGATCCCCTTGAGGATGTGGACCACCTTGTCGGTCTCCGACATGGCGCTGTCTACCTTACGGCAAAGAGCGAGGACGTCCCAGATGTAAGAGATGTAAGACTCGGTGGATGCTTGAGCTCGAGAAGCGAAGTTTTTTTTAGCGGCGAGCTTGCGTCCAATTGGCTTGCCAAATAAGTCGCACAGCTTCTGCTTGCAGGTGTCCCAAGAGGTAAGTTCTTCCTCATGCGTCTCAAACCAGACGCGCGCCGTGCCCGCCAAGTAGAAGATTACGTTAGAAAGCATGATGGTCGCGTCCCATCGGTTGTGCTTACTCACACGCTCATACATTCCTAGCCAGTCTTCAACATCGACGTCATCGGTGCCACAAAAGGTGCCCGGGTCGCGAGGTTGTGCCACGACAACGGTCGGCGCTGGGGTTCACGCTGTGGCTGGAGGTGCGTTGGATGGCATAGCGATGGATTCGACGTGAAGACCGCTGCGGAGGTCCAGAGTATGGTGTAGTACCCAGCACAACCTCCACCAAATATTACGAGGTTAGTTCAGCAGCAGAAACGGTACGCCGTGCACAGAAGACACACCACGAAACGGGTCACACAAGCACTAGCGACAGCGTCTTCGTCTTCGTCGACTACTCAGCGACACAACAACGTCGTCTTCGCTTGGCAACTGCGTACCGTAACAATATGGCCAGACTAGTTAGCTGCTATCGAATGTCGAAGGGCTCGTAGCTGAAGGAACATTTAGAGCCCTAGAGGAGGAGAAATCGCCGTCAGGGTTGCTGTCAGAGAGGGCTCGGCACGAGTGGAGGTCACTGCCAATGCTGAGACTTTTCTATCCAATGCCGAAGGTTGGAAGAAAGCACAAGGACTTGCGCTGTGATGATTGTGCCTCTTTCCAGTCATGTGGGGCTACTTGAGCTTGGCTAAGCACCTCCTCCACCATAGAGGCTGGTGCGTCGCCTTCCATGCGCCGTTGCAGCACTCCACCCCTCCCGGCCGCAACAGTGCTCGCTCTTTTGTACTTAGTGGTTCCTCCTAGTCGTCATCTAACTACATTCTTCACTTCTGATTGCGCTCTTCTTTTCTTGCCTCTTTCTTTGTCTCCCTTTATCCTCGTCGTCGCTTTTAGAGCCTCTTCATGACCGTTGACCTATCACTGCCATCCTCACGCTTCGAACATCCTGGCTGCAGCTGTGCACAGGCCGAAAGAAGAAAATCTTTCAGCTTCAGGAGAAGAAACAAAAGTTGAGCTAATATTTTGGCGTGCTTCTTTCTAGCGAAACAAAATCAAATGATTTCCTTTCACGGCCTCACAACACCTCTCCCCGGTAAAAAAAAATATATTGTTACAATAACTGTAGCAGCCGATGTTTAGGCCTTAGGTGACTATTTGTGTAGCTCACTTACATCGCCTACAGACAGAGCCAAATGTGAGCCGTTAAAGACGCGCTATCATGTCAAAATACAGCTGCTACGACCACAGGTATGCACCTGTCTAACGATGGTAGAACGAGGAAGCAGGTATCAGGAGAACCAGCTACCAGCCCCGACCGCTTTGGTATCAGTGCAGCGCACCTGTGCTATGCCACTATGCTTTAACGATTGTTGTACGTTGTGAGGTGCTTCCCAGAATTTTAGCGCAATCTAGCCATACAAGCAGGTCGCAGACAAGGCAGTTAAAGCATCTACTAGATTTATTTGCTCCTAGCTGGCGGTCTTTGGCAATGAACGAGGGCCTAAAACAGCGGTCTGCCAGTACGCTAAGCACAAAAGCGCTAGTCGGGTAGCCCACATTTATCTGACGTGATGGAAAATAGGACGGTAGTTCGTATTCGCCACAAGCCGCGCGAGACTCGCGGTGCTGTGCAAGATGGGTGATGGTTTATGGTTTATGGGGGTTTAACGTCCCAAAGCGACTCAGGCTATGACCTGATTCGACCACCTGGGGTTCTTTAACGTGCACTGACATCGCACAGTACACGGGCCTCAAGAATTTCAGCTCCATTGAAATTAGACCGCCACAACCGGGATCGAGGGTCTTTCGAGTCTTTCGGGTCAGCATCCGAGCGCCATAACCACTGAGCTACCGCGGCGGCTGGAAGACAGGTGAGCTCGGCTCTCAATCTCGCAGCGATTGGTTTACCGCCTCTTTTACGACTTCGCTTCCGGGCATTGTTTTTCCGGGGGCGGACAGACAATGCACGCCGGGCTTGCCTGGACGGGCCTTGGAGACCCAGAGTCAATCACAGGCCGTGTACACTGGCGCACGTGAGTCATACGGTGGCAGCGCTTCTCTTATGATTTCTTCTCAATATATTTTTAACCCTTACTGTGCCCATTTTATAGAGATTCTCGTTATCGAGCCTCCCAGGAAGCGGCCACTCACGTCCATGCGGATCTCACATCGAAGAAAGACCCTCCTGAACCGACCTCTTTCTTTGTTTCATCGCACATTTCCCTTCGCTCGTAGACTGGGAGGAAACGAACGTCTGAACGAGCACGTCGGTGGTTTCCGCTCATTCTCTTGATTTATGACAACCTTTGGTGATTGCTGCCCAACCATGCGGGTCGTTTCTATTGCGTCTATATGTTTTGAGGCTTCTTGTTTTGAAAACTATTACCGGATCAATATCCACAACAATGGTGGTGTTTAAAGCTGCAAATATCACAGTGAAAGGAATATGAAATTAAGATTATTCTTGTCGCCCTCTTGTTTTGATGTGCCTCCGGAAAATTGATTTTTGGGGGAAGGAAATGGCGCAGTATCTGTCTGATATATCTGCGGACACTTGAACAGCGCCGTAAGGAGCTGTTCAGGTGTCCGCCGAAATGTGAGCCCCTGGCCTCGTTGTTTCTCGACATCTGTGAGGTCTCAATGGGCCGATCTGAATTATTCTCTGCTGGCTTTTTTTGCTGTGAAGAATGTTGTACCAAATTTGAGGTTATCTTACATCATATTTTTTTACATAAACTGAAGTGATGGACTGTGTCAGGGTTTTGTAAATAATATTGCGCTGCAGTATAACAAAAAATGGTAACAAAACAGTGTGGCAGGGTGCAACAGCTCACCCCCAGATATGGACACAGCGAAGTACTTACACTATGCAATCTGTCGGTGCAGTTATCTTCTCTGAAAAGAGCGAAAATTTAAAATACGTGAATTCTGAAACATCGATAAAACTACGCTGTATTTTTTTACAAGTAACAAAAAATGGGCCATCTGGAGGGTTTTTCAGTTAAGCAGCCCTAGGCAGACAAGGCCTCAATAAAAAAAAACTGGACTAAGACCTTGCGGACATTGCTTCACAGATTTTCTGGTAGGATTTGTCAAACTGCAGATCGTGCATGACAATTTTTTCTTCAATGTTCAGCGTTTTTCAAACGGCATAAATATTTCTTCCACAGCCAGTAAGTTCATACCTCCCGCAATGTCTTGCTAATGTATTCAGCGTGAAGTGACGTCATCACATAGCAATGGCACATGACTTCCCCACTTGTCCTTGGTTAGTTGAACGGGACTGTTCAACCTTAACGAGAAGCACTTCCAGCGACAGCAAGCTGTGGTCAGCTTCCTAAAATGTTTTTAATATAATAAACTTCACAATTTGTCTGCAACGACTGGCATTGTGAACTACATTGTTTCAATATTGACGCCATTACTCTCTCATTTTCATTCAGTGTACAGTAGACTATCAACGTACAGTTAAAACCGAGCAAATGCCGGTTCACGAAAAAAGCATTCAGCAGAAATAAAGTAACTTTCAAGTTATTCCCTGGACCACATCGAATGTCAAGACGTGGTTTACTCTCACGCTCTCTTTTTGCGGGCATGTCGCAAAAACTTACCATTAAGTTTACGCGGTTTGTGTTCTATGAAAAAAGTTTATTCTAGCTCTGCTTCGCGACCGTGTCACGTGGTGCCGTTGCTAGCACTGCCGTCACTGGATTGCGTGACTGCACTGAAGCAAACTTTCTTTTGTGCAAACTAGCGTCCAGTGAACTTTTTGATCGCGATCTCAGTGACAAAAAAGTGAACCACAGTCAGAGTTATTCGAATTTCGCAGCATTTCAGAAGGCTGCAGTTGGACAATGTTATACAACGCATTCCTTCGCATTTAATTGTTTTTTGTCCATGCAGTCCGCCATGACGGCACAGAGGTACTAGTGACAGTGGTACCTCTCCTGGGCCAATTTAAAGTCGTGAAACAAGTCAAAAGAACAGGTTTGGATGCAGTTCTTGCATTATTTCGAACCTGATGTCTACTGATTAGAATTCGGACTTCCCGAAGCGGATTCCAGCCGAGAATGCTTAGCAATGAACTAATTTCAGCGTACAATAGTCAAGCGCCACTTCAGTCCGGCGCCATGTTTACGCACCATTAGCTTAGGTTAAGCGATACACAAGTGCACACAACATAAGCATTTTGTATCTATTCCACGCGAACTTTCTCTTTTATTTCTGTCATGTGCGCAAACCACAGCGGGCCCCAATAATCGCCTTATACACGCCTATTGTGGCATGCAATAAGAACAGTGTACGCTAATAGAAAGGATAAGTCCAGGTATAAAGGAAAGAAACAACTTTTCGTTGTAGTTGTCACAAAGGTCTGAGAAGTTAGCACACTATTTGTGTGTTAGGGCAGCTTTTTTAACACAGTTTTAGGTGTGCTCCGATAGAGTATGCAGGGAGCCATTCACGCTGACAGCCCTGAATGATCATTACTTAATTAAAAGACTAGCGCATATAACTAGGACAGACATAAAAGAACACAGGACGAGCGCTAAACATAAACTGAGGCTCTTACTGCGAAAGAAAAGTACATAAATACGCTTCGGTGGTGCATGCGCACACTGGGTTGTAAACATACAAGCACAATCTAATCAAAATATGTCAAACTGTTCGTTAGGCACATTTTTTTCTTTTTTGGACAAGCCAAGTGATGTCGTGCTAACACAGTTATCGCCTTCCCTGTTAATGTGATAGGCCTCACAAATCTCACGGCGTAATCTTGTGCCTCCCCTACTAAGCATACACGTAGCATCAAACGCCGGCACGCACCTGCACTGCTTACAATGCTTGGCCAAATGCCCCCCCCCCCCCCCCCTCCCGCCAATGAACCTACCAGCGTGCGGTGCTCTTGTAGCCGTTCGTTGAGGCAGCGTCCAGACTGCCCCACGTGGCATCTACCGCAAGAGAGAGCTATGCGGTATACGACGCCAGCAGTGCAAGGTACAAACTTGCATTCGTGTTTTATGGCCGATTCATTTGCGGGGGGCGGCCATTTGGCCAAGTATTGTAAGCAGTACGGGTGCGTGCCGGCGTTTGATGCCACGTGTGTGCTTGGTAGGGGAAGCACAAGGTTAAGCCGTGAGATTTGTGAGGCCTATCACATTAACAGGGAAGGTGATAACTGGGTTAGCATGACATTACTTGTCTTGTCCAAAAAAAGAAAAAAAATGTATCTAAGGAACAGTTTGCCACATTTTGATTAGATTGTGCTTGTATTGTTACAACCCAGTGTGCGCATGTACTACCGAAGTGCATTTATGTGCCTTTCTCTCGCAGTAAAACTTCAGTTGATGTTCATCGCTCGTACAGTCTTCTTCTATGTTTGTGTCCTAGTTATATGCGCTAGTCTTAATTAATGATGACCCACCAACTAGCCCAGCTTTCCGCCTTGATAGCCCTGAAGGACAGGACTGAGCGGTAAAAAATATCAAACACAAATAAGACTGCTTCCGTCTCGTGTTAAATATATATGTGGCAAAAAAAATGTAAATAATGTGCGTGCGTGCCTCGGTGATTTGTTTCCGCTGCAAAAATGAACTACGAAGATTCGCAATTGTCGGCAGGCGAACGGAATTGATTTGCATCGCACGCAGGGCACAATAATATTTACCTCCGAGCCGTAGCCAAGATGAAAGGAATAACGGTTAACTATCACCAAGCCACTAATTCGGGAAGATCGAGAGCGGGACATTTTTTGTACATAAACGGGATGCTACGAAGAGCAATGATGCTGGGCAGATCGCCCTGGCTCCGACGAGCATTTGGTTTAGAAAAACAGTGTTTTAAAGAGTCAGCTTAGAGAAACACTCCAAGTAACAAATATCAATGAAGCGACACTGAATAGAATCCGTGACTACGTGTATATTTGCGAAATAATCGGGTGAGTTTGCATTGCTTATGTTATAAAATGTGCTTGTTTATCTTTCCTTTGTCTATTCTCTTTGTTTATATTTTACTGGCATGTACCTAAGCAAGCTTTGAAGCTCCATACTGTTGTTTGCTCCAGTTGTCAAACTTCGTAAAATGCTTGCGAACGCTCGGTCGAATAATACACGCCCGAAGTTAAGATACGTTTTAGTGAAGAGGTACATTAAAAGATCTGCGGCGTAGGGGCGTTTTCATGGTAAGCTGGTGGGGCATATTAAGTTACCGTGATGGGCATCTGATCGTAAGGAATTTTCCTTTTAATTTAGCTATTACACTAAGCTTCCAAAGCCAAACCAAGAAGTCTTCAATATTTTCTAGAGTCAAATTTATTCCTTAAAACCACCACTATTGAATGACAGTTGCGTCCAAGCAGGGCTGTAAAATACCCGGACAGCGGGCTGCTCTCAATCCCCTGGCAGTGTGAATTTCAGCCATTGTTCCGAACAAACATCATTGTTTCTCAGATTTTCGCCCTCTAATAATCAAAGCTAGAAATTTTAGACAACAGCATTTTTGAACGGCAAGTTGTTACCGAATCCAGTTTTTTGCATACCTTAGGTTTTCACAATAACAATCAATATATCTGCAGATCTCGCCTCGCAAGGCTTGTAGTTTTTGCTGTTGAAGTTTTGCTGCCGTCAAAAACATCCCCCATTAGTTTTCTATGGCAGCCTTAACAACTTGATGAAAGTAAATGGCAAACATTAAAAGGAAGACTTTGCTACGCATCGAAAGACGCGCACTTACGTTCAATATTTCCATAACAGTATCTTGCAATATTTTACATTTGCCTTTCAATTAAAATTGATGTACAGAAATGATAGACTTGCTATGACCCTAAACAATTCTTCCACTTTGGGCCTTCTGTGTCCAAATCAATAATTGTTCGTGACAGCGGCCAGAATACTCTGAATACGACAGAAAAATTAATGAAAAATTAAAAGAAAGCCTTGGTTAGTGATTCTTTTTACCACACCCCTAAGTAAATTGCTTTGTCTTTTTTGTGTGAGAATTTCATTCTGTAAACTTTTACTTCCAGTTTTACTTTCAGTGACCTTTTACATTTTCCAATCAGAAGTTATTTATCCTGTCGTTTTTCAGCTATTGGCACGCGGAAGCGAAAATTTTGCCTATTTAGCCTGCTTTTTCTGATGAGGCTTAATCCACTTCATTATAGGTGCAGTCTGTTGACTTTTGTCGCCCCAATTTTCTTTCGGCGCTATAGAAAGCTAATTGCCCCAAAACATATTCCTGGCCTTAAGGCACAGACACAAGACGCGAGCAATTTAAAACATATCTAGTAAAGGGAATGTCGCTTTCTCTTCGTAGTCGGTCTGTGGCAACCCCAAAATTAGAGATTTGGAAACGACTCCGCAGCGCCTAGAAAATATAGAATCTGAGAGTGTCACAAATGCTTATGTTTTGTTGAATCTGTAAAGTTAATTGGTTTGCCTTCGTAGTTTCGGAAAAACTGCACCCATTACTTTCAGGAGAAAACGTTTTGTCAGCAAAAAGACCAACTGCAGGACGAGGCTGCTTTGCATAGTTTCAAAGACAGAGTGTTCAGCCCTCCGTAATAAAGAGACGAGAGCAAGGACAGATAACATCATTTTTAGTCTCCGCTAATCTTCACTTCTTCCTTTATGGCTGTGCTCCACTGTTAGTCACGAACACTAGTGGGATGTTTGCTGCTTACGAAGTTTTGGCGTTTTGAATTCGAGTTCCTCGAGGGAACGCGTTAAAAGAAAAAAAAATACAGGATTCCACTTAAGTCTCCTGATAAGCGGAAATGCGAAAGCTTTTCCTTTTCCTTATGTCCCCTTGATTTTTCGTTTTCATTTTTTATTTTTTTATTTTAAATTCTGTTGCTTTTAGTTTTATGTGTTTTCATTTTACTTTAATTGGGTTTGTTTTCTTTTTGTTCTTCATTTTTTACTTCTGTTTTAAAATATTTATGTACTAAGTCAGCCTTCTCACGAATTTACATCGTTTTTCATCGAATCATTCACACAAAACTTGCTTGAAACAAGCATTTATTTCATTAGTTCCATTTAATTAACTAATTCATATTCATCAACCGAACTTTTTCCATTTCAAGATCTACTCACGCACTACCTAAAACAATCATACTTTTGCACATTTATCGCCACAGAATGACATAATCGTGGAAACAAAAATTGCGGACACTTCTTGCTGACTCGACATAACCACATAAGCCTTTCGCATTAATAATAAGGCTGTTTGTTAAGAAGAGCCCTATTCCTGTCGTTGCGGAAGCCAAGACTGCTGCCTAAATAAAGGTTTAGCGGTATCGGAGCTTTCAACAGCTGAAAATGCGAGCATATATTTACGATACTTTTAGAAACGGACATAGGGGTGAGTTGTGTGGTGCTTGTTGACGATATACGCAATTTTTTTATTTGTTCTAGGTACATAATTTCACACTGTCCGGCAGCGGAGTACTGCTGTGAAGTGAGAAGTGGCCTGTCGTCTTAGCGGCGCTGTTCCCTCGGGGCCGCCTCTCGCCGTATCGCGGTGTTCAGCGGAAAAACGTGACCATACACCAGACGCGATATGGTGTGGAGAGCAAGCCGAAGCCATTCGGAGCCGGGTGGCATCGACCGAGTGGCAGCCCGAATACGGCAGCGCCGACACCGAAGCATTTTCCTTGTTTTGTTCTCTTACCTTGCACTTACATATTATGCTTACTTCTGAATTGTATAACCAGGAACATGACGCTTGTATGTTGAATTTTTGTTTTTGTTCATTTTCTGTGATTTGTAACCACTCCCCTCTGAAATGCCTTTGGCCCTGAGGGTATCAATAATAAATAAATAAATAAATAAATACACACTAGACTCGGACAAGATGTCTTTGTCTCGCATTGGGCGTAGTCAGGCTGACGACGATGGTTACGATGATTTGGAGGATGGATCTCGACTGCTGATCCGGAGTTCCCGGGTTCGTACCCGACCGCGGCGGTTGCGCTTTTATGGAGGAAAAACGCTAAGGAACCCGTGTGCTCTGCGATGTCAGTGCACGTTAAAGATTCCACAAGATTCCAAAGAGGCGGGTTCGATCCCGGCCGCGGCGGTCGAATTTCGATGGGGCGAAATTCTAGAGGCCCGTGTGCTGTGCGTTGTCAGTGCACATTAAAGAACCCCAGGTGGTCTAAATTTCCGGAGCCTTCACTACGGCGTCTCTGATAGCCTTAGTCGGTTTGGGACGTTAAACCCCCATAAACCAAACCAAACTAAATATTTCTTGCGAAAATTACAGCATCGTTGGAAAATGGTCAAAAATTTTGAATAAACATAAATATGCTTAAAGGCAAGCTTCTCACTGCTTGATGCAGTAGTTGCATGCCCTAGGTGATTGCCAGCACTACAGAAAATAAAGCTATAGCAACGTAGGCATCGCCTGAGTCTGCGAGCGTTAGCTTCGGGCTCTTTATCCGATACTAAGCCAGCTTTATAAGCAAACCTTTCGATTTACCTAATGCACAAAGGAACTTGGCGCTGGAACTTGGTATATCTGCTCTCCTAGGGCAGCCGTTTTAGGATGGACTCTCCCTGTTCAACCGAGATAATCATCCGTGTCCTACTTATCCGAAGGACACTTTGTTCAAGACGCGATTTTTTTTAACCTGAAAAATAGCGTACATTTTCACTCCGATTTAAATGGCACGTCCATGAGGCCCATCGTCTTGAAGAACTGAATGGGTTGCGCTAAGCTATTAGCGAAAGCCCTTGCGACGCCGCGTATTCCTCTGAACGCTTTGCACTTTGATGCGGTTCTCTCAATGGGTTTTTCTCTATAATTACTTTTTCAGTGCCAAGGCAAAATGCTAAAAAAAGAAAGAAATGAGCTAAGCAGTAGAATCACGCGAAAACATTTTCATTCTCTCTCGTAGACCACCGCGCCAAAAAGAGATCTCAAGAATTTGCACAGAACGTACACTCTTTTTCAGAAATATACAACCCAAGGGGTTTGCTTCTAAGCAGTCCAGCGGGGCACTTAAGCACATCTGACAGTCCTAAGCTTGGGAGGGTTGATGACTTAAGTTCCTCCCGCCTTCGTGAGATTAGGGCCCCTGAGTAGGTAAGAGAAGCCGCTCTGCAGGGCTCAGAAGCAGACCGCTTGGGCCGTATACTTTTTACAAAGACTGTACGTCGACAGAAAATTTGCAACTGCAGCTGGAATTTTTTTTCGTTTCTATTGATGAATGGCCGGTTTGCTGTGCAGCTTAAGGGGAGTTGTCTGTGCTACCGTTCACATGTAACGGGTGTTATGTTTGTAGGTGCAAAAATTTTTACAATAGGGTGATTCAGGTAAAGAGAAGGTTTTTGAGGCATAGTAATACCTGTTCTGGCGGAAATAAAAAAAATATGCGATTTATGCTAAAGAGTAAAGTATTAAATAAATTTTAATAGTTCATTTCTGAACACTTGCGATAGGCACCACACTGCAATACAGATAGCTATATCAGTTTTTAGAATTTTGAAACCGCGATTACCCTCGCCGGTGTGCCTCAGCTTATTTTGGCTACATCGCGGCAAAATTCATGCGCTTTCAAAAACCATGCAGGCAAAGGAATCCCTCCAGTGCACGTAACTACTCGAAATAATCAAATTTTGCCAAGCCACAGCGCCGAGTGTAATCGTGTTTTAAAAAGTCTAGAAACTGATATGTCTATTACTGATGACCGGCTGCAAACCTCTAATTGCAACGACATGCCTCTCGGTAATTGTTAAATGGTGACTATTAGAATTTAATTAATCACTGTAGTAGTTAACTTCATTCGTCTGTTTTTTGACATCTGCCAGCACTGGTATTACTCGGCTTCAGAAACCTTTCTTTACCTCAAAAACTGTATTTCTAAATATTTTGGGCCTTCAAAAAAAAAACACCTTGTATATCCTTGCCGGACCCACGCAAAGCTGAAATTAATCGCCCTTATGTGTGAACGACGTACTTTTGTGGTCCAAGTGTGCTCGTGAGCGCAGTTCGATACTTTGTCCCAAGTCTGACGGTTTTTGGCTCAATAATATTTGTGGTCCTCCCAGTGCTTCGAGTCACCTAATAGTCAAACTGTGCGATGTGATAGGTGGTGCACAAAATAAGTACCTGCATAGCCGGAGACCTAATTACGGCAAAATCGCTAGTACAAAAAAGGTTTTAAGATAAGTTAACCGTAAGAGATTTGTACGTTTTTTCGCAGTGAGGGCAAGGTGCATTCAAACAGACCAGCCAGTCTGCAAGTAACAAAAGCACATGGCACCCCTTTTGCTTTGTAATTGTTTCAAAGGCTGTTTCCTAGGAACAGGGCAACTACACGATGATTTCCAGATGCCACTGACCGCACTAAAAGCGCGAAGGTATTTGTTTTTTAATTCTTAAGCCTTACATGTGCCCTATGAACAGAATAGACGGCGTTCGTCGCCGTCCATGGCCCGAAATTTGCCGTCCGCTGCGGTCTATAAGACGGAATTCTAAGGACGCTAGCGTACGATGTCACAACACATGTGTACAAGCATGTATGGCCAAGAATGACACGTAACGTACTATGACCTATGAAAGTCATGACTCGTAGTCATAGTCATGACTCATAATCCTGTAATCTATCATTACTCAGCTCTTTACATGTAAGGTAATGTAAGACATATAGAGTTTGTACAAAGTATGCGTAGTCATGCCGGGTAGTCATAGTCATGACTCGTAAACATTCTGCATCGCAGCATGAATCATCAATTTACAAGTAGCGTATTCATTACGCGTAGTCGTAGTCATAACTTATGGCTCAGCACTTGACTTCCGCAACGTAGCATGAGAGCAATTTACAAGTAACGTAATGCAAGGTGGGCAGAGTTTGAACAAAGTATTCATAGTCATGCCTCGTAGTTATTAAATGTGAGCATTTGACCTCAAATATCACGACGTTACCTCAACCTCAAACAAAATTTTGTGACCTCAGTAAACCCCAACATGTCCACCTGATGTTCACGTCTCCTCAGCTGCCCTCACCTCATTTTTGCTGAGGCCACTAGCAACCTCACTCAACAGTGGCAACGAAGTTGAAACTATCATCAACCCACAAGCATTCAAGCGGCTCATCGAAAACCTCTCATCATAATTTATTTTCTTTGTTTGCCATAACCACCCACTCCCTCATGTAATCTCTCGATTGAGACCTTTGAGTAAATGAATGAATGAATGAGCACCTATGCCTCATATTGTGAGGTTGAGGTAGGATGCCGGACCTCAAGAAATAAAAACTAAATAAAACTGAAATTTCAGTAGCCAAGTAAAAAATATATCCACCAAGAATTCTGTCAATTAAATAAGCTAAAATAATAAGAGTAGCTTGGTAACAGCTGGTTATGGCATTCAAAGATGTACATATATTATACATACGGTGTATTGTGACCGATGGTGACCGTTTTGATCCAGAGGCACGTCATTTTGCTGGTTTCGATGCGTGGTGCTCAAGCTTAGCCGAAATGCCGAAAGGAACAACAAAAGCAGCGAGCCATGCAACCTCGACTTTTGCACACCACTTTTGCACCCGACAGTACATACATTATTTAATGTATATGCAAGAATAAAAAAAAGTGGCGGCGGTTTAGCACTGGTTAAACCTGGAGTGACGCGATAGCTACAGCTGAAGGAGTGGAGCTTGTTTAGTTGAATTGCAAACTCAATCTTTCGCCGCTCCGTTTCGCTGGGCGTTCCTTGTTCATCTTCGTCCCACTTGACACGGCGCATGCGCACAGCTGTTGCAGTTCGGTTTCGCCGCGCCGCCGACATCAGCAGCGGCTCCGTACCATGTGGCTGGTCACGTGACCAACCACGTGACCACGTGGCGGTGGAGGCGCCACCACGCCGTGGCTGCGCAGCCACGGTCACGTGCCGCCGCCACTCTGAAGACTCGAAATGCTACTGTAATGTACCTATCGCTACAAAACCGGTATTCTGCCATGAAAGCTCGAAGGTTTGCGTATGACTCTTACGTGCACAACTACTAATCCTGAATCTCGTTAAGGTCGTTTAAGAGGAATAATTGATCAGACGTGTTATTAGAGATTTGTTAAAAAATACAATCATGAGCAAACATACGAATTATACAGGACGCACAAGTTGGGGGCAATGGTCATTAAGGCGCCATAGAAACCAGTCGTATTCAATCATATCTATTAGTAAGCGGCTTTGTTCTGGCATATACGGGTGTTATTATTTTTTATTATATCTCAGAAATGCCCACATTTTTTTAAATTACACTAGTGAAAACAGGTAGGCTGCAGTGCCGCATAGTTTGAAATGCGCGTTTTTACGTCAGCTCGCCTGTCAAAGTTCCCCTGAGCGAGACCTATCACTCCTCTTCAAAGTATCTGAAGTCTCTGCAAAACGCGTGAAGAAAAGCGTACGGTGCTGCCGATCCTCTGAAGATGAGCTCACCCAACCTAACTTATGCTTTTCGAGAGAACGAAAAAGGAGGGAAATAACACCTACAGTTGTCTTTCCTGCGGCTAGGCATGAAACTCCGAGAGCGCCTTTGCTCTCTAGCACATGCAGACCTCGGGAGAAGCGATCCGAAGATCGTTATTTCTTCGAAAAGCGGGACAGCACTTTCCTCCAAGTCATAATTATCAACAGCGCGGCAGGGCTGCCTGACCAGCTCGGCTTTCCCGCACGGTCCACGGAACCAGAGCCCTGAAAGCACCCCGCTGCCGCCCGGCCGCGGCTCTGCAACTTTCAGTTGCTCATCACGGAGACCTGAGATGATCTGCCGATGACTAAAGCGCCTTCTTGTGGGTCGCTCTGCCAGTGTTCTGTTCTCGAGTCACCGCCATAACAAGCGGAAGGCAAGTAAGAATGCACAAGGCGCTGGTATTCAAAGGCATCAAGCCGTTAAGTCGTCTCCTGGCCTGCTAAAGCGGCATATAGCGCATGCCAGAGGCTGACGTGTCCGGGCACAAAATTTACTGCAATGGCGAAGCCATGCCCAGACGGCAGGCTGATGGGCGTGTTCCTTGGGTCGACCGAGAACGCTGATGGCACACATTTGAAGTCAACAAGACGGTACGAATGCGTGCGGCGATGCTCTCGCGGCACTGAGCTCACGGCTACGTAAATTCAGCGCCTGTTTGTGCTCGGCCATGGTCGCGGCGAGCAAGGAGTTGGGGGGACGCGGGAAACAAGCAGGGTGCGAACACACCAGAGGGTGGACCTCTGGCACCATGGAAGCTAAAAAACAACCTACGGCATTCCTCGGAGGAAAAAAGAACGCAACCACTCACCTAGACAAACCTGCGCATCTTTGTTTTTTATTTATTTACAATAATTTAAGCTTATCAGAGGCTGTAACAGTTCGACCCACTGATGCGCTTAAAGGAGTCAGTGCACTAGCTACCACTTTTTCTGAACGGCCAGAGCATCCTACATCTCAGCCAAGCAGGCTGTTCATGAATATGCGGAAAATCATTTTGAAAATGTCTAGTAAGCACGATACGAAGCCAGTCGGAAGCATTAGAATGGCCAGCATGAAGTTCATAAGAAGGTCACTGAATGTTTCTGTGAAGCACGAGATCGACGTGTGCAAGTGACAAAGAAGTGGCTTGGGCTGTGGGAAGACCTTCAATACGCGGATTTACTGCACTTATGAACAAAAAAAAAAAGGTTTGAGTAAATCTAGTATTCGAAGAGTGCTGTCATGGCTACTGAGTCTCCACAGACAACGCTTAAGTTTCTTCACTTCAATGGTGACGGATAGAACGCCCTTGACGCAGCTGAGCTTTCTTTACATTGAATAGTAATGCTCTGATCGGTATGCACAGAAGCAAACTCTCATCACAAAATTCTCATCGTAATAAATTTGGCTCAGTTTTCCGCGATATTCGTTTCTATGAACGATCCACTTTATGGGCACTTTGACGGCGACATAAGTGTCCACATCAACTGCACATGACTGCATGGAATTACGCGCCAGAACAAGGAAGAGGAGACTATAGGTTGTTCGGTCGAAAATAAAAGAACTATATTTACATCTGCTATTTACATTTATCTAATCAGAACACATAGAAGCGTAGTTCACGAGTCGAAGTGGAATACTCTGATTAAACCTGAAAACCTCCGACTCTCTAGATTTTTCTTTCTTTTATCGTCAAATCAGCCGATGTATATGTTAAATTTGCTCTAAATACGTACCCCTGCTAATGTAGTTTGCCCTAGTTTCCACCGTGTAGGCGTGTAATGTAGAGAGGGATTCCCTCACTCGAATTCAAAACAGCAGCTGTGACGCAAGGGCATATACCAGGCATGAACGTGACGAAGCAGTCTTTGCTTGAACCATGCGATCGCTGTTGAGCTTCTTTACTGCTTGTTAGTTTCAACATTTTTGTTTGCGGCATCAGTTGATCAAAGCTACCGGGTCGGTGGGAGTTACGTGTTTCCCGCTCAAGCACCCGACCTCAGGCAGCCTGTACGCTAACGGCGGAGGCGGGACTCACTGCCACACTAGGTACACTCCTTCCAAGAAGACTAGAATGGAGCCTAGCGACTGAAAAGATGTTACGCTGGTGTCCCAAAAAGCTAGAAGCGGGCTGCGGCGTCTGTTTTTCCAAGCGGGGTAACCGAACTCCAAGCGTCGCTGCAAGCACGGCTGGGCGCTTGAACTGCGCTTCAGAAGGGGCGCTCGTCGGGGTAAAATACGAATAAACCTCGAACTCAAACCTCACCGAATGACGACATCACTCATCCTCAAACTCACGTGTGAGGTTGAGGTCCAATCTTCTGACCTCTCTCAAAAAATTTCGAGCTGCCGCTGACCTCACCTCAACCTCACCTCACTCCGTGAGGTTGAAGTCATTTTGAGGTTAAGGTCGACTTCGTGAGGTCGAAACCTCATAATGTTGCCCACCTCTTGCAGTCGTGGTCATGATTCATAGTAATTTTGCAACGTTTCATGACACATCACTTTAATGCTCTCACATCATCACAAGTAAGTACTCTTGAGTGTCACTGCTGAGATTTATTGCAAATAAATTCACTGAGAACACAGCTGTGCAGCAATGAATGGTTGGTCTAATGAGCATATAAGAAGCAAAGCAGACTCTCGAGGATTATGATTTTTTCTTCAACGTATTAAGAGTGTCTATAAACTACGTTCTAAAAATAACAACGGGTATACGTGAATGTCAGGCTTCAGAAGAAGTTCTTGAGCCACAATAATATTCTCTTAAATCATAAAGGAAATGGGTGTACTGCCGTGGTACGGACTTTAATGAGTTGTCTTCTAAAGCTGTTGCCGATCTTGCTTCAGTGCTGTGCTGCGTAGGAAAGCTTCACTTATTACTTCTGAGATAAAGTCTTCCCGCTTAAGCTTCTTTAATGGGCTTCGTTTCAGTATTTCTTTTTGCGCAAGAAGCATTCGCAAACATAATGCAGAGGGGCCTCGCAAGGTAGAGCGAACGAATAACCCTGTTGCGTCACGTTTCCCTCTGTGCACTCTACCACTGCCCACTATGACAAAGCCATGGGCCTAGAATGTCATGAATATGAAAGAAATGCAGGAAAGTTATGTGAACAAAACACCAACGCTGTGCAGCACTGCGGCCATAGCATTAGGCCTTTACTGATCCCGGTGGCGCCGGCAGCATCTCTAAGGCGAAATTCACAAAAATATTTAATACATGGAACACTTAGCATTGATACTCTAAAACAGAAATAACTGTACGAGGGAGCAGCGCCGAAAAGAAAAGCTCCGCCACTAGGCACTTCACCGTCGCAACGCGTGAGTTTCTCGCTGTGTGTATTCCAGCAGCGTAGGAACCGATCCCTCTGCTCTAAGTTTGAGCGCTCAACGGCTCTCCAGTACCGCGAAGCCCATACGCTGCGACGGGTTCATCGGCAACAGTTTGCTCACCGATGGGCAATAGCCCCTTATCGGAGGGCGCCAACGCTGCTCGCAGCTTGCGACTTTGCCCCTCGTGGGAGTCGAGGGGCGTTACAGTGCGGCGACGCTTCAGTCTAGAGGGCCTCAATATTGCATCCGGATGCATGAGCCCTATACCATGCAATTCGCAATTTTCTCGCAGCAAGCCAGACTATTATTGGTCGGGGAGTTAATTTTTAAGAAATACCTCTTCACGGACTAGTTGTCGCTTTGTAATAAAGGTACACATAAGAGACGAAGGCTGAGGCAAAAAAGAACACACTACGGGACCAGGGCGGAATAGCGTTTTTGTCTATTAAGCGCGCACCTAATTCAAAGCCATTTTTAAGCGCCTTCGGTTTCATAAGAGGCTTCTTGGATTTTATTTTGCAGCTCATGTTCCTTTGCTTCATTGTAGCTAAATAAGTAAAGACCTGCGCCATTCATATTTTTGTTCTTCCAACATCAGAGAAGTAACGGGGACGCAAAGCTTAACAGACGCCCCTTGTCACGTGCATTGCGACAATCGAAGGAAAGCATGCCTTTCTTCACTGGAGGCTACTATGGTTAGGATTCACCTACAAATCCCGTTTCGAATTATTTGATTTGGTCGAGTTCCTCACCGTTTTTTTTTTTCGATGTTATGCCACGCTTGCCCGTGCCTGTTCCGGCTTTTGACAATAATGAATAACTTTTGCAGCTTCAATTGAAGTCCTCAAGTCTTGCCGTCTCCAGTAAAAAGCTGCATTGAATTTGACTCCGATCGCAACTTTTCACCTTCCTCACATGTGCACACTTTATCTTTGCAAACGTTAGAACATAGGCGCACACGAGAACGCGTCATAATGCTGCACAAGATCGTTCACACGTCATCTCGCATTCAGGCACCCTTCTCTTTTGTGTCCTCAAGCGCACGTGCAACCCGACGGAACCACCTATTAAACATTGTTCCTTTCAAACCACATATAGACTGCTTTAAATTTTCTTTTTTCCCGCTAACTGTTGAAATTTGGAATCGATTGGAGGGCTCAATTCATGCATTGCCAATTGAAGAGTTTGTTGTTCAGCTCCCTAACAATTTGACTGTTGATCTGTTTTTAATACTTCTATGTTATCTATTTCCATGCTACCCATGTTATTTGTTTTTACTAATGTATGTACCCACTCCTGCTATGTCTTCCTTCCGAGAGAGCAGTATTTGTAAATAAAAAAAAGAATTGAATTAAGGTATCATTCATCTTGTTCAACCACAGAGTTCTCAACTGCCAATGAAATTGATACATTTTCAAAAATTGCTGCTCAGTGATGGAGAAATAAAAACAAATATCCCTCGCTTCTCAACCATTGTGGCAGTTAAAATTTGAACAATTCCACACATTGGAAGCATGCAAAGCTAAGTAAATAATATTTCATAAATTTAACAGGAGTAGATAAAAACCGTTATTAGGGATCTTTTTGTTCGCTAAGAATACGTAAAGGATGGACGGGCCCCAGTGGTGTAATCTGGCGATAGAGTAATAATAAAAGATCTAGAGGAAAATAAATCTACACACTCGGCAACAGGCTGCTCGAAAGACTCGAAGTGTACTCGCCGGAGGATACTGGCGTCATGTCTTCATCGAGCGCCGAGTGTTTCGCAACTATACGACCGGCACTCAAGCCGGCTCTTCTTCAGAACTAGGCTTCGTGCCGTGAAGCCAGCTTGAACGAAGCACTTCAACCACGGCCAACAGTGAAGGATGCGTATATCTTAGTCGGTTGTCCTTGAAACATCAAACCGACATTGAAGATCAATATTTGGGGCGAAAGAAAATAACAAATGAAAAACAAATATGCCATTCGAGTTAGTGTTATGCGGGTGAAATCAGCAAAATATCAGTTCTGCAGAGGTCGTCTCCACTGCGATCTGGGCAGGTATCTGACGCATTGTTGGAGCTCCCGCGAAGTGGCTTTATGCACATAACACTGCAAACAAAAATGTAAGCGGCGCTACAATCTGCCGCCTTGTCCAAGAGTTTCAGAGCAAGTGAACGCACTGCGAAGTTTCTGTGTTCCCGCTTGGACTCTTGGGCGCACTTAAAGTGGTTTGGTTGCTTTGGAGCTTAACATCCCAAAGCGATTCAGTCTATGAAAGACGCCAAAGCGAAGGGCTCTGGGTAACTTCGACCATCTTCGGTTTTATAGTGTGCATCTTCTAGCATTTCGCCTCGATGGAATTGCGAACGCCCTGGTCGGGATCGAACCCACGTCTTTCGGGGTGGCAGTCCAGCACCATAACCACTGAGCCAGAGCGGCAGCTGAACTTGAAAGGAAAAGGGAAACTTCTTGATGTGCACAACATACAAGTGCTGGGTCCAGAATAAAGTAACGTCCATCTTGCTGTGAAGTTCACATGCGCTCAGCGCACTGACGTATCTCTCACGGTTTTTGAAATAAAAATTCTTCAATAAGAAAGAAAAAACTTCCAAACACTTACTTCCTTGAAGGTATTGGTGAGCGCTATCAAAATTCGAAAAAGGACGAACGCACATGACGAAGCGCTTTCTAACAACTGTTTATTCTCTGAAGAAACATGACTATACATATATTAACGTCGTATCATACACAGAAGAGAGAAGAGCGCACGGCACTGACAAGCGTGATATGAAGGAAAAAGAAAAAGAAGAAACGAAGAAAATAAGAAAGGAAAGTAAGGAAGAAAAAAAGAAACGAATAAAAAGGAGAAAAAGAGAAAAGAAAAGAAAAAATAACAATGAACACGTGCGCTTACAACAGCCGAAGATTACTATTCTTGAGGTAGTTTAATTCAAATCACCCTAACATCACCGAAGGCGAGCTGACTCATTGCTTATCTGGAGCAACATGCATAGCAAAAGCTTAGATAATTTCGTGTTCCCGCCTGTTTCTAGCCCGACCTATTACCTTGGTGTTTTTTAGCATCGGGGTGCATTTACAGTGTGCGCAATGAGGTGCCAGATTCCGGGATTTTGCAACTTCTTCGCATGATCTTTCGTGTTCTCTAAGCCTCTTGTTCAGGCACCTACCCGTTTTACCTACGTAGCGTCTTTGACAGTTAAGCAGAATGCTTTAAATGACGTTTTCGTCACCCTCTACGTAGGTAATTTAGTGTGTGCTGTTGCAATCAGGTTTCTTTTTGTGGTTTTCATTCTCGTTGACCTTCTTGTACAATCAAATGAGCTTATTGCGAGCTGAAAAGCCACTTCAACTCTGTACTTGTTAACTGTCTTCCTTATTCTGTGGGAAATTGGCTCGTTCCGCGGGTTAGGCCTTGCTCATACTGGACTGTCTTCATGCAACTAAAGCGGATTTACTTGCGTGTAATTATGGGGCTAGCTTAAGAGACTGGAAACAGGCAAAGTGGGTGAGAGAACAAACGCGTGTTATTGACATCCTAGTCGAAATCAAGAGGAAGAAATGGGCTCGGAAGGGGCTTACGAAGGCAAGATAACCGCTGGTCCTTAAGGGTAACGGAATGGATTCCAAGAGAACGCAAGAGCAGCAGAGGCGGCAGAAAGTTACCTGGGCAGAAGAGATAAAGAAGTTTGCAGGTATATGGTGGGCGCAGCCGGCAAAAGACAGGGTTAATTGCAGAGGCATGCGAGAGGCGTTTTCCCTGCAGCGGGTGTAGTCAGGCTGATGATGATGATGACGTTGAATTATCGAGCTAGGGACCACACAGCTTGTTAGTTTTAAGGCAGTGCATGCTTTCCTCAAGGAGAAAATTACTATTTATATCTGTCAATTACTGGAAAATATATTTCTTTATTCATAAAGATAACATTTGTTAGAGAAGAAGCTGCTTTGTTGCTAAAGCGATGCCTAATACCAGTTATCCGCCCTCGTTTCCTATATCTCTCTTGCTCTCGTTAAACGGTAGCTTTCCTGGCCCCACGTAGTATGTGCGCTTGTTCCTTCAGCGAGCTTTTCCACAAACTATTTGTCAGGTGTTGCCTCCCACTGTCGCACTTGGGGATCACACAGTAATGAGTGAAGCCTACGGGGCAAAAAGCGCTTTAAACGTGGCGAGGTTCAGACAGACGGACCATACTCGTCATAAAGCTTTTGCGATATTCAGTCTCTTACACTCCTCACTGCAACTGTCACGCCGTCATGTCCGGAAAGAAATTAAGATTAAGATGAGCGAAATCGAGAACAAAGGTTGCCAGGATTGCTTTTAAACCGGACGAGCTCCGACAAACGAGCCTATAAAATAACTTCTGCCGCCCCAGCATTCGCTGCCATTCGTTTCGTACTGAGCTTTCGCAGAAAATTTTGTGTGTCGCTATACTTCCCGCGGCTCATTGAACACGACTTTTCGTTTCTGCCCCCCCCCCCTCTGTTTTGCGTGTTGAAGTATTTCACTTCAACGACGCGTCTGGAGGCAAGCTTTTGAATAATTCATCATTGCAGTAGCCCCTCAGCTCTTCCGTTGGCACGCAGGAAATGCCCGCAGGGAAAATCCTTTCCCCGCAGCGAGAAGGTCTCTGGTAAAGCATGCATTCAAACAAGCCTCGTAAACGGAAACCCTGTCGAGAACATGGGCAAGCATTCGTTTCCTTAACAGCAGGAAGCACCGGCATTTTTGACTAGCATTTGACGACGCGCATCACTCCGCATTCGTGGGTGTGTGTTCAGCTTGCTTCGTATATACCCGCTTATTTATCCTTTTTTAATTTTGTGCCGTTATTTCGCCTACAGTAATATTTTCTCTGTAGCGACTAATATTCGGTGACTTGTCCACTTGCGTTTTATTCATTTTTGGGAATGCGACTTTGTGCTGCCAATGAACAACAATAGCACTGCGTTATGCAAGCGGGAGTCAAAGAATAAGGGGTTACATTTGAAAGCAGAGAGCACTTATAAGCGGGCAGAGCCAGTCCTCTGAAGGGCTCAAGCAGTGTTTCCAATAATATAGCTGAACATTCTCCGCATTATGTGCCACATGATGCCATGATATGGCATATACATTTATATACGCCTTTTTTGCATAAACGCATTCCCCTGCAGCAGTATTCGGAAGATATCTACTACTTGACCAGATATCAAAAAAAGAATTTCGCTCTTAAACTTACTTCGATCAAATCTTCCTGCGAAAAGCCGATTGTATACGCTGGAAATTTGTTTCAGTTGACAGAATTCAGTGCCCTATAAAATTTAGTCCAGAGAACAATTACGAAAATCATTAACGCACTAGTTCTTTGTCATAACTCATGATTTTAACAGAAGTGCAACATTCTGATTCAGCGCAACTTTTGTGCGTTGAAATTCTGTAGTTTGGGAAGTTTACGAAGGTCACAGCTCTACATTTTTACCGTAAAGACTGAGACATAGGAAGCCTTCTTTTTTTTTGGTATGGCTGCGCAGCCGGCCTGCATGTTGAGCATCAGCAGGGAACATACTGGCAAGCGCGTTTCGCTCTCTATCAGACTCATGAAGAAGCTCAGGGAGGCTCTGTTGCCGAAAAAATAATTGGAATGTCATCGAACAAGGCACTAATGTGCCGGTTGAAACAGCTTTTGCGAACTAAGCACGCAATTTCGCCACATTAGCTGCATAAAACCAAAGGCAGGTTCGCCCAGCTTATGAAGTCCGCAATGTTAAACGCGAAGTATCAGGACAAAATCGCTGCACTGGATGAAATATTCCCCGCACAAACTACAACGAAGTGATCTTATTTAATCTTTAAAGATCTGTATATTCTGAACTGTATACTCGGTGCGGTCTGTGCATGCGGATCGTTCAGCAATGCGGATATAACGCGCAGTCTTTGTCAAAATTATATAGTCCAATCGGTCTAGTTAAGAGCACAGCAGCGCGGCACCTCTTGCGCACTCAGAGACCCTAATCTCACGAAGGCGGGTCCCAACCCTCCCAATCTTAGGATTGTAAACTGCGCTTAACGGTCCCGTTAAACGGCTTGGAAGCAAACCACTTGGCCTGTATGTTTTTGACAAAGACTGTACGTAATGCAACAAAATTGTAAAGCAGATTTAATAACTAAATTTGAGTACTCAGCTATTTTATTCTTGTTGTTGCGGATGCCAGGTTTATCTGAAATTGAAGGCCGTCATATCTAATATCCAATCAAGTTTTTAAATTTTCTGAATCTTCATGGGCCTCGAAATATTTAGCATAAAAAATTCGCTTTGAAAACTCGTAGAGTTTTTTTTATGTGTTGCGCATTTTTGTATTTTTTGCGGTTGTAGTGTTATTCTTTATTCGTTTCACCATGTGCGCTTGATTTTAACACTGCTTTTCCTGCACGACAACTTATGACATGCACTGTGCAGACTTCTGCTGTTAGTTGTAATCAGTTAACTTATATGCATTGCGCGCTTGGTCGCATAATATTTGTCAGCATTGCTGGTTTTCTATTCTGTTTCCAGTCCTTTAATGGACCTTAATTAAATAGGGCTGACAGTATCAATAATAAAAAAACAGACAATTAGATGCTTCTGCCTTTTTGAAACTGGAATATGATTTCAGAGACACTTGGAGGCTTTGAGGTGTAAGCAGGCTTTTCGATACTTTTTCTACTCGTGGTAGTCACACATAGCTTGTTTCTGTCTTTTCTTCAATTTCTACTCCAAAGCAATGGCAGTCATCAAGAAAGAAAGACGTTTCTATTCCTGAATCAACAGAAAGGACAGATGCTACAATAACAAAGCAAAGATAAGAATGTAAGCGACATAGCAAGAAGAAATATGTTTTTTGCTGCATAATATTGTATTGTCTCTAGCCACGTTAAGACGGAACACGGAACGTAAAAGGTCACGTGGTAATGAAGTCGAAAGAGACACAAATAAATACGTAGTGAGAGAGACGAGGTAAAAAGAGAGGAAGAGGCGGAGCTTACCAATGTGCGTGTCAGCCACAATGGAGACAGCCACGGAGGAAATGAACGTCAGCATGGTTTAGGAGATGCGAATACAATGGCACCGCCTCGATTCCTTCTGGACAGCGCGGTATTTGGTCCTGCTTGGAGAAAAATGGCAGTTGCTTAGGAAATAGTCAACACTGTCCTTTCTCTGTCGCGTAACGCACCAGCGGTATCCGAAAAACTATTAAAATCTCTGCTTTAATCGATTTCCTTTCTTTTCTCACAATTTTCAGTCACCAAGCATTGCGAGTACGAACCGGGAGTCTCTTCACCCACAAAGCCGCGGCTTCGTGCCAGACGTAAACGAAGCCCTCCTCTCTCTTTACCGCTATTTCCACACCGGCATTACCCGCCGCGGCCGTGTGCTGTGCGATGTCAGTGCACGTAAAAGATCCCCAGGTGGTCGAAATTATTCCGGAGCCCTCCACTACGGACCAATTTGTTCCTCTCTTCTTTCACTCCCTCCTTTATCCCTTCCCTTACGGCGCGGTTCAGGTGTCCAACGATATATGAGACAGATACTGCGCATTTCCTTTCCACCAAAAAACCAATTATTATATTCTTAATCAACAGTAAAGCGCAGAAGACAACGCCTTTTTGTTGGTTGACAGGCAAAAACATTTCGGACAATGAGGAGGAGGCAAAGCAGAGTGCTGTCCTGCGTCTATCGCGGTTTGAGCTCTCAACAATCAGTGCCAACTCTCCTTACAGCTGCCTAAATGAGATTCTGCTCATCAAGGCAAAAAGAAAATTCTTTTTATTGCAATACCTTTTCTTCGTGACCATTAAAATGCGTAATGGTCCACTGTAACGAACTGATGTTTTGATATAATCGTTTCTACTTTTACGTCTGATGCGCATGGAAGAGCTATGTTGCGCGTAAACATCTACAATTATGCCGTTTAGTGATAATTGAAAAAGCACAAAAGTATAGTAAACAGGAGTAAAAAAACCTGACAGGATCGGGTTCGCTGGTTTCAATGTTCAGAAAGACTGACTCGTTTGTCCAATAAATGCGTTCAAGGTAAGTTACAAACAACAAACTCCAGTTCAAATTACTTGCTTTGTGCATTTCCCCCCGCTGCGACTCGGGCAAAAGTTATTTCTGGATATAAAAAGGCGGCACTAACTCCGTCGAATCCTGCTTATATATTTCGAGGAAAATATAAGAAAATTTTTTCTAAACACGGATAATTAACTTTGAGAAATATAACGTCTTCTCAACAAACAATAATTGCTTTGGATGCGGGTTTTTACCTCAAATTGTTATTACGAATTCTGCCACTAAAGTTAGGATAAGTATGGCAAAAGGGAATCCAGTTCAGGTTGTTTTGGACGACTTTAAAAAGCTTTCGGCATCATACGTTGCAAACTCTTTGGCTGATTTAGAGAACTGTCATCGGCGCACAGCTTTAAAATAAAACCATTTTACGAACTGCTCCCAAACTCTTTCCATCGGCTGTAACTATTCCTACGGTAAAAGAACTCGTACTGATGCGTCGAAAGGCTTCATGTTTGGTCCCTAATATTTTAACTTATAATAATGACGTTTCCTTGGCACCAAACTTGTAATGGCATATCAGTTAGAGATTACGCATTACTCGCTTGAGAAAAAAAATTTATTCCTTAACTACTCAAGTAGTAAATGGCTTTCGTTCGCTTGATCGACGGTCAAGGGCGTAAACGTAATGCAAGAATAAAACTAAGAGTCACTTCATAATCTGCAGATTTCCAAAAAGAGAGATTCCACACACTATTCTTCCTCTTACAAGATGCCAGGAAATTACCCTTAAAAGAGTACCTGGTTGTCAGGCATACAACTGTACCAGTACGTTAAGTTTTCGGAGCAAGTTTTTTTATTTCTCATAACTATCTATTCGGTAATAAACTTTTTGTCCGCGCTCGGTACTTGGTTGACAAACTCAAACTTCTTTTACTTTATAACTAATATATACCCAGGTATTTGCAGGGCAGCATATCACATCAGCGTAGCTTGTATATTTCACACCTGTGGCCAAAAGTCCGCATTCAGAAACAAGCTTTACATACGGCCACATTTTTACATATCATTGCACCCTTGTCAGTGCTTTTTGCACAACTCATTCTCCAAGTTTATACGCTCTACCAGTGTTTCGTTGCTTTGCACTTCTATGGTGTATTTCACCATGAACTGAATATAGGTATATTCCTTCAGGAGTAATTACGTACGCACATATCACACGATTCTCAACCCAAAACCACCTACTTCTTCCTCCAGTTAATATAAATAATGAAAAGCATACGTTCACGCTTCAAGCAAAGCCTTGTTAAACAGCCTTTATCGAATATTATTTGCTCGAATGCTTCCTCCGTCTTAAAACAACTTGTATAATGTCTGTTATCTACCAGTTAATAGAAGCTCTTCCTGCATTCTCTTTTAAATTTTTGCTTTTGCTCTTTTCACTGCGTTCTCATATTTTAGGGTGTCAGAACATGACAAGTTTTTCTTGACGCTTGTGCGCAAATATTTAACCGAATTTAGTGGGGTTTTTTCAATGGAAAGTCCCTTCCCCAGCTTTCGCCTTCGAACCTTCTACTAATCGTATATTTAAGAGCTTCTGTATTAATGTTCATAATAAAGATTGATTGGTTCATTGTTAGAATGATATCCACGCACGTTAATTGCATAATCTGATAATGTTTAACTACCATATATTTACAACGCGAAGTGCACAGTGACGAGCTACTAAATTTCACTTTTGCTGCACGTACACCAAATGCAAATGTCGAGAATAAACTAAAAGACCAGCTCCTCCTAAGAATATGCGTATCAAAATGCTGCATTGAAACCGCCACTTTCGATCTAAAATAATCACGAAACCATGTCTACTTAGTACATGGGAAAGACAGCATAAAAAAGCAAACTTCATTGATTGAAGAACCGACCTTGCTTGGTTTTTCTTCACTATATAATGAATTGAGGGATGAACAGTGCAGCTCGTCAACCCTTGCACTTTCAAGATTATCACTGCAGTGCAACGCCCGAGCTTATTCACGTCCGAAACGGAAGTTCCGGCCCAGATCTGCAGGGCAGTGGTAGCCAAGAAAGCCAATATGCCTCTTCGCAGTAAAGCCTATACCACTATTGCAAGCTGCTAATGATTTCGGGTACTCGCGAAGCGACATTGACCGAGCCATTACCACAGTGCATAGTGTGACAGCAACACCCCCGGGATTTCCTGGAAGCCTGCCAATAACGACGTCTCGGCTGAGGTCATTGTGGCTGCCTTCTACTCTTCTCTCTGCGGTCGCCACGAGTTACGTTACTTTTGCTTGATATGTCTTCGGGGGGCTCTTTCTACTTTCCTCGATTCTTAAGCGAGTTCATTCTCGCAAGAGGATTGTGTGCTGCCACTGCAGTTCCGCATCGACATGATTCCGCATGCTTTAAGAAAACAACAAAAAAAATCTGAAAAGTCTTGTCATATTGGTGCCAACGGTTGGAGTTCAAATATTAAAAAAAATGGCGGTGGTTTAGCTTTGGTTAAAGCAGGAGTGACGCGATAGCTACAGCTGGCCGAGTGGAACTTGCTCAGTTGAATTGCGAAGTCAGTCTTTCGCCGCTCCTTTTTCGCTGGGCGTTCCTTCTTCATCTTCGACCCACTTAAAACGGAGAATGCGCACAGCTGTCGCAGCTCGGTTTCGCCGGCGCGCTGCGCCGCGGGCAGCAGCAGCAGCTCCGCACCACGTGGCTGGTCAGGTGACCAACCACGTGACGATCCACGTTATCAGCCACGGCGCCGCGCCACCGGCAGTTGCTCCGCACCACGTGGCCAACCACGCGACTGCGTGGCGGCGCTGCCACCGTGTGGCTGCGCCGCCTCCAACACGGCGCCGCCACCCTGAAGGCTCGAAATGGTACCGTAATGTAGCTGTCGCTACAATACGAATGAAATTCTTCCAATGCAGGTTTGCCACGTCGGGAATATCGGGGGATATTGTGGGAACTGAATACTGACGAGACAGCAGGATTAAAGCTGGACACGTGGACATAGTGATCGGGGCAGTAGGAGCCATGATAAGGGCGAACCGACACGGTAGAGGAATGGACGGCGGACAGGTCAAAAGAGTACTGAGGTTTATGCGCAGAATAGAGTGTAGCGGGAACGTGGTGAGAGATTGTGACCGTCATTAACGCTTTTATTCTGTTTCGAGCCCTAACGAACACGATACTGACACAATATTATACGATGCTTTGCAGTAGAGAAGATGTTAATTGAAATTATTTGCACTAGAGCTTGCAGGGATGATATTTGTAGAACAAATTATACGTTCGCAAATTGCAGAAACACTTCCGTCCTTTAGATGAGCTCGACTGGATAAAATTCCAGGCACAAGCTCACTAGGGCCGCATAAAACATTTACCATGCATTTATAGGCGTACTCAACACACATCGCAGCGTATTGCGTAAACATCACCCACGTGGCCTTGCATGGAGGAGAATGAATAATGCAAGTTTTCCTGGTGACCATGAACGAAGATGAAGACGAGGAATTAGCCGACGAAAAACAATGCAGTCTAGATAAAGCGCACGTACTTAAACGGGAGAACTCCTTGCCTTGCATCCTCTCGATATTTTTCCCGTTTTCATTTAGTGGTGTATGATTTACTCTTGAAAGTGGACCACCCGCCATCTGAGACTTGCTCCTTTTCCAACGGTGGGAATGTATTTCTGCAAAAGTTTCGCACTCATTTTGCGTGCATATCAGCCATTTGTATCATTCCAAACTCCTCAACGCCGTGTAGGCAGCATGCGTAACCCTCACGACAACGTCCGCCACAAGCTACAGGCATCATCCGGGCTTTTGCGCATCAGCATATGAACTGGCAGCCCGCAGTGCGGCAGGCTATGCCTAAGCTCAGGCAAAGCTCTCTCGCCTGTAACATCGATTGGCGTGTATACTCATAAACGGAAACTCACCCTCTGATAACCGCTGCAGCCACAACACGGTGTCATATGGACGCTTGGTCGGGTTCAAGCCGCCGATCAGCCCGCACCGCGGCGAACAGGAGCACAACAGTAAGAAATTTTGTGGGGCGCGTGGCAAGCGGGGCCGCGAGCGCACGCGTGGTGGGGGAATGCGTGCAAAAAGAAGGATGACTCTCCAGGCACACTGACGCTTTAGGCGCCGCCAGGGCAGGTGGCTGCATGCGGCGGCATTCCGCGATGGCTTCTGTTGACGATGTGGCTGCTGCAATTTCCCTGACGCTTGCACGAGCCAACCTCCACCTCACTTGCCACTGCCGACAGCTTGGCTGCAGGAGCGACGCCAGGCAGCGTGAGCCTTCAGCTGCCGGAAAATTTAATTAACAACGGCTGCTGAGGATGCGAGGAACGCGCACACATCACGCTTCTTTCGGTTTACTGCGCCTGGCAGAAACTGCGCTTTAATTCGGAGCAATAAATCTTTCCCACAACCTCTCTTATTATAGACCTCAATTTTCTCTTTTTTCATCTTCTAGGTGACAATAAAACGACGATACTCTAACATGCGAGTGCCGTCCCTAATAGTTTTCACCTGATCGAGACGGGTGTTGTCTGGGAAATGTTTTCCGGCCTCGGTCGCTGATACCTGTGTTCTAAATTGAACTCCTAGTTGCAAGTGCTGATACGTAGAATGCCACATGTGCGAACCTGCCAAGCAAATTCATTTATTCATAGAATACCTAGCCTAGTTCTGCCTCTAACTTTTGTAAAGCCTATTAAGCATCCCGCTTTGCGTGACCCGTTTTGAGGTACTTTGTATGACGCAGTTTTTAGTAGTGGTTACGTTGCACCTATCATGCTCTGCAATATTTACATAAAACTATAAATATAAAAAAAATTTACTGCTCCATCTTCAAGAGGGATTTTGATTAACCTTTTTTTGCTGAACATGTGATCCATTTAAAAAAAAAAGGCGCTATTAGTTTTGCTCTCATTCGTTTTTTTTAAATGAGGACGAAGTGCAAAGTTCAAAACAAATTAAAAATTAAAGCGAGTGTTATCTCAAATGTTTACAGATATGTCTCGTGAATAGTACTGCAGGCTTGCGTTCTTCGCAAACATTGGGTCGAGAAGAGAAGATAATAAAAGCAACCTTATTATGAACGAAGAAATAAATGAACTTACATGTGGCCCTCAAATAAGTTCAAAGATACGAAATCTAAAACAGCAGTTGGTAAAACCATGTCCGTTTCCTCCTATGCTCACTGCTTATCCAACCCAAAAACACTGCCCAGATATTTTCTCGCGCTTTTAAAACTTTACGAAACAGAATGCAAGCACAACTCTCAACAGGCCAATATAAAAGGCACAGTCAGGCAGAATCGCTACTTGATTTATATTTTCAATTCACACGACAAGAACTTGCTTCGTAATAGCCCTCGCAAAGAGAAGCAACTTGGACAGCTAACTCTAATGAAAGTCGAGCAATTAACATTTTAATAAATTAAAATACTCTACAGACGAGATGGGTATCGTATGCCTAAACTTTTCATTACATGATGCGCGGAATAAGAAATCTTATATCAAACATATTTAGTAACTTCTTATCGTTCTGAGCGCTCCAAAAGAGTTTATACAGCTAAAATAATATAACTATTTAAATGACGGATTTACACAGGTCGCTCTTAAACTACGTGAATAGGCAAACAACTTGATTACCTTGTATAAAGCAAGCAAAAGGCGTTAGACAAGTTGTATATCCGCAAAGATTGCTGAAGGAACTTATATTGTTATTGTCTTCATTTGCGACAGATTCTTAAATACTTATCCCCAAAAATATCCGCCTTTCAATATACGTATATGCCTTCACCGGTGCGAATCCTCTTGTTTCATAACGCGCAAGAATTATTCTAGAATACTAAAAAATAATTAATATGAAAGCCCTGTAACGACAGCCATGATAAACGCCGAGCGTTCGCAGCGCGCCCACCAACCAAACGAAGGAAAATATTTTTATAGAATAAACATGAAGACGCGCGCTCCAGCGACTGTGTCCCGGCCTACAATCCTGCGCCAACTACAGACGACCTTGGAAATGCGTAATAATGGAGTAATTACTCATTGGAATCCACCAAAGCGCATCTATATACAAAATAAAGCTATACAGCTCGCCAGAAACTTCGTAGTCGAAGTAAATTAAAAATTAGGCTGCAGTTAAATTCAGCTGAGCATGGTTAGTTGCGGCGAAAGGTCGGTTATGGTTGGTTAGACACGGTTTCTCTTGATTAAACTTAGTTGCATATCACGATTTTCAACATGTACCTCTCAGTACATAACTCGAAGGTACGTTTCTAAGGCATCTGTGCATTCACCAGACGCTCGCCATCTGCAGGACGATCGCCGTACACAGCGTGATAGGATTTCAATGGATGCCGCATGATGGCGCTAAGACGGCACGCCCTGCACGAAGGAAATTCACCGGAAACATACTTCGCTACTCGCTTAATTAGCATATCTGCAATTTACTCGCTCATATTTAAATTATCCATGCACGCCTCTATACAAATCTCGAAGATAACTTTATTTGACATCTGTGCATTCACTACACGCGCCTTCATTTACTTCCAAGAGTCGATTTGCTTGGGTACTAGGTGATTACGTTGTAAATACTCTATATAGCTCTTTACTGTATATAAACGCGAGTAATAAATATCATGCCGAAAAAACTAAAGAGCAGCCGTGACAGAGTGAGAGCGTCCCAGTCTCGCATGCCGGAGGCTGCGGTTCGATTCAGGCATAAAAACAGCAATACTACTCAACTGCTCATCATCAATAAACAGAGAAAATAATACTTAGTGGAGCTATTACAACAAGTAAGTAACAAAAATATTTAAACCAGATGAGAAAATTGAACCCAATAGAACAACAAAGCAGACATTACGGAAAAATTCGACTTCTAGTAAGCGACACAACATATTACTGTAAAATTTCGACGTATGGAAGCCGATTCCAGTCAGTTACTGTTGGTGGAAAAAAAGAGCATTTGAAGCACTTAATATGCGGGCTAAAAAGAGTAATTGTGAGATTGTGTCACTGTCTAGCGACTCCAAGGTCGGAGGTTCGATCCCGACCAAAACGGCCGTATTTCGACGGAGGCGAAATATAAAAACTCCCATGTGCTGTGCGATGTCAACGCATGGTATTGAACCTAAAGTGGTAAAAATTATTCACGGTGACCTTCACTGCGGCGTCCCTCATAATGCATGTGTTAACAGGATGTGTTAAATGCATGTGTTAATGCATGTGTATGGGCGTTAATAGGCCACAATCTGTTATTCAAAATCATAGAAGCGATTCAATCGGGATCCTGCCACGATAAAAATTGCGGTTACAGCGACGAAACTTCGGACAGTTTTGTCGCTTGGGTACTTCTCCGGGCGCTTCTAAAGTGCGATACTGGGTTGTGGACATGCCCAGTGGCGGCCCCTCTTTGCTAGCAGCTGCTAAGGTAGGCAGGCCTGCGGTGGAACCATAGGAAACAACCATCCTTAATTGGAAATGGACTCTCATTATTTAGACTAAATTTCCAACCTCTTTTTATCTAAATTATTAATGAGCTTAACTGCCTACTTAATGTACCATTTCTTCGACTCTTCAGTTTTGCTCGCTAGTTCAGCAAGCATTTCACGACCAGTTGTTTCAGTGTACTTATTTCCACTGACGGAAAAGCCAATCCAGTTCCACTACCGAAGCCGAGCCTGGGAATAACTTCAGTACTAGCACCAGTGGCTCCGGCAGCATGACAGCCCGTGCGTGGCGGCTGTCGTGTTCCAATTACTGATGTCTGCGTTCCCAATTTCCTGCGCTAGGATTGAATTTTACGCCCAGAGCATAGCTTTCGCTGGAGTAAGGGGGGCTGACATGGCTAAACTAGGAACAAAAAACATGAAGTCAGGCGGGGACGAGCTCGTGTCCGTTTGACAGGTTCTCTCGGCTGCTATAGGTCTGAGCGTACATAACTTATTTTCTCCTCTTAGCAATAAATATGCATACATATTGCTCAGAGGAGAAACGGCCCATCCGACGTGCATAGCTGAGCTCCCAAATGTGTCGCAGTAAAGGAACTAAATGTGCACAAGACGGAAGGCGTCACTTGAGCGGCAGACAAACATCTTCCCGGGCTTCTTAACGGTTGAGGACCATGGGTGGATGTTTATGTATTCTTTTTATTTAGTTCACAGTACAGTCAACCGTCTTATGAAGGTGACTAGAGACAGTGTGTTGGAAAAATTAGACGAAACAACAATATTTGCAAATACCGAATACATCGTCATTAAGACTAGAAAGGAACATCAACAGTGCGCTTGGGATAAGACAAATTGATTTATTCTCTAATCCAATGCGTTCGACATTTAAGTCACTTGTGGGAAGAAGGGATGCCTAAAAGTACTCTTGCGAGGTTTGTAAAGCTGAACAATATGATTGTGATTTGTTTCAGGGCATCGTTTTTCATGTTCTTCTATTTTTTAATTGTCGTTAGTGTGCGCGGAATAGTAATTGGTCGATTGTTTGTGCCTACGCCTATCTAAGAAGACCACGTTACCCGGACACACAATTTACGTAACTATGTCCTTCAATATGAGGAACTGGCAAACCGTGCTGCGTTTCTTTCATTTCTTTCGATTTGGTTCTTAATATGATTCTGAGGAGGGCACTATGCACAGGAACTCCAGACAGGGACTCGAAAAGCGCAGCGACTCGTGACCGGCCGCACTCTAGACTTGCACCGGAATTTTACTGTGGCATGAAATTATTGCTACTAATTTTTTCTTCATCTTCCTCCGCTGGTGAAAAATATCAGGTGCAGTCGCTTGATATAATACAGGGACACATAATAAAGACTCACAGGATGGTTGGCACTGCACAGCGAGTGAATAAACAACATTTCTTGATATATTACACTCCCTCCTCTTTCTACAGTTACCCTTCCGCGAGATCATGCGCGCCCATTTGCGCTTTCATGCGCTGTCACCGTGCGCAACCTCCTTCCATGCTGTCTCCAGATGGTACCCGCAGAAACTACCTTCCTGTTATGCACTCCGCTCTAGTCGTACTCTCATTCCGCGACAACCCTCCTCCCTCATGGTAACCATACTCCGGATGCATGGTGTCCGTGGCAACCGCTCTCCGGTTGCAAATTCTTATGCTCTCCCCAAGCTCTCCTTCCAAAGTAACCCTGCCCCTGCTTCCAGGGTAACCAACCCCCGGTTTCACATTCCACCTCCATAGTCATGCCCTGCTCCTTGCAGGATAAACAGCTTCCAGGTGGGTCCACGGATCATCAATTTCTGGTTACGCATTTTTTCAGTCTCTCCATAAACTTTATAAAAAACCGACACTGGAAATAAGGCGACGTGTAATATTAATGATTTGCACAAGATCTAGATTTTACAAAAAAAAGAATAGTCAAAAAAGAGAAACCGGAGGAGAAGCTAAAGGCCATAAATTTCTTTTGCGTAATTATCGTGTTCACCCATTTTCGATACGTTGGAAATCATTTGCAACTGGGCTTACTTTTGAGTTGAGTGGCAGGTTCCTGCCGCCTGTATGGCTCTATACAATCATCCGGACTCAGTTTATTCTCAAAGGCGGCAGCTGTCCTCAAAGCCTCAGAGATGTTGAAGCGGGAAACGAATGCATCATCGAGAAAGGTGTTCACAACTTTCATTTCACACTAACTGATAAAAAATAAAGATGGGTGGATAGAAAGGCACTACAAAGCGCTTCCGTCTGCTAGGTAGTTGCCACATGGGCGCTGTGGTGCATTGAAGCATTTGGTGACAATAAGCAAAGCAGATCGTCTTGTGCGTACAAGAACAAAATTAAAGTATCTGTACTGCTGAAAACTGCGTCTGACTCCATAAACCCCTTCTCTTCTGCTTTTCACGGGAAAGGTTGCCGTTAATAAACTCAACGCATGGTTGAAGAACAATCTCTATCGCTCGCGGGCCACTTCATTTGTTCACATGAGACTTCGTTAGCTTTAAGAGTACTTTGCTCAGCAGTTGTCACAGCTCTCAGACCCACTCACTCCTGCCTGATTCCGCAAGAGTCCATCTGCGCGAGAGAGTCTCGAGCAATTTTTTGTTATTGAATTGCGTCCGTCCAGTCGAACCACGCGGACAATCTCTCTTGAGTAAACAAATATGAACGCTGAACTACAGACGAAAAAAAAGACCCTCCCAAATGGCGAGAAGGCCCCAGCTGGTTTTCAGTACAGATTCAAATACCTTGACAGCACCTGGCGGATTCTTCTCCCCCCCCCAAAAAAAAAATAAATAGGCAGCGAAGCTACAAAGGAGAAAATAAAAGGGAGCACATGCGACAACAACGACAAGAGAAAACTGCCTCTGTACGAGATATCAACTGCAAAAATTTCTGAGACGCCCGAGGGTCGTAATAAGGCCGGCGGAGTTTATCAGAAAGACAAACTGCGCTGAGGCGTGGCTTGGCGTTGGAAGCTCAATGCGACGACGACCAATCTTATGGCGCACAACATCCGCGAACATCTCTCGATCTCTTCTCGGCACCACCGATGGTCGACTACTTAGTAGCTCTTGGCTTGCCGCGCAAATAGCACGAGATTTTTTTATTTTTTATTCAAGCAGAGCTCGCATAAATAATTTGTCCAGGCAGTCTGGATGCTGTGTAGGCGGAACTCACTTTGAGTGCGGGGAGACATATTGCTCGTAAGAGTCTTTTGTGTTGAGATTGGTTCGAGAAAAAAAACACATCGTGTATGTTATATATGTGCTAGCTTTCACGAAAATTATGGTCGCAGAGCTCTTTTTTTTTGTCTGCCGGCCTAAAAAGTTCTCTGGGTGGCTTGTACCACAATCTCCTCATCGCCATCAGTATATTGAGTCATGTTTCCTCGCCTGTCCCATTACCATAAATAAGGCATTCTCTAGCACAGCCAGGCAAATTGCCGCATGCTTCCTACACTCTAAGCCACAAATGAGCGAAATAGGACTGGCTACACCACTTATACATTAAGAGGCTGATTGCGGCTGATGTCCCTATGCAGTTACTCTTCAAAGGAATTGCGGTTGAACTGTGAAAGACTAATGTCTGTTACAGTGCGGATATTCTCCAAAGTACTAAGTTCTGCAGCACACTTAGCCCCTTTATGCCTTGCAGTGAATAGAACAAGCCGCTCCTCGAGCCCAGTGGTAGAGGTTCCAAGGTTTTCGCATTTATAATATATGGTCCCAGCGTTTCTTTTTATTGGCCCTCACAGCGGGTGTTCTCTTCGGGTGTCACTGTGAAAACAAACACAGCGGCTGCACGCGTGTGATATCAAACTGCCATCTGTGCATTTCTACGTGTGAAGAATGAAGAGAATTTGATGTGCAGACCCTTCGTCCGAAGCTGCAACGCAAAACTCCGGGTCAGTTAGCATCGCTATTGATTTTATCGCTATTATATGACACTCCGCTGGCCATTGCTTTCCAGGAAACTGGGGAACCCGCAAAATTGTCAGGCTATCAGACATTTCATAGGGTCCGGACGGAGAAATCCTCGGTCACAACGCTCGTGAAAAGAAATATCGCGGCCATTGAACACGATAAAGAGTCGAGAGAGATTGAGAACGTGTTTGTAGAAATTTTAACCGGAAAACAGGACTCTAGTATATTTCTTTTAAAATTATACAGCTCACCCAGGCAATGGAAGTTGAGGTTGAGGGCTCTGCTTCGCAAGGCTCTCAAAATTTCAATCAACCAGTCGCGGTTGATAGTGAGGGACTTTATTGCACATCACTAGGAATGGGGGTACACGCACCAATGCCCAAAAGGCAGACAGCTGTGGGAGGATACGCATGGCCTAAGGCTCACCCTGCACACGGACCCCGAGAGTCCAACGAGCGTGGGCAATAGCGTTAGTAAGAAAACATCTCCAGATTTGACAATCTCGAAACACGTAAAAGGCTTAGAATGTCATAATTCGGCTAAAAATTTTGGCAGCGACCACTACATAATTGTTTCCATATAGAAAGAAGATCTTAAAACGGGCAGGGCTCACGCGCCGGCCGTCGTTGAGTGGCATCAATTTAGAGATATCAGGAGGGCTCAGGAACTAGAGCCCATCAGAAACATCAAGGAATGGGCGACGGCGCTCAAATCGGCATGTACAGTGCTACTATCCGGTATTTGCAGCTGTTACCTGTGCAAATGTAGTCTGACAGTGTTTGAGCGTTATTTTCCCCTCGTTCTCCGGTTATGGGTTCTTCAGTGTGTACATATTCACCTTCATGGTACAAATATGTTTAAAGCTTATGTCTGATATTTTGTTCTGTTTTTATTTTCCCTTTTGCCAGATGTATAAAGTTTGACCCCATGTTCTCTCTGTGCGCATTTTCATGTGCCTCCACGTGTCAGTGCGTAAAGTGTCTCCGGTGAGTACAGCGGCGTCTGACTTGAGAGTTTATCACGTGAACATTAGTGTTCATGCATCAACAGCGATCGTCTGCTTCCCACGTGAACATTCGTGTTGTGTGCACCGATGGCAGTTTTTTCGGGGGAAAACCTTTTTCGAAGGGCGGGCATACGTGAGGTGCACACCAAATCATCGGGGATTTCTGAACGCGGTGCGTCGACAGTGGTGCATCGGAGAGCGGAGCGCTGCGCGTGTGGCGTACGAAGGGTGTGTGCGAGGCGACGGCGACGAAGAGCGTGGCGAGCACGAGGAGCGGAGAGCTGACGAGTCAGAAAACCGAGGTGTGAAGGGAGACAGCGCCGCAGAGGTGGTATCTTTCAAGCGTGGAGGTAGCAGCCGTCGGACGCTGGGTCCGTGCTGCCATGGACCTCCCTTGGATCTCCGACGCAAGCCTACTGCGTTTATTTCAAGCGTGGAGGTGGTAGCCGATGGACTGAGGGTCTGTGCTGCCAAAAGGCACTCTTGGATAGCCTGCTTTAAGCCTCCGGCGTTTCGGGACACCATCGACAGGTCTCGGCTACACTTTTTCTCTCTGCTGCTGCCAAGTTCTTCGGGCTGTTGACTGGAGACCAACGGGGTCTTCCTGCAGTCATCTCCGCTCCTTCTACCACCTGGCTCCCTTCCGCGGCTTCCTTCAACGCAACGCAAGGGACGCGTCGCACTACATCAACCTGCGTCCGCCCTGTCTGCAAGGCATCCCGCTTCACTTGGGACGCTCAGTACCTGGTGAACTTCTTCATGCACGCTGGAGTGTTGTACGCGTGTAGAGAATGTGTTTTTCCTGTTTTCGTTTCCGTTTCGTATTCTCCCCTTTTCCTTTAAATTATAAATACGGCTTCGTTTGGTTTTCTCTGATCTATTAGTTGTTTTGTTCAAACCTGCACGCGATAGCGTTCTCATTCGGAAAGTCGGGGACGCGTGACCAATTGGCGACAGCGATAAAATCAAGTAGAGAACAAAAACGCCACTTCGAAGGGCCCACACATAGCCTGCGCTACGAAGCGTAGGTACCTCGACTGCCAAAAGGGCGCCCATGTTTCCTGCCACTTTTCTGCAGCCTTGCATGTAAGCCTATCTCCCACAGGGCATCCGATGAGAGACGGCGCCTTTGTCCGAGCTCTCTTCGGCGCTTTGGGAACGTGGGCGCTGCTTGTCGTTCGTAATTATTCATGCCGGACTTGCGTGCAGCGACTCGCGTTGGAGAAAGGAGATAGGTCCGGTGGCTCCGGACTCTGTGTATGTTCAACAGTGTTGCGAGGGTAGGGAGGACTGCACGCTGGAGAGCAGCGCAGAAACCCAGACGTCGCAATGAAATACGAAAAGAAAAAAAGCATAATTCGCACTGAGTGGTGCAACTTTGGTACTTTACGAATTGTGAGGATCCAATTATCGGAAGCAGAAGATCGCAGCCGCTTTTCAGCCGGGCTTGCGCTCAGAAGGCTTCTTGCACCTGAGGCTGCAATTGGAATGAACGACGTTTATGGCCTTCGTGCCACCTGGGTAACAAGGAGAAATAATTATTATTCAAAGAACGAGCTCCAAACCTCACTCATTATATCTAGACAAACATGTAAACATCAAGTTTTTTGTACTGAGTGCCGTTGTTGCAATCTCCGCTTTGAGCAATTCTTACAGCGTTACAATCCACAAAACAGGTTCATTGTTTAATAAAAGCTGTGCTTTGCGCCTTGTATTTTGGTTAACTTGTTGTGTTCCCAGATCACGACCAAAAGCAGTACTTTGTCTAGATTTGAGGCATAGCAGCCAATTAGCCTTGCTTTCTATAGGTTTTACAGCTGCTATTTCAAGAATAACTCTTTTAGAGCCGGAAAGCATTTTTTAAGCCTACGTCGGGGGCTTAATGCATCATAGGCCCGATTGACCAAGGGAAGCAGTACATCTCGTTTCACAGATGAGAGCTAACTACTCTAGGGGCCAGTAGCGGGAATTGTAGGGCAGGAGAAAAGGCAGTGGTCTATAGTTGCATATAAACAAGGACAGTTGGGAGAGAAGTAGTCACAATGAAGTGCGAACGATAAGCTCGAAACAAAAACTTCAAAGACTACCTCTATCGACTACCTCTACTATCGACTATCGACTATCGACTACCTCTAGTACCGAGAAGCTACTGTAAAATCTGGGCACAGAAGCACAGTAGGACAGGAGCACAGCAGCAAAGGTGGTTTAACCTCGGTTGCGAATACTTCAATGCGCCTATGTTCAATGCGGCTCAGACACCACCAGGGCAGTAGTAATGTTCATCATGTCTACATTTACAACGACGCTAGACAATGGCCTAAATAACTGTTTTGGCTTCAGAATCGGTGCCCCCTCGGTGGCTCAGTACTTAAGGTGTTCGGTTGCTGACCTGGAAGACGTGGGTTTGATTCCGGCTGCGGTGGTGGGATTCTGATTGGGGCGAAATACTAGAGCCCCATGTAATGTGCGACGTATTACCACGTTAAAGAACACAAGGCAATCTAAATTATCTGGAGCCCTCAACTACGGCGTCCCTCATATCCTGAGTGGCTTGGGACGTTAAACCGCATGAACTTACCTGATAATATTAACGCATACTAAGGACTGCTGCTGATGCCCAACTGACCAGTAGCATTGCCAGGAAACAGCAGTATGAATAATAGCATTGCCAAAGTAATAACATTGTGAGCATTAGCGTTGTAGCTCATGGGCACCTGGGCAACAATATAGGCCCATAGCAGTGTGGGCATTCCACTGCCGCTCAGTGCAACTTGGGCAGTAAAAATTTGGGCAATAGCGTTGAGGACACAGGTATACATGAGCCACCGCACGGTGGAGATTATCCTGTTGCTTGTGCAGCCTGAAAAATAACATTCTATGCAAAATTTCTTGCGGCGACTGAGACGCAAGCTACATGGATGAAAGGAAAAACCTAAATGAAACAAATACAACAAAATAGCGACTCTAACAACTTCGCTCAAGACGCGCGTGCATCCCCTTGATATCATTTTATTACAGCGATACCGCTATAATTCATTGAGAAGCGCCAAAAGTGTTTACGGTTTAATAAGACGAAAGTGATAGTGATAATATTTACCTTAGCGAAGCTCCCTCAAAAAGGGAGTGGTGAAACGCTTGTGCCACTGATGTGCGTGTAACCAGCAGAATAATAAATTTTTGATCACAACAACGTTACACACAATTTTTATCCGTCATTAAATCTTGTAATGCTACTAAGCGAGGCTGTTGGATGTGCGCTAATATTAAACGGAACTGCAAAAATGTGGAGGCAGAATCTTTTTCGACCCTCTCGTGGGATACAATTTTTTAATATCTTCAAGAAAAGAGAGCGATAGTTGTGCCTCAGGTTTTCACTATGCAATGCCGCCTTCTGAATGATCTTCATTTATAGACGAAGCAGGGTTACAACTTTTAAAGAACAGTAAGTTTTCCTCATTATCTTTTAAATATAGCTAAAAACTGCCGGTGAAAGAAGTTTCCTGTTACTGTTATAATGGAAATATCAGGCTGGCGAAAATTTTCTATGGGAGTACGTATTTCTGTCCTTTATTTCTCAACCAAGGGTCATAATCCGGCTCCTCATGGGCTTGAACTCTCCAGACCGTGTACACAGAATATACGTGCGGACTATTTGTTTGCCAACAATATGAAAATCTCTGACACTTTAGGAAAAAGACAACTGAACAAGTTTTTTGCAACTATTTTCTGCTACAAAAACCTAGTCCTTATCTCAAGTCAACGGTGGAAATGCTCGGAGCACTAACATCAATTTTCACACGAACACTTTGACTAAATTGTCTGCGCCTTTATAAAATTACAGGTTTCGTGGAAAAAAAAATGACGCGTTTAGTGCGAATATGCGCAGCTGCACGATAACAGAGTCAGCAACAAAAAAAGGTGTATGTTAGGCTTCACTTCACATCTAGTACGAGCGCAATTTTGCATTAGGCGAAAACCTGACCGTTGCTATATGTGCATCTTCACTCCCATTTCTCCAAATAATATTCAAACTAAGATGGCATCCGCGGCCACCCTGGCCGAAAGGGCTATCCCGCCAATATATATATATATATATATATTAAAGTTATTATATTTTGTTATTTACGTTTCAACGATGGTATTGTCGAAAAACTATGTGAGCCCTTCAACAGACCAAAACACGCTATTTTCCTAACTACGAGACAAGCTCTCACGATTCAAAAACCAAGCGCTCTTGAAACTGCCTTTAATATTTGTACGCAGCCTTAAATTATCCTGATCCGCCACACAGTAGCTACATACATGGTGATTCGCGTTCAGTTTATGCACGACACGATGTGTTCACCTTTTGGGGCAACTACGTTTCAGAAAAGCAATTTCCTGTCGCAAACTGACACTACCCCGATTTGATTCTAAGCACGCAACTTAATGGAGACCTAGAGCCGTCGAAAAGAATTCCAATTATAACATGGTTCTTTGGTCAATAATAAAGAGCAGCCTTTCGACTCGCCGTACAGTAACGGAAGTTTCTGACGTGTACCGGAATGGCGTGGAAAGATCGCTTCAATGCAAACAAGCTGCAACATCGATTCGATTTTGCTCGTTTAACGATTAGGTGCGTCAGACTTCAGAAACAAAGCTTTTTGTACGTTCTGTTTTTTTATTTCTGCAATGTGCAGTGCTAACAGCAATCTGCATTATCTTCGCCTTTAAAAAAATTATCTGTGGTTTAACCAGCGCTGAACCTGGTTAGATAGATGTATAGAGTAATATTTAATGTCCAAAGAATAAGTTGATCTACCCACCCCCCGACACGCAGGTCAGGGGGCGGGTGCCGCCGCCTCAGATGCAGGCTGGGATATCTTGGTTCCGAGAAGCCTCTTCAGCCAGTTGGACGAAAAGGAGCTGGAGGTCAAGGTCCGAGCTGCGCAGCATGGTCTCCCAAGTGTCTTTACTTTCAATATTGAGCGTCCTCCCGTATCCGCACCCGATTATGGCGAACCACATGTTCCCCGAGGCCAGGAGCGATAAATGCAATCTTTGTGGCGAGAGAGGGACCCTCGACCAGGTTCAGGCATTCAGGAATGCCTGAACCTGGTTAGAAAGCGAAAGCTGTGGTGTACGCGGCTTGGCGTCTCGATCTTTGAGTGTGTTCCGCACACTGGGTAGTCAGCGCGTCCTCCCTGCCACCCTGGCAGGTGGAAGTTAAATTAATGGTTCATCGCGAGAGGTCGGTCACTCTTTGAACGCTGCGGCCTATCTACCGCCCTCTATCGGCGAATCGAAAGGTCAACGGTGAAGTGGTCTGACAATATGGTTGATCACGTAATGTAAGGAGCCACTCTTACAAATATGGTATGGAGCCACATTTGACCTCTGGCTCACTTGAAGGCCAACCGGCAACGCATGGCGATATAGGCTTTACCTAGCGTAGTGGAGCTTTGGCTTCAAAGAACAAAATATCTTCTAAATACATAAAGTTGATGAAATTTAAACGCTCAACGGCAGCCAGGCTAAAGAGCATCACGGCACAATTCTGGTTTAGGTCTACGCATGGTGGAATGGAAGTGCCTTATTTCCAAGTAATTCGCGCCAGAAAAGGCCAGCAGCAGAACACGCGAAAGCTTGTACCGACTGTATAACTGATGAGTGCCCAGTGGCGTTGAGAACTGAATATCGCACGAGGCGGATGCCCTCACCACCGCTTCGATTATTCTGAGCAGTTATCCCATTTAGTCTGGAAACAGAGTAGACAAGTGTAGTCAGACGACTCCTAAGACTAACGCGACAGTGTTAAGGCTCCCGTTCAGTGGACAACCCGACATCGTCCAAGCGGCGTTGTTGTGCCGAGAAACCTACTTGTGCGTATATGAGACAGATACTGCGCCATTTCCTTTCCCCCCCCCAAAAAAAACAATTAAAAACCATATTGACGTGATGCTGTACGTATGTAATGAATTAAATAATTGAAAAGAGAACTTTCAATGAAAACTAAAGGTAAACGGATGTCTCAGGCGACTTTACTTTAAGTAGTAATTGGCTTTACATAAAGGAAAATCTTCACAAATTTTAGTTTAGAATCTAACCCACGGCCCTTCGTTCACCGCCAGCAAAGCTGCCGACTAGGCTATGTAAGCATTTTTCTTTATTGCCATACTTTGACAAAACACTACAAAAACTGCAGGGATTCACCAAACCTTCACCCCAGCAACCTGCCACATATTCGTGACAGGCTTTCGCAGGTTTAAAATCCTCTCAACACTCTCAAATTTTCCAGCCTGGCTAGCCAATCGAGTACACAAGATTGTGATTTCAGCCCTTCCAAAAATCTTTTTTCTTCTCCCTAAAACACACGCAGGACATATATATGTATGGTTCGAATATGTACTAGGTGACTTATGCACGTTGACTTGGTTATGCGCAAGTGGCGGAGTTTATTTGTGTGGTGTTGGCATAATATGAGCTTAGTATTATGGTAATTAGTGGAGTGAACTGGAGACATGTTAATCAATGAGACACTAATCAAAGTAACACTAGGTGGCATAAATGCAATGCACAAGAGTTCAAAGGCAAGAATGTGCAAACTGCGCTATGACAATTGTGAAAAATGTGCGAATGTAAACAAAGAAGGTGAATGGCTGTAAAGTAAACCGCTTAAGGCAGCCTTCACGTGTCGCGTTATACTCTTAAAAGAAAACCTGTAGTGTCACTCTTATTCTTTATTATAGCTCGGGGGAGGTTTTGAAAATTGCCGCAGCTGAGCTCAAGCGCTATTCAGGCTGATGTAAAATTAAAATAATAAATCCTGGCTGCCTAGCCGCAGCGCCCGTTCAACGCCATATGCCAGCTGTGTAGCTTCCGCCGACTGAATAATTATTAAACGAAGATGTTCAGCACTGAAAGATTCTGCATGTTGAGAAAGTCAGTAATCAGAAAACGAAACAGTAGAACATTTATCAATATTTGATTATTTGGCTGACACATTGAGGTATTTGATTGATTCATTTTTTGACTGATTGACTGACTGACTAACTGATTGATTGATTGATTTATTGATTGTTTGTTAGATTTATTTATTTATTTATTTATTTAATTACTTATTGACCTAACGATCGATAGATGTTTCGGTTGGCTGGCTGGCTGGCTGGATGGCTGGTTGGCTGGTTGGCTGGTTGGCTGCTTGGCTGGTTGGCTGGTTGGTCCGTCGGTCGGTCGGTCCGTCTGTCGGTTGGTTGGTTGGTTGAGGACAAAGTTCAGATAGTTATTTTTTCATGAGAAAGAAAAGGAAACGGCGCAGGTCTTTCGCTGGCCACAGCATGTGGCTCGGCACGATATTGGGGTAGGGTTACACTGCGTAAGAGGGAATATTTTCTCCCGACCGCCTGCACTATTTCCCGCCTGTCAGGAATACTGTTAGGTGCCGAGCGTGCGAGGACATGTTTGCCCTTGTCGGCCAACCCGACACCGCCAATGCACTTCCCGGTTCCTCTTTTCGATCATCTTGTTTCCCTATCACCTACTTCGCTAACCCTTTTTTTTTTGGCCCACATAGGATTTTTCTTTTCTTCCCACTTTTTCTTTTTTCTCGAGTCGGGGCAGCGGTAAGAGGAGACCTTGGCGGGCCTTGGGTTTTCGGGAAAACATAGCTCGTTGTTTACCAGGCAACGAGACAGGCGAGGACACTGTACATTTGTACTCTTTTTACCAAATGTAGTGTTTTGCTGGCCGCTGAAGGCACGGTACTGTGACGTATGTTTTAAGGGGCCAACTACCATGATAGAGAGAACGAAAAAAATTTATTATTGATTATAAGTAACTCCGCATTGGGTGGGCTCCCTTTCAAGGGCTCCAGTGGACATTGCCAGCTGGTCTTCTCTGTCCGCATGGGAGCCGATGCATCTGGTTAGTGCTTGACAGAAAAGGCCATAAAAGCACAAAGGAGGCAGTTTCTCCTGTAGGAACTCTTTTCGCCTACTACAGCAGAAACCCTTATGGAGCTAATAGGATAAAAAAATCGACAAATTGTTTTCCTGGTTAATTATCGATTACCTTTATTGGTGAAAAAATGGCGCGACACTGTATACAATGTTTGTAGTCTAGAGCTACGAATTAACCTTACGCTCTGTTCTCTTGCAGTGCGCTTTGAGCTCTCATATGCTCAGAGCTCGTAGTTTCCAAGTGCACTTAATGCTCGGCGTACTTTTCAATGCGATTGTATACGGCGTCATTTTTATTGCTCCCTCGCGACCTAAACATGTCGTTCCCGAAAAGCGGATCTTTATAAGCAGCATCTAAATTCTGTCGTGCCGCCTACTTTCACCCTGAAACTCAAATCTACTTTTAGCGGATTGCTGTTATTTCGTAACATATAAAGAGAACAAGAAACTGATGTGTTTGCATATCAAAGCGAATTTTAATTTACTTTAAATGTAAGAGAGAAATTATGTGAGCAGCACTTAATGACATTAGGGCAATACCTTTAAGTTGAAACTTATGTTTGTACTGTTGGGCAATGTAATTCAATAAAGGGCAATATATGAAGCCACAAATGTTAGGGAAACTCTTCCTTTCCGGAAGTGGACCTATTTAGGGGTAAAGCAAGCAAACAATCCTAAGCACATCGCACCTGTCAAAACGCGTGGCGTTCTCAGAAAAAATGCGCAGTAATTGTCGAACGCTCGGTGGACACCTGAACCGCGTCGTGAAGGAAAGGATGAAGGCAGCACAACATGAAAGTTGCGAGAATAGTAAGCGTCGTGAAAGCCTGGGGAATATGCAACGCGCACTTACGTCCTTGCGTTCTTGCGTTTGCATCCCAACCATAGAAATGCGAACGACCGGCCAGGATTCGATCTCAATCCTCCGTTCCCAGCTGTCCAATGCCGTAACCAACGAGCCACTGCGGGGAGTAGGCTGTGAGCCGTAGCAGAGGCAAGGAAGGCACCGTCCGAGTGCTGTTATTCAAATGTCGGGACCCCTTACTGTGCGTTAAAAGGCAGCTGATTATTGAAAACTTTTCTGCTGATTGCAAATAAGTTTTTTTTTAGTTTTGATAGACGAATTTACTGGCCGGTTTACCTTGCATGATTTTGAAAGCTGCCTATCGAAGCATGACTCTACCAAAATAAACCCCAAACTGAATTTATTCTACCCAGCGAAAGAGAAAAAGCAACGAAATTTCATGAAACAAAAACAAATCTATGAAAAAAGTGCATTTTTTAAGAGCGCTTTTGTTTCATAGTTACAGTCACCCACCTTACTGTGTTTAGGCGGCTCCAAGGTTATTGCTTCCTTTTTTAATTCTATTTCTCTCAGCGCGGTTGAGACGTACACCAAGACTGAGACCATATTTGTGCTTTTCACGTTGATAAAAAAATAAAATTTAATTTCTTCGAGACACGCACAACTGCGGCTCCTTTGATCGGGACGTCAGCTGAGTTCGTGACACAATTGCCTATGAGTCGTACCCCAACCCCGTTTTTGTGAGAACCGCAGCTAGAAACACAAGCGATGGGCAGTTATTCCTCACGATAGCGCTTCGATTTGTGCTCCACCAATGTGACGCCATCCATCGTCTCTTCGGTTTATGCCATAATGTTCACGAGGAATGCGGCGTGGGTCTTTATGCTCCTTAATTCCAGAGATAACTATGTGGGATTGAGAGCGATAATTAAATCCATTTCAGTTAGTGTTTGCTTAAGGTCCTTTGCATAATACTTACAGCAGAGAGACTGCTTTCAAACGAATTTATACAGTAAGAATATAAGAAGGAAAAGAAAACTCAAGAGAGAGGAACGAACGCTATAACGTTATCAATGTTTTTATATTGTAAATAAGACATCCAACCATCAGGGAAGGAAATCTTTCCCGGACGTTTACCCCTGCTGTAATGTGATTTTCAGCGAAGATGTTTTTTTTTTGCGCGTTTAGCAGCTGCGTTTTCCTCGCTCAGTAGAAGAACCCTCGAGTTTGCGACATTGCTCCGATGCCGCCTCGAAATAAGGCGATGACCCTTGAAGAGCCACGCTTTAAAATAGGTAAAGTGTGATGCAAGATAAGAAGAGGTGATCAAAGTTATTGGAGTCGAGCTTTATTTTCTACCGGAAGGTATTCCAGTCAGTAGCTGGAGCGATGTCATCAGCAAGTGTATTCTAAGCGGTCACTCGGCACAAGAGTTTGAATTTGTAAAATCTACCTAGTGACCGCTTAGGCATGCTGTTGGGTTCACCAGGCATCCGTTATGTGCTTTTTAATGAGTTTTTAACGCAGCAGTGTGCTTAGGACTCGCGGGCCAGATTTTCTTGCTATCTCATGTACGTCCACGCTGAACAGCCTCCCTGAATTACCATTCGGATATATGCTCACAAGGATAATAAAAAGCAACCTATGTTTAAGCGCTCTGGAATACATGAACACGTAGCATGAATGGCTGCGTATTTTGGAGCAGAGGTTATGCAAGTTATCCTGTTGTAGTTCGGAGAAGTAGGGAAAATAAAGATGCGCAGGCACTGGACAAAAGGAAGTATGATGTTCGACGTGGTGCCTGATGCCCTTAGGTGCACAAGGCCTAGCTGAAACAGGGTAGTGGAGTTTGGCACATTAATTGCTACCTCTTCTGAATCTTTAACGTGAACTCGAAACGCAGAGCGTACGGGTGCATTTGCCTCATTCCACTATAGTGCCACAATCTGGCCACAGTGGACGAGATTCGATTTCGCAACCTATGGCTGAGTATCCAAACGCCATAACTACTAAGACACAAATATTGAAAGGTATACTTAAGCTCTGTCTTAGGTGCTTGCCGCGATAGCTGGAATGGGTTAATGCCCATATATACTGGATTGGTCATTCCAGACATTACATTCATAGGTCGCTAGGTGTCCTAACAGAAATTCTGGCGCAGTGGTGCTAGTGCTGCCATTGGTGCGGCTCTTGCGACCCAGGTTGCTGTTCCCGAGCAACCTCTCACGGCCGATCACTAATTTAACTGCGACCTGCCATGGAGGTCACTTTGGTCCCAACGCAAGTTTCAAACTTTTATTCAAGTTTTTATTCCTAAAACATACAAGGACATTGGTCAAACAGTAGATGCTGCACTAGAAGGCCCTAAAGTAAAGGCTGCCAGGGTGCCAAGGTAACAAATGTATAACATTACAACGTAATAAAAAATTCAGCAAACAGTAACCCCATTAGTGCATTGATTAAAATTTTTGAACTTACAATGGCAAGCGAATAGCCAAACGCAGTGAATAAAAACTTTCAAAGGTTTATTAGGTATAACTCAATATCCCTATGAAATGCTCTTTAATGCGAGTCTGAAGTGAAGGTATAGCGCATGATGATTTAATTTCAAAGGGCAAAGTGTTCCACGATGATATGCCTGAACTTTTTCGTAAATTTGACAGAGTTAGCTCTAACCTTAGGAGGAAGAAAATTATAGCGCCCACAAAAAATTTTGTTATTTCTCTTATTTGTATAACTCTTTAACAATGTTTAAACCCGGATATTGCAGTATATTAATCGGTACATGAAGAGCGATAGCCTGAAAGAGAAAAATGAGCGAAAATGCAAAATATTTAACTGACGGTAAAGTAGGGTGAAGGAGAGAGTAATGGGCTAAATGTAATTATTCTAACTGCTTGATTTCGAGGGGGCTGACTCCGATCTAAATGTGTACATTTTCTATTACCCCAGAAGGAAAAATAGTATGAGAGATCAAGATGTGCATGAGCTTAGTATAGCGACAAAATAATATGGTGGTGAAAATAGTGGCACGTTTTGATAATAATATCTTACGATAATAATACAAAAGCTTCTTTAGTGAAGAATGAGGGAGCAAGTTAAATTGATATTATTCACTTGACCCACCGCAAGAAAAGTGACTATGTCGGAGGCTGGTAGAACGTGCTCATTAAGGCCCACCTATGCAGATACGGAGATAGCAATCTCAGGAGAATGAAATATAATGAACCTGGTTTTTTGGAGATTAATATGTAGAAGGTCAGTTTTTCACACAACAAAGTGTTCTAGAAATCAGCCCCAAGCTTTCGTTGCAGCATGGCCACAGATTTTTCAGATGAGGAAATCGTGGTGTCGTCTGCGTACAGAGTATATATATATATATATATATATATATATATATATATATATATATATATATATATATATATATATATATATATATATATATATATATATATATATATATATATATATATATATATATATATATATATATATATTAGCAGACAAGGTAAAGAAAATGAGGGGCTCGTTTGACAAACATATTAAGGAAGCCAACAATCACGGAAACCAAGGGGCATAAAGGAATGTTTTTAATCTTTTTTTTATTTGTAGTGCCAATCAATCGGTTTTAAAGACGATTACTTATAACGCAGCAGAAAAAACAACGATGCCGCTGGTGGGATCCGAACCCACGACCTCGGAATATCGCGTCCGGTGCTCTTACCAACTGAGCTACGGCGACGGCTGTCCAATCTGCTCCTTTCGTGGGTATTTATGTTTTACTGCGTGTAAGCGAACCTTGAGAGTGTTCACCAGCGCCACCCTCGACCATAGCGGTGGACGTAGCACGTCCTGTTATACCGCGAGTGTGACGTAGAACGTCATCTAACGGCTAAGGCGGAAACTGTGCGAGAGCCCTCTTATGCTACCTATGGCAACAAGACTGCCAGAACCGAGACCCCCGTTAAGCTATTAGCAGACAAGGTAAAAGAAATGAGGGGCTCGTTTGACAAACATATTAAGGAAGCCAACAGTCACGGAAACCAAGGGGCATAGGGGAATGTTTTTAATCTTTTTTTTTGTAGTGCCAATCAATCGGTTTTAAAGAAAATTACTTATAACGCAGCAGAAAAAACAACCATGCCGCCGGTGGGATCCGAACCCACCCAGTTGGTAAGAGCACCGGACGCGATATTCGGAGGTCGTGGGTTCGGATCCCGCCGGCGGCATGGTTGTTTTTTCTGCGGCGTTATAAGTAACTTTCTTTAAAACCAATTGATTGGCACTACAAATAAATAAAAAAGATTAAAAACATTTCCCTAATGCTCCTTGGTTTCCGTGACTGTTGGCTTCCTTAATATATATATATATATATATATATATATATATATATATATATATATATATATATATATATATATATATATATATATATTGTTCATGAATTTATTAGATATACAGAAATGTTTGCTTAGCCTCGTTCCCATGGCGCCTACTTACATCTAAAAGCGCTACTTTCATAAGTGCTGCTTAAGTGCCGTTTTTGAAACTTCCTTCGCCACTCATACTTTACTCAGAACTTAACTCACGAACATTTATATATATATATATATATATATATATATATATATATATATATATATATATATATATATATATATATATATATATATATATATATATATATATATATATATAGGAGAAGTATGCAGCCGGTGGGCAGGTTGGAATGGTGCCAAAAGGTTACATGACCAAGGTGGCCACCTGCGTGCTGGTTATCGCACCGTCTCCCTTCAACGCAGCTTTGAACGTCCCAGTGGGAACCTGAAACCTAACTCATCCGGTGGGCCTCCCCTCGTCTGTTATCGTATTGGTTGAGAGAGACATTCCAAGACGGTTTCATGCGGCCAGGCCAGCATTCAATTCGGCGGTAACGGGTGCCACTGTGACAGGGCGCACGTTGACGGCAACGCGTCGGACCACCCGCGATGTGAAAAATGCTTTGTGGCGACGACCCAGAATCCCAGGAACCGTGAACTGACGCGCGGCTTGTCGGCCGACCACATGACTCGGTAACTTTGAGTCATTGTGCTTACCGTGGAGTCAGTGTATGGACAGTGATTGGTGGCCCGCTCTAGGGGCGAGAGGAAACACGGCAGGGGCACATTGCGCTCCGCCCCAGGTGTGGATATATTTGTAATTGGTGTGGTTTGTTTCGAATGCTTATTTTAATCGTGTTTTGGGGAGAGAGGGAGGTCGTGCAGTGAACAGAGTCAAATTGCCTAGTCCCCAAGTCTCGGCCTTTCTCCAAGCTGCCAGCGGGCAGGGCCCAACAGACAAGCGGAGCCTCTCGCGAGCACGGCGGGTGAGGGCGAAGAACTTCACAGAAACCGAGTGGCTAAACAAACCTTTGCAACTCTGAGTCGAGCGCCGCGGGTGCGAGGCAGGAAGCGACCGTAAAAAAATAACTCCCCGCTGGACTGTTCGAGCTGGGATTTTTCGCTCACAATACCGACGCCGACGACGACACCGGACTTTCTACGAGTGAGAGACTTAACGCTATGACGCTAGAAAATCAAGTTAGCTTTGATGAAAGACTGGACGCTTACGGGAGCTCCCGCCAGGAGATACAAAACAAACGAGAATTTCAGTAATCTAGCGCCAATGTTGAGTGCAGTTGATGGAAATGTATTCCTGCGGTACTTGCATTCTCTAGAGTGTGCGCAATAAGTTTGTTTGACTTTTCCGTTCAGCGAATCTTATTCACAATGACTTCCTTCCAGCTCATGGCGAATTTCAGAAGCCGTTCGTGAGCATTTCTCTAAACACTCAAAAGAGCACGAAGTCCGGCGCAGCGTTGTGTAATCCAAGTACGCTACTGGATCACAAGATGCTGTCTAGGCTACGGCACCTGGGAGGGGGAGGGGGGGCTATAGATTTGCTTTGAAATTACTTAGCTTAAGGTGGTTGAATTGAAGAAGAAATTAAAATAATGTGGCGCTACCCACAACGCCTGAGACTCCGAAACGACATATGGAACAGTGGATCTGAATCCGAAATTCTCTTCTCCTTTACGAAGCAAACAAACGCCAATAGATCAATAGCTGATTCCATGTCGCCATTCGTATGCAGTACTCAGCATTCGTATAGTATAGCAAAGCAAGTTTTTGTATCTTGGCGCCCTACGACGTATGCGGGGGCTGCTGTGAAACCTCCATCACAATCTTAGAAAAACTACATGGCGATGCACTACAAGCTACAAATATCGTTCGGTTTTTGTTGCTGAAGCGAATGCATCTGCAGGAGTAATGGCGTTATAATAGAAAGCCGGCGTTATGTACACATTGATGCAGCCAGTGCATATTTGCTACAGCAAATTACTGCCCAATCAAATAAGGGAATAACGCAGTACTCCAGAGTGCAGTGTTGACCGTATAGTTTCTTTATTCGCCCCGCAGAATTTTAATAGTTTCTCGAAAAATTTACAACCGCGAACTCCTCGTGTCCCTCTTATTCTTAGCACACCCTGTGGAATTGCATTACTAGGGTACGCCTATTGTAGTATGCATCCTATCTGCAATTCCGTCACGTATGTGACCCGTATTTGCGTTCCGACCTCTCTAGGAGTTTTCACGGAATCTGCAGCGCTTCTCAAGGGTTTATTTACACAACGCCATGTGTGTTAGCGCGGTCCGCAACGCGACTAGCACAGAAAAAATCCGGAGGTCAAGCTCAATATTGCTACCCTCTTTTCAGAATTCCTAAGGTCCAGTGTATGCTGCCTACACCAAACAGTCCGGCAGCGCACCCCATGAATTTTCCAGTCTTTACAAAGGCTGCAGAAGCGGCTGTACTAGAAAAACATAAAGGGGGCTGCTTATTTTATTTCCGGTACGACGTTGTTTGGTATTGTGCTCATGGAAAGCAACCTAAGACAGGACACAAAAATTATTTGACTTATGTCAATCTCTTGGCATGGCCGCGTGGAATAGTCGCTAGAAAACCACACTCCTCTCTCCTATCCCCTGCTGAAAAAAGGTATATGATGCAATACATTCATACAGTTTACCATTAAAATATCATGCAATTATAATACAAATCATACAAAATTAGCAAACATAAGTCATTAAGAGAACATCATGCTGGGCAAGTTGGTAACTGTACATCTTTTTGGTTGCAGGCGCGAAAACAGACACAACACAAGGTAGAAAGACGGGATGCAGCGCCAGTTGTGAGTGGCGCTCCGTCCCGTCTTTCTACCATGTGTTGTGTCTGTTTTGGCGCATGTAGCCATAAAAATAAGTCATTAATTTTAGAAAAATCATATATTTGTCATACAGGCGTCATACAACTGCATACAAATTGTATCGCATTTGTATGACGGAGCCCTGTATGAGATTAATGCCCCATAAAACCTTTTTATCAGGGCCTTTATTACCCCTGTCACCACGCGTGATACTGCCTTCGACCAAGTCGCCTAAATATCCAAGGAAGGACTCTAGATATTTGAGCACAGGTGGAGAGAGAAATAAAGAGGGAGAGTGAGAAAGTGGCTGTCAGCTTGTTTTACACATCGTTTTAGACAAAACGGTTGAAGTTGGGGTGTAGTCATTGCGTACAAAGAACAGCATACATACACAATGAAAATGAAGAAAAAATCGTGCGAGCTAGAAGCGTCACTAATCTTTTCTGGGAGACGGGAAAGAGAAAGAAAGAATAAAGATTATAAATAGAGCCTTTTTGCATTTGGGCAGTCTGAGAGCTTTGGCTACTTGTGAAAGATTGCGGGAAAGACCCCACTCTGTTTTCCATTGTTATTGGGGTAGCCTTTAAGCTGAGTGGCCAGCTCCGGGCTGACTCGTAGTGTGAGGTCACGGGTTTCCCTTTTTCTTCCAACCTTACCATAGTGCTGCCGAACTTTTATTTTATTCCATCTTAAATTTTAGAAAAAAATAACATGTCTTACTAAAATCACGGCGAAATATTCAAACTGCTCAAGATGATTATTTTCTACCTCCTGAGACAAAAATAAGCAGAAATGGTTGCCTGCTTCCGATTCATGAAGTCCTTACAACCTTACTGGAATATTTATTGGCAAGAAGAAGACAAAAATACCTACACACACCAATGAATTAGATATGTTAAACACATTCTGGCTCATTTCTCAACAAACCCCTACATATCACAAGCCATTACAGGTCACAGAAGATTCCCTTTTTACTTATCAATGTTTAATATTATAAACACTTCTAAATGTAAATATGGACAGGATACGACAGATTTTGACCATTACCTTGAAAGTTCCACCAACACAAGAGATCATCGCAGAAAATTAGTTAAAAATTTTGACTTACCTTAGCAATTAGGAAACCCGAAATTATTAAGAATAGCGACGCAACAGATATCTTGCAAGATATGATTCTAAGCAGATTAGAGAATTCACATACATAGCCTTCAACATGCCCTCCAAAGTGAACTTCAGGATCGGGAGGCCGGAGGCGCATATTTTTGGGGGGAGTCCAGAACCTTGAGCATTCTACATTCTTCATTGACACTCACCTACCCACCTACCATACACAGCACAACAAGAAGAAATGAAAAGAAATTATAAAAATAAAAATGCGAAAAAGCAAGGAAAATGTAAAGAAAAAAAAATCCAAGACTTGAAAAAGAGCAAAATGAAGAATTAAAGAAATAGCAAAACTGAAAAATAAAAGAATGTAAAGAAAATAGAAAAAAGAGGAAAAAGACTAAAAGCGTACAAACAAAATACAAAAAAGGAAGAAACGAACATTCCCAACTTGAACGGTCCAGGTCCAATGGAGACTTATCAGGGAGCTCCAACACGGTGGAGACGCCTAAGCAGCCAGCACAAGAACCTCGGAATCACTCGGATGAGGCCAACCCGTGAGGCCCAAGAGGCCCAACCAGGAGGACCCAGAACTTGGCGTGGAAGCTCACGACTGGCCCTGGTCTGAGAAGAGCAAGAAGAAACAGGAGTCGAGAGAAAGAAAAAGGAGAGAAAAGAAATAAACGTCGCTGGTAGTGTCGTGCCTTTCCCTTGGCTGCGGGGACGCTTGATGGTAGATTCTTTTTCCTTTGAATATTTTCACTATTATTCTCTCTCCATTTGTATCTTTAACCTTTCCTCTATTACACTTTAATTTTGGAACTAGTCCTATTTATTTTATTGCACTCTTCTTCATTTTATTACTTTCCTTACCCTCGGTATTTTTGTGGAGCGGCGGGCCCTCCTCCTTTCGGCCTCATCTATATTCTGTCCGTATATCCTAGCGCAGGGGTTTCACATCAAATGTGAATCTTGTTGGGGGGGGGGGGGGGGGGAAGGGGAGGGGGCCGAGACCTCCCTGACCTAGAACACTGGCTATTGTTTTTTTCTTGCATGGGTGTCGTTCGTTATCAATCGGTTCAGCCAATATTCTTTACAGGGATTTTCCCTGACACAGCACGCAGTATCTGGTGTTATAATGAGGCCTTACTTTCTGCTCTGTGATTTTATTGGCTTTCTTTCAATCGTAAGCCATTGACCTGCTGTCTTAATTATTAAAGAAAGAAAGAGGTAAGATTCAAGTACGTCTGTGTCGACTGAATGACAAAGAAGCTACTTCGACTCCGTACGGAACTCCCGTTTGTAAGGTTTTAGAAAAAATAAAGGGAAGAAATATAAGCGTCACACCGACCGGGCCATTTCAGACGCCCACGTATTTTTATTTTATTTACTTAAGGAAGAACCAGATTAGAGACCAAGTCGTTATCTGTCCAGGCAACGTTCAACAAATGGAACATAGTGCCGACGTAGTGGCTAGTGTTGTAAAGTTGAATGAAGAACGAAAGCAAAACTGCGTTTTAAACTTCAAATTCTTCAACAATACATGGGCATTCGGCTGCCGAAAAAACCATGATAGAGCTGCTAAGAGCCAAAATTTAAATGTAGTGAAAATAAAAATTGAAAACTTTTCCTCAATATCGCTCTAAACTTTTACGTCAAAATTCTTCGAAAAAAGAAGTTCAGGCATTTTAATGAACTGCTCAAAAAATCCGATCAAGTTCTGGAATAGTGGAGACGCTCTGTTGTTGGGCTCAAGGTAGCGGTTGCTACAGAAGGAGGTAGCGACGGTAGCATTTCCATGTGATCCTAAGGCAAAAAACAAGAAAAAGAAAAACGGCCATAGAGAGGCGATTCTACAGAAGGGTGCGTGGAGGTGGTGACAGAAGTCCATTTTTTTTTCCTTTTGAAGCCGCAACTAAAATCGAATGCCGTTTTAGCCTTCGGCGTTTTCCGCGTGGGTATGTCGTTAGATTTCCTGAGTGCACTCCGCCACATTTCCATGCACAGTCCCGACCATAATATTACGGAGCACACTTCGGTGATTACAACTATCGCTACACCTTGTATCATATCAGATGAAAGCACGCAAGCTATCTCTGTAGGCTTCCTTACCACGTGCTTATCCCTCGCCCTCTGTTTTCACTAACCCCTTTCCACCTTCGGCTATAAGTATCAGCGCTGAATAAACAAGCACGTTCTTTGTTATCCAGACACACTGGCTGTCCATTCCTGTCGTCCCGCTCGAGGACGATACATGGTGTCAGAAGTGGGATGAAGGCGACCAGTTAAAACGACAGCTTCCGGGGCTAGCCGAACGTAAGGATTCACGCCATGGAGCACCTAAGGCCGCCCGAACCGCTGCGTTTGACCGCCGATGGAGGAAGGAACTGGAGGCTGTTTCGTCAGAAGTTCGAATTTTTTCTTCAAGCCACGGCATGCACCGACAAGCCAAGATCGGAGGCGGCTAAGACGGCCCTGCTGCTCAGCGTTGCTGGAGAGGATGCCTTGGACGTTTTCAACAACTTTGTGTTCACCGAGGGAGAAAGCAAGGAAGACTACGCCACCGTGATTGCCAAATTCGAAGAATACTGCGTGGAGCAACAAAACGAAATCCACGAAAGGTACGTCTTCCGTTCACGTCGTCAGGGTGAGGCGGAACCTTTCGAGCAGTTTGTACGTGCCCTGAAGAGACAAGCGCAGCACTGCAACTTCGGGGCCATGACAGATGATATGGTGCGCGACCAAGTTGTGTTCGGAACCAATTCGCCAAAGCTTCGAGAGAAGATGCTCAGGGACAAAAACCTGACCTTGGGAACAGCTGTCACCTTATGCAAGGCGGCAGAGACTTCAGCTCGCCAAAACGAAGTCTGGGGGAAGGCAAATGAAGAACTTGATATGAGCGCTGTTACGGCCAGGAAGAGTGCTCAGACAGGGTCCAGGCGCGACCCAAATTGTACGCGGTGCAACCGCAGACATGCTTCGAGATGCTGCCCAGCCTACGGAAAAACCTGTTACTCGTGTAATGGGCGAAACCATTTCGCGTCTTGCTGCAGGAAACATGACGTCTACGAAGTACAGCATGAAAGCGACGACTTCGAGGTGCTGGACGTTGCTGTCGGCAGCGCTAACAGAGAACGTGACTGGCAAGTGGACGCATGCATTCAAGGACAAAACGTGAGGTTCAAGGTTGATACAGGGTCGCAGGCGAACGTTTTGCCGCTCTCTATGTTCCGCAAGCTTAAGGCCATTACCCTGATGCCAAGCGGCGCCGTTCTGAGATCCTACGGGGGTAACGTTATCAAACATATCGGCAAGTTTTCAGCACCCGTGACGGTTGGCGACCATAAGGTGTGGGCTGAATTTTTTGTTGTAAAGAAAGACCACAGTGCTATCTTGGGTTTGGCAACCAGCGAGAAGCTAAGGATCGTCCAGCGCGCTATAGAAAACGTGACGATGAGCCAAGCTGAACCGATCGTCAAGGAATTCCCACGGCTTTCCCACGGGATAGGACGCGCCCCACGTGAATACAAGATCGTACTGCACAAGGAAGCCCTGCCAGTCGTCCAGCCAGCTCGAAGGGTTCCCCTGTCACTGCGAGAGCCTCTCCGTGCGGAACTGGACCGGATGGAAAAGGAAGGCATCATCCAGAAGGTCAGCAGCCCTACAGACTGGGTAAGCCCGCTTGTCATTGTGTTAAAAAAAGATGGCAATTTGAGAGTTTGCATGGACCCGAGACGCATAAATGAAAGCGTGAAGAGAGAACACTACCAAATGCCTCGCCGCGAGGACATTGAAGCGGACTTGGCAGGCGCGAAGTTTTTCTCGCATCTCGACGCAAATGCTGGATTTCACCAAATCCCACTAGACGAGCAATCGTCCAAGATCTGCACATTTGCTACCCCCTTCGGCCGATATCGGTTTCTTCGACTTCCATTCGGCGTGGCATCAGCTAGCGAGGTATTTCAGAAGGCCCTCAACGAGGTTTTCGATGGCCTCCCAGGCGTACGCGTGTACGTGGATGATGTGCTGATTTGGGGTGCGACAAGGGCTGAACACGACCAGAGGCTGCGCAGTGCACTTAAAGCAGCTGAAGAAGCGGGCCTAACGTTTAATGCATCCAAGTGCAAGTTCGGCGTACAAGAAGTTTTGTTCTTGGGAGACATCATTAGCCACAAGGGCATTAGGCCCAATCCCGATCTCGTGGATGGTCTTCTGAAAATGCCCAAGCCTCAAGACAAATTGGCGGTACAGAGGTTGCTCGGGGTCGTTAACTACTTCGGCAAGTATCTGCCGTCACTTTCACAGCGCACGTCGACGCTTCGTTCTCTACTCAAACAAGACTCCATTTTCGATTGGACATCGAATCACGAAAACGAGTGGCAAGCTATATGCCAAGAGTTGAGCGAAGCACCAGTGCTTGCCATATTTGACCCATGCTTGCAGACAAAAGTGACAGCAGATGCTTCTCAAAGTGGCGTTGGCTCGGCGCTCCTACAACGTCACGGGGATGACTGGAAACCGGTAGCGTACGCGTCAAGAGCGCTGACCGAATCGGAACAAAGATATTCACAGATTGAAAAAGAAGCATTGGCTTTGGTGTTCGGTTGCGAAAAGTTCAATCATTTTGTTTATGGCCGCCCCCTCATCCTCGAGAGTGACCACAGTCCGCTGATAAACATATCAAAGAAAGGCATAGCCGACATGCCGCCCAGGGTGCAACGTTTTTTCCTTCGGTTGCTCAAATACGATTACACCCTCACCTTTGTTCCCGGCAAACAGATGGCCCTGGCTGATATGCTGTCCCGGTCTCCTGCTCCTGACCACAAGGCACCTGCAGACACGTGCGACGTCGAAGTTCACGCGGTGACGGTTGTGTCAGCACTCGTGAGTGAACAGACAGCCGCGAAACTTGCACGAGAAACTGCTAACGATCCGTACCTTGGCGTAGTGCTGCGGAAGCTAGCGAGGGGAGAGACTGTGGACGGTCCACTGAAACCGGTGGCTGCCGAACTTTCCGTGGTCAACGGTATACTCCTGAAAGGATCGAAAGTAGTAATTCCGACAAGCATGCGCAGAGATATGCTAAAGCGGATTCACGCAGGTCATCTTGGTCAGGTGAAGTGCAAAGCTAGGGCTAGGCAGATGGTCTATTGGCCGAGCATAAACTCTGACGTTCAGTCTCTGATCGAAAGTTGTCCAACGTGCAAGACTTATGCTTATAAGCAACCATCAGAGCCTTTGATTCTTCGGGCAACGCCTACTCAACCATGGCACCGTGTCGGGGTCGACCTCTTTCAATACTCCGGAAGACATTATCTGTGCGCCTACGACTCGATGTCCAATTTCCCAGAGGTGGAGCTGCTGCCCGACACGACAGCCAGTTCGGTTGTCGATAAGCTAGGTGCAGTATTTTCCCGGTACGGCATCCCTGCCGAGGTTTGCACAGATAACGGCCCGCAGTTCAGCAGCCATGAGTTCGCTCTTTTTGCGCAGCTTTATGATTTCAAACATGTGACATCAAGCCCGGAATATCCTCAATCTAACGGGCTCGCGGAAAAGGGTGTACAAATCGTGAAGCGCATTCTAAAGAAAACGAAAGCTGCTAGCGAGTGTTTCTGGCTGGGCATGTTGAATTACAGGGCAAGTCCTACTGAAGATGGCCGGTCTCCAGGCGAGCTGCTCCAAGGAAGGCGGCTGCGCACACCCGTGCCGGACTTCAATCCCCTGCCTACTGTACGGGTGAAAAAACACCGACAGATAAGCCACAACGAGCGAGCTCTACCACGCCTGAGCAACAACGACGTGGTACGTGTGAACGGCAAGTCATGGTCACGAAAAGCCAAGGTGGTTGGATCGGCCGGTCCGCGGGCCTTTCACGTGCACACAGAGGACAATACCATTCTTCGGCGCAACCGCCGACACCTTTTGGCAACGAAGGAACAATGGTCTGATCACTCATCAGACGACGAAGATTTCGGCGACAACAGGGCATCGTCACAAGGTGTGGCGTCAACTGCCCCTGTGGCTCCGCCGACGCCAGCTGAGCAGTCAGCGCTTCAGCCACTGCGAAGGACAACACGACAGATGCGACCACCAGAGCGTCTGGGTTACGACCAACACTTTCAGCAGACAAGCCAGCGGTGTTGAGCTTGGCGGTGAACAGCTGTTGAGAAGGAGGATGTATCATATCAGATGAAAGCACGCAAGCTATCTCTGTAGGCTTCCTTACCACGTGCTTATCCCTCGCCCTCTGTTTTCACTAACCCCTTTCCACCTTCGGCTATAAGTATCAGCGCTGAATAAACAAGCACGTTCTTTGTTATCCAGACACACTGGCTGTCCATTCCTGTCGTCCCGCTCGAGGACGATACACACCTTACCTAAAGAAAATTACGAGGTACTTCTTACACAGCTTAGCACACGTCACTGAAGCACAGGTCACGTCACGTATGAAGAGAAGACACACTCATATCTCCTCTACAGAACACGTGAGAAACATTTCAAAAGCCGAAACATGCTCTGTAACATTTTGGCCGCGCCTTACCTTCTTCTTTCTCTTCTTTGGCGTGCTTGACAAACTAAAGTATAGAGGTATATAACAATCACTAATCTTTCCATTTAATCCCATAATGGTCTGTGAACATGGCTTTCAAAGTATGTTTTATAATCTTCAGGTGACAATGTATTTGATGCGTCTCTCTTTTTTTGTCACTTCGTCTTTTTCACTGAGGCTGTGATTGCGGGCGAAGTGTTTCCTTTGTACGTCCATAGGAGCGTTACTCGCAAAACGCCCGGGTATAGGTAGTCATTTTCATGAAGTCGCGCTTGTTAGCAGTCTGTTCATTTGAAGCGCATGTTTTCTCACATTGTTCGGCGACACATTTCTGGCTACCTTCATTTATGTCTTTGGTGCCGTCAGGGGCCTTCAAGAGTGTGTAATTTTGAACACCGAAATAGAATCAGGGCTTCTTTACTAGGGCCAGAGTTTGTTTTGTTCATCTTTATTTCTTTTCAGGCTGCAGCATGAACATTCCCAGGCATCACAGGAGGAAAAGTGTCAAGGAACAGAAAGCAAAGGATGGATCTTGCGTTTTGCGCATGATAGCCTTAGTCGCTTATGCGCCATAAAATAACTAAAAACGCAACACAACATACAAAGAAAGCAGCAACAAATGGAGAAGTTTGACCAAGAGAGAGAACGCTGAGTTCGAAGGGGTAAAATTAGCTCGTCATTCTGCCGGCCGAGTATACGAAAAATCAGTGTACATGCTTTGTTCTACCTTCCGAAAGGAGCTTAAACTCCGTCTGGCGGCTAAGTCGGAACTAGGAGCACGAATCGCTGGAGTTCGGATTTCTGGTTCCCACTGTCATGCACGTGAGAACAGCACACTCATGAAAGCTGTTTTTTGTTGTATACCAGTTTGCATCCTTACGACGACTAGTTGTTTAATAGGGCTGATGTCGCAGACAGGAAACTATATGGTAGGGAAAATTAAGCTGAATGGGCTAATCGTATGCAGCCGAAAAAGCAAACTGCATTTTATGTACGACTTTTTGGTTAAGGAACACATTCATACTGTCAGGTTATTAGGGGAATCCCCTATGGTGGAGTAGATTTATAATCAAGCATCTACCCGTTGTGTAATTTTGTGCATATGAAAATCCGCCAATAGACAAATTAAAAAACAAAAACCATATATAAATTTCATAAACTGCACCAAGAACTTTTAATTCCTCGTTTATCTTGAAGATCTAAAATGTTCAAGGTAATAAATTTCAGCTAGCATTTCTTGTAACAGCAGCAAGACTTACCTGCTTTCCGTAACTGGTGCTCGAAGAATTCACTTGCTCTCAATTCTTCTGAAACATGCTGCAATGGTGGCCCAGTACTTTTCAACAAACGTCTTGCAAGCGGGAAGTGCGGGATTCAAACGCCAGAGTCACCGGATACCTATCGGTAAAAAAGTGGGTCTCTTAGCCCCTTTGGTAGACGAGAAAACCTTGTGTTGTGAAAACAATCCATAAAGTCATCAGGAAGCCTTCAAGAGCTGATCATCGACGACTTAAACAGATTCCACTCTGAGGCCTGTGAGCTTGCACATCGTGTTGTGTTGCAGTTGTTACCCGCTCACTGTGGCCTTGCAGGCAACGATCACGCTGACGGTGCAGCGACACTACCTTGCTCCTACCTATACCGTTTTCTCGCAGTGATGACGCGAGACTTCTATCTACAAAATCCTGGCACACGCAACGCTTTTTGTGGTGAGATCTGGAACATCAATACAGACCCCTTCTTCGTATTCACCCCACTTGTGACTTCTGCATGCCACGCAGTATAACTAGACGTGATCTAAATTGCCTCCACCGAATCTGCCTGGACGTTGCCTTCACTAAATTCTATTTACATAAAATTGGCGCAATAAGTAGCCCTCTGTGCCCCACCTGTGGTGTGCCTGAGGATCTGCCACATTTGATATCCCACTGTAAACGCTTCAACAATCATCGCAAGGCACTTTTAAGTGCTTTAGAACTCCCACAGGATCGCCCCGTGCTCATCGAGCATGTCCTCGGACCCTGAAAAAACGCGGCTTCTGGTGTGCGCGGGACAAAATCAGTTTTAGTGTTTTTAAGAGACACGGGTTTGATGGACATTCTTTGACAATTTTGTGTGTGCGTGTGTGTTTGTGAGTGCATAAGTGTGCTTGTTTTCACCTTTAACCCTTTCTTTTTATATTTTCCTTTTCGTTTCATCATTCTCTTCTCTACCCTTCTCTTCCTTCACCCTCATCTGGAGTAGCATGCCAGGCCGACAACCAGGTAGACATCTCCTATTCCATTAAATTTCATTTCCTTCCTTCCTTGTGTGACGGCGTTCCAGTGATATAGATATCCTTGCGCCATAAAAGTAATCATAATCGATTCTTTTGAAAACAAAGCGGTCTCATTTGCGCGTAAAACGCACATCATTCTGTATTCTTATTCTCTGAATTAGATGCTGTGATCAAGGGTGAAGTATACTTTCTGATAATGCCCTCTCTTCCTATCATCTAAATGCCTTGCACAGCGGGCTATGCGCAAAATTGATTTCTTCTGCAGGCCTTTGAGACAATTCCATTACCCCAGTTTTTTTCTTAAAGTCGTACATGTCCATGCGATTCCAAGGTTTGAACAATCCGTCTGTTGTTTGAGCTGGCATTTCTAAATCAATCTGTAACAATATATATAGCGTCCAGCAAAAGTGTTTGAGCATGTTGAAACATCAACATCGGTTCTCTTCCAGAACTTCGAGCTCTCATTCCAGACTGTATAACACCCCGTATTTACCTTATATTATCGGCCGTCGTGTCCAGGCAGGCTTAACTAATTTTATTAACTCTTGCTGGGTCACATTCTCTGCCCTTAGCTCTTAACGTGTTTTGAATTCCGCGCCCCGCGAGAAGGCATAAGAGAATGGGAATTGTTTCAAGTTTCTGCGCTTCTACACTCCCACTCTCCTCTGCACAAAATAGAAAACTTTGCAGTCCTCATTGTCTTGGTTTGGATATTTTCCAAACTCGCTCTTTTCGCTCGTATTTGAAGTTCAAAGCCTTCTGTGTTCAATTTTTTTACTGTATATTAAGCTCCGCCTTTAAATATAGCCTTTTCATATGCCTTAGGATCTCAATCTACTAATGCTTTTTTTGCCCTATTGATGTTTTAGATCTTGTTTAGCAATATAGAACTGCATTGTACAGTAGAATTGACATCGTGAACTCTACGCAATTTAATTACTTGGCTTACTATTTTAACCTATCTCTACCCTTTAAATTCGTTTAAATAACTTCAAAAAATTTGTAATGTACTTAGTTCATTTAAGTAATCTATGGCCGCCCCTGCTACCTCGGCATGTATTAAACTGGAGAGAGGGAAATTCTCTCCAAGTTTAGGGAGAGAGAGAGAGTACAAGAGCAAAGGAGAAGACAGAGAGGGCGAGATCAATCTACTTCGTTTAACCATAGCTATAGCGGCTTTCACTGCATAATGCGCTAAGCTGGTAAGCTTAGCTCCACAAATACTTTTTTTTTCTGATTCTATGTGTACGCATTTATATTTTTAATGAAACGCTTGTTTTTTGTCTTATATTTTTCATCCGGTATCTTCATTGTGTTTTTGTTTATATTAAGTTACCTACTTATAGAAAAGGCGTTTTGGTCGTCGTTCGTATGTATATGTTTCTTGCGTGGTGCGTACCATTAAAGCATAGTTTTTAGGGCTTGGATTTTAGAGCACAAAACCTTTTTGCTAATTACATCTTATGTTGGTGTTATATTATTGACTGATATCAATATATGTAAGATATATATGTGCGCAATATTTATTCTTCAATTTTTGCTGAACCACCGCAACCGCCTGCTTGTTTCCTGGCACGTTAAAAACATTCATGTAATGATCGATTATAATTCTTATAATATTAGTAACATAACAATCAGTCAATCTTTAGCATGCCTAGGGAGAATTATTCAGCCTTGGTGCTTCAAGAGAAATGACAATATTGAAATAATGCGTCCATATACTTTACATAAATAGGTAAAAGCCAATATGAAAGAAATTAACAGCAGCTTTAGATGTAAGGAGAAAAGGGACATTGCATCGTAAAACGAAAGCCCTAAAATCATAGGTTAACAGTATACATTCAATGGTACTCTGACTTAAGGGCGCAAAGTACACTGGTTGCTTCGTGGCGCATCGCTTAACCCGTGCACCGCTGCGCTACGAGTAATATGAGGGCACTCGGCGATCTAAGTGTTCCCTTCAGTTTTGCTTCCTTTATAACCTAAGCGCAAAATCAAGTTTAAGTTTTATCTGCAAGAGCACATTAAGCTGAGCTTCCGTCTGAACATGATTCGCATACGACTTCCCTACGGCGCTCTTTGAAACTGGTATATCTGATTGAAAATTTAAATATATCTGCATGCACGCAACCCAATTGCGCGCTATTGATTGATTGAACACATTTTTATTCGAACAGTCTTCTTAGAGCACGTGCGAGGTGGGGGGGGGGGGGGGACCAGTCCGGCAGTCTAAATCTTGACCACCTTGACCACCAGCCGATGCTGGTGGTCAAGGTCATCGCTCAGCAGAATGACCCCCACTGTTTCTTCGAAGGATTTGGAATGGGCTCAACTATGGGATTGAATTGACATGCCCACAACATGTGGCATAGCTAGTGTAGCTATCTCTCCGCAGTGTGGGCGCTGCTGAGAATATAGATTGGGATACCACTGGTGTAACCTCTCAGGTGCGGATGTGTTTGAAATCTCCTAGGGGTGTTCTCTTCCGACTTATGAAAGTACTTTATGCCCTTGGGTACCCTTCAGTCATCTGGATTCGAGGTGACCTTGAACCACCAGGAGGAAAGGGAGCCGCTTATGACCATTCCCGTGCTCTTCTATACCGGGCGTCTCCACCCCCCCCCCCCCCCCCCCAATGACTACGCAGGGTGTTATAACTTCATAACTTCAACAACGTGTGACGACTATCTTGCGCCACACTGAACAACAGGGCAAGCGTACACCTACGCAGTAGATTCAGGACGCATTTCATTCTATCACCCCTCTAGAAATTGTTTGCACTATTTGAGAAAAATGGTTAATTTCTTTGTTGTTTTTGTGACAAGCTCTGGGTAAAGCAAGCATACGAAACACCCCCGAAGAGATTGGAAATTGCCTCAAAAGTATTGTCGTCCAGATTATTTTTTTCTTGCCTACAATACCCCAATGGAGGAGTTAAATCGTTTGACGTATTTATCGTTTAACTTTTTTTTGTTTCAGGTCAAATTTTCTTACCGTTTTCACCGACGCTGCTATCCAGGAGCATCGTCGCGGCAGACATTATTGCTGTAGCAAAATCCGCTTCCTCTAAAACTAGAGGCAGGGTGAGTAAGTGCGAGCACTGGCATCCAAGCTAGAAGAACATTTTGATGCAGTATGCATTTGAAAGTTTACCCACCATGGCGGCTTAGTGTCTTTGGCTTCCGGCTACTGACCTCAGGGTCATGTCTATAATTGCCTGCCTCAACGATCGCATACTGATGCATTCAAAACACGAAGATGCTCATATTCTTTGCTATGTCAGCCGCCATTAAATGTCCCCACGTGCTTAGAAATACTGCAGAACCCTCCACTACCGCCTTTTTGATGAGCCATATAGGTTTACGAGAGACGAAACCCTCCATGCCACCGCACACTACCATTTAAAAGGGACAAGGAAAATAAAGTAAGCACGCCACTCAGGAAGATGGACAGATATGGCACACAATTAATACGAACGGTTTCTGTTTCCTGCGGCATCCGTTGCAAGAACCGTGGGGGAAACATTATTTTTGATCCAAAATGTGATTTCCATCTCATCATCATCAAGTGCACGAAAAGGTGACGATGTTGCAGAGACACGACGAAGTGAAAACTCGGACATTGTGTCCATTTTCTGTCCCTCAAAACGCAAGGCATGTGTCCACCGAAGCTCTCGTGCGAATCACAGGCCCCATTTGAGAAGAGCGGAAATACCTGTGCTAACTTCAACATTGCTGCGAAAAACTAAAGAGGAAAATAACGATCGAGCAGCCATGGCGCCACCATACATTTCTAGCCTGGCTGGAATAGACAACGAGCAGATGACGGCGTTGGGCGCTACTCGCGGCCATATTTAGAGAAAACCGCAACTAAACTCCTCCTCGCGGAACTCGGAGATGTCTTCCATATGCACCCTAATAAAATAGGGAGCGAGTAATTACAGTAATTTAATGTTCAACGCCGCTTTTAGAACACACAGCGAGCGACGGAAGCCTCACATTATTGATAATTTAATTTCTGCTTCCCGTGCGCTTGAGTGCAAAGCGTAGCAGAAAATGTTCTGGGATGATTGTTTCCGCAGCTGTCAATGGTAATGGGTTCGTATTTTTGAAGAGAGAATCCAGGTGTATGTCACTCAATGTACCGCGTGTGTATCTGAAAATGTCCGAGTTGTAGTATGCATATGATCTTTTTTTTTTGAGTCACCACTAGAGCGAGCGTAGCCAGGAAAACCTCCCACATCACGAAAAACAAACCCTCAAGCAAGCTCGGAAAATGGCTCTACCAAACTGTGCCTACAGTGTTCTACATACAAATGGTTAAAACTCGTTCGATGAAATTTTAAACCATAACAACTGTTTGCACCGTCAAGAATTAAAGCAGGCGTTTTATAACTTCTGTTCATCCGTAGCCTACCCCTGCAGGAAAAAACTAATTCGATGTCTCGAGTGAGAACGAAACACTTTTACCGGACAACCATAGAAGCCCAACTCATCTTGAACATCCTTGAAAGCTTCAGGTGCTGAATTTGCTGTGTAGATTTATTTCACGCTGCCTAAACTGCCAAATGCAAACTGGAAGTCACTTGGCATTTTAAATAGTTCCCGTCGGCGCGGCTTGTCACAATTTCGACGGTACTTGCCTATTAGTGCTGAAGGAGCTGCTGCGAGAAAGCACATTTAGCGGAATCTTCGAGGAGTGTCGCTTCTTGTTGATCGCTTTTGCCACTGATACCTGGCATTTAAAAATCTTGTCCTCGGTTAAAATCAGGAATCTGCAATCTCGGAGTGTAATCTGTGATTATAGTTTGACTTACTATCTCCCAATAGTGTCCCTTAAAAGGCCTTCCAGGCTTGTTGACCGCAATTTGGCCACTGAAATTTCAAGAACTGTTCGTGCTTTAACCTGCTATTACGTACGAAATGCCCATTTTTATTGGTATCTTTTAATTGGCATCTTTTTACTGGTAGTTTTATTGGTATCTTCTCAATTTTAACTACTATTCCTCATTTTCTGAGCGTGATGTGACATTTGACATGCACTACTGCCGCTGTCACACCCTGCAGAAAAAAGCTCTAAGCGTTACTGCAGACTGAGCTCCTCCTCCTCCAAAAATAAACACATACATACAGAGCAAAAAGGCACGGCTCAAGATCTTCTACACGCCCACAATGGCTTGCCCAGGCGTTACCGTTCATTAGTTCCGGCGATAAAATTTTCTCTCGACCACTCGACTCCACTGTCTAACCTGACAGGGATTATTTGGCAACAGTAGCAAATGCCCAGTACTTCTGGTTTTCTGCGCAACGTCGACACAGGTTTCCTTCCAGCCAACAGTATCAAAGATGGAGAGATTGAAACGGCCAGGAATGCTTAGACAAATGACGTCGGCGCCACCTGTGCCTATGCTTGCGCGCATGTAAACGTGCTTATTTGCAAAGCTGCGCGCATACGCTGAACAGCAGCGTAGCAACACATCAAACTGTTTGGCTCCTTGAGTATATTTTGTGAGGTTGGCCTGGTAGACAGACGCTTTTGTGAATAAGATGATTTCGGTGCTAACAGGGTCGTGCACCCAAGAACCTTCTGAAATAAACCAGACTTAAAAGTTTACTTATTAAGAAACTCTTTTATTTCAAGACCGCGACGAAACATGTTTCTGCGAAATGTTGCGAGGATTATTTAATAGAGCAAAACAAGACGTTGACGCCACGCTTCCCTACATTCAAGTATTCAAGAAAATGGATAGAAACAAATATCATTATTTTACAGAACATTGAATGCGCTCCACTTTATTGTTTATTACTACATTATATTGTTTTCTAATGCAAAGTACCGGCGAAATGGTTCATTGCCCTGCCAATTAGACGAGAACAGCTGCACTGGAAATACGGGCGCTTCTTTCATACGTTCTCGTCATGGAATGTTCTCAAAAGGATTTGGTCACATTTTAGAGAATAGTATCTTGCCGAATGATATATGTTTCAACATTGAGTGGAAACATGCAAATAAAAACAGATACAGGAAAAGGAGAAACAAGAACAGCATGTAAAACATCAGCAGATGAGAAATAGGGCGAATAAGGCGGAAAAGTGCCAATAGTAAGAGATTACGATCCAGGAAAAGTGAACGAAAAGAGAGGATAGCGAGGAAAGTGACACCATACGTGAAGCCACACTAAGCAAAAAAAAAAGATAAAATAAAAAACAAGGCCACAGGTAGAGACCCAGAACTGTGAGCGATACTGTTACAGAAATTCGTCTGTGACGATGGGACGTACAAATCTCTTCCTTCGCTACATTTATTTTTTGCCACATACAAATTCTTCAACCTCTCATCTTCCCCGTTCTTGAAACCTCCAGCGAATATCATGGGTAATCTTTCGTTTGGCTTTGGTATTAGGGAGTTTAACGCCTCAAAGCGACTAAGGCTATGAGAGAGGCCGGGGCTCTGGGAAATTTCGACTACCTGGAGTTATATGCAAATTTTGGGTTGTGATGACAAAACGTAATCTTTAAGCTGTATGCCATTTAATACACCGGGTACCTTGTCAAGCCTTTAGTGGCTTTTGTTGGTTTTTCGTCAGTGTTTTGTGGCGATAGCTATATTACGGTAGCATTTTGAGCCTTCAGCGTGGCGGTGCCTCCACCCTGTGGCTGCACCGCATCCCTGTGGCTGTGGATGGTATATTGGCGTTGGAAGCAGAGGACAGTCATGTAAGCCACGTCGGCATCACGCAACCCATTGTACGCACATTGAATTGTGGGGGAGTTCCAATGGGCATGCAAGTCGATACAGTTTCACCAGTGTCGATCATCACATGGCCCACCTATGAGCAAAACAAGACAGTGTGGCCCAAATTGCGTGATTTCCCATTGAAACTGACTTGCTTCTTGGAAGGCTTCCCGTTCGGGGACAACTCAAGCTCAAGGTTTCGTGCGGAAACCGGTCGACGGACGGATCCCTGACAGTCCTCAACTGCTCCGCCCCAACCTGTGCGGACGCGACCTGATCAAGGCGTTCAACATTCTGAAGGCGCCAGTAATGAACGTGAACTCGACAGGTGAGCGCAGAATTTTTGTCGGGACGGACTATGTTAACGTGCACCGTTTGGTAACAGAATTCGCTGACGTGTTTGCGCTAGGCCTAGGTCTCAACAGGGGTCCGCCGGTACACTTTGAGATGCGGGATAACCTGGTACCGAAATTCTGGAAAGCACGCGAAGTTCCGTAAGCATTTCGTCTAAGGGTAGACGCTGAACTTGAGCGCCTTTTGGCCGCAGACATTATTGTCCCTGTGCCTCATTCTAAGTGGGCCGCAGCGGTGGTACCGGTAGTAAAGCGTAACGGCCATATTCGCCTCTGCGGTGATTTCAAACTGACGGTAAACAAAGCTTCATTTCCGAAATTTCTTTCGAGGACACTGTTAGCTATGTTTACCGGTGCATGCTGGATAATTTTATTTTTCTTTATTTTCTGAGCCCATTCTGCGCTTTGTTAACTGTGTGGCATAATCAAGAGAGAATGCGACTATTTTTCTACTTTTTTTTCCTATTCTAGAAAAACTCCCTCCATACCAGCCTGTGCAGAACAACATTACTTTGTATCGGTTGGGTCCAAAATTTTCATATCTTTGTAAATCAGATATTCAAACTGAAAGCACCAATTTAGTGAATTTTCATGACACAATAAATGCGCTTCAGATAATTTTCTGTGCTGTTTGTTTAGAGAGCACATAATTTATAAAGAAACGAAAACAGATGCGTGATTTTATACATATTGGCTTGGAGATAACAGGCAATATATGTTCATAACGGTTTACACACTTTATCGATCTTTCAATCGTTGCTCCACGTTTTGCTTTATGCGGCCCAGTGCCTCAGTGGAGGGTCATTTGTGACTCCGATCAATTTAAAAAGTATCGCCGGATGCGAAGTTTTGTGTTAACAGCCGTTATCATCAACGTTATGCTGCCTTGATTGCACCAAGTGCCTGCGCTTTGAGGGTCATGAGGACGAATAATTCTTTCCAGACTGCAATCCAAGCGAAATGAACTTCTGAAGGCTTTTGACGAAGCAAATTCAGCATGGTAGGCTGTGGAAGTCCTTACATTCCCGTAGAAGAAACCGGGCTGTGCGTTTGTTGTTCGTTTTTGGTAACTTCACGGGATCTTTGTCTGCACCTGTGGCAACCCACATGAGAGGTCAAAACGTTGCTATGGTTACCTGCTCCGAGAAATTTATTCATTCCAATCAAATCGCAACGTCGGTCTAGATCATATTTGTCATTGCTTCTTCAGGCTTGTATGCCACAGCTCTGCCCAACACGAGTAATCTTAAGACTGCAGTATAAGTTAATTTTCTTAAAGCAGTCACTATGAAGAAGCAAGGAGTTAAGTTAAAGCAAACAAATTTATAACGAAGGAGCAAGATAGATTTGGCGTCCAACTTGCAAAGCTGGCCAAGCGGAAAGACTCTCCGAAACAGTGACACCTAGGTTATGTACTTTTATTCTGTGACAATTATATTAGACGAGAAATGTACTTGTAGAATGAAATCTATGTTGAAACACTGCCCTGTTTTCGGTTCAGGAGACTAATAGTCGAACTGCTTTTTCTAACGCTTCAACATTCTACACAGTGACGATTATGAAAGCAACATGAGCATTTGCAATATTCTTCCTAATGCGGATTTCCGAATTTCCTTCTCGACAGTTTAAAAGCACCGCAGTCGTTTCTTGCAGTCGTTGTTCTCCATGAAATGGCGCGATATTGTTAATCTTTTTTAAGCGAGATGAAATTTCCTACATTCCGGATTCTGACTACTCTGAGACGCTTTCGACGTAAGGATTCTGTTCACAATTTCTGCATTCTCTCCATTCACCCCGAATAACTGCGAAATTAATTAAGGAGGAGTCAGTCAACCTTATTCAGGTCACAGCGCCGTCTGTCTGAGAAAGAGCGCTTTTTTCACATTTCCGGTTGCGCTAGCTTTCTTTTGTTGCGCAGACGTCTGAAGACAGCTGTCGCCAACTGCATGTGCAGCAAACCGAGTGGCACCGAGAAACTCTGGGGAAGGCGAGCTAGAGACGAGGTCTGCTTTTTAACCTGGTGCACCAAACTCTAGAAGTCAGCGATGGTGTCTGGCTAAAGAAAGGAACCTAACCTACATAAACGGGTCACGAATTCCTGCGACACTCAAAGCTGGAGTTTCTGTGAACTTTCGCAGTAAGGACGAGAAAACTCAGACTAGATGAATAGGATAAGAAAGAGGCAACTATAAAAGACGAGCGAACTAAAAGTGGGGTTTATCCGTTGAAAGGGGTTTGACCAGGCATAGTGTGGAGTTGCGAAAACCAATTCGTATCTCTGTCAGTTGTGAAGTCTGGAAGTGAACTGTACAATTATAGAAGCGCCTAACGGAAACGAAGAAAGGAGTTGAGCTGAAATTCTTTATCGATCTTAGCAGCAAGTCAGTTTTGAGCGACAGAAATGTATTTGTTCCTAACACTTCAATGCTGCACAGCGAACGTTTACGAAGTAACTCAATTTTCTCCCTTATTGCACTTGTGCCATCTGGCGGCCACATACGCAAGAATTCTGGACGAAAGCATTTGTTATCGAGGAAGAATTCATGAAAATGAGTGCAATTTTTTTCAAATATTGTAAGATTTCACTTTAACAGTCAATATATGGGCAAATCACTCTTCGATAGGCGTGCATATTTGCTATTAACGTTTTTGCAATCGTGAAAAGCGTTCCCCATTTTATTTTCTATGGCAGTGTGAACTTCTCAATCCGAGCGATAAAAAAAATTTAAAAGGAAGATTTTTCTACACATAAAAAAATGGATCATTTCTTAAAATATCTCAATAACAGTACCTTTTTCCAATATTCAATATTTTTGCCCACCAGTGTGCCGTAAAATGGCGATGATGTTGTGTGCTCTAGCTGCAGCATGACGATTTCAATAAACAGAAGAGCCTATGGCCCTAGAGCCATCACTGTGAGTGGTTGCATGTTAATTCATTGCGGCTTTCTGTAAGAGAGTGCCTTACAACTATATC